>NW_024543081.1:30710000-32002500 GCF_018167655.1 Microtus oregoni | reverse complement strand
TCACAGAATGTAACACGTGCTTGACAAATTCTAGGCCAATAAGAGACCCCAGTGTCAAAAATAAAGGGAACAGCTTATGAAGAAGGACACCCCAGATTGTCCTCTGGAGGAACACACACATACACAATACACACTAGCACCTGCACACTTAGGCATATGGACCTACGGGGGAGGGGCAGAGAGAGAGACCGCACGTGCAGTGGATGCCGGCAGACAGCCATTCTGAAATCCAGCCTGGTGCACGTCATCCCGTTCCATCTGCTCTAGGGACAACTGTGGTCGCTGAGGGTGCTTCTCTACCATTCCTGACCCTGGCTTCCATATTTGCCTTCTTTTATGATAGGAAAACAAACAGCTTATTTCTATAACTAAACAGATTTCCCATCCTGGTTCCTGTGCTTTGAGTCAGAGATCTCTTTAACTTTTCTAATTTTCCGAACAGGTCTTGCCGAACTTCCCTGCTGGCTTAATCCTCCTCTGTAACCCACGCAGACCTTGAACTTGTGATCGTCCTTCCTCAGCCTCTCAAGAAGCTAGCATTACAGGCTTGTACCAGCAGGCCTGGCCCCGTCTTTGCTAACGTGGTATTAGCTCAGCAAACACATGTGAGATTCTTAAGATGCTTGCCAGGCTTCATTCCATTAGAGAAGGCCATCAGGTTTCATTTGCAATTAAGTGTCTCCATAAGCGGGGCATCAGCACTGTGGGAAGTTGCCCTTACATTCTCAGAAGCACAGGTAGAGGCTCTACCGAGAGCCACTCTCAGTAGATCTCACAGCCATGACTGCAGAAGTGATCCCACTTTCCCCGTGCTTTGGATTTGAGCCCCCCTCCCCACCCTGAGCAAATCTGGGAACTCTGCAGACTGGAATGATAGGCAGATTTCTTTGCTAAATCCATAAGACCCAACTTGGAAAGCTCTTCTGCTCCGATGCTTTCATCTTCCATGCTTCTCTCTGGGCCTTATGTAGCTAAAAACAGGCAGCCAGCACTTGTAACATTCTGTCTGGAAACAGTTTCTCAGGCTAGTGAGTTCTTTGGACATCTTTTCTGTCTTCCACAGCCAACATATTGCCAAACTTCCAACCCCTACATACCACAGGCTGTCTCTCCTCCAGACTGTGATGCCACTTCCCTCACAACACTGTCAGCCTTCACTGGGGGTCCCCCTGAGGCTCCTCCAGTTCCATCCACTACCCAGTTCCAAAGCCAAGAGTACCAGCTTTATAGTTTTGTTATGGCAGTTGCCTACATCCAACTCCTGACTTCTGTTTTGGTTAGCAATTACCGTGTAACAAATTCAGCAGCTTAAGACGGCAAGTGTGTGTGTGTGTGTGTGTGTGTGTGTGTCACAATTTTGAAGTCTGGAGTGAGAGTCAATCGAGTTCTTTTCCTGGTCTTGCCCTGGTTCACCACAGAGTGAGGAGGGGAAGTGGGCTCAGACCGACAGAGTCAACAACTGTTGCAGAGCATGACCCATAAAGACATAAGCTCTAAGGCATCATTTCCTCTCAACCATTCGGAGCGATCTAGTTTTACGCAAGAAAGAGGATGTGTCTGGAGGGTTTCATGGATGAAGGTTCCTCTTCACCACTCTGGGTGTCTAGTGCTACTGTGAATTTAATATGGTTACCTCCAATGCTCTGCAATGTCTCACTGAAAAATAAATCCAAGGGACAATAACCATTTGCGAGGAAGAGACCTGGTCAGTCGTCCTCAATAGCTTAGACCATGAAACCCAATATGATCAAGTTCAACAGAACCGCCATATACAGGCTGCCCATGCATGCTTCAGCATTGCCAGGGGATAGATTTTGTTTCATTTCATAATCATTTGCAGTCTAAGGAAATGGCTCAACAAAACAGTCAGTCAACAGAAGACCATAAACTTGGTTCTAAATGTTATTCCAAAGACACTACAGTAGTTCCCAAGACAGCAAGAAATACTGAGGGGACCCAAATCATCACAGTTCAGCAGAAATAGGTAAGGGGTCACAATGCACACGTAACTTCAAAACTGTGTTTGAACTGGGCTCTTTTGGGTGGGGCTTAACTTTCACCAAAGATGAGCTGAGATTTCAATACTGGGAACAACTGAGTCGTACAGTAAGTATCTGAAGAGACAGAAAATGGAATGCTGTTACTTCTCATCATTCTTCAACTTAAAGCTATCCACCAGGCTCCACACCTTTTCAAATACTGTACTACCAAACTGGAAGGAGAAGGAGGGGTTTGTGGATGGACAGATTTCAGAGCGGTCACAGCAAGTGCCCAGCTCCTTCAGAAAGAATGAGCTATCCTGGGGCATCATCATAGATACCAAGGGAAAGGAAATGAATTATAATAGCACTTTGCACTCAGGAGCAAGGGGCTAAGGCCTGGCATGAACAACATAAGAGTCTATTCGTGCCCAGGGGGGACTTAGCACGCATTAAAATTGATGTCTTGCCCTTGAGAGCTGCCCCCTATATTTCACTTACACTTTTCCCAAATTGGAGTAAGTCAAGAGTTGTACTTAATAGCTGATTATGCATTAAGTCTTACTACAAAGTACAGATTAATGCAAATTGGATCAGAAGACTCCACTGCCCCGTACGTTAAATCACGTGAAAGGAAGGCAATCTGAGTAGGCTAACATCTCAACTACGGCACTGTGAGCTGTGTGAGGCCGAGGATGGAGTCAGGCTGTGCTCACAGGCTCCTGGGGACAGTTGTTGACCCTCCTCCCTCACAGCCCACTCCTGACTGGACACTGAACACGTATAGGTAAGGGTAGATGCAGAAATGATCAGTTGTGAGCGGCGCTGGGGATGCTGGCATTTTGCAGAGATGAAGAAAGGCTGGATCTCAGTTAAACTGCTCGTTAGCTTTTGAGTGGAAAGGCCAGTGCAGGCAGATGTCACCATGGAACGTGAATGCACCCAGCCCTGAGATGCAGCCTGTTGATAATACATGACAGCCCTCAGGTCACATGCGCAAGGTGGTCTGTTAATGATAGAAGAAAAAACCCGCTTAGACAGAAAGACTGAGCAATCCAGAAAGGCTCGCTGTCTTCTCAACACAGGCTTCTCAGAAAGGGAAATGAACCTGGGGAAAATGAGTTAAGAGGATTTTAACCTTGTGCATCGACTGCTCTCCTAAAGTGGTTCGTTTTCTACACGGAGAAATACAACTGATAAAAGCATGGTGCTGACCGCTAGAATATTCAACCGTGAATTGAAAGCCCCAGGTTACCCACCACTCTAGCACCCGAAAGTTTTGAAAGAGGAAAGAAGAGGAGGAGAGGAGGGGAGGGGAGAGGAGAGGAGGGGAGGGGAGGGGAGGGGAGGGGAGGGGAGGGGAGAGGAGAGGAGAGGAGAGGAGGGAGGGGAGGGGGAGGGGAGGGGAGGGGAGAGGAGGGGAGGGGAGAGGAGAGGAGAGGAGAGGAGGGAGGGGAGGGAGAGGGGAGGGGAGGGGAAGGGAGAGGAGAGGAGAGGAGAGGAGAGGAGAGGAGAGGAGAGGAGAGGAGAGGAGAGACAGAAAGACAGCAACAAGAGATTGACTTAGGTGTCTTTACAATGGCAAGAGATACAAGAGCCATGGCTTCTGAGGTTATATCGCTCTCAGGATGCAATTTACGACATTATCTAAATATCAAGCCAACTTCACAATGAAGTAAAACTTGACGAGCTGATTGGCTTGTTTCTCTAAAGAATCTCCTTTTGTAACTGAAGTGCTAATACAGCTGAACTCGAGCCGCAGATTCTCGGCCTCTCAGAAAGCACAGTCTGCTGATTTTAACATCCCCGTGGAGATGCTCTTAGAGTGGTTCTCACTCAACTTTCCTAATGCTGTGACCCTTTAATATGGTTCTTCATGTTGTGGTGATCCCCAATCATAAAATTATTTGCACTGTTATTTCACAACTGTAATTTTGCAACTGATATGAATCTTAAATGTAAGATTACATTTAAGAATCTTAAATCTTAAAAGTTTAAATATCTGATATGAAGGATAGCTGACAAGTGACCCCTATGAAAGAGTGGTTTAACCCCCAAAAGGGTCTTGGCCCACAGGTTGAGAACCACTACTTTAGACCTGGAGCAATTGTGTTGAAGTTTCTAGACTTCAGTGACCAGGTAAGCTGGTTGAGGAATTTCATTTCTCCTGCATGTTTAATTATGATTGACTTCGGAGCCTGCTTGGAGTGAACTGAAAATGGCAATTAGACTCATCGGAGGTAGAGGGAACAATTACAGGTGCCGAAGAGCTTTCAGGCCAGTGTGGTGATGAGAGCCTTCAGTCACAGCATTTACAAGATGGAGGCAGGAGGGTCAGGAATCCACAGCCAGCCTTAGTCGCAAAGGGAGTTCATTCAAGGCCAGCCTGGGATGCATGAAACTCTGTTTTAAAAGAACAAGAAGGAAAAAGAAACTATCTTAGCCCCTGCACAGCACTGGGGGATGGGGAGGCAGGAGGACCACAGCACATTCAAGGACAACAAAGAGGAACCCTGCCTGGGGGCGGGGGGAGCAGTTTGTGAAATCCAGCACACATTTATGATTAAAAAGCAAACCTTCTTTACAAAATAGAAAGGAATTTCTATTACTTTGATAAGAAATATCTATTTTTAAAAAACAAGCAAGCAAACAAACAAAACCAAAAACCTATTGCAATATGTTGCAGTGAAATATTGAAAATTTCCACTCTGAGATCCTCCTGCTCAAAAGCTGAATTTCACTGCCCACAGTGTGTTATGATCTCAGTCAAAATACTAAGCCAAGAAAAATGTTTCGGGATAGCAGAATCAACTTCTCACAACCAGGTCATGTGAGAAACAGAAAAGACCACACAGGCTATGTAAATAAGGAGCGTGAGCAAACCCATTGCATGCAAGGGTGATTAAAAAAACAACAACAATAGAAGCTATAAACAGAATAGAATAATGCTTTTTATATATTCCAAGAATAATACATACCCAGAATACCTGGTAGAAACAAATACCTAGAAGAAAACTAGGTCTCTAGTTTCACACACACACACACACACACACACACACACACACACACACCTATGGACTGCTATTGCAGACAGAGGATGAATTGTGCACATGGAGTAGAAGACTCAGTGCTGAGAAAGCATGTTGGGTGGTGGTAGCAGACGCCTTTCAAGTCCAGCACTTGGGAGGCAAAGGCAGGCGAATCTCTGAGTTCAAGACCAGCCTGGTCTATAGATCAAGTTCCAAGATAACCAAGGCTACACAAAGAAACCTTGTCTCAGAGAGAGAGAGAAGGGGGGGGGGGGGAAGGGAAGGGAAGGGAAGGGAAGGGAAGGGAAGGGAAGGGAAGGGAAGGGAAGGGAAGGAAAGGAAAGGAAAGGAAAGGAAAGGCATATATCTCCCTAAACGAAGTTGTGAAACAATCCAATTGATAAAAAGTACCAGTATGTTTTTGCTGGTTTCTTGGGTTTTACTCTTCAACTTGGGGAAGGCAGGTTGGTCTGCAAGTTGACTTTAAACTGTATGCAGAAACACCAGGGACCAACTGGGGCACAAGCAATGTCAAAGAGTTATTCGGCAAAATAAAGTTAAACTAACTAGGGGGAAGAAGAGAAAATCCAGGGGTTCAAATACGTATGTTCAAGATGTATCCGTTTTCTACGTCTCTCATAAGTATCACACATCACAAACGTATTAATTCATAGGTTGTAGATCAGAAGTCTTGTGGACCTGGCTAGTCCCACAAGGACTCCCAAGGACAAAACCAAGGTGGTAGGGGCTCTGTCACTTTCTGGAGTTTCCAGAATCTCCATTTCCTTGCTCTTGCAGGTAGCGGGGATACACGATGAAGTTCTGTTTTCTTGTTGACTCTCAGGCTCTGAAGGTGGCCCATATTCCTTGGACCATGGCCCCTTTCCTCTATCCTCAAGGTCAGTAACAGTGATGTGGTCTTCCGTGCTGAAGATCACTCTTTTTTCTACAGCTTCTCTTTCACTTCAACACTGGACAATCTATCATTAAGCCACGTTCCTAATTCCACAGGCAAAACCATGTTATATAACACATCCCCAAATTCCAGGGGTTAAAATGTAGAATCCTGAGCATGTGTGCAGAAAAGGGTGGGGCATACGCTTCCTTGCACCTTTGTTTTCCCCTCAACCAATTTCCGATCATCACCTTCAGAGCCCTCCTCCGAACAGCTCCGCCACCCTAATCTGTTACATGAAGCCTTCTGCTTTGTTTTCCTTTCCATCCTACATAACCCTCTTTTCCCAGGGTTCTCAAGGGCAAGCTACAGCTGGAGACCCCTTGGTGTCTCTGCCCAAAGCTCTCTTGGTTTCTGTTCTCTTGCAGCCAGTTTTTAAAACTCCAGAGCCCAAACTACCAAGCAGAACTGAGAGCCTCCAAGCTGAAGGCAACTGTAGAAGCCATCTCACCCTAGACACCCACTCATCTTTGAGTCTTCCCTGTGCCAGTTTCTTCAAGTAGATGAGCCCTAGCCTTTAGCCAGCTTTTGCTGGACGGTCACAGTGGATTTTTTTCTGGGTGATAACCATTGCTAGAACTAGTTACCACTGTATCCCCACCCCTTCTCTGCCTGCATGGAATCTGTTAGTGCACGCTGGGTGTTTTGGACCAGGTGTTTTTCATGTGTCGGTTATCTGATACTAAGGAGCCACACAGTACGGGATGATGCTGTTCCCGATAAACAAGGCCACTACTCAGAAACTTGAGCCTTGTCTCAGGTGAATGTCTTCACAGAAGGGACAGGGGAGACAGAATATGTGGTAGCCACAGAGGCGGATTTCAACAGACAGCTAACTGTCCAGACATTCACCTAGTGAGACAAAGAGGGAAACATACATAGGGCACCTCAAGATGAAATATTATTTCATGTGGCTGAGATGTAATACCAGTTTCCGGAAATGTAACACTTTTTTTTTTCTGCACAGACAGACATCTGTACTGGGCATGCTCACTTCCTCCAGTCGTCCCTGGAAACCCCATTTATGATCACTGGCATTTTCTGATCCCGTGCTTTTGTTTCATTTATCAACCAAAAGATAAAAAAAAAAAAAAACCAACCTAAGTGTGCCCTTATTTTTATGTTCTCTTCCCCACCTTTGCTCCCTGAAGATTAAGCTTCATGAAGTCAGAGACACCAAGCCCAATGAGGTGATACAGGCCTGTAATCCCAACACTCAAAAGCAGAGATGGGAGAGCTGCCCAAGTTTGATATCAGCAGTGTGAGACCTTGTGTGAAGAAAACAAAAGGAAAAAACAAAAACAAAACCATCCCCTAAACAAACAATAGTCATTGGTGCTTTGGGCAGTCCCTAGCCCACCGTATGTAACCAAACACACAGAATTTACCAAGTACACCTTGAGGTTTCAAATAAGAATTGCTGGGTTACATATGAGAAACGGATTTAAAAAAAAAAATCTTTGTTAAAAGTTAACTCATGGTTCAAGCATATGACGCCCCTATTGCATAGAACCTAAGAGCACTTGCTGTATACATGGACGTAACTAACTCAAGTCCACTGGCAAGTAGCGGTATGCCTTCACCACGCCTCTGTTTCCTCAGTTTAAAGCAGGGGGCTGCACCAACAGCGGTGTGTACTAACTGTGGTGGTGGTGTGAACACGGCAGTGTGAACACGGCAGCACACAGCAACAAGGCTGATAAAAAGGGGAGGGGACAGAGTTGTTACCATCATCGTTCTTATCATTTCCAAATAACACATGACAAGAATGAGAAGCCACTTTCTAAGTCCACTCGATCTTCCATTGTGCTTGTTAGCTGCTGGGAAAGGGACAGTTTCCTCTAGGAGTGACTACAGCCAGGCCCCGATAAGTCACCCACACTAAGTGGAGGCCACACAGCCAAGAATACTTGGCAGCTCCGCTTGGCCCTGGTGGGGCTGGGGCTCAAAGCTGGGTAGGAAAAGAGCCTAGAAAGAGTTTGCATGGAGACTGTGAAAATGGAAAAATGCACTGGATGAAATCTGCAAAGAACTAATAAATAAAATTTAAAACCTTTCTGCTGCTTTCACATTGTCCTGTCTGGAGAAAAGGCATAGTGTGACCTGAGCACAGCTGAGCCGTCTGCATGGCTCAGGCTGTAAGAACCTGGCCCTCTGATTTAGCAGCCACTCACGGCTGTTTTATGGGATCATTCCTCTCTCATACGCCACAGGATTCAATGTCAATGGGGACTTTAAGGGTGTGTGTGTTTGTGTATGCCCGCACATGTGTGTAGGTTGTGTAGGTGTGTATATGTGTGTGCATGTAGTGGGGTGTGTGTGTGTGTGTGTGTGTGTGTGTGTGTGTAAAACTGCTCCAAGTAGTGTCTTCATGTGTCGGTCACCTCATAACAAACCTGCATTTATTAATCCTGTTTCCTTCAGTGATAGAATAGCCAGGCCCTCTGAGATTGAGAAAACCAAATTTTAAAATCAAAACCACATTCCAAATGTCTTAAAAGATATTTTTGTTCAATTCTTTTGTAAAAACATTGGTCACTATTTAACATACAGAGGCAACAAAATGCACCCAGTTCACATGCATCGACAAGTAAGTTATAATACAGGAACAACACAGATTCTGAACCAGCAGTCCTACAGCTCACGAGACAGTCCGCCGGAGCTGCGGTGCTGACGGAGCAGCCGCTAGGAGACAGGGCGGTCCAGTTTCAGCTGATGCCGGTTGTCTGTGGTGAAAGCACTACGCAAGGCTCTCACGGAGTCACTGATTTAAAGGCAGCCATCTTCAGAAACCAAGCTGTGCAGAGGACCGTGTGAGGTCGGAGCGAGAGCTTGAGGAAACGACGCCTCTGGATTTTGTTTGTCTGCTTTTGAAAACTAAGTATTTTAATGATTCAACACATTTTACTGATTAAATATGATCCAAATTTTTTACTGAAAATCTGAGTGTCTTTCAATGTGAAAGTTACGTCTTTCATGCTTTGACAACTCAGATAACTGAAGATTTAACAAAACCAGCATAATTCTGTTCACAGAAATTCTGGTAGTAAGGGCTAGAATATTTTTAAGAGAATGAAAAAGGAAATCAACAATCAAATCCCTTTCTGAACTCCAAGAGAGGTTTCTGGAAATGGGATTTAATAAGAAGAAAAGTTAAGCACCACAATACAACACTAAAAAACAAAAACAGGAAAGCTACCAATACACAGAGGAGAGACACAAGCACTCAGTTCACACAGAAAATGAAATAAGCGTTATAATCCATTGACCTAGACTCCTCTTCCTGGTGCCGGTGTGTTATACGTGAAGAAGATACAAAAGGCAGACCTGTCTGAGATGGCAAGCCGTGTAATTCCAATCTGATCAAAGGAGAGTGGTACTTGGGTGTATGAGAATTTGATGGTTTTTATACTGTCTATTTGTCCTTGAAAGTCTATGATAAATGGACAGCACTAAATCATCCCAAAGTGTGGTAGAGACAATATGTTGTGACGTGTATGAGACAGTATTGACGTGTATGAGACAGTATTGACGTGTATGAGACAGTATTGACGTGTATGAGACAGTATGTGACATGTTTTCTTATGGAAAAAGTCTTTAAGAAGAGCTCACAGTAATTATGTGCAAACAAAACTCCAAAATAAAATTTAAAAGGCATAGTCATGCTGTTTGTCTTTTTCATCTAGTTAGCAAACGTGAATAACTTTAATTTCCCCAAAGAATAAATTCTAACTTCAGTTTCTCTCTTCTCTATGTTCAATTATTCTATCACATGTAACTTTTAGCATGTGTAGATCACATGGGAAAAAACCTCAGGGGTTCAAAAATTAAAACTTACGATTCCCACATGATTTAGGTCAGACATACAAGCACAGACTCAGCAGTTTTCACCAGCCATGTGCTATAATCACCACAGAAGAAAAATCTCCAAAACTGGGGGGAAAGGCTCTCGCCTCATGACATGATCGACTAGGCTATAGAGCAAAATATGAAACACATGTTATTTCTAAAAACTTCATCCAGAGGAAAAAAATCACAAAGCGAGATCTAATGAGATTAGGATTCTGAGCAAGGAATAATTAGACTCATTCCATTCTGATGAGATAATAACATTGTAGGAGGGAAATCCGTCCAAAGAAACAGAACTGGTCATGGACCTTCCAAACACCTGAACTCTGCCGCTTCCTCCATAACCCTCCTTAAAGTTTCCGTTTCCTAGTTCCCTTAAAAAGAAAGGGAAATTAGCAGAGTTCTCAAATGTCATCTTAAATTCTTCAGCTCACCCTAATTTCTTAATCCCTATTTTAAAGAGGGTAAACATTGAAGCACCGTCTTTCCCTCGCAACCCAAAACTCGCTGAGCGATTATTCAAGGCTGGGAAATCAAAGGTAAAAAGTCGACTAAAAATAAGAACACTTGTTAGCATGTATGGTGTGTGTAAAAGGAAGGCCAGAGAGTCAGTCTTTCCGATTGGCCTCTGGCCCTTAAGACAATGTGGTTCAAAATTAAAAAGAACCAGATATACTTAAAACACCTAAAGTCTGTATTCACTTTGAACAGATGCGAAAGCTTCAGAAATGAGTAAAAGTATATGATTGTTAACGTTTACTGTGAAACAGCACAGAAGTGATGCCTCCAGGCAGGGAGTCAAAATTTAACTGATGTTAAACATCTTACATAATTTGGAGAAACCCTAGCTTTGAATGATAATCACCAAGGAAAAAAAACATAAATAGGTATTTCCATGCATGTACATGTTACATAACAAATAAGCAAATCCCAAGTCAGTACAGTACAGTATCAATGACTAAAAGTTAAATAATATGTTGATACATGGAGAGAAGGAAAAGATAACATGTTGACTGCCATTGATGAAAAGCATCTCAACAATTTACATAAAATGATATACTAAATGGTTTTTAAAAAGATATCTTAAGAAGACCAAGCCACAATAAGTTAGTGTTTCCACAATACATGCTGAAGTACTTGATCCCGTATCTATGCACTGTCACTGTCCTCATCACTAAATGCCGTGACAGTATTTGTTAATGACTGAGGTACATTAGTTTACATCTTTTTATAGGGATTCTAAGATGATTAGTTTGTCGTTTCCAGTTTTTCATCTTCTTCGCCTCCTCCAAAGAAAAACAAAGGGAACATTCCTAGAATGCAGCCAATAGTCACCCCAACAGCCTTGCCCTAAGGAAACAGAAGAGAGTATTTCTTAAAGTTACGTGTCCACAAAAGAGGTCCCCTTGCATAAACACTGACGACAACAGTCAATTGCCACACACGGAAACTGCCACCACCACTGTATTCCTGTCGATTATAGAAACCTAAGTACTAAACTACCAAACTCTCAACATGCCATTTTAAAGTTCACAGGAATAAGGGAAAAACTTATCATGAACATGACATTAAAGAAATATCCAAGTAGAAAACATTATTTTAATAGTTTGTGTATTTTAATGCCAGAAGACCAGAACACAGGAGGGGGAACATACCGACTATTCCCAGTGTATTTGGATTTGATATCCTTGTATATAGTCCTTCAGTACTTAATCCCCTGAATGCTTAGCTATATGAAGATACAACCATTATAGAAACAATGTTGCACTCTGTCTCACTGGAAACCTACATTGTGAAAGTTTAAAATTCTCACTTCTATAAATGAGTCTAAACTTTGCATTTCTATGATGACTATAAAATTTAGATGCTTTAAAATTAAGTTTTCTTTTTAAATAAAAAAATCTGTTTATTTTCAAGACAGGGTTTCTCTGTGTAGCCCTAGCTGTAAGTTTTCTTTTAAAAAAAATTATTTGTGTGCATTATATTTCTTTAAGAAGACAATGGATACCCTGGAACTGGAGTTACAGGCAGCTGTGAGCCCGGAGCGCTTGGATCCTTAAGAGGAGTATGCACTCCTAACATCTGAGCCATCTCTCTGGCTCTTCAATTAAGTTTTCTTCTTTCATACGATCATTCATTGAGATTCTGTTGTGTACTAAACTCTCGGTGCTGGGTAATCCCGAGACAGGGACCAATCACACAGAGTTGGTCTCTCCTCCTGGAGCTCCACGTATGAAGACAGAGAGACAAAACAAGTCCCATCTGGCACTACAGAAGCTGTGCAAACTACATGATCTGCAGCAGGAAATGCAGAGGGAAATGTTCTGGATAGCGTCATGGGGTACTGGTAACAACTTTCACGGAAGACATCAATGTTCTGACAACAGCGTATACAACACCCTTTCAATCTGTTACTACGGCAGCTGGTTGTTTGCTGTAGTGGTGGTGGTACATCCATGTCTTATATTAATTGTTAAATCTGCCAATCTCATTATGTAACTATTTTAAAAGGTACTACAGTTTCAGAAATATAACAAGAAATTTGCTCTGTCCAGATACTAATAAAGTCAGTCCTCAATTCTTATTTTGATCTCATATTTTGATCATTTATATTTCAACAGAGACGATTCATTTTGGCTCCCGATTGCCCTAGGTTGTGACCTCTGCTAAGAGACCCCCAACTGCCCGCCAATTCTGTTAAAATGACTTTCACTATCACCCAGGGTGACCAAGGGTCCCCTCTTGCTCCCTTTAGAAATGCTGGAGCAGGGTGATGCTTGCCTCCATTAATATTTCAATCCACTGCTATTTGATCTTTCCTCCCTTACCGGGCCACAGAAAGGCTCAGGAATGAACACCAATGAACGACTTCAGTACAATGGGGATCAGCTCCATCATTGAATAATCAATGAAGAATAAAATCTTTGGGTGTTCAAGTCCTTAATTAATCAAGCCGGAATACATGAAAATAAAGGGATATCACACTATTTTTCTGAGAATGTCCCAGGCCTGGCTAACTTTTCTTAGCAACTCCATTCAAATCAGTTATAGTCTAGAACTGCCACGCTAACCACTGGATCCAGGCCCATGAGCCACATCACTTACCAGATGTGTGCTAACACGCGTCTGCCACATGTCAACTTGCTTTGGTGTGAGATCAGGAATTGATAGGCCTAACCTGGAAGCCAAGGCTTCAACATAACCTGCAAGGCTTCAAGAGAACAAAAGAATGAGGAAGTTTTAAGAGACATGCAAACATACAGTAAAAACCGATCTCTACAAAGAGAAGCGGGAGTTTCGCCCGTGCTTATCACTCCAGACAAAGCAGAAAAATTTTACAGCTTCTATTTTTATTCTATATAGATAACCCAGTTTTAAGATACTTTCAAATTCACATTTAATACACAGTGACTCAGAGCATTTATTCCCTATCATTATCTTTAAGAGGCCAATCAAAGGCATATAATTTTTTATAAATAATTAAAATTGCTGCACTTACTTCAAACTCTAAGCAAATTACTTGAACATATGATTTAATCTGGTAACTATGATCAGAAAGTAACAGTTTTTAAAATTCACCAGACTAATAATGCACTTAAGAATGACAGCCTAGAACTTTTAGCCTAATGGGGGAGTCTAAGTTACCACCACTGTTGGGTATAATTTTGTTCTAAGTACTGTCAGAAGAAAACAGCTTGCCAGTTACATACACTGACAACCAGAAGATACATTCCAGCTTCAGATATCAAGTGTTTTGAAAGTATGCATCAAAGAACACATAAAATGTGATATTCGTGAGAGACACTGAAAATAGAAGAGAGGAACCAGTTCTCAAACGGAAAAGCGCTTATAAAAATGTTCACACCCGACCAAAAGCTAAGTGGCTTTAAAATCTATTAGTTGGTTCTAATACAACAGAAAGCTATACAGAAGCGGCAATATTGTCAATATTAAGCTTGAAGTTTGAAAATGGAATATCAAGGACACTGCATCAAGATAAGATTTATGTCAAAAATTCTTAAAATATAAAATCCCAATCATGGCCCTAATGAAAAAAAAAAACTTAAAATTAGCTTTGGCCCCAAACTCAAGTATAGATGCCTAATATTGAGGGACAGATCACCTATAAAATTGCCACTGCCTACTGTGAGCCAAAATAGAATCCTACTAGATCCAAACTCAAATCTCAAAATATACCACGTGAGTAGCCAAGAAAGGAAAACAATGTCAACGACAGAGCAAGAGAGAGATGTTTGTGCTAATATTTAATGCCAACTTCTCAGCTTTCCCAAGCCCAGGAAGCAGCCCAGGCCATCTGCCACCTGGAAGAAAGTGAGAAATAGGGCTCTTCGGAGCAGCCATCCTCCACTGTGTTATCATTCCTGCCAGATGAAAGGGAAAAATGGCCAGGTAAACATAAGCTTTGGAGACTGAGGTATGGCTTGTTGGTAGGGCACATCCTTAGCATGAATAAAACCCTATGATCAACCCCTTAACATCAGTGGGAGAGAGGGAGGGAGGGAGAAGAAAGGGAGAGAGGGGAAGTGTTGACATTATTTCCTTTTTGGGTCAGTATCCTCTAATTTGTTTATCTTTGAGATTTTACAATTATAAGGAAGTGGGAGGATGAGAGGTTTACTTTTAATTCTCTGTTCCATCCTGCTTATATTTTTGACATGGTTCTATCCATTCTCAGAACCACTAATCCAGTTTGACTCATTGTCAACAACTATATTTGATCTCCACCACATATTTAGTATTGCTATTTTAGAAATATTAAACTTAAATGTTTAGTTTTAGAACCCAAAGGAAAATAATTATCCTTTTAAAGGGCTTATTAATTAGAGGAGAATAAAGACAAGAACAGGTAAGTACGTAGCAGCAGAAACAAATTATGAATGGACTTACCCAAGTCCAGCTAAATCTGAAACAAGATTTCCCAAAGCAGCAGCTGGAAATTTGAAAAAACACACAATGAATCGTCAAAACAAAGCCGGCAGAGGTCACAGTATTACATCACGTGAGAAACACTGAGCTCTGGCTGCCAGAGTCACCGTATTTCTCTGCTGTAACAACTCTGTTAGAAGCAGCTCAGGGATAGCTCTAGGTGCCAAGAAATTAAAAGAGAGCACGATCCTAAAATTAGAATATCCTACCTCCACTAATAGAGTGTCTGCGGAGTACAGGAGAAATCTTCTATTTTTACTATTTTTAAAATTTCATAGTTGTGTCTTTAGTGTGGTATTTGTTTCGGGCAATTTAGATATTGGAATCTCAGGAGCATAGCTGCATAAGCAACTCCAAATACAAGAAAGTAAAGGAAGGAAAACACTTCATGTTCAATGGTAAGATTGAATTCTGAGAAAAACTTGCCTTCACACAGACAATTCAGCGGAGCAGTGTTAGCCACTACCTAACACAAACTAGTTACAATTGCCAGGAGACACCTGCTATCTACAGAAAACTGGGACCAGAAGATTAGGATTAGAGATATCTAAACAAATCAACACCCCAAGGAGCAAACGCATTTCAAATGAATTGTCTTCTAAACCTAACTTACTGACGTTTCTAAACAACACGCAGACGACAGAATTTTAACATTTGTTATTATTATATACCTGCCATTGTTGAAATTCCCAAAATAATTCCAATAGACAATTCGATCTGGGTTCCCTGAAAAGTAATTGGAAAAGAAGTTAAAGCTGGCATGGCTATCAAAGAATATCAATGTGCTAATAAAAACAGACTATGTAGTAACATCCACATGTTGTTGTAACATAATTACACACAAAATATCCATAAATGTGCACAATATATGAAGTGATGGTAATTCATGAAGAAATAACCACTAACATTTCATCCAGTAAAACTGATCCTCCCTCAAAATGAATAGCAACACATGCAATAATCAATTCTTCACTAAGAATCTAATTTCTACATTCTTAATTCTACTTTACTATCACAGAGAAATATGCTTTAAGACTACTTAAACAAAAAGACTGACACATAGATGCTAAATTCTGAAATATATTGTGCTGTTATTTACTCTATCAAGATTTGAAAGACTGAATGATCTTTTAGGAAAACTGCCATTAGTAAGATTTTCCTCACAGCCTTTAGTTCCCTAACTATTGGGCAGTCCCACTAGGATTCCCGTGTTCAAGTTGAACAACACTTAGTCCGACACCTGCAGGAAGAATGAGGCCCACAGCATCCCACTGGATTGATTTATTACAGGGAGCCAAAGGGTCCCACATTTATCCTTCCCCTTGGGGAAAGAAAGGAGCTCACGTTTCCGGCCCACTCTACGGATGTGGAGCTGAGGTGTCAGGATGCAGGGACTCCCCTGGGCTGTCTGTCACACAGAGGAGGAGGCCCTAAGTCTACTTTGCTAATTCAGCTCCAATCCTTCACGAAGGTAAACTTAGTTTTCAAGAGCTCCCTAGAAGACTAGCATTGAAAATTAAAAAAAAAAAAAAAAAGAAATCCAACTCTTAACACTAAGGAAAACAAGAGTATCTAACGTGCTACATAAATGTCCCACTGCTCGGTCTGTAAGACACTTTCCTCAATTCTCCTGTCCCTCTGCCTTCAGCTCTGCCCCTTGAAGATGTAACTCTTGTTGAATATGACCAAGCAGCCTGATGCACCACTCTCTGAAGGAGCTAAAATAACAGATTTCTGAGGAAGACGAAAGGGACGTGAAAGGACAGCCCAAACAGGAGAAACTAACACAGATACAGATCTCTGTTATGTAAGTCCTTCTTACATAAATGCCAAGACGGCAGAGCACCCCACAGCAGTGCTGTGCACAGGCCACACAGTAAACAGTAATGTGACAGCAATGAATCATTGTCAATGACCCAAGAAGAACCTCTTTTAAAATATGCATCGGAAAAACTATTTGTGTGAGCTGAAGATGTAGCTCTCTGGATAGAGGGTATCCGCTAGCATGCGCAGGTTCTGAGCTGGAGCCCCATCACCGCCCACACAGAGAAGGAAGTATCTGTGGGCTTTATCACTTGGTAAAATTTGGGGTGCTTAAAGGTTCTTCTAAGAGCATACACTCAAAGACAATCCCACACTTCTTTACTTTCCTCTGTATTTAAAAAAATTGTTTTAATAGATGAGATGGGAATTACAAATAAATCTAACACTTTATTTATCACTTTAATTACACTTACGATTAATCTATTCTAAAACTTTCTATCTTAAGTGAATTGTAAAAAAAAAAGCAATTCCCCAAATGACTAAAATATAAATTATAAAAAGTAATTTAGTAATATAAAATTAAACTATATAACCTAAGGCTGAGTATTACTTGCCCTATTATAACTGATTATATAGAAACTTGTTCTCATGATCACCAAGTAGCAGCCAGGAGTGTACATCTAAAAGGAAGGGGGAAGTAAGTTTATAGCACAACAGGGCAGAAGACTCAACTTTGCCCTGTCTGAAAAGCTCACACCGGCTCCACAATGTGAAATGATCATCTGTGCTTTAAAACATGGAAAAGAGTGAAGACAAGCAGGAAAAAACACATTGCTAGGGCAGTCAAGACTACTTGTTCCCTTCTCAGAGATTCTGCCATTGTATTATTTATCTATTCTAATGTCTGGGGTCAAATAAAAATTGGAAAAGGTCATCTCTCTGAAATAGCCTTCAACTACAGGAACAGTCAGAACCATCACTCTTCATCTGGTGTTGAGGTCAGTGATTTAAAATATCTATTCTGTAAAAACTTTATCCAAGGGAGTGCATCCTGAAGATGGATTTCAGTGTACACAGGTTATTGATAATTTGGAGCTAAGATCTCAGGTCTGGAAGAACACTCTGAGTACTAAGGATGAGGCACAGGCCTGCAGGACACAACATGACAAAGCGGAGGTGTCTGGAGTCTCTGACGTGCTCTGCTGGGTTTGGTCCAGTCCCATCGATGCTCCGTCTGCACACAGACATCCACTCTGTGGCATTTTATAGCACGATCGGTCTCGGAAGCTATTAGCGTCCATACGCCTCCCTCTCTTGACTGTACCCAAAGTGAACCACTCCACAACTGCCAACAGCAAGGGCAGTTTTCAGCACCTGTGTCTTTAAGCTGTGTCTTATTAAGGAAGTTTGCTAAAATGGCGGCTCGAGCACTAAAAGGTTGAGCGAATTAATGGGAGCGTAAAATATTTAGCGCAGCAGTGCCTTCCATCAGACAGCCTGTGCAGGGCACACAGTCAACTAAGGTTTAGAAACAGCATAAAGGAGCTTTTATTACAAGTAGGTATGCTTTCATTAATAACAGTAATTTAGCCAACTCAGTGTTAGTTGAGTTTTAATTACTTAAATACTCTTCGGACTTTTTTTTATATACTCAGATCACTTTTATTCTTATATGTATACTAGGAAAGCATCATAATCCTAAAAAATTGATTATTCTAGAATTACATTTTAGGGACACTCACTTAATGTGCATCATCCTTGAGAAGTCTGGACTTGTCACAGCATGCGAACAAAAAAACCTACAGAGGTGCTTGTGACCCCAAGCTGTACACAGGCCAGAGTCACACTGCTGACAGTGGCCCCTGAACCCCTCTTAAATCAGGGAGCAGCTGGACCCTCTTCATCTGGATGTAAGGCTAGACAGGCCCTGCAGCAACCAAGCCAACTCAAATGAACTGACTTTAGAGACTCTAAAAAACACCTGCCGTCTATCAAATGACTATGTAAATTACTTTTTAAAATCTCTATTTTATACCTAAATCTACTTACATTCATTCATAGTACAGATAAATTCTAAAACCCCCAAAGTAAACGCTTCCATCTCCCCCCCTTCCCACCATCCCCTACCTCTCCCCCTCCACCTCTCTGAGTAGTTTCTTTAACAATAGTTAATAGAAAAATTTTAAAGTGAGGTAGATTCTAATTCAGAGAAGCATTTTCTCTTTCAAATGAATCTAAATATATATATATATATATATAAATAAATAAATATATACATATATACATACATACATACATACACCCTAACTGGTACCCAGAAAAAAATAAATAATTATACTTTTTCCTCTTTCAAGGATTTAGGTAACCTCAGTCTATTTACTGCTGATATCCAAGAAAGATGACTGCATAAAGCATTCTAAAGGCATGTTTAAAAGTTAGTAATTACCTTGACTGAACTATGAGAAAATCATTCTTTATATAAAACAGTAAATAAACTCTGGGAAAGTCTTAAAATAGTTGTGTTTTAATCACTAATTTGTTGGGGAAGGGTACCAAATATTGGTGTCCACTAAAAGAGATGTCATTAATATAAGAAAGGCAAACCAGGTATTCCTGAGATTGCAATGGTCACAGCATAGGCAAACTCTTTTATTTATTTATTTATTTTTATTTTTTTAATTTATTTATTTATTAAAGATTTCTGCCTCCTCCCCGCCACCACCTCCCATTTCCATCCCCCTCCCCCGATCAAGTACCCCTCCCTCATCAGCTCGAAAAGCAATCAGGGTTCCCTGACCTGTGGGAAGTCCAAGGACCACCCACCTCCATCCAGGCCTAGTAAGGTGAGCATCCAAACTGCCTAGGCTCCCCCAAAGCCAGTACGTGCAGTAGGATCAAAAACCCTTCAGAGGCAAACTCTTTAGAATACTACATAATACAGCAAAGGCAGAGGATGTTGTTAAATGAATCTTAAGTCATCGTTGGGTTAAATGTTGAGACCAAAGCCTTGTCTATGCCCCAAAACACCTACCAACATATTCTAGAATGAGAAAATTGAACAAGGAACTAATCAAAACTATATGTGATAACAAATACCAGTATAACTAAAGAAACCAGAGATTTTTACATACATTTGCTCCTTAATAAAAAATGTTAGAACAGAATTATATACAACATAAGTAATTGTCTACATGCTTTGCTAAAAGTTCTATGATTAATATATGATACTTTAAAAATTGAACTTGTTCACTGTTAATTAACTTAATTGGTATACACTGTTAATTAACTTAATTGGTATAATATATAAATTATTAGGAATATGTAAAACACACTAATTTCTTTATTAACTCAAAACAGAAGTGGTGAGAAGACTTACTGCAACAATCATAATTGCATTATCCAAAAAGCCAAACCCTATGAAAGGTATCGCATTGTGGAAGAATACTGAAAAACATCAAAACACAGAAAAATATATTTTAAAATTTTGATAACTTTTAGAATGACCAAAACAGGCTGTGTAATTAAAGCTTCTAGGCAGATTTAATAACAATCACAGATCCTGCTGCTGCTGTAACTTTACTTACAGAAGCTAAACTGGGAGACAAAACACAAACATGTAACACAGAAGAACAATTCAGGCCTTTATGTTTTCTTACCAGCAATGTATATACGTACAGTTCATGGGCAGAAAATTCTTAGCACATGATGGTCCCACTTAGCCTGACTCACATCAGCCTACTTCTATCTGTGTCTATCACAACAGTCCTAATCTCTGCATCTATAATAATTTTTAAAATGTCTATACTCAAATTCCAGGAAAGTTATTTGATTGCTTTTACTTCCTAGTCAACATGTTTGCTTGTTTGTTTGTTTGTTTTTCGAGACAGGGTTTCTCTG
The DNA here is from genome assembly GCF_018167655.1 of Microtus oregoni. Taxonomy (NCBI): domain Eukaryota; kingdom Metazoa; phylum Chordata; class Mammalia; order Rodentia; family Cricetidae; genus Microtus; species Microtus oregoni. The sequence continues at coordinate 31,982,080 of NW_024543081.1, read as the reverse complement.
TGTAGCTTTGGAGTCTGTTCTGGAACTCGCTCTGTAAGTCAGGCTGGTCTCAAACTCACAGAGATCCGCCTGCCTCTGCCTCCCGAGTGCTGGGATTAAAGACGTGTGCCGCCACCACCCGGCTCCAAGTCAACGTTTTAAAGCAATTTTAGGAAATGGCGACTCCCTTCACCTGACACCTGTGGACAGGTAGTCCTTAGCATCTCGGAACCCACCAGGATTCCAGAAATCTGACCAAAGACACCTCTCACCTCATCTGGCACACAACCTGAAACCTGGGTTATTAAAAGTCAAAGCAGGAAAACTGTGGGTTTGCTTTTTATAATCTAGCTTCATTTTTCTAATTTGTATCCTCAGCATACTGTACAATGCTGAGTACAGAGCAGATGCTCAAAAGGAATTAAGTTGAGGATACTAACCTGGAAAAGAAGCTAATTCTATATTTAGACTAGCGGAGGCATACTGTGAAACAGATTAAGGCTGGGAACAGGAAAAAACTATTTTATTTGATCATTACAACTTCTAAGGCATAGCCAACATCAGCTCAACTGACAACTTCCTCAACAAACTGAGGAATCAAGGAAACTGAGAAAAAAAATGATTTTTATACTATATTTAAAAACAGTCCTCCCTTAAGACAGTTAGTTATATTTGTTAGTGACTTCAGATTCTTTTTCTTTTAATGTAATTAAATATACACTGTAACTGAAATATAATCCAGAAGTTATGAAAATATGATATTCTATGGTATGACTTCTGTACCATCAGGGAAAACTAGTAGGCAGTAATTCAAAAAAATTAACACTTCAATCCACAACTTCTATCAAAGAAATACCATCTTCAGCATAATAATAGGCACCATCGTGTGTAGATTATTACATATATTGATACTGTACACAGCATGCAACAGATATAACCAGTTATTTCAGGTCTCTGCCTGTTGCAGTAACAATGCTCACGACGAAGAGCGGAATATCCATTGTGATTGCTACTATGAAAATTATCAAGATGGTAAAAGCCAAACATCATACTCATGAGATGGGACTCAACTCCAGACAGACCTCAGCCTTCTTCCTCTGACTTTCCACCTATGTCCGTTAGGTGCCTACTGACATTCAACTTGTTACAGTAAGCAGCTTCCAAACCACACACACAACCCTGCCTTCCAGCTACAACATAAACTTAATGGGCAAAAAAGTACGCTGGAAATTTTGAAGTCACCCAAAGAAGCCCACACAGTGAAGGGAAACCTGTCTGGGTATTCCTAGACACAGCCTTCTCCGTGGTTTCTGAAACACATATATGGCAAACAACCAAGAAATCAGCTGAGATTACTTAGTATTTGAACAATATGATGACATCTCTAAAATTAGCCAGTTACAAATGCCTTAAAATAAGGTGCAAATGACATTAAGATTGCACTAAGAGCTTATCCTGGTAGAAACTGGTCAGTGAAGCTAAGGCATACTGCCATACTAATCAACTAATGAACTATGGAATAGGTCTTTATGTGTAATATATTAATCCATTTGCCATATAAATAAAAAACTACTTTTAATTTAAAGGAGGAAAATAAAATTTCCCAAAAAAAAATTATGCCCTGGGCACCCTGCTGGGAACTCGAGAGACAAAGCCATGAAACTTGGTTTCCACATCTCAGTGGCTTTAGACATAGAAACCTAACCACATACACAATTAATTTCAACATCACCTACAAAAATATGATAATAGTACTGTATGCAGTTACCAGTACCGGGTTAGGAATCTGGGCTGGGAGGGGGAAGGGAGATCTTAAAAAATTCTTAAATTGTTTTGGTGTTTGAGGAAAAGATACTAATTTCTAACATAAATTACATTCTACCGCCGGGCGGTGGTGGCGCACGCCTTTAATCCCAGCACTCGGGAGGCAGAGGCAGGCGGATCTCTGGGAGTTCGAGGCCAGCCTGGTCTACAAGAGCTAGTTCCAGGACAGGAACCAAAAGCTACGGAGAAACCCTGTCTCGAAAAATCAAAAAAAAAAAAATTACATTCTACCTATGAGAGAAAAAAAAAAGGAACGATCATTAGTTTTTTCCTAGTCATTTGAATTTGCCTTCCAGTGAAGAATGCTCTCCTACTAATTTGCTATTTCTTCAATTCCCTTTGGCACACACTATTCTATAGCTAAGCAGCTGCTAGCAAATCACATTTAATATTTAATTGCCTACTTAATTACCGCCTACTCAAATTCACCACCACACTTTAAATGATTCTTCCACTGTCTTCTAATAAGACCCTAAATTGTTTTACATCACTCCCATGTTAACCTGCAATACTCATTCTTACCATAACAGGAAAGAGAGATGGTAGAGCTCCACAGTGAGGTTTCTTCCTCCTCAAACGAACTCACTTTCTTACAGCTACAAACACTACCCAGAAACACTTTCTGCATAAGAGAACAGTTAGCCTGAATCTAAAATTAAGTTCTGTAGTTATCTAATTTAAATTTGGCCTAGGAAGTAAACATAATACACATTTTCCTGCAAATTAAGAAAAGTTCTAGCAAATTTCCTCTTATTACTAGATGACAAGAACATTTAAAAATATTAATTCTCCCATAATATTATGATATATCTTCAACCAGGTTTAGAAAGTACTCCTATATGAAAAAAAAAAAAAAACAGGACAATCCAATCTATCAGAGAGGTTTAATTTACTGACTTTGTGCCATTCTAAGAAACAGTTCCTTCAGGTTCAAAACAGAGATGCGTGTCAATTTAACAATTATAGAGCCATTACCATATCTCAGCTGTCCTGGAGTGGGTGGTTGAGCTTCCAATTTCTCTAAAGGAGAAGAAAAGGTATGGAGCAAGAGTTAGTTACTATTGTACAGCAACAGACTTACAAAAACCAAAGATATATTTGGGTTAGTAGATCAAAATATCCACTTTAAAGAATATTGGTTTGGAGTGAACTACAGGAGTAGGTGCTAAGCAGCTTCAGACACACACTGCGGGTCACACGCTGTGGGTCACGCGCAGGGGCCACATGCCATGGGTCACACACAGGGGCCACACAGTGTGAGTCACGCGCAGGGGCCACACGCAGGTGTCACACGCGGGGGGCTCTCTTTTATTTAGGTCATGGCATCACATGCAGGGAACCCGTTTGCATCATTACAATAGAATCACATTCCAGAAATAATACTTGTCTTTAAATGGAAACTCTGGATGACTTAAATATATACAAACCAATACTGACAGCAGAAAAAAAGACACTCTGATATATTTATATTAGTTGTTTATTTATTTAGAGACAGGCTCTTATTATACAATCCTAGTTGGCCTCTAATCCCCAGTCTTCCTGCCTCCATATTCCAAGTGCTGAAATACCAGCCCTGTGCTACCACGGCCACTTGGAAATTACATCTTAAAAATGCCATTACAACACTGGTTTTACTGGCTTGTACAATGTCCATTTAACAATACACTGAAATTTGAATTTTTTAAAGCTATACTACTAGAATAAGTAGTCTATACACTAAAACAACCAAAAAGGTATAGTTACTATTTAATATAACAAGTCATAATATATTATTTATAATGTATGGCAGGCACTTGATCTTTAGTCAAAAAGCCAAGAGGCAATATGTAATACATGAGAAAGTTTTTCCGAGTATTAACAAAAGTATCATGTCTCGTTACATTTAGAAGAATTTAGGTAAATCTAGGATAATAATTTAAATCAATTTAAAATTATTACAAAATGCAAATAAGCTGGTTCCTCAATCAGAACATCTCAGCATCTGTGAAAATAGGAAAGGTCAACACTTTGCCTTCTCTTTCCTCCCCCAGCCAAGTAGAATGAGTTGGTAGCACAGAGGAGAACCTTATAGGTTTGTTTCCCAGAGGGCTCCTAGGTTGAAAGCTTAGTTTGAGTGCAGCAAATTCAGAGGAGGGACTCTGGGAAGTGACTGGGTCACTGGGGCTCTGGCTTCATCAACAGATTCATCCTTTACAGAGTCGTGAAACTGCGGCATTGTTGGGAGGTGCTGGAAAGTAGGGCGTGGGTCCTAACCGGAAGATACACCTGGAAAGATGCACCTTTGTGCCCAGCACCTTCCGTAACAAGGACGGTAATCCTCCATCTGAGCCTGCACTGCTGTAGAAACCCTATAACCTAACCAGAGTAAAGCAAATATTTCCACTTTAGAGTTCACATTTGCTTCAATCCTAGGATACTCACACTACACACATACAAACACACACCATACCACACCACATAAACAGACATTCATGTACACACACATGCACATCCATACCACACACATACATATCCACATACACACACATACATATCCACACCACACAACATATACACACCATACGCACACCACAGATACAGACACATACACACATATATATGATGTGGGATTCCCCTCTGTATGCTGTGAATACCATTGGTTAATAAAGAATCTGTCTTGGGCCTGAGCAGAGCAGAATAGAGGTAGGTAGAGAACACTAAACTGAATACTGGAAGAAAGGAGGTGAAGTCAGAGACACCATGGAGCCCCGCTGGGAAGAGACATGCCAGAACCTTGCCAGTAAATCACAGCAACATATAATACACAGATTAATAGAAATAAGTTAAATTAAGATGTAAGAGCTAGCCAATAAGAAGCTAGAGCTAATGGACCAAGCAGTTATTTAATTAATACAGTTTCTGTGTGGTTATCTCGAGTCTGGGCAGCCATGAACAAGCAAGCGGTCTCGTACAACACACATGCACACATATACCACACACACCACACACATACAGGAGTCTGGGGTCAGACCGATCATACTATGCCAACATTAGTGTCTTGGACATGTGGTCACTCAACATATGTAGAATATTTTCCCTTATTGGTAAGGCAGTTTTCCTTGGCTTTATATAATGACACATGTTTTACAGAATTATACGTGTGACTTCTAGTATTTAAGATGACACTCATATTTCTAATATCACTTTTGCACTTGAAATCATTACTAATTGCTGAATCTATAAAGTGTCATGATCACCAAGAAAGGGGCTCGAGACCAACAAAAGAAGAGCGGTTGAGTAAAGCCCAGGTTACTCAATTATCTTTGCTGTGTCTTTTATGAGATCACATTTTTCCCTAGTGAAGAAAAATCAATTTTATTTATGAAACCATCAAGCCCTTCCCCTACTTGAAGAAACAATTTTCTGACAGGCAAATTCCCAAAACAATTTATTTCCATGGCAAAAGACTATATGCTCTACTACTGCTTTCAGAAACTAGTAAGTCATATGAATATGTATTCACAGCAAAGTTATTAGTAAAATAAACTACACAAAAGCAAACACAGTAAATATATAGTTATCCAGAGAAGAGAAAATAGCATTTGTTTATAGCTAATCTTCCTTTGTCAAAATGATTTTTACAACAAAATTCATTAATTTTTTTTTTTTTCGCTTTTTTGAGACAGGGTTTCACTGTGGTTTTGGAGCCTGTCCTGGAACTAGCTCTTGTAGACCATGCTGGTCTCGAACTCACAGAGATCCACCTGCCTCTGCCTCCCAAGTGCTGGGATTAAAGGCCTGCACCACCACCGCCAGGCAAAATTCATTAATTTTTTAATCTGGGATTTTCAGTCTGCTAACTTAGACAAATGTACAGCAGATCAATTCCTTATTGGATACTTTAACTAGTTATTGGTGTTTTTAACTTAGGATTTATACCTAAATCTTCAGCGTTCTTCAGAAAAGTCATTTTAAGTGATGCTTCCTTGTGGTGTTATTGAATCCAAAATAAAAGCAAGACATAAATTTAAAGACGGCTCTAAAGCTATAAAATGTCTCCAGGAAAAGTATGCCCGCTGAACCCCACCATGCTGCTTTCCCACCGTTTCTTGGGAAGGAGGTCTCACTTCCCTGACAAGGCTCACTGAAACCGGTGGTCCTCCAGCGTCAGACACTTAAGGGCCGCAGCTACAGGTGCACACTGAACCCAGTTTGCATTTTAGGTCAAACTTGATGAAAATTATTTTATTGTTTTGAGATTTAGATAAAATGTCAGTAAGAAAGAAATTTTAAAACGTTCAAGCTCCAGAGCTGGAGATATGGCTCAGCAGTTAAAAGCACTGGCTGCTCTTCCAGAGGACCTGAGCTCAATTCCCAGCACCCACATGGTGGCTCACAACCACCTGAAATGAGATCTGGTGCTTTCTTCTGGCTGTAGGCATACAAGCAAGCAGAACACTGTGTACATAATAAGTAAATAAATCTGTTTAAAAAAAATTTTTAAGCTCCATCTGTCAATTTCCTTTAAATGATAAGACTCTAGACAAGAATAACAATAAACCTGAATTTACTGTAAGATTTAACCTATATCTCTTCTTTATCATATTTTCCTTTAAGGATAATTTTATCAATATTAATAAAATTTTATGGAATTTTTAGAATAAGCTATACTTGTTGGTATATTTCTTTTCTAATTGTTCTGAAGACATATTTTCGAATCAAAAGACTGTAGTAAGAGAAATATGAGTGAGAAAGCTACAATTTCCATGTTTTAGTTTCCACCATTGAGTTATAAAATGTGTTTACAGCAAGTGGCTCTGGAAAGCAGAAATGTAGTACCACGGCATACAATAACCTTTAATATATTATTAAACAGAAACTATGATTTGTTTTTTTAATGCTGAACACTCAATAAATTAACCACACTTTATATCCTATAACTCTAAGCTTGAAACGACAGTTTGGAAACACCAAGTGTCTGAGTCCAACTCCATTTGCTATTGTGCTCACACCACAAGATAACTCTAAATATAGTGCTGTATTTCAGACTATTGCCGTAAGCATGGAAAAAAAATCAAGAAAAATATTTTTTACATCATTCTTAGTTAGTTTAAGTAGCAAAACAGCTTCCCTCTGCGAGGGCAGATAGCTTCTAGAGTCGGCGCCTGCCTTCTGAACGCTGGCCTCCTCCAGACCCAACCAGCATCTGCCCCAGGGAGGAGAGCGAGCAGCACAAATGAGTCCACTAAGGATCTCATGAGGGAGAACAAGTACAAAACTGGGGCTTTAAACAACACCCAGAGAGCTAAGATTCCAGGCATTATGAATATCTGTTTAGCTCTTAATGGGAACAAAAAATACGATGTGTATGATGAAATTCAACGTTGTATTAAAGAGTACAAAATTCAAACCATGCTGCAGGCAAAATAATTTAGCTAGTTTTATTAGACAGCAAAAAGCCATGCACCAAAAAGGAATTTATAACACTACATAAACGTGGCTAGGCAGCAGCAAGAAACAAAAAATGAACACTCTTTAGAAACAGCAAAGAACTCAATTGATTAGGAGAGTTTAGTTAATAGGGCCTTTTATATAAAGATTTCAAAATCATATTTTAAATACATGCCTTGGGTTAAACCCATGTGGTCCTGTAACTTTATTTAGCTATTAGAAGTGCTTATTGTGAGATCCACATTATATTAGCAGAACTATACACTCCCTAGATCTTCTGGAGGACCTGATGGGCAACGTAAGGCTGGACCGCACCCAGCTTACTAGTACCTAGGAGCTTCTGGGCCAGTGACAGACTGCACAGCTGAAACAGGCACACCCAGTGTGACAAGAAGGCTGCAGTGCTCAACTAGACACTAATTTACTGACCTATTAAACTCGGCCTTAAGTAATAATTACCACACTAAAGATACCATCATTTTATTTTCCTATCTTTCACTTCACAGTACCTGTCTTTTAAGAACCACACATACCACTGGTGTGCAGTTGCTTTTACATATGCAGCTGTGTATGTGCAACAATTACAAATGTCTTGACACAGGCTCCCCCGCTTTTATGCCTGTGAACAGCAGGAAACTATTAGTACATGCAATGCTTCTTTTTTACAGGTTAATTTGGTAAAGCAACAGTGTAACTCTAGGAAAAGTCAGATTCTGCTACTTTTACTTACTGTGGGTATTTAGCTTTCTCTTTTTAAAATAACCATTTAGCCATGTGTGCTTCAAAAGAAAAACTTAAACTGAGCTAGAAAAAAAAATCTACCTATCGTAGAATACCACAAATAGTACACCTGTCTGTGAGTATGGTTGTGTAACCCCAAAGACATTCATTTTAAAATAAAACTGCTTAACATTGAGGAAAGAACAGAGGTTTTTTTCAGTTGGTCGCCACCTTTTCCTCTTTCCACCATCCCTAAAATAAGAGTTCTCCCACAGAAAATGAGTGACGAGAGGAATCTTGGAACTGAAGTTCGTGGTTCTCAGTGGGATGCTGCCTCGCTCTAGAAACAAATTCAGGGCTGCTTAGAATATGACAAAAATGGGAAATGCTATTAGCAGCAGGGGTTCAAAACCGTTTAACAATACCATAAAGTCTGCCACAGCTAAGAACTATCAGGTCTAAAGGCAAGAAGCATGGCCACCAGGAAATGTGGTCTATATTCTCTCTTTGATGATATGAAGATGTAGCCACAGGGATGGTGAGTTGAACCAGTCAGAAAGCTGGTTCACAACCTAGATTCTAGATTTGAATTCCCTTTGATTTAATAAACCTCCAACAGAAAAATAAAGGGCAATTAAAAAAAAAATAACAGCATGTAAATACATAGCACTATCATGACATTGGCTATGCATCAGTATTTCAAACAGAAAGAAAGCTGCAATTAAATACCAGATCCTCTTCAAGTGGTTTTCCCTCTCTCCTAAGATAGAATTTCCCTCAGACATAATTTCAAATGCCTGTCATTTAAAAGAAAATAAGAAATCTGAAGTACCTCACCACCACTCACCATGAAAAAGAAAGTAAAAAATCCATACGGCTCATCCTGATCACCAGATAAAAAGCTACATGGATGGAGGTTGGGGATCACACATCAGATGTGTTTCAAAACTATGTGGCCTCCAGTATGGGGTCAATCTCCATCTCTAACCCTGAACAGATCCACTGTCCTGAAACTGCACTGAACTAAAACTCTGCAGGGCTGATGCAAACGCCTGATGTGACAACAAACAGATGCCAAGTCCTGAACACATTGTCATAGGTGCACAATCGAGAGTCTGAAGTCTCTGCATTCCCAAAGATTCAACAGTGCTCTCCAGGTGTCACACACCTTTCATCCCAGCAGAGACAGGTGGATCTCTGTGAGTGCCAGGCCAACCTGGTCTACAGAGTGAATTCCAGGACAGGCTCCAAAGCTACAAAGAAACCCTGTGGGGGGGGGGGGGGGGGGGGAAGAACTTTGAACCTTTCAATTGTGTTCTCCTTCTCTACTGCATACTGGTAGCTTTTGGAGGGAAACTACCTAAATGTCTGCAAAGAGACGGAATAACTAGGGGCATAACTAGAGACTGAGTTTCCAATGCTGAGCCCCACGTGTGCCCTCCTGTTAGTGCACTTCCCACTCGGCACCGCAGTAACTTCTGGGGATGAGCACCAACAGTCCGCTCTGGAACAGTCTTCCTTTAATGCCCACACGGGGAACAGCCTGCAGAATAACTCAAAACCAAAACTATTCTTCAAAAGATACCAGCATTAAATGTGCATGCTTGCCTGCTTACTTTCTTTTCACACTGCATTAGAATTAACAAAGCAGAACCGAGTAGAGGATTTTACAGGTAAGGAACTAGTGTGCCAATGTGAGTGCAAACGTACACACACAGGCTTGTACAAACGTGCACACACAGGCTTGTGCCTCTGTATTCCTCTGAAGTTCCGGCAACTCGATTTTTGTCCTTGATAAATACTTTCTGAGAAGTATTTAATCCTTAGCCTTACAAAATTTCTTTAACCCATAAAGCCATAAAAATCATTCAGATACTTTTCATCCACTGTACTGCATTGCTGGGCATGGCTAAATGTTAACTCGTTAATGTTGAATGTTAAATAGACTATGGATTGAAACTAGGATAGAGAATATCGATTTTAAACTATTTTTCCCTGTGTGAACTTCAAACATAAACACAAATTCACACAATTCCACCTCTACTATTATATGCAACTGTACAGATAGCAAATCAAAAACCAAGAACAAAACAGCCTTTCACTTCTGGCTTTACCATGAACTTAGAACTTACATAAACTTTTAGACTTTCAAGAGCACATGTCTATATATGGGGGAGGGGGGTGTGCATTGAGATAGGGTGTCGTTTCGTAGCCCAGGGTGGCTTTGAACTAGTAAAGCTCTTGTCTCAGCCTCCTTGTGGAGCATTAAGAAACGAGGCTCCCTGGCTGTTATTTTCTCAGCGTCACAAACTCAATCCCTTCTTTAGTTAAGTGTGCAGTTATTACCTAATCACATCCACAGACCAGGGTTAGATAATGCAAACAATCTCATGACAGTCTAAAATATTAATGCAAAAGGAAAGTTTTTAAGCATTCTATTTTGAACAAGCAAGAAGTCCTGTCAATTAGATGCTTAGCTATTTGCAATAAACATCGGCCAAACAACACTGTCAGATTGTACTGTACCAAAACTATCAGGGGTCTCTGCTGATGATACCTCCTTCGCATGCTTCACAATGACCATCTCGGGTTTGGGAAATCTGCATGCTAAAAATATTCTAAAATCAGAATGCAGTCAAGCAATGGAGTCATTACAATGTGTGCACAAATAAAATATGTTAAGAATTTTTAAGTGCTATATGCTAGTATACAGGCAGTATACTATGCACAGTACTGTATAACTGGATGCAGTATTAAATGCTGCTGTTATAGCCAATGGGGGCTAGGTCTAGCTCCTAGCGGGCAAGGCTCTGGTGTGTCTTAGATCCCCAACACTGAGTAACAATAATAACAACAACAATAATAATAATAGCCAGTAGCAAAAAATTAAAATTGTTCTGTGACCTTAAAGAATTACTTTCCAACCCCCATCACCCAGGAGTACATGTCTATAACCCCAGCACTAAGGCCAGCCTGGACCACAGAGTCAAGTCCCAGGGCAGCCTGAGCTTAGTGAAACCTTTCTTAAGACAGAAAAAGGAAAGGGTGAAGATGAGGCAGGTGCACCCGTGTGGAAGCCAGAGGACAGCTTCTGTCATGTGACACTATACCCAGGCATGATAACTTTATTAAACCTTTATCAAAATGCCATCATCCTGGTCTCAGGTCTCTGACTACGATAATACAAAGCAACCTAACAATCACACTGCATCCTCCTCCTCCCTGTCCTCCTCACTATAACAGTTGGCCTGGGATCAGAAGTGCGCGCTCACACTCAGTTCACACTTTTCATGTCCGTGATGCACCACTTTCATTTTCCCCATCAACTCCTGGCTCATTTGTCCATTCGTTTGATGGTTGTTTGTTGAGACAGGGTTGTAGTGCATTGCCCTGGGTGGCTTAAACCCCTGAGTTCAAAAAACCCTCTTGCCTCATTTTCCCAAGTAGTTACACCTACAGTTATGTGCAGCCATGCTTGATCTTCAATTCCCTATTGGTTATCCTCTCTGTGAAATGTTCCACGGGTTTATCACTAGGAGACCAGAAGAAACACACAGCATGCTCTTCTGTCTGACAGTGAAGAGCAGAATGGATACACAGTAACCAAGTATGAACACCTGTGATGAGATTGGTCACGATCACCACACACATCTGTGTTTATAGAGTGATTTGTGAATTGAGGCGCTCAACAAAATTTGTAGAAAAGTTTGCACTTTATACAATTACTCAAAGTTAAAAATTGCTGCCACGTTTTTGGAGATGACACTATTTAACTAAATCACCATCATTTAAATCCTGGGAACCATATAAAACAGAAACAGCCTAAGCAAATGAAAAATAGATTATTTAATAAATTATGCATAAACTCTACATATGCAAATTAAGAAATTATTTTCCTCAGAAGCTGAATGTTTTCTTTCTAAATTATTCAATTTTACTAGCATTCAACTATCAGCGTAGGCTTTTACTAATCTATGATGAAGCCAAGTTCATCTGTTAAACCTTGCATTTAAAAATAAGGGAATTTTACCACAAATCGGCTAGAAAGTTTTTCAATCTGCCTTTCCACTTATGACTGGAAAACAAAATAAAACCTTAATAGTTATCTTTTTTTAAAAAAAAAAAAACTCATAGAAAATTGTCCCTGGTATCCAAGAGTTACATACACAGAGCTGGCAGAGTGTAAAAACAGACACAGGTAAGTAGAGTGCTGGACCGCACGCACACTGTGACCTTCCTGCGGGAAGAACTGCACTCCTGACAGAGGACAGCCTTCCCGAAGAGCAAGGCTTTGGGCTTAGCCTTAAAACACTGCCCATTGTAAACAAGCGGGAGAGGAGAAATGGGGAGTGATCCCTTCCCATAGATGTAGCCCAACAGTCATGAGACGAGACTAAGTCCGGCAGGCATTTATGCAAAGGGTGAGGAAGGCAGAGTGACACACAACAGGTCTCACAGCTAAAGCTGGGTGTGGGAGCAGATGCATAGCAGGGCCAGAGGTCAGGCTGGAACAAGGTACTGAAATCCACTTTGGTTGAGGAGTGGTAGGGACATGCACTGGGTGTCAGTGCCCAAACAAAAGGGAAAGGACATCGGCACGAGAAGGCAACAGCAGTGCTGGTGACAACAGAATCAGTGACTAGAAAAGAGCTCTATTAACACTAATAGGAGTCACGGCTCCCGGTCCTTCTACCCACTCTTCTGCACTACTACTGACGGCTCAGTCACTCACTCCCAGCACCCTGAACAGTCACGGACATCTGCATGAACCACCACCTGACAGAGGAAGCAGCTTCTCTGACTAAGGCTGGGGGCAGCATATATACAGATAAATATTTAGAAAAAAGTTTGATAACATGACCACTTAGCAAAACAATATCAATAAGTTCTCCCCATGGGCCTATGGCTTCTCAAGACTTGGATTTTCAGTGTTTTCAGTGCCAGGCATGACTTCAATCCTGGGGAGCAGGCCTCAAATCCAATCAAGAGAGTGGTTGGTTACCCTATAAACTGTCTTGCCTTTATTGCAGCTGTAGGCACATCTTGACTGGCAGGTCAGTGTTGCAGCATGCAGTACTGGGTAAGACCACTGATGTCTCTCCTCCCTCCCATGCCCCAGCAGCCTACACAGCACCTTCTAGCACCAGGAAAGCTAGCCAGAGGGAGAGAGAATTCTCTGGTCAGCTCAAGGATTGATTTCACCAAGTCCTACAACCAATGTGGTATCTTCAGCAACAGAGTCTTACAACCTAGTCGTGATGGGTAACATAGCAGGAACAGTAGCAACAGCCGCTACTGTATGGATGACTCCGGGGCCTCCCTGGCCAGTAACTCATAGGGCAACGACCTGTACACAGCACTGAGATTTTCACTAATAAACTGTCTCCTGGGAGCAATACTGTTCATTCGTGGTACCCCTGTTCAAATGTCCTCCCCCCCCCTTTTAATTGTATTTTTAATTAGTTTACAAACTAGTAGGGTCTCTAAGATTTCTTCAAAAATCCTTAGTCTTGGTTAACCCTTCGCCAATACCTCTTCTCCTCTGGTGTTCTAGTTTATAGGAAATGCACACCAAAGTGCTCTGATCGCAGTGAACACTGGCTGTACAATACAAGCTTCAGCTGCCTGCAGGCCTAAGAGAGGGCTCTCAGCAGCCATGGTCTGGGGGAGCAGAGGAGGCTGCAGCTGGAGAATACTGATTTACCTAAGGCTCTAGACTCTGCCCAGAACCGTCTACTGTCAACAGCCCCGCTTCACAGAAGCGAGACTAAGAACTCCCCACCACCTCAGAACAATGAAGAAGGGTCACCCCAACTTCTAGAACTCTCCCCAGGGGCATCTGAGTCTTCTCTTCAGATTTTATTATACCAAAATTGTATTCCTTTCCCTGCTGAAGCTGGGCCTGGGTCTCCCTTTCTCTCCTACGGTAAGGACTGCAGCAACAGAACCCGATACACTTCTTGCCTGTTATTCTTTGTCGCACAGACTGCTTCCCAAGGTTCTGTAACCTATGACTGAGACAACAGCGCTCCATCCCAGGAATTCAATTCCTAATGATCCACGGAAGGGAAAAAAAATATTTATTGAACAATACTTAAAAGTCTGTAAATGTGAGCTTATACCAAAAAATTCTGAGTAATCAAAAATAAGTGCAGAAATCACAGGAGGAGAACAGCACTTTTAAAAGGCAGATGAAAATGCTCTGTGTCTGGAGATATTCCCTGACGAAATGCTTGACTGGGGAGTATGTTCTAGGCAACAACAGGAAATAAAATAAAATAAAAAAGTAATCCAGCCGTGCATCACTTAATAGGGGCACATCTGAGAAAAGTACTGTCAGGAAATTCCAGTCGTGCAAACGTCACCGAGTGTATTTAAACAATGATCCTGTCGCCAGGCAATTCCGAGTTTCTGGAGCACCATGGTATATGTGGTTCACCACGGCCACGGTTTGAGCATAGCCTGACTGATTTCCAAAGATGCGATGGGCCCTAGGGTAGTGCTGCTGAGGGTGACAGAATCTCTCTCTACAAGGCCTAGTAATTCCTTAGGTCCTTGGGGATAGGCCCTAGAAAGGGACTATGGGAACCTATGAGATCCAGGGTCAGTCTGTCTCTCATGCACATCCTTCCTCCCCTGCCCCTGACTTCGTGTATGGAGACTGTACCACTTACGCCTCTACCCATCTGCTAATGGCTTCCACAGGATTCCCACGCTGCTGTCTGCACCATGAAGGAATGCAATCACGAGGCATCTGCAGGGCTTGAACAGTTAGGCTTCTCAAGACTCTGCCTCCAAAACTCCAAGGTAAGTTCTATGTTGTAATAAAATCAGCTGTCTCAAGTATTCACTACAGCAGTACAAACCTGGCATTGGGCACAGCATCAGAATGTGGCCTCTGTTATACATTATTCATGCTTTGTAGCTACAAAACCATATTAACAGGTCATGTTTCCTTTGAAGGAAACCCCTTCAAAGCAGAAAAAAAAATTCTAGGATAATTTCTTTAACATATAAGACCATTTGCACATGCAAATCTAAAATTCTACCACTTTGTAAAATGTACCACATGTTACAGCATAGTGATGATACTTGTTTACACTGCTCAACTCAGATGCACCTACACTTACTATCTGTATGGCTTCAATTTCCTACTACCTTAAAAAACAAATGAACAAAAAAAAAAGTTCTAACCTTTGTTATTTAAAATACAGTCCCTGAACCTGTAAAACATGGAAATCCCTGGGAACTCCCGAGGAAGTGTAAAGCCTTTAAACCTACTGAGACAGACTCTTCATTTATATCCTATTTTCAGATAACATACATATAATAAACGCTGTGAAAGCCAGTCTCCTTTCCATGGAAATACCGAGAGCTACAAGAAACATTATCCATGTCTATAATGAAATAAGACTAAAGTCAGTTCACATTTAAATCTTATTTCAGACCCCTAAGAGAACGGCAGTCCAGGGCAAGCAACTGGAACCTTGTCAAGAGCCTACAAGGGCAGAGGAGACATTAGCAGTTGTTTGCCTGAGATGGATGAAACCATACACCATTAAAAGAGTCCAGCTAGAGCAGATGGAGAGCAGGCAAGGCAGCGTGAAGGCTGATGGGAGTGCAGAGATGCTAGGAGTCTGCCTGCATCTCCTTGAAGATTTCTACTCAAAATTATCCACAATGAACCAACCCAAAGTGTTCCTGACGATGGTTGCCCATAACATATAGTGTAACTCCACTACACCGTGCTTCTGACTGCCACTCAAGGCCAACAAATAAGGCTCAAATCCAGGACTACTAGTCCCATTTCCCCATCTTCCTGGGAACAGAGAGCTATGCGAATTCATGCCTTCCAACCAAAGGGCACCTGATGCCCCAGAAATTTACTTCTACAGCTTCTGAGTCTGAACTGCTCATAGCTGATAATTTATCTACATACAAACTAGACATTGCTCAGTTTTCCTGCATATGGTGCAAATGTAAACGCTGGCAAATCCCACTCTGCCTCTAAGCTTCTCACCAAGAACAGATCCACCTGCTGAACAGCCACACATTCTCTACAGAACGCTGCCAATGAGTGCGACTCGTTTACATGTGAAATTTAAGTTTTTTCATAATGGAAATTCTTAATTACTTTTCAGTTTTCCTCAAACAGAGTAGATTGCTGAGATTACAGCAATGGGAGATGACCCTCTAGAAGGCTGCCTACAAGGTCACTTCTATTGCTGGTTCTAGGAAAAATGTTAAAATGTCATCCTGCTAAGAAGCCATGTTTCGAAGGATAGCACAATTTGCAAATAAATTGAGGGTCGGAAAGGGGTGGAGACAGAGAAAGGCAAGATATCTGAATTTACACAGCTTGGAAATTACGTCTGTGATGAACTAGAATCCTACTCAGGAGCCACCTGTGGCAATGAGCCCCATGGGGTAAAATCTAGCCTCACAGCAACCTTCTGTACCCCAAGTTCCCTTTACAGAGTCAAACCCTTCCTTATCTGTGTTTCCTTTTTCGCCAACTAAATTTGGCCGCTCCCCGTGTGACCATCATAAACGACTTCTGAAACAGACACTGCTCCCTCTTGTTCTTAACGCCAAGGGACACCCCCACCCAGTGCTCCTCTCACCATCTGAACTGCCCGATCACCCACTCGTCTGAAATGCTCTCTTCCTTACTTAGCTTTCAAATCACATTACTGCTATTTTTCCATCTCCGTCTAGACATCCGTAGCCATCTACTTCTGGTTTTCCTTCCTCTCCCCATCCAGGAAGCACTGGTGCATCTCAGAACGACCTCCTAAGAGCTTCTCCTTTCACTCCACTCACTTTGAATGCTAGTGCCCACTGAATAGCTCTCCGTAATTATCTCACAGGCGCACAGTTTACAGAAGGCTGTGAATGAACTCAAACACTAGTGTCCAGACTTCTCCAAACTTCTACCCAATCTTATTAACTACGCTGCACACTGAGGTCCCTTACTGACAAAGTAATGATGCCTTGTGTGTGTGTATTGAATATGTATTTGTGCACAAATACAGAAAAGGGTTAAGTTATGGTACCAGCTGGGTATGGTAATGCAGGCCTACAATGCCAGCACTTAGGAGTTTGAGGCGACCCTACCTCCAAAACACAAGCAAACATACAAAAGAGATAACACTGGCAAGTATTGATTTTAGTTATTATTTTTGGATATTTGTATATTCATCCCAGTATAAATATTCAAAAAGGAAGAATAAGAATTGAAGTTTTAAACCCAGGCAAAGCAGGGTTATAACTCAAATAGGACATGCAGCTTGAAAGATCTTGGACAAAGTACCCTTAGCCTCTGTTTGTCGATCTAAAAACAAAAGAAAACATCCTCCAAGAATAGTAAACAGGGTAAGTACATGAAAATTCAGTTCAGTGTATCTAGCAGCTACCCAGTAACCTACACACAGCAGTAGTGAAGACATGCCTATAACAGCAATCCCTGTAACAATAATACACAACAAAAACCCAGAAGTTACCTGACAAAATTCCAGACTGACTTTTAAATTACAGATTTTTTTAACATGCTAAACAGTCTGTCCTCAAATTCAGAAGGAAAACAGGAAATCTGATCTAAGCCAAGAACATCATTCTAACTTAAATTTCTAGCAGCTTAAAGATTCATAAAAAGACAACTACTTTTTGAGTGTTTAGAACAATGATAATCCAGCCATATCCTAGATGTTATTAATAAAAACACTCCCAAGGAAATCTTCACTGAGAAAGCTGAGGCTGGATCTATAACCAGGTGATGGATGTCACTGGCTGCCTGGAAAGAGTATTGGTCCCTGAAGTATCAATCAGAATTAAACCTTCTGTTGGGGGGGGGGGGGGGGCATGGAGGGACACGGGTTTTATTTTACTAATAAAAGAAAAATAAATTATAAGCACTGTGGAATGGTAACAAATAACAGAATGGCACACAGTGGAAACACCAGAAGCACACCTCCTCACAGAGCAGGAAAGAGTCACCAGGAATGAATGAGAACAGAGCAGAATGTGTGAGTGCCCTGAGGGGTCGGGAGTGGAGGGGGGTAAAAAGCAGGCTAAGCCCAACATACTTCACTCTCACTACGACTGTCTAAAAACCTAAAACAGCTGTGTTACGCAGGCATTTGGTGTACAAATAGAAGTAGGCTCAGAGAAAGTCATCATACCAAACTGCAGTATGGAAGGCCTCTGGCATTTAGTGGAAGGTACGTTGTACACATTCTCACACTTTATCTCAGGCAGAGAAGGGAGTATGTTCAAATGTAGCACATCAAAAGTCAGAAGAATAAATGTTTCATAGTTTCCCTGCAAATTCTTTTTACAAGAACCTCACATTAATTGGACTGTTTGAGGTGATTTTTAACATGTAACTACTTGTTACATGATTATGTGCCTTAAAGAAGATATAAAGCAGTAAGCGAAAGACATGACTGAAATCCTATAACGCTACCTACTAATTAATTCAACTGACTAGAATAATATGTTAATAAAATCTGCACTCAGGGATTTGGTCTGTTTGTTCCAGTGATTTTATAAGCAGGCACGCCACAGGAAAGCAGACAAGAATGTGATTATGCAAACATCACTATTTTTAGAAAAACTAAATCTCAACTAAGAATGACTTAATATGAAGTCATACCCAACATTCAAGATCATGCAACTTCTTTCAGTTCCATGCGATCCTATTCATGATCCTATAAATCACTGGCTTTATAGTGTTCCAATTCTCCTACCCACATATTTGTTCATTAAAAACTTGCTTGCCATAACTGCTATAGAAGAAGAAGAGGAGAAGGAGGAGGAGGAGGAGAAAACACCAAATAGTAAATCAAAGAAGGGTGACACTTGATTTATTTGAAAGCCATACTTTCTAACTTGCTAATGTTTTGAATTTAGTTAAATGAAGAAACAACATAATCAAGGAAAGTAGTTATCAATAAAGTTCATTGATCAGACAGATGACAAGTTTACTAATTAGGTTAAGAATTATCCCCAGGACACAAATCGCTGTCAAACAAAACAGTGAAGTCGGGGCAGTGGCATGTGGCGAGTAGCAAACTTGAAGCTAATGAGAGGAGAGACAAGTCCCAACAGCTAAAGAAACCATTTCAACATTTCATATAAATGACGTCTCTCAGACAGATTTTGATAAGCCTCTTTCTGCAAGGCTCCACATTCCCTACCATCCAAGAAACATTTAGCTACACTTAGAGACATTTTTGGCCAACATAGCTAGGAGAGTGTGGAAGGAGGCCACCAGCAAATAAATGGTAGGCACAGAGAGGAGGGCTGTTTAATATCCTATGAGACAGCCCCCAAAGCAAAGAATTACCCAGCCCAAAATGCCAACACCTAGAAAGTGGTAAATCCTGATAGAAAGAGAGGAACACTGTGCATCTCAGCAGCTAAAAAGAATCACTGTAGCAGCACCTGGTATGGGAACCAATGTTCAAAAGGGTTATACCCTATAAAAAACTAACACAATGATCTGTAAAACCTTCAACAGGAAATTCATTTAATATACAGATACAAAGAAACTAAAATATTTGGCAGAATCACTCGCATAAAATACTAAGTTCTCTTTCCTTGAATGTGGAATGAACCCTAGAGATGTGCTTTCTTGATCAACAGCATGCAGCAAGGAGGGCAGTGAGGGCTTTCGAGACTAGATCATGACAAGTCTGGAGGAAGCTGGATCAGGGGCCTCAAAGATGTCCACAGACTTATCATCCAACCTTTGAGTATGCTACCTATATAGTAAAGGGACTTTACAAGTGTAATTTAAGATTTTAAGGGGAGATTATTCTGAATTATCTAGTTGAGTCCTAAATGTTGTCACAAGCTTTATAAAGGGGCATGTGCAATGAGGCCTGTCCAGGGCATAATAATTGCTAATTGAAAACTAAATGTAGTCACAAGAGTCCCTACAAAGGGAAGGCACAAAACACAACAACAAAAACAAAAACAAAACAAAAGTCACCTAAAGCAGAGATCAAGAGATGGGGCCAAGAGCCAAGGAATGCTAAAAGCTGGAAGAAAAAAGGAACAGATTCTCCCCGGAGACTCCAGAAGGACTGGACCTTGCTGACAAACACCCTTCAAGACTCACTTTGGATACTGAGTTGCCAAAACTCTAGAAGAGTAACAGTGTGTTGTTTTAAGCAGGAATGGGTGCTAACTTGGCACAGCAGCAATGAAAACTGACACAAAGTTTTACAGCTTCTCTTATCCATCTTGAACATTTCCTCTAGGAGCTCTAACCTGTTACCTAAATGCTGCCGCCATTCTGAATATACCACTCACGTGACTGAGGAAACCTGTCTCTGCCTGAGTCAGCAGTTCTAATTGGCCCAGCCCCCTGAGAGTAAACCCTTTTTGGACCCTCTGGTTAGCCACTTCTGCCCTCTTGCTGAGTCCAGTTGGGGCTATGCCTCCTGCATTTCTCCTTTATTATCTCAACTAAGACACTGAAAAGTCTTTATTCCTGTGTCTTAATTGGCATAGGAAGTGCTTTTTTTCTCTTAGAGCAAAAGCTGAGACCATTCTAATCTATCCCAGAGGCTAGGATGTTAGCATAACTGCTTCTTTCTCATATGATCCTGAAGAACAGACTCTGGAGAATAGGGAGAGAGTTTTTAAAGGGACAAGACCCCTAGGAGAACAATCTCCAAGACAAAACTTGATCGTGTATAAGGACGCTAGAATCCAGCCCAAGAGAAGCCAGAATTTTATTGTGTCAAAGGCCCTTTAGGTTACTTGCCAGCACTTCAAACAGAGGCTTGGCCTACCTTAAATAAACAATCACAAAAGGGGAGGAGTGAAGACATACAGTTTAGAATTATCTAAGTAACATGGAGTGGAGTACGTAAAAGTACGTAAAAGTACACAATTACTGTTTACACAAAGAAACAAAAATTGTAAGCTAATGTGTCTCCTGTTGTCAGAAAAACTGCACTATTCACCTTGAAATATTTTTTTTTCTTTTCAGAGTAAAACATAAACACAGTCCCTCCCTACCACAAAATATACAGTCAAGTTTGCCCCATTTGGGGAAACCGCAGGGGTCAGCACATCCTAGGAAAACCACCTACTTAATTATGGTATCCCCTCAGCCAGGTAAGTGTCAACTTGGTATATCTTATTTGCCATATAAAAAAAATATTTTTTAAAGTTTTGAATACATTTAACAATAATATTCCCTAAGAAGCTTTTTTCAAATCTCGTCTCTTATGGTATCTCTCCCAAAGCCAGCTCTTGTCTTACATAACTCTACAGTAACTGTTCGTTAAACCTCAGTAAGTATGGCAATCAGCCTCCAGCATGACCTCATTGGCTCCCAATCACTGATGTTATATTCACATCCTGTAGAGGACCCTCCTACAAGGTACCACAGTATACAAGAGCTGTTACTCCTAAGACTGCACTATAAAAGACTGGCTTCCAGACATCCTTCCTTCCCTGAGCACCCATCTTGACTCTTCTATCACCCACCTCTCCAGGAATTCTACCTTGAAAGCTACCTACCCTGTAGAAAGGTCCATGTAACAAAGAATCAACAATGCCAGCCAGTAGCCATGTGAGTCCTGCTGGGAGGGAATGCCCGAGCCAAGATCTCAAAAAGCCAAAAGCTTGATTTCCATATCATGAAACACTAAGAATAAGAAAAACCCAAGTCAGTGGCTCCAGGAATCCAGAACTGTGAAGGAAACTGTGAGAGGCTTGCTCTGTGTTTCTGCATAACTTGTTTTCCAGTATCAGGTAACAACTAATACAGTGACTGTTACCTTGGTTCAAAAGCAAAAAAAAAAAAAAAAAAAAAAAAAAAATGCAAACAGAAATGTTATAAACAAAAATGAGGAAGAAGAAAGACTGCTTCAAAAATCTTGGCTTAAAAAGCCGGGCGGTGGTGATGCACGCCTTTAATGCCAGCACTCGGGAGGCAGAGGCAGGTGAATCTCTGTGAGTTCGAGGCCAGCCTGGTCTACAAGAGCTAGTTCCAGGACAGGAACCAAAAAAGCTACAGAGAAACCCTGTCTCGAAAATAAAAAATAAAAAAAAAATCTTGGCTAAAGCTAAAAGGCAACTGTAACAACTTCGGCTTGTCATCAGTCCTACCAAAGAGCCATAGGCAGAATGCAGCCCCCTTCTGGGAGAGAGAGCCAGGTGTGGAGGTCAGAGTGCGACATAAACTTCTTCAAATTGGGAAAGAAATCAGCTTGTAATTTTAAAATCAATACAACCCAACTCACTTAAGCAACCCCGCAAAGTCAGCCTCACGGCTGTGAACTGATTCTGAAGAGCTGCTATCTTCTCACAAGTCCTACCACAAGCCTGCTGTGGCACATGAGAAAGATAAGGACCAAGTGCCAAATTTCAGCTGATCTCACGACCCATCTCAAAGAAAGATGATTTTTTTTTCTTTCTGTAATGTTTCATCAAAGTCAGAACACTTCCTTGGATTATCTAAGCACCTTCCCAAGGGCACACAGGCTTTCTATAGTAAGAAACAGCCCTTTCAAGTGACTGGATGTCATTAGAAAGGGCAGCTAGTACTCATATATTTAATACATTAGTACATTAGATAGCATTTTAAAACATCATGAAGACGGGTGAGAGGCGCTGCTGCCAGGCCAAAGGGCTGGGTGTGATCTCATTGGGAGGAAAGACGGGATGACTCCCACTACATTGTCCTCTGGCCTCCAAAAGCATAAAGAGGCACACTCACATACAAAAATAAGAGATTAAAATATAATTAAAAATTAAGAAGAAACACTGGGAAAGCAAAGAAAAACATGAGAGGTTTTCTTTTGGGGGGGGGAAGCTACATCGATTTCAGCAATAGCATACATGAGCTGCACGCATTCCCAATGCAGTAAGACCCTTAGTGATTGATCAAAAGTAACTTACTAAGTAAGTCCAGCTGTTCTCATAACTACATGTACTGGTGATGGAAACTGTAAGTGAGCACCGAGGGGGGGGGGGGCTAAAAATTAATGCAGCAGCACCTCTAAGTGTCACTTAACTCAAAAGGCAATGATTTAGTCAGGAGCATCCACAAAAACAGCTGGGCAAACGCCAAAGTCCTCTGGCCTATAAACAGGGAGCATTCACCCACCACATCCTTTCCTAGATATTCACCCTTTTCTGCTGAACAAACACATTTACATTACCAATGGCATCCTCAAATAACTTAGGTCATTAGACTTTATTGATGCTAATGACCTCCATGGACTTGAGTTTCTAGGTTCTTCCAAGGATATCTAAAACCATCTTAGATTTAAAGGTACTACCTTCGTTAGACAATGTGGCACTCCTACCTGATACGCTGCCAGCATGTGCAAAAATAGTAACGCATGAGATAAAACTGAGCAGGTTAGGTATTGTGGAATATGCTTTTCAATAACGGCTATAAAATTATAGTCGCAGGGTCCTGTCTTACAACATAACATGTTGACAATGTAGAATTTCCAAGATCTTGCTTTAGAAAAGGGAAACTGAATGTTGACATAGTCTTGCCTGAGTGACAAAATTTGACCTTCTAAGACATGACGATCTATATTGCTTTTCAAAGAACATATTTTAAGCCACACATAGCGAACACACATAGACTAAAAATGTGCTAGTATTCAGTATGACTTCCTGTAATACTGTGATTCACCAACTGAATTGATTGGGATGCTGCATTTTCCTGTAAAAAGCATTGTGGGTAAGCAATGCTTGAAATTATCCACTACTTTATATTAGTTCACAATCCCCTAAACTGAGAAAAAAAATTAAAGTAGTTAAAGGGTATAACTAATAAAAAAAGTTTCTTAAGTAATAAAGGTAAGGTATGTTAATATGAGGTAAAACTCACTTTCCTCTCAGGCACAGGCCAATGGACAAACTTTTAAGGGGCCTGAAAGACACATTCCAAATACATGCACTCCACACTTCAAAACGTATGGAATGCTTATACATTGTACAGTGCCAACTTCAACTATCTAAAAACTTTCCGACACATTCGAGCGTGATATAAAACAGTAGTGTGTTCTGTGTATACAACAGAATTTTATGTAGCAAAAATATATTTTAAGACTTAATCCATTTTTGTCTTTGCATTTTTTGAGTCTTTTTCTGAACTTTTGGCCTTTTCACCTACACTCAAATCTGACCTACCACATTCCGCTCTCGTCTTAAAAATATCCTATCTTAACGTGTCTGTTTAAAAATAGCTGTCCCTTCATCCTTTCCCAATTATTTTTAAGTAGACGCGTGCTCTTCATTGTCAAGCCACAGATTCCCTAACTTCAGCCACCCCAGAACTCCCTTATTCTTTCCAACTCGAAGGAAACAAAAACTGGAGTTCAATTCGAATCTCCAGGCTTCCAGGACACACATAGTGGCTGGCTCGATACATTCTTTCCATTCCGCGAAAAGATTTCCTTGGGCCGGTCCACAACCAGATGCAACAATGCACACCCTAGAGCATCCCTGACTCGGGAAGTTACACCCCTTTTGGGGGGGACATCCACGCACCTTCAAGAAAGTTTCTTCTTGCCTGCTCAGTTCGTAGCCCTTTCTTAGAGCAGGCAGGGCATGCCACCTGCATGGGTGCATGTTTCAGGAAGACACTAAAGGCTTAAGGAATGGAGGGCCGGAGAGAGGAGGCACACGGGACAAACCAAAACACAATCCCAAGAGTCAGCAGGCATTTCAGGCTGAAGCTCCCGAATTCCATGGCTAGGGAGGCCCCAGCCAGGCTTGGCCCCAGCTGCCTGGCACGACCCGTGAGTGTGCGTGTGCGTGTCCTACCTGCCTTAGGGACACTTAGGTGGTGGAAAGTTTCCCCTTTCGGTCGGTCCCAGGCGCGAGGCCAGCGGGTGGGGAGGCGACAGGGGTCCAAGAACGAGGTCTTCCCAGGCGGCCCCACCCGCTTACCTTGGGCGATGGCAATGGACTCGAAGCGGTGCAGCTCTTTGAGCAAGCAGCTCCTCTCGGTGGAGTGCAGACTGTAGATGAAATCGCGCGCGCCTTGCGCAGTGTTCAGGGCCTCCATGGGCTCCTTCTTGGGGTGGGTGCCCAGGAGCCGGGGACCGCCGGGGACCCCGAGCGCCAGCAGTCCCCGGCCGCAGCCGCACCAGGACGGCGGGCGGGGCGCGGCGGCAGGGCCCGGCCTCAGGCTGCGCACCGTCCGGCTCCCCAGCAGCGGCAGCAGCCGGGACATGGCGTTGGAGCGCGACCCCCGCGACAGTCCCCGGCTTCGGACGCAGCTGGACAGAGGCTCAGGAGCTGGGCTCAGCCCCGCCCCGCCCCGGCTCCTCCAGACGCACGGCCCGGGCACCGGGCACCATGCACTCGGCGGGCCCGCACGGCAACCGCCTCCCTTGCCGTGCCAGCCCCGCTTCCCGCAGGCCCTGAGCCCGGAAAAACTTTCTGTGCGGCAGCCGGGCCGGGAGCTCGGAGCGGGGAGGGCGGTGCGAGCGGGCGGGCGCCTCCCGGTTGAGGAGCGGCGGCGCGGGCGGGCGGGAGGGCTCAGCGAGCGTGTCTGATCTTCCAGAGGGATGAGTCACCGCGCGCCGCCCTCCTTCGGCGCCGCCCTCCGCCGCCGGCCGCTTTCCCACCCTCTGGCCTCTCGCTGTCCCCGCTCGGTAGGGCTGCGGCGCCCTCAAAGCAACCGCGCCGTCAATCAGACCGGAGCCGCAGCCGCCACCCCTAGCGGTGGAGCGCGGGATAGCAGGGCGGGGCGGCGGAGAGGAGGCGGGGCTTGGGCGGAGCCACGCAGGCGCAAAGTCTCCCTAGAGGAACCTTACCCTGGAGTCTCCGCCCACTCCCTTGCGTAGAGAGGGAAGACAGGGGCTCGTACCCGAATTGGTGGTGTCTGCTTTTGTTAAATGCACAGCAGGGAAGAGCAGAGTTTAGGACCCGCGGTCGGCGCGGTGCTACGGCTGCCGCGCGTCTCTCTGCAGCATCTCTCTAAATCCGGAGCTTGAATGACCCTGGTGGAGCAGCGGGGCGGCTAAGAGCCTCGTGGGGTCACCGCACCTGCCCAGGCCTGTGGGAAATGGAGCACAAAGAGCCGCGCCCTTTGCGGAGTGGGTGCCCACCGCAGCCAGACAGCTCGGCGCTGAAACGCCCGCTCTGGCCGCTCCCTGGGGAGAGCAGGGCCGGTTCTACCCGTCCCGAGAAGAAGCGGGCGGGTTTGAGACCGAGACTTCAAGGTTTAGGGAGGAAAACACCGTTCCCTGGCCTGATGACAGCTGCTTACTTGCAGATTGCTAATTCTGGAGCCAGAGACAAACATGTAGTAAAACCTTATTTGAGTGGTCTCTAGTGATTTACGTGTTTCTGTGTGCCACGCAGAAGAGAAAATTCCGTGGTCCCTCGTCTCCAGACCCTAGATATCTCCGAGGCCTGGGTCAGGTGTCACCTACTCCATGAAGCTTTCCCTTCTTCGTAAGGGGGAAGATGACAGCTTTATCTGAACCTATCTAAGGACACTTAGGCACCCTATCTTAGAAAATAAATCTGCTTAGACGATAAATCTACTCAAGTGTAATCAAGATCCAAATCCCCATCTTTATCGTAACCACGGCTGCTGCCAGCTCAGAACCTTGTGTCTCGTAAATATGCTATAAGCGGGTAAGACGGTACTGTCAGCCCTCTCTAACTATGGTTCTGAATCTGCAGATGAAATCAGTCTCAGATCCAAAGTACTTGGGGGGAAAATGTGCCCCTGCCTGGAGCACATGTCTTTTTTTTTCTCTTGTGATTATTCCCCTAATACATCAGAGCAATAACTATTTCATGTACTTAGACTTCCTTGGTTACTGCAAATAATTGAGAGGTGATCTAAAGTATGTCAGAGGACCCAATCAGTTAAATTTTCACAAACGCTTTAGTTAAAATTGATGTGTCCAAGCTGAGGGGGAAAGACCCTTGGCTAGATTGGGTAGCACCTTCTGCCAGGTGACCAGAGAGGAAGAGGACTCTGGGAAGTCAGTACCACTTGTTTGCCTGCCTTTGAATCTTTCTGGTGAACATGTCCATCTTTGTTACTGACGCTGCCTTCCCCTGACACCACCGTTCAGCTTCTTCAACCTTCCGATTTGGAATGCAGATCAGAAACCCTCCAGGAATCTCCCAGGTCCTCGGCACCAGGTTTGGACTGTGCTTCCTGTACTGTGTAGGAGTCCCTGCTAGCTCTACAGCCAGCAGAGAAACACACCACCAGAGGCAAGGAGGGAACTGGGTTCAGCATGACTTAGATAGTCTGGAGTCTGGCACCAGGCTAGTTTATTTTAGACATAGTTAAGTACAGAATAACTCTTGAAGAAAGTTTCCTGGTAACAACTGTCCCAATCCCATGTGCACAATAAAGGGTAAGATGTACCTCATCGAATGTCTTTGGCAGTGTACCATGTGACCTCTACCATGAAGCTGGGATGTGTAGTTTAAGGGCCTAGGATCTGGCCTCGTCTCTGACTGAGATAGCATAAAGGTAAGCATGGGTTCTACTGACTGAGAAACAAAGCTAAAGGTCTGGGGAGGAAGAGCCTGGGACAAGCATTCCGGGAGATATAGGTGAGGCCTGGCACTTATAGATAGCAAAGGTCACCAGGTCATTAACAACATCCACTGCCGAGCCAGGCCATGGTGGCGCATGCCCTTAATCCCAGCACTCGGGAGGCAGGCAGGTCTCTGAGAGTTCAAGGCCAGCCTGGTCTAAAAGAGCTAGTTCCAGAACAGGCTCCAAAGCTACAGAGAAACCCTATCCGAAAAACAAAAAAATCCACTGCCAGCCTTGTGGGAGGAAAATGTATCCATTTCCTCCATTGAGGAGACAACGCTGTGTGGTCAACATTCCTGGTTCTTCCAGTGCTGATCTGTGACCACTCATGTCCTCACAATACTGAGTGGCTTCTGTGTTCTCAGCCTCTCTAGCATGCAGATGGTCGCTGATGGACTGAAAGCGCATGCACACACACACACACACACACACACACTATAGATTATGTTTCTCTGCAGAACCCTGCCTGATGCACTAATCAGCCATTTCCTAAACATATTAATAGTACATGATTAATCAGGGAGTGGTGAGGCACACTTGTAATCTCAGCACTTAGAAGGCAGAGGCAGGAGGATCAAGGAGTTCTAGGCCAGCCTTAACTACATAGTAAATTCAAGTCCAGCCTAAACTACATAAAAGACCTTTTCTTTAAAATTTAAGTAGTATATTGTCAATAGTCATTCCCAACTGCTGCAGGATATTTGAACAAACAGTATGGGTCACTGTTTTACATTGCCTGCCTAGGGCACCTGATTGGTTTGATAAAGAGCTGAATAACCAATAGCTGGGCAAGAGAGGTTAGGTGGGACTTCCAGGGAAAGAGAGGAACTTGGGAAGAATCTAGGCTTACATGGAATATGCCAGCAAGACACAGGAAGAGAGTCGGACATACAGACAGAAAGGAAGAGAGGTAAAAAGTGTGGCACGTTAGTAGAAGGAGGTTAATTTAAGTTATGGAGCTAGTGGGACAAGCCTAAGTTAAAGGCCAAGCTTTCATAATTAATAATAAGTCTCTGTATTATTACTGGGGAGCTGGCAGTCCCAAAGAAAGTTCAACTACACTCAACAAATTAAATTTCTGTTGTCCACTGGCTTGGATAGTCCACCTGCCTACTAACTGTGGGCTTATCCTTGTGATTTATTTGCCTTAGATGATAAAAGAGATACTACAAACCTGACCTGATAAGTATTTGTTCATATGGGGACTTACTGGAATGCCTTTCATGTGTAAAATAGTAGGAAAAATAAAATGGAGACGCAAGACACTTATGAGACAGGCTGCACCTAGAAGAAATGCATAAGTGTTGAACTAGAGTATGTTGTTTGTTACCTTTAGAAGTGAAGACCTGGCTGGGATGAGCCCAGGCTAAATTCACCTCCTGGAGCTCCACCCCTTCTCTCCCTCTCCCACATTCTAACCCTGTTAACAGCGTCACCTCGCTGACAAGTCATATATACTCAGTGCCTTTCTTGCTACCCACCTGCAGGCCTGATTTATCCTGTGCTTCTCCACAGAATATACATGTACAAACCACAAAACCTCTTACTCCCTCTCTTCTCTCTTTGCTCAGCTCTGGGCTATTCAGGTTTTCAGAGAAAGGAAGTGGTTAGAAGGTCTGGCTTGTTCGCATCTATCAGCTGGCTAGGAAGTTCTCAAATTAGGGTCCAGTCAAATATAGGTTGGGGGGGGTATCTATGGGAGCCCGGTAATGGCGACTAGCGTTGCTGAACATTGACTATGTATCAGATGCTGTTCCAAACACTTCATATGTATCACCTCATTGGTTTTATCACAGCCCTATAATGTAGATGTCTGTATGCCCATTCAACAGATCAGCTAACTGAACACTATGTCTTCATCTCAGACAGACGAGCAATAGAAAAGCTGACGGTTATCATGGGGGCAATGCTGCCAATACACAGTAAAGACTCAAATCCAAGGACTGTGGCTCTAGCACATTCTTTCAGCTATTGTCATCTGAAGCCTGAACGGGCTGGATGGTCCAAGATGACCTCATGCATGTACCTAACAATGTACTCATGGCTGTAGGCTCAGGGCCTCTCCTCCAAGAGGTCGTTTCAAAGGATACTTCGGATTTCTTTGTTCAGCAACTAGATTTGAAAAATTCCAAAGTCATCCAGAGGATTATATAGCAGCCTCCAAATATGTCACCAAATTGAGTTGTTCCACAGGTCACAGATCACACAGCCAGACAGACCAAATCAAGGCCCTTGAGTCACATTGTCTATATAGAGTTTTAAGAGCATGCCTTGAAATTCTTTTGTTCCCATGTAGAAGTGGGGTCTGTAGACTGGCGATGCTTAATCTTGATTGTCAAGTGATTGGATTAATAGAGGCCTTGGGGATTAGCGAATCATACTTCTAGATGCTTATTAGGTGCTTATAATGGCATTTTCAGAGACGATTAAATCATGAGGGCTCTGACTTAATCAATAGAGTAATCACTTAATGGATTTGTAACGGGATAGCATTACTGGGAGGTAGTAAAAGACATCCCAGCACTTGAAGGCAGAGGCAGGCGGATCTCTGTGAGTTTGAGGCCAGCCTGGTCTACAAAAGCTAGTTCCAGGACAGGCTACAAAAGCCACAGAGAAACCCTGTCTCAAAAAAAACAAAAATCTAAGAAAGGGCTATGAACTAGATCCAAAACTGAAAGCTGCTTTGGTCAAGTTGCCCCATGAGGCTCATCTTTATTTACCCATAATCAGCAAGAATACAACTGCATCCATGTCCAACATAACAAGCACACATACATGTAAACACAGAAAGGGAGGCATACACATACCTATACCCATGCAAGCACACATGAACACACACACACCACCTCTCTTCAGGGAAATACTTTGTAACTTTTCCTGTTTCCAGCATGCCCTCTGTGTTGGAGTTTGGAGAAATATTTTAATCAAGGTAAAAATAGGAAGGCTTTGAAATGATTGACAAATGATTCTACCTTGGAGGCCAGCAGAAAGGTCAGCAGAAGGATTTCAATGTCCCTGTTCTTTTGGAAGAAAAATGAGGTATTGATTTAAGACTTTTCTGAACACCTTTTCAAAAAGACGTATCACCATCCTACGACACATCTGAGTTCCACTCAGTACACTCTGTACCAGTCACTCAGGAAGTTACCGGGAGTGGGGGGACCCTACAAACTCTATAAGGCCTCTTCTGACCTGATTTTATCAAAGCTACCTGTCATTGTTGTCCAACAGTCAGAAATGGCCACGTGACTTGCCTTGGACAATGAACAGAGATGTGACCTATTCCCTCTGTGTGTGTCTCTGTTCAACCATGAAGTTCACTCCTACCATGGAGAAATTCACATGTGCTGAAACTAAAGTTCCATGGATTCCAAATCACCAAGCTCCCGTAAGAATAATGGCTGTCTGGTAAGGTGGTTCAACACTAAGCAGATTTTCATGGTGGAGAAATATGCCTTCCTCTGCTGGGTTACTGCGATTGGGGTTGCTGGATATGTAGCTAAGCTCACATGTGGGCAGTAATTGATCCTTTGGGGCTCCAGATGTTAGTCTTGTGAAGTTGATGCTTTCTTTCACTCTTGCTATTTCCCAAATCTGCCTAAAGTAACTAATTTTGACTCCATAACGTGTTGTTTTCCCATCTGGGGCACAGGAAGAAAGACTCTCTTCTCTCTGGTTTCTAAGCTGTCTGTGAATTCGGAGCCACAGGTGTAGATTTTCGAATCAACAGTGATAAGGAAAGAGTTAAATCTATGAAATATGTGCAAATGAAAATAATCCACTAGCCACCTAGTCCTGCAGGCCTGTGATCCCAGATGCGCAGAGGATGAAGTAGAAGGGTTGCAAGTTCAAGGTCGGCCTGGGTAGCTTTATGAACCCCTGTCTCAAAATAAATAAATAAATAAAACACAAAAAGGGAGTAAGATAGAGGCATACTTTAGCGGTAGGATGTCTGCAAATACGGGGGCCCAGTATCAAAACAGGAAGAGGAGAAGGAGGAGAGAAAGAAAGGAAAAGGAGGGCTGAAGAAAGGTAAGGAGGGGGAAGGGAGGGAGGGAGGGAGGAAAGAAGAAACATAAGAGGAGATGGGTATCTGGGAGGAAATTAAGGGATAAACAACAGACGAAGACAGTCAAAGCAAAACTTGGAATATTACGTCAAGAGAGAAAAATTATGGCCATAGAAACCAAAGAGTGATAAGGTTCTCAGAGGCATAAACCTGGTTCAAATGCACCAACAAAGTGGAATGGTGGCTCAGCGGCTAAAAGCCTCGACTCCTGGAGGAGAAGCCTGGGGTTCAGTGCCCAGCTCCCAAATCAGGAGGCACACAACCCCCATAACTCCAGTTCTGGGGGATCCAGCACCCTCTTCTGCCCAATGTGGGAACTGCACTCAAATGTAAAAACCCCACTCCCAGCCTGCCCATACATAATTAAAAATAAATCTTCAAATGCTCATCAAAATCAAGTAAATTAGGAATGAAAATATGCTTATTTCATGATTTCTATGTGGCAAAAGACACTGAGATTAATATAAATGGGTTTAAAAGAAAGCAAAGACTCATAGTCAGTGGGAGAATAAATAGGAGCAACAAAATAAAAGATGCACAGTAATTAAAGCAGAGGGGAGGAGCCTGGCAAGCTACAGATGGGTGAAGAGCAAAGCTGAAATGGAGCAGAGTTGATCCAAACAAAGCCTCAAAGAATAAGATGGGGGGCACTTGTGAAAACAGAGGCATTGATATACTTGAGCTACAAATATTAAAAAAGAGAAATATAAACCCATGCAGCTGGGACTTTGCCTCTTCCTTATATGAGGAAAGATCTAGACGTTTCCTGACAGAGGGAGACCAGCAGGCAGAGGCTGCACACAATAAACAAAAGGGGAGAAACACACCTGGTTCTGACCTCTGGGCCTGCTGTCATCCCCTGCTCTGCTTCAAGAACACTGGTACCCACGCAGAAAAGGAATCTTTTCTGAGCATCCAACAAAAGAGTTGAGCCAGACTGGCCTACAACACGGCCCACGGTTTGACGAGTCCTGCCCCCACAGTGTGTTGATGTTCATTCTTGAATACAAACTGACCCAGGAGATGAAAGTCACTAGTTAATGGAAGCCAGAAAGACACATCCATAACAGCTACTACTCTTGTTGCTTTGGGGTAACTCTAAAAACACAGGAAACAAATCAAAACGTTTGAAAATGTGTAACATAAGCCAGGTAGGGTGGCACAGACTGGCACTACCAGCACTCAGAAGACAGAAGCAGTGATCCTGAGTTTGAAGCTAGTCTGGGCTACATGGTGGGGCCCTGCCTCAAAAAGTGTCATAACAAAAGTGGTAACACAAACATTCCTTGCAAAATCAGGAGAAATACGACATCTATAAAACTAGGAGTATACAAAAATGGGGACATTCAAAACACATAAGAAAATCTCTTAAAAATTAAAAACAAACCTCCTAGTAGGTTAGCCAATCCTAAGTGGCCATCCCTAAACACACATACGTATGAGCAACACTATATGGCCATCGGGTTCTATTTACATGTTCATGTGCGTATGTGTGTAACAACAATAATTAAAGAAGGGGTCATGAGGTTGAGAGGGAGGGAGGAATATGGGAGGAGTGGAGAGTGTGGGGTGGAAATAATGTAACTATTGTACTCATGCATGAAATTCTCAAAATAATAATGAAGCATAGGTCAAATTTAAAATATGCCAATCGATGCATTCTAAAAGATAATATTGCAGTAAAAAAAATTAAGTAGATGAAGTAATGTAGAGGGCAGGAGCACTCACAGATCAGCACTGGAAAAACCAGCAATGTTAATCATGCAGGGTTTTCTCCTCGCTGGAGGAAATGGATACCTTTTCCTCGTGTAAGGATGGGAGTTGGTATTGTTGATAACCTGGTGACCTTTGCTATCTAAAGAGCTGGGCCACGCTCACGTCCCCCAGGCTATTATGCTTATCCCAGAGGTCTCCTCCCTAGACCTTTGGCTTCCTCTCTAGGTCAATAGAGCCATTCTTAGAGGAGGTGCCACGCATACTTTACAGGACACTGGCCTCTTAGCTATCTTGGTCAGAGACCACACCAGTCCATCTCCACAGCCGAGGTCACATGAACTTTATAAGGGAGTCTTGGTGGACTCACACCTTAAGCTTTATCGTGCACATGGGATTGGGATAATTGTTACCAAGAAACTTTTTCCCAAAATTATACCATACTTAAACATGTCTAAAACAAGTTGACCTGGTGTTGGACTCTAGAGGTTGGAATGAGCACCAGGTAAGTTGTGCAATCTCCTTCTTGTCTCTGGCAGTTCATTTCCCTGCAGGCACGCCCACCACAATGCAAGAAATATAAACATATGACAAAATGAAAAAAAATCAACCTAAGAAGTCCAAGATAGTCAATAGAATTCAAAGTATAATTCCATGGCAAAGCGATTGCTTCTTCCATGAGGCCCTAGATATGATTTTTAAAAGGAATTTTGCTTATGTTAAGGAGAAAATGGTCAAAGAAACATACGTCAACAAAGTTCTCAAAGTTGTAGGTCACACATTTCTATACTGAGAGGGTCTACTGAGGTCTCAGAACAATTGTTGGGGAAAAAATGCTCTTTGATATATTTCATCATGACATTCCAATCATTATGGATAAAAAAAAAGAATCTTACTTAACTTTCTAGATGCAAAGTTCATGGTGATTGTTGGTAGGGGAAGTCCAAGTAGGAAGGATTTCATTTGAGGGTGGTGTCTGATGTCTGAACAGTGATCTCTGGAATCCAGAAGAGAATCAACCAAATAAATTATTTCCAACCTAGAAATCTATTTCCAGAAGTCTAGGGTGAGGGCAGATTATACAATTATTAAGTATTGAAGTCTAAAACTGTGTCTTGTGGTCACATCAGGTATGCTTTATCATATCAAAAAGGCAAGCCAAGAGGTTCAGGAAATGGGATCAAATGCAGGGCAGAGGCCCATTAATCAACAGAATTATGCCTCTAGACAGCTGGTCTACCTGGAAATGAAGCAATGAAAAGTTGTATGATGAAATCTCCATGAACACCCAAAAGGGTTTGGAGAGCTTCAGGATAGCTGGCCTCATAGAATCCAGGAGAGAAGCATGTCTGGAAAGAACAGGAAGCTCCCCTCCCCTCCCCTATGCTTCTTCCTGTACATCTCTTCATCTGGAGTCTCAGTACCATTCCTGAGGATAAGCTGATCCTAGGATGTGGGAACCCTGGTTTAGAACAGTGGGTCCTGAAAACAGTTTGGGGTTTGTGACTAGCACCTAACAGGGAATGGTAAGCTTGGGTGTCTGCTGCTTCAACATTACTTGCTTTCAGCTCCTCTCCCTGTTTTCGTAACCCGCTGAGGCCAACAAGTGCTGCCTGTGTTGGATGCCGACTGGCATGTTGGCTTGATCTTGTACAAGTCTTGTGTGGGTCACCGTAACTGAAGTGAGTTCAAGGATACAATGGCCATGCCATGAGCAGTTTCAAACACTCCTTCCCATAAAGCTTGACCTCTGGTACTTCCTCCTTTCCAGCCTGCCTGTCCTTGGTGGGGTTTGACCATCGGGATTTGCTGAGTGGTGTCACCTGTCTATACTTGGAAAACTACCCCTTTGCAAAAAAACTATCTTTGCAAAACATCCACATCTTAAAATGGATGCATGGATCTGACTGGATTCTGCTTGTCTAGCTGAATCTCTCATTACTTCCCTGTCCTCGGGCCAAACACCACTCCCTCAGAACTAGCCACTATCCCCATGCTCCTTACTCACAGTCCTGCCACCATTGCCTTCATATTCTCTACTTGTCCACTCTTTCCCTTTCTTCAAGGGGGAAGGTCTAATAGCTTCTTCATTCTCAGAGAATTCTTGGAGATGTTTTCCAGGAGTGATGAATTTTTCTAAGGAACCCCTCCACCCTCTCTGGTGTACTCTAGGACCCAGGAGCCTCCCTGAATGATCCCGCCTTCAAATTCATCGTTGTAGATAGCATTTCATCCTGTACATGGAATCCTCAACACGTTCATTGAATTTTTAAACTATGTGGTCAGTCAACCTTAGATTTTATGGCACGCTGTCATTTGAAAGGCAAAGGAGAGGGGTAAGCTTAGGGAACTGTCATAACAGGACCCATCGATGCTGCCCTGGCTTCTACCAGGATAGGGACATGATTATTAGATTGCTAAGGGAAATGTTTTAATTGCTAAAAGGAAAAGTAAGTAATATGAAGACGTTGAATGTCATGTCCACTGTATATATACATAATAGTTGAGAGCAAAGCTGTAAGAATCACAGAGAATCTAGACTAAGAGTTTGCCTTTACTTCTCAGAAGCTGCAATCTTTGGATCAATTTAACGTCTTGAGCCTCAATTCCATTCCTGGACAAATTCAGAGAATGATGGTAGCCCTGTTCTGAAGCTGTATGTCTGCATCAATAGCTCATGGAAAGAGTTTTGTGTAAACAGCTAGAACATACTATAAAATTGAGGCTCCGGTTCTGCTCTCAGGGTTGAGAACAGTCACTGGCTGTTAACAAGAACTCTGGCTCAGGAATCACAGGTGGTTCTTAAACAACAGTAATGTCTGCAGAGGAAAGAGCAGATCAAGACTAGTAAGATTCAGGGCTGTTGTAGGCTCCCAAATATAACACGGCTAAATGAGACTCTGTTTACTTCAGACTTAATCTTTCTAGACCCAGTAAGTGGCCCTGCTTCTGGAATCCACTGCCGTGAAAATCTGTTCCACGTTTACAAAGACCCCAAAGGTCGGCATGAACAAGGATGGTGTGCAGGAGATGAAGAGCTTGGCTTTTTCTCCATCACTTTCAGTTACTATAAAGAGTTGGAACTAAAGTTGATGAGCAGCTAACTATTACTTGGCCTTTAGTGCATGACTGTGTCCTTGGTACGTTGCGTATTTCACCGCAATCTTCTTTAAGGTTTGCAATGAAGCTTTTGCTATCTCTAGTTCATAGATGATGACTGTTCACTTTGGCAGACTTAGCATAATCAGTTACTGTACTAACCCCTTGATTGCTTTTTCTCATCTCCATTTATAACCTTACGAGGTAGGAGCAATTTTAATCTTCATTTTTTTAATGAGAAACTGGAAGTGCCAATAGGTTAAGTAAATTTCCAAGGTCACCAAGCTAATGTGTGATAAGGAGAATTTAAGCCTTTGGTTTCTAGAGTTCCAGAGTTCAAATGTTTTCCCCTGCAGAGTCTAGTCAAATTCAAGTACCAACATGCTGACCTTAAAACTGAGAGACACTGAGTTATTTCAGCCTTGTCCTTATGTGAGTTTCAAGGTCTCTTGAATTCAAAAGACTATTTTTCTTCCTGATAACTCCATGGGCAGCATCTCTCTGTAAATTATCTATTACCTGCCTCTAGCTTCATATGTAATGATTTATTAATCTCCCCTTATCATTATCCTTTTTAACCACCCCAAATAATTGCTTCAATTGATGAAACCCTTGAGATACTAGAAAATATATCTTTGAGGAAATGTTTCACTGTGATAACACTAAATACAAGATTCATTAGGAGTAACCAAACTGGCGTGTCCTAATCAGTCACCAAGCTGCTGTTAGTTCTCTGTTTTTCTTGGGCTTTCTCCTAGTATGTACTTAGGATCCTAGGTACGGACCAATTGTCCTATTGACCAAGAGCCAAAATAGCCAGTTAAACCCAGATCTTTCACTGTCTCCGGAAAAAAGCA
This sequence comes from Microtus oregoni, assembly GCF_018167655.1. Taxonomy (NCBI): domain Eukaryota; kingdom Metazoa; phylum Chordata; class Mammalia; order Rodentia; family Cricetidae; genus Microtus; species Microtus oregoni. Next base: position 31,944,825 of record NW_024543081.1, on the reverse strand, counting down.
ACCGAAGCACAAAGGACTGATGCATTTCAGTCTTGTTCACTTGCCATGCCCACTGGCAATCTCTCCTCTGCCCGGCGTGGTACAGGCACCCTGCCCTCTGTTCTCCCGGCTGACCGAGCACTGGCCCTCACTGCAGCTCCCTGTGTTCACAGTCACAGATGGCAGGGCAACACAAACACTTTCTGCTGTAGCCCTCTGCTACTGTAGATCATTCATCCTCAGACCTCGTCACCTCAGACCTATCGATTCTACCCTATGCCCATTGTCCATGTTCTTCCTTCCCTTTGAACTCAGTTTGGAGACCAAGACCTTACAAGTTCCTTGTAAAGTAACTCGTCACTGTTGTCTTTGCTCTCCTCTGACTCCATCCCACCTGACTCCATCCCACAAGGGAACCGGCTGAACACAGATCTTACCAAACAGTACCATTCTTTTTTTTTTTAAGTTTTCCATATGTTTATTATTATTATTCCAAATGTTTATTATTATTATTACTATATTATTGTGGCAGTATTGGGAATTGAGCTGAGAATCTCTCACAAGCTGAACTACTCTGTAATCATGCTACTCCCCTAATTCTCCTTTTACTTTTTTTTTATTTTTTTTTATTTTTTATTTTTTTGTTTTACATTTTTTATTTTTTTGTCTTTTTTTTAAATTTATTTATTTATTAAAGATTTCTGTCTCTTCCCCGCCACCGCCTCCCAATTCCCTCCCCCTCCCCCAATTAAGTCCCCCCCCCAGCCCGAAAAGCAATCAGGGTTCCCTGTCCTGTGGAAAGTCCAAGGAACCCCCACCTCCATCCAGGTCTAGTAAGTTGAGCGTCCAAACTGCCTAGGCTCCCACAAAGTCAGTGCGTGCAGTAGGATCAAAAACCCATTGCCATTGTTCTTGAGTTCTCACAAACAGTACCATTCTTAAGACATCAAAACGTGGCCAGAAGAGTCTCTGTCTCTCTACCATAACTTTCTGTAGCTCTCGAGTCCTTCCCTTCCTTTAATACACAAATCTCTGAGTCTATTATCAGAGATTTGTTCTTTCAACCCTGTCTTCTCAACAGAACGACTCCCGGAAACTCTCTTGCTTCGTTAAGTCCCTGCACTGAGAACTTTCACGGACATAAAAGCATAGTTCGTTATCCCCAATCTTCAGAGCAGGACAAACCTCCAGATCCATAACAGAAAAGGTGATTTTTCTATTTTCTTTCAGGAAAGACTGTCTGGGTGGAAAGGTAGTGACCAGAATTTCCACTTCCTTGTAATGCATTTATTCCCACACTCACTCCCAACTACTCCACCAAGCTGTTTTTTATCAGAGGAATAGTGAGGTCTCCATGGTTGTGATGTTTAATTTTATCTATTAGCTTAACTGAAATGATACCACTGGCTTTTCTGCTTCCCCGGTTTTCAGACAGCATGTCCTTAGACTTCTTGGCCTCCACACTGTCATTACCAGTTCCCAGAATGCACAGCTTCTTAATATTTACAATGATTTTATTAGCAGTCCTGGGGTCTTGGTTTGAACTTAGCACCTCATCTATAATAGACAAGTACTCTACCACTGAGCTACAGCCCTGTCCCTTGTCCTTAAATATTTGCATTTGTCCCATTTTTCTGTCTCTCTGGAGATTCCTGATTAATAAATATAGTTGCCAAACACAGTGTTTACTTGTATTTTATGATTTTCCATCAACCTCAAGAATGTGAGACAATGAGCTGTTCCCTCATTCTTAAAATAAATAACTTTTTTCTTCTGTGAAGACACTCTATGGTGATATTTCATTTGCATTTTAATAAATAAAGCGCACCTGAAGATCAGAGAGTAAAACAGCCCCACTGACCAGCCTTACAGACCAGGCAGTGGTGACACACACCTTTAATCCCAGTAGGCACACTAGTTGCCATACACACCAGGCAATAGTGGTGCGCACCTTTAATCTCAGCACTAGAGAGAAATATAAAACAGAAGGAAACCACTCACAGTTAATCTCATTCTGAGGATTCCTGCAGGCAGGATCACCATTTCAGACTGAGGCAGAGGTAAGAGCCAAGTGGCTGGCTGTTTTGCTCTTCTGGCCCTCAGGTTGAACCCCAATATCTGTCTCTGGGTTTTTATTAATCGATCCACAACATTCTGCTGAGTTTCCTACCTTCTCATCAATCATTCCTTCTTCTACGTCTTCTATGAACATCCCTCCTCATCCCCCTGTGAGTACCCAGCATACTTCTCTTCCCCTCTCCTCTTCACCCCGAGTGACTTCTTAGTTGTAACTGGTCCTACATGCCAGTGATTCCCACATTCACTTCCAAATGACCCTGTCCAGATCTGTGTGTCTAGATGCTCACTTCACTTCTAGACTTGGATCTCCAGTAGGCATTTTCAATACAACATGGGCTAAAGATTCCATAGTCTACACTATTTACCCTCAATCTACTCTAAGTAGGCAACATATCTTAGGGTTTCTATTGCTATGATAAAGCGCCCTGACCAAGGCAACCTATAAAAGAAAGCATTTAGTTAGACTTTCACTTCTCAAGGGCTAGAGTCTGTGATGACCGCACAAAGGCAAGGAGACAAGAACAGCTGAGAGCTCACATTGAACTACAAGTTGGAAGCACAGAACACATTGAGAACAGAATGACTCTTGAAACCATAAAGCCTGTCTCACGTGATATACTTCTTCCAGAAAGGCCACACCTCCTAATCTTCCACCAACTAGGGATCAAGTGTTTAAATATCCAGGACTTATGGGGACATCTCATTCAAATCACCACACAGCTCTGGTATCTGTCCAAGTCCTTGAGTCACAATCCCATGTGTTAAGTGTCTAGAATAGGCAATTCTATGAAGTCTAAAAGTAAATTAGTAATCGCCAAGCTGTACTAGGCTGGATGGCGCCCTTTCATCACAAAAGATACAGCCATGTGGTGGTTTGAGTAGGTGTGGCCCCACAGCGAGTGTTGTAGGCTGAGGCTGCTCTTTCATTTCCTGATTGCTCAGACCCAAGAAATCACACAGAAACTATATTAATTGCAACACTGTTTGGCCTATTAGCCCGGGCTTTTTATTAGCTAACTCTTACATCTTAAATTGACCCATTTTTATTCATCTGTGTATTGCCGCGTGTCTGTGGCTTAGCCGGTAAGGTCCTGGCATATCCTTCTCCTGGGATTACCATGCCTAGCAAAATGATTATCTCAAAATATCCTGAGTTCTACAGGTGCTCATGACCGTTGATGACCTCTGCTGGTATTCCTGAGCAGCTGTGACTTCTCTGGGCAGGAAGTATTTCCACACCATTTCCATTTCTCCACAGCACACGTTCCTTTTTCTTGTCTCTTTCGCTTTCAGATCCTAGTCACAGGACAGTAAAGTTCGGCGCTCGCTGCTGGCAGCACAGGCAGGGCCTTTGAAGCTTGGAGGAAAGTCCCTTCTGTTTGGACCCAGTCCTTTGCACAAACCTGCACCAATAGGTGCTGTCTGTCAGGTCTCATTGCACAACGTCTGCATCTTTCCCCGAAGCGTTCATCTTGAAACCCCCACTCTCTACCACAGTGGAATTCAGACAGCTGAGCATTAAGCCAGAACATGAAACAAGAGAAACCCGAGATGTGGCATAAGAAACAAACAACGACGACAAAGGTTCAAATCCCAACTATGGAGTGTGATTTCAAGCAGGACCCTAGTTCCTGGGTTTCTCTTTGAAGTCTGCAAAGCAATATCTACCACAGTTTAGTGGTGTTAGCGAGGTGATCCTCTCTTAGGCTTAAGTATTTACAAGTGAAACTGACAAAGGCATATTAATAAGAGAAAAAGAAAAACCCCATAGCCTTTAGATATGCGATGCAGGTAGGGAGGGCACGGAAGGAGTGGCTCTCTCAGAACGAAACGGGGGTTCCCAGGATGAACAGACTAGGGCGAGGGAACTCAGCAAGTGAGCTCTAGATCAGAGGTTAGAAAAGGAAGTGGGTGCTTATGCTTAATTATGTGTGGGTAAGTAGTCCCCGTGGGTACGTGTGGTGTGTGTGGCGTGTGTGTGTGTGTGTGTGTGTGTGTGTGTGTGTGTGTGTGTGTTCGTGATTGTATAAATTCCCCAGAGAGAGGATTTACAGCAATCACACTCCCAGACTTTCTGCTTCTGGAGCGATAAGGGAAACTAAGGTTTCTGCTGCAGCTGACGGATTCTCAAACGTCCTGAGTTAAAATAATCTTCACAATCACTCTCAAGGTCGAACAGGTCCCCTTGCGTGCAGGCAAAAGGCACCCTCCTTGGGGCCTGGTCCTTTTTCACCCCCTCCTTCAGCCTTTTCTCTCACTGAACTTCAATCACTGTTCCCCAGGCTGCCTAAGCCAGGACTTGGAACTTGTCGCCTGAAACTGGAGAAACATGGGAAGGATCCTCCTTCCTCACAGCTAGACCCCCAGGCCAGCTGTGTCCACTTCACGGCCATTTCTCCAGAGCGAGGGGCTCTCCCACTGAGCTGCACCGGCACCTGGGTCTATTGTTTGCGGCTGCCACAGTTACCTGCAAAATGCACTCTGAAGAATGTCGCTCACTGGGAAATTGCATGGCACTCCTGAATGAAATTTTTATTTGAATATCACTTTGTACAATGAATATATGCTAATTCTTTTTGTAAAAAGAATGTCATTCACTGTCTTCAAACTCCTTGGTGACTTCCAATTGCTGTCTTGATAAGGCACGGCGTTGCCACACCCCCGCACAACCTTACATTTCAAGCTTCATACGTACCAGCTCTTGACACACTGGTAGGTAGTGCTTCCTGGAACCCTGTGCAAGCTTCCTCCTCCATCAGGCACTGTCTTGAAGCCTTTCTCCCCTCATCATTTCTGCTCCATCTACTGGGTTTGCTCCTACATGGTTTCAACTGAATAGTATTGCCTCTTTGAAAAATTTCCCTGGCATTTTCCTCCCTCAGGCAAGAGTAAAACTCCCATGAGGTCATACATGGAGAGAGAGATAGGGAAAGAGGCAGAGAGAAAGGAGAGAGGGGGGAAGGGAGAGAAGGGGAAGAGAGTCTTTGTTAATCTAGCTACAGCTATACCTATACTACATAAAGACTAAGCTTATTGGAAACCATAAAAACACTGTAAAAATGCAAATTTTACTTTTTCACTGCATTATTAGAACAATAGAACAGTGGCTACAGCTATGGCATTTTTGGCTTCTGGCTATTTAATGCTAATCCAAATTGGATGTGAAAACTCTATCTTGCTTTCTCCTACAGGTTTCTGATAAGCTCAATGGAAGTGAGCATCATGGGCACCTCTGCATATTCCGGGAGTAGACAATAGACACACTGTACTCTCTCTCTCTCTCTCTCTCTCTCACACACACACACACACACACACACACACACACCTCTGTCACTTCATCTTTATTTTCTCCATTGTGTTTGTCATGATCGAATGCCACCTTGTGCAATTATGTGATATCTTCTCATTCAACAGATTGGTACTAGAATACATGACTACCTGATAGTGAGAACTTCATCCCCAGTACCTAGCTAGACCCGGCAACAAAGTAGATTCTCAATAAATAAATAAATAAAAACTTCCGACAAGTTCAGATGTTGTCTCTGCATCTTCTCCCCCCCCCCCAAAAAAAAGAGTGTAGTTTACCAGATACAAAAACATTTTTGGAAAGATGAAAGAATACAAGAAGTCAATTTAGTTTCGCCCATCTGAGATAGGGTGGAACTCAGTGGTACAGGGCTTGCTTAGCACACACAAGGCTCTGGGTAGAACTGCCATCACTACAATAAAAGAAAAATAAAAACTGGAGTCTTTAGGGGGCTTGAGATATAACATAGTGGTGAGGGGCTTGCCTGGTATGCATGAGACCCTGGGTTCAATGCCAGGTACTGAAATGGATATATCAAAACAAAACTCTCTGAAATGAATAAACTGGGGCTTGCAATTACATCTCTTAAAAGAGATTCTATTCACCAGGTATTCAAATAACCAGTCTTTTCCAATCAGCAGGACAAATTCAGATGGATACACTATTGTATTTATTTCTATTCTAGTACATTTTACTGCTAACCAGTACATTCCGATACAACATCCACTGTACCTGGTTTCCTGGATAACTCTCGTATTTCATTGTATGGGTTTACACTTTTTTATCTCTTCAATTTACTAACTCCATAACCTAGAGAAAATTGTTTCCCCATCTGCAAAACGGGGCTTAAAAAAAAACAAAACAAAACAAAACATCACAGGAGTGTCCTGAGAATTCAGTGATGTCATTTGTCAGAGAAGACACAGAGCACCCTCTTCATAGCTGGCAGTCAGAAAACATTCTCTGCTGGCCTCTCCACACCCTGTGATTATGGGCTCCTTAACAAATGTCAACACAGTAACAAGTGCATGACACAACATTTTCCAGACATAAGAAGAGTTGCTGAATCTTAATTATAGCTACTTCCAAACATATCTAAGACCCCCTTGCCTATTCTGACTTTGACCTTGACATATTCCAGTACTTACTGTGTTTGGAAATTTCCTTGCATTCTTGACTAACATCCACTAAACAGCCTTGGCTAAGCAATTTATTGTTGCTACTTAAAACGTGGCTCCTCCACGGAACCACAATTCTTAGTTAAGGGAGCCACCCTAGGGTTGGCAAGAGACGTGAACCTAGAGTGGCTCCCAGGAGCCCAAGGCGAGGTCCCCAGTTAGTTCCTTGGGCAGCTGAGAATAGGGAACCTGAAATGACCCTATCCTAGAGCAATACTGACGAATATCTTGCATATCACCACAGAACCTTCATCTGGTGATGGATGGAGATAGAGACAGAGACCCACACTGGAGCACTGGGCTGAGCTCCCAAGGTCCCAAAGAGGAGCAGAAGGAGGGAGAACATGAGCAAAGAAGTCAGGACCACAAGGGGTGCACCCACCCACGGAGACAGTGGGGCTGATCTATTGGGAGCTCACCAAGGCCAGCTGGACTGTGACTGAAAAAGCATGGGATAAAACCGGACTCTCTGAACATGGCGAACAATGAGGGCTGATGAGACACCAGGGACAATGGCACAGAGTTTTGATCCTACTTCATGTTCTGGCTTTGTGGGAGTCTAGCCAATTTGGATGCTCACCTTCCTAGACATGGACGGAGGGGGGAGGACCTAGGACTTACCACAGGGCAGGGAACCCTGACTGCTCTTTGGACCGGAGAGGGAGGGGGAGAGGAGTGGGGAGAGGGGGACAAGGGTGGGAGGAGGGGGAGGGAAATGGGAGGCTGGGAGGAGGCAGAAACTTTTTTTTCCTTTTCTCAATAAAAAAAAAAAAACAAAAAACGTGGCTCCTCTCCCTGTGAGTAGCCTTCAGTGCATGTGTTCAAAGGCAATTTGTAATTGAGGCGATCAACATGAATAAAGACAGACCGTGGTATCTCATCAACAAGAAATCACGCAGAATAACTCTTAATGATTAATAAACCCAACGTATTTAATGTACAATATCCTGCCCGAATCTGAAGTGTTCCCTGGTTTAGCAGAAAAACCTTTGAAACCATTACCCTTGGGTATTTTTTTTTTTTTGATATCAGAAAGTGTGACATAATGAGGAACTGGCTGATCCAGGTTCCAAAGATCAGTGCACTAACAATCTGTAAGTCCTTAAAGTCCTCCATGACTACAAATTCCTTGAGGGCAAGAACTATGTGTTAATTCTGAGAGTCACAATTATCTGAACACGTTAAAGTTTTTATAATTTTTTAAATTATGTGAATATGTATGTGTGTGTCTGTCTGTGTTGGAATATGCAAGATGGGTGCAGTACCTGTAGAGGCCAGCAGGGGCCATCACCTCATATCCCTTGGCACAGCAGTTAACCTGGCATGGTTGCTAGAACGGAAATCAGTTCCTATACAACGGCAGTATTCTCTCTCTTAACCACTGAGCCATTTCTCCCACTCTATATCTGGGCATATTAATGACTGTCTTCAAGGATCTTATGTTAAACCGATTTTTGTTACTTTAACAAATGCATGAGGTAATCAATTTGTGACAAAAAGCTACAGTTTAAGAGGCTCTAGTCTATGATTGCTCACATTACTTTGAGCAACACAGCATATCACAGTAGGAGCGTGTGAGGGAGCAAAACTCATTTCACAGCCAAGAGCAAAAGAGACAAAGGGGGAGGGGTTGATGCCCCATAGTCCCCTTCAAAGGCACCTCCCAGTGACCTAAAGTCCTCCCAATGGGCCCTACCTCTTAAAGGCTCTTCCTCTGAGTAGAGCTCTGGGGATCATGCCTTTAGCACTTTAGATGTCTTTAGGGGACATCTAAGAACCAAACTAAAGGCAAGATTTAGGAAAGCCCAGAATCACAAACAAGCTTTTCTTTGTCAAAGATCTTCCATTTCTCAACATCAGTTTCTATACAAAACACGTTTGCACTTGTTTAAAGACAGACAACTCTGCAGGTGCTAGCTGAGCACCCCCCCCATTCTCCCCCCTCCCATTCCCCCCCCCCCCCCCCCCCCCCCCCCCCCCCCCGTCTCTTGAACTCATGGGGATCCTTCTGCCTCTGCCTCCCAAGTGCTGGGATTAAAGGTGCGTGTCACCACTGCCCAGGAATCTCTCTTTTATGCAGGCAGTTCAGTATCAGTTGTTCCTGGTCCCCAGTGATGTGAATGCTCAAATACAGGATTCATATTTCATAATTTCAGACCCAAGTTTGCTAAGACTAACAGACAAAACAGCAGGCTTGGGTTTGACCCTGTTGCCAGGGGCAGGGAACTTAGAAAGCATAAAGCCATAGGGCTGTAGCAGTTTGAGCTGGTGTGAGGACAAACCTAGAGCCAAGAAACAAGAGTTTCAGGTGAATTGTGGATTCAACATATCGTAGGTATGTGAAGGTGCAATGCCCAGCTCCCATGTGAGCTGAGGTTGAGAAAAGGAAAAGAAGCAGCCATTGATATCTGAGAGGAGGTAGAAGTTACATCTCTGTTGCTGTGATAAAATATCATGACCAGAGGAACTTGTGGAAGACAGTTTATTTTGGCTTAGGGCTCCAGAGGTACGAGTTCATCACTGTCCGGAGGCAAAGCAGCAAAAGGCAGGTACGGTGGAAGGAACAGGGTGCACTGAGCGCACATCTCCAGATGCTAGTCCCAAGGGGAAAGCGCATACTCAAGTGTTGGCAAGAGGGTTTCAGTCGCAAGGCCTGCCCCTAGCGACATCCTTTTCCAGGAAGACAGCGCCACCTAGGCATCTGTAAACAGCGCAGCAGATGGAGATGAAGTGTTCCAGTGCCCGACACCTTGGAGGACGTCTCTCTCAGTCAAGTTACCACAAAAAAGGTCGTGTGTAAGAGTCAGATTTAAAGCAGGGGTGGGGGTGGGGTGGGATATGGCTGCAACTGCTGCCTTACGGAGGAAGCAGCAGGTACATGATACGGAGGCAGGAGAACATGCCTTAATGCAGAAACCAATCACTTCCCTTGGGGCACTTGGGCGAGAGGGAAGAATAAGACCCAGACTTTAAACAACAACAACAAAAAAATCTACCCAACCTTTAACACAATGCTAAGAACTTTAGCTTTTCTGTAAATACTGGGACGGCCCAGGTAAAGCCTGTTGAAGCAGTGGCTGCAGCTTCATGTTAGACCGCTTACCCTGCCCACGTGGAGCTTACGGTCATTTGGTAACACAGTCGAGCTAGAGGCCCCGGGCTTGGGATCTCACCTGCTTATATACTTATATACTATTATTCTAAAGTGTCCGTCTTGTTCTCTGAAGCTGTCACATAAAAAAAATAAGGACTTTCTAGGTAGTTATGCAAATCAGTGTGAAGTTTCCTCAAAAAATTTTAAAAAGAACTTCCATATGATACAGCTATACCACTTCCGGGAACATTCTCAAGTCAAAGTCTGTTTTGTTTTTTTTTTGTTTTTGTTTTTGTTTTTCGAGACAGGGTTTCTCTGTAGCTTTGGTGCCTGTCCTGGAACTAGCTCTTGTAGACCAGGCTGGCCTCTGCCTCCCGAGTGCTGGGATTAAAGGCTTGTGCCACCACCGCCGGGCTCAAAGTCTGTTTATGTCATGATCTCTACACACCCACCATGACCGCTGCATTGACCACAACAACCAAATTGTGGCATCAGCCTAGAGCCTATCAGTGAATAGAGAGAGAACTAAAACAGGAGATACACACAGACCTTCACACACACACACACACACACACACACACACACACACACACCAAGCCAGGTTCAGAAGGACAAGTCCTGCATGTTCGCTCATACTTGTGGAATCTAGGACATCCGGAAAGGACATGAAAGCAAAGAAGAACTATTTGGGATGCAGAGAACGAAAGGTTGTAAGGGAGGGGAAATGAGAAGGTTTATTCAAGGCGTGAAGAATATCACGTGCCTTCCGTGTGTATAGGAATGCCACACAGAAATCCCTTAGTCTGTAGCATGAATACACACTAGTGAAAGAGGACCCCAATGTACATGACATATTTTAAGGTTATATGCACACGAGTTATTGTACTACTGTTTTTGCACATGATAAGCACACAGAAAAACACAACTTTAAAAAAAGTGACTTTACACATTTGTTAAAGATCTGTTTCTCGGCAGTTGCTTACATGGCCACAGCCATACAGCTTTGTAGATGCCTGCTTTTCTAATTCACTCTCTGAACACCCCTGTCAAGGAATCCTACCACATTACCTTAGTGGGTCCTCCTGTGTGCCCTCTTGATACCATCAGTAATGACATATTACCCCAGTGAGGATAAGACACATCATAACAACTAGTGGGGTTCAGTGCAAGATAAAAGTGGAGAGTTACTTATTCAAAAATTAGGAATTTTTTTTTCAAGACAGCAACAGCAGAGGGCCAAACACAGGATCACGTGCTTCTGAACTTTGAACCGTGCGCAACTGCAGAGGCCGCACAACCTTGAACCCAGTGCTAAAACCACTGAGGGCAGAAGTTGCACCAGTGACCCACGTGTTCCCTAGGTGCAGGTCGGTGTCCCTTTGCACCTGGAATACAAAAATGGTGGACGAGCGAATGTGTGAACAGATGAGTCGTGGAAAACGTTCCCCTAAGACTGGGCGTTATTCACTAAGACGGCAGCCACGATTTGGTACAAACTAAGAGCTTAACAGATGAGAGTCTAGGCCCTCATCGTCCTCCAGGCCTCAAGTCTAAAGTTGAGATGTTGGCGGGACCGTGCCCCCTCTGAGGGGTCAAGAGGAAACTTCTCCCTGATTTGTCCAGGTGGCTCTGTTGAGCCTTTGGCTTGTAGAACCATAACTCCTCTGTCTGATCTCAAAGTCACACTGCCTTCTTCACATGTCTTTGTGGTCCCCGGCTCTTCACGTAAGGCCACCAGCCACCAGATTTCATAGCCATCTTAATCCGGTATAACTCCGTCCTGACTACCTCTGCAATGACCATGCAAGGTCAGGTGAGCTCCCAGGCAAACACCAGGAGAGGAAACTGCTATTCCACCCACTCCATCTGTTTGCACGACATTCTTCAGAATGCCTCTGGAGTCATTTCTGCTCGTATATGCCTAACTATTCATATGAATTGTAATGTAATGTTATTGCCAACCAAACCTCAAAGGATATGCAAAACCATACGAATTGTAAAACGGCATGTATAATAAATGAGGTATAACCTGGGGAACCAAAAATTTGGGGATGTGGTTAAATAGCCAATATCAATCGTGGCATCTTAGGGATGTGGAGAGCAGCAACCACAAAAGATGAATGGGGACGTGGATGAAACTTAAAAGCTGATGTTTTCTGCCTGAGCTGGGTGAATGGCTGTGACCTGGCTGCTTGGATATTCCCACCAGAGCACCAGGAAGGGGGTGGTAGCGGCGGAGTCCAGGCGGTTAGTATTTGCATAAGATGTCTGTTAAGGGCCAGAACAGACTCACTTTGTATATGGTTAGAAGCTTGAGGGGGTGTGGGGAAGTAATTCAACAGCTTATCTGGCTCTATGCTGAATGTTCACTTATTCATTGGGCTGTTGGGGAAGCAGGGGGAGCTATAGTTTTGTTAAAATGGACCCTTGTAAGAAAGAAGAGCTTGGGCAATCGTAGATTTTCTTTAACTCTCATTTGATAGGGAAACAAGAGGCCTGCAAAGCTTTGCCACCCTGTAGCCGCCGGGTGGAGTCCCTTAGACACATCCTGCTACCTTTAACTAAGAAGCAGAGACATAAAGACTCCGTGTTAGGACTTGGGACTGACCAAATGGTCTTTCTGTGAGCAGCCACCCCATCTTGGGACAGTCTTCCACCTTGTTACCCCTCCTGCTGCTTCTCCTCAGGCTGCCCATGGAAATCGGTCCTTCAAAACACCTGGATGCACTCCCCCAGGTGCAAGTCAGGCACTGCTTCCCTCTACCTGCAGCAAAACAATTCGTAGTGGCATGGAGGCCCAAAAATGTGAGCCTATTGCCACCTTGTCTGCTAGTCAGAGAGTTTGGAGGTTGCTCACGATGGTTGAAAAGTGTATCTTCACGTCGGACTCAGGATGTGATTACCTGGTTCTTTTGACATTAAGATGGCTCATACAAGTAGATCCATTCCATCCTGATAGATAGTCAGGATATGGAAACATACTCCTGCTTCTTTTGTAATATGAGGTTACCTGGGAAGTGGCTGCCTTCAGGATAATTGGTCTAGGGAAGCTTCACTGCCTAAACAACAGAATGCCAATGACTTGATACCTCAAAGTGTTAAAGCAATCGACTGTCCTTTGTGTCATATTAATAAAGTCTTTTGTTGCCTTCTTCCCCTGTTTGTATTGGGAATAAAAGTATATGGAAAAATTCACTGGAATGCCCTCCTGGTATTGTTCTATGGTTTCTGTATTATTATTTTTCATACATCTTTGTATTCTTTACTAATATTTCTAAATCCCCACCACCTTACCCTGGTAAGAGGTGTTTTTGTCGAGGCTGGTCCCCGACATAGGGGAACCACACAGTCTCATTCTGCTCCCTCCGAGACCTGGTCCTCTGGAGGCTGTGAGGTGGAGCCACTCCGCTGCCTCCATCCTGGCCAGGCCCTTTGCGACCAACTCAGGTCCCTGTGCTTGCAGAGCGAGGATGCTTCTCACTAGGCCAACGCTCCGGCCCCACATGTCCATTCTTATCTAGCAGAGAGGAATCCTCTAATCACTAAGAAGGCCTACTCTTTTGGAGCCTGTCCTGGAACTAGCTCTTGTAGACTAGGCTGGCCTCAAACTCACAGAGACCCGAGAAGGCCCATTCTTCATCATTCAGCTAATTTTCTGCAGCTGCCTAACATGACCTAAGATTAGTCCATTTGGCACAACCACAGAGAAATAAATACCTGAGGCAGGCTACCTTTATAAGTGAAAGAGACTTACTCATGTTTGGGGAGCTTGGAAGTCTAAATGGCACCATCCTGTCTGTAATGAGCCCCCCCCCCCCGTTGTCCCACCTCACGGTGGGTGGAGACAGCAAAGATAAACAGAAACAAGAACCAAACTAGGCAGAAAGACAGAGGAAGGCAAAGGTCCCACAGTCCTTACCAAGCACATGACCAAGGGACACTTCCCACTGGGACCCATCCCTGAAAAGCCCCACCTCCACACTGAAGACCAAGTAAGTCTCCAGTGCGTGAAGCTCTTTAGGGACAGCCACAATGAAATCGTACCACCCTTTCTCTGTAGGCAAATTCACCAATCCATTCACTGACCCCAAACACCAATGCCTGACCTTAAATCTTTTTGTTTTAAACCAACTGTCATCTGACTTAGTAACTTTTCTATGACTCTGACAAAACACCATGACCAAGGCAACTTTTGAAAGTAAGTGTTTGATTGGGGGACTCACAGTTCCAGAGGGTTAGACTCCATGACCGTCATGTGGGGAGCAGGGCAGCAGGTGAACAGGAAAGCATGGCGCTGAAGCAGTAGCTGAGAGTTTATATGTGACCCACCAGTATGAAGCAGAGAGAGAGAGAGAGAGAGAGAGAGAGAGAGAGAGAGAGAGAGAGAAAGAGAGCAGCCTCTGGGGGGGGAGCGGAGGAGGGGTGTCCCTCAAAAAGACACCGAGGATGCGTGGGCGGTGCCTCGGTGTCTTTTTGAGGGGACATAAAGCATGGGCCATAATGATGTAGTGAATGACGTTGTCAGGACCCTGAGCAGGCCAGAGTACTGCCTGAGTACTGGCGAGGGCATGAGAGCAGGGAGGATGCATCCTGCCAGGTACCCACGGGACAGACCGGCATAACACCTGAAAGCTTAGGACTAGGAAGAATACTTGAAGCCATTTGGGTCTGCACTGCTGATTTTCTCATGCAAACCCTGGAACCTGAGATGCTAGCTCAACATTATCAATTTGCTGGTGCAGAAATCCATGCCCAGATAATTAAAAGACGTGCCCGGAGCTGCAAAGTTATTAACTGGCAGAACTGCCAGCCGCATCTTTCTCTGAGAGCAGACTTGCCTTAGATCCCATAATGGCAAGCCCTATCGCTGTGCCCGCCCACTGATGTAAGTACAACCCTGTGAGGATGGCCTTGTGCAAGCTACTAAGTCTCTCTAGGCCTTGGTCTCATCAATAGACCAAGAATAAAACTCAACTCAGGGCTGCCTTGCAAACCAAGTAACATAGCTCATAGCATTTCCAGAGGACCAGACCTGACACAATTCTCACATTGAATGTATGCTTTGGGCTATATTTCGAAATATTAATTCAAGTGTTTGTGTCTCTCCCATCTTTTCCTCTGTATTCAGTCATAATTACAATCTGCTCACTCTCCATCACTCTGGTGCAGGGCTGGGGGGAGGGGGGAAGTAACCCGCCCGATTTTCAAAGTGCTTTCCTGCAAAGCCTACCTAATCCTTGGAACCAGGGAAGAACCGAGGAACAAATAAAAAGTCATAACAAGAAGTCTGGGGACAAAATTAAGAAAGAAGGACTGCTGGCATTGGGGACAGAAGAAACAGACAGAAAGAAAATTAGGCCCCGAGTGATAAGAGAATCAGGGTGCATACCTCCTAGTCCTTGGAAAGATGGGATTACAATGCCTGGAGCCCCCAAGAGGCCAACCAGATCAGACAGTAGTAATCACTGTTCACCGGGTATACCCCGCCCCCAACACTTCAGTGTTGCGAGTCTCCTAAAATCACGCGAAAATCACAAGTATAGGACATGGGAGACAGTCTGCGAAGTCATGGCTCAGCCGTGAGCAGGGCGGGCCCCCAGAAAGGAAGTCAGTTTCCCATCAGCTAGGAGAAAGAGAACCTGAGGCTGGAATTACATCGACAAAAGTAAAGCAGCCAGTGCTCATTAGAACGCTGTGGCTGAGTGTTCGCGACCACTTACGGCCAAAAGGAAGGAGCTCTACAGATCATTGAAGACACTGCCGGTGAGAACCCCTGAGCCAGTAGAGAAGAGGGTAGTGTGAGCTCAGACCATCACCCAGCACCCTCAGGGCCCAGCACCCTCAGGGCCCAGCACCCTCAGGGCCCAGCATCCTCAGGACCCAGCACCCTCAGGGCCCAGCACCCTCAGGGCCCAGCACCCTCAGGGCCCAGCATCCTCAGGGCCCAGCACCCTCAGGACCCAGCACCCTCAGGGCCCAGCATCCTCAGGGCC
Organism: Microtus oregoni; assembly: GCF_018167655.1. Lineage (NCBI taxonomy): Eukaryota > Metazoa > Chordata > Mammalia > Rodentia > Cricetidae > Microtus > Microtus oregoni. Next base: position 31,929,195 of record NW_024543081.1, on the reverse strand, counting down.
CAGCATCCTCAGGACCCAGCATCTTCAGGGCCCAGTACCCTCAGGGCCCAGCACCCTCAGGGCCCAGCATCCTCAGGGCACACACGCCCAGCACAGCCAACAGCACCTTCAGGTTTTGCTTCAAAATCTACATGCTGGGAGCCTCAGTGGTTAAGAGCACATCCTGGTCTTGCAGAGGAACACACTTCAAATCCTAACCCCCATATCAAGCAGTTCCTAGCAGCCTGTGACTCTAAGTACAAAAGGTCTGACACCTTCTTTTGGCCTTCCTGGTCACCCACATGCATGTATGCGCGCGCGCGACACACGCACACACACAATTGGGAGGGTCCCTGCAGATGAACTCTAGGCTCTAAGAACAAGAAGAAACTCACTAGAAGATACAGCCCCAGAGATTTTTGTAAGGCAAACCCTTGCATCTATTTCATCCAGGGAAGACTGTTATAGTTCCTGAAAGCAAAATAACCCACTCTGAGAAGTCATTCATGGACAGACATGGATAGGGTGAGGAGCTCGGTACATGCCTTCCCCCTAGTGGAACTATTTGGTACTACAACTGTTCCATACGGGTTTGGCACTCACACAGAAATCTACGTACTTATTTTTATTAATGCATTCCGGGAAAGACTCACCTGGGTAGTCCGTGCCAGTAAATGGTGTTGAGTAAAGACCAGGGGGAAAGGCGTGATCCTTGAGGAACTTTAGACGTTCAAATTAGCCAAGACTTTAGTTCGAGTTTTGACTGCGTCTGTGCTGGCGATTGCTTCCCTCTAGCGGCAATATTTTGAAACTAAAACATTATGAAATAATTTTCTTTCCCGTCTTTCTTCTATCCATCCAGACATTCATCTGTTCACTTATGTGCCCTTTTTTATAAATACTTTATGACCAATTATGTTTGGCAGTGTTTGTGAAATAATAAAAAGATACAATAGTAAGAGAGAAAATCCAGTTCCACTCCCTAACTCTTGGAAACAAACCTCACCCTCTTCGGGGGAAAAATAGCCAGAATTAAATGAAAAGGCTTTGACTGTAAAATTCTACACAGTGATTTGGAGTATGGGTTTGTCTTACTGGAAAGGAAAGAAAGCAGCTCCGTGGAGACACCCACTGTCTCATGTCTGAGGGATCTAATGGAATAACGGGGTGGGGGTGGGGGGCAGACATGCAGTTTTCTGGGCAGTAAGGTAATCACAGAAGTGAGGTAGAGGGTGTGTGTGTATGTATGTGTGTGCGTGTGTGCGTGCGTGCACTGCAGATAAAGGCTAAAAGAAGGCCCCTTGCTTGGCTCGGTACTAGGTACCTAAGCATTTCTGAACAGAGACTGTGGTATGGGTAAAAGGACTATGGAATGTTTTTGTTTGGGGGTTTATGGGATAAAGTATCGCCAAGGATTGAGCCCCAAGTCTTATTCGTAGTATGCAAGCCCTCTACTACTGAGCTAATTTCCCACCCCAGATTTGTTCTGTGTAACTGAGAGCTGAAAAGATACCCTGCTAGCAATAGAACACTCCACACAGCAAGAACAGAACAGACACTCCTGTCAAGTGCACACAGAATGTCTCCAGAACAGACCATATTCTAAACTACAAGACAAGCCTCAATAAGTCTAAAAGGGCTTAAGTCATACAAAACGTGTTCTCTCATCATGGTAGAGTAAAAATCTGAAAATAGCATATGGAAATTAGGTAATGCAGTCTTAAATAACCGGTGAGCCACAGAAGAAAAAGATACAGACAGCCCGAGTCCCAGGCTTGAGTAGGGAAACACTGCTCCCGGTGAGAAGAGACCAAAATTCCAACTGAAGCGTCTGGACAAGACAAACATTACCCTTGATCAAGACGGTGGACTCAGAAGGGTGACCACAAAGGGACAATACTAATCCAGAAAGCCCACTAACACGTGGAAATTAAACAATGCTCTCCTGAATCATCAATGGGTCAAGGAAGAAATAAAGGGAGAAATTAAAGACTTCCTAAAATTCAATGAAAATGACCACACAACATACCCAGATTTATGGGACACAATGAAAGCAGTGTTAAGAGCTTCATAGCACTAAATGCCTATATAAAGAAGCTGGAAAAATCCCACACTAGTAAATTAACAGAACATTTGAAAACTTTAGAACAAAAAAAAAAGCAATCTCACCCAAGAGAACTGGACAGCAGGAAATAATCAAGTTGAGAGCTGAAATCAACAAAATATAAACAAAGAAAACAATACAAAGAATCAAAGAGTTGGTTCTTCGAGAAAATCAACAAAATAGACAAACCTTTATCCAAACTAACCAAAAGGCAGAGAGAGAATATCAAGACTAACAAAATCAGAAATGAAAAGAGGGACATAACAACAGACACAGAGGAAACCCAGAGAATCATCAGGTCATATTTTGAAAACCTGTTCTTCACAAAATTGGAAAACTTAAAGAAAATGGACAACTTTCTGGATAAATATCACTTACCAAAATTAAATCAAGACCAGATAAGTAAATTAAATAGACCTATAACTGCTGAAGAAATAGAAACAGTCATCAAAAGTCTTCCTACTAAGAAAAGCCCAGAATCAGATGGTTTCAGCTCAGTATTCTAAAAGATTTTCAAAGAAGAACTAATGCCAGTACTCCTCAAATTGTTCCACACAATAGAAACAGAAGGAATGTTGCCAAACTCTTTTTATGAGGCTACAATTACTCTGATATACAAACCACATAAAGACATTACTAAGAAAGAGAATTACAGAACAATCTCACTCATGAACACTGATGCAAAAATACTCAATAAAATACTGGCAAATTAAATACAAGAACACATCAGAACCGTCATCCACCATAATGGTTGGTTTCATTCCAGAGATGCAGGGATGGTTTAACATATGAAAATCATTCAATGTTATCCATCATATAAACAAACTGAAAAACAAAAACCACATGATCATCTCATTAGATGCCAAAAAAAGCTTCTGACAAAATACAACATCCCTTCATGATAAAGGTCTTGGAGAGAGCAGGAATACAAGGAACATACCTAAACATAATAAAGGCAATATACAGCAAGCCAACAGCCAACATCAAACTAAATGGAGAGAAACTCCCAGCGATCCCACTAAAATCAGGAACAAGACAAGGTTGTCCACTCTCTCCATATCTATTCAATATAGTTCTTGGGGTCCTAGCAAGAGCAATAGGACAACAAAAAGAGATCAAGGGAATACAAATCAGAAAAGAAGAAGTGAAACTCTCACTTTTGCTGATGATATGATAGTTTACATAAGCAACCCCAAACATTCTACCAAGGAACTTCTACAACTCATAAACACTTTCAGTAATGTATCAGGATACAAGATTAACTCAAAAAAAAAATCAGTAGCCCTCCTGTACACAGATGATAAATGGGCTAAGAAAGAAATCAGAGAAACATCACCCTTCACAATAGTCACAAATAGCATAAAATATCTCGGAGTAACTCTAACCAAACAAGTGGAAGACTTATATGACAAGAACTTTAAACCTTTGAAGAAAGAAATTGAAGAAGACGCCAGAAAGTATAAAGATCTCCTACCCTCTTAGGAAGGTAGAATTAACATAGTAATAATGACAATCTTACCAAAAGCAATCTACAGATTCAATGCAATGCCCAGCAAAATTCTCCTCAGACCTAGAAAGAATGGTGCTCAACTTCATATGGAAAAGCAAAAAATCCAGGATAGCCAAAACAATCCTGTACAATAAAATAATTTCTGGAGTCATCACAATCCCTGACTTCAAACTCTGCTAAAGAGCTACAGTACTGAAAACAGTCTGGTATTGGCATAAAAATAGACAGGAGGACCAATGGAACCAAATCAAAGACTCAGATATTAATCCACACTTTTGAAGACCTGATTTTTGACAAAGAAGCAAAAAAATATCAAATGGAAAAAAGAAAGCATAGTTAACAAATGGTGCTAGAATAACTGGATATCAACATGTAGAAGAATGAAAATAGACCCAGATCTATCACCATGCACAAAACTCAAATCCAAATGGATCAAAGACCTCAACATAAAGCCAGCCACATAGAAGAGAAAGTGGGAAGTACACTTGAACGCATTGGCACAGGGAACAAACCACTTCCTAAATATAACCCCTGCAGCACAGACATTGAGAGAAACAATTAATAAATGGGGCCTCCTGAAACTGAAAAGCTTCTGTAAAGCAAAAGACACAGTCAACAAGAAAAATGACAGCCTATAGAATGGGAAAAAAACTTCACCAACCCCACATCAGACAGATGTCTGATCTCCAAAATATGCAGCTAAATCAAGAAACTGGTCACCAAAAGAACACATAATCCAATTTAAAAAAAATGGAGGACAGACCTAAACAGAGAACTCTCAACAGAGGAATCTAAAATTGCTAAAAGACACTTAAGGAAATGTTCAACATCCTTAGTCATCAGAGAGATGCAAATCAAAACAACTCTGAGATTCCATCTTACACCTGTAAGAATGGCCAAGATCAAAAACACTGATGACAACTTATGCTGGAGAGGTTGTGGTGTAAAGGGAACACTCTTGCATTGCTGGTGGGAGTGCAAGCTAGTACAGCCCCTTTGGATGTCAGTGTGGCGATTTCTCACAAAATTAGGAAACAACCAAGACCCAGAAATACCACTTTTAGGTATATATCCAAAAGATGTTCAGCTATACCACTAGGACAAGTGCTCAACTATGTTCATAGTAGCATTGTTTGTCATATCCAGAACCTGGAAACAACCTAAATGCCCCTTGACTGAAGAATGGATAAGGAAAATGTGTACATTTACACAATGGAGTACTACACAGCAGAAAAAAATAACATCTTGAATTTTGCAGGCAAATGGATGGAGCTAGAAAACATTATTTTGAGTGAGGTAACCCAGACCCAGAAAGAGAATTATCACATGTACTCACTCATAGGTGGTTTTTAAACATAAAGCAGCTGGGCGATGGTGGTGCACACTTTTAATCCCAGCACTTGGGAGAAACCCTGTCTCGAAAATCCAAAAAAAAACAAAAAAAAAACAAAAAAAAAACCATAAAGCAAAGAAAGCCAGCCTACAAACCACAACCCCAGAGAATTTAGACAACAATGAGGACCCTAAGAGAGTCTTACATAGATCTAATCTACACAGGAAGTAGAAAGTATAAAAAGACAAGATCTCCTGAGTAAATTGGGAGCATGGGGACCTTGGGAGAGGGCTGAAGGGAAGGGGAGAGACAAGGAAGGGAGCAGAGGAAAATGTAGAGCTCAATAAAAATCAATAAAACAAACAAATAAAAGAGAATTTAACTGCTGCCTAAAAGTTATTCTTGAGGTAAAGGTTAGCCATGAAGAACATAAAAAAAGTAACAACCCACAAGTATGGGCTGGCGAGACAATTCCACACAAAGGCGAGACGATTCCACAAGTCAAGGAGCTTGCAACTGAGTCCGACAACTGGAGCTTCTTCCTCAATACCCACATGATGGAAACAGAGGAGAGACAGTCCCTGGAAGTTGTCCTCTGACCTCCGTACCTGCGCCACGGCATGAGTGCCCCTGTCACCCCTATTTATAAAAGAAAAAAAGAGATCCACACCTGCACAAGAAAAGAAAAGAGGTTCAACGATTAAGATCACTTCATGTTTCTCAGAAGACCTGGGTTTCGTTCCCTTCTTCCACTATGTGGGTTCTGGGAATCTCTAGTTGTCAGGCTTGGTTTGCCACGTTCACTTATCCTCCGAACCATCTCAATTCACAGTAGCAATTCTCTGAAGATGATTCGGGTAATCAGCATTTTTGTAAAATTAAAAAAAAAAAAGGAATAAGGAAGCTATAACACATTCCACCTTCAAGGATAAGGTGGCTGCTGGTGCTAACTTAGGAGCAACACTAAATTATTGGAAGCCTTTCTGTAAATCAACCTATCATTGCTAATTCACTTGTTTTTTTTATGAGCAGCACTGAAGAAAGTGTATAAACGTTCTGGAGGATATCGACTCATCTCATGACTTTTGGTCCATAGCGTTACTAACTTTCCTAAGTGGAAGCAAGTACAGGCTGATTATGACCATAACAAACATGGCGGCCGCGGCTTCATAAAGCAACCGAGATTCCATTCGCTGATTGCAGTAACACCTTTAGATCCGGCCCATTCGTTTGACATCACTCCCGGCGCTCCATGGAGGCAAGCGCATAGCTCTTCCTGTTTTAGCGGCGGACCTGCAGAGAGAAAACAGCCTTAGAGGTTCTCGCCGCCAGACACGGAAGGGATGCAACGCGAGCAGCATGGAGAGAGAAGGTGAGACGTCTGTAGTTGTCGCCGTTGTGACTGAGCCTCGGTTTACCCAGCGATACAGAGACTACCTCGAGAAGCAGAAACTCCTGGATAGACAGCACCGTGTGCAGAAGCTGCGGGATGGCATGGTGGCGCTCCCGGTGCTTGCGGAAACCCTCCCTGAGCGGCACCTGCAGGAGCTGAGGAATCGCGTGGCCCCGGGCAGCTCCTGCAGGCTGACGCAGCTCCTCGATCCTCTTCCTTCCAAAAAGGCCCGGGTTTGTTCTCCTGCGCAAAGACTGTGCCTTGAGGTGAGGCGCTGGGTAGAGGACCGCGGGGTGACGTGGTGCGCCGAGCTGGAGGCGGATTTGCCCCGGTCATGGCAACGGCATGGTGACCTAATGCTGCTTAGTGAAGACTGTTTCCAAGCCGAGCAATGGCAGAGTCTGGAACCAGAACTCTGGGAGACTGTCGCCTCGGCCCTCGGAGTTCAACGTTTGGTAAAACGAGGGCGGGTGTTGCCTGATGGTACTCGAACGCCGTCGGTGACTCTGCTGCTGGGTGACCATGGCTGGGTAGAGCATATGGACGATGGCATCCGGTATACGTTTGACGTGACCCAGTGCATGTTCTCTTTCGGGAACATCACTGAGAAACTTCGGGTGGCATCGCTGCCCTGTGCTGGAGAGGTCCTGGTGGATCTCTACGCGGGGATCGGGTATTTCACATTGCCCTTCCTAGTTCATGCCGGTGCTGCCTTCGTCCATGCCTGCGAATGGAATCCCCATGCCGCCGCTGCTCTCAGAAACAATTTGGAGATCAACGGCGTGGCAGACCGGTGCCAGATACACTTTGGAGACAACAGGAAGCTGCAGCTCTCCAACGCTGCAGATAGGGTGAACCTGGGGCTGATCCCCAGCTCTGAAGAAGGCTGGCCCGTTGCCTGCCAAGTGCTTCGGAAGGATGTCGGAGGTGTTCTGCATATCCACCAAAATGTGGAGTCTTTCTCAGGCAGGAAACCCCAGCCTCTTGGAAGCAGTGACACGGGAAAAGAGCATGGGCCTCATCCCCAGAAAATTATCACTGATAAACAGGGAAATGGAACTACTGGGAATGTCAGGGGGGACATACTGCCGTCAGCCAGCAAACCAGAGTGGCACAGCTGGGCAGAATCTACAGCCACTCAAATCGCCTCTCTTCTTCATCGGGTGCATGGGGGAGTGTGGAGGACACAAATCCTGCGTGTCCACCCAGTGAAATCTTATGCCCCCCATGTGGATCACATGGTCCTAGATCTGGAATGCCGCCCTGTCCTCTAGTTGCCTAGGAGAGGTAGACTGGGTGACACAATAGAGCCGAAGGAGTGGCCCTTGGTGCTTCAGCTAGGACCGAGTTCTCACCCTCTTGTTGTCCGGTGGTCATCTTTTTTTAATGATTTGTGGCCTGAAAATGAACTCTAGATCATCCCCAAAATTTTTATTTCCTGTTGATCACACTGGGAATGTTAAAGTGTCAGAGGAAATCAGGACAGCTCATTAAAAATAGGACTCATTTGTGCAGTCAGGAGCTCTGCATTTTTACCTTCGTTTTCAGTGGGCCTACGGTCTTAATATTCATTTGGTCTTGGATTTATTTGCACATAATTTTTTCCTTGAATTGGATCATGTGGCTTTTTTCTAGCAAGTCATATACAGACGTTATTAGAAGGAAACACTAATTCACTGTTGGTGCTATTCCCAGAGATCACTAGCTACGGCAGGAGAAATCTGCTGGAAAGCCAAGATCAAAATAGAGACCAGTGAGGAAGCGGTTCAGTTCTACAGAAGTTCTGTAGTTGTTCAGGCACTGAGTGTTAGTGGTTTGCACCAGGGTGGCAGCTGTTTGGATCTGAAAAATAAATAGAAATAGGTTTGAAAAATAAAATCAATGGGACCAAATAATGAACTCCAAATTGAAGCAGTAATACGATGGTACTTTGTTTTTGTGACTAAATTACAGAGGAGGGGGACAATGGAGATCACTCCAATCTAGCATTCCTTGGTGGGGTGACTGCTTGTCGGGGTGGGAGGGTCTTATATATTAAATCTTTTTATTTTATGTTAAGGAGGGTTAAGAATTACTTCTTTGTCCCAGAGTAGTAACCCATGTCTGTAAGATTGCAGTAAGATCAAGGATAACTCATGTCACACTCCATAGTGAGACAGACATTGTCTTAAAGCCAAGAGTCAGTTCTATGAATTTTAGGGAATCTAAAGTCTAGCCTTGGACTGTGTGATAGCTGCCAGTTGGTTAAAATCCCAAGATTTTAATAGACCTTAAACTTGGATTTATCTTCTTTCCCTTGAAAGAAGCTGTAGGAAGAACTGGAATAAAATTCAGTGTAGAGTATTTACTGGGTTCATCGCCATCTCCCCCCCCCCCACACACACACACAGGTCTAGAAGCAGCAGTAGCAGCTGTTACTATTATACTGTAGGCAGGAAACATTCTGCAGTTTCCAAACCATCTGCTTATAAAATTAGGTAGTTTCTGCTCTTCACTGTCATTTCCCACTGGGGGAGCTAATAGCTGAGGATCTTGCTGAGCTGTTGCAATGCACTTTGAAGCCCTGTAGGCCAGTTTGCTTGGTGAAGGAGGCAGGCAGCAGGGTGCCTACTTCCTTCCTTGTCTTTTTGTTTAACCCGAAGCTTACCTGCCTTGTGTGTGACTGCTACTCTTTCGCTTGTAGCAGTAGCAGTGAGGCCTGGGTTGGTGCCTTTCTCATTAAGCACAAATATTAAGTGCCTTCTGCATGTAAGAGCCACAGAGAATATAAAGATCCATTAGTTTAAAAAAAAAAAAAAAGCTTCTCACCAAGGAGCAAGGCCAATTTAGCAGCAGAATTTACACAGTCCTCGGTGGTGGGGTAGAGTCAGTGCCACAGGACAGATAACTTGCTGGAGGTGTGCAGAAGAGGGGAAGAAAAGTTCTGAGAAATAAATAGGAAGTCTGTGTAGAAGTGGTATTTGAATTGGCTCTTGAAAACTGGGTAAGTGGGCCGGGCGGTGGTGGCGCACGCCTTTAATCCCAGCACTCGGGAGGCAGAGGCAGGCGGATCTCTGTGAGTTCGAGACCAGCCTGGTATACAAGAGCTAGTTCCAGGACAGGCTCCAAAACCACAGAGAAACCCTGTCTCGAAAAACCAAAAAATAAAAATAAAAAAAGAAAACTGGGTAAGTGCCGGGCAATGGTGGCGCACACCTTTAATCCCAGCACTTGGGAGGCAGAGACAGGCGGATCTCTGTGAGTTCGAGACCAGCCTGGTCTACAGAGCTAGTTCCAGGACAGGCTCCAAAGCCATAGAGAAACCCTGTCTCGAAAAACCAAAAAAAGAAAAAAAAAAAAAGAAGAAGAAAAGAAAACTGGTGGATGGGGAGGAGGCAGAGCTAGGACCCGGAGTTTCAAAGCTTAAGAAATGAGCCGCTGCTGTTAGTTATATGGTGATTATATTATATTATATATCACATTATACGGTGATATAATATTGGAGATGAGGGCTCTTGGGCAGTGCCTTGTGCGCAGAGAGCTCCCAAGGAAATGTTAGCTTGCCTAGGACCCCACTGCCAAGGCCTCGTTAACATTCCTTTCTCAGAGTGGCTTTCTGGTGTTTACCTAGATTATATTTTCTCTTCACTTGCTCGGTTCCTTTTCACTGTCTGCCAGCAGCTTGCCGCATTGGAACCAAAATGCCAACGATGCCAACCTGGGACTTGAATGAGGAGGAGGGAGATAAGTCAGAGCAGCATTTGAGGACCAAGGAACTGACATTGGTCATAAGCTGTGAACAGGCAGTTGGTGTCAGGCATAGCTGATGGGATTCATTCTACAGGTTGTTCAGTCCCAGTTCCAGGCTGGCCTGGATTATGTAACAAGACGAGGGAGTAAGGGCAGCTGGCAAGGCAAAGCACGTGGATTCCCACAACTTCCCTTGCACCTCTAGTGGTCAGGGAAGCCACTGTTGGCACAGAGATGTAGCAGGGCTCCCAAGGAGGCTGCTGAGTTTGTACCCTGAAAACATAGCATCCTGGTATGCAAAGGTGGGATTACAGGACCTTCTGTTTATTATGGAAATCCTTGAGCAGCTACACCAGCCCTGCAAAGTCTTTCTAATTTCAACTTTGTCATTAAAAAAAAAAAAAAAATCTGCAAACCCTACTCCCCCACCCCCAAGCTACCCAGTTTGTTTATGGCAAAGTTAGGATTTTTTTTTTCTTTTTCTTTCTTTTTTTGGTTTTTTTTCCGAGACAGAGTCTCTCTGTAGCTTTGGAGCCTGTCCTGGAATTAGTTCTCATAGACCAGGCTGGTCTTGAACTCACAGAGATCTGCCTGCCGCTGCCTCCTACATGCTGGAATTAAAGACATGCGCCACCATCACCCAGCGGGATTTTTTTCTTATAGGCAAGAAATGTTTCTCGTATTCTGAATAATGGACTGAGTATCACTATGACGTGATTGATAATAATATATTAAAATATAGATAACAGAAAGTGGCAGCGTGGCAACAATAGCAGTAGATAATAAACCGACAAATAGCAGCGTGGCAATGCTCACACCTAACCTTGGGCTCTTGGAAATCACCCTTTTTTCCATTTGCTTTTCATGCTGCCACCTACTGGAGAAGTCAGGAATAAAAACTCCACCTTACACTGTGACTGGAAGGCCTTCCACAAACATCACTGAGACCTAGCAAGTACTGGACACTGGACTCAAACAGTGAACAAAAGCAGAACCAATCCTAGACCCCGTGAACTTCATACGCTAGCAAAGGGCCAAATAGTAACCAGATAGCCACACGACACCCACATGTAACCTTCCATAGAACTCTCGTTCTAGCAGATCCTGGGAGGAGAGGTTCTTGATTTAACCAGAGATTAAAGACACATGCCTTAAATGTCAGCGTTTAGGAGGTAGAAGCAGGTGGATCTCTGTGAGTTCGAGGCCAGTCTGGTCTACTTAGATCCGGGACAGCCAGGGCTATGTAGAGACACAAGTGCCTTGTGGAGGATTCTGAGGGACTACAAAGTTTGCGTGTCTGGAGGGCAGAGTAAGGAGTCATGACAGGATAATAATGGGCAGAGAGTGTGTAGGGCACACACCCACAATACCAGCCCTTAGAAAGCAGAGGCAGGAGAGCAGTTCTGTTCAAGGTAAGCCGTGATGTCACATCTGTGACCCCTGTGCTCCTGTGGTGCAATGGGAGGTGGAGATAGACCACAGGTGGGCTAGCCTGGCCTACTTGAGACACTGAGAACCATCTCATGTGAAGGTGACATCCTAACTTGTTCTCTGCCCCTCACACGTGCCTGCATTCACACAAACACACCACACACACAAATACACTACCCTCACCCCCATGGCCATGGTCCTTCCCATCTGGCCGTTTCCCACAGTTGGTAAGACGGTACTGTAAGGGAGCCAGCCTTTACTGCATATGATGGACTTCTGTGTTAATGTTAGGCAAGCAGTGCATTCTCCACACTCTAATAGTCTACCTGTGAACTACAGTTGCCTTGGCATCCCAGTCTTGTCAACCTGGATTCTCTAGCCCGGGGCCAGAACTGGACAGTTTCTCCAGGCAGTAGTGACCTGGAGTAGTTTTGACACATCTGGCTTGCTATCCACATCTCATGGATTACTGTCCTCACTGTCTATGACTAGTGCCTTAACCATTTGTGTCTAGTTTTTTTATAATACTATTTATAGCTTATAGTAACTTCTGTATATAAAGTTTCTAGCTTTAATAACTATGACAGGAAATTCTCTTCGATAATGCATATATATACTTTGGTTGAAACAAAAATCTGAACATGGAACATGTAAGAATCCCATGCTCTTTACCTTGATTCCTACCTTAAACCTCTCCAGCCCAGAGACATCCCTTCCCTTCCCCCAGTTTCTCTTTACTAGATAAACCAGCCATTTTTGGCCACATGCTCTCTTGGCTCACTTCTTGGCCTCTTGGTTCAAGGCTCCTCTCTTGGTCTGCTTACCAGTTCCTCCTCTTCCTCTCTTTCCCCCTTTCTCCTCATGGCCTTGTTTAGTCTGGACCCTTTCAGATGCCTCTGGCTGTTCTCTCATATCTACAACAAAACCCTCTCAACCATTAAAAAAAAAAGGCATTTAATTCCATGCTGTAATTATTGAGAATGCTTATAAAGTAAATAGTGCAATATTAACAATGTAATGGCATGTTTTTCCTGGTTAGATAAAACCTGCAGGTTTGCTTTATCATTGTTCACACAATTTCAGAGACAAAATAGATGTCCCTGGGTTTTTAAAGGTCAGGTTGCCTTCAAGACAGAGGCAAACAGATAACAGTGGATGAGTATGAGGCCAGCACTGAACTTGGCACTTCCACGCTCTAGCATTAGATAGAAAAATAGAAACAGATTGATAGAAGGTTGCCTTAATTTTTATCTTTTGGTGATTTTTAAGATCTGGGTTCACATAATTTAAAAACTGAAGTACAGATAACAAAGGCAATTAAGAAAAAGAAAAACCCCCAGTAACCTCATGCTATGATAAAACAGTTCTCTCAGCCTTACTGTGTACTGTTTCTAACAATTTCAGATGAACATGTATCCCAAAGGAGACTTTAAGACTATATATATGTACATCAGCAGAAGCTGTGAGGGCATGTGTAGAATTGAGTCCCGAGGCCACTGGACCACCAAGGTGATCTTCTGTGGGAGAGACATCCGTATATGTTATCTAGTTTTGTCATAGAATTATGTGAACTCCCCCACCCTATAACCAACAAAGTCTGAAGAGGTCTAGGTCATTTGTGTGTGCTATGGGATGATATTGTGCTGACTGGGTCAGATAACAGGAAGTGGCATGTTGCATGTCAGAGCAAAGGAGGTAACCCCCAATAGGACCAGCAGCCAGTTATTTCAGTCAGAGATTTCTTGGCTCCAGAAGTATCCCCTTCATCATAAAAAACCAACTACTGCACATTATCCAGTCATTTCACCAAAATTATTCCACCACCAAAGAAGTATCCCAAGCTCTGTGGGTCTCTGGTAAGATGTAACTTGGAAATCGTGGTTCTGGTCCATAGACTGGATGACAAGGAGACAGTTCTCAGTGGGATCCAGGGGATATGAAGGCTCGCTGGCTGCCCAGGCTGCAGTGTGATTTTAGCCCTGATGTCGGGGGCATTCAACCCAGGAGATTCTGTGGTAAAAAGTTTGTGATAAGAATCCATGGAAGTTCATGGCAAGTTCTAATAGGAGAATCATAAGTGGATCAGTGGTGTTCGTTCCTCCAGCAAGGCATCTCTGCAGAAGACAACCACACAAACAAGACAGACAGTGTTGTATGCATGATGGTGGGAACAGTGCATCCTGTGGGTTATTAGTGGCTGTATTGACAGCTTCTCATGATGCGTAGGGTTTTGTCAGACCCACCAAATAAATCCATCTCAGGATAGATGGTGGCCATGGCCAGAGGAAACAAGAGGCACAAGATGTTCAAACTCCTGTGTCCTATCTGTGAATCTCTCAATGTCCCTCCCTCAGTTTGCAGTTACAGCCATTTGGAGGGCTGTAGCCACTCTAAACAGCATTAAACGGTACTGTGTTCCATATAGATAGACTACTGTGCATTTGGGGATGGCAAGTAGATACAGAATTCCCACAATGATAGGTTGATTAATTACTCTGAATAAGTTTATATCTTAATATCTGGAACTTATGATAAAGTAATGTCAAAATTGGGAAATTATGCTGGATGGTCAGTACCCTTACGAAAGAGAAACAAAAGTAATTTGAGTGAGAATGGCTCCCATTGGTCATGTTTGATGGAACTGTTTGTGAAGGATTAGGAACTGTGGCCTTGATGAAGAAGGTGTGTACTGGAGGTGGGATTCTAAGTTTCAAAAATCCATGCGATTTCCACGTAGCTTCCTCTCCGCCTTGTACTGTGGATCAGATGTAAACTCTCAGCTGCTGCTCCAACACCATGACAACCACAGTGGGCCTGGACTCATTTTCTGGAACCGTGAGTCCCAATAAACATTTTCTTTTATAAGATGCCTTGGTCATGGTGTCTCTTTACAGCAATGGAAAAGTAATTAAGACACCCAGACTGCTGGAATAACATAGTAGCTCTAATGAGTATTGTCCCTAAAATTTATTTATGACATACCATTACCAAATACTTTACTATTTGCTTGTTTTATTTTCAATATTTTGTGATTGTGGTGGTGATCGTTCCCAGGGTCTGCGCATGCTAGGGACATATTCACACTCACACACACTCACACACTACACACACACTCACACACACTACACACATACTCATACACTACACACACACTCACACACACACACACTCACACACACTCTCACACACACACACTCACACACACTCACACACACACTCACACACACTACACACACACACACACACTCATACACTACACACACACTCACACACACACACACACACTCACACACACTCTCTCACACACACACACACACTCCCAAGCCTGTAAGTTATTTTAAGTTTTGTTTGTTCATGTAGGGTCTCATACGTAGCCCCAACTGTCCTCAAACTCACAGAGATCTGCTTGCCTCCTTGGTTCCGGGATTAAAGGTGTGAGCCACCACACTCAGCTTATTTTAAACTTTTGTAAAAATAAAACATAAAATTACTTGCAGGAGAACAATCTTATGCTCTGGAAAGAGAAAAATATAAGCTGCAAATTTGATTCTGTCACTATTGTTGCCTGGCTCTGTGTAACAAGTCAGCTAAGGATTGATCTAGATGATATGTGTAAGAATTTCATCTCTCGCATAAAAACAGAGAAGTCGACCAATGGAATCGAATAGAAGACCCTGACATTAACCCACAAACCTATGAACACCTGATCTTCGATAAAGGAGCTAAAAGTATACAATGGAAAAAAGAGAGCATCTTCAACAAATGGTGCTGGCAAAACTGGATGTCAATCTGTAGAAGAATGAAAATAGATCCATATCTATCACCATGCACAAAACTCAAATCCAAATGGATTAAAGACCTCAATATCAGTCCGAACACACTGAACCTGATAGAAGAGAAAGTGGGAAGTACTCTACAGCACATGGGCACAGGAGACCACTTCCTATGTATAACCCCAGCAGCACAGACACTAAGGGCATCATTGAATAAATGGGACTTCCTGAGGCTGAGAAGCTTCTGTAAAGCAAAGGACACTGTCACTAAGACAAAAAGACAACCCACTGACTGGGAGAAGATCTTCACCAACCCTGCAACTGACAAAGGTTTGATCTCCAAAATATATAAAGAACTCAAGAAACTAGACCGTAAAAGGCTAATCAACCCAATTATAAAATGGGGCATTGATCTGAACAGAGAATTCTCAACAGAAGAACTTCAAATGGCCAAAAGACACTTAAGGTCATGCTCAACTTCCTTAGCGATCAGGGAAATGCAAATCAAGACAACTTTAAGATACCACCTTACACCTGTCAGAATGGCTAAAATAAAAAACACCAATGATAGCCTTTGCTGGAGAGGTTGTGGAGAAAGGGGTACACTCACCCATTGCTGGTGGGAATGCAAACTTGTGCAACCACTCTGGAAAGCAGTGTTTCGGTTTCTCAGGAAATTCGGGATCAACCTACCCCTGGATCCAGCAATACCACTCTTGGGAATATACCCAAGAGAGGCCCTATCATACAACAAAAGTATATGCTCAACTATGTTCATGGCAGCATTGTTTGTAATAGCCAGAACCTGGAAACAACCTAGATGCCCTTCAACGGAAGAATGGATGAAGAAAGTATGGAATATATACATATTAGAGTATTACTCAGCAGTAAAAAACAAGGACTTCTTGAATTTTGCATACAAATGGATGGAAATAGAAAACACTATCCTGAGTGAGGTAAGCCAGACCCAAAAAGAGGAACATGGGATGTACTCACTCATATTTGGTTTCTAGCCATAAATAAAGGACATTGAGCCTATAATTCATGTTCCTAGAGAAGCTAAATAAGGTGAATCCAAAGACAAACACATAGGCATCCTCAGGAATATTAACCTTCATCAGGCGATGAAAGGAGACAGAGACAGAGACCCACACGGGAGCACCGGACAGAAATCTCAAGGTCCAAATCAGGAGCAGAAGGAGACGGAGCACGAGCAAGGAACTCAGGACCACGAGGGGTGCACCCACACACTAAGACAATGGGGATGTTCTATTGGGATTTCACCAAGGCCAGCTGGCCTAGGTCTGAAAAAGCAAGGGATAAATCCGGACTAGCTGAACATAGCGGACAATGAGGAATACTGAGAATTCAAGAACAATTGCAGTGGGTTTTTGATCCTACTGCACGTACTGGCTTTGTGGGAGCCTAGGCAGTTTGAATGCTCACCTTAGGAGACCTGGATAGAGGTGGGCAGTCCTTGGGCTTCCCACAGGTCAGGGAACCCTGATTGCTCTTCGAGCAGATGAGGGGGGGGGGGACTTGATCGGGGGAGGGGGAGGGAAATGGGAAGCGGTTGTGGGGACGAGGCAGAAATCCTTAATAAATAAATAAATTAAAAAAAAAAGAATTTCATCTCTCATCTCCATATTCTAGCTTTCTGATGATCATACTGAGAATTATAGAGGTAAAGAAGCAGGATGGCAAACCATGAAGCACACGTAACAGAGACTCAACATATAATCCAAACACCACTATAAACCCTGCTGTTTCCTTTGTTAATTAAAAAAAAAAAGTCTATTTGGCTTTACGAAACCAGAAAATGTGAATAGTTGCATTTTGATGGGCACATCTGAATTCTACTCTTAAAAAAAGAAAAAACCAAACACCAATTTAGGGTTTGTCTTCGTTAGGGTTTCTATTGCTGCAACAAAACACCACGACCCAAAAGCAAGTGGGGAGGAAAGGGTTTATTCAGCTTCCACGTCCACACTGCAGCTCACCAGTGAAGGAAGTCAGGACAGGAACTCAAACAGGGCAGGAGCCTGGAGTCAGGAGTTGATGCAGAGGCCATGGAGGGGGCTGCTTACTGGCTTGCTTCCCCTGGCTTTCTCAGTCCGCTTTCTCAAAGAAGCCAGGACCACCAGTCCAGGGATGGAACCACCCACCAAGGGCTGGGCCCTCCCACACTGATCAGTAATTGAGAAAATGCCTTACAGCTGAATCTTCTGGAGGCAGTTTCTCAACTGAGGCTCCTTCCTCTCTGATGACTCAAGCTTGTGTCAAGTTGACACACAGCACCAGTCAGTACAAGGTTAGAGACTTTTACTTTAAAGAATTTCTCAAGGACGTGAAGTTATAGTAGTTTACCTATCAATTCCCACCCCTTTTACTGGCATTAGCATCTTCCATTGAAAGGAAATACGTAATACCTTGTTGGAAGGGGTGTGGGTCAGGGGAAGGAAGCTCAAGTGTTTGTTTCTCATTGTTCCCTCCACCTAAGGAAGCCAGGGGACTCCAGTAAATTTCCTTTGGACACACAAAAATCTTTTCTTTCCTTGACAAGGCTCTACTGACGGCTATCCAGAGAAAAGTTAACATACGTTTTACACATCCTACTTTTAAAGTACCTTTAATTTTAGGACTTGGGAGGCAGACACAGGCAGATCTTTATACAGAAAGTGTGGGTCCAGCCTGGTCTACACAGCCAGTTCCAGACTAGCTCGAGCTACACAATGAGACTTTGACCAAAAGGAAAAAAAAGCAAGCTATTAAAAAGCATTTGAATCACTAATGACAGATAAAAAGGCTTCTGAATCATTAATGGCAGAGTGTTATCTTTGAACACAGGGATTCTATGTATATTGTTTGTGTCAGCGTGGACACAGGCATCACTGTTCTTAGCCAGCTAACTAGGTGTGTATTAGAGTTTGTACTTCAAGGTTATACTTTATTCTCTATTTTTATACGACCACAATAGAATTCTACCTTTCTCTCCTACCATATTTTTACTTTAGTGTTTCTGGACCCTTTTCTCCATAATAGCTTCACTCTTTTGACTTTAATTGCACTTAAAAGCAGACTGAGAGAGGGCGGAGCAGCTAATTTAACCCCTGAAGCTCCGTATGTAAGGTTGTGTCAATAGATGGGACCGGGGAGGGTGATAAAACGAAAACAAGAACACAAGGCTGCAATAAGGACACTGGCGCAGTCTTTCCACTCCAAATACATTCACCCAAAGGGGTTCTGTTAAAGTCTGATAATTTTACGTACAGATCTCCTCACTGAGCGGGGCGGGACAGGAGGGAGGGAGGGAGGTTCTACTTCTGGAGCCCAGCTGTAAACCAGAAGAACGCACTTTGCCACTTTGCGCTGGGAGCGGAAGCCAACCACGCCCCTTGTTTGCTATTTTACGTACCTTAAACAAAAACAGATAAGGCTACTGCTCAGTCTCTGACCTCACACTCTTCACTTGCTGGAGAAGGAACAGAGTGACGACAGCCAGGCCATACCAATTCCACTGATTAAACAAGAAAGTGCCAGAAAGAAAAAAAAAAATGATCTCATCAGAAGCGCTTACCCCAAGGACGAGGGTAAATCGAAGAACCTAGAGAGGCCGAGGCCCTTGCTCTTAAGTTTTAGGCTTCTAAGCCGCTAATAAAATGTGCTCACGACCGTCCTCAGTTCTGTCCACATGGACAGGAAGGGAGATGTGTAAACACAGGGGAGTGGTGTTTTTCTTGGCAGCGCCTACCACCCCAAGGGCCAGTGCCAAGTCTGGCTGGGATGGCCCCGAGCTCGCGCAGGTATTTCCCCTGCCATCCTCAGCCACGGGCCCCTGGCGGGGAGAGGCAGGTAGGCAGGGCGTCGTCGTGCGCCTTTTCATCTCCCAAGCCGTGGGAGGCGAGTTCCTGGGCTACTCCATAAACATCTAATAACTACCGGTCCTGCACAGGAGCCCTCGCTAGGTCCACGCCCACGCCGAGCGACAGCCCCGACAACGCAAGCGCCACCCGGCGGCCCGGTCCGCCGAAGCCGGCGGGCACCATGGCAACGCTCGAGGCTGGCCGCGCCGCGCCGTGCCGTGCCGTGCCGCGCGTGCTGACGCTGCGCGGCGCGCCCGATTGTGACGCAGCCGGGTTCCGTGTTCTCGAGTGGCCGCGGGCGCAGCCTCGGGGCCCTCGCAACGGCAGCAACGGCCGAGGCAGGCGGGGTCAAGATGGTGGCTCCGCTGGCGGGGGAGGCTCTGAAGGGAGGAGGAGCCAGACCCTAGCCGGCCGGAAACACCGACGCCCCGAGGCCTCCCGGGAGCCGCTGCTGCCGCCGCCCCCCCCCCTCCCCCGGCTCCATCGAGGGACGCGAGCGAGCGACCGAGCCGGCGGCGGGGCGGGCCGGGACCCAGGACAGGAGGCGGTCGGGGGCGGAGCCACTCTCTGCGCCCGCCCCGGCCGTGGCCCCCGGGCCTCCCCCGCGCCGCCCGGCCCGCCCAGCCCCGGTGTGGCAGCGGCTCATGGCGGCGGTGGGGCCCCCGCAGCAGCAGGTGCGGATGGCCCAGCAGCAGGTCTGGGCGGCGCTCGAAGTGGCGCTCCGGGTGCCCTGCCTCTACATCATCGACGCCATCTTCAACTCCTACTACGATTCCAGCCAAAGCCCGTTGTGCATCGTGCTCCAGATCTTTCTCCGGCTCCTCGGTAAGGACAGCGGGGATAGCCCGCGGGGCCAGGGCGTGCCCTGCCCGGGTCGGACGGGGGCGGTAGGGCACCTGGTGGTACGCGGCTCGGGGAACCACACGGTTCGATTGCTCAGAAGGGCCTCTTGGCGGGGTGCGGGGACCCAAGACGCTCGTGCCAGCGTTGACAGCGGAGTGGTTGTGGCGCGTCACTGTTCCATTGGCACTTGGAGGAGGTGAGGAGAAAGCAGGGCTGTGTGAGCATGCGGCTCTCTGCCTGCTGTTTCTCCTGGGGAATGACTGACGGCTGGCTTAGCGCGTCCTATGCGACAGCCCTGGAAAAACAACTGTCCCGGTCCCGGTCTCCCCGTGTGTGTCCTTGGATTTGAGCCAAAGCTTGAGCCCGCCTGCCCTTTTCGCGAGGTAGAGTCTGTTGTCACTTCAGTGTCCTGGAGTCCACAGGCTCGCGAAATGTTTGAGGTGAATGGACAGACAAGCCAGGAGACGGGGTTGAATGTCAGACCTTGAAACCATTTCCAAAAGTCACCGCGAGGAAGGTTATACTTATAGGGAGCCCTAAAATCTTTCTATGAGTAAATAATAAGGTGTTGAATGTGACTTTGACTTGCCCCCAGGGTGATGAGACATTTGCAAGAGACTTAGGAAAATCAGTCTTCATATGGCTTAAGTACTGGGAGCATTTTGTATTTCACTTTCTATTTCCACACTGCTTTACCAGAGTGAGAAACATTATGTATACAGGGATTTTTCTAATTACAGTTGCGACAGTTTGTTGGTGAGGTGACTGTTAAGGTGAGTTTCCCGTGGGTTCTTGCTTTTGAAGTGTTGGGGAGGGGGACTGGAGTGAGGTCCTCCCCAAGACTGTCTGGAGTATAAGCATCTGTTGGCTCTTCCCATAGAAAAGGGGTGGCAGAAAAGAGAGAATTTTGTTCTTAGTAACAGTATTTACGTTTGTCTGCCAGCTCACTTTTGTGGAGCATTTTCCCAGGCGTTACCTAATCTGTCAGTCACCCCTCAAAGATAGTGGTGTCCTCACTACAAGCGAAGAAATGAGGTTGGAGAAGTTAGGTGTTTGAGATTTGGTGCCCGCTGGTAAGCGCTTGCCAGAGCCTCAGAAAGTCCTCTGACATCGGGTGGCGCTCACTTTCTCCCTCGGTGTGTTGAAGTAGAGCAGAGAGCAGGTGCTGCCTGTGAGTCTTCATCTGATCATTGGAAAGGGAGAGATGGAGTGGTGTTGTGTGAGCACAGGACTGAGCAGTCTGCTTCCTCTGTGGAAGTTACTGGCACCATCCTCTGTGGTTTGTGAAATTAGTGCTGTTGGTGAGAGGAGTCTGCATATTCATTTCAGACAGGATAGCCGCCGCCTTGAAGGTCTTGGTGGAGTAATAACTGCAGGTTCTGAGAACTCTTTGGGGACCTGGTGATTTAGTGCAGTGCCCTGTTGAGTACCCAACACTAGGTAGGTCCAAGGAAAGGCGGCTTCCTTGGTGAAGTTGTGTATAGTGAGGACGTTGAGCAAGCAGCTGTTCCCCTTGCCCAATCTGCACACCTACTTTTTATCTTCACAGAAGCTTTGTATTTGGGGATTTAAATAAGAACTGCTGGTCATCCATGTAACTGCTCTGTGCTTTGGTCTCGTTACCGTCACCTTTGTAAAGATGGACAATGATGTCCTGTCAACACAGCACAGCTCTCACCTCAAATGGGATAGGAGATAGCTGATTCTGGAACCGGGAACACTGATTGAGGTTACCCCAAATTCCATGTTCCAGCGTGGTAACAGTTTGCTGAAGTTTTTATTAACAAAACAAAGTGTCATAAATCACTTAAAAAAATTAGTGGAAACAGTAAGTATTGGGCCAAGCAAAGCTGAGATGACTCTGTCTGCTATAGGCCCAGGATATGGTTGTAGCAAATGAAGGCTGTAAGTTGATATTCCAGACAGTTTTTATCTGTTAGTCACTGGTGCTAGCTAGGTCTCACTCTGACTTGGGCAAGGAGCGACTATAAGGGCTAAAGATAGCCTAAGATAAACTGTAATTAGGCTCTCGACCTGCAACATTCCAACTCTCCACAGTCAGTGGCGCTCCCATCACTCAGGCTTGCAGAAGGCTCGTTTTGAAGGTGCATCTTCTTTTTGGGAACTTCTGTTCACAGTAGCTTTATCAGGAGCTTAGGACAGTAAATGAGTTAGGATAATTAACCCTTTAAAACATCATTTGACTGTTCATGTGTTAGCTGTTTGTATGATAATTTCTCAAAAAATTAATGCTTCTATTAAGACTGTACTTTGTTACAGATACTTCATCCTTTTGAAATCACCAAATATTTATTTGAAAATTTTTATTCCAGAATATTGAGTCAGATTTTATGAGCAATTAAAAATTGACTTCAGAATTGGTCATCTAACTATTCCCTAAATTGTAGCTAATATTTTGTTTGTAAGAATAAAACATGTGCTGGGTGGTGATGGCACACATCTTTAATCCCAGCACTCAGGAGCAGAGGCAGAGGCAGAGGCAGGTGGATCTCTGTGAGTTCGAGGCCAGCTTGCTCAACAGAGTGAGTCTCAGGACAGCTAAGGCTACACAGAGAAACCCTGTCTCGAAAAACTAAAATAAATAAAATAGAAATGAAAAAGTGAGTTTTTGTGTTTGAAAATAAATGACCTTAAATAAAGTAGTGTTGTGTATTTGTGTGCAAGGTCCGAGTGGAGACGAGCAGCTCACTAGTGCCCAGCACAGCCTTTTCAAATGTTCCCGGCTGTGTGTGTCGGTGTCCGCACGGTCACACCCTCTGGCTCAGCAACTGCACTTGCACTTGATATCAAACCAATTTGAGATTTCAAAAGCTCAGAAAGCAAAACCTTTCATTTTAGAGATACAAAGAAAACCTTAACAATAAGTACAGTGTTTCTTAGGAAATATTAGAATGTTAAATGAAACTCATTCCACAGCAACATGATGCTGAATTAGCAAATTTCAATACACTAGAGAAGATGCAAGCATGGGAGCTTGTTTTAATGGTATTACTCATGTGGTGGTAACTCACTGAAGTGGCAAAGGATTTTCTAAACATAAAAGAAAAGTCAGAAATTACAAGGGACAATAAGTTTAAGTGTTTAAAAATGAAAAACTTTTGTATTGAAAATCTTTTAAAATGACAGAGGATATCATGTATGGTAAGGTTTTTGTTTTTTGTTTTTTTTTTTGTAAAAAAAATATGCTTCCATAGTAAAGTGGGAACTTTAAATAAATTTCAAGTGGCCAGTAATGAAATAGTTTCTAGAGGCTAGAGAGATGGCTCAGAGGTTAAGCACACTGGCTGCTCTTCCAGAGGTCCTGAGTTCAATTCCCACACCCACCTGGTGGCTCACAATCATCTATAAAAGGATCTGATGTCCTCTTCTGGCCTGCAGGTTTACATACAGAGCACTCATACATAAATTATAAATAGTTCCTAGCCTTACTTACAACAATATAAATACAGTTTATCTGTTAGATTGGTGAAGAATTCAAAGTATGATTTAAAAGTATTTGGCAGACATGTTTACCTGTTTGAAATGGGTAAATTGATATAATTTGATAAGCCTCTGTGTAAACCATTTGACTTTACCAGTTGATATTGACTGACTGAGGCAGGGTCTCCTGTAGCCTAGGCTGGCCGCAAAGTGAAGATGACCTTGAGCTTTTGGTTTTCTTGCCTCCACTGATGAGATCACAAGCATGCCCCACACCGTTGCTGGCTTTACAAGATGCCAGGCATTGAAGCCAGGCTGTCGAGCATGCAGGTAGCAGGTACTCTTGCCGCCCGAGCCATGTCTCTGTCCTTCGGGTGATAGTTACCTTTGGACTCAGAGCTCCGGTTCTCCAGACTTAGAGATCTGAGTTATATACACTATGAGCAAGGACATTCATTACAGCATTACTGGAAGAAACAAAACGGCAAACTTCAGACTTACTCTAAATGTGTATTAGAAAGCAAAATGAAGCAGAAGTGATTGTGACTGGCAGAAGACTAGACCGAGACATCTCAGCAGTAGCTCTGTTCACATTTGGACAGAATAAATATGGGGATGGCTCCTTATCCTCCACAGTGTACAATCTTAGCATTCTTTGTCTTCTACCTGACCTCGGTCATCACAGCCAAATCTATCCCTAGATTCTGCCAAATGTCCCCGAGGAGGGAGGAATCTAGTCCTGGTTGAGAAATGGACAAATAGACTAGGATATTGTACTTTGTTCAGAAACGGACACCAGTATAATAGAAACTTGATGGGGTTTGGAGGTAGAATTGAATTGAGGTTCATGGAAGTAACTATGAAGTATTTAGTGATGATTTACTTAATATGGAAAAATTACTGGTTCTTTTTCTCTTATCTGTATGAATAGTCAATTTGTAAAAACTAAAAGATTCTAAATTGAAATTTTAAAATTAAAAACCTTTTATAATAAAGCAGCATCTAAAATATAAAGGACTGGATGTAAACCTGAGCATTACTTATGACCAACAAATATATTTATGTTCAGAATATTTTTAATTGCACACAAATAAGAAAAGCTGCTGGCACCATATTGTGTTAGTCCTTTTGTTGTGACAAAGACTGAAGAAGGTGGACTCATAGGAGGAAAGAGCTATTTTGACTCCCAGGTTCAGAGGGTTCAGTTCCTGGATGCTTGAATTGACTTGGGGCCCACGGTGAAACAGAGCATATGAAGGCCAAGGCGGAGAGAGTTGCTTATCTGGTGGCAGACAGGAGGTACAGAGAGACAGGAAGGAGCCAAGACGAGTTATACTTTTAGAAGCATCCCTTTTAAGATCCCCTACTCCCACCCTGCCCCTGCAAGGGACCTGCTGCTTCCATAGGCCCCACCCACTCCCTTCAGCTATGAATTCATTCTTGGATTAGCCCATTGTTGGAATTAGAGTGATGCAGTCTCCACTCTCACCACCTGCCAGGGACTGTCTTCAGCCTAGCCCTTTGAGAGGACACTTGTCCATACTAATAAACGGACAAAGATAAAGTGGCAGTCACAAAAAAACCCCTGAATAGTCAACTAAAATGGAAGAATTAATCAGTAGTGAGAAACCAATTTAAGTATAAGTTATTATTTGAGGGGTTACTTACCCTGATTACAATGGGTTCATTGTTCATAGGAACCCTTATCATAAGTACTAATATGTGTCAATTAAAAATAATATGGGACCAGGTGGTGGTGGTGCACAGCTTTAATCCCAACACTTGGGAAGCAGAGGCAGGTAGATCTCTGTGTGTTTGAGGCCAGCCTGGTCTACAGAGTGAGTTCCAGAATAGCCAGGTATACACAGAGAAACCCTGTCTCAAAAAACAAAAAAAAAAGGGGGGGCGGGGAATTGCTGGACACCTACCTCATATTCGTGAAATCAGTTCTAAATAAACTAATGTTGAATGTAGAGGAAATATCCTCAGAAATATAAAATATTAGTAGGTTCAGTATTAAACATCTAACCCTCAAAAGGCACATGTCTGTATGAGCACATGTTTAGACTTGTCACGGTGTGTGAGAAACTAAACTTGTCCTGCCTCTGCGGTGCCAGTAAGACAGTGTGATGACAGGAACAAAAGGGCATTTTTCTTACTTTCCACATCTAGTCCAGAGTGCTTCCCCTCTGGTCAACAGAATGCATGTAGACTTTTCCCCCACCAACAGCCAGTTTTGTGGTGAATTCTTCATGAGTACCATAACTTGTCCTGCAATTTAGTTCAGTGCTGATAACTGATTTTCTAGGATGAAAGGTCCATCAGTCACACAAGTCTGCCCCTCACTTAGGTTATGTGGCCTGTGCTTCTAACATGTGCTATCTATCATCCAGAGTTTCCCTGGCCCACTCTTTATGTTCCCTTAATTGCTAGAATTAAGGCAGACAGAGTGTGAGAAATGCCTATATTTGTCATCTGTTACAAAGGACACAGATGGAAGAGGTAGATGTTTAGAGTACAGGAGGGGAGGAGGGGAGGAGAGGGGAGGGGAGGGGAGGGGAGGGAACTGTAGAGAGCCTGTGCTCCGACAGGTTTCCAGCCTCAGGAACTTCAAGTTGAGCTATCTGGAGCCCTCAGAATTCAGTTTTGCTGGGGTTTTTGTTACTTCATTGCGTAGGCATGTTGGTTAAACCATCAGCCTGTGACTTAGGTACTTAGCTCTGTCCCTCTGCAGCTTCAGAAGTAGGGTAGGTGTTGTAAGGAGGCCGCTTGTTAGCTCCCTGCTGCTCAGCCCTGAAATAATCACACAGAGTCTTGGCTGTCCTTGAACTCACAGAGATCTGCCTGCCTCTGCTTCCAGAGTGCTGGGACCAAAGGTGTGCTCCCCAATACTTCTGTAGAGAGACTCTGTCTCCCAAAACCAAAACCACCACCTATTTAGGTTTTGGCTTTTTAAAATTCATGTTCCATATGTTAATAAACTCATACATGTTAAAAATGTAATTTTATAAATAGAACAGTCTATGATACCATTCTTGTCTTACGTAAAACGAAAGTAAGTTTGATAGAATTTTTTTGTTTTAAGGTAGGGTCTCATGCAGCTCAGCATGGGCCTTCTGCCACAATTCCTCAGGGCTTGGATTAAAGTTAGGTGCCACAATGCCAAGTTTAGAAAAATGTTGTCTGTGGTATACTTTACTTGCCAAGTATGCTAATAGATAGACATCACACATGCTTTCTTCCTGGACTTGGTTATTGAGGACCCTGTTTGAAGCAGGGAGAAGTGCATTTGCTACTGCGCTGCCTTGCTGTATTCCACACCCTCTAGTCTGCTTTCAAGGCACCCAGGCATGGAGAGGGGTAGATACTAATTTATTTCTGGCTCAGTTGTAGCCAGGAGTTTGCAGAGCGGTTCGGAATGAATTCGCTGTGTAGGGTTCGTCCTTTGGCAAGGCACACCCTTAGTCTTAGCACTTTACTGGAGTGGGAGGGCACAAGTTGAAGGCGAGTTTGGACTACATACATAGCAAGTCCCTGTCTCAGAAACACACAAAGAGCCATGCTGTGCTGTGAAATGCATGCAGTTACCCCTCCTCTCCTGTTTTTATTTCTTGGTTTTGGAAATCTAATTGAAAAAGCCCTGAACTCTTTGGTGAATTCAGTTCAAATATTAATTCAAAGCACCTAATTGGATTTTTCTACCTTGAGAACTTTATAAACATTCTAATTACTAGAGTCTAGGACTAAAATTCCCAAGTTGTGATATAATCGATTCTCTTTCTGCATCTCCAGGTGGTGTTTTAAAAGAAAGTGGGTCCCTTATGGTCCCTAATGAAGGCTCCCCCTGGACTTCCTTAGCCATTTTAAATGAACCCTAAGAAGGGAGCTCATGTCTGAAACTGCAGTGTAAAGAAGCCTTAACTGTGCTCCCCAAAGATCACCAAGAGAAACATTTACTTTGGAGACTTAGTATTTGGGGAGTTGGTATTTTTTTTCTGTAAAGTGAGTGTCAGTTCTCCCCATATTAAAAAAAAAATCTGTCTGTAGACTTTGGGGAGGAATTATAACAAGTGTGTGCTACTTATGGAGTGCTTGTTAGTTACACACTGAAGACGTCATTTTCCTCAGGGAAGAGTAGTAGCAAGCCTAGGGATGGTGGCATGTGCCTCCAATCCCAGCATCTAGGAGGCTCACGCAGGTGCAGGTTTGAGGCCAGCCTTAGTATATAGTGGGGAAGGGAGGGATCAGATTACTTGTTAGGCCATATCCAGACTTGGAGGTCATAATGGCACTACAGTTCTTGTCCTCTTCTACCATTTCCCAGTTTATTAGACACATGTACCAATGGCACTTGCTTTGTACAGAAATCCCTAATAGCCAAGCCATTCCTCTATTTGTGTGTATAAATAAGATTCAGAGAAATTGTTGTTAGGTTTAAAAAAAAGGACTATAAAAGTTCAGCTAAGGTCATGAAGAGTTAGGGTGGGGGCTGATACACTACTATGAATAGCAAGTTGACACCAAGCATTTTAGAACCTGTTTTACTTTCTCTCTTTAAGTGGCATAAAATAGAACTTTGGTTATTTTGATTTTGACTCAATTTAGAGAATCAGTTAGGCTTGGGATTTTACATATAGACAAAGGCAGCAGATGGCCTCTTGCAGGCTGAAGTCATGTTGCTTCCGTTCTAGGGGAAAAGTTGCTGATGCTCCATACAGTCCCATCTCCTGGGGGAGCAGGCAGATCTTACTCAGGTTTACATATTTTCAGGTGTGTGAATGTGTGTGTGTGTGTGTGTGTGTGTGTTTTCTTTTCACAAAGGACCTGACATTTAGGCACAGGATAATCCCTTAAAGGAACTAACTATCACCACAGCCCTTTTTTATACTCATAGGCCGTGAAATGCAGCGTTCTTGATGGCGAACTGAGGGAAAGCTGCTGAGTGTTCATGGCTTCTTAGCTTTGTCTGTCCCCTTCCCTAGGTTTCAGTTTTCAGTCAGACTCTATTTTGTGATCATCTTTAAGAGCATAATGCCTATGGTACTGAACATTGCCCCAATAAAGCATTGTGGGCTCCAATAACTGTGTAATAGGGCGATACCTACATGGATAATTACAAATCTCAGTATCAGGTAGTAGATACACCAGGTATGTCAGAGGTTCTGTGGGTATGCTGAGTGAACAGTAACTGTCAGAAGATCTCTAGGGTAGGTAGGATTTGAAAAGTTAGGATGAAATGTAGATATATTCTAAACTACAGATGTAATCATGGCAGAGGAAGGAGCAGTTGGCACAGTAGTGTGTGTTGGGAAGCAAAGTTTGAGGGTATGGAGCCCAGAGCATCAATAGTACTGTTATTGAAATTAAGTTCTGGAAAAGCAGGTGAGGTTTGCAGTTAGAGTTTAGGAGAATTAAGCGAGCAGTTTTATTTCATTCCCGTACTTTAAACTAGTCCAGTAATGTAGCTACGGTGCTTCCACTTAAAACTTAATCTCCTTAGGCAGAGTACAGCAGTGGCACTTGATGAGGAACATCGACCATTTGTAGTAGTTACACATGGAATGATGGGAGTCATGTTTAGAGCTGGCTTTTAAAATGTGGTTTGATTTTTCTGAGTGTATTTTGCTATATGAAGTGATTCAGTAATTTGTAGGAAAGGGAACTTGGAAGAGCATTTCCAAAATGTGAAGAAAAGTCCTGGGGACCTAGTTTGGGCCCCTAGAGAATACGCATGTCTGAGAAGCAAGAGCCTTTTGAGTTCAGTTGGAAGGCGGGGGGGGGGAGGGGGGGACGACTGAGTAGAAGCAGAACACTTCACCTGATTGCCTGAAGAACACTTTAGGAAAGAATTCTGAAACCAAGTAGGAAAATTCTAGTCTAATTCTTAGTCGTCTTATTTTTGTGGTATTACATTAAACTTTTTAATAATTATGAAATTATATAGGCAGTATCATTTTGAGTTTTAGAACTTACCAAAAGGTGCATATCATTAAATATTTGTCTTGAAGATAATTTAGTAGTCTTGTACCTGGGTATATACCATGACAAACAGAATTAATTACTTTAGAAACCAGAAAATAAGGGCCAGGTTTTTTTAAATGATATGTTTAGTTGGTCTGGCCTTTAGAACTCTGAAGTTGTCTTTAACAACTATGAAAATACCATAATAAAGGAAGAAAGTTTAATTGCTAGTATGAAAACATGTTTAAAACGATTTCCTTTGAGTAATGTTCTCTTTTTGTCTTTAGGTATAATTGTGTCCAGCACTGTTCTGATCTTGTCACAGCGATCGCTCTTCAAGTTTTACATGTACAGCTCAGCCTTTCTCCTAGCTGCAACTTCAGTGTTAGTGAATTACTATGCTACTTTGCACATTGACTTCTATGGTGCCTACAGCACATCAGCTTTTGGCATCGAGCTGCTTCCCCGGAAAGGGCCGTCACTGTGGATGGCGCTCATCGTTCTGCAGCTGACCTTTGGAATTGGATATGTCACTCTACTCCAGATTCAGTCCATCTATTCACAGTTAATTATTTTGAATATCTTGGTTCCTATAATCGGCTTAATCACAGAGCTACCATTATACATCAGAGAGACTTTAATTTTCACCTCTTCTTTGATTCTCATAGTAAATACATTGCTTGTCTTGGCAGTGAAACTCAAGTGGTTTTATTATTCCACACGGTATGTTTACCTGTTAGTGAGGCATATGTACCGAATTTATGGATTACAGTTGTTGATGGAGGACACATGGAAGAGGATTCGTTTCCCAGATATACTCCGGGTCTTCTGGCTAACAAGAATTACAGCTCAGGCTACAGTATTAATGTATATTTTAAGGATGGCAAATGAAACTGAGTCCTTCTTTATTTCTTGGGATGATTTCTGGGACCTCATTTGCAATCTAATAATTAGTGGATGTGATTCTACACTAACTGTTCTAGGCATGAGTGCTGTAATTTCTTCAATAGCCCATTATTTGGGCCTTGGAATCTTGGCCTTTATTGGATCAACTGAAGAAGACGACAGGCGACTTGGCTTCGTAGCACCTGTTTTGTTTTTCATTTTGGCTCTTCAGACTGGTTTAAGTGGGCTGAGACCTGAAGAGAGACTTATTCGCTTAAGTAGAAACATGTGCCTTTTATTAACTGCAGTCCTGCATTTCATCCATGGAATGACAGACCCCGTATTAATGTCTCTTAGTGCCTCCCACGTATCATCATTCCATAGACACTTTCCTGTGCTGTTTGTCTCTGCTTGCCTGTTTATTCTTCCTGTTTTACTCAGTTATGTCCTCTGGCATCACTATGCACTAAACACATGGCTGTTTGCGGTCACAGCCTTCTGTGTGGAGCTCTGCTTGAAAGTGATAGTCTCTCTCACCGTTTATACGCTGTTCATGATTGATGGCTACTATAACGTCCTCTGGGAAAAGCTTGATGATTATGTCTACTTTGTTCGCTCGACAGGCAATATTATCGAATTTATATTTGGAGTGGTAATGTTTGGGAATGGGGCCTATACCATGATGTTTGAGTCAGGAAGTAAAATTCGGGCTTGTATGATGTGCCTACATGCATATTTTAACATCTACTTACAAGTAAAAAATGGTTGGAAGACATTCATGAATCGTAGAACTGCTGTTAAGAAAATCAATTCACTTCCTGAAATAAAAGGGAGCCACTTGCAAGAAATCGATGACGTATGTGCAATCTGCTATCATGAGTTTACAACATCCGCTCGCATCACACCATGTAATCATTACTTCCATGCACTGTGCCTTCGAAAATGGCTGTACATTCAAGATACTTGTCCAATGTGCCATCAAAAAGTGTACATCGAAGATGATATCAAGGACAATTCAAATATATCTAACAACAATGGATTTATTGCACCCAACGAAAATCAGAATCCAGAGGAAGCTTTAAGAGAAGATGCTGCTGGATCTGACCGGGAATTGAACGAGGATGACAGTACAGACTGTGACGATGATGTTCAAAGAGAAAGGAACGGAGGGACTCAGCGTACAGGCGCAGCAGCAGCAGCAGAATTTAATGATGACACTGATTAAAGTAGCATTTACTAATCATTGAGGTATTTGTTTAAAATTCAGTTCATCCAAAATGGAGTACTATGCTTCACGTCAGTGTGTAACCAAGCACAAAAACAGTATCGCTGTTGAAACTGTGAATGAATTTTCCGTTTACTGTGATGTGCTACTGTAAATATACCTCTTTAATTACTTCTGGTCTCTTTGGTGACCTATTTAAATTTGTGTACATTATTGTACATAGAATAAAATGTTTTCACGTTTCTATGACAAAATCTGAACAAATAACTTCTTAATAGAGATGATACAGTGCGTCAGCTGTGCCAAAGAGTCCTCCGTGAAGTTAGAACATATCTAATGCTAGACCCCAGGTTTTCTTTAAAATAAGGGGAAAATGAAAATGCAAAATAAAGGAACTTTAGTATAAAATTAAAGATGAGATAAAATAATTTGGATTAGAAAGGCTATTAATTTTTCTTTTTTAAATGAAGGAACAATAACCTACAAGAAGCAACTGAGAAACTTGAAATCTGAGCTGTAATAGAGCTGGGTTCAAAAGTCATGAGTCAGGGACTGAAAATTGAGAAATAGGCTTGTTATCAACTAAGCTTTGATATAAACCAGGATGTGCTGTGCAAGTTTTAGGTAAAAACATCACTGGCCTTTCAGACTTTTGGTGAAATTACACAATAAAAAGGTTACTGTGGTCAACCAGGACATCAACAGCCTAGCCAGTGCTGCTCTGACTCTGTGGGTCAGAGTGAGGGTATAACGTACAGTGTTACCGCTTTGGAGAGATCTCTTAATGACACTACAGTTTTACCATGAAATCCCACATCATAAAAAGAAAACACGTACAAATAAGCGTCAGGAAAAAAATACTTTAATGGTGTTGTTATATAGCGTGTTGGCTAATTCCAGTGGATCTTCCTCTCTTACTGCTGCCATTATCTCCAATATTTGGCTAAAACAAAACACAAAGAATCAACTTTCTAAGAACATATTGTTTTAAATTAAAGGTGATTATATATAATCACCTTTTCCTGTGTAAGAGAAGATCTTGTACCCTTCCTAAGGAAGTTTAAGAGTTATTAAAGTTGTCAGTAATAGCAGTAGGAAAACATTACCAGTTTCTGGCAATCAAAGTTCTGGAGCTAACATGCATATAAAGAAAACTAGAAAGCAGGGTCATGTAAGTGCAGCGCTAAGGCTCAGGGGGTGTGAGTCCTTTAGACTGTAGTGACAGCACATTTGTTACTGGATAATGAGCATCTTAAAAATGGAATGTGTGTTGCACATAATACAGGTTAAGTTCCTTTCTACTTTGGGTTTCATTTTATTTATAATATACATATATTATACATATATATGTATAATGATGGTGTTAGGAGAGCAGGGCCAAAAACTTGAAAGGCACTGCTTACTGAACTAGTCTTTAACAGACAGCAAGGGATGGTTGTGTGCACAGTAAACACATGATGGCAGGTACGGAAGGTGTGGCTGTGGGAGGGTTCTGGTCCTGTGCTCAGAGCAGAGAGAAGAGACTAGAGGCCTCTCTCTCTGTCTTTGCAGAAAATGATGATCAACAGTGGTGGTTTCCAAGCAATATTATCTGTAAGTAGTTTTTAAACATGGATTAAAAAGTTGTAGTCCAAATTAAACATTTAAATATTCCTTGTCATGAGCTTTTTGTTCCCTTTATGAGTACCCTAATTGGGCACCCAAAATAAATAGGATAGGGATTTAAGATTAGCTGGAATTTTAAAACCCGATCTCAGTATGACACAGAAGCCTTGCTTGACACAGACACCGACAAGGAACTCTGTGACACTGAAACAGTCAAAATGCAGTTTTCCGCAGTGAGCTTGAGGACGTTTATGTGCACAGACTACATTGGTAAGGGGTGCTGCTGCTGACGGAGAGGGCCCAGAGCACGGCTGCTCTGCTGAGACTGTGCAGCAGGGCCACCCTGCTTTTCAGACATGTGCTACAGTCGCCGTGCTTAGGAAAGCATTCTGTTTAGGAAGCCAGTCCTTGTATCCACTGTATTTCTCTGTAGCTTCAGAGGCATAAAGCTGCAGTTATTTTTTAAATATAGCTTTACTGTGAGATTTTAAATTATTTTTCAGTCCTAAGTGTGTGTGGCAGTGGTTGTGTGTGGGTGGGTGTACATACATGAGTGCACAGACCACAGGAATCAGATTTCCCTGGAGCTGGAGTTACAGGTGGTTGTGAGCTCCTAATATGTGGTGCTGGGAACATCTCAGTTCTCTCAAGTGCGCTTAATCTCTGAGCCACCTTTCCAGCCCCTACTGGGACATCCTTACGCGAGGCACAGGCATTGAAGTCTTGCAGTATCAACCCATCACCTTTCAGTATTCCCCACAATAACAACTCTTGAACTACAACAACACGCCCGGTGATTCAGGACTAACCCCAGTAGGGGGGAGACAAGTAGCGGGATTGAGGATTCAAGGTCACCCACTGCTGTGGAGCAACTTCTAAGCCGCCCTGAGACCCTGACTCAAGTAAAAATCACCATTCTCCTGTTTTAGTCTCTTTGGGTCATGATGAAATCTACACTGCTGCCAGACAAAAGCCCCAAGGATCTGGTCTCACTTTGCTGTCCCAGATTTCTCCTCTTCCACTCACCTCACCCTATTTTCTGCCACACTAAGTACATTGTCTCCCTGACACTGCCAGGCTCTTCTGCAGCCTGCCTTTGCTCAACATTTGTCTTTATCCGACCTGACTGCAGGCCTGCTCAATAAACAGCTAAGTTCCACATTAGTAAAGCATGCTCCTAGAACCTCTTAGGGCAGACATTGTGAGCTCCAGGGTCCTCTCCAGCAGCCTACTGTATCTGCTTGTTTGCTCCAGGGAGCAGAGGCCCCCTTTCCAAAACTGCTGCCACACTGACCCTACTCATTCAGGGTGTGTGTGATCCTAAGAACTGTTGGTTCTTCTAGGTAGCCTCAGTAACTTGCCCATTTCCTGACAGAGCAGGAGCACCAAAATATGTTTCAAGAAATTTATAGCCTAAAGGAAAGGAAGACCTGTATGTAAACAGTTAAATGGAAAACTCAGTGGAGTGGAAGTTAACAGATTCTAAGTAGCAGAGGCACAGCCATCTGAAATGTTGACATTTTCAGCTTGCAAATGCTGATTTCCCCGAGCTCTGCCACTTAGCTAACTGCAGGACAGGTTGATGCACTGCTTTCAGTTCTTAAGTCTGCATTAAAAACTCCGTGAAATTTGCCTTGCAAGTTTACAGCTACGGCCAACAGCTATGATTTTACAAGGCATTAAGTACAGAAAACATACATTGGCACTATATCCTCCAAGTAGTGTGTGTATTTGCCAAGTGGCCATAGTGAAATAACAGCTTCTTTATTGTCCTGCGATCTCTAGTGTCCCCTTAGATTGTCGAAGAATTTTGAGAAATAATGTCTTCTAAATGAATCTGCAAATTCCTCCATCACCTCCAGCCAAAAAACAAACAAAAATGCCTGAAAGTGGTATTTTACAAGCAGAGTACAAAGATCCCTCATGTGAGAGGTTTTAAGCATCAGTTCAAAACTCTGCCAAAACTAGTTGTGTTAAAGACAAAAGACCCATATGCAGTGTAGAAGGACACTTTAATTGGTTTTTCTGCCTGCTGAATTTTAGATCTGGCTTATACTGTATTATTACAAATTACTTATTTGTAATGTAATTAGGCATATTTTCAAGACATTACTGTCTACCAGAAACAATCTGATAACTAATCTTTATAAATGTTGGAGCTAAGCCTACAGTGGCAAACCACACTAGACCAATAAAGTCTAGGCTTAATCTGAATAGGTGTCTATAAAATAGTATTACCAACTTTTCCTGTTTGCCAGGAGATTCTTCACAGCTCTCTACACATATCCTGCTCTGGAATTCCGCCTTCTGTTTTTCAGGGAAGGTCGAGGAAAGGGCACCCTGTCATGTCATTCCATGTGAGGCCTTGAGAACTGGTACCTCCCCGGAGTTGTTGCTCTCGTCCATATTTAATATTTAGATAGCTGTTAACTAAAGGTCACCCAACAGGTGACAAACAGCAGCAGGGCAGGTACACTGGACTAACTCTATGACACACTTTCAGGTCTTTTCTCTTTTCCTACAAAGTAAGAAGTGACCAAAGCCACTGAGGCAGTAAACTCATTTGGATGGAAAAGATGTGAACCTAGGAGATGACACAGCAATGCAGGTGCACTATTTCCAAACCACCATTCAAATGGTCTTAGATGGCTTATCGCTAACCACAATGCACAACTCACTTGTTTGAACTAACCTGAACCTGACTGAAATTCACTATGTGACAGTCATTGGTCATCTCTGACATCTGTGAAGACCATTCAAGAAAACAACTTACATTATGTGGCAGGGCTCGTTTCTGTCTTTTAAACAGCACCCGCTTTCCCATTTCTTTTTGGTAGGAAATGAAGTTTTTATGTATTTTGATCCAGCATGTGTACTTTTAACTCCACACCAAGGCGCATCTGGAGTTGGGGGAAGGGGAAAGAAGGCATTAAGGGATTTACTTTTCTAAATCTTTTTCATGAACACTGGTATATAACCCAAAATTACAAGTCACTGTCTAACTTCCAAAATGGCAAAATTAATGCACCAGAAAACAGTTCCAAGAAAAGTGCAATATAAAGTTCTAAGCTGCACCTTGGAAAAAAGACTGATTTTTATTTTATTTCCTTACTAATGTGGCTAGTGTACGACATGCTTTGGGGAAAGAAAAAGAACAAGAACTATCACTGAAACGTGTCAGCATTGTAAGACTGCTCTGTGTTGCTTCTGCTGCATGTGGAAGCGTGGCTGTGAACCCTGCTTTTCCCCCAGGATCAGGAATAACACTCTGCCACTGAGCTAGTGCCCTGTTATTTCTTTTCAAATAGCTTGCATATCATACAGGCATTGTACTTCCAGTAAAACTGTTTTCATGACTGTCTAAAGAAATAAACTTATTTCCTACAGTGGCCCAGTCTATAGACTTTAATAAACCAGCAACCCCTGAGTTACAGGGTTAGGTCAGAGTCCAGCTTTTGAACTTGTTTTAAGAGATAACATCCAGTTTGTTTGAAAGGGCTATGGAAGTTAGCCACTATAAAAGAGGTAAGAATATCTCGAACCCTAATATAAACTGCTTTGAGGAGCCATTTCATAAATATTCATAAATATAGTTATCACAGATTCTGTCATCTTTTTTTAAGTTTTGAGGTTTAGCCAAATGGAAAATAAAAATCTATATAACTACTTTTCCATTAGTAATTACCTCCAAAATCCTAAAACCAACCAAACAACCATACATTGAGATTAAAACTAGAAGTCAAGTGTCCCCTACCTTTTGGGGGGAGGGGACATTAGGGTTTAATATAAAACTTGAATTTCTGGAAACATCAGCTTACCTGTTTCAATCATTAGTTTTTCACTAGGTATTGACTTCAGAACTTCCAAGTTAGCTTCCGTTTTCAGTGAGCTTGAAACAATATTTAAATATTAAATGATATTTAGTGAATAATTTTTTACTAAGATACTTTTAAGGGTTATAAAACCACAAAGAATTTTGTTGTCAGTATACTTTAGGAAGTATACATTCCTACCCTACACAGAGTCTGGATTATAGTCAACTTCAAATCTACCTGGACTTTGCCCCTTTTGTAACATTTAAACAGTATGATTTTTACTTGTATCTGTATACGTATGCATGCACGCTGTGTGAATGTCATGTGTATGGATAACTCCAGAGGCCAGCAGATTCCTTGCAAGTCACACAACATGGGTGCTAGAAACCAAACTCAGGTCCTTTGGAAAGCAGCAGGTGCGCTAACCACTGAGCCAGCTGTCCGGGCCCCCAGTTCCTTCAATGCAGGGTGTGATGCAGTACTGGAGCTAGAACGGGGCACAGTGAGTATTCCTGCCTCAGTACTCACATTAAACAAGTCACGTCGTTTCTCATACTTACAGTTGAATGTTTTTTTGGTTTTTATTTGGGGGTGGTTCTAGATAAAGTTTCTCTAGGTAACAGTGCTGGCTGTCCTGGAACTCAGAGATCCACCTACCTCTGCCCGCCATGTGCTGGGATTAAAGGCATGTGCCTTTAATCAACCAGACTCCAGTTGAACTTTTGATAAACTTTATATATTAGCCTAAGTAAAATTTAAATTAAAAAAGTATTTGTATAACTTAGAATAATCCTGAGGCTGTTACTTTTACCATTTAAACTTGTTTCAGCCACTGGAGCAGACTTCCTCCTTCCAAGTCCTCCCTGTCCTATTAGACTTACATATTTGCACCCTCATTGCGTGTGGCCAAACTCCAATCTTGAACTTGGCCTTGGCCTCAAGACTTGCTCTGGGATAATGCTAGCATGGCCATAGCAATGCACCTTCTGTGGTTAGAACAGGATGGTGCAGTGTCTCGGCAGCGTCGCTGATAGTGACCTTTTCAACCAGGTACCCAGAAAGAAAACCTGGCAGCCACACCCATCACCCGAGACCTGAGTGGAATGCAGATGCTTTAACTTGCCAGTGAGTCCGTACTCGCGTGTCTACAAGTCCTGTGCGCTTCGTGCTTTCATTCCTACTTGATCCTGGCAACCAGTGGTCGTTTTACTGTTCCTTGATAATCACCTCACCCAACAACACTTTTTGGTTAGACTAGTAGACACCTGTTACCCAACTCATTGTCATAAAGCAAAACACAAAAGGAGAAACAAAAACTTCTAAGTGACCTGAATGTTACAGACTAGAGAAAGAGACAGGCAAACAGATTCACCTGAGCAATGCCCCAGAACACGGTACCTAGAATGCTGAGCTAGGACAGGGAATGGGAACTGAAATGGTTTCAAGTCTGGGCAGAGAAATGATGAGGTACACGGATTACCTGTGATTCGGGGATGGGGGAAGAAAACACAAGTTAGAAGGGCTTGGGGACAGCCAGCAGGTACATGGGACTGAAGATGCAGATCGAACTGGGAGTCCCCTCTTTATCTCACTCTGCACCACAACATTGCTGTGTACATTTATAAATCCCTACCCTACTTTTCTACAAAGATCACAGGCCATCCTTCTAGAGAAAATCAACCCCAAAAAGGTCTCCACTAAAGGACACGTGGGAATCCACTCTGGGAAGTCCAGCTGTCACCTGAGCCTGTCGGTTGACTGTCTCACCTAGAGCTTCCAAAAAGTTGTGACAAGATTTCATGTAGCCCAGGCTGGCTTCAGGGGCAGGCATGTGCCACCATGCCTAGCATTTTTTTCTTCCCTAAATATCAAAGGACTGTCTGGCATTTGAAGAGAGTCCCTATCATAAAAGAGACCAACCACATTAGGGAAACAGGTCTAAGATAAAAGCATCAGAACAGTGAGAAAGCGACTCCCAGCTAGAATATCTTCAGACAGAAGGCACTCCGTCTGTCAAGACTGTGGTATATGAGGGAACTTTAGAGCTAGGACTGAAAGCTGAAATATAGTCCATTTTTAAAAGTTGAAAATAAAGCAAATTTTAGAAGGTGTTAAAATAGAAGTGGCAATTATAGAAAAGATAATACCAGTTCCCAATTCTGAAAAGTCCCCACAAAAAAGAAAGGATATTCCCTGAAGTGATTTAAAAAAAAAAAAAAAGAGGCTCCATCTGCAGGGGACCAGTGCGAGAGCAGCAGGGTGAGCGACAAAAACAACAAAGTCCCCAAATATCAACACACACACATGACACCCACTACTAACCGTACTCAAGGAAAGCAGAGGTCACGGAAAGGACTGGGGCACTGAGGAGCAGCCAGATGTCACAAGCCAGCACTGGAGCTACTTCTGGAGAGTCACAAGTAGGTCCCTGTTCTTTCATTACTGTCCAAGCACACTTTTAAGAATAAAACAAGTTCTCATGAAAATGTTCTCAGGAATCAAGGAATGTGTTCACCAAACCAAACAGATGACACCATGGTAGTTCACGTCTGTAATCTCGGGACTCCAAGGCGGAGGCAGGAGTGCTCAGGTCATCCTCAGCCACACAGTTCACATGAGAGATCATCTCAAAGCAAAGCAAAACCCACACCAGAATACATGAGATCCTGAGAAGTAAAAATATGGGTTCTATCACAGAAGAGACAGGAGTCCAAATAAATAGCCAGGCCTGGAACTAACAAACTATCTGAATAGGATCCCTCATGGAGAAAACCAAGTAAGACGTTTGTATGGAGCTATAGAAAGTGCCAGAAAGCCTCAACTCATCTTGTTCTGTGAAATAGTGACTCACTGTGTAGCCCTGGCCAGCCTCATGATCCTCCTGATTCAGCTTCCTGGGAATTAAGATTACAAGCCTGTGCCATTCATTATGCCTGGCTGGGCTCTTAAGTTTTGAAACCAAGGAAATAAAAATGTGAGGTCAGTTACTCCAAGAAAACACAAAGTGGCACATGAAAAGTGGGCATAGTCCACCACAGGGCAGCAGGGACTATACAAACAATGACATCACAGAAACCCAGAATCCTGAAACAACACTGGAAGGAAGATAAAGAACAACGGAAGTAGGGGTCAGAGCTGGTAACAGGTAATATTACATAGCTGTACAGTGGCAGACAGCTAAGTGCTTATAAACTGACTGGGGTGAAGACATGCTAGGGGAGGAAGCAACAGCTGTTTCTACGTCTTTTAGTATGCCTGACTTCTTAATCACCATGTTTGTTTGACTACCAATTTATAAATGTACCATTTCTTGGGAAAGAATAGCCCTGAGCTCTACAGGAATAAGCACTGCCATCATTCCGTTTCCCTAAGAATTTATACCTAATGTCACCAGTGAGCACTGTACAACCTGCCTGCCCTCTTTCGGGGTTGCCCTTACTCTATTCTGTAACTTCTCTTCACTGACTCCTAAGAAGACAACCCGTAGAAAACGCTGGCATAGCTGACAGGAAACAAGGCCAGGCCCTTGCTGTGCCGGCTGACTTGCGCGGCTGTTTGAAGTTTAGTATGGAGTTACAGAGGAAAGGTCACTGAGCCAGAGGCCAGGTTCTCACACTTGGGGTAATTTTACACCTGGTTCCTAACGCCTGTGGCTGCAGAAGTATACAGATGACTGTCATAAAATACTCTCCCCATGGCCAACATGTCAGCCTTACATAAAATGCTATGGACGTTTATCTGTGAAAGGCGTGGAAAAACCTGAGAACAGACTGGATTGCTAAAGAAAGTCAGCTGCTAACTTCAACACAATTGTTTGCAGTATCAGAATGCAGCCTAACAGCAGGTAATTGAGCACTGGCCTGTAATAACAATCTACTACTTAATTTCTTACATACGTGGTTAGTAAACTTCTTGGACAAGGATCAATGCAGAGCATACAAACTTTAATAATCTACTAATATAAAAGTCAGGGAAAACAAAACACAGCCCAAGAACGTACCAACCATTAAATCCTATGTAAAGGTCCAAGTCAATCAAAGCAGCCGCTGCTTCCT
Organism: Microtus oregoni; assembly: GCF_018167655.1. NCBI lineage: Eukaryota > Metazoa > Chordata > Mammalia > Rodentia > Cricetidae > Microtus > Microtus oregoni. The sequence continues at coordinate 31,888,250 of NW_024543081.1, read as the reverse complement.
TCGTCCCGTCAAATGAATGCACCTAGGGACATATACGTACATAAGTATAGTAATCTGAAAATACACACTAGCATAGATGTACTTTCTAAACAAAACCAGAAATAACAGTAAGGGTTTGATTCCCAGGGCTTGTTAATGTGGTAGCACATGCAATCAATGTTTTTCTTTCAAACCAGACTTGATAATCACAACCTATCATCATTTCTGGTGACACAAAGCAAGGAGTTACCTGCCTAAGATTTCTCTGCAGCTGCCCGAGAGTGTCGCTACAATCACCCTCTCTACCCACTCTCTGCAAAGGGCACAGGAAAGGGAGCCACGTTCTTACACAGGAGGAGGAAGGGTCTGAAACGCTCATTTAAAATATAAAATACTGAAAATCTCATTGCATTTCTCTGCCAGAGGATACTTTTCTTTTAGAGGAGAATGATTAATCATTAGGAGGTAAGCTTTCAGAAGCTCTATAAAGTGGCAAGAATATTGCTTTTAAAATGTCACTTGTGGGCCTCAGCAGTTAGAGTGCTTGCTGCTTTTGCAGAGGATCTGGGTTCAATTCCCAGCACTCACACTGAGTAATTCCAGTTGCCCTCTTCTGGTCTCAGTGAGTACCTTTGTGTTTTGTTTGCGTGTGTGTGTGTGTGTGTGTGTGTGTGTGTGTGTGTACACGAAACACAAATAAATTAAAATAAAAATGAGAATTGTTACATTATCCACACCAGCCACACAGGCAATAAAGGCTGAGATCTTCTTTTTTTTCTTGCTTTAGGTGTCCATATCTAATAAAAAGCAACAACCAACAGTAACACTGCTTACAAATGAAGTCAGGTCACCACTGTCCAAGGAGAGCATGTTACACAGCTGCCTGTAAGATTTGATTTTCCCCTCAGCATTTCCAGTGAACTGAAAAAAAATCTTCCAGTAATATAAAGATAATTTAAAATGTGATTTCTTACAAGCCAGTTCAGAGCACTTGTTGTTAATGCTTTATTGGGCAATTTTTTTATTAAGTTCAGATATTTCAGTTGGCTCTGCTGTTCTTGGTATTAACTTGTTGAAGTCATAGACTCATCTGATTAAAGTTTTACTTAGAAATAAAGGAAATGAGTGAGGGGAAGTCTAGAAATGACAATAAATACCATCAGTAATGCCCAGGTCATTAATTAAAACCTTTCTCAATTCCTAAGTATAGCTCCTAGAGGGGAAATTACAGAGCACAGACTTAGTAAACTACAGAGGAGATGTGCGAAGTACCATCAACATGAGAGCAACATGCAAATGACGTACATCTCTCGCTAGTGGCATGAAACACCGAGCAGGGGAAAGCCTTGAAAAACAGGTCAGGGTCAGAGAGATGGCCCCTTGGGTGAAGGTGCTAACTGAGCAGAGTTCAGTTCCTGAGACACATGGTGGAAGGGGAGAACCAACTTCAGCAAGCTGTCCTCTGACCTACACACACAGCATGACACAGATACACATTCACACACACACTAACTGTAATAAAATTACAAGTGTGTTCCAAGCAAAGTCGCAAAAATGCTCAGGGTTAGGTCCTATCTCCTTGATCGGCACAATGGAACTGTGATTTAAATACCTAAGTAACAATCTTTACCCCAAGAGATGGTCATTGAATCTCCTGAAATTGCATTTGAAATTTTATGTATGTGAGCATTTTTTTTTTTTTTTTGAGACAAGGTTTCTCTGTGTAACAGTTCTAACTGTCCTGGAACTAGCTCTGTAGACCAGTCTGGCCTCAAACTCACAGAGATCCGCCTGCGTCTGCGTCCCAAGTGCTGGGATTAAAGGCGTGCGCCACCACCACCCAGTTTGTAATTTTTTTAAGGCAGATTATTTACTGAAGCCTATGATCCAAAAAGACTAGATCACTATCAGAGATGCAACAGCCAAGGGACAGTAGAGAATATTTATGGGAAATGTCTCAAGAGTAATGACTAAAATCTCCACGTGAGGAACATTTAAGAACAGAATATACATCATAGTGGACGAGCGCACATCAGAGTGAGAAGAATGGCTACCAGCTAGCAAATGAGGAAAGCAAACCTGAACGAAACGACGGGCTATTCTAAGCCGCTATAGGCAGTGGTTTGTGTCACATTTAAACAGAAGAGCACTACGGCATGGGTGGTGGGAAAGAGTGCACACTGAGAGCTGTGTTCATTCACGTTGTTTCCTGTGAGGAGAATTCGGCACTTGTTCTTGTACTTTGACAGAAGCATGACTAAGTGTTAACTGTTTATACACCATCTAGCCCGTAAACACAACAGTAAAACTTCATGTCTTTCAACGTAGCGACTCCATAACTTTACTTTTGATATCTGAGTGAGCCGAAGCCAACCACACTTAGCACAGCCATTGATACTTACCACGCCGCCCACACACCGGTCTCTATTTCTTCTCATTATGTCTGGGAATTAAAAAACAAATTTCAGCTACTTCAGCCCACCTACCACACAGTTCTTAAACTGTAATGATTTTTCACTTTTAACTCACCCAAAAAGTCGGCATGTGAGTTTCGACAATGAAGAAACATTGGTAACTGTGTCTGTTCTGACAGTTCAAATTGTTTTTTGAAATATCTACACAATGCATAAAAATTTCCACATTAAAAATTTTATTTTAGTGTGAGACATATATCAAATAAGTTTTAACTAAAGGAATTTTATTATTTAGAAACGGGAATATGGAAGTGAAAATAGTGATCCAGATATTAAAAACCATCAGGCGGGGGCTGGAGAGATGGCTCAGAGGTTAAGAGCACTGGCTGCTCTTCCAGAGGTCCTGAGTTCAATTTCCAGCAACCACATGGTGGCTCACAACCACCTGTACTGAGATCTGGCACCCTCCTCTGGTGTGTGGGCATACATCAAGGCAGAATGTTGTATACATAATAAATAAATAAATCTTAAAAAAAAAAACAACCCATCAGGCTCTTTCCTGTCACTTAGCTTCTGGAACGGGATGCTTCATTTACTAGGATTACAAATCCATTTCCACTATGTCCATTGGGTCTCCATTTAAATTGGTGACTTAGTCTTTATTAACTAATCCTGCTGGGCTAGAATAAGCAAAAGTGTCTTTGTTTCAGTTAAAGTGGGGACATTTTGCAGGCTAGGAAACATAAAAACCTGGAAGAAAAGATTAAGATTACTAGTAGTGGGCTGGGGACAGAGCCAGGAGTCCTTGTCTGGCATGCACAAAGCCTGGGTTCAATCCCCAGCACCACCTGAAAGCAAGCGCGGTGGATCAGGACTGCATTTTCAGCACTTGCGAGGTGGAGACATGATCAGAAGTTTAAGCTGATCTGCAACTACCTAATTAGTTCGAGGCCAATCTGGGCCACATGAAACCTGTTTCAAAAAACCCCAAGAATTACTACTACCCACATCTTCCACAGCCACTAAAGTAGCACATGTGCCGACATTCAGTGTGCGCTGTCACTGTGTAAATGTAGATGCAGTTATACACCATAGGCAACGATCTCCCCATGGTGCGCACCACACATAACCCCATGGCTCAGCCACACGACCAAGTCACTGTTTTATAGAACTAAACAGTTTATAAAGTAGCTTTCTGTCACAGACTAGACAAATGTATAATTTATTAATAATATTTATTTATAACAAAAGCCTATAATGTGCCCAGAGAATTTTAAATAATTCAAGAGGAAAAAAGATCCATGAGTTTAAGTCAAATAGGTACCATGAAGGGTATGTGATAGGTGTGTGGAGGGCTCTGGAGAAATGGCTTAGCGGGTTAAGAGCACTGGCTGCTTTTCCCAGGGCACAGGTTCACTTCCTCACAACCAAGTGTAACTGCAGTCCCAGGGGCTCTGATGCCCTCTTTTGGTCTTTGCTGGTACTGCATGCACATATGCAGGCAGAACACTCATATACACAAAAATAAATGTTTTAAATGTTTAAAAAGTCAAGTGCTGCCAGGCGGTGGTGGCGCACGCCTTTAATCCCAGCACTCGGGAGGCAGAGGCAGGCGGATCTCTGTGAGTTCGAGACCAGCCTGGTCTACAAGAGCTAGTTCCAGGACAGGCTCCAAAACCACAGAGAAACCCTGTCTCGAAAAACCAAAAAAAAAAAAAAAAAAAAAAAAAGTCAAGTGCTAGCAGGCAGTGGTGGCACACACCTTCAATCCCAACACTAGAGGGGCAGAGACAGGCATCTCTGTGAGCTCGTGGCCAGCCTGATTTACAGAACAAGTTCAAGGACAGGCTCCAAAGCTACAGTGAAACCGTCTCAAAAAAACAAAACAAAAAAAAAAGTGGGGGCTGGTGAGATGATTCAGCAGGTACAAGTATTTGCTGCGTGACGAGGATGAAAGCTGCGCCTGAGTTCCAGCCCCAGCACACACCGAAGTAGGACGCAGAGAACGAAGTCCACACCACAGTTGGCCTCTGGCCTCCGCTTGCATGACATGGCAGGCCTGCTCCCTCACAGAAATAAAATAAGAATCTTGAAAAGAAAATTTCCACATGGCTAAACAAAAAAACACACTACCAGTACACACTGAGGATAACAGGTATATAACATCAAATAATTGCCTTTTAACAAAACCAACCAGCTTCCTCTGTTTATCTGACTAATAACTCCTTCTGGCTCATAAACGACAATTATTCGTGGTTCGCAGCTGCCCATCCTGTCACAGCTCTGACCTACTCGGGTTGAGTACTACTTCAGATAGCTTGGGTCAGCGCTGAGGACAGAGCTTGCCAGGGGCAGCTGCGGAGCAGCAGCTGCTCCTGGTTAGGACTGGGTGGAAAAGCCCAGCGTGTGACACTGGCAGTAATCCTCTCCCAGCTGGCTGACAGCCTGGATGGGGCACCTGAGTGTCCTCATGGCAATATTTTCAAATCTTGTCTGATGCCTGCTTTAAAAAAAAAAAAAAGACCTACATAATATTAACACTGTAAAGCCCCAAGAAAAGTGTCCAGGGCAAGTGGAACAGGGTATCTAAGTTAGAAACACTGCTACGATTCAAAAGATAAACTTTCATAATCAAAGCAGGCCTTTTCCTTGTTCCCATTCCTTGCTTCACCTTCTTGTTCTCTAAAAGAGCGCTTCTCGGGGCTGGAGAGGTGGATGGTTCCCTGGTTAAGAGCACTGGCTGCTGTCACAGAGAGCCATGTTCCCAGCGCCCACAGAACGGCTGATTCACAGTGCCTGTACTGCAGGTACAGCGGACCTGACAGCCTCTCCTGACTTCCACGTGCATATACACGGACACAGTGATGCATTTTTTCTGACACTCTCTCCTGACTTCCACGTGCATATACACGGACACAGTGATGTATTTTTTCTGACACTCTCTCCTGACTTCCACGTGCATATACACGGACACAGTGATGTATTTTTTCTGACACTCTCTCCTGACTTCCACGTGCATATACACGGACACAGTGATGTATTTTTTCTGACACTCTCTCCTGACTTCCACGTGCATATACACGGACACAGTGATGTATTTTTTCTGACACTCTCTCCTGACTTCCACGTGCATATACACGGACACAGTGATGTATTTTTTCTGACAGCCTCTCCTGACTTCCACGTGCATATACACGGACACAGTGATGTATTTTTTCTGACACTCTCTCCTGACTTCCACGTGCATATACACGGACACAGTGATGTATTTTTTCTGACAGCCTCTCCTGACTTCCACATGCATATACACAGACACAGTGATGTATTTTTTCTGACAGCCTCTCCTGACTTCCACATGCATATACACAGACACAGTGATGTATTTTTTCTGACAGCCTCTTCCAACTTCCACGTACATATACATGGACATGGTGATGTGATATATTTCTTGAAAGCATTCCTCAAAAACCCTCAACGAAAGCCACAGCTGGCATTTTCCTTTAGAAGCCATAATTATTGAGTAGTCAATCTCAATCTGTCCAGGCATGCACTATGGACTTTACCCATCATATACTGAAAAAAGGGGGACAGAGGCATACAGACAACCAGGGAACAGCAAGACTGTGTCCCACCTCAGGCCAGCTCTCCGAAGATACATTACTTATATTTCTCACACGCAATAACTATTATGCTTTTATAAAAGGAAAAGTATTTTTTTATAAACCAACAAATCATTTACTAGATTAATATTTCACATGCTATAAAAAAGCCAGGTGTGGTGGTGCATGCCTTTAATCCTAGCATTCAAGAGGCAGAAGCAGGAGGATTTCGCTAAGTCTGCATAGTGAGTTCCAGGTCAACTAGGACTACAGGGAGACCCTGTCTCAAAAAAAAAATTAAAAACTAAAAAAAATAAATAAATAAAAAGAAGGAAGGAAGAAAAAAACAAAAGAAAGCATAGCTCAAGGGCCTGGGGAGGTGGCTTGGTAAATAAAGTGTTTGCCGGGCATTCATGTGATCCTGAATTTGATATCCATGTAAAAGAAGAATCCCAGGTCCCAGTTATGAACCCTGCCTCAAAACAGCTGGGCAACTCCTTACTGACATCTGACCTCCATATGCACACACATGCATGTGTATCTGTGCACATGTATGCATATACAAAGTCTAGGTCAAGATCTAAATTCTTCCAAAAACAATAAGTTCAACAGTAAAAATCAAATTACAGCCCTTTTATCCATACAGGAAACAGAGAGCACCACCTTCCTTAACTAGACACCAAGGGAACTACACGAGCAGACCTGCTGTATGCTTTCGACACACTGGAAGAACACCAGTCTGCTGTGTATTTTCAATATACTTAGGTAGGTATACTGAAATTGATGGACACAGGAGAGATTAGCCTATACGGGGACAGGGTGGGGGCAAGGTGGGATGGGGTGGGGGAGGTCCCTGGGTATCTGTCTTCTTGACAACAATCCAAATGAGATTATTACTTCTATAGACATTTTAGAATCTCAAGTTAAAAACTGCCTACAATCTTACCAATATCTTCGCTTTAGTTTGTTCTTAGCTTATCCTTTTTTAAGGAGATCAATATCATGCTGTCACCTTAGCAAGGACATTTCAGATTCCCCTGTTCATCCATCTCCTAGACATACCCTTTCTGCTTTTAGTGGTGGTGGTAGGAACTGAACACAAGTCCTCGAGCGTATGCACTTCCCTGACAGCACGCACTAGCCTACAACAATTATTTATAGACTCTCTTGTCTGTAAAAGCCGAAGAGCCAAGCTTTACTCTTAGCACACTGAAGAGACACTCAGCAATCATTTACAGAACAGACTGAGCTCCACTCTATTATAGACGCTCGGATGTGTGCTACAGCTTAATCATACCCTGCTACACATACTATGTTCTAACACTGATGATAGAAGCTATCTTCAGAGAAGTAAATAGAACCTGTGAACACTATCAATACTGGTCTGCAGTATTTAGGTGGCACTTGAGAATCACTTTAAACTCATTGTAGATAGAAGAAAGACCATACAGGCAAGGTATCCTGTGGGACTCTGCAGCAGAGCTTCTCATGATCCGGTCTCTGGTTCAGGAAGCTCATCCTGGCCCAGACAGACACTAGAGCAGAGGAATGGCCTGAGAAGCTTCTGTCCCAGTGTGAATCGGTGAACTTTTCGGGTTAGGTGAACTGATTACATGGTGTTCATAGACAAATCTCAAAGTGTCTCTAACACTCCTGGCAGTATAATGTGAAGTCTCTCAGGTCATCACATCAGGTGCCATAGATGCTCCCCCCCAATCAAATTACAAAATTTATTAAGAGGTAATTTGGTCCAGATTCTTCTTCATATCTAAGAAACTACAGTGGACAAACGGTAGATGGTTTGTGCATAAATATATCTCTTGCCACCACTACCAAAACATCTATGATACAGAACATATCCCTTTGTTCTATCATTCAGATCAGATCCAATGATTAATCAGCTGGGGATTATTAGTTTCATGCCAAGATGTGTGGTCTTTGTTTCACTTAACTCTTGATATATGCCAGGGGAAGCAACCACACCTTGATATCTAACACCACATGTGCCAAATAAAAATCATTCTTAGGAGCTTACAACCGTTTCTCAAATCAACAAATTTCCTTACTTGAGCTGAGTATCTTTGGGACAAAACTGCAGGCGGTCAAAATCTTCAAAAGAAAGAATAATCATTATTGAGGATTTGAACATAACAAGCAGTTATTTTCAAAAGAATGCTAAGTGTGGAGGTTTGCACTTACCGAGCCCACATTCCCCTATTGCTACAACTTTGTCCTTGTTGTTCCCTGCAAGGTCCAGCAATCCTGCCAAGTAACCATCAGGGCTAGTCTTTTCAAATTCATCACATCTTGTGGGATGACACCCAACTGTACTGAAAAACATGTCTAACAGAAAACCACATCTTAGGGTTATTTTCAGAATATTGTTCATATTATAGCTAACACATTAAAATGAGTGAAAAGGGCAATTTCAACTTATCTTTGACAGCTATAAACAATTCAAACTTCCAGAATTATGTACATTAAACAAGAATTTCTAAATATGTTAAAAAGTGAGATGTGCATATAAAAACTACCTTCATGTATTAATAAAATAGTCAATGAATTCTTTCCAAAGCTATATATATCAAGCACCTGAGAATGGAGAGTGGGATGATTTATTAAAATATCATCATCTAATCTTATCTTTTTTTATTTAAATATGTAGCGCTTCACAAATTCGCATGTCCTCTTGTACAGGAGCCATGCTGATCTTCACAAATTCGCATGTCCTCTTGTACAGGACCCATGCTGGTCTTCTTTGGTTCCAATTTCAGCAAATGTGCTGCATGTCCTGCCAAAGCGGCACCCAGGTTTGTCCTTTAGATTCACTATTTACATGCCATCACAATTCATGTATTTAATAAACAACCACCATGCGCCTCCCTTAGAAAGGTTAGCAGTAGAGACAGAGGTGTTTAAAAGTGCCTGCTGCTCTGGGAGAGGACTAGAGCTTGGTCCCTGTGCCAGGCAGCTCACAACTGCTGTCACTCCAGCTCCACGGGCACCTGCAGGACTGACTTAGAGAGTGGGAAAGGGGGATTTCTTTTACAATAAAAAATACAGCTCACTACCTGGAGGCCAAACCTTTAGTAGCTTCAATAGTAAGAAACACAAGCCAGAAGTCTGTGTATCAGGGCTGGGAGATTGGCTCAACGGCAGAGTGCTTGGCTATCACATGCACCATGCACAGTGCCCTGGGTTGGGCCTCTAAACCAAGAGACCCAGTTCTGTTTGTTTTAGGAATTTAACAGGAACTCGCAGCTGAACTCAAAGAAGGGTACAGAGCTTTCCTCAGGCTCTCCCACAGGTAATAGGACCAGCAGACGTCTCTTTAGTGGGAGGAAGGATAGTAATAAAGATGGGAGAAGAATTTCAAAACTAAACTGTTGAGAATGCAAAGCATGGAAGAAAATCTTCCCTCATACTTCAAAAAAATCCTCGGAAGATGATTGTTTTCATGTTTTTAAGATTGAGAGTCAATGCAGCCGAAAGAAAAGCATGCATTTTAAAGATTTCTATAAAAAACAGTTTTTGATAAGATTTCATGCATAAAAGAAACACAGCTGTACTGTAAAAAAAATTGTGTGGGATGCCTAATCTCTAGATTTCTAGCAAAGTATGCATATAAAACAGTTATATGAATGTCAAATAAGCTGCTAAGATTTGAAATAAGCATGGAATGTGTGAGCACCCAGAGAGCAGCGCATTTTCATTTTAGTAGTGTGTGTGCTGAGGAGTGCCCATGGAGACCAGAAGAGGATGCCTCATCCCCTGTGCTGCGTCTTGTGGGCAGCTGCCCCTTACTGGGAACTGAACTTGAATCCTCTGCAAGAGCAGCAAATGCTCTTAAACGCCAAGTCATCTCTCTAGCCCTAAGAGTAGTATATTATATTATTGCTTAAACCCCTGGGCCTTACACAGTCTGACTCACAAAATAAATGTTCAGTAACAATAATCCTCTACAATTTTAGTTAAAAGATTTTAAATAAAAATTCATATCAAACATTAAAATACGCACATAAAATTTTATATCAGAATTACTTGAAGGTAAATGATGTATGTGGATGACTTTACCCTTATTTACTAAAATCCTAATCTCTGTTAAGTACTACAAGGTTTTTCCAGACACTGATATACCACAGAGTACTCTAAACTCTGTCGTCATAGTCATGATCCACAGAAATCAGCTATTTTCCTGTCATTTCTATAGTCAGCATTCTCCGTATTTGTACCTTCAGCAGATCTCAGAAAGACTTCTTCACAATCAATTAATTCACATTTTGTTAGGTAAAAGTAAGAAGAGGGTACCATTTGTGTGTGCCAACTGCAGAGCATCTTTACTGTCTTGTAGACTTCCACCTGTGATCATAAACTGAAATGGCAAGAAGTAAAGAAGCTGACTTCTCCAGGGACATCAACAACTGTTCGCCAAACACCCCCCACCAGATCACTGAGGGCGCTTCACTTGCCCCTCCCCTTTACCCCTCCTCTTCCTTTACCATTCAGGGGGAAGATCATCTCGACACACAGTGCTACCTGACTCCTATCCACACACCCTCCCCTCCCCAGGATTCCTGTGTTAAACAGTAACGTGTATTCACATGCTTGTCTCTACTAGACCCCCAAATCTCCTGAGGACATGATTTATATGTTACAGAAGACAGAATAGCTAGAGACCTGCAAATTCAAAATTCTGTTCACTGAAATCAATGATCATGTAAATCAGTAACAGAACAGTGTTAGTTAATTTAACAAGTCTCCAGTGTGGGCTGGGAACTCCCAGGAGGTCAAAACTGCTTCTTTAAGAATATAATACGTCTCTCATCTTCTTCAGTCTCATTCCATCTCAAACGTACAGGAAGGTCAACCAGATGACACCTGACAGAGTATCACAGCCAACTGACCCCAAAAACTACATGTAAAGCAGCGGTCTTCTAACTTAGCCACAGAGACACAATGTAACACAATCCCCTGCTGCTAAGGTTTGTTTAGAAAATAGGTATTTGTTATTAAAATATACTGTATGTTATAGTTTATCATATTCTAAGATGAGTTGATATTTAAAATATTTTTGCTTTAATTCCTAAATATAACATATATAATACATAACAACCCACCTAAAAGCTCTTTAGAGGCTCCACCATAATACTAAAGAAAATAGAGGGGTTCTAAGACCAAAAACTGATACATTAATGCAGTGACAATTCTGTGTAAAACGAATTCATGGCTCTTGAGAAATCAGCATACTTCAGACAGCCATTACAGTCACTTGGTAGTTAGGCTGCCCATCTCTGCTAATCTGTCAGACAAAATTAAAGAACCCTGTGTCAAAGGTGGCTACCAAGGCAGTGCTGTTTAAGGTACAGTTTCCTAAAGTTTGAATTAATGACACTGATTACTTAGTTATTTAAAACATATTGCAAAGTCTCTCTAAGCTAAAGAATTCATTGTAGGTGCGCGTCAAAGAGAATGCACACAAAACAAAGGTGGAATTGCATATGAAAAATAGATGGTGTCATGCAGCAACTTAAACCTCCATTATGACCAGCCACTGAGCATCTATACAGGGGATATACAGTCCTAACTAAAATCTCAAATGCCCATAGAACATAGGATTTAAGAAATTTTTAAGATATCAGGAAAACTATTCTTCACTAAGCTTACCTAATTCTTTAAAACTAAACCAGATGCCTGCTGTGGGATAATGCTATTGTACACTGTAAAGATTTGTCATTTATATTTATTTATATTAATAAAACACTGATTGGCCAAGAATCCAGGCAGGAAGTATAAGCAGAGTGACCAGAGTAGGAGAATTCTGGGACCAGGAAAGGCAGAGAGGCAGTCACCAGCCAGAAGCCAAGGAAGCAAGATGAGAATGCTTTACTGAGAAAAGGTACCAGGCCACATGGCTAAACAGACAGAATTATAGGTGAATTTAAGTCTTAAGAGCTAATTAGTAATAAGTCTGAGCAATAGGCTAAACCGTTTATAATTAATATATGCCTCTGTGTGTTTATTTGGGACTGAATGGTTGTGGGACTGTAAAGAGAAAGTTCTGTCTACAACTGTCCACATACAAAACTGCAATTGTGTAGAATAGTTTCTAACCAAATTTACATACACTACATATACCTTCTCCAAATAGCCTACGAAAGGAAAGACAAGCCTAGGCCATGGTCTCCTCTCCTAGGGTACAATGCTCCTGATCTGGCAGTGGTGATGTCACCACACACATCATGATGACTTGTTCATACTCGGGATTTTCTTTAACCCACAGGACACTTATCTTGAATATTTTTAAAACATTCCTTTTTTATGGATGAGAAAACTGAAGACTAGACTAGTCCAAGTTTCAAAGCTAGGAAGGAAGAAGCTGGGACTGGAAGCCAAGTCTGTGATGCCAAAACCATGCCTCAATCACCACTACACAGCTGCTGGGAAGGAACTCAGTAAGTCCCAGTGAGTCTGCCTCTGCTCCTGTTTCCACCTACCATCTACACGTGTGTGCGTGTGTGTGTATGTGTGTGTGCTTGACTAGAAGTGAGTGCAGTGCTCCTGCTGACATGGGGACACTTCAGCATTTGCAGAAAAACACGGGACACAAATGATTTATCCCGAGAGAGTGAGCATATGATGGAGCGCTCACGTGCCTTCGGTCCTTTCTCGCTACTTCTGGATAATCGATATAATCTTGGGGTCGGAGACTGCAGAATTTATCTCGTCGTGTCAGGTTTTAGAACTGAGGGTGCTTAACTTAGAATAGTTACAAAGTAAACACACTATGCTATGGAATACGAGTCTGTTTCTTGTAGGTGTGGGCTAGTCTGGTGTTTGTACAACTAACTTAAAGAACTACTTGAAGAATTTGATTTAAGCTAGTTAATACTCACTTTCTTATTAGAGGAGGAATGGATGGGAAAGGGGAAGGTAGGAGGAGAGGAGGGAGGGACAACTTTGGTGGGGATATAAATAAATATATTAATGAATAATAACAATAACCTCTAAAAACTTCAGGAATTTTATGTTGTTAACATGAAAGCATGTATGGCAGTGCATGCATGTGTTTTGATGACTGCTTCTAACACATGCCAAGTTAGAGGACAGCATCTACTCAGAGTTGTCTTTGCATCCAGTACTTGTTTCAGGTTTATTTTTTCTATCATAGACACTGTCACATTCTGATCACAAACCTGAGGATTGTGCACTATAAACAGCTGTGAACAGAGTATTTCTATTTACCTGCTATTTTACACACAGAAATATTCACTAAGTGTGTGCTACTAGCTCTGTAGGGATAAGTCCCGCCCCTTAGGGGGTGTGTTCGCCTCGGGCTAATGTCTGCCTATAAATTTGGTGAGCAAGCTCCGAGCGCTTGCTTCTGCTTTCCTGGTCTCCGCGGGAACGGTGGTTCTGTAAGTCTATTTCTACATTAAAGCTATATATATATTTTTTTACACTCTGTCTGCATTCATTTACGCCGTTACATTTTGGCGCCCAACGTGGGGCATATGTAATAATAGGGGCGGCAGCGGAGCTGCGTCCCCAACACCCCGGCCGCCTGCCCAGCTAGCTTATGCCCCGAAATAATTACACGGACACTGTATTCCTCCAAACACTGCCTGGCCCTTCTCTTCTAGGCTAATTCTCACATATTAATTTAGCCCATTCTAATCATCTGTGTGTGGCACCCCAAGGTGCGCTTACCGGGAAGATTCTAGCCTATGTCCATCCTGGGTCGGAGCTTCATCCCGGGAGCGGGGCATGGCGTCTCTCTCAGGCGTCTGTTGCTGAGAGGAGAGCTTTCGAGTCTCTGAGCTCACTTCCTGTTCCTCCCAGCATTTTGTTCTGTTTACTCCTCCCACCTATCCTCTAACCAATAAAATGGGCCAGGGCAGTGCCTTTATTAGCCAATGACCTTCCTCCATCATTTCCCCTTTTTCGGTTTAAACAAAAAAAAAGCTTTAACTTTAACATAGCAAAATTACATATAACAAAACAGTTATCAAGTAAAAGTTACAATAATCTTTATCATAACTAAGGAAAACTATAACTATAACTAACTATTCTTAACTCCATCAAAGACTCCAGAAAGATATAATATTACCTAAGTAAACAAGAACTAAGAAACTTCAAACTCTAGAAATGACAAAGACATCTCGCTGCCTGGACAGTCACCCAAAGTTCTTTTGTACCGTTGGGGCATCCATCTTCAGCCTTCAGGCCCATGGTATCCAGCAGACATTTCCATAAAGCAGGAAAATTCAAAGTCAGTTCAGTCACTATCTGTTGTGTCCTGCAGAATGTCTCGCAGACTCTTTCAAAATGAATCAGGAACCCCGAAAGATCATCTCACCTTAGGCAAGTTCAGTAGTCCCCTCTCTGCGGGTTCTCTGTGTCCAGTTTATGCAATAGTCCAGGCAAGAGCAGTTTCTTGCCCAAATGGCTATCAAAGTCCATAAGGATCCTCTTCGATGCCCATCTTCCTCTTGAAGTAGATTGGTGCTGCCAGGAGCAGAGTGTCTCATTGTCATGAAAAGTCCTAAATTATTAAAACATTTAAAATGCCATATTCTATAATCTTTGAAAAATATGAAGAATGCCTATCTAAAATATATCTATGTACATCTAGAAAATCTTAACTAACATGACTACAAACTTGACTATTATGATTATCTATTAACAATCTATATTTCTAATTATACATTACATTTTTAAATGAACTACACAATCACAGTTCCTTAATCAAGATCAGAAACACATATACATATAACAAAATTGACCTTAAATCACTAAAAAAAATTCAAATCAATGTAAATTATTCATATCTCTATCATAGCTCTTTCTCTTTTACTTTGCAGCATTTTAACCAAAATTTATTTTAGAGACAAAGAAATTTAATAATAACCAAATTCAGATGTTACCTTTTTGACACCAATCTGGATAGCTCTCTGTATTACATCCTGTAAGTCATCTGTGTAAGAAAAATCACATATTAAGAACATCTAGAAATATATAGAGATATTATCTATAATTTTTTTCTCTCAAAGTAAAAATTTTAAAAAATCATGTACTAAAACACAGCCAAGTCAGTGCTATTTCACTATAATATAGTAAAACTCAAGTTGCAAAACCTTAAAAAAAGTATAAAACAAGAAATTGAATAATTAATAAGTTAATTATATTTTTACTTTTTGATCAAAAAGGAGATGATGGCAGAAGTCAGGAGGTCCAAATTAAAGATGAACTCAATGACTACAATCAATTTTTGTGCTGTGTATCTGAAATTTGCATTTCCGTGTATATGAGAGGGTGTGCACGTGGGTGTGCCCATGCATATACATACATGCAGTCTAGAGGACATCACTGTGTGTCTTCCTCTAGCATTGTCTAGCATATATTTTGAGACTCTTGTTGAACCTGCAGCTCACTGTTTCCGATGGACCACCTGGCCAGCAAGCCCCAGGATCCGCCTGTCTCCCTGCCACACCCCAGGCTTACAGATGCATTCTGCTGTTCTCAGCTTTAACATGGGTGCTGGGGTCTGGACTCAGGACTTCATGCTTTGCATTGCAAGCACTATATACACTGAGCCATCTCCCCAGCCAGTGTTACAGCCAGAAACAAATGGGCAGCAAATAAAATATAAAAACTCAGTTATTAATTTCATATTTCATCATCCGAGTAAATGTAAATAGGATTCAATTATTGTTACTTCTAAAGTAGCTATAAAATTTGAGACAAAGATCACCTTAGTTAATCTTACACTGAGTACAACAGCTAGGCTGGCTAGATTATAAACTGCACAACTGTAGTAGTGATAATTTATGTCAGAAACACATACACAAACACAAATGCAAGTATACATGCAAAAGCAAAGCATGAAATCTAAATGCTACATGGGCAAGGAAAGCAGAATGTAATTTACTCAGCAGTTAAGTTTATTATATAAATAACATATAAACATATCATCCAAATGTCCAAATGAAGTAGGAGACTTAAGTTTTGTGGTGAGACCTGAGAAAGCATTTTTGTTGTTGTTTCGAGTGACAGGGACATTGCCTGTATTTAGAAAAGCTACCCACCACCATCTAGAGAAGCGCAGCACGGTCAGTTTCTGACTTGGCTTACTGCTGGATGGAACTCTCTCATCCTCAACCACAAAACCAACATTTCTGTTCTCACATACATAGTGAGCACAGGCAGTGTGCACAGACACATCTGTTGTAGACACACTGCCTTTAAAATGTGTTGTCACCGCCACTTCCTGCTTGGTCACCTCACAGCCTCATCAGTGACCTTGCACGTGGGGGACGTCGCCTAATGATACAGAGCTTGTATTGGTCACTGGCTTGCAGTCTTAGGACTTGGGAGGAAAATGAGCTTACATGATAATACAAACCACTTGCTTCTGCTGCAGTCTACACTTAATCTTTAAGATATAACTCTATGGTCCCACCTATATACTAGGTCTTATAGTGGTATATTATTTGTGTTTAATAAATAAAGCTTGCCCAAAGATCAGAGTGCAAAGTTAGCCATACTAGTCAGCCATACCGGCCAGGCAGTGGTGGCACACACTTTTAATCCCAGCAGCCACACTAGTTAGCCATAGAGGCCGGGTGGTGGTGGTGCATGCCTTTAATCCCAGCACTAGAGAGGAGTATAAGACAGGAGGAGACAGGAGTTCAGGAGCTCAGTCTCAATCTGAGGTTCGATGGATCGCCCATTTGGACTGAGCATTGTAGAGGTGAGAACTCTCTAGTGGATTGGCTGCTTTGCTTTTCTGATCTTCAGCTTGAACCCCAATATCTGTCTCTAGGTTTTTATTAATTATGTTAAAAGGTCTCTAAGTAGAGACACAGACAGGAAGGGGAGAAGGAAAATAGGGGGAAAGACAGCAGTACACTTTTCTTCAATGACACTGCACTTTGTCCTTGGCTGAAAAATGCTTCTTCCTTTCTAAAAGACTTACTGTTTATTATGTGGGTGTGTCTGTAGGTGGGTATGTGCACACGAATGTGCATGCTGTCGGAAGCCAGAAGAGGGCTTCCGAGGTTTGAGAGCTGGGCTTATAAGCAGTTGTGAGCTGCCAGTGCCGGTGTGGGTGCTGGGAACTGGACTTGGGTCCTTCACAAGAGTAGTAAGTGCTCTCTTTTAACTACTGAGCCAACTATAGCCCCTGAAAATGTTTCTTAAGAACTTGATAAATAGGGCAGTACTGGTACATGTCTTTAATCCCAGCACTTGGGAGACAGAGCCAGGTGGATCTCTGTGAGTTCGAGGCCAGCCTAGTCTACAGATTGAGTTCCAGGACAGCCAAGACTGATTCACAGAGAAAAAGAACTTGATAAACTGATGCTGACAGGAAGTAATTGTTAGGTTGCATACCCTGCTGTTCAAAACAATGGCTTACCAACATGGCTTGTTTGATGTGGTTTATTGTTTTATCTGACATATAATGATGAGGGGTTTTGTTTTAAAACAAGTTCTTACTACACCGCCCGGGCTGGCCTCAAACTTGCTGTGTCCTCTTTCCTCTACCTTCTGAGTGCTGGACTTTTAGACTTTCATTCAGCTACATCAAGTTCTTTAATGTCTCAATTTTAAGAGTGGATTATGCTTTTCAAGATCTACCTTGAGGCAGAAAGTTTGTCTTCATAGAAGTTGCCTTATTAAAAGAAACATTTACCTTGATGCTTCTGCACCCCCCTATAAATTCCTCTGAACATAGGATCTGTCAGGTTGATACCAATATCTGTAGAAAGCAAAAGCAAAACATAATCATTTAAAAAATTACCTTGAAATATCTCTAAATAAGCTTGTCATTCACACCTTTGTTTATTCGAACAGTATCAGTGGGCCAGCCACTTGTCATCACTACTATGATAAATCTGTGGGATACAAGGATGACTAAGATTTGATTTCTGCTCTCTAAAGACTTATGGCAGAAGTGATCAAGGCAGACCTATTCACAGGAAATTATGGAGCATTCAAATGAACATTGAGAGGGATAGGAAAGTTCACTAGAAATAGAATCAAAATACAACATATACACATATGAAATTGTCAATAAAATTTTCAAAATATTAAAAACAAGCAATTAAAACAGTTCTTATGGGACACAGACAAGGAATTTCTATCAGAGTTTGGTGGCTGGTTCAGAAGAGGATCCCAGAAAGAAATAATCCTGAACTGAATGTTACAGGATGAGTTATGAGTTGGTGTGGTGATCTGAATGAGAATGGCCCCCTAGGCTCAGTGGGTAGAACTGTTTGGTAAGGACTAGAAGGTATGGTCTTGAAGGAGGAGGGTGTCATTAGGAGTGGGTGTTTGGGTTTCTAACATCCACGCCATTCCCAGTTAGCTCTCTCTCTCTCTCTGCTTCTTGCTTGTGGATCAAGATGTAAGCTCTCAGCTACTGATCCAGAGACATTCCTGACTGGCGGCTGCCATGCTCCCTGCCATGATGTTGTGGACTCACTCTCTGAAACTATGAGCCCCAGTAAACTTTTTCTTTTCTAAGTTGCCTTGGCCATGGTCCTTTTCACAGCAATAGAAAAGTAACTAGAAAAGTAACTGTTTCAGGGTATGAAACAGAACAATTCTTTAGAAAGCCAAAGGCTTTTCAGGTGCTAAAGAGAAGCACAGGAAAGGGTCTAGCCAGAAAGGCTAGGTCAATTATGGCACACACTTGTGTTTAAAAATACTGGATTCAACAGGATGCCTGATGATTTTTAATCAAAGGGGCAGGATTTGCACTGAAGACATTCATCCGGGCATTCTAGAAGCTGAGATCTGAAGGGAGCAACAGAAGTTAGGGTGTCTCATTTGGAAACTGGCAAAAGCTCATGTCCAGTGAAGACAGTCTGATACAGCAATGAAAATGAAGATGTAGAGAAGGAAATAAATTATTTCCTTTATTCACCAACTACACATGGAGTCTGACTTTTGTCAAATGCTGTATGAGGAGTTAGGAAATACACATAATTCTTGGTCCTTCCTTATGCTATGGGAATGTACGGTATTCATGAGAACTACAAATGTAGCGTATAACATAATAAGCTACACTATAAGCAATGGAAAGCCAAGAAATCCCATCTAATTCATTTATTGCATCACTTGGCCCTAGCATAAAGACTGGCCTGTGGGATGCACTTTGTCTGCACATTAACCTGTAGGGGACACAAAGGAGGGGCAATATGGTTACAGAGAGTACTGGAAAAAGCTCCACAGAGGATCTGGGTCTTGAAGACAGAGTTTAGGCCTAAAAGCTGAAGGCACAGGGCATTCTAAGCACAGGTGTGTGTGCACAGACATGCTGTACCTAAAACAATACAAGAGCTCCATGGTGCCTGCAGGGCAGAGAGTCTCCAGGAAGAAACACGCTGCAGTACCTCACTCCTCTCAGCCCTCCTCACACCTTCAACATTTGGCCATGTCTGTATACATTCCGGGTTGTCTCCGTGAGAGGAATGTTACTGGCATCTAGGGTTGAAGCTATGAATGCTGTCAAACATCCCATAACCGAGAATTATCCAATCCACCAAATCAATGTTGCTCTCAGTAAACCTCGTAGAGCATAAAAGGACAAGGGGAGCAAGATGAAAAGTTAGTCATAACCCTGCCCCAAACCTCCCTTATTTAAAATAAATACTCTCAGTTTCAGGAAAGAAAATAATAGCCTGACTTCCAGCAGTAGGGGCAGCTGCCTACCAGTAGATCTCCATCCACACTCCTGCCAAATGTCAGGTTCTTATTTCCCTGCCAGGGTTCTGCCAGGCTGCACCCCAGGATGTGCTGCTCCAACATTATGACAAACCTTGAGAGGGGAATAGGAGTTTGGAGAACCCAAGAAGTAACAAAGAGAGAAGTCTCGGCATTTGAACCAGCAAGAAAAAGACACAATATGGAATATTACAAATATGTGTGCATGTTAGCATACCAACAGAGATGGTGAGGTTATGAATTCCTCCTCCACTGGAGGGCTACTATGATACAAACACTATAATACAAATATGATACTATGATAGCAGTATCTCATAGGAGGGCTACTATGGTACAAAGACCATCTAACACACAAATCCGCACCACAAATACAATAGGTTTATGGAATGTCGGAGCTCACAAGAAATCACTTTTTAGTTTTCAAATACAGAAAGAAAATTAGCTAAAGGAGACAAGCTGAGAAAGAAGAAGCAGTGAAGAATCCTTTCTGTCTAAATAATCCTGCCGGGGTTTGGTCTTTAGTTACTAGTCACCATCCAACATCAACGACTACAAAAACAAAAATAGCCTTTATTGCTTTTAGCCTTTTCTAGCTCATTTCACTTTTTAATGTTTTAAAAATTAATTAAGATATATTCATTAAGGTATTTATTTGTGACACTCCTTAATGAAAGCAAGGGAGCCTTTACTGCAGAGGGATTATAGCAATGAGGGTTTTGCTTTGTTTAGATTTGTTTTTTTAAATTGGACTAACTACTAAGACCAGGATAGCCTAACACT
This sequence comes from Microtus oregoni, assembly GCF_018167655.1. Lineage (NCBI taxonomy): Eukaryota > Metazoa > Chordata > Mammalia > Rodentia > Cricetidae > Microtus > Microtus oregoni. The sequence goes on along the minus strand of NW_024543081.1, from coordinate 31,867,750 downwards.
TGTAAGGATCCTTCTGCCTGTGTGTCCCAAGGCTTGGCCAGAGACATGGCCACAACATTTGGCTGTGATGAGGGTTCTGCAGTAGAGCAGAGAGATCAGGCTCAAACCCCAAAATGAGGCTAAATGAAGATTAGAGTCAGGAGAAGGTAGGAATCAGTAGGTAAGCTTCTAAAGGCCCAGCAGGTATACCAAACCCAACTTGACACATCCTCACTGAGGGTGGATCCCAGTAGCAGGAGGACTGAGGGTAGGAGGTGAGGAACTGAAAGTGGTACACCAGGGTGAGGGTTTTCACTAACCAAGAGCTCAGTGTTGGGGCTGGGTCAAGAAGCCAATTCAAGGACAGTCAGACTCCATTTTCTCCAAGGAAGTCTTTGTCATCAACAAAGTGACCAGAACTTTCCTAAACATAATGGAACCCAAAGCAATTAAACACATAAATATCTAGCCCATGGTGGGTGGTGCCATCCTTTGGCTGGAAATCCTGGGTTCTATAAAAAAGCAGGCTGAGCAAGCCAGGGGAAGTAAGTCAGTAAGCAGCACCCCTCCATGGCTTCTGTATCAGCTCCTGCCTCCAGGTTCTTGCCCTGTTGAGTTCCTGTCCTGACTTCCTTCAGTGATGAACAGCAATGTGGAAATGTAAGCCAAATAAACCCTTTCCTCCCCAACAAGCACTTTTTGGTCATGTTTTGTCTCAGCAACAGAAACCCTAACTGAGACAAAGTGGTACCAGCGTAGTGTTGCTGTGACACACAAGGTTGTTGAGAAGGTTGGGAAAAGGCCTTGGAACTCTGAGCTACAAGAGTCGTTGAATATTTAGAGCTCTGTGGGATGTTTTGTGAGAGCTTGGAAGATAAGACTGTTGAGAGCAGTGCAGAGGGCGGAGGCCTGCCTTGTGAACTTTCAGAAGGAAGTTTAAAGACTTTATTGGGGCTATTCGTTATACTGAATTAAGATTCTGTGGCTCTGGTTAGCAGGGGCTGAAGAATCAGCTGTGGTTAACAAGACACCACAACTGCTGAACAAAACCTGTGCTCTGCTGGGATACTCCATGCTGCTCGGCTGGAGCTGAGAAATTAGCGGTGATGGAGAAGAGAGCAGCATCACTGAGGTGAAATCGTCTGGGAAGTGTTTCCTCCACAGAGAAGCTATGCTTTGTGCTGGCAGCCAGGCTTGGTAATGTGTAAGAGTCACCCAGGTGGTACTGGTTTTGAAGGCATGAAGGGGTCACGGAGCATAGCGGAGGCTTGGCACTGGGAGAGGCCAGAGATCACTGGTGAAGGTGGAGCCTGAGGCTGAGTGTCAGTTGAAGACCAAGGATTGAAGAGGTCATGCCAAGAAGTTGAGGCTTGGCATCATGAGGAGGCCTATGAGAGGCTATGGGTTAAAGTGCAGCCCAGTTGTAGCAGAGACCCCCCAGCACTTTGGAGATGCCAGTACCATGGATGACCACCAAGAACAGCAGCAGCAGGAGAGTGGAGCCCGCCAGAGCCTAGAAGACAAGCTATGGGTGCTGCAGAGGGTGGGGCTGGAGATCATGAGTGGATCCCAGACCTTGAAAGGCTGGAATTTGCATTTGCTTTGATTTGATTGTAACTATGCCCTGGTTCTTCCCTCTTTGAGTAAGAAAGTATTTTACTGGAGCCCATAGTTGAGAGACTTTGGATTTTAAGAGACTATTTTAAAGGGACTGAAATTTTAATGGGTTTGAATTTGTAAAGATCATGGGACTTTTAAAGTCATGTTCTAATTTTGAGATCTTGGGGATGAATAAGTAAGGAAAGGTTGCGGCTTAATCGTGATGTGTTTGTGTCAAGTTGACACAAGCTAGAGTCATCAGAGAGGAAACAGCTGAGCAAATGCCTCCATGAGATCCAGCCCCTGTGGGTGGTACCATCCCTAAGCTAATGGTTCTGGAAACTATAAAAAAAGCAGGCTGAGCAAGGCAGAGTGGGGAGCAAGCCAGTGAGCAGCACTCCTCCACAGCTTCTGCAGCAGCTCCTGCCTCCAGGATCCTGCTCTGTTTGAGTTCCTGTCCTTCAGTGATGGACAGCAATGTGGAAGTATAAGCCAAATAAACCCTTTCCTCTCCAACCTGCTGTTTTGTGCTTTGTTAAAGCAATAGAAACCCTAAGACACATCCCAACTCTAGTGCAAAAGGAACCAAAGATTAATTGGAGGCTCAGTTTAGGAAGCCATTTTCACCCTTGCCCCAATCCTAGGCAGAGCAGACCTCAGATATTCTGAGGCAGATGGCAGAAGGCTGATTCCGGGAGATTTGCTACCTCATAAGAGTTGTTCTCTAAACTCAGACTTCTGGTTCAGAGACATGGTGTATTTAAACCTGCTGGTTCAGTCCTGGCTCAGGTCTACCTACAGTGCTAGTGCTCAGCCTGCTTCTTCCTTTTCCTACAGGCGTCTTCGTGGCTCACAGTCCTTTTCTCCCTGTCAGTTATTAGAGCCACTAATTCCTTGATAGACCGAGGACAGCCCCTTCATGTCCTCACCAAGCTGAATGGCAGAGGACTTCTGTCCCTCCACTCTGAATCACACTGACTTCCTCTACGGCCTTCTCCAGGCTCCCACACAAAATGCTCTCAGACAGAAGACACTTGCTTGCTTACCCGCCCACCAGAAACTTCTGTGGAAAGTCTACAGTAATTTAGCCCTTCGATAAGAGGAACCAAAGAAAAGTTCAGACAAACTAATTAGAGTTCGATCCATGAACAAGATCCATGAAGCACAATAAAATGAAATGACTACAATTACAGTTATGGAAAGAGAGCTTGCAGTCAGAACTCTTGCCACTGCCAGTTACTAGCCGAATAATCTTGGTCCCGGCTGAGCCTCCATTATCTTCTTGGTGGATGAGCAGAATTATCCTCTGGCAACAGAATATGACTCAGATCCAAGAATAAAGATGACAGTATTTTGCACATTAAAAGCCCTATAATAGGTAATTATTATCATTACCAAGTATAGAACAAAAACTGGAACATGCCACCACCATATGGGATTTGAGCTATTTTGTTAGCTGTACTGTTCTAGCATCTTCAGTACTCAGTGCTCCAAATGCAAAAATTTGCTATCCAAAAGTCAACTAAGTCTATCTGTTTGACACCTCCTGTGTGTACATGTGTGCATGAGTGTGTATTAGTATTCACATGCATGTATGTAAATGGGTACATGTGTATGTAGCCCTGACATTGATGTTGAAAGTCTTTCTCCATTTACTTTTCATTTCATTCATTGAGGCAGGGTTTCTCAATTGAACCCAGAACTTGCCCCTACAGCTGGTATTGGGCTAGCCTGGAGATTCTCTGCCTCCCAAGGTCCAAAATTACAGACAGGCTGCCAAACCCACCTGGGTTTGTTTGGGGGATCTGAGTTCTGGTCCTTACCTTAACCATTGAACTATCTATTTTGTCTGTTTTGATGGGTCTTCAAAAACAAAATCAGCTAAAATTCTATTATTTTTCCTGTTCAGGATGTGCTGATCTATGATAAGGGAGAGTATCTTAACTTAAAAGCATTCTTATCAGAAGTATGCTTATTGGCAATTAACTCAAAAGTAAACAAATACTGCTGGGCAGTGGTGGTGCCTGACTTTAATCCCAGCACTTGGGAGGCAGAGGCAAGTGAATTTCTGCGTTCCAGGCCAGCCTGGACTACAGAGCTAGTTTCAGGATACGCAGAGTTAGAAACCCTGCCTTGAAAAACAACAACAACAAAAAATAGTATATAACTTCTAGCCAGTTTGGTCAAAGATGTGAATAGTTTGAAAAGTAGGAAACCAAGTGAGAAGGAATGGAAGACACGGTAACATGAGCAATCACTGCTTCCTTCTGACTGAAGGAGTCATACACTGGAATGCCCTGCTATATAGGACAGTGATGTCTCCATTTTGTTAGCTTTTAAAAATAGCTGTCTTAGAGAGAGTGAGTTCCAGGACACCCAGGGATACAAAGAAAAATCCTGTCTCGAAAAAGAAAAAAAAAGAAAAAGAAAGAAAGAAAAAAGGCTGTCTTCAATAAAAACTCCAAGTGGTGGTGAGTTTATTTTTCAGAGCAAAGTGGGATCGTGCTGGCACAGTTGGTCCTCAGAGAAAGCAGGATCTGCAAGCCAAAGCCTCATTGACTGGGTTTACTGAATCATGTCAGGGAATGTCGCCTAGATTTAGGGACACAGAGAGACAGCAAACAAGGGATTTAAAATGGTTTTGGATTTTGTTAGCCTTGAGGTATAATTAATTTCAAGATCAGGAACACCACTGTTTAGCAAACAGACAAATCCAAAAGGTGGGATACCCAGCCCAGATTCCTCAGCAAGTGAGTGACAAAAGATACATAAATGAACACAAGGATGCTAGAGCAGGGGATCCAAAACCCCTCTCTGCATCCTCTCCACGCAGGACCAGCTTCTGCTTCAATCCCAAAGTGTTGAAGTTAAAGGTGTGCATCACAATACCTGGCTTTAATACCAATGTTGTTTGTCCCTATACTAATAATGGTTGTACATTTAAATTGTTTTTAAAAATCAACAGACTATTTTGATACCTATGAAAATTATTTAAAAGAACAAGATTCAGGTGGTGGAAAGATGGCTCAGCAGTTAAGTTGCTGCTGCTCTGCCAGGAGGGTCCAAGTTGGGTTCCCAGTGCCCACATCAGATAGCTCACAACTGCCTGTGACCTTCAGGGGCAGGTCCCTTCTTTTGGCCCTCATAAGTATTTATACACATGTACCCACTCCTGCATGGATAAAATAAATCAATTAATTTAATTGATTTTAATTTGATAAAATTAATTTTAAGGTCAAGATTTAATGTCTATAAAATTTTATTGCAGCATGGACACACTGACTTGTTTATATACCAGGATTGCTTTCGGATAACAAGGTGTAAGATAAGAAAAACACGAACTGTTTTCTCTGATATACTCACAATCCACATTAAATATATTTTAAACATTATTATAAAAACATTGCAAGTAAAAAAAAACTTGAGGCACTTTTTAAAATCTGTATTATCATTTCACAAAACAAAGTTTCCTTGCTTCTTGTGTAAATCTGTGCGAGCCCTTCTTTTTAGTTCTTTCGATCAAGAACCTGGACACCCTCAGCCTAGACTCTAAACAACCAGTAGCAGGTATAGAGACGACAGAGGCAAGGAGTCCGAGGGGCTCTTGCGCCCTCTCCAGGACACACCACTTCCTAGCACCTCATGTCAAGCTCCGCTTCTGTCCTTTCATGGCCCTGATTCAAAATCTGAAATACTTCCCCGCCTCTCCTTCTCTGCCACTAAATTACGGACTGACTATCTGGGTAACCTCATCACTGCCTCTTCTCACCCTCAAGTAGCCGGAAATTCCACAAAGACAAGGCTCATGATGAAATGACCCACAACTGCATCCCAGAGGGCATGATTCTTTTCATATAACTGGCATTTATCTACAGAGTGACACTTAAGTAATCGAGGCTTTTGGGCTCCAAATTATCCTTCCAACCCTACCTTTTACAGTGTCCCCAAAGTTTTCCCAAGTGTCATTTTGAATCCCCGCCGCACTCTCCAGCTGTTGAATGGATCGTGGTACTTGCCACGTAACACAATTTGTTTCTTTTCCACCTGCCTGTGGACCCTGCCACGTTCCTAGGACCCAATGCCAAGTCTATCAGTCATCTGTGATATGAACAGATGCTGGGTGAACCGGTACCTTGAAGGCATTGTCCGGCAGGCCGTGAAGAGAAGCAAGAGAATATAGTGATAAACTCGGGGGCGGTGCTTTCTTTTTCTTTTGTGGGGATGGGGGACTCAGGGGCTAGCCCATGCTAGCAAGCAGCCTACCGCTGACAGACACTCCGACACTTACTGGTCTATTTTCAATTGAATAAAATACAAAAAAGGGGGGGCACAATCACAATTATACACAACTCGTGCGGTCTCACAAATGAACACACACACTCAGGAAACCATCCCTGATCAGAAACCGGATCACTGATTGCCGGCACGCGAGGCGTCCCGGAATCCTCTGCACCCTCGAAAGGCCACGCCGCGAAGAGGGGACCCGAGACCGCCAGCAAGGCCCAGAGCCAAGGAAAACCCGCCCTTACCCACGAACTTGAAGCGACTCATGACAGCGCGGCAGGCTCCTCCCCGGCAGAAGCGGAAGTGTCCCGGGAGCACGCTCAACCTTCCGGCTCCGGCTCCGCCTCGCGATCGCCCCCTTCCGGGTACCCGGCAGCCCCCGCGGCGGCCGCTGAAGGTGAGCCGGGCGCTATGGCGTTCTGCGCTGCTCCGGCCTACCTGACGCACCAGCAGAAGGTGCTGCGGCTCTACAAGCGCGCGCTGCGCCACCTCGAGTCGTGGTGTATCCACAGGTGGGAAGAGGGGACTCGGGGAGCGGAGGCTAAGAAGCCATGTGGGCCGGGGCTGCTCAAGGACTTGGGATCACAGTGACGGGAGTCCGCCCTTGAACCCGGATCCTGTTGCAGCCGTCTGCTTGTTTGATCTGGTGGAGACGATTGTGTGGGGGTGGGACCGGGGTCCAGCGCAGAAGGTTGCATGAAGAGAATAAGCACAAAATACCTCGGGCTGTCATTGTCAGGGGTCCAGCGCTAACCTTTTCGCGACTCAGTCGTTCCTAATAGCAACGTTAAAACGTACATGATGTTTAAGTTTGCAGAGTAACTCGGAAGTTGGCGATTATTTTAGCCTTGTTTTACAGATGAGCAGCCTCAGGAATTGACCTGCTCAGCACTATCCAGCTTCAACGTCAGCGTGGCCAAGTTAGGATTAAAATTTAGGTTTCTAACGCAAAAACATCATCAGTCTCGCTCCTGTCCATCATCTTTCCTCTGTTTAGCTTTATCTGATCGCTCCTTCTCATTACCGATGCGTGGTTTTCCCCTCCTACATAAATCTCATCAACCAACTGTGACTCTAAGAGCCTCATATGGTGGCATATTCTGGGGGAGACAGAGAAATCCTCGGTCGCACAATGAATTTGAGGGGCCAGCCTATGCTTTTTTTTTTTTTTTTTTTACAAATAAACAAACAACAATACAACGATACAGTATTAAGACAAGTAGAATTTCATGACCTAAAAGAAATGCAAGGTGGGTAACAGCCCAAGATCTGTAATGTTCGACCTCCACACTCTTATCAAGAAAATGCTGGAAAACTGAGCGGCCCTGGAAGGCCTGCGGAGGTTGTCTCTGAATCCTAGGATGCAAATCCGGGACTCGACCTCTTTGTTAAGCAGGCGCGTGCCCTGTGCACCGTTGTACAGTGGTTAGCTTCTTTCCTCAGATTTTCTTACTTGTTTGGCAGCATTTGCCAGCTTCTGTTCGGGAGGCCAAGTGAATGACAGTTATTCCTTTTTAAAGCTGCAGTTCCCGCATGGATTAGTGGGGAAAGTGGCAGGTAAATGCGTAGATGAGAGAATTGTCAGTCTTACAGAAGTTAAGCTTTCAAGAGTTCAGGTCGTGCTGTAGTGCACCTGGACATACTGGAGGTCATGACCGTGGAGGGAGTGCTCACACCAGTTACTATGTCAACGCTGGCCCAACGCATTTTAAATCTGACACCCTTTCTCAGTCCTCACCAAATCACTTCCTTTAAAAAACAAACCAACTGCAAATGTAGTGTCACCTGTGTGGACGTGGAGGACAACCTCCGTGTCAGTCCTCGCCCCTCCCCCTTGTTTGGGACAGGGTCTTTTTGTTGTTCAGCGCTGGGTATGCCAGGCTAGTTGGCCCATGACCTTCTAGAAGTCTCCTGTCATCTCCTCTCATCTCATGGGTGTAGCACGGTTAATAAAAACCCAGAGACAGAAATTGGGGTTCAGCCTGTAGGTCAGAAAAGCAAAATAGCCAGCCACTGGCTCTTACCTCTGCCTCAGTCTGGAATAGCAATCCTGCCTCCAGGAATCTCAGAATGAGACTGTGTGAGAGCTGTCTTCTCCCGTTCCTCTTTAGGCTGGGATTAAAGGCGTGCACCACTACTGCCCGGTTTCTACGGCAAACTAACATGGCTACTGGGATTAAAGGTGTGTGTCACCACTGCCTGGTCAGTAAGGCTGATAAGTTTTACTCTGATCTTCAAGCAAGTTTTATTTATTAAAATACATATAAAATATCACTACATGTGGGACTTTTTAAAAAAATATTTTTGTTTGTTTTTGAGACATGTTTTTCTGTGTAACAGCCCCAGCTGTTCTGGAACTAGCTCTGTAGACCAGGCTGTCCTCAAGCTCACAGAGATCCACCTGCCTCTGCCTCCCGAGAGCAGGGGTTAAAGGCTTATGTCACCCACCACCACCCAGCAGCTCATGGGATCTTTATGTCAGCCTTTAGATACATTAAGTAATTTCCCCGAGACTCTACAGCTAGTTAAGCAGTAGTCTAGAGAGGCTCGCGCTCTTAACTTGGTCAAGTAGATAGGCATTTGTTTTGTTTTCCTATGACTTGTCTGCTGTCAGCTCCCTGATTTAGGCCTGAACTGTTGTCAAAGGCTCCTGATGTCTGCTCACAGTTTCTTCAACACCAAACGGTTACTGACTTGAAGTTTGTGAGCAGGCGTGAAGATCAGCGTTCGAGCACCACCTACATGATTTGAGCAGAATTCTTTCCACTGAGTCATACCTCCCTTCTAGTCGTCTGTGCATCTCCAGGATTGGCACGGCATCTAGCACAAGAAGGGAGGACCTGTAGCAGTTGCCTCTGAATGCATATTGAGTGAATCTGCAAGAGCTGTTGCCTTTCCCTTTCATGGCAAAATCCTCATTCCTTGGAGGAGAGAGGAAGTGGCCAGCCAGGCTGTACTAATGCAGTGTTGCTGATGAGAGGGAAGTGGCCAGGCTGTACTAATACAGTGTCTGCTGTTGATGAACAGGAAGTGGTCAGGCTTTACGAATACTGTGTCTGTTGCTGATGAGAGGGAAGTGGCCAGGCTGTACTGATACTGAGTCTGTTGCTCTTTGAAGGGCTGCAGATAAAGTAGCCAGTGACTTGAGAGGTCGATGAGGTACTAAAAAGTTGCTCACCTGTGATGTGTTGGTAGGAATGCTGATCTGACCAATCAAGTAGATAACTGTTCTGATGTCCGGAATCATTTTGATTTAAGGGACAAATACCGGTACTTTGCTTGTTTGTTGAGAGCCCGGTTTGAAGAACATAGGAATGAGAAGGATATGATGAAGGCTACCCAGCTGCTGAGGGCAGCGGAAGAAGAATTCTGGCAGAACCAGCACCCTCAGCCGTACATCTTCCCTGAGTCTCCCGGGGGCACCTCCTACGAGAGATACGAATGCTACAAGGTGAGCGAGGCTACACGGCAACTGCTTCTCAAGGACGAGCTTTGTCCCCGCCCCAGACCTCAGCAGCGGCTACATCTTCCCTGGCAGCAGAACGTTTTCCTCTCGTCTTCTCATAAAGTCCGCTCTAAGGTTTTGCAGTGTACTTTTGGCAAAGCAGTGTTGAAGTGTTTGGTGTGCAGCTTATCTGGGGTCTTAGAGTTAGCCAGTTTGGGTTGGTGCTGAGCGTTGCTCAGGACACTCAGGTAATGTTTCTGTCATTCTTGGTGTTTAGGGAATACATCCAGAGAGTAGTGGTGCCAGCTTTCTCGGACTAACTGTAATGTTTGAGCCACAAGCCCCTTGACTGTGGGTATTCTCTCTTACCGCCCATGTCCGCTTGCCCACTGCTCGTCAGAGTCGGAAACAGTGATAGTAACAGTTTTACACGCGTGCACACACACATACACACACACACGTATAGGTATATGTGTGTGATACCTATGTGTTGGTGGGTGTACTTGTAGAGGCCAGAGCTAATTTGGGGCATCTTCCTCAGTTGCTCTTCCCTTTATTTTTTAGATGGTTCTCGCTGAACCTGGAGCCCATTGTTTTGGCTAGGCCGGGTGGCCAGTCAGCTCCAAGGACCCTTCTGTCTCCACTTGCCTGTCACCAGCATAACAGGTGCTCACCACCGTGCCTGCTCTTTCATGGGCACTGGGACTCTGAACTCAGGTTCTCAGGCGAGAGTGGAAGTACTGTATTTTACCAATTAAGCCTTCTGTCCAGCCCATACTTGGTCATAGAAGCCCCTTGAGTTTTGTCTTCTGTCTCCTGAGCAGGCCTTGTCCGTGGTGTTTGTAAAGGTAGCCTGTGGAATAACACATGATTTTCTCTCCTGGCAGGTTCCGGAATGGTGCTTAGATTACTGGCATCCCTCTGAGAAAGCCGAGTATCCTGATTACTTTTCTAAGAGAGAGCAGTGGAAGAAGCTGAGGATGGAAAGCTGGGATCGGGAGGTGTGTCTTTGACTGTGCTTCATGGCCTTTGGCTTGGTCACCCTGTGAAAAGAGTTTGCCTCTGTGGCTGAGGTCCACAGTTCAGCCTTGACAACTAGACTTTCAGTTTCTGTTTCACAGTGGCCGTCTTCCCAATAAGTTGTCTCTCTCTAGTATGTTTTGGGTGTCACTGTTCTCTATTTTTCTTTGCCCTTCTCCCACTTCTCCTATTTTTCCTGTTCTATCCAGTTGTTTTCCCTTCTCTATTCTAGAGCTGCAGGCATTTTTCATTCAATTTAAGATACTCAGAGTTAGATTTTAGCGGCTCTTGCCGTAGCATGAACGATATGTTGGAGGTGACATGAGGAAACAGGAGTCCAGTTTATGTTAGTATAGTAATTAAGTGGAGAGTTGTGTGGCCCACAGTAAAGCCGTACAGTATCTGTGCGGGAGGAAAGAGACATTCTGGATGTCCCCTGGAGGGGTGTTCATTGGTTGAGATAGGGAAGATGGGTAAGGTGGGGGGAAGCCTCCTGTGTCCAGGATAATCAGTTAGGAAGGCAGATGTTTGAGAATCTGGCAGATGTGAAATAGAGATTCAGGTTGGCATCTTTAGGTGTAGGAGTCTTGTCTATAAGTATTTGTGAGTCTTCAACTTGTATTTAACCATAAAGATGAACTGAGCAGTGGTCACACATGCCTTTAATCCCAGCACTCGGGAAGGCAGTGGTGGAACACGCTTTTAATCCCAGCACTCGGGTGGCAAAGGCGGGCGGAGTTCTCTGTGAGGTGAGTTTTATTTTAAAAGGAAAAACAGAGGCTGATGTAGAGAGCTCCGGATGGGGGAAGGTATGTGTAGATTAGTTTCTACAGAGTCTCAGTGGGCATTTACGAAGATAGCAGGCAGGCAGCAGTAGCTAGAGATGGCTATCTCAGTTTACCATTTTGGAAGTTGTACTGGCTCTAAGAGAGAAAGTTCAGGATGTTGGTATTAGAAGTCGTTGGCTACGGTGGAATAGAAAGGCCTCTGTGGCCAAGGGGCACCATGTTTTCTATAAAGTGCTGTAAAAAGGTTTAAAATATGTTTTCGTAGCTGGGCAGTGGTGGCACACTTCTCATGTGATTCACCTGAATTCTTGACCTGGCCATTCTCAGGACCTTCTTAATTTGCATCCCTAATACACTGAACTGGGGCTTCCTCACAGTGCTTTTGGAGCATTTAGCTAAGACGAAAATGCTTTCCTGGGACCAGTGGGAGACCATGACAAGAGGAATCAGGAAGATGGCTTTGCTTAAGAAGAGGGGTAGCCTGAGGAGTTAGAGGCCAGCCTGGGCTGCATAGCAAGTTCCAGGCTAGTAGACTCGGCCCCATAAAAAGACACTGACTTCAAAAAACAAAAGGACTCTTCCAAGAGAAGAGTTGTTGTGAGGAAGTTTATATGAAATTTGTCTTGATGCTGAGAGTCAGGGTGGGAGGAGACAGGTCACAGGAAAGCTGTCGTGAGCATGGCAGACTGGTCTTAGCATTAGATTCCTTTGGTAATTATTCCTTCCTTGTCCCCTTCTAGGTTAAGCAGCTGCAGGAGGAGACACCACCTGATGGTATTATAACTGAAGCTTTGCCTCCTGCAAGAAAGGAAGGTGACTTGCCCCCACTGTGGTGGCATATTGTGACCAGACCTCGAGATCGGCCTGTGTAGATACAGGACCTCACTGTTGATGCTTGCAAGTGGAGAAGCAAGAGAACATGTTCACACTTGCCCTAATAAAACCAACTAACCATGCTCGGCTATGACGGAGGTGTTCTTCCCAGGATTACTGTGGCACTGAGTATTCCTGGATTGTGGTTTGGTTTTTACTGTATATATCATGCTAAGAAAAACTCACGTAGAATCATATTGATAGCAGATGTGCTCAGTGAGGAAAAGGTTTAGAGAACAGATGCTAGATTGTTAGGCCCGGGCTGACAGCTTAGCTTTGTGTGCGTGCAGTGGGCACACACAAGCAGGGCAGAGAACTGAGGTGGTCCTCACCTTCCACCTGAGAGATGAGGTCTCTTAGGCACTGCTGTACGCAGCAGTTCTGGGAATCCAAACCTAGGTCCCTCTAAGTGCTTTATCCACTGAGCCATCTCTCTAGCCCAACTGAGTTGAGGCTTAAAGATGAAGCCTTAAGTAGTAAAGGGAAGGAGTAAACAGAAGAGAAATAGAGGACTAAAAGGAAAAGAGCCGGGTTTATGTGGGTTCTCGGTCAGCTTCATGTTTGCTAGGGTTCCAGGCACGCACTGCTACCCCTAGCTACTTCTAAAGATTTTATGAATGGGATTTTAGTCTTATGAAAACAGCAACTCTCCTGTGAGGAGCACACAGGAGGATGGAGTTCAGGGCTTTCTGGAGATGGAGTGCAGGTTTGATGGCCGGGTGAAGATCTAACGTGGGATGCAAGCATCCAGATGTCTCCTCTACTGAGCATGGATTGTTCACAGTAAAGGTAAGGATAGAGCAGGCCTTTTTTAGTATTTGTTTTTAAAAAGGTAAAGCAGAGAAGGCCAGCCAGCAGCCAAGCCTGTTTTTCCCCAGGACCCATGTATGTGAAGGGGAGAACAGTCCAGATTGCCCAGTAACCTCTATACACACACTGTGGATACTCAATGACCTCCATACACACACCGCGGACACTCAATGACCTCCATACACACACCGTGGACACTCAATGACCTCCATACACACACCGCGGACACTCAATGACCTCCATACACACACCGTGGACACTCAATGACCTCCATACACACACCGTGGACACTCAATGACCTCCATACACACACCGTGGACACTCAATGACCTCCATACACATGCTGTGGACACTCAAGCCAGCATTTTTCCTTGTTTTTGTTTCTCAAGGGTTTCTCTGTGTAGCTGGCCTGGAACTCCCTGCACACTAGGCTGGCTTTGAACTCAGAGATCTGCCTGCCTCTGCCTCCCGAGTGCTGGGATTAACAGTGTGCGCCACCACTGCCCATGATGCCAGCATTTTAAAGAAGTGCACACCTGTAATCTCAACACTCAGGATACAGAGGCAGGCAGATCTCCATGTTGAGTTCAAGACTACCCTGGTCTGCAGTTTCAGCTCAGCCAGGGCTGCATAGTTGAAACTCAGCCTTTAAAGAATAAGTGAGGCAGCCCGCCAGTACAAACTGCTTGCTTTTAGGTTTTAGTTTAACTCACTGGAACTTTTCAAATTATTAGTTTAGACAACCCTCACCGTTAAATCTCCCAACTGCCACAGAAATAACTTCAACGTTTCTAAGCTTAGTTTGAGACTAGGTCCATGTTCTGACATTTGGTAAGACCTCAATGTGAATAAGACTTAAGGACTTCTTTTCTTAGTGGTTCTTTATTTATAAGGTAGGCTGAAGCAGTTGTTACATTGTAGAAGGGAGACACTTTACACACTGTTATTATACAAGTTTAGAACAAAAACTGCACAGGGAGAGGTCAACTCTCAATACAAACTAGCAACTAAACCACAATAATTTACCTTTAGAAGGGCATTTCAGCTGTGACACTGCTTTTACAATATGCAAAAACACAAACAGAACTACCCAAGGTGTTTGTCACATTCTTTCTACATTGAATTTGGCAACAGTTTATATTAACTTTATTCAGATTATACTAACGTTTAAAAACTAAACAAGTGAAAAGCTGTACCAACGTACAGTTACATCCATTCCTTTCAAAGGTTTAAAATACCACTTGTATCTATTAGAATGACCTTGCTGTGATTTCTGCATCTGCAAAAACCATCTCAAGCATCATATGCACAATGCATCAGCTACTTTGAGTCATCAAGATTGGTGGGCTAAACCACAGGCACTACTGTTTGCTTATAGTGTGTAAAAGGAGCTTGTTTTTCAAAGAAAAGAGCTTAAGTCATTTCTAATAATCATGCCTTTGCTTTAAAGCCATAACATAAAATGTCCTTGGAGCAATCACAGCAGTGTTAAACGTTAATATGTAGAACAATGACTAGAGGAACAGTACTCGCACATCCAATGTGGTTATGTATTAAAGTATAAGCTTATGTCATCAGAGGTCGGAGCCAACAGAGATCTACAGAGCACATAGGACCCACCAAGCTTCTTGTCCTACAAAGTCAAATGTGGACTGTCAGCCACTGGACTCTGAGGGCCTGGCCTTTTAGACACGGCTGTCTTCAACATGATTCTTTGACATCTACAAATATCTCTGTTGACTTTAGGGATGGGCATTGTAACAAATTTAACTTCCACTTTAAAATAAAAGACCCATTTAAAAAGAAGAAAAAGCATTGCCTGACTAGAGATCAGACTCCCAATGACAGTAAATAAATCCTCTTCGCTCCGGTGTTTAGAAGCCAATCAACTGCCCTTATTTATGGAATGGAAGAAAAACAAGCCCCCTGATTGGTAAGCACATTGGCAAAATTGCTAGACTCCAAGCCGGTTACCCTTGATAAATCTGTTTGAGTTTTTTTTTTTTTTTTTTTTCAAAATATCTGGGCTTTTTAAGGTACCCAGCCTGCTGGGCACAGTTAAGTAAAAGGCATTTTCTATATCTAAGAATTCCCTGCTATCATTTTTAAGTGTTTTCACGTTTTCTGAATTGCCTTACCCCTTTGGATGTATTGGATTCAGTAGAAGTGAGTATAAGACGAGAAAGTAATAGGGGTCTATGTCTACCTGTGGCAGCAGCATGCGTGGGACTGGATGTGGGTGCTATGTGCGGTCAAGAGGAATGCTGGGAGAAAGGAAGTCCTTAAAAAACCCTACAGAAACAAACACTGCAATCTAGTATGGCTTATTCGGATGCGTTAACCATGAAGCTACTGGAAATTCAACCTACAAGGCTACTCTTAAATGTAACAGGATTGGCTAAATTGACAGTGTGCCCCTCCCACAGCCCTCCCCCCAATCCCAACACAGTCCACCATGTCCGGGTTTACTTCTCTGCATATTGCTCAATTGTTACTCCTGCCTTTCTCATCCAGAACACAGTATACGTGGATGAGGGCTTTACCCCTTATCCGTTGTGTTTGTCCATTAAAATAACTTGAATTTGCTTCTAAACTAGACAACTACAATGCATCTACAAAAGCTTGAGGGAAGAAAAAGAATAAGTATGTAATCCTTTTGTGAAATTACTCCGAGGTTCCCAGTCCCAACCCGCCCCCTCCCCTTTATGCATTTAAAATTTTACAAAGACTTGTAAAAAAGTTAAATGGAATTTGGCACCTTCAGAAAAATCAAAAGGGAAACTAAGATTAAAATATGCAGAAAGAAACTGTCAATATTTACAAATTAAAAGATCAAGATTATGTCAATTACATATGTTGCTTTTTAATTCTTATCTAAAGATGAATACTTTCAAAAGAGCAGAATTCCGAATTGCCTACAAAATCTTTTGCTTGATTATAGACTGGAATGGATCAGACAAATTAGGTTTTATTAATGAAAGAGTTCATTTCCCACTGGCAGCACTTCCTGGGAACTCTGAGAGCCTAAGAGAAACGAGGGGCTGAGCGATCGTTGGTGGTGGTCTTCTTCAGCTTCACACCCCTTCGGATGGCATTCAGCATGTCTTCTCCCTGAGGGCTTTCTCTTGGGTTCAGGTCTGCAGGGTCACTCTCTGGAATCGGGCCTGGGGAGACAGTGGCACTTGGGGGGTCCCTCTCCTGGTCTTCAGCCTCGCTCTCTGGAATCGCCTGTCTGTGCTCCTCAGGTATACAGGGCTTTGGGCCTGGAAGTGGAGGGTTGACAGAGGCTTTGCCACTCCACAAGGAAGAGGATATGTTGGCGACACCCTGGGGTCCCTCCCCCACAGAGGGAGACTCAGGACTATGCTCACCCCTCTCCTCTGGCCCATCTGGAGGGGATGGCAAAACCCCAGGGAGGTCTGGGACAGTTGGGGTCTTGACAGGGATCACTGGTGTCTTGATGGGGATGGGACCAGCTCCAATGGTCCCCCGACGGACAGAAGGCTTGGTGGAAGGGGTCCGTCGGATGGTCGCCACCCCCGGTGTGACCATAGAGGGTCCGAGGGTGGTGGGAAGGCCAGCAGTTGAGGCTGGACGCTTAGCCTGGAACATCCGCCTGTAAGACTGGCTGATGTCACTATTCCGTGGGATGGTCGAGGACTTGTCAAACTCCTGCTGATCCGCCTCCTGGTCGCCACTCACTGAGAAGTAGTCATAATCTGAAACTGAGGGGAGGATTGATTAGCCAGGTCTGGGTCCAGGGTGACCATTCTTTTCCCAGGCCATGGCAGGAGGACACGTGGCCTCCCCCTCCCCTGCCCAGATGCTGACATATTCTGCCTCAGTACCAATTCCCGACAGGAGCCCTTTGCTCTGCTCACTAATGTACCCTGGGTACTCACAGCAGAGAACTGTGAGACTGGGGAAGGCCCTAAGACTGCTGGGCAGTGACAAAGCTGCCACCAACCACTCTGAGAGGAATGCAGAGGGTGAAAGGAGATACACTGTCCCATCCTCTGGTCCAGAATCAGACACAGGAAAACAGACCGTCTCCCTGACAACTAACTGCTGGCAGTTAGGAAGGCTAGAGGATGGAGCAGCTCCTGAAAGCAAAGCACAAAGGTTCATGTCTTCACGCCTGCTTTAAAATGGCGCCAAGCATGTCTCAGGGCCGGGGGGGGGGGAGGTTTACAGTAAGCATTGCATGGTCAAGCTTCTGAACAACAAGTCAACTGAAATGTGGGGCTTGAGACTAGATAATTCTTTGTTGGGTGAGGTCTGGAGAGCTGCTGTTCTAGACGGGGTTAGCATAGCTCCCAGTCTCTACCTTCTCGATACCAGTAGCACCCCAACAGAGCACGAGAAAGATGTGCCTAGATTCTGCACAATGTCCGGGTAGGGGGCAACTTTCCTTGAGATTCACTGGCTCAGATCTTTGACTCATGGCTTGCAAGTTGCAAGTGGCTTTTGGCCAACCATCACAGTGATTCTAGCTGCCAGATGTCAGTTCTGCTTGCCTTGTGCATGTGGTGGGAAGAGGGAGAGAGGCAGGCAGACGGGGCTTTGACTGGGTAAGTTAAGAACTTAGGCGCTAGACTCCATCTCTTAGCTGGGAGTTGTGTGGATCTGGTCAAGTTACTGAGCTTCGGTGTCCACATTTGTAAAATGGGGAGAAAAATCTCTCCCCCGTGCATGACTGTGAAGATTATTCAAGGGAAAAAGTGGTGCTTCACACAGAGCAAAGCAAACACGAAGCTGTTCTTAACTGTAGGTGTCTCATTTCAAGTTGGGGAGCACTAATACACGGACAGTGAGAAACAAGCAAAATCGTTCCCATTCAGGTCATTTCTTACACAGCAGCTAGCTCCCTGTCAACTACAGATCACGCCCCAAAGCACCCTCAGATGACAGAGCAATTCCAAAGCCCACTGGTAGCCAGGAGTTAACGCTGTGTAGAACAGCCACCAGCTCGCTGCCTCCTCACCTGGAGCTGCCCGGAAAGCCGGACGGCAAGCTGGGCGCCTCGTACCTTGGGAGGGGATGGTGTCCTCGGAACAGCACGGGGTGGTGGTCTGAGTGCTGTAGCCGCTGGAGCACTGCAGCGAGTCTCGGCTGCTTCTCTGCGTGTCCAGCTGGAGGCCCCGTGACAGGGCAAGCGCCAGTTCCTCACAGGCCTCCATCTCCTCACCGGGCTGCAGGACAGAGGACGGAGACACACAAGCCACCAGGGACGTGAAAACTCAGAGACCAGAGCCACCGCATACACACTGCTGTAGGTGGGACCTTGGACGACTCCTCTGAGCACCAGCCAGTAGACTCAGGTGGCTACTTAGACCTGCACAGTTCTCATTCAGGAACAGGGAGTTCTACATGGCTTAGTCCCACATACGGGTGCACCCGGGGTCTTTTATACACTGTGAGGCAGAGGAAGAAGAACAGAGCCCCACTCCTCCAACTGATGGCTATCAGGTCCCCAAGGACTGGCCGTGGTCCCCATCTTGGCCCAACTATGTGAACCCAACCAGATACAGAGAACAGGTATATCACCCTGCTGGCAGCTGACACAGTCATGCTCCTCGGTCTCTGCACCTCTTCAGCAGCTGCAGGCGGCCCTCCTGTACTAGTGGGTCCGCCCCCATTGGCGTCTGGCTCCCGTTTCTCTTTGCGGCGCTGGAGGGTGTTCACCAGTGGCTGGTCGTAGGGTCCTGGCTTTGCCCAGTCCTGAGTAGAACAGTGTGGTCAAAAGCCATGGCTCCCAATGCAGACGGATGGTGGAAACCAGCCCCACACAAGGCAGTTCTAGCAGAGGCTAGCCCCTAGCTCTTCTGCCTGCCAACACTCAACTGAGAGTCTCTAGGTACCTCCCTTACCCTCATCCCTGCCCAAAGATTAAATACTCTCAACAACCCAGGCAGGCAGAGGCCACCTGACAGGTGGTTGTTAGATACAAAGTGTTAGCCAGGGGAGAGCTAGCCATCCCAAGGATCCAGGCTGCCCTTCTGTCTGGAGGAACCACTCTCCCAGAGACTGAACGACTTGGCTAAGTGGCCACCAGGGGGCACGAGAGCATGCTGCCAGCCACTCTACAGCGGTATCCCCCCACTCCTGGGACGCTGGCCTCTCTGACACAGGGCTCTAGGACCTGCTGCCGGTTTGAGATGAAGTCACAATCTACTCAAAATGCTGGCAGCCCAGGGACCGACCCTCCTGGAGCCTCAACTGCACTGTTGGGGATCACTTACAATTTTGGTTTTTACATTGAAGCAAACACGTTTCAATATAAAGCAATCAAAACTAAAGTCTTCATATACCACTAAGCTACAGCATATACAATGATCCAAAGCTGTGGTTCTGTTACGACAGCAGGATTGTCATTCGGGGGGACAAGGTGGGCATATGGCCAAGGAGAACCCATAGGCTCTGATGAAACACACTGTAGGTGGCCTGGGAGGAACTGAAACCAGCAGACCCCACCCTGATGCGGAGTCTGGCCTCCCTTCTGGCAGTGTCCTTGATCTCCAGGGCTGCTGGTCTCTAAAGGAAGACCAGCTTTCTGTTCCCTGAGGGAAGTACCTCCAGCTGGTTTTTGTTGCCCCACCCACCCCGGGGGCTTCCTGAGGAAGAAGGGTTGTGGGGAAGAAGGCAGAGTGTGAAAGAAAGGGGAGGGCAGGGGAGAGTCTAGGGGAGGATGTCAGCACAGAGCAATGAGGGGTAGGAGGGAGGGAAGAGGTGGAGAGGGAGAAGGGGGGCAGGGGGCGGGACAGGGAAGGGAAGGGAAGGGAGACACAAACCTTCCAGCTAGGGATCTGAGATGACGGGAACATGCCGGGCCCAATGGTGTAATAATGAGCGTAGTCAGGAAGGTGGACAGAGGTGACCCGAGGGAGCAGGCGGGAGGCAGGCAGGCAATGAGGGGAAGGGCCTGCACCCACGGGCCCTGCATGGGACTCACTTGATAAACTAAAGTGAGAAAACCCATTAGACAACTGGAAACAAACAAAAAAGGGAGGAGAAAAGGAAAAAATTAATATACAAAGATGAGCGTCGATACACAAGATGGTACTGACACTGGGGGCAGGGGAAACCTGAATATGTACAAATAAAACAACATGGAGGCTCTCCTGCCTGCGGATGACGTGTGACGCAGAGCGAGAGCCAGGATGCAGAGACCGCATTGATGTGGCACCCAGTAAGTACTGGTCGGGGGAATATCTGAGCTGGGTTTCAAGACGGTTTAGAAATTGATCATTATTGTTAATTTGCAATGTTCTTAGAGGTCTAATTTTTTGAGCTGGTGAAGCATAATTCCAGTGGGCCAGGGATTGGCTCGTTTCGTCTGCAAATGAATCTGATCATTCCAGGTTTCCCAGTCGTCACACGGCTCGGGAGCAGATTCACATGGAGGTGAGGAGGGGTCGGGGTGCAAACAAAAAGGCAGGAAAGCACATGACCTCCGACACAGGGGGACGGCACATCCAACAGTCTTGTGGGATGTTCAGGGAGGAAGAGGGGAGAACAGATGGACACAGACACCTGCTCCGGGAAGAAGTCTTCACATCTCCAAATTCCCCACCTCCCTTTCCTCTGCCTCACTAAACCCACTGCTGGGCAGCCAGGGATCCTCCACCTGCTCAGGTCCTATCCCACAGAGGGCCCAGCTCTTGAGTAGCTCCTGAATTTCCAGGTCCCTACAGCTGCATGTACAGTAAGCAGGGGGCAGATCAGGAAGAACAGCCCACCGTGGCTGCAGCCCTGGCCAGTCACCTTCTCTGTGGACACCCAGGCGCCCATGGTGGAGCCTGAGCTGACTGAGGTGGGGGAGCTGCACTCGCTCACTGACTGGCAGGTTTCCGATGCTTCCGAGGAGGCCGAGCTGGATGAGTTCTGCAGCAGGGGGGGGGAGCCACACGAGGGGACCAACAAATCAAACCACAAGCCACCAGAAATCATAATGAAAATAAAGGAAGGACAGGGTGGGAAGGGCATTACAGAGAGGGAGACAGACAGACAGACACACAGAAGAGGGAGGGACGAGAGAAGCAGAGGGTAAGTTAAGGCTTATTTTTCACCCACACAGGTTTTAAGAAAGCCCCTGGAAAGCAATGTGAGATCCAGTCAAGCTCTGGCCTGCTGACTGTGGGGCCTGCAGGCATCAACTGGTACCAGTGCTTGGTAGAGGAACTCTGGCTCAACACACTGAACCTGCCGGCAAGGCTGTGCTGTCGGGCATATGATAATATACCAGAAGCCTGGGTCTCCAAGGAGGACCTTGTAGGTGCACGAGTATCGCACCTTGCACAAAACTGTCCCTAGGCAGCTATGGCTGAATGATGACACAAACGGCTCTAATTCTGACAACACAGCGTCTGCTCCATAAGGTGGGACACACTGGAGGTGCCCTGACTGGGGAGAATTTGCGTGGAAGTCCTGTGATCGGTGTGTATTTCCAGTGGCCAGAACATTGCAGGCTGAAGCCTCTGGACAGGACCAGAGGATCAGGTGGGGGAAACATCCCAGTGCTGAGAGCACTAAGTCCACGTGCCTGCCGGTCTCCTGTCCCTAGCCTGGCTATCTGAAGCTCTGAAGCAGTAGAGATTCTACCTTTGTGGTCACTGATATGCCTTGTCTTTGTATCCTGGGGTGGAGGTTTGAGTGAGAATGGTCCCATGTTTGAATAGTTGATCAGTGTGGTGAAACTGTTTCGGAGGGATTAGAAGGTGTGGCCTTGCTAGAGGAGGTGTGTCACTGGGGACAGGCTTTGAAATTTCTAAAGCCCGCAATAGCTTTCCATCCTGCAAGGTCAAAGGATCAAATACATACTCGGTAACTTGGTGTCTGGTTTGCAACCCATGATCAGAAATGTAAAGGTTTGCATTAATGCTTCCTGTCTATCATTTCCCAGCTGTGAACCTGGAGGCTTCAAGTTCTGAGCCCCAGTGGTTTTTCACCTTGAGAAGGGGATCAACAGTACCTAACTACACCACAGAGAAGGGGGAACCCCCTGGCTGGTGTAATTCAGCAGGGGCCTTACTAGTTCCTCTTTACTGTAGATTACAAGCAGCTGTGTGAAAAAGAACAATTCTCCTTTGAGTTCTGCAATACCCTGTGGTTTAGTTTGAGCTCCCTAGGCTGGGGGTGTAAGACAATGGTCAATGCCAGGGTTTGCCTGGCATCTGAGAGAGCCTGGGCTCCACACCCAATATACAGAAAGCCTACCGTGTGTGTGTAAGTGTGTGTGTGTGTGTCCATCTGTCCGTCTGTTCATGTCCACATGGGTTCCACATCTAGCACCAACAAAAAATATGTGCCACTTCACCTGACTTTAAATGGGTGTCGAAGATCCAAATCTGAGACTGTGCTTGAGCAACAGGTTCTCTCGGCTGACTGAGCCAGCTCCCTAGCTCCAGATCCTCTACTCTTGGGTATGAGCCAGGCAGGTACAGGCCTTCATAGGTCAGAAACCCCCAATTTAATACCTTTTTCCTTCCCCCGTGTTACTGGGGCAGAAATCATGCTTGGGCCACCAACAGAAGTATGAAAAGGATAGAAGGCTTTGCTTTCTCAGGAAGGGTTATGGGGGTGCAACATATGTTA
The DNA here is from genome assembly GCF_018167655.1 of Microtus oregoni. Lineage (NCBI taxonomy): Eukaryota > Metazoa > Chordata > Mammalia > Rodentia > Cricetidae > Microtus > Microtus oregoni. Next base: position 31,845,358 of record NW_024543081.1, on the reverse strand, counting down.
ATTTCCAATCCGTTAGCCACAGACACAGCTCTACTGCACACTGAATGGCCTTTCAGGAGGCAAAGGTTCTGCCCTCCTCTGACCACATGCACTCATGGGAGCACGGCAGGCACACAGTTTAGTGAAGCACAGAGGAGGAACAGGCTGACACCCCGGCTAAGACACACACACTGAAAGTAAACGCAGCACTCGGCCCTGAACGTTCCTGTGGGAAGCTGAGTCTAAAGGGGAAGGAGAAGGGAAGACACCACTATGCCTCAGACGGCTCAGAAATGCTGAAGAGCTTCGAAGCAGGAGGCTCTGCACTTGATAGCTTTGGCTAAGCAACAAGGTTCTCTGGTCCAGCTCCTACCCCCCACACACACCAGCAGGTGGCGCTATGGGATCCAACAGGTGGTGGCACCAATCATGCCCTTCCCTTATTAATGAGTGTTGAGCCAGAGGTGACAGACCGGTCCTAAGAAACAGGAACCCTGAAGAACATATACACAAAACAACACACATGAGGGGCACCCAACGCCTGGTCCAGTTCCTGCATGCTGAGGCAGCAGGAACACTGGGCTGGGCGGGTACCATCCAAACTAAAACAGAGGTGGAGATCACCTATCCTTCCTTCTCCCTGGATCAAAGTGCAGAAAGAATTGTCCACGGGTGCTTGGGCCACCTTCTCAGTGGCAACACAACTGACAGTGGGGCACGTAACAGTGTAGGGAATAACTATTCAATGACAGGGTCTCTGCCATCAGGGAGGTGATATGAAGAGGGTGTCCCCATTGTGGGTCATGACACACCAGACTGGGCACTTACAGTAGGAGATGTAGGAGAGAGCCCAGTTCTTTGGGGCTATCTACTTACATGTGACAGCCTGCCAAACCAACATGGCATTTTAACGATTACTGGATGTGGAGATAGGCTTCCAGCCCAACTTAGAGCACCTCTCCCTTTGGGACATCATCTTTAAAGACAAGGATTTGGCTTCATCTCTCAACAGCGGCCAGGGTACCCTGTGCGCCTGTTGCTCATTGGGTCAAGGACATCCTTACCTGGTTGGCAGCTTCAGGTGGCATGGGGGACGGTGACTTGGACTGGAAGGCATCCTGGGATATGAATCCTGAGTCATGGGAGGACACGCTGGACAGCCTCACGGGTGCCTGCTGGGCCAGGTGGGAGCTGCGGTAGCGGTAATGCGAGCTGGGGGAGTGGGAATGGGAGCCGCTGGACCGGGAGTCACTGCTGTTGACACTGTTCAGACTGCTGTAAGGGCCAAGCAGAGGGGCAGGCATGGAGGAGGGGGGCAGGGTGAGGAAAGAGCACACACATGCAAAACAAAACAGTATTAGCCCCCTGCCCTGGAGAAGTAGTATAAACCCCAGAACATGTTGCCAACGACCAAATCAAGATGGTAAGTGAAAGGTTTTTTTAGGTAGACAATAAGGGAGCTGGGTCTCAGGTCTCCAAGGATAAAATGTGACAGGCTCAGAATACATGCCTGGGAAGTTTTTCTTTTAAAAAGCCAACAAGGCCCAACTCTATTACGCCACTTACCAACAAAGCTGCGGGACTAACACTTGTAATATAAAGAAAAAGTGGGGATGATCTCATCTGCCTGTGGTAACCATGACCCTGGAGCAGAACCCATTAAATCCACAGCATGTGACACGGTCTCACATCCTGGGACGACTATCTGGCCCCAGATGACCAGAGGCCACACGGCTAAACAGCACTGGCTGACACCCTAAGGTGAATTCCATCCACCCTGCCAAACACATCAGCAAATCAACTTGGTATGACTGAGTGCAAACATTTTATTTTATTTTATTACCAGAGCTGGTGAGCTGACTACCGCCAGACTCTTCTGCGGGTGTTTCTCTGTTGAACTGTCTGTCTAACGCCATAGGCAGCTTTCAGTGCTAAGCTGCTCGTGTTTAAGGTGAACCAGTAAGTCGGAAGTAGAACAATGGCTCCCACCCTTGAGGATCTCCGCCTGCACTTCGTTCCCTAGTAAGAGCATATATGCTCCTACGGAAACCAGAAAGAAGAGCAGAGTCCCTGTTGCAGGCAGGCAGAGCAAAAATGTCAAGGGCAATTATTACAGAAGCACCTGGGGTAAGAAGCAAGCCTCGAGGCTTGCAAACCGGGGTCTGTGGTTTCTAATCTAAAGATGATGCGTTAGGGGAACAATACTGTGTGGCTATCCTATGCTAGGATGACGTGCAGTGACTGGTCAGACACAGGGGAGCATGACTGATCCAGACAGCTCTTGTCAGTGCAACCGAGTAAGGCTACGAGGAGGAGACGGCAGGGTGTGGCTTGTTCTACCCTATGAGATGAACCTTACTGAGCCACTGAAAGAAAAAACTATTTTCCTGTCTCACAGAAATACAGAGCCTGTGAAAGGTGACCAGAAAAACCAGGCAACATCTTTGGGGAAGATGGCAGGACAAAGCCTCTTGACCAGACCTGCCTGCCCCCGCCCCACTCTCTCCAGGGAGAAATGAAACACAGCAGGGTGCTGAGCGGCATCTCCCACAGACTTGGGCAGATCCCCCGCTCCCTCTTTGGGCTACCTCACATCCATTTGGTTTTGCAAAGTCAAATGACTGGCAGCAAGTGCTCTACTGCACCAGCGCAGGAAGTGATGTCCAAAGACGCTCCCACCGTTCAAGAACAAAATAAACTTTGCCCCTCAGCAGGCCAAAAGCAGCTGCCTCATGGAACTAGGCAATGGTCCTACAGAACCCAGGTCTATTTCAAATGATTGCCCATTTCCACGAGTAACATTGTGACTTGGCATGAGGGGGGAAGAGGGGACACAAAAACTGGACGGACTTTAAAACTACAGTAATGTGGGTGAGACATGGCCAGAAGCCATTGTGGCTTCTGTTCCAGCTACTGTTGGGTCGACTTCCTCAAAACAGAAAGAAAAAGTCAGCCTTGGGCTCGCTGTGAGAATACCTGGGGGAGGAAAAACAGACTAAAACCTGAGAGCATTCTCCACTTGACTACACCCTGTTTCAAATTGATGCCTCCTGGGGAAAGGCCAGGCTCCTGGTCACATTGCAAAGATGTCTTGATAAGCATAGGAGGCCCGGGACTTCACTCACCTGCAGACACTTGACTTTCTGGACATGGTAGTGCTGGGTGACGAGGGTGGCGTCTGATAGGACCAGCTGTAATCAGAACCTTTCAAGTCCAAAATCACCTGAAGGGGCAGAGGAGAGGGGCTTCAGGCACACATCTCTACACACAGGATGAGAATGTGCCCCTCACAGGGGTCATGTTTTAACCCAAGAACCACACTACCTATCTTTCAAGGTCACAGTCCTTCTGAGACAAGCAAAAAACTATAGAGTTAACAAAGAGTTAGAAGGGGAAAATCCTGAAATATCAGGAGGAAAAGGTAATTGCAGCGATGGACTAACAACTCCTAAAAGATAGCATCTCCATCCTGCAGCTCCCTTGAGACAATAGTGGTTTAGGGGCCTGTGGACAGCACTTCAACCTCTTGACGCTCAGTAGTCACTTGCGCCCTGTTTGGCTAGGGCTAGAAACATGGAACCCTCACAGAATCAAGAGGAAGCCAATCCTATCCCAGCGACAAAGAGCCTGTTCATTTAAGAGGTACTCTGCTCATGTCTACTCACCGAGTCAATGCATACTCTAGTTAGTTTAATAGAAAAATTTCATAGACAGAAAATCAAAAAGCTTCCAAATTCGTCTTTCTGAGCTGACTGTCCAAGCAGACAGCTGCACACAGAGGGCTCAAACCAGCCTATGACTCATCCTCTGTCCCCCAGACATCTCTTCCGACTTGATAGCGTGCTAATGTCACACACATCAAAGGAATAAAGCATTTAAAATGTGTTATCTTTTCTGCAGCGGAGGGTCCCATGGCTGACTTGACTAGCCCCAGAGAGGATCGCAATGATACAGAATCACATGAGGTCAGGTTCCTAGGACAGCTCATGCCCGCAGGGTGGCTGAGCACAGCATCTGGTCATCACATATTAGAGCGGAGGCCCCGATTAGGTGCCTTCATCTCTCAGACTCTCAGCACCTTTCCCTACAAAATGGGTGTCAGAGTGACGGTGAGCTAAGGTGGCTCACACAAAGAATGTAAACCTAACATACAGAACCCGGACCAGAGCCCTGGATTCCATCCCTTGTTCCCGAGCGCTTGGCCCACAGTTCCTACCTGCTCACTTGAGGAGGGTAGTTTGTGAGGGTCCATGGTCAGGCTCTTCAGGTCTTCCGATATGGTCTGAAGGTGGGTAATTTCTCCTAACATGGAGATCTCTTCCTCCTGCAGGGAAGCGATTTGTGCACATCATCATGTGGTTTCCCTCATCATCTTATTCCAACCACTTTTGCTTGGGTCACGGCATGACCTTGTCAACCTTACAGGAAAGGCACCTGAGATAGGAATCTAAGCTGAAGGGGACGTGTGTATCTTCTTTTTGGAAAGAGAAAAGGAAAAGGCAGTGAGAGTGAGCTGTGTGCTGGGGACAATGGGGGGACAGGGAGCATCCTCACAGTGCCTCGGATGGCCTACCCATGTGTTTTCAGGGGATCCTTCCATGGGCGTAGGGAGCCCTCAATGGCTATCATGTCTTAGGGATATTTAGGCCCAGATCTTTATGACAGTACAAGTGTTCGGTAGTATTACTGTCCCTGTTTCTTGTCCACTGCCCCATCTGAACAACCAGCAAGTGGGAATGAAGCAAGGACTGCAAACCTTTCGGTCACCTTCCCGGGTGCCAGCAGGAACTGTGGGCCCAGGTCCACCTCAAATCTGAGCACGAGAGCCTTCAGCAGCCTCCAAGAATGACTACTGCAAACTCAGCTGTAGCTTGCACATGGTTTACATGACTTAAAGTGGGACGTCATTGGCGGTGGTGGCCCACACCTTTAAGGCCAGCACTCGGGAGGCAGAGCAGGTGGATCTCTGTGAGTTTGAGGCCAATCTGGCCTGCACAGCCAAGACTACACAGAGAAACCCTCTCTCAAAAATCCAGAAAGAAAAGCAAAGAAAAGGAGGGAGGAAGGAAGGGAAGGAGGGAGGGAGGGAGGGAGGGAGGGAGGGAGGGAGGGGAGTTGAGGTTGGGAAACTAATCCACTGAGGTGCTTCCTGGCACTTAGGACAGATGCAGGGGCCCCAGGCTCAGAGTTTTAGATACAGTGGGTCTAGAGTGGGCCACGGAATTTTCCTATCTAGTTGGCAGGTGCTTCTGCTGACTCTTTAAACAGGCTTTCTGTTTTGTGAGTTTTGTTTTGAGATGGGGGAGAAGTGGGAAGGATTGTTAAGACCAAGTCTCGCTCTAGCCGTAGGTAGCCTAGGACTTACTCTATAGCCCAGGCTTGTCTAAACTTCACAGCAATCCTCTTGTATCAGCCTCCAAAATGCTGGGATTACATGGTGATTGGGCCACCATGAACAGAAATGTGAGATCTCAACTCAGTTAAAAAACAAAACAAGAAGGATATGGTGTGAGAGGGAGGTCCTTCTGTCTATGTGTTGTTTCTATTGGTTAATGAATAAAGAAACTGCTTTGGGCCTATAGCAGAGCTATAGTATTGCAAATAATATGGTTTTCTGAGTGGTTATTTCATGCTGAACAGCTGGGACGAACAAGTGACCCTTCTCCCAACAAGGATATGTGTTGTTAAGAACTGTGATCCAGGAGAGGGTCACGTGGACATCAGCACCTTGATGATAATCTCTGCTGTGGGGACATGATTCCACCACTGTGATTCCCGACAGCGGTGGGTGGTCACTAACAGGCTGGCCGATGCACAAACCAAGAAGGACAGCCCCTCCCTCTGCACTGCACAGTTCAAGCCTTCTGGAGTTTCCGTCAACTTACAATCACGGGCCGCAGCATGGAGATGAAAGTGCAGAATCGGCCGCGTTCTTCGATCAGCGCTTTCCGCACAGCCTGCTTTTCCGTTTCTTCCAGCAGGAGATACTTATCGTTGACATCCTGGAGGGCGCTGTCCAACTGAGGCTGGATGTCACCTCTCCCTGGGAACAAAACAAAGCCACAAGGTCAGCCTGCCCAATGCCAGCTTCTGACATCCTTACTGAGGTGAAGGCAACCCTTTTCCAGGACTTAAAAACATGACTTATTTGTGGGTTCCCGTAAGACTGAAAATGGTTGCTTTTTTAGGAGTATCTATTTCCAGTTTCTAATGTCTGTAGGGCTGTTTGTCTGGCTTATCTGTGACGAGGGGCATCTCCTGGGATGACCTCCTGGCTTGCCTCCCTACCTTGTGCAACCCTGCAGAGCCCTGTGTCAGCCAGCACACCCTCAGGAAACACAGCAGGAGCATTCTTTTCTTCAGAGTATCTGGAAGAGGCTAGGGATGGGAGTTAGGTGAGCGGCTAGGGCTATTTCCAAAAACGGACACAAGCTGGCTTTGTCAAGCCCAACCCAATCAGAAAGCCTCTGTTTGGGCAGAAGTCTCAGTCCCTGAAGACAGTAGTGGGTTCTTCAGCTCTTGGCCCTGGGGTCTAGGAATCCTTGGCTGTTCATCTAACTCCCTAGTATAGAGCTCCAATGGCTTTCCGGTGGGAGGAGCCTAGTAGCCAAACTTCGATAGTTAGGTCTTTGCTGGTGACAAAATGAAGGGCAAAGCTATACAGAGAAGAGCCTGTATCATTTACCTGTCTGGCCACATCTCCAGCCCCTAGTTATCCAGACAGCATCTTACAGTTTCAGACAGAGTATGAATCAATTAAACAACTCAGAAACAGGAATAGCTGTCTGTGTAAATAAAGTTTTATTAGGACACTTATTTATATGCTGTCTGCAACTTCTCTAACTGCCTATGTGGCCCAGAGACCAAAAATAGTCGGCCTTTTACCGAAGCCATCTGCTGCACGAGGAGGTAAACGTGGGCAGACAGCACTAAGTCCAGAGGAACAACCAGTGTTGACGTGACCTGTTGATGGGGGACACACTGGGGTCACGCACAAGAAACCAGCTCTTAAGCTTCCATGCCTGACTTTCGGCAAACAGACTTTACCCACACCCAAGTCAGAGGAAGAATTTCTAAACTCCTTCAGGGCAAGGTTTTGGCCTTGTCCTGCTATCCCTCAGGATATCTACTTGTGTATACAGCAAGCGCTCCATAAGTGCTTGTTTCTTTTCGGGGTTATCCTAGCTGCTCGTGTTGAAGAGGAAGTCAAAGCTCAGAGGTCAAAGGATTCTCCTAGGCAGAGGTCAGAGACAGAGCGTACACAGCCTGACTTCCGGGGCACTCAGGCTAGCCTCTGTCCACTGTCTTGGGTTGAACAGCGAGTTCAACTGCCGCAGAGGAAACTGCTGGACCAGTTAACATACCAGCCCCTGACAAACAACACACAGAACAGTAAATGGACCATGTCATCTGATGTAAAGACAGACATGGTCAGGGAAGAATGTCTCGGCTGTAAAGATAAATTCTGTATTTTCTCCTACAAGCAGATGAGAATTGCCTAATTTGGACCAACAAGCTCAACAGAACTTAATAAAACTCTAGATGTAATAAACGTTCTAGAGAAGTCCTAAATTAATGTATAATGGGAAAAGCATATGCAATCAAAGCCCCAAATCCTTAAAAATGCCTTGGATGGGTTTAGTAAGCTCAGAATACACAATTTTGTACATAAACAATCCTCACTAGTTCAACAAAGTATGTAAAATAACATGTGTATAATACATAGTATCTAAGAACATACAAGGCTATTATCCAATGGTCACCGTATGCATGAAAACTGCTTTGTGGGAAATTTCCAACACTCTTGGGTGACCCACTCTTCTAGTCTTCCACTTAGTCACTACCTAGTCCTCCAGACAACCCTCCGCTGTGTCTTTAATTTCCTCGCCCAGCACAGCAGGGCACCAGCCGTCCGTAGGACCTGGCCACCTGTATTTAACTGGTTCCGAGTGCACTTAGCAGACAGAAAATAATGAAGCCATGCTCCCATCTGGGATGTTCCAGCTACAATCAACTCCGTCTCATAGACGTCTACCTGCCATGGCCTGCCTCAAGGGGAAGAGCTGACTCGTGCAAACAAATCCATGCGTGCTAAGTCTGTTCACCATACAAGTGACTGACAGCAAAGGTCTGGAGTGCGTGAACACCTGCTCTTTCTCGCTAGGCTGTGGGGCAACATGGCCCAGCCCAGGGCGGGTGGGGTCCTTCCTTAGTTGCTCAGTCTCTTCTATGCTATCTGAATAGCAAAACATCAGACCAGAAAGTTCTTAACGTGGTGGGGAAGTGGGGGTGGGGATTGGGAAGAGCTGGAGCATGCCGGGAGAGCGAGCAGATCTCTGTGTAATGATTTTATTTTTTTTTTTTTTAGACAAGGTTTCCCCGTGTAGTCTTGATTATCCTGGAACTTACTCTATAGACCAGGCTGGTCAAACTCACCAAGATCCACCTGCCCCTGCCTCTGCCTCCTGAGTGCTGAGATTAAAGGTGTGTGCCACCATGTACCTTTTGGTTGTTGTGATTTTTTGCTATGTGTGATTTTTGATCAAATATACTTTGATATATTTTGATTTCAGGAAAAATTCTTTTAATTTTTTTAATATTTATTTATTATGTATACAATATTCTGTCTGTGTGTGTGTGTGTGTCCACAGGCTAGAAGAGGGCACCAGACCTCATTACAGATGGTTATGAGCCACCATGTGGTTCCTGGGAATTGAACTCATGACCTTTGGAAGAGCAGGCAATGCTCTTAACCACTGAGCCATCTCTCCAGCCCCTACTTTTAATTTTTTAAAGATTTATTTTAATTTTATTTCTAAATTTTTTTTGGAGAGTTTCTCAGTGTAAAAGAGCTGGCTGTCCTGGAGGAACCCACTCTGTAGACGAGGCTGGCCTCGGACTCAGAGATCTGCCTGCCCCTGCCTCCTGAGGGCTGGGATAATTTATTTATTTTAATTGTATGTGTATGAGAATTTTGCCTACATGTATATGTGTGCAACATACACATGCAGTGCCCATTTTGGCCAGAAGGGGGCTCCAGAACCCCTGGAAGTGGAGTTACTGTTGGTGGGAGCTGCCTTGTGGGTACTGAGAACCAAGCCCAGGCCCTCTGCTGATTTATCTCTCCAGCTTCTGAAGAAGAAAAACTTTAAGATGATGGACTAGGGCTGGGGAGATGACTCAGTGATTAAAGTGCACGTCACACAGCAGGAAGATCAGAGTTCAAATTCCCGATAAGCTACTTCTATGCTGGGTAGACATAGCAGCCCACCTATAGTTCCAGTCTCAGAAGGCAGAGACAGGATCCTGAGCTAACTGTTTAGAGAAACTATTTAGACTAGCTCTAGGTCTGACTGAAGGGTCCGACTTCAAAAGAATACAGTGGATTTTGTGAAAATATACTTAAAAAAAAAAACAGTGGAAGAGCAATCAGAAAGCCTCCTGAAATCAACCTTTGGCCTCTACACACATGCACACATGTGTGCGCACACATACACATAGGCACATGAAAAGTATTCTATAATTCTAAAATAACACTGCATCTTTACTTCCTGTCACCGTTGTAATGCATTTATCCAGTTGTCGTTAGTAACAGCTCCAGGTGTGAAGGTAAGGACCTGTAATCTTAGCACTCAGACAGCTAAAGTGGGAGGATCAGCCTGGGCTATACACTGAGACCTTGTCTCAGAAGAAAATAATGAAAATAAAAAATAGGCCTTACCTAGGAGAGCAAAATGAGTGTATGATCGAATCTGGTAAATACTTTTCTAAATTACTCTACAATTACAGCAAAGTTATTTTAAATATGTATTATGTTATAATTAAAGGATTTTAAATTATAGCATTCTAAAATAAGTATAAGCTGTAAAGATTGCTCTAATTATGGTTATAGTGGGAACATTTCTATTTAGGATATATCAGACCAAAACACAATGGTTATTTCTTTAAAATCCTGATATACCACATTATTATATTTATTTTATATATACACAGTATATTAAACATTTATATATTATATTATAAGCACGCATATGTAATTGCTTAAGAAATTCTGTTGGATATACTGATTTTAAGCTGTCTGATTTTAGTTGTGCTGATTTTAGTACACCTGCCTCTTGGTCTCTCCAGGGCTGTAGCATCTTCCCTTATATGCCTAAGTCCTGAAGTCTATAATTTAAATGAGCCTCCCATACACTTTAAACCGTCTCTAGATTGCATACCATACCTGATTCAAAGTATATGTTGTATCAATCACTACTATATTAAGAAACAGTGATATGAGAAAGCCTGCAGGTGCTTGGCAGAGATGCGGATCTTAAGAGCATTCCACTGTGCGCTGGCCTCGGCTCTACAAGCTCAGGGCTGATCTGCAACGGCCCATCATTGCCCTGCAGGCGGCACGGTCAGAGTCCTCACTGCCACCTCAAACACAGGCATTGGGGGTCGGTTTCTCTTTTTAAGATTCATTTACTTTTATATGTATGAATGTTCTGTCCACATGCAGTGCCTGCAGAGGCCAGAGAGGACGTCGGAACTCCTGACACTGGAGTCAGTAAAGGCTGCGAGCTGCCATGTGGCTTGAGTCTGAGTCCTCTGGAAGAGCTGCCCAGTCATGTCTCCAGTCCTAAGGCTCTGAGCATGCTTCCTCCCACACAAACTCCATCCCCTTGTCTCACCTCTGCTCCCTCCACCCTGGCTTCTTAAGTGTCTCTTCAGCCTGCCCAGAAAAGTCTTAGTTGCTTTCCACTGGCAACAAATACACTCTTCTCAGCTGCGTCCACTGCTCTCAAAAGAGTCCAACATCACAAATCCAAGATCCTTAACAAAGCCTGCCTCCTGGAGAACTTGCGAGCATCAATCTCGAGTCCATTCACAAGCTAGGCCTTCTTTTGCTACTCTATCCTTTTCCCAAGGCTGGGCACTGTTCATCTCCATGTGTGAATTTCCTCTTCCCCGCCTGCTTGACAGCTCTTCATCCTGTGTCCCTAGTTAATTCTCCAGTCTTCAGGAAGCTCGGAATCCCGACCAGGATTCTCCTCCTTGACCCTCGGAAGTTCTTTACTCTGGTCCTCCACCATGGGGCTCTCCTTTGGATTCCCTGTGTTACTTCTCTTAACCTATTTATTAACTGAAGATCAGCAGTCTATGCTGCCGGTGGGAGGACCATACCGGGGTAAAACGCGTATCTTGTTCTTACTGTAGCTTCTCATACACTGAGAATATGCTTATTGGGGATAGTTGCCTGAAGTCAGTAGGTGCTCAGATCTCTCCAAAGGAACGAGACGCCAACAGCACGACCCTGAGTGTGTACTCAAGGAGCTCAACCATCATCTCCTAAATGACCTAAGAGCCAAACCTTCTAGGACCAAGAAGTAGCCAACGTAGAGAGCCCGGATGCCTTGGATGGCTTTCCAGACAAAATTCCTGAGCAAAGAAAAGCCATCTGGTCTTTTCTGTAAAATAAGTCATCTGTAGCCTCCAGACAACCCCAGCCCCCAACTCCTCTAGTGCCCAGGGCTTGATTCTACTCGTGCTGGGGAATCCTGAACACCAGTCAGGAGGCCCTTAGGAGTCCCCGTGGGAGAGGAGTCATGATTACTTTCTGCAGAAAATTCTCCCGGGCCACCACGTTACAATAATGGGTGGCATGCTGTGGGCCAAGGAAGGAAGGAAGGAGCTAGGCATCGGGAGTGGGATTTCCAGGAGAGTTTACAAAGCTTTCTGAAATGGAATCCCAGCAGCATTGCCAATTTACTCCCCTTCTTTACATAAACATTCAAGGCGGGAGTCAGTAGCTTTTCCATGGGGAAGCTGGAACAAAGCGGCTTGCACGGGACCACAATTCCCAGTGCTGAGTTACTAATGGGCACAGCTGGACTCTCACCTGGGGCCTTCTCTGTCAGGACCCCCCCCCCCCCCCCCCCCCCGCCTCCTAATCATAGCCCCTGGTGATGTCCAAAGCTCCACACCCTTCACCTAAGCAGCTGGACCAGAGCACCAGGTGGTTACCTGGGACTGCCCATCCCCCATGCTGCAGCCCACAAAATAAGGAGTTGCAAGGGACCTTGAAGAGTAACCCTGGGCCAAATCAGCTGCTGGATGCTAGCAAAATGGCCCAAGGCCTTTCTTCTTCCTGAGACAGACACTGAAGGAGCCTCCAGAACTCCACAAAATACCTTCCCCATCTGCCTGACACGTTATCGCTGAACTCCATCCTAATGCCTACTCTACCACGTTGCTACCCCTCACACACAGAATGCGGCTTACAACCAATAATGGCTAACAACGCTTCTTCTTCTCTCTCTTATTCAGTGGTCCAGAAAAGAACTGGTACCATTAACAACTGGTAGCCTCTTACAGCCCACGAACTACGGAATGTAAACACTGGCACATATGAGACACATAGGATAGGATGGAGGATACAAAGATTCAAAGTGACACTGGGAATTTACATTTCCAGGAAGAATCCCCTTTTCTCGAGAGACCTGCCCTTGCCGTCCCACACAAACCATCGTCTGTTCAGGTTTAACCAACAGAAGAAAACATGCCTGAAAATAAAAAGGAACGCTACAGAGAGCCCAGAGAGAGCCTGAACAGACTCTAATGGGGCCCCTGCCAGTCCACAGTCTTCTATGTAATAAAACATCAACAACAGTCAATCTCTCCTGTGTCCTCGTGCTTTTCACTCTAGAGGTTTCTGGGTCATCTAAGACCAATAGTTGCTTTTAGATTCTTAACCTGTATTTGTGTCATAGGGCACCAGCCAGCTACCTTAGTTCCTGATGCACCCACACCATCTCCCAAGTAATGGAATCACAAGGGTGTACCACCATGCTGCCTGTTAGGGCATGGCTAGGCATCAGCCATGGCGGCTGACACCTACCGGCCACCAGTCAGGTATAAACGAGTGTCAGCTTCCAGTCACAGATTCCCCGGTGCCCTCTCCACTACCTCGTCCTTCTGGAATGACTGCCCACCTTACTGCCCACCCACCCAGCCTTCCCCTTCACAGTTCCATCCTCCAGTGTTTTCTACGCACTGCCTCCTCCTGGAAGCCCAGACAATTCTTTCTCTGCACACACACAGAATGCTTCCTCCACAGCAAGCTGGACCACGGATATCACAGTTCATAAAATGTTACAATACTGTGGTTTCTTAGAAAATAAAACACACACTCAACTTGGTATTCAGCTTCGAAAACCTTTGGAGTTTCCTGAATGACTGGTGACGCAATGGGGTGTGGGAGACAGGGCCCACACAGCTCAGAGTGAGGGGCTGTTTGCCAGAAAAAACAGCCACTTCATTAGGTCGGAGTGCTCAGCTCCAACACCTGACCTCAGGAAAGGAGGGGCTAGAGAAAGACTTCAGCCAACAATGCTCAAGCTTTTCCTCAAACCTCCACAAAACCCTTGGGGGTCCTCTTAGCATGCGACTTTACTAATAAGCTGGGAAGAGAAGACACCAAAGCTTTGAGTCCACAGTTTCCAATCTTCCCATCCCAGTGTTAATCACATCACCAAGGCTATTCGTTTGTCTCTCGGTAGCAAACTGCCCAAAGTGTGCTTCTCTGTGGATAAAGAGCTTGCTCCGCCAGTCTGAGGACATGACAAGTCGGCCGCAGAGGCACACACCTGAAATCTCAGTGCTGGGGAGAGGAGGGGCAGAGACCAGTGGATCCCCCAGACTGGCTGGACAATCAATCCGGCTGAAACCAGTTCAGTAAGAGACTACCTCCAAAAATAAGGTGGAGCACAATAGAAAAAAAAAAAAAACAGCCTGGCATTGACCTGTGATAGATGCACACATGGGCACCACCACCACCCTCCCCTTAAAAGAAAATCCACACCGTGCATTCTCACTAATTAATTTTTAGAAAATAAAAACTAGGGCTGCAGATGGCTCAGCGGTTTCTTAACTCTTGCACTGGCTGGTCTTCCAGAGGTCCTGAGTTCAATTCCCAGCAATCACATGGTGGCTCACAACCATCTGTAATGAGATCTGGTGCCCTCTTCTGGCCTGCAGGCATACATGTAGGCAGAACACTGTATACATAATAAATAAATCTTTATTTAAAAAAAAAAAAAACAACTATTCTTGAGGTCCCCCAACCCAGGACACCCCTGTGACATGTCTACCCTGCACCTCTGACTCCCAAGCCCCTGACTACAAGGTCACAGCCTTGTCTCCATCTATTTGGTCCCCTATGCCTAAAGATGCCTCTCTTGCTCCCTTTCTCTTTGGCCCATTGTATCTCTTGCTGATGTTCATCACAGCACTGAGCACATCGCTCCAACGGGCTGGCTTGAGGGAGAGCTTGAGTTCCTTAAAGAAATAGTGTCCTTCCTCCCAGGACAAACTCATCTGTGATGAGTTATGAATCCCTTCCAATATGGAGGTTCCTAGAGCTGTCATTATGCAGGAACCTGGGATTCAAGACACACACACACACCAACTCCATATATGCATATAGAACATATGTACAGAAAACATATGTCCCTCTGTTGTGGTTTCTAGTTGTGTGTTTCTAGGTATTTTTACAGGTGTGTGAATATGTGTGTTTCTACATCTATGTGTGTCCTGTGCTTCTTTTTCAACTATTTTGTGTGTTTGTCCTAAGGTTTGTCTGTTTTTATTTTATTTTATTTTTAGGTGCCTGGTTGTTTTTTAATGAGAGAGAAAGAAAGAGATGCAGCCAGGCAGTGGTGGCACAAGCTCTTAATTCCAGGACTCAGAGGCAGACGCAGGTGGATCTCTGCAAATTCAAGGTCAGTCTGGTCTACAGAGTGAGTTCCAGGACAGCCAAAGCTGTTACTTGAGGGAAGTAGCAATTTTCAATCAAAAAGATTTTCCCCCTTTTTTCCTTCGTTTATGGAGTGTTGCAAAGGGGTTAAGGGAACACACCTAGCGCCTAGTGTACGCTAAGTAAATGCTCTACACTGAACAACACTGACAAACCCCAAGAATTATCACAAAACTGCTAAAAAGAAGATCCATACCTTCCAGCATGCCTTAAAACTCATTTGGTTTTTCCTTGCCTCTGCCCACAGACACTGTGACTGATCCACAGAGCTCCCTTTGCCCTATGGACTTGTGTGCATAACACAGGGAACCAGCAAGGGCTGTGGAGACATCCTGGAAGTGAGCAGAATCTTGTGTGTGGTTTCTTCACTCCAATCTTACCTCTTAGCAATTCGAAAAACACAATGCTGTTTACCCCACGGGCTGATTACACCCGCTGTAAAGGGTCTTAGAAAACTTGATAGTTCAGCGGGCACTGGTGGCACATGCCTTTAATCCCAGCACTCCCGAGGCAGAGGTAGGCAGATCTCTGTGAGTTCGAGGCCAGCCTGGTCCACAGAGAGAGTGCCAGGGCTACACAGAGAAATCCTGTCTCAAAACAAAAACAAAACCTGATAGTCACTGGAGGTGCATGCGTTATGATTCAGCTTATCTGAAATATCCAGAAGAAGTGAACAAAGACTGAAAGCAGGGGAGTGGGTGTTGGGAAAGCTGGGGAGAGGGTGGCAGGAGCGACAATGGAAAGGCATGAGGTGTCTGTGGGAACAATAAGACTGTCCTAAAACTAGATAGTGGGGGCTGGAGAGATGGCTCAGCGGTTAAGAGCACTGCCTGCTCTTCCAAGGGTCCTGAGTTCAATTCCCAGCAACCACATGGTGACTCACAACCATCTGTAATGAGGTCTGCTGCCCTCTTCTGGCCTGCAGGCATACACGCAGACAGAATATTGTATACATAGTAAATAAATAAATGTTTATAAAAAAAAAAACTAGATAGTGGGGTTGGCTGCACAACACTGTAAATATATACACGCCACTGAGAGATCTGTTTCTCATAGGGTTTCATAGTCCCAATACTGAGACCAGGAAGGGATTGCCCTTTCTAAACTGGGGAATGACTAGCCCAGTAGCACCACAAAATGACAGAGAGGCAAGACTCTGTCCCCACCAAGAGCAGCCATCCAAGCCCTGTCAAAGGAGACCCATGCAAATGGAGCTTGCAGGTGACAGGAGCCAATGCAAACACTTCTTGGGAGTTCAGAGAACAATGGGCCACTCAGGCACGAGAGCCACACGGACACTTTCCCAAGACGGGGTGTGAGCAGTGAGACTCCAGAGCCAATGGCAGTTTAGCATCATGATCACCAGAGTGAGGTTCACATCTGACCAAGAAAATCACTTTAATTTGAATTGAATCGAAATTTGAGTTGAATCGAAAGATATGAAGCCTTAGAAATGAAGAATTTCACAAACTGCCAAAGTAAAATCTATTTCTGCTCTTGTTGTTGGAAGATGATTGGTCCTGGGTAGACAATGGTAGATACTCTGCGGGCTTAAAAATAACGCATCTGACTCGAAAACTCTTTGGAGTTGGTATTTAGGGTCATAGTTGTTTGCATCTGGAATCAACAAATATATTCATAGCTACTTAGGTATGTATGCATGGACATAGAAATATATTGACTTCCTATGCAAGGGTGCATTTAAAGAACTTAGTAGATTCCTTCTTAGAACTTAGTAGAATCTAACACTGACTTATGAAGACACAATTCTTCATATGGTGCTGACAGCATCAACGGGCAAATGCCTAAGCAAGGAAATGATTAAAACATACATAGATTATTTCCTTAAATTTATAAGAAATTAAACAAGCACAAGTGATTATTCTGAGCCAGCAGGAAAACGTGGATAGCTAGCATAGGTCTGAACAACGCACAGCAAGGACCACACCGGAGCCAGCCACCAGAGATTTGGAGTGTAGACTTACCCTGAGTATCCACTGGCAGGGGCGCAAGGTGAGGAAGTGCAGGATACATATTTGACACGGAAAGGAAAACAATAACGTCAAACTGGTATCCGAGCAGCGCCTGCCTAACCTTCCCTTCGCGTCCAACAGCTGCTGGCTGGCGCACTTACACTCCAATGATCAGACCCACGGCCTCCAGAAACTACAAAGTCCAAGCTCCCCTCTCCTGCCTGGCCAATATCCTTCCTTCTCAGCCATTCCTACTCAAGTCCTCCTCACCTTGCTACTTGGTCATTTCTACAACAAGAGGATAAGGGTTTGCTAAAGACAGAGGGAAAGAATACATGCCAAGAAGAGGCCAGTGAGTTTAAGGAAAACCTTAACTTGGGAGAGAAAAAGAAAACTATAGTTCTAACATTACAGTGGGATAAAAATGAAAAATATTAAGGAATCTAAATTTTTAACACAATAGTAAACATTCTATTGGTGCAGAATTCTGTGGGCATCCCCTCCCCCCCGTATTCCCAGTATTTGACCTTAGATTTCTAGATACTTAGGGGTAGGGGGGAGAGAATCTGCCTACTTAGAGGGCTAACATCAGCCATGCAGTGGTGATAAACACCTTCAATACCAGCACTTGGGAGGCAGAGGCAGGCAGATCTCCGTGAGTTCAAGGAAGGCTAGCCTGGTCTACAGAGTGAGTTCCAGGACAGCCACGGATATACAGAGAGACCTGACTCAAAAAACAAACACCAACATTCCAACTTTCTTTCTCAAATCAAGACCCCGACAAAATGAACCATTAGTGGTTACAGGCGGGAACAGAAGACTCATTAACTCAATCTTTACTTTTACTGTTTTGCAGTGCTGAGGGCTGGAACACAGGGCCTTGTACATACAAGCCAACAATTCTCCTAACTGAGCCACATTCTCAAACCAATTTTTAAATTTAAATTAATAAACCATATACTGTGGATGTGGCTCAGCAGCAGAAAATCTGCCTGGGTGTGGGTTTGACTCACAAACGCCCCCCACTAGCACACACACACACACACAAGCAATGATAATAACATAAACGTTAGATCCTGAGAAGTAAGAACGCTGGTTGTGCACAGTAATGCGTGTCTCCTTCACGATTTACTAATGCTGGCTCTGCCCCTGACCCAGTGCCTCAGACCAGAAGTTCTCTGAGGGTCAAGTCACCTCTCTCTGGTCCCTTGCTCTTGGCTTTGTGAGCACCTGACAAGCCTGCCTTGGAGAATGAGGAAGCCTTGTACACTTATCCCAGGATGGAGCAGATCCCAAATCCCTTTAAAATGTCACCTAACAGAAGACATACCACTTAAGAGTGTTTGCGACAGAAATATTGAAACCCTGTTAGATTACTAATCACCAGGCTCTACAGTTAAAAGAGGGCTGAATAAACATGTCAACAATTACATTTGTGGGGTAAGAAGTAGGGGACACAAGTTGTTCATGAGCCACATCCTGTATTAGTGTCTACCACTGTCAAAGACAAGGCTAATGCCAGGCTGGTCTGCATGGATGCATTTGAAATCTCCGAATGGAACGTGAGAAGAATTACCATATCACAGATCAGTCTCTGAAAAGCACTCACTGGAAGGCTGCCTCATGAGAGCGCCAAAGACACCCTGGCTGCAGGAGTCAGGCTCAACTCCATCGGGACTCCAGCCCAGACCACTAACATTTCATGAGCAGAGTCCAGGTACCCAGCACTTGAAGGATGTATTATCTATCACCTGAAGGATGTAAGCAATCTCAACTCAACGGGTTTTCCATCAGAATGGGAAACTTCGGCTAACCAGAACCCCAAACTAGGCTCAGAATTCCTCCTACCCTTAAACAATGGCTTTTCCAGCCTATGTTCCACTCAGACACCTTCTGGGAGAGCACCCCCTCAAGATCCTGACAGAATCATGACCCTAGAGTCTTCTGGAAGGTTACCCACAATCATACAATTGTAAGTCTAAAAATAGACTTGGATATTTGGGCGGGGCAGGGATGATAAAGAAATCAAACTTGAAGTAACTAGGAAATCACCAAGCAGCGGGCCACTGATCCAGCACAGGATCTAGTGAGGAGACCTTGTTAGGACTTCAGAACCACCTGATCACAGCCTCCACTCTCTCAGCCTTAGGCCCAAAATGCCTCAAGACACTTCACAATTCAATGCCAATTATTCCCGAGTCCCAAGGCCAGGCGCATTTCTGCTTGGCACAGCCCAGCGTCCTGGGTCTTGAATCATCCTCTCTAGCCTGGATGCACAGCTCATTAGGGCCCAGACAGCCTGCACCAACACTGGGCAGGTCTGTTTGGCACAACTTCCTCTAATGGTCCACTGTGACCAAGCCATCGGGCTGCACCCAGAGGTCCAAATTCTGCTAATTGGAAAAGACCAGTGACTGGAAAACCCTCTCAGCTTCAGGTAGGGCTTAGATAAAACAGATTACCTCTGCATCCAGGAGCTTGAGGCCTCTGACAATAGAACCCTGAGAAGGCTGAGGGGAACAGCTACCTCTCCATTATCCTTTTCAACAGGCCCCCAAACCTTCTCTAAGTGTAAGCATCACCCCCGGACCACCTCATCAGGATCACTATCACTCCTATTTCACGGCTGCCAAGCTGCGAACCAGGCGGACAGTCTGCTCTTCTAGGGGCCTCAGACTGATGGACTACAGCGGCATCTTCCTGCACACCACTGCCCTGTAGACTCGCCAGAACAATACAGGCTGTAAATCCTCTGACTTGTCAAATGCCAGCTGCCAGGTGCCCTCATGAGAGAGAATAAGATACACAAACCCCGTAACTCACATCCCAGAGAAACTACAGCAGCCAAGAAGGACAGAAAATATGAGTGTCTCTAAAAACGCCACTGCACGCATCTTGAAACAGGCATAGGGTATCTGTCAGAACTGAAGGGGAAGGGCCCTGTGAAAAATGTGAGTTTTATGGAGCCAACCCTTCCTTCCAAGGTACCTCCCCCCCCCCACTTCACCTCTTGAAATGTGTTTTCATTCTGAACAATCACTGTTTGTCGAGAAAAGAGAAAATGGAGGGGTTGGGGTCTCTCCCTAAAAAGGTTGTTTTGAACAGCCTTTGGCACTACCTCCCATAAAGCAGCCTGCAGGAAGAACCCATCCTATCAGTGGAGATTCAACAACTTAAAAAAAAAAAGTAATAAGAATCGCTGCTTTCTCCTACTCAAGAGCAATTTTCAGGCTCCGGGAAATGTTACAAATCTTTGCAAAGTGGACACGGCCAGACCTTTTGTCTTTAAACCCCATCCGATCTGGAGAGGCGAGGACGGCTCCTGGATGTGACAGTTCATTGGTCTGTCACGAGGAACAGGGAACAGGGTGCAAAGAGACAGCTTACATCTGCCTGGCTTCCCTTGGTGGTGAATCCTAGGTCTCTGCCCTCAGAAACATATTTAAAAAATCCCCTAGACAACAAAGACTAAGTCTCTAGGCTCCCAGTGCAGCCACTGCGCATAAATTTGAAAGACTCAAATGAGGATTTCAGAGAATATGGGTCATGAAAGATGCAGGAGGAGGAGGACATCGTTTCCGTGATAATTACTATAGAACATTTGCATAAAGGCTCCTCTGCGTTATCCTAGGGCTTCCAAGGACTTTACCACAGAGCACAGCGGGCAAAGAGCTGCCCTATTGGAAGACAGAGGCAGGGGAATGATAAAGACTACCTGACAAGAGCTTCTCGCTCATCTATGCCCTGCACTTTAAGAACCTTTAAGCATGGACAGAAGAGTTGGCTCAGAGGTTAAAAGCACCGGCTGCTCTTCCAGAGGACCTGGGTTCAGTTCCCGGCACCCACCGGCAGCTCACAACTATCTGTAAGTCCAGTTCCAGGGGACCTGATGCTCTTCTGGTCTGCACGGGTGCTACTAGCACACGTGGTGCACAGATGTGCATGAGGGGAAAACACCAGCACTCATAAAATAAGAGAAAAAGAACTTGAAGCCAGGTGGGTGGGGCCCGCCCCGCCCCGACTAAGGAGGCCTATGAACTGCACAGCTTCTGGCCCACACGCAGCACACTTTCAGTTCCTCTCAGAGCCCTAGGACCGTTGCAGACTTTTCGGTTACCTTTCTTCGCCTTCTTCTGCAGTTTCAGCGTGTCAGAGGACTTCTTTTTTATCTCCTGGCGAGCTTTCTTATATTCTAAGAGAAAGCAGAACATTGACAGTGTTACCGCTCTGCTCAACCTCCCTCCCAGAAAGCATAATCTCAACACACAGCCAACAGCTATCTCCAAATACACAATGATAAAAATCACTGTGACATTTCACCACAAAGGCGTTGTTTACATGAAAAACAAACAGACACACGACAGTCTTTCCTTGCCCACACCAAGAGAAGATGTCACTGGGGACGGTATAATTAAAAAAAAAAAGTCACAATATGTCTATTAGAATTCAGGGAAGATCACCAGCATTACCTACTTTCCCAAGGCCCTTAGGATCCAAGATGCATTTGCTGAAGGCATAAACAAGCTAATGGGAAAAACAGGTTTTGTTTTGTTTAGTTTTGTTTTTTTGGTTTTTCGAGACAGGGTTTCTCTGTGGCTTTGGAGCCTGTCCTGGAACTAGCTCTGTAGACCAGGCTGGTCTCGAACTCACAGAGATCTGCCTGCCTCTGCCTCCCGAGTGCTGGGATTAAGAGAAACAGGCTTCTAAGAGGCTCAGGAAAATCACCCACAGATAAGCGTTACTCATCGGTCTTCGAATCTCTTTTATAGTTAGCTTTGCTGTGCATTTAATACACAAATCAAATTAAACTATCAATTCTTTCTCCATCTGAAAATAATATTCACGTATTTCTATTTTCTTTTTTACTTAATGAAACAAATGAACACATGAGAAGCTCAAGAGATGACAACCAGGACCTGATTACACACAGTGGGAAAATAAATCCTGTAAATTTGCCCACCTCCTTGATGGCACAGAAAAGCTGAAGATTTAAGTACTGTTTCATACACAGTTGCTAGACCTCAAGAGGAGAAACACCACTAAGTCGTGGCTCTTAAAGAAGAAAATTACTTTTAAAATAAGCATCAAGAAGAGACACAGATTCAAGGTGCCATTTTCCCTATTGAAGGTAAATTATAACGTTTTTTTTTTTTTTAAATGGGAATGAGGGCTGGAGATATGGTTCAGCAAATAAAAGTATTAGCTGCTTTTCCAAAGGACCCAGGTTGAATTCCCAGCACCTACATGGCGGCTCACAATTGTCTAGTTCCTCAGTGCACACAAGCCTTCATTATTTTACAACATTCTTTTATCAAAATATTTCATTGGATGTCACTCAAGTTTTTCAGTAACATGGCTCCTAGTTAAAGGAACATGACCACCAGAGCTGACCATCAACTTTAGAGGAACATGCACACACACACACACATACCCAAAAAACCAACTAAATAAATCTATGTATTTTGTGGCACCAATGAGTGCACAGACATGGAACTCAGGGAAACCAATCACTCTGGGTGCCTGAACACAGAGGATGGACGACTTGGATGGATGCGAAGTCCCCGGTGGTTACAGACAGCTTCCAGGCATGTGGAGTAATCTTCATTGTCCAGTCTACGCAAGCACAGTCAACCACTCTTAAGATCAGAAAGTGGCCCGTCTCAGGACCACCTGACACGGGGCATCCACACTCTCCAGTTGATCTAAAGAGCACTTTGATGTCAGTCACGGACGTGCAGAGTCTGGAGTTTGCCCAGCTGGTTTCCAGTCTTGTTTTGGCACAGCAAGTCCTCGCTATGCTCCCTTCCCTGTGTTTCAGAATGTGTCCTGTGCCCTCATATGCTTGAAGTATGTGGTCTGCTTTTTGATTCTGATTTTTACAGGTTTTACAGTTAAGAGATTGTATGACTCGCTGAAGAGACTTTGAACTTTGGACTTGAAAACATGGTTGAGACTGTGATAGACTATGGGGACTTCGGAAGTCGGACTAAATGCATTGTGCCCTATATTGTTACAAGCTTACGGGAGTGGAATGTGGGAGGCTGAATGTAATCAGGCCCATAACCTTATAGGGAGTGGCACTATTTGGAGGTGTGGCTTTGTTGGAGTGGGTATGGCCTTGTTGGAGGAAGTGTGTCACTGTGGGGGCGCGCTTTGAGGGTTCCTATGTTCAGGATACTTCTGAATATTTCAGTCGATTTCCTGTTGCCTGCAAGATGTAGCAGTCTCAGCTCCAGAGCCACATCTGCCTACACAGCGTCATGTTAATGTCATGACGATAACGAACTGAACCTCTGAACTATAAGCTGCCACTCCAATTAAATGTTTGCTTTCGAAGGGTTGCCATGGTCACGGTGCCTCTTCACAGCACTGATAACCCTGGCTAAGGCAACTACACTCATGTTAAATTCAGTGACCACAAAACCACAGAGCAGTAAGAGAGAGGATTGAGTGCCTAGCAATGTTCCATGCCAGGCAAACAACAGTCAGTCACAATGGTGACACTTTGGACCCCTCGTCCCCCAAAGCTGAATGAAATGCCTACAGGAGGAGGAGAGACGGAGAGGGTTCTGAGCCATTCTGGTAACAAAAGAAACCAAGTACAGCAGTGGCACCAGCCACAGCAGCACCACAGCTTCCATGCTCCAGGCCTCTGTACCTTTTGCATGGTCCTTGTCCAGCTGGTTGGCCACTTTCTTCCATTCTTCCATCTGTTCTTGAAGCGGGTTTATCAGGCAATCAATCAACGCACTTTTGTCAAAAAAATAAAGAAAAGGAGAGATTAAGTGATTAAGCGGGTATTTCCTGTTGTCGAGATGCCCACCAGGTGGTGGGTGTGGTAGGCTCGCCTGTCATCAATTCCAGCACTTCAGGAGACAGGAGGATCACCAGTTGGAGGCCAGGCTGGGCTAGCAGGATGCTCCAAAGGATTTGCATTTAGTGGTCAAACATACTTAAATCATTTCCTTGAAGCAAGTAAAAGGCAGAGTAGCGAACCACTATTGCCTCAATATTGTCCACCTTCAGAACAGCCATGGCCTTCAGGATACTTTTTATGACTACTAAGAAGTTTTGTAGAAATGTAAGATGGGGTGATGGCGCATGCCTCCGCACCATTAATCCCAACAACCAAGAAGCAGAGGCAGGTGGATCTCTGTGTGTTCAAGGCTAACCTGGTCCACTCAGCGAGTTCTAGGCCAGTCAGAGATATCTTGTGAGCCCTTGTCTCAAATAAATAAACAAACAAACAAATAAATAATAAAATTAAATATAAAAACAACTACGTAGAAAAGGCTCATGCCTAGCTGGAGAGACCTCTGCTCATACCCTCTGCGATCTTCCAGCCCACATTATAAGGCAGGTGGCAGAAACCTGAGGTCTCTCCTCTGGCCACACGGTGGAAGCCACCAAGAGGCAGAAACACCTGAGCTTAACTTCGTGTCTTCTAAAACTCAGAGAAAGGAAAAAGCAATTGTTTAAGACCCCAGGTGCTACAGGCACTCAGGACCTAAAATCCTAAAGATACAGTAACTGCACAAGGAGACAGACGGGAGCGACCCAGAACATTCTCAATTAGCAAGTGCCAGTTTCTAGTCAACGGCAGAGAAGTCTGGGTACTCATGCATCACCTCAAAAAAAGACAGGACAATGCTGGATTGTGCTGATCTGCTCGGGACACAAGGGCCATTTGTATTTGACAGTGACTCCAAATCCCTGAGCCAGCCATCGCCCTTTCACCCTACCCCTGGTGCCTAATAACTGGGGTACCACTCCCTCTTGGTGGCTCTACCACCAGCACACGGGCCTGGGGCACAGGGCAGGGCAGGCGTATGTCACTCCTTCCCGAGGCTCCTGTGGGGAGCAGTACACGTCATCTCCACAGCTAGGGGGCGATGAGGAGAGCTGTGGGAGGAAGGGCAGGGGGGCATGGGCTGGACTAAGAGTCCACCGCAAGCCCAGCATGGCCTTATCCCAGCACAGAGCAGAGTCCCAGCTCACTCAGTGACGGAGCAGCAGAACGGGGGTGTACGGCCTTAAACACTACCGGGAGAAGATGCCATGTCATTGCACCCCTCACCCTACCCGCTAGAATAGAGACGGATGCTCCTCACCTGGAGAACTGCCTCAGCTTGGCCTCGATGCTTCTGTGCCGCATGCACATCCTGGTGAGTGCCGAGCCAATCTCCCGGGTACCACCTGGAAAAGCAGAGGCAGCTCAGTTGAAGGACAGGGCAAGAGCAGGAATTCGATATTAAACATGAGTCAAGTCTCACCACACCGCCGTAGAACCTAGGCCACTACCTTCAGAACTTCTCTTTGTACACACACATGTGAATCTGTGTAATGCGGCTCGTTTGCATAGCACCAAGACTAAGGTTACTCTTACTGTACTGTTTTCTAGTCTTAAGTTTTCTTGTTCATTTTGTACTGTTGATCGTGAGTCAGAAATCAAACTTACAAAATCCTTACTGGGACCTGTAGTTTGGCAGGTACGTACGTCTCCAGGCTGAGACAGCAAGGGTTAAAGCCCTAGTGCCAAAGCCAGAGACCAGAATTCAACAGATGGTAGAGAAAGAACTCCTGGAGATCGCTGTCTGACACATGCTCACACAATAAAATATTATTTCTCTTGCCAGGCGGTGGTGTCGCACACCCTTAATCCCAGCACTTGGGAGGCAGAGGCAGGGGAATCTCTGTGAATTAGAAGACAGCCTGGTCTACAGAGTGAGTTTCAGGACAGCCACAACTACACAAAGAGAAGCTCTCTTTCAGAAAACAAAACAAAAAACAAAAAAATATTCCTATGAAAATATCTAATATCTAATATATATAAAATATATAATTCCTATGAAAATATCTAATATATATATATATACACACATACACACACACACACACACACACACACACGGAAAGATTTAAAGATTCCCCCACCCTGACCCTCTCTGCCCAAATAACCCTCAAGGTTGTTTTGGAATAATTAAGGGCCTCTGGCTCACTATTTCAGGATGCTTGCAATTCTACAATAAAGCTACAGCAAAGCGAAGTCATGGAATATTTTTTAATTGGACACTGGTGACCGAGATCTTGGAGTTCAGCAAATGTGGGAAGGAAGTTAAAGCATGGTTTGATTTTTTTCCAAGATTCTTCTTGTTCCTTCCCTTCAGCCACACCCTTTCTAATTATTAGTTTTGAAGTTCTTCTGTTCCTCCCCGTTTTGGGAAAAATTATTGAATCAGTATTTGCTGGGACGTGTGGAGAACAAATTGTCACTTCAGATCATAACTCCATAAGGACCCTGGAGGGCGCAGTCACAAACATTAGGAAAACACAAACATGTAACTTGTGAAACTGGGGGAAGTGTCAACTAAAGCAGTTTTCTAACCAACAAAACATTCAGACGAAAGCCACAGGAATTTATGGCGGGTTTAACTAAGTCACCAAGAAAAAAACAAACAAACAAATCCCTCTTATTAAAAGATATGGCATTATATGGGTTACATTTTGTTTCATCCTCTCCACAGAAATGCTTGTGTTTTGGTTCAGTTCCCCTCGTTTTCCATTTTATTCCACAAGCTAAGAGCTCTCTACAAGCAAATAACAACAGCAACAAAAAAAAAGTAGCTACCAATTAGCAAAGCTTCAGCTCCTGGGAACCAGGAGCAAGTGGTCTACCAGGAGTTCAAGGCCAGCTGGGGCTAATCCTTGTCTCAAAACTAAGTAAATAAACAAGTGAGTCCGGCTCCCTTGCAGAGGCCAGCAGATCCTTTAATCCACAGGCCAGCCTGGTCTACACAGCAAACTCTAGACCTGCCAGGGCTACACAGTGAGACCCTTTCTCATCCACAAAAACAATAATAATTCTGTACTTTATAGCACCCCAAAAAACTGCTTTCCCAGGGAGCTTGCCCAGTCCTCTCAGTTAGAACTTCTGACAATCTATACTAGACACTTGTCATGAGGCTGTCCTGTGTATTGTCAGTTAGCAACATCTTGGTCCGGTCTCACTCGGGGCCAACTGCAGGATCCCCTACTACATCCTCAGACTTGAGTATCTGAACATATCTCCAGCCAGTGACATGTTTTTCCCTGACGAATAAAACTCACACTTTACCGCTAAACAGTGCTGTAAAACCTTGAGCAAGAAGCAATTGGAATCCCAGGGCTGGTTTGGCATTTAAATGATGCCTCTGGGGGCTGGGGTTGGTAGGAAGAGTGCTTGCCTCGCACGTAGGGAAGCCTTTGGGCTCCATGAGGCTTCCATAGTGGCAGAGACCTGTAATCCTAGCACTCCAGAGATGGAGGCAGGAGGTTAAAAAATTCAAAGCCATTTTCAATGATACAGCAAATTTAAAGCCAGTGCAGGATATATGAGACGCTGTGTCCCGCCCCCCCCCCCGCCACATCCACCATGATCAATGACCACCCCAAAACCCCATTTCCAGCATGTGCATCTGAGAAAGTGTTTGTGCCTTTCCAGGGACCACCAGTAGAGGGCGCAATTCTCACACCCTCCATTTGTCTTCCCATTCCATCCTCTGCTGGAGGCTTTAGGATTTTTATTGCTCATGAACAAAGGTGAGGAATGAGAACACTTTATCCCCAGGAAAAGGTTTCTTCTTCCTGTGCCTTCATCTGATTAAAAGTTAATAACATGGCCACACAAGGATATTGGCCCACTTATTCATTGCTGCTAGGAAGGTAGACTAAGGCCTTCCTGGAGGAAAATCGGTAGCAGTGATCAAGAAAGAACCTAAAAATAACGCTCTTTGACCCAGCAACTCTAATCCTAAGAATTTAACCTGAGGGAATAATTAAGAAAAATGGCGAATCCTCACCTATGAGGACAATGATTAAAATGTTTACATCAAAAAATCCCCGTACAATGATCTAGTTAAATGAACCATAAGGCATAGACACCCAACTGAATAGGACACAGCTGTTTAGAAACAGAATCATGTATCACTCGGTGCTGCTTCGAATGTTTAGGTATTGGCTTAAGTACTTTTCGTATATTCAATCATTCATCCTCACAATATTCCGAGATGTACTGATAATGTCGCCATGCCCTTTCCACGGGCAGGAGAAAGAAGTACTGTAAGCGTCTGTCCAAGGTTACAGGACCAGTAAATGACACTCGACCAAGCTGAATCTTCTGGGTTTGTGCATTCAGACACACTCAACTACGTGACACTTTACATAGACAAAAAAGATAGGAAGGGGCAGAGTCCAGCGGAAGCCCAGCTTCCTCATTTACCCACTAGCAAGAGTGGAAAGGTTTTGTTCAGCCAGCTCTCAAAGTTTGCTTCTTGTGTCTAGAACTGTAATGGGTGCCTGAATGGCTAGAATCTGTCCTGACAAAGCCAGTGCAGACAGCCAGGAGTTGGGGGTCTACTCTGGACCCACACTTCCATCTCCTTGAGGTAGAATTAGAGGCTGAAAAACATCATGACCTAGTCCAGTCCTTCCACCCCATCCCGTTTTTTCTGTCCTATTATTTCAGTGCCTTCCCAATATTTTCCATATTTATTTCATCCCCAGGGCCTTCTGAGGGCAGCCGAGTTCTCGGCCGACTGCTACCAAGCAGTTTCTGAACATACTGCCTGTGCCCCACCCCTGTGTCCCTGCACAGGAAGCCCCGGAGAGGACAGGAAATGAAGGAACCTACTGAAGACTTCCTACTGGCAGTATCACTGTACCTGGCATGGGGGCAGGAGGCAGACGACACTCCCTGTGGACCCTGGGACCCAGGGCTGGAACTTGCTGGTCCCAGCATTATGGGTCACCCTAAAAATAGATCTATCTGTGGAAGAGCTTAGCAACAGCTGATGCTTTTCTGACCTCCGCTAGGACTTAAAAAAAAAAAAGAAAAGAAAACACTCAGCAGGTTTGAATTGGAGGAAACTGGCTGGGGCTACAAAGAAAGAGAGGACATCTGGAAGTGGTCCAATGTGACAATGGGAGTATTTATGGAACCACAAATGGCTGGTTTAGGCACCTGGCCTCCTGCAGGGTGGATGAGCGCTTCCTCCTCGAATGAGCGAGTATTTATCATTTGAAGGCTGGACCAACAATCTGTTTGTTTTTTCTTTATGTGTGTGAGGCTGACATCAAGAACCTTCCACAATTTGTTCTCTTCATTATTTTTTAAATTACTCTTTGAGGTACGGTCTCTTGCTGAAGTAGCTCACCAACTGGGTTAGGCTGGCTGGCCAGGGAGCCCCAGGGTTGTTCGCATCTTCTCAAGATGACAGGCATGTGCCACCATACCCAGCATTTTTACATGGGTTTGGGGGGCTGAACTCAGGTCCCAGCTTGCATGGCAAGCACTTCACTGACTTAATGAATACATTTTTACTACAAAACGTTGAAAATAAATGTAAGATAATCTTAGGAAAGGCCTAGACAGAGTCTGGAATCCATGTCAAAAGTGACACACACCTGTGACATTGGGGCTGGGAAGGCAGAGGGTTCTAGAACTGGGTGGCTAGCCAGTTGAGGCAACCAATGAACGCCCGGCTCAGTAAGAAACCCGATCTCTAATCAATCAATTAATTAATTAATAATGAGCAGAGAAGCGACTGAGAAAGAAACCCAACATTGATCTCCGGTCCCCACACAGTTTTACATGCTGTGCACCCATACACAGATGTATGCGTGTGCGCACACACGCACTCCGCTTCCCAGCAACCTAGGAGAAAGGCACCTTCCTCGCACCCCAGCAGGGCTTGCTAACAGGCCACACAGCAGCTAAGCAGAACAGGCAATACCTCAACCCTGCTTTGTCTGACTGCTCTCTGGAAGACTTCTTCCTGCTATGACAAGCTGCAGACGTCCCCAACTGAGGACAAAGAGGAGCATTTCACGCCACAAACAGAATACAAATTGTTTCACGACTGCTTCTCGGAGGGTGGGAAGGAAACTAAGAGGCAAAGGCCAGGGAGCCACTGTTCCTTCCTCCCAACAGTAGCCCGGGTGGACAAATCCTCCCACTGCCACTGGGAAGGCGGTGTCTATCAAGTGGCATTGTCACACCCCGCCAAGCTGCCTCATTTGCAGGCGCCTCCACCTCCCAGCACAGCAGGGGCTGCATGGGCAGGTGGCCTGGGCCTGCCGTGTGGGCAGGTGGCAGGCAAGGACTGAAAGCTGTTTTGTCAGGCTGGATTCTGCAGTAGGGCAGGAAAGAGCTGAAGAACAGATTCAAGGACTGCTCTGGCTGCAGCGCGAGGGTGGAGTGAGTTACTGAGTGTTTTGACTGGCCTGCCAAGGGCTCACGCTGGAAAGCTCACGGAGCCTGGGGTTACCGCTAGACAGTAGAATAGTCTCTGGAACCTCCTAGGAGCAGAGCACAGGACGAGACAGTTTCTTAGATGCTCTCCCATCCTTGCATAATCCTCGGGTGATCTATAGGGCCCATGGCCCCAGAACTTCCATACTCACAAAGCTCGAACCCCACTAATAGCCTGCCATCTCCTGAGCTAAGCTGGGGGATAAACCAGGAAAGAATGAGGAGCTCTGAAGTCAGTCAACAATACAGCTTCGGAGCAAGGGCTCCACCTCCCCCCCCCAATTAGGGGGGTCACATGGCATTGGTAAGGGTCTGACTAGTTTCAATGCAGATGCTGACATTGTATTTAAAAAACAAAAAGCAGTATATGGCCTACTACTGATTCAGTGTTATTTTGACTCTCTCACACCCTAACATGAGCTATCATTTCTAATTTATGTCTCTTATAAAGCATCCTGAGTAATCTAAATTTTTGTACTTTTTTGTTTCCCCTATGTGTGCGCGCATGCTTGCACAACTGAACCCAGGGTCCTGGTGCATGCTTTTCAAGCCCTCCGTCAGCGGGCCCCACCCCTAACCCTATCAACCCCTTTAACCACTGCCTCATCCATACTTTGGTGATGACTGTTTCTGAAAGGAACTTGCTTTAATCACATCTTTTTTAAACAGTCCACTCATTTTGTAGAAGAAACAAATCTTGATCTTTACGCCATAGTCCCAAGACTTATCTACCTCATATCTACAACAGCCGTTCAACAGGTCTGTACAGGTTTGGGAGTTTAGGACTCTTCGTTAAGCCTGAAACTCAGGTGGGACACACCAGCGAAGATCCCAACTCCAAGTGCACAGAAGGCAGCGATGGTATATTGTACAGGGAAAATAAGGCACAATGGCTACATCCAGGGGCCAGTTATGCAGAGCGCTGCTGAAACAATAACCACCAGGTCCTCCGAAGGAGGAAGACAGGACAATTCGTTTTGGTCAGGCTGCCGTGAAGCCATTATAAGGCACTAGCCGACCTGTAAGCAGCCTCTCTCCTCCTGCTTGTAATAGTATTCTTCTCTAGGGAGTTGGTAAACCCGGGCAAGGAAGGAAACCAACAGCACCAGGTTGGTTTCCATGAATGCCAGAAACATGCCTTCACGTTACCCACCTCCAATAGCACCTGCTGGGAACTGAGAAAGACGCCCTGTGCACCCAGTGACACCCAAGCACCCCGAGAGAGCCTGGCAGCACCCAAAGCAAGGGCAGCCGACTCCAGACCACCCTGAGCCTGCTGCCCCGCCCTCGAACCCCTGGACCTCTTTGGCTGTTCCTTTCTATTGCAGAGCTCCACACCATCACATCACCAGCTTCCGTGCAGACAGGAAGGGAAGGGAAAGCTCCTACTGAAATGAATGCTGGGGCTGCCGTGGGACACACAGGCCCTCCAGGCCCAATTCTGCAACGGCCTGGCAGGCTGTAATGTTTTGATCTCTTTCACACACAAGCGCCTATTCTCAGGGAGCACCGAAGACTCAAAATGTCAGGTGTCTTTTCACCTTGGCAGTGGTTGGAGGCTTGCCCAGTGCCGTACCGCAGAAGCTGCCTCAGTGTGCACCAGCTGCTGCTCTGGCTGGGCAGGCGAGCATGGCTGCATATACCATCTGCCACCGGAGGGGATGCCTGGAGGCCAGCCCTCGCCTTGGCTGAAGCAGGTGTGAGCACACACATGTGCGCTCTCACACGCATGTGTTCACAAACTCATGCAAAGAGTGAAGCATCCATCAGACTTGACCATGAAGCTGGGTGTAACTCTCCTCCTCCAGGTGCCCTCATCTCTTTCGGGTGTCTTTCACCAACGAGAGAAGGTTTCTGGTAGAGAGAGCCAATGGTACCACAGAACGGCATCCTGAGGGTGAGTCTGAATTCTAACAGCAGAAGAAGGCAGTTTCCGTTCCCATGCCTGCAAAGGTGTAATGGCGACACTCCAGCAAGCAAAGAGCATGCTTTGCTTACAGGCTGAGCACAAAGAACACAATCTAAAGGCAGTAGGAGAATAACTAGACACAGATCAAATAATGGCTCTCTAAGGGATACTTCAGTACTCCAGACAAAGAGCCCAGCCAGATTTCGGCTATGGTAGGCACACCTGCACCTCTGATGGCCTCCAAACCAGGCTAGATAACCCCTCTCCCAAACAGAAGTCAGTGTGACCATGAAACAGCATTCCTACACTCAGTCACTGTTTAGGAAATGTACCTGAGACCAGTTATGTGCTTTGATGTGAAACAGCCCCTACGCTAACAACAAAGACCCCACTCCTACAGATAGACGGATTTTCACAGTGATGGAGTTTCACAGTGACTTTGAAAGCGGGAGGTGCCACCTTACAGACAAGCAGCTGCTTGCCACCCCAGCATCACACTCCTGCCCGGGATTGCGGGGCAGCTGCTGGTGTCGGGAGGAGTCCTCCTTGCTGCAGTTTCTCCCACTCAGGAAAACTGCTGTGTGTTCTCCAGAGGCCCTTGCCTGGTTTCCTGTGATAGGACGAGTGTTTTCATCTAGGGTCAAGGTGTACACTCAGAGTAACAAGCCATGTTACTTCTGGATTCATCTGCACTTTGCTTTTTAGCCTGGGGATGACCAGGTGCAAAGCTGGGAGAAGATGGGTCCGCAGACATCCTTGACTCAAAAGAGTAGAAAGAGCGCCAGTTTCTAGTGGTCCAGATTATCATACAGACCCTATACCTTAGACTAGGCTGCCCTCAGGAGCAGCAGCCAGACAGGAGTCACTGCAGAGTACCCAGAGCCCGTGCCAGCCCTGACAACGGAGTAAAAACTGTCCAAGCTCTTCCCTATGCACTGCTATAGCCTAGGATGTTCCTGCAACAGACTCAAGGAAATGAGCACATAAGCCTCAAGAGTGTGTCTTTAACTTACAGAGGAAGGCTCCTTAGGTCAAAACTAAATCTTAAAACAGGTTTTCAAAAATAAACCGTACCAGCCCCTCACAAAGGAACCGCCACTTCCTGTTGACCACAATGGTGATTCTAGGGAGTAGCTTTAACTTCAAGGAAGAAAGACACATGTGGAATTTCCCTTTTTTTTATTTTAAAACTGTTATTCAGCAACTGTACATAGCTGGGTGCGGATGGGGAACCCAGCTGGTGTTTAGGGGACAGCTAATACTGTGCGTTCAGCAAATTCTAGGTGTTAGGTCGATGCAAATAATTCCAATCAGACCAAATTAGAGCACGTTTAATAAATGTAGCACTCCCGGGTGGTCAGGAGCATGGCGAGGGAGAGAGACCCTGGGGAGGGGTCAGCGCTTGGTGGGCTTTTCCAGAGGTGGAATCTGAGTCCAAACCAAGACAACTCCCAGAGGGAGGGGTCTTGAGATTGAGCTTTCTGCTCCACTGGCGCCCCAAGAATGAATGCCAGGGGCTGGGGTGACGTTTCCCATCACCAGGGAGGGTCAGTGTCCCCTTTCTTGACGACACCGTTGTGCCCCCACACAGGCTGGAAGACCATGCAAGTTGTTATCAGATGACGATTATTCAGCTGGTCCCCCCACTTCTCGGTGTCTCCCACTTCACAACTTTTCAGAAAACAAAACCACACAGTCCCACCGCCATCTGGTGCCTTCAGACCAATATGCACGAGATTTTGGCATACGTGGTACTGGCAGCCACAAAGACCAGTATTCCACTTTGTCGCTGTTCAAAGGCAAAGCGAGGATGGTATTACGG
This sequence comes from Microtus oregoni, assembly GCF_018167655.1. NCBI lineage: Eukaryota > Metazoa > Chordata > Mammalia > Rodentia > Cricetidae > Microtus > Microtus oregoni. Next base: position 31,811,587 of record NW_024543081.1, on the reverse strand, counting down.
AAACATGAACCACGGACACATTCACAGTGTGGAAAACCAGTATAGGAGCAAGCATGGTCACATGGGTCTGCCTTCCCAGAGTATAGCCCCTCTGAGGATGTCACCCAGGAAGTACTGCAGGCTCCCTGACATTTGCAACCATGAACCCCCACTGCCGTGGCCAGCCTCTGCCATGTGGGAACAGAAAGAGGCTCCTTCTGGAGCCAGGCGAGGAAGACTGGAGGACACCAGCTCAGCCAGTGAAGCCGACGTGGCCTGATGCAGGAACCACATGTCATTTTCTTAGTTGCCAAACTGTAACTGTCGGGGAGGCTCACAGTAGCCAGCTCTGGGTTTACTTCCCAGGCAGCCTTCATGGCAAGTCAGATCAGATGAATCACTCACTGAGAAGGTAGCTGGAAGATGTGAGATCAAAATGGATGTGTGGATCAGTGAAGAGCTCACACATCCACATCCCACGACAACATGGGCCCCTTGAGCCCGCCAACATCAGATCCCATTCATGTGCTCCTAGCTAAAAGCAACTCTCCTCGCTTAAGGGGCCTCTGCACATCCATGAACCAGGCTGGGACTGTAAGCTTTTGTCACGCCTCTCCTAGTGCTTGCAATGTGACAAGTTCTGGCAAAAACACCTCAGCTACTATTCTAAAAAACAGCACTCTAGTAGATGGCTGGGTTGGTAGGAACACTTGTGTAAGCAAGAGGTCCCGAGTTCGACTCCCTGCTGCCCACATTTGAAAAAGCCAGGTATGGCTGTGTATGCCTACAAGTCTAGCACTGGAGGGCACACAGAGGGAGGTGCCAAGGGCTCGCTGGCTCACTTGTCAACATGGTGAGCTTCAGGCTCACTGAGAGACTTAGAGCATCTGATGCAGGCACCCAGTGCCCTCCTCAAGTACAACACAAGTACGCACAAACCTAAAGTAATATTAATACAAATAAAAACCCGACTGTACTCCTTGTGGCCACCACTGGCTGCAGCTGACATTGGCCTCACGTTGCCGAGGCTGACAATGGTGCGGAGAGGCTGAAGGAGAACTAACTCCAACTCTGGCTCATCAGAGGACCTGGCTGTCACCACTCAGCACAGCAAACACACGGGATGCACCGGCAGGAGAAAGTAGCACCGAGTGTCCCAACATCCCGCCTCCCCTCTCTCTCTCTTCCAATGCCAGGGCTGAAAACCAATTTCAGTTTCCAGTTCCCAAGATGAGTCCCGAGGTCAAGAGTTAATCCGAAAAGGAGCCTGGGGATTCCGAAAAGCCTCCCTGACTCATGCTAACTAATACATTCCATCTTTTGCTTTAGAACAGTATCAGACCTGGACACACATGCACACATGAAGAAAAACGATAAAAATGAAAATCCTTTAAAATGTTTTTGGTAAGAGCTTACAAAGTTTAAGGTGGGTCCACCGCAGAGGCTAGAAAAATTCAATCTTCAGTTCCTAAAATGTCTCTCACCCCACCTGGTTCCCACAACCATGGAGCACAGTTATGGGGGGGGGCACAGTCAGAGGCTGGTCCTTTTTTAATGACCCACATCCGCCCTTCCTCTTCTGCCTCTCCTTCCTCTTGCATTCTTCCCCTCACACCCACTCAGCAACCTGCTCTCCTAACAGGACACAAAGACAGCAACTAGCCGGAATGATCTGAAGCCATTCACTGCTCTGCCATCAATTACAGGACAGGAAGCTGCCAGAGGCAGGGAACTGAGGGGGATACAGGCTGGCCTGGTGTCCTGAGGGGAAGCACACCAACCATGCTAACACAAATGGCCTGCTGCTCTGTCAAGGTCATGGCCTGATCCCCAGGGACCAGTTGGGTTTGATTTACGGCCCCTGAGTGGTGTATGGAGTAGCTGCCAAGAGCTGAGCTGTCAGGGAGTCTGACTGCTTCCTGTCTCAACCCCCGGGGAAAGATTAGAACCTAGACCAAAAAAAAAAAAAAAAAAAAAAAAAAAACAGCTTATCTGGATTGACTGTTTAAGTTAAACCCAGACAAAAGTGGGGTTGACAAATGAGTTTTATGCCTTGGGTTAATTATCATCAGGTAGTAAGGTTGCATCTGGGCCCAGTCAAAAAGAGAAGTTTAGGTGGTTGGCAGGGCCAGCACAAATGCAGGAACAGTATAAGGCTGCGTCCCTGGGCTTTCAACTCTATCCCTAAAGTCACACAACAGTATTAAAGACTTCAATATGCAGAAAGATTGCCATTCCTCGGGGGCCCGCCTGGGGAGGGCATGAGGGTCAGCCTTTCTAACCAGCTCCCCCAAAGATGGCAACTTGTGCCAAGACCACACCCGCACTGTGACGGGAAGAGGGCAGAACAATTCATCCGTCAATGCGCCTTGCCCGTCCTGAGAACACCAATGACCCTCCAGGTGAACGCTGGTGGATGCGATGTCCCAGATATGTCGTAGAAACACAGCAAACGTGACTCATCACCAGGATGAGATCCATAAGACAACAGGTTGGCTGCTGGGGTGGGGCTCCTGCCTTAGCCCCGCTCCCCCACTTTAGGGTCCCCTTCCAAACAAGATTCTTCCTCTGAGCCGGTGTCCCCCTACCAATGGGTGAAATTACAATTGGTCTAGAGAAAACAAGTTTGAGGTACCAGATATGCCTGGTGGCAAAGCGGTCCAATGGAAGGCAGGCATTGAACAGGAAAGGTCTGTTGGCCTCCAGCCCCCCGCCCCCATTCTCATTTCAGTGGTCTTTAAAGTGATGACAAAGGGGCTTTCCTCTCCTGCCTAGCAGAGGATTAGGGTAGCCAGAAGGCCACCGGCACTTCCGCATCATGTGAAAGGATGGAGGGCGGGGGCACTGTAACTTTTCTTGTCGCTATAATCAACAAGCATCTCAGAGATGCAGCGTAAGAGAGGAAGGACTTGATTTGGTTCACGTCCGTCGAGGCAAGGAGACAGCTGCTCACGTGGAACAACAGAGGCAGAGGACGAATGCCAGTGTTCAGCTCACTCTTCTTTCCCTCTGACAGTTAGGGGGAATAATTCAGCTAGTCAAGAAAATCCTCACAGTCACACCCAGACACTCATCTCCCAGGTGATTCCAGGACCCATCAGCCTGACACTACTGTTATGAGAGGGAAGGATGGGTTCCCGAGACGAGGACGGTTGCTGCTGTGCCTCCTCCTTCTCAGGTTACCCTGGGCCCGTGCCCTCCGCCACACGGTGACCTCCTATGGAGAGCAACTACCTCCATGCCATCCTTGAATTCTGAGTGTCTGGGATGAAGGCTCAATAGGGTATATGCAGGAGTGTGAGGGGTGGGGAAATGAGCTCCATGGAAAACAGGTGTCCCCAACATTTTGGCAGCTCGAATACATGTGAGCTACTGGAGAGAGCAACAAATACAGGTTAGGCTCACCCAAGAGGTCCTTCTGTCTGCTTGTGGGCAGACCAGGGGAGAAAGGATTTCAAGACCCTCATGTTGCCAGCTCTGCCTCTGAGAGTCAAGGTCATGGAAAATGTGCGTCCCTAACAGCTAATCTAATTATAGACACTTGATACAGGCTATTCGGCCTGCCTTTCAAATAAAGTTAAGGATTTACACACCCACGAAGAGCAAAGTAATAACAAGATATGAATAACAGTTCTTCCTAAAAGAGCATGCATCTGAGAAAAATGGGGGCAGAGAATCCAGTCTTTTGAAGACATAAAGCTGACAGAGACTTCAAAGTGCCCCCCAAAGGATAGAACCAGGCCCATTAAAATGTTCCCGATAAGAAGAACTTATTTTTTGAGAAGATAATTACCAACAACCTCGGAAAGAAGTGTCAAGTCTCCTTCCATGCTATTAGAAAGGCTGCCCGGGAGCAGATCTGTTGCCATGACAACAACTGCTTGCCAGAGGATAAGGATGGACAAGGGACCTACCAAATGGTATTCTCAACAATAAGCCTGCCATTTCTCGCAGCCGCTCTGGAAAGAACCTTCAGCATCTAGAGCTGGAGTAGCCAACAGCTGGGTGAGGCTGCTATAGTATGACATCAGAATTTCTTCTTCATCATCCTTGGCTCAGATGAAACATCACCAGCTGCGGGCTTATTCCCAGGCATGGCGACTGAGGACAAAAGGGAGATGTCAAGAGATGGAAAGGTAGGTGGAGCTCCAGGGCTCACTAGCTAGCTAGACTAGCCCAGACTGTGAGCTCCAGATTCAGAGGGAGAACCTATCTTAGGGAAATAAGGTGGATAGCAATAGAGAAGGGCACTTGACACGAACTTCTGGCCTCCACATGCACAGGTAAGTGTACTTGTGCACATGTACACACGCACACAGTGGAAGGCCTAGTTTCCACAGCAACCCACTGGGTTCTAACTATCCATGCAGACTAAGGACTTCACCGCTGTCATGGCTACTCGGAAGAGAAACAGCCCCAAGTCACTTGCAGTGTTCTGTGAACCAAAAAGAAAGATAGATGGGCAAACAATGTGATTGTGTCCCTTTTATCTACATGTGACAGAGCACACACACACACACACACACACACACACACACACACAGAGCTCCAGAGACCCAGCAGCTCAGAGCCTATGGCATGACAATCACTTCTGCAGAGTCTCAGAGGTGGCATCTCTGATAACCATTCAGCCTTAATAAGGAGGTAGATAGAGGCTTCTGATGAAGCCTTAAAGATGAGGACATTCTCTGAGTGGAATAAGATGCTCACGAAGGGACAAATGCTATACTGTGTGTGTCCTGCGTATGTGAGCCATGCAGAATCATCAGATCCACAGAATCAGAAAGAAGAACAGTGGCTACCAGGGCCGGTGGGAGGGGGATGGGGCATACTGGGAGCAGAGTTTTGATTCTGCAAGAAGAAAAGTTCTGGAAGTGTGTGGCTCACCACCATGAATCCATCAAACACTTCTGACTGGATGGTGGGGATGGGCAGACGTGTAAATTTAACAGTATGTACAGCTGCAATTAAAAATTAAATGTTGAAACCTTAAATAATCCCAGTGATGTCAACATAGACTTGGTTTCTACTCTGGGGGCAGCTATGAAGAGAAGCTGAGTGGAGAACAAGAAGGGGCCTTCTCCCTCCCGGTCGGGTCAGCCCTGGAACCTAATATTCAGAGTTGTAGGAGATGATATGGGACTCCCCTCTGTATGCTATGAATATGTTTTATTACCACTGGTTAACAAAGAATCTGTTTTGGCCTATGGCAGGGCAGAATATAGCTAGGTGGGGAAACTAAACTGAATGCTGGGAGAAAGGTGGAGTTAGGCAGGCGCCATATAACCACCCAAGAAACAAGATGTGAGGTAATAAGCCAAGAGCATCGTGGCAGAATATAAAATAAAAGAAATGGGTTAATTTAAGATGTAAGAGTTAGCTAGGAATAAGCCTGAGCCATTGGCCAAACGCTGTAATTAATATAGTTGCAATTGATATAGTTTCTGTGTGATTATTCAAGTCTGGGTGGCCAGGACAAAGCTCAGTCTCCATTTACAGTAGGAGGATCTACTGACATAGGCCCTTCCAGTGTTTCAGATGCTTAGGCAGGCTGGTTACAGGGCCTCAACCCTGGGCCTTTTCATACTCCATGGACTCTTACTCTCCTCTGCCACCAACAGAAGTCATAGCACCAAGGTCTCCAGGGTCCAATGTCACACCTGCCCCCATCATGCAGCTCATCTGTCACTGGGAGATCCCTGTGACAGAGCCTGTGACGGTCTGCTGCTCTGCTGTGGATGCTGGAGGAGGGACACCGGCTCTGGTATCTGATCGCTGTGTTTCTTTTGTTGGTGGTGCTTCTGTGGCTGTTGTCAGTCTCTTGTTCAGGCAGTAAAAACGTCCCATTTGCTTCGCTTTTCACTGCCTAAGCCCAGCCCACCAATATGTTTCGATTCCTTCCGACATCCTGCCCTTAGCAGGATGATGTGACTAGATCTCCGCATGTCGGTGCCAGGCATGGAAGGGACAGGGGCAATGTGGCCACCACTGCCATTCGTCAGAAGTCCAGGTACAAAGGAGCATCCTATAATATCACGGACATTAAGATGGAAGGGGAACACAGGCACAGAGAGAGGAACAGGACAGTCTGAGTGCCCTGCCATCCTTCCACGATGTCCCTTCTGAGTCCGAAGGGATTTCTGCAGTTACAACTAACCACCAGCGATAGGATCAAGGCTAGAAGTAAGCCCTTCTCAATGCACTCCTTGAGCAAGGATACACTTAGCTGTTGAAAAGAAATCTTGATTGCTTTGTCACTTTGTGAGAACAGGGATCGGTTAGCAAACAATCAGATGAACCAGCAGAAATCTACGCCTAAGGACGCGCATTTCTGCTGACCTCTGTTCCAAAGCAAATCCTAACATTTCCCAATCAGGATTATGTAAGCACGCAGCTAAGCAACAGCTGGAAAGGCTGTCTGGTCCGAGTGTAGGCAGGATGGCTGCCTCTGCCCCGCAGGGCAAGTCAGGCTCCATGAGCACAGTGAAGCTCTTCCCACAGTCATTCCCAAAATACCAGGGACAGGAAAGTGATCTTCAGGCAGGCTGGTAGCCAGTAAAGGAAACCAGGAGCAGTTTCAAGGGGGGGGGTCTTGCTGCCTCTGCTCTTCCATCCCACAGATCAAGTACCCACCAAAGAGCCCCAAGGTCCCAGGGGTTCTGCGTTCAACCCCTTGGCAAGTCTATTAATAATCATTCACTAAATGCATTAACCTCAATTATCCCAGCCAGCCAATTACAAAAGAAATACAAAGCACAACTCTCCTCCTTCTTATGAAGACCTATGCTAGCTTGGAAAGTTCTGGAATAGTCATCTGGGTATTGCAGAAGGGATCTCATCTAAACCAGAAATCTTCAAGAGAGTAATGCTTTAAACAGGTGTTGATGTGAGGGGAAAGGAGAGGCTCCATACAGCCTGTGATCCCCCACCCCAAGGCCCTGGGGGCTACCCAAGATCCCTAGACAGACATACCCAGCAAAGTCTCTAAATACCTGAGCTGGCCAGAAGTTTATTTTATTTATTTTTTTTTTAATTTTTTATTTTTTGGTTTTTTCGAGACAGGGTTTCTCTGTGGCTTTGGAGCTTGTCCTGGAACTAGCTCTGTAGACCAGGCTGGTCTCGAACTCACAGAGATCCCGCCTGCCTCTGCCTCCCGAGTGCTGGGATTAAAGGTGTGCGCCACCATCGCCCGGCTGGCCAGAAGTTTAGAGACCTCAAAGGCCTGAGAAGCCATGTGGCAACTGGGGAATAAGAGACTAGGACTTAGAGCCCTGACAAGCAGACAGATCACATCAGGAAAGCTGTATAAAGAAAGCAGACATGTAAAGGAGATGGCAAACGTTAGTCGGCTTCACCCTCCTGACCTGAGAACAGTCCTTGCAGCTTTGAGAACAGTCCTTGCAGCTTTATCATTACATTATACTCATTTTCTCAGCGGCAAGCTACACCAAGCAATCTGGATACACTAGTTCGAGGATTATGACAAATCCTATGGGGGACGAACGTTCCCCTTTACAAGGAAGACAATCAGGTAGAGAGACAGTAGTGTGGTCCTTCCGGTGGTCCTGAATCGTTTCTCGGTCTGGTGTAAAGCATTCTGCCAAGATACCCCTTCTGTACAGACCAGACCTGAACTCTCCCTAAAGCAGAATTCTCAATAGTCTTAGCCACCCTCGTCATACAGTTATCCTGGCAAAGAGATGGGCTTTTCAATGGGAGCCTTTATTTCCAAAGCCAGGAGGTCAGACCTCCTGCTGGTTAACTTAAGTTGGAGCAGCTGCTGTTGGCCTCTATGGCAGCCACCACCCTCCATGTACCCACTGCGCATACAGCAAAGTGCTCCTAATGCATTCCCTTCTCACGTGACTTCTGGCATGCATTCCTGCCCTGCGTGAACACTGGCCACGTGGCTCAACACTATATCACACAACTGATTTCCACTGTCCACACTGTTTGCGTGATCGACCCCTGACCAGACTGCGGCTTGGGCAGGTGGCAGAGGAGGTGTGGGGAGTTGCTTGCGAGTCACACTTGCCTTTCCTGCACCATGGCTGAGCCATGATGATTAAAGAGGTCTAGGAATCCAAAGCTGTTTCTTTCCACCTAAAAAACGATGCCAAGTCTGGAGTTCTTCACGTGTGCCTCCCCCACGGGGGCCTGCGCTCTGTTAACAAAGCTGCCTGCTTGTACTCAGCGAGGCAAACACAAGAGGAGCCATTCCAGACATGAGACAAGAAAGGAGAAGACAAACAGTAAGATCATCCGCTAACGAGCTCACTGATGTATGGGTTCGGAGGAACAAAGGGAGCAGATGCCGCACCCGTCAGCCTTAATGACGTTCGCACACCCTCAGCGGCACTCTACAGTCACGGTATGTGGCAGTTTAGGGTACGACGGCTGCGGGATCTGAAGATGAAGGGCTTCGCTCCAAATGCGGGATCTGAAGATGAAGGGCTTCGCTCCAAATGATGTAGACAGATGTTTGCTAAGTTTGCTTTTCTCATTTTCTTTGTACGTGCTTAATGGGGGTAATATTAGTGCAGGGTAGGTTTCACCCCAATTTCATGGGGTAGGCATCTACTGAAGTTGACAGACAACAGGGCGGAGCTGCGAAATGCTCTTCGAAGCTGGCACCTGAGTCTTCGCAGGAAACAAAGTTATCATAAACTGTTAACGCGCCGCAACACCCTGCACGTCAGTTTCCTGGACGCTCTATCTCCCTTGTCCTCCTCTAGACGACTGGAATGCACGCCCCGCTGGAGAGGACGTTGTCTCTTTTGCTGGCTTGCAAAGGGCTTGTGGGGTGCCACCCAGACTGAACAGCACTCCTGAACTCTGCCTTAGAGGCCTTACTCCATCTGAGCCAGACCTCTGGGCTCCATGTCACCCAAGGGCTGCCTGCTGCCTCTATCTCTTTTCTCTGCTGCTAGGACCAAGCTTCAGGCAGGCGGGGCTCCCATTCTTTGTATAGTGCCTGGCACGGAACAGCGCTCAGAAAATATTTGCTGAGTGTTGGGAAAAAAAGAAGGAACAAATCACTAGGAAAGATGGGGGAGAGGAAGCCTGAGGCCAAGGGAATGCCACAGATTTACACAAAATAGAGTCATCCTGTCTTTTCAGACTTCTTTCTGCTGTTTAGTAGCTTTTGACATCCTTTGCTGACTGGCTGATAGTCACCGATTCTGACTTCCAGAACGGAGGGCCTCTAGCTCACGTGGCCTCACAACCACACCACGCTGGAAAGACATATCTGGTCCAGGATGAGTCATACACATGCTACCACTCTGTCTCCGGGGGTCGCTTCCCTTCGAAGGGCCATAAGCTTTGGGCTTGCTTTCCAGAAGGACAGCAGGACCCAGGTGACAGCAGCACCCTTCCCTCCGCTTGGCTGTGTCCCCCGTTCCTCGCCTCCAACAGATGCAAAGACACTTAGGGATGGGGATGTGGCCCCTACCAAGATGTCCCTGTTGTCTTTGACAAACGTTGCTCCCCTCTATAAAACCTGAGGTATTCGAAGAGGGCAGTAGAGTAACTGTAAATCCCAACGATGCTGAGTAAGGTCATGGTATGTAGGAGACGCACAGTAATTTGTACCCAGTCTCTGACCCACATAAACCCCACTAGGTTTTTGTGTTAGGTCTGCATACCTACTGGCCTCAATTCTGTCCTCCTGAAACACAGACCCAGTGGTTCTGAGAGGAGCGTGGGCCAGTCACCAAAAAAGCTAAGGGTCAGGATCTATGAGCTTCCTGGAGAAACTGAGCAAGAGTCCCCATCTGCATCTGAGGAAAGAGAAGAGTCGGTGAGGATGGCTATGCTGTCGACAGCACCATCCGACTAAAGAAGAAAGCAACCCAGCATTTCAAAAGACCTTTGGTTCTTCCTGTACGAAAAAATAAACTTAAAGTGGAATACATAAAGCCTTGAAGTTCAAACACAAATAAATAAAAGCAGAATCCCGAAATTCCATTGCTCCCGGAGCTCTGAAAGATCAAGGAATTCTAGCTAGAAAGGCCTTAACGCAGTGAGTGGTTCAAGGTACACGTCAACCAGACTCCAACCCTCCCTTCTGGGGAATGAAAACTCTGGAGGGTCCGCGGGTAGAAGGACAGCCTCTTATCACCTGGAACCCTCACCAGCCAGGCTTCTTCCACCAGCAAGTCCTTCCCACTCCCCACCCAAACCCACAAAGCAAGGGAAACAATAAAGCCACAGCCATCCACCCCTGGGACTCTGACCTTTAAATGTTTAACAGAGGACAGGCTTAAGTGCTGGATAAAAAAGTAGGTGATGAGTTTCTACGGGAGTTACAACAGCCCCTCAGTGAGCCAATTCAATTAACTACTGAAGGCCTTAGGTCCTGTTTGAGATGTCATGGAGACAAGCTGATGAGCCCCAGCCAAGCTCTCAAGTCAAGGCAAGAGAAGACTCCCACCTCTCAAAGGGGAAGAACAGCTTTGGGAGGACTGGACTTTAAAAGTCACCCAGCCTGATGGGGATGGCCGTGGCTCTCCAATCACCTGCAAGCTGAGGCCTTGAACTCATGGGACTATTCTGGTCACTTTCCCACAAAAAGTCCTGACTAGCCTTGGAGGGGTCAGAAAGAGTCTCAAGTACATTTGACCAGCGGGCTTCAGGGCTGGAATCGCCGTGTCCTCTTAGATAGCATGTCACTGGGTGCTGGCTCTCCTCTCTCAGCTAAGACAACCGTCCTCGACCAGTGATGAGGAAACGGTGGCATCTATGGAGGACACATGTAACTATGGGAGATGCTAGATAGGTCAGCTGGTATAGCTATAGTAATCATCTCATATCTAGGGAAGCTTTCTGCTGTGCACTTTAGGGGTGTGTGTGTGTTCATAATTATATTAGTTTTGCCAAGATAGTGTATCACACTGTAGCTAATGCTGGTCTTCAACTTGCGGCAACCTTCTTGACTCAACTGTCCCAGTGATAAGATTGTTAGGTATGGATTACCACGCCCAGATCACTTTAGTTTCCTTCCTTCCTTCCCTCCCTCCCTCCTTCCCTCTCTCCTTCCTTCCTTTCTTCACTCCCTCCCTCCCTCCTTCCTTCCCTCCCTCCTTCCCTCTCTCCTTCCTTCCTTCCCTCCCTCCCTCCTTCCCTCCTTCCTCTTTCAAAAGACAACACTTTTCAACTGAGCATAAACAGAGAGACAGAGAGATGGAGGGAGGGGGGGGAGGGAGGGAGGGAGGGAAGGAGGGAGGGAGGGAGGCCTATGGCAAGGTCAGAGGACTGAGAACCCTCCTCTACATAGGAGTAGGAATAATTTGACTTTCTTGGCCTTTATCAGTCCTTCCAGGAGGCTTAAATGAAGCATTCAAGTGAGAGCTAATTCCCAAAATTAGATTATTCAAAACCCTCTGAAGGACTGTGATAATAACAGAAGAATCCCCATACTTCTTAACGTGCCTGTTTCAAAATATGCTTACCCTGCTGCAAATGCTTAACTCTAACTTTATTTGTTGTCATGGGAACTCCCAAAAACGTTCATCTTCTTACAAAGACCCCATGCAAGGCAACAGCGTGTGTTCACATCCATGCACACGCATTAAACCTGCCCCACTTTCCCAGATGTTTCCCATTAACGTACTGATCAATCACCTTTGCAAGCAGCCGCACGGAAAGGCTGAAGGGACTGGAAAATGCCACATTTTAGTTTGGTACCCTGATCTTCCCCCAAAACCTCTCGATTGCATACTGGACATTTGCTGAATCCACAAATGGGACCAAATGATGACATTTAACGGACTCGACCAATCACATTTGGCTTAAAAACAAACAAAGCAAAATGAACAGCACCCTAAACACGTGGCCATCTTGCACTGTGGGCAAAAATGGAAAGGGTCACCTGTGGTCTGTGTAACCAAGGTGTCACTCATTGGTTCCCATGGGCACACTGGGATGAGCTGCTTATGCCAGCTGAAGACTAGAGTTTACCTGCAAGTGTATTTACTCATGCACACATTCAAGGAGGCCTGGCACTGTCACCATGCAGGACTTGCATTAGGCTAAAGAAAAAAGACAGCTCCTACTCTCAGTAACCGGAGCAGAGGGGGCGAGGTGGAGGCACACATACACTATTCGCCTTCTACTGGCAAAGGCTCTAAACCTAATACAACATAAGGAGAGCAGAAGAATGCCGTGCTTCTGAGCAGGGCACAGGCTTTCCGAAAGATTCTCAGACCCGACTGTAAAAGCAAAACTTGGGGAAGGCGTGGATTGGCTAAAAAAGAGAACAGGTGAGACTATAGGGGGTCTGGATCCAGGTAAAACGACAGAGCTAAGAAATGAAAGAGTTGGCTTAGGAGAGACCTTGGGAATAGTTAGTCATCTTAGTGTGGTAGCTGGGGCCTGACGGAACAGTGAGTAAGAGAGAGAGAGCTGTCATTTGGAGCCCACATAACTTCCACCGGGGAGTCCTGTTTTCCCCTTCCCCCAACAGAGGCAAAAATCTGGAGGAGGCAGTTTGGGTTGGCTGCATCTGAGGTGCCATGAGGACAGCCAAATAGGCCCCAAACTGTGCCAGTCACATGGACAGCACTGACATAAACGTCTGTTCGGATGAATGGAGAACAATCAGAAAGCAAATAGTAGAAGACTGGACGAGCTGAAGAGGGGGATCTGCGCAGAGCAGGGAGCAAGGGCAGCAATGAATCAGGTCTCTCTACAAAGCTGTCCCTCCGCATTCAATCGGCAGAAGCCTGGCAGGCACCTGAAAAATCTCCTGACACTCACTGTAGCTATCACACAGATAAACGCTCCACACCCCATGCCTGTATTTTCCCAGCGACAGACAATCTTTGGCAACTGTAGCAACAACATGTCCCTGCGTCTGTCAGAGCCTAGATGCCTGGATTTCTGATCTAAAAATGACAGTCACCCTTTTCAGGGAAACGGCTTTCTAGGCAGGGCACCACTGAGCTTCAGAACCTCAAAGGAGGGCGAGAGGAGACGGTGCAAAGAGCCCTCATCTGCGTCTACTGGCGTCGCTCTTGTACTGGATTCACTGCACGATCGCTGCACAGTGCTGGGCAGGAACAGCTCGGTGTGTGCCTCAGTGGGCTCGCCTGTAAAGGAATTCTCAACCTACTTTGTATACTACAAGGAAGGAGCGAGGAGCTCTGTCACAGGTGCTATGTCCCCAATGCAAAGCTGTCCATATCTTAAGTGCTGAAGGCGGAGAGCTGAACCCTTCTCACCCACGTTCTGAACGTACCCAAACGGCCCAGGCTTACTCTGGAAGGCAAAATTAGCCTGGACAAATGAGTGCACAGTTGAGAGCGTAAGGATTATAAAACTTTATACGGACCGGGGTTCTGAGGACTTGACTTCTGGTTCTCTGATGTGGGGTGGCTTTTTCTGGTAAAATCCAAATGGTGCATGCCATCACCTCGCATGGCAACCCTACCCACACCACCCGCCACCGGACAGTTCAGGCGCTGACAGAAATGGCCAGCAAAGACAGGCATGCACAAACTCGTAGCATTGAGGGCAGCCGTGAAAGAGCCCTGATGCTCCTCCAGTCCTGGGCACAGCTGCTGCTCCGTCTTCACACGCATCAAATTACCCTCATTTCCTTAGGAGCGACTCCCACCCAGGCCCAGTTGCAAAGCAGCAGAGATACACATCCGCCTTCAGAACTGCACCCTCACCCTCACATGGCCATGTCTCTGCCCAGAAAATCTAGACTTCAGAATTAGCATCCAGGTGACCTTGTCTCCTGTTGGGGGGGGGGGTCCTCTTCCTCTGGTGAGATGTCTACCACCTCCTTATAGAGCATCACCAACAAAACAAAATACAATCCCACTAAATTCCAAGGTCATTTACTGGGCTTACTCAAGAAGCACAGGTGAGAGGTGACTTACAGGGGTGTAGGTGAGCCCAACACTGCTCCTCTAGAGCTGCATAAAGTACCCCATTTCCATTAACCTTCCATATACTACAGACCCTCCATGGCCAGGTGTATTGACTGCAGATCCACACTCAGCGGTTTGGAGGCAGAGGAGAGAGATGCTGGAATTTCAGATGGGGAATCCAAGGAACACTCCCCAACTCCTCCTCCTACGAGGGAAAGTGAGCAGTCCTTAGGAAAATCCTGCAAGTCAACAGAACTGCTTTCATGGTGGCAGCTTCCTGTAACACCTCCTACCTCCCATCCTGATTGGCTCTAGGGCCAATTAAGTTCCAAAGCAGTCTATGGCTTCAGCTTAAACGTGCTGAGCATGTACGGTATGCAGGAGGAAACTGGAGTCTGTGGAAAGCAGCGAAGGTAAGGATGTGATTCAGAAAAGGAACGTGTCAGGGCCAGGCCACTTAACCAAAGCCCCATATTGAAAAGGGTGATAATAATAAAAATGAGGGGCTGGAGAGATGGCTCAGAGGTTAAGCACACTGGCTGCACTTCCAGAGGTCCTGAATTCAATTCCCAGTAACCACATGGTGGCTCATAACCATCTATAGTGAGATCGGATGCCCTCTTCTGGTGTGCAGGCATACATGCAGAAAGAGCACTTGTCTGTATAAAATAAAAAAATCTTTACAACTTGGGAGGCAGAGGCAGGCGGATCTCTGTGAGTTCGAGACCAGCCTGGTCTACAAGAGCTAGTTCCAGGACAGGTTCCAAAACCACAGAGAAACCCTGTCTCGAAAAACCAAAAAAAAAAAAAAAATCTTTACAAAATAATAATAATAAATGAAAGGTCAGGGCAAAAGAGAGACCACAGCAATACGGAGAGTTAGAGGTCAGGCCACAGCAATACGGAGAGTTGGGGGTCAGGTATGGGAGACTTTATTTTTACGGGGGGGGGGCACGGGGTGAGTGTGGAGATCAGAAAACTACAGGTTTTCTCCTTTCACACACAATGAGTTTCAAGATTCGAACCCAGGTCGTCAGGCTTGGCAGCAAGCGCCTTTAATTCCTAAACTATCTCACCAGCCCCTAGATATTGTGCTTATTCTAGATTAAAACTATTTCTCACTATACCAAACCATTCTAAGGGCTCATTAACTCTTTATGGGAAGTTCTACTGGCGTGCTATAGAGCATTGGTAAGATTCTGCCCAAATGGTGAGCTAAAGAAATGACCCCACAGTTGAAGTGGCCCCAGTCCAAAGCATCTTGTAAAACATGAAGTCTGGAAATGAACATTCTCAGGCGCCGAGCAGCAGGTGGAATCAGACCCTAGCAACACTCCACTAATGGGCAGTTCAGCAGGAGGCATTCACCTCGCCTATGGGAGGAGTCAGAGATCTCCTATCCAACGGAGAGAGGCCTGTGTAATCCCCTGCAGGGACTCCTTCCTGGATGGAGACTTCACCAGCTGGATGACACCCTAGCCTCTATGGCAGCAGACAGGAGGGCAAGACAGAAGGATCACGTCTCCATGGTGACAGTCCTAGGCCGAGGCATGCTGACCCAGCTCAAATCAAGGTCTCTCGAGGTGGCAGGGCACCGCGACTCCTGAGTCAGTGGTTTGGTCCTGGCCAGCACAGCCTGCCTGTGAGGAGGGTTAGAGATGTGGCCTGATAGTGCTTCATTTCGAGGTCCTTCACACGTGGCCATCTACCGAGAAGTGTGGCCCATGCCAACACTCATACATACAGACACCTCTCCAGGACCGGCAGAGGCTCCCAAGCCATCTTGTTCCTTCCAATGACACAGAACATGAGGCACTGACACGGGTATCTCCAGAGCCCAGCACTGCCTGGAGACCTAGAATCACAGCATGCTGTTTAAAATGGCTCAACTATACAGCACATACAGGGTGAGAGTTGGCTGAGAGACACTTGCTTTCCATGACAACTGGCTTAGGGAGGGCCGGTCATCAATGCACAGGTCACAGCAAGAGAATGTGTCGTGGTCAGGGCTCAAATCAAGACAGTCAGATTCCAACTCCTTAACACAGAACCACAGGCAAGGAGAAGGAAGTGACCCAGGGAAGCAGATGAGGCTACCAGGAAGTAGTCACTGAGTGTGGAGGGGGGGTGAGATCAGCAGCTCACTGGAGTTGGGGTTATCATATCCTTGGGTGAGGTGGCTCAAGAGCAGGAAGCGTACATGAGAGGTGAAAGGCCCTGGGTGCCAGTGTCTGAACTGCCACAGACCACTGGGAGCATAGCAAGGCCTCATTCCAGGGGGGAAAAAAAAGCTATTGCTCTTTCCTGGGAGACTGACTAAGAAGGAGCCATAGGGAGAGAGGGCTGTGTAGAACAGGTTACCGAAGGGTGCAGAAGCTGGCATCCAGTGGTGGGGTGGTACTTTCCAGCCATCCTGTGAGACTTGAGTTCCAGGCTATCTACCATCCCTGGACTTCTCTCTCCAGATCATTCCCCAGGAAACAGCACTAATTATCTCTTCCAATTAAGCCACCACCACAGGATGCTAAGTTTGATGGCATACAGCAGCAGCGGGAGGCTTCCTCGCCACAGTTGACATTTGCGGCCTTATTAGTAGAAAGGCTTGTCTCCCTCCCCACGGCTCACCTGTGGATGTGGGGCCCACAGGCCCCCTGCAGGTCCCTGAGATGGGTACTCTGGGAAAAGGCAGGAAGGTAAACTGTAGAGACCAAGGTGTGGTAAGCTCACCTTCAAGCCCTCTGTGCTGGATGCCAAAGTCAACAGGATCATGGCTGACAGCATTTACCTACTTACCAGCAGCACAGCCATTTTATCAGCTAAGTAACAGTGGCTGCTGACCACCACGGGCATGGGATGAGCCACGCCCTGCAAGAAGCACTATGTGAAATCTCACTCAATCTTCACAGCAAACCTAGGTGAGAGCTGATGCTACCCACTCCTTGTTTACAATACTGAGGAGGAGAGGCCATGCTGTAAACGCAAACGGCAGACCCCCTTGGTCCTGGCAACTCTCTTGCTATTCCACAACACACTCTGGACTTGACACACACTTTTCTTACGTAATCCTAAATTATCTACAATGGGCAGCATTTCCTCCCTTCCTTATGAGTGGTTTCAGTTATGGAGGCCAACGGTGGCCCCAAAGCATTGTTCTAGTACAGGAACAGAGGGAGGAAAAGAGGGAGGGAGAGAGTTGGAGGGAGAGAGAGAGGTGAAGGGAAAGACGGAGGGAGGGAGGAACAGTTCACAGAACTTTCATTACAGTGTACTGTGTGATAATTATTCTATTGTATTATTAGTCGCAGAACTCTTAACTATGCCTAATTTGCTAATTAAACTTTATCATAGGTGTGCATGTATAGGAAACAACACACAGTTTACTACGTTTCCATGGTTTCTATGGGTCTTGGAATGACTCGGCGTGAATAGGAAGAAGGGTCTTGTTTTATTCACCAAGAATAAAACCTGGTGAGGTTTTGACCAATGACAGACCAAAACTCTGATAATAGTCTCATAAATGTTATCACCCAGAGACCCTACAGGCATCGTAGTTTGTGTGGGTGTGCTCTAATGTTCACACAATGACACCCAGTAACAACACCTTCCTCGGCGTGTACACACCCATCGTGAAGCAAGGCATGCAATGAAGAACACTCAGAAGCCAGGCCCAGGCTGGAATACTGCATGCCTGGCCATTCGTTTTCATTCCTTTAACAACCATGTGGGGAGGTACTAGTGGGATGTCCATTATATACAAATGCAAACCTTGACTCATGATTCCTGTACTAAGGGTTCACAGCTATGAAATCAGAGCTCGATACTGACCTCTATGTATCCGAACACTAACAGTAGCTGAATTTAGTAGCTGCCTCCCGCCTCCACCAGAGCCAAGTCACCGATTGTGGAGGTAGGCAAGTGCCCCCAAGTAAGTGGCTTCAGGGCCTGTAGGAGGCTGACTGGGCAGGTATTCAAGGCATAGTAAGTGTGGCCCTATCTTTACCTGGTGTCCACAGCAAGGCTTCCCTTTGAACTCTGGAAGAGCAAGGGGTCTTTCCAAAGGAAATCACCTTAGTAATACTGATCATTTTGTTTGAGATCTTTTAAATGCACATTATGAAGTTCTAAACAGAGCCTATTGCCCAGGGGCTGCTGACTCAGCCTTCAGAGTAGGGAGTCAGTGAGGACAGATGTGGGAAGGCCCAGCTCTGTGCACCAGGCCCTGTTCAGTCAGTTCTGCCTGGGGCTCCCTTCAGGGCTTCATTTGTGTCCTAGAATAGGAACCCTCCTTTAAAATTGTTCCGAACTTCTCACGGGCATCAATAATTGTCCCAGAAATAATAACCAGGAGGAGTAAGTCACCTTGAACCTCCCCTGAGAGGCCACTGGTTCCAAAAGGGCTGTGGACCCTGCAGACTCCAATCTAATCCACCTAAGGCAATAGAGTTAAATGAGGGCCACTGTCCTCTTGATAAACCATCTGTCAGCAAAGTCATCAACAGATGACTTTGGGCCTGGGCCACCCCCTCAGGCTATTAACCACGTGGTGACAAAGTTGAGGTGGGGCTGGGAAAAAACTGAAATTCCCGAAGGAAGCGCAGAGAGAGAAGGGAAGGAAAGACCACTGGTGTTTTTGCTCTATTCCCATAACCTTCTCACAGCAACTCTAAGGAAGGAAAGGATGTGGTACTTGGTTTAGGAACCTGGAAAGAGAGAGCCAGAGGAAGAAAACCATCTACCAGAAGGAGGAAATACCTGCATGTCAGGGAAACCCAGCCTACAGCAAGGAGAGAAAGTGCCTCAGACCTATGCACTGGGGCCTGAGTTTTAACAAAAGCCAGGCTCTCACAGGTACCTGAGATGTGACTGCTGCAGAACCAAGAACACAGCCTTTGGAACACTGGGCCCAGACCTAGCAAGGACACAGTGTACCTGCGATGGATATGCCCCGGGTAGCCAGGGAACCCCTGACCTGTGTGGTCTTGTTTACAAGGTGTAGGACATAAAACAACACGTGCCCAGCGTGAAATCTGATAGGAAAGACTAGAGCAGGAGACCTGTATGTCAACACTCAAAGCCAGACTCAAATTGCCAATTTCCACCTCCCATTTCTTTCATAATCCTGGAAACCTTTGACCTCTGGTGTTCTAGAACTCGCTTGGTATGTTGAAATGCTCAGCTGCCCACCAACATGTCCCTAAACCAAGCAGAACCACTGAAGTAAACCTCCTAACCCATGCCTAGAGCCAAGAGCACTCTTGAGTAAGAGAAGAAAAATAATGACTCAGAGTACCGTGTAAATATTTCATCAGCAGATGCACCATGGTCTCGGCCCACACTCCACCCATGAACACTGCACTGAAGTCAAGGCAAGAAGAGAGTTGCCAGAGACACCAAGGAAGGGCTTCTGGACCTAGATTCCAGGCAGGTTTGGTGTCCCCAAGGACATCTAAGACCAAAGGTTACTCCCTTGACCAGACAGCCTCTCCAGTGACACGAAATGTCCTTTACTTCCAGAGTCAGCAAACAAGGCAAGCTGTTTTCACCACAGGGCTCTGCCAGACCTGAGGAGTGTGTACCTAGCTGGCCAGGCGTGCAGATCCCCGGTTCCCATGCACAGGCTGCATCAGGTCCTGCTGGTACAGCATTACCCTTCTACTGACCTTGCTGTCCCTCTAGGTTCCCAGACGTGGCTGACAGTCATACTGCACATCTGACCCCAAGTTGTGGTCAACTAGATCTACCCCGTACCACACCCCAAAGCTGAGTGTATCTATCAAGATGTCTTGACTTCTCTTTACTCCAATGTCACCATTCAATTCAGGCTCTTGTCATGACTCGGCCTCCTGGATCCCATCTGTCCACAACTGGAGCCATTTCCAGTATGTGCCCTTCGTTTGCCAACTTTCCCTAGGGACCCCATCTCATCATGACTTCAGGTGGCTCTCTACTGCTCACAGAACAATGGCCACAGCCCTCTTAAAAGTGAGGATGGCAAAGCTACGGCTCCCTCCATGGCCCAGCCAAGAGGTCAGAGCTCCAGCTGTAGCTTGGGATATCAGGGCTGAGTTCTGGAATGTGATGGTGGCTGTGGCTTCTGTTTTGCTTCTAATGAAAAACAAGCAGAGAAAAGGCAATGAGCGAATCTCCTAATGTCAGTTTTGCAAAGAGGGTCTGTTTACTATGTGTTTGTGTGTGCCTACGTGTATGTATGTGTACCGTACTATGTGCATGCCTGGTATCCTCAGAGGGCAGGGAGCACTGGACTGAAGCTACAGGTGCTGGCAACAGAACCAGGCTCTCTAAAAGGGCAACCTGTGCAATTACTGAGCTATCTCTCATGTATGTGTATGTGAGGGCCCTGAATCCCCTGGAACTGGAGTTACAGACAGTTGTGAGCTGCCACGTGGGTGCTGGAAACTGAACCTGAGTCCTCTGCAAGAGCAGCCCATGCTCTTAACCACTGAGCCATCTCTCCAGCCCATCTCTTCCTTTCCTCTTTCTTTCCTTTCTTTTCTTTCTTTCTTTCTTTCTTTCTTTATCAGTGTCTCCGTGTTCCTGTTGATGGTCAAACCATTTCAGAAACCTAGGTTCATCTCCCATTTACTCCAACACCAAGGATGGAAAATACAAGAGAATAAATAAACCTCTTATGTTGCTGAGCTGTTAGCTCCTACATCACTGTACAGACTGCTGGAGTGATACACCTTCCAGGGGACACGTCAACATTTGATCACATGCAGACTTTACAAACCTGGATTTCTCTGTCACCAAACTTGACTATAAACTGTATGTAAATGGGGGAGAGGGGGTTACAACGCTTAAGGCACCCCAACCACTTGCCTGAATGGTTCTGTTCCTCTGAGTCCCTACCCACTCACCTAGGGCACTGAAAGTCTGGAGCAGTCATCTACTCTAATTAGAGTGGCTATTTCCCTGTGTCACACCAAGTGGCTGGAGACTAAAGGAGGGTGGCTCGTGTCTCCTTGGAATAACTCTATGACACCTCTGCCAGAGAGGCCTCAGCTGTTACTGTCTCTGATGCAATGGATCTGCTTCTACACAAAAGAAGGAATCCCCTTCTTTTATGGTCCTGGCTTCTAATTTCACTAGGCTGCCACCTTGCTTTCTAGCCCAGCCTGCTGCTAGACAAAACAGCGAGAAAGGTTACCTTTCTCAGGGGTCTGGCCTGGGCCCAGAAATAAATACCAAGAGTTGGGATGGTCTCTAGCATTTACTAATGTTCCACGAGGAAGAGGCAAAAAGAAAGCTTACCACCCAACACGGGGGGCAGGGGGTGCATTTGTATGTGTGTACACGCACCTGAGTATGAGTGTGTATCAGTGTATATGCAGTCCCCAAGGAGGTCAGAAAAGGGTGTCCAGATTCCATGAAACTATAGTTACAGATGGTTATGAGTTGTCAATGGAGGTCCTGGGCAGTGAACCCAGGTCGTTTGGAAGCACAGCACGTGCTCTAAACAGCTGAGCAATCTTTCCTGCCCTCTTAGCTATGTCTTGTGAATCTATACAGTAGGATGCTATAGCAATGGCGATTCGTGGGGGGAGCTTACCTGCAAGAGTCTTCAAAGCACACAGAACATGACAGATCTTGCTGACAGCTAGAACAAACGAAGTTGTATTTGCCTGGAAGCCAGGCTTGTCCCCTAGCTGTGGTCACTGTGGCCTCATGATTCCACTGAGGAAATAGAACTGAACCAATCGACCAGTTGGAGCCTCAGCAGGGCTGACTTCAAAGTCACTCTGTGGAGGAGGATGGCCTTAAACTCCTGATTCTCTTGCCTCCACAGACACAGTCCTAAAGTTCCTTTACACACTTGAGATAACACCCAAGGAAGGGCCCACTGCCATTGGCTGAAGCAGGAGCTATTTTCCTCACCATAACCTTGCACAATGACCTTAAATCTCTGCAAAGGAACTGAAGGTCGGCACGTGCCATGGGCAGAATCCAATAGCAACTGACTCTGTGGATGAGCTTCTGTCATTTAGAATGCGATAAAGTGAACCGTTGAGCTAAGCGGGGACTTGCTCCGCATCCAAGGAAACAGGAGAGGAAGAACTAACTTCAGCCTTTGTTGTTTGCCTACACCTTCCACGCTCATGATTCACATCCCAACCACCCAGGGAGTCGGAGCATCAGGAAACTGGGCCCTGCCTAGGAAGGGGAAGGAAGCAGTGGGCTGGGGCCAGCTGGGTTTGGCTCTCTTCCAAAACAGAGGTCAGGCCAAGACAGTACCATCGTTCGGTTAACTTGTGTGTTGTGTAACTCTACTCTGTGAAAGGGAGAAGGGATGGTGCCTAGAAACTGAGATGGAATCAAGGGATGCTTCTTCGATGGGTGGCCATAAAGACCGTGCCCTCACCCCCCCATGGAGTGAGGAAGGAGTGAGGGGCTGACTAGGATGGGGGTGGGGATGAGCCCTGAGAAACCCTTCTCCAGCAGAGGAGGAAGGAAGCTTAGCACTGCGGACCCTGAGAGCAGCCGGTGGTGTGGGCCTTGGCATCTGTCATCAGAACAGAAATGCAGGAGGGTGGGGTTTGAAACACTTGTACAGTCTTGGCCTTTGGCCCAGCTGCCATGGAAAACAGGTGGCCAGTCCCCTCCCTTCACACCCTGAAAGGGATGAAATTTATGTCACACTGGTGTCTCAGGCAGGGCAGCATGCTTCTATGGGGTCTCTTAAGTACAAGGGAGTGGTCTGCTCCGCAGAGCTCGTCAGCTGCTTTGCAGAGGTCCATTTGGGATAGACACACATTTTTCCCAGTCTTCCATTCTGTGCAGTCTATAAGCCCAGACTGAACTTGGATCTAACCTGAAACCACACGTTCTCGTGGGTGTGTCCCCTACAGGTAAATGAAGGAGGTAGCTGTGGTGTGGCAGTTAGGGGAGAGAGACACAGTCCAGCTGGGATAGGGGACTTGGGGAGAACTCCACAAACTCCAGTGCACCATGCACTTCCCAGCTATTTTCAGACCAGAAGAGCATGACTTTGCTGACGATGTCCTGAAGGTGGAGAAAGGGGCATCAGGCGGCTGGGCTAATACATATGTTTGGGAGTCACTATCCCCTCACCTTGCCACAGAGAGTCGAGAACATCTCAAATTTCTTGATGGCAAAAGGTTTCAGGTTGTGACCCAAGGAGCCCTCTCTTCTATCAAGAAGATGCCACCATCACCCTACCTCTGAATTAATAATACTGAGTGGAGTTTCAAGGGAATCCCAAATCATCACAAAGTAAGCTTGAAATGAGAAAAGTCCTATTTGAAACAGAAAGAGGGTTCTGTTTCCCAATCTCCCGCCATAGAGCAGATCTATACACTTGGGTGCCCCAGCGTGTGTGTGTGGGGGGGAATAGAAGGGACTGGGATGGATGAACAGACACCTACTTCCCTCCCAGCTCTTGGCCCCTCTGTGCCCCAGAGCACCAAAAGAACAGGCAGGGGCCACAGAGCTCATTACCACCATCCAAGCGTGAAGTCAATGGATTCTTCCAAGTAGCCCAGTTAATAACCTGCTGGTCCTTTGAGGACCGCCCATCCCGGTCAATGGCCATGTCACGAGGGGGGGGGGCAGAACCCAGAGGCCACCAGGAATCACAGGCAGAGAGGGCAGGCAGCTTTTCCTTATCACTAGTCATTATCACCCCAACATTACAAAGTAAACAAATGGGAAATGTCAGTTTGGTGATGCACAGGATTCGGTCCCATCAGGTAAAGAAGTTTAATTAACCAGGAAAGCAAATCAGAATTGATCAAAAGGCCAAACTCAAGTATTTGCTATACTTTTTACTCTCACAATCACACACATGCACACATACATGCTCTTCTGTTTTTTAAATGCACAAATACCAAGAAGTTAGGTTTCATGAAGATGAAACAAAAGTGCATCAGCAGGCTCATGGGAAGTGCTCTAGGAACACATGCTGTCCAATGCTCTCCAGGATCAACTTTATTACATTCCTTTTTGCATACACTGTCCATCCACTTGGCTCTTGAAAGTCTAAACCCAATGTATTTGTGTGTGTACACATGTGTGCACACATTCAAATGCACTTGTACATGTGTGGAAGTCCGAAAACTCTTTGAGGTAGTGTGTTCTCTCCTACTGTGTGTGTGTGTCAGCAACTTAGCTTATCAGTCCTGATGGCAAGCACCTTTAATGCCTGAGCCATCCCACCGACCCGATTTGAGTGCTTGCTTATTTATATATTTGCTTGCTTCTGTACTTATTTTTGTTCCCAAAACAAAAACATGTCATAGTGTCTAAGGTAAGTAATGTAACAACAGGCCAATAACAAGTCAATGACAACAGGCTGGCCTTTACTGGGCACACAACTACATAAAAGGATGCTTCCTGGACTGGGGAGAACTCAAAGTGCTCACCACGCAAGCATGGGGACCCAAGTTTGATCCCCATGGCGACATTTTTTTTTAAAGGCACTTGCATTATCAGTGCTGGGGAAGCAGTGACAGAGGGATTCCTGGAGCTGCCTGGCCAACCAGCTTAGCTGAACTGCTGAACATGCTGTCTCCAAAAAGCCTGGTGGACAACTGCTGAGACAGAACGCCTGACACTGACCAGGCCTCCCCACCCACACAAACACCTGAATGTCTGCCCGCACACAGGTGCACCACTATACACGCAAATGTAATTTAAAAACTTTTGGGATCTTTATTTAATGTATATGGGTAGTTTTGCCTGCATGTATGTCTGTCTATGCACTGCCTGCAGAGGCTGCAGAAGCTGGAAAGGGTGTCGGGCCCCCCGAGACTGGAGTACAGTTAGCCACTATGTGAGTGCTGGAAATGGAGCAGGAGCAGCCCAGTGCTCTTAACAGCTGAACCACCTCTTCAGCCCAAATAATGGTTGTTTTGCTTTCTTTTTTTAAAAGTCCGTTTGTGTGCACACTGGTTTACTCGCTGGAGTCACGGCGCTGGGTGGAAGCAGCAGTTCCCCTGGGTCCCACAGCTGCGAGGGCATTCAAGTGCAGGCAGGACCCCAGCTTGATCCTCAGACTCATTCTCCAGTTACCCTACACCTACTTCCTGCTCAACAGCTGACTTGGGACTGGGTCCCAACTCTAGCTCAACAGAAAACGGACCAGCGATTGTACGATTATTTTAAACCCATATCTAGAACTCAAAGACGGTATCCGCACACCCTCAACAACTTACTTTACTTAAATCTTTACAATTTCCCTTAGCACAAACCCCCATTCCTCAGTCGTGGAAACTAGAAGGCAAGAACTTTCTCTTGAGTTTAGGTCTTCTTCCGGCTCAAGTTTTGTGATCTTTCTGGGCAAAACCACACCCAACAAGGCGAACTTCAAGTTCCTTCTGGGAGGGTTTTTCCAGGTGGTGACCCACCCTCCCCAGCTGTTTAGACCAAGCCACACCTAAAGCAACAGACTTTTTAGAACGGGTTGTTTTCAAGTCTCTACAAACCATGTGACTGAGCTTTCAGAAAACATCTCCACCTTCAATGTCTCTACCAGCTCATTCAATGGTTCATATAACACAATCACCCTGGGAAGCTCAGGCATTGAAACGAACGGAAAGACTACAGCTAGCCAGGAGGCTCCGGAATTTATCTGTGGGAGCAGAAACAGCAGGGAAAGGGACAGAGAATCACAGTCCCTTTAGTCTCCGTGAACCTCTTGGATAGAGGCAGTTAGTCAGTCAGTTGCTCTAGTAGAGGCAACTAAAAGCAATTCACCCTCCTGCGGCGCCACCAACACACACCTGCAGGCACTTTGGGGCAAACAGTAGGTTTGGTTTAACCACTGAGAGCAAAGCAGAGTTAAACAGGGCACAAGGGCTGAGATAAGACAAATATGACGAAAATCGCCAAAGCCCTCTCAAGTTTCAAGATGCCAATTCTTTTGCCCATTATATTAAGTTAAAATAGCCCAAGAATTAGATCACAATGTACAGACCCAGGACTTCCAACGTGGAGCCCATCCAGTGACTATGAAGTCTCAGCTGGAACCATAGCAACATGTAGAAGAAAGCTCAAGTGGGTATGTGTGTAGGTGGACGGAAGACTAATGATGCACCCGAGATGACTCCTTCAGTGGCCTCCAGAAATAGTGTCAAGTGTCTGTACCTTTAGTCAGTTTTCCTCCCCTGACGATGAATGAACTCTCCTTCTGCCAAGGAGCACAGAGAGACCGGAGTGAAGGAGACAAAATGGCAGAGCAAGCAGAAGGGACCTTAGCAAGCGTCAGCACTGAAGTGTGAGCAAGAAGTGGAGATGGGGACGGAGGAGGGGCACTACACAGATGCTCACAAGTCCATCTCCACGGAACCTACCAGGAAGCTTCCCCCTCCACCAGCAGACTCCGCCACACACACAAGAGGGACAGAATACAGTACCCTTAGGCCCACAGCTTAATGCCTTATATTAAGCCTGCAGCCATTTCCTTAAAACCTGGCCACCAGGGCACTGTTCATTTTCATGTCCCAACATTTGCATGAAAAAGGCCGCCCAAAGCTCAAACCACATTTAAATTCGTGAACAGCATGGGATCCTGTAGCATTTTCCGTTTCCCTGGCAACCTTATCGCTGCCTTCTTTCATCTCAGCCCCAGATGAAAGAGCCTAGGTGCTCCAAAGTCTAAAGAGGAGCAGTCCCGGGCAGAAAGCCTGCTTACTGAGAAATGAGTTCTAGCTCATTTGCTCACGCCAACTTGGTGCCACAGAAGCGTAGTGAGCAGCATCCCAACACGTTTGCCACGGAAGCTCTCAACTGTTAGGTTTTCATTTCCCAAACCTTAACTTTAGCATCATATAAACATAATCAATCTTTTTCATTACGGCAAAGGGAAATTACAATGCTACTTTGCTAACTAGCATCAGTGTCTAAAGATTCACCTGCTTTTTCAACCTCAGGTCCCTTGAACAGCAGATGGGGATAGGAGCATGTGGACCCTAATTGTAATGGGTGAACATCAAGCCACAAAATAACCTTTCAGGGCCAACACTTGATGCCTGAGAGCTATGGACTGAATGGAAACAAATCAATAGAAGGGACAGGCATAGGGGGCCTGCTATTCAGGTCTGGTGACCCAAGTTTGATCCCCAAAACTCACGGAAAGGTAGAAGCAGAAAACTAACTCTACAACGTTTTTGTCCACGGACCTACACACACACACACACACACACACACACACACACACACACACTGTAGCACATATGCCCATACACACACAATACATCTAAAAAGAAATAAACAGGTCGGGCATGGTGGCAGGCAGATCTATGTGACTCAGGCTAGCCTGGCAAAGCAGATTCTAGGCAGCCTGTGCTACATCATGAGCTCTATTGGAATCGGTAGGTAATTAGTATTCCATTTCCAAGAGGATGCAGAAATATGGGGCTTGTTTGACATGCCCCACATCTTGACATCATCGAACCATAAACATAATGGAGACTTACTATATGAAGTTGGCAGTGGTGGTCCTAAGAGCTCAAGGGGGAAATGAATGTTGGCCCAGGTTAATGGGCCCAAATCACGGGTTTCAGCGTCTAGACCAAAACAGGGAGTTCTGAGGTCAGTCTGGACTACAGAATGAGTTCCAGGGCTCTGTCTAGAGCTCTATGTAAAAATACAGAGAAAGACACACAGATACACAGACAAACATGCAAATAGATAGGCACCATTTGCTTAGCATGAACAAGGTCTTCAGTTTAACTACCAACACCATGGAGGGAGGGGTAGATGGAAGGAAGGGAGGGAGGGAGGGAGGGATGGATAGAGGGAGAGGCAAGGAAGGGGAGGGGGAGAAGGCAATTAAGGGTTTTGTTTTTTGTTTTGTTTAATTTTATCCTCTTCATGCCAAGAGGTCAACACCTACTACACCAGGCTTCAGGGGCTTTCTTTAAAAGACTCTGGGTACCTTTTGCCATCTCACTGTGAGTCAATTACCTATCTAAGAATATACTAGCCCTGCCACCTCACCTCCTCTCTGGTTCTCCCACCTACTCCTCCTTCCCTGACATTTGTAAACCAAAGTCAGGAGAAGCTTCCCCAGCCTTCACAGTACATTTTCAAGGCAACTGATCCTGAAAAGCAAATCTCGGGGCAGGCCGGACAGGGTTTGATGCCCTTTCCATGGTGGCTGAAACTGAGGCTCAGAAAGGCCAACACAGGCGTACCCATAGGTCCCTTCCTATGCCTAAGGGCCAGTGAGAACTCCATAGTTAATACAGGTACAAGTTAAAACTGCAGAAACCTGGGCTCAACTCCTCCACTTAGGGACTGCTGACCCAACAGGGATTCTCTTCCTGCCCAAATTCAACCACCAATGAAATGGAAACAACAGCGACCTCCCTGGCAGGAATGTCACGAAGGCTAAATGACAAAGCAGCTGTTCATCAAATGTTAGTTTCTGCTCTGTGTGGATCGCAGCTACCTGGCTTCCACACCCAGTCTTTGGACCATCTTTATCCTTCTCATCCACACAGTCAACTCACAAACACAGATGGCAGCAGTTTTTACAAATCCATGACCTAAGAAAAGCCATCTCCTGGGAAGCCAGTGTGGAGGCCTAGGCTAGGAACAAACAGCCTTTTTCTAAAGGACATCTGGCTTCGGCTGATAATATGCCAGAGGAAGCTGACAGCCGCCACATGTAGAAGTCTAAAAGGAAACCGTGAGCATGGCATGCCCACTCGGAGAGTGGCTCTTTCCCACTCAGAGACAGCGCCAGCCGGCTCTCCCTCCCTCCAGCCACCGAGTACAGTTCATGTGGCCACTTTTGGGCACAGACTTCTGA
Organism: Microtus oregoni; assembly: GCF_018167655.1. Taxonomy (NCBI): domain Eukaryota; kingdom Metazoa; phylum Chordata; class Mammalia; order Rodentia; family Cricetidae; genus Microtus; species Microtus oregoni. The sequence continues at coordinate 31,782,934 of NW_024543081.1, read as the reverse complement.
AACTGGGGATGTGTTATATTTAAACCTTATCCCTGGAGTCTTGTCATTTAAATAAAGACAGTAGACCGTTCCAGAACTCAGAGAGCCCTCCCCCAAACCACGGGCAAGGCAGATAAGGACTGTGGGAGAAAAGCAGTCATCTGGGCAGCATCAGTTCCCGTGGGTCACACAGGCCCAACTGACAATCAGCAGGAAACCCCGCCCCTTCCTCAGAAAGGATCCCTAAGACTGGAAAGGAGTGAGCCTAAGTGGGGGATCTAGTGGCTTACATTATACCAGAGCTGCCACCTGACCCCCATGAGAGACCTTCCATGCCTCTCCCAGAAACGGAGAAGACGATCAGCACCAGCCACCCAATGCTGTCCCTTCCTTTGTTGAATCCCCAGCTATAAACCCATGCCACAGGCCACCTCTCCCAAGGAGCCATTTTCTGCCTAGATTCACCTATTTCGAGCTCCCAGGGCTCCCTCCTCCTGGTAGCTCAGATCATTAACTCTTTTGTGAATGATGTGATGTGCCTTGCTCTGCGGCATCTGGAAAACTGCCCTTTAAATAAAATGAAATTACTTGCATTGCAACACACTTATTCGAGAAATCCTACCCAAAGTCACAAGGAGTCGCCTGGCTTTTTCTAAACTGATGAAGGGCTGAGAGCTACAATAGGGCTTATACTGGCAGTCAGCTCATCTACTTGGACTGCATCAGCTCCACGGCTTAAATTCCGCGGGAATTCTTGGGAGAGAAGAGTCTAAGTTAGATTGCTATACCATCCACTGCCTCACCTTCATCCTCATCTCTTTCCCTACCTGGGCTGTTCTATTCCAATCCAGGTAACATGAAGACTCTAATGAAAGAAATGCTATCACTATGACCGGCAACAAAGTCAACCTCGCAGTCAGCCAGGAGAGTTGCCCTGATCATAATAAAACAGAGGTCACCCAAATCAACTAGTCAGGAATAAAGATGCACAGACCCAACTGTAAGGAAAATCCCTTTTCCTGTCCCCTGCTTTAAAGCAGGCCCTGTGATTCACTTCCCAGGAATCCAAACAAGAGCCGGAGGGCTAGAGGTCTCTATCTGCACACACTCCAAAGCACCACCCCCAAATCATGGCAGCTGGAGGGGTATTCTAATTAGGTGGTTGCAAAGTCACACAACTGCCCCCAAAACATCTTCGGGCTCCAAGACAATACACATACACACAGAAGGCCGCCTGTGGCTCTGAGCTCAGCTGTGGGTGATGGGCATCCTGCAGCCTAGAGTTAGGTTTCTGAACTACACTGAGTGACTTGGCATCAGCTGGGCCACAGAAAGAGGAGCCCAGAAAAGGCAGCATTTTATCCCCAAAAAAAGTAAACAAGGAGAGAGCAGACAGGAAATCATTGACACATGGCATAATGTATATTTATTTGGGTATTGAGAAAGACATGTAGACACCACACCACACACACACACACACACACACACACACTCACCCTCGGGTGGGCCAGGTAAAAGCAAAACCAAAGCAATACATCAGCCAAGCCTCCCCCACAATAGCACAGATCACTCACCCACGGCTCCAAAGGGAAGCTGAAAAGGAAGTTGTTGGGTTGTAGCTAAAACTCTTCCTCCCACTTGCCTCCCATCCTGTGCTAAATTTGAGTCTCTAGCTTAGTGAAGGAATCAACGCAGCCACAACACGCCTATGAAGCATGTACAAAAAGCCTACGATATGGATGTTCTAAGATTCTGAGTGTGGGATGGCTCTGCACTCGCTCAGCAGAGAGCTCCCTTCCCACCCCTGCTTTCTGCTGGGTATCTCCTGTGGTGGGCTGGATCCTCTCTGCATTTAGGGGCTTCCTGGTGCTGTCTGCTCACTGAAGCAAGAGCACTGGGGAGGGGCACTGATTTCCTGAAGGAATGGAATAGCACACTCTCTCCTCCCTCCCTCCTCTCCCCACTCCCCCCATCCCAAACCCCGCATCTGGATCACTCTCAGACCTCTGGTCCTGAGGCTGTTTTCAATTCTCCAGAGACAAAGAGACTATCCAGTACACAGCACAGCCCATACCCAGCTGGCAGCAAGATGCCATGGGGCATCAGGAAGTGTCTGGCCCTGCTTCAGGAGTTTACCTCTCAGAACCTTTGTCCTTTAAGGTTCAGTACGGGAAACTTAGCAACATTTTAGGTCTCAAAGAAAAAAAAAATTAAAAGATCATCTTTTCCTAAAAAACAAGTGCCATTCAGAAAAGAAAGAAGCCTAGGAAACCAACAGCTATAAAAGCCCGCTTTCCAGAAACACCATCAAAAATGGCAGTTTATTTCCCGTAGGGATTTTTTTCTTCTTATAAACAGATGGCTTCTTGCAAACATTCCATGCCTGCTCGCCCCAGTAGTGCCAGCATCTGGACCAGTGGTTCTCGACCTTCGTAAAGCTGCAACACAGTTCCGCATGTTGTGGGAAATTATTTTTGTTGCTACTTTATCCCTGTAAATTTGCTACTGTTATGAATCATAAAGTAAACACCTGATTTGGAGATGGTCCTAGGCGACCCCTGAGAAAGGGGAGTCATGATCCACAGACGGAGAACCACTGCTCTGAACGAGAGGCATGCGCCATGATCCACGCTTCCCATCAAGGCACTGGCTCTTAGAAAGAGAAACTGCCACTGGCTTCGGCTAACTTGAACAAAAACCACAGCTGGGAAATGGATGGACCCGAGCGTCAGGGAACAGGGTCCTAGCAAAGCCAGGGCAAGCACTGCTAACAGGGAGGGGGTCAGGGCCCCCTCGGCCTCAGTGAGGGGCAGTTAGGCCATCTTGCTAGACCAAATGACCCCTACACACAGACCCTTTGGAAGGCCAGGCTAAGGAGAAACCCAGAAGTAGAGTGAGCCGTGCTGCCTGAAGGGATTCATCCCCCTACTCACCGAAACCCGCCCAAGCCTACTGGGCAGGGAGCCCTTCACAAGCTGCCTAACACACAGCCACATCCTAACCTGACAAGCTTTGCTTCACAGCTGCTGACCTCTGACTCCACTCAGACTTCCCGGATCTGTAACGGGAGGGAGGCCCTGTTCATTCAGCTTTATGCCTGCATTAGCATACAGTAGCCGCTCAATAAATGTTGGCCGAACGAATGGGCTAACCTTTGCATGACAAAGAAAAGACAACCTTCACTTTCTGCTGTTAAACTTGTTCTCCTGTTAAACAGGCAGAAAGGGAAGCTCCCTCCAGGGTCTGTCGACACTCTCCTCCTAAGTGGAAAAGCCTCAGACAGTGTATTAAAGCTGCTGTATATTTAAATATTGGGGGGGGGGCAGGGTATGGGATGCTTTTTATTCACGAGCATCGATGCTTCCTTCCCACCTCAGCTTTCCTGAGCTGAACAGTGCACTCCAGTGAAGAAAATGCAGGTCAAAGTCTCAGTCAATTCCTGCGGTCCAACTGACCGAGATGTGTAACCATGAGCCATTCCTTAGCATTTCATTCTAGAAGCCAAGAGCCAGCTGCTCTCCGCAGCTACACAATGACACGACCCTGCACATCAGAATCTGGATTCCTCCTCACTTCCACACCCCCTCAGCGATTCGCTGTCTGACACAAAACAGGCAGCCTGTGTTCCACCTGTATCTAAAGCCTGCACAGATGTCTCTTTAGAAGAGGGATCCACAGAGCGGCCAGGAAGCCTCTCCTTGAAGATTAGCATGGGATAAGTTTCTACTTGAGTGGCCTGCTAAGCCTCACTGACAAAGTCCACAGCCTCAAGCCCTGTGCTCCCTCAGAGGCCTTGACAAAAGCATACAAGTGAAGTAAAAGCCACTGCGGCTCCAGAGCTGAGGGAAATCCCAAGTCCCTGCGCTTGCTAAGTAAGCCCTTCCAGGTCTCTTCTCTCGGTGTTAAAAGTTTCTGAGAACCACACGGGGAACTCAGGGGGTGAGTTAGGAACCCCATGGCATCTGTACACCATCAGCGAGAATCAGCCACCTGCTTAAAAGGGGGTAACCCCATTTCTCCCCACACTGTCTGTTGTAGACTTGACTGGCCTGGTGTTCACTGTCGCCCTGGTAGGCCTTGGATGTCCCCCTGCCTCAGGCTTCTGACTTAATTACAGGTATGTGCCGTGCCACCACCCCACCCCCTGTACGTGTGGCTTCTCATCCTCCCCACCCAAAGGCTTTGGGGATATTTCTTTTGGGCACCTTGTCCCCTCGTCATTCCAGTGCACTCTTAGAAATGGGCAGGGACATGCAGGGCTCAACAGATGCTGAGATGGTAAGAGATTGTCCTGTTTCCCAAGAAGGACAAAGACACCCACAGAAAGTTAACTTGAAAAACACAGAGGCAGCCCTTCATATGAGCTGGGGTTCCAGACCTACTGTTTCCAAAGCTAAGGAAGAGTCAACGCTGCGTCTGTTGCTATGTATGCAGATGCCTTGGGTATCAGCTGAGAAGTGCGGCTAAGTAGGGCTCACAAGTAAACAAGAGCTGGTGTGACGGGAGAGAATCGCACACTTCAGTGCGATGAGCAGATGTGGGGCAGGTGGGGCCTCCAGTGAGGCAGGTGGGGGCCTCCAGCGAGGCCAGAGGAACTGGAAAGCAGAGAGGAGCACCTGTGGAGTCCCGGGTGGTGCCACCCACAGCCCTACTGGGCTTTTCCCAGGAATGGTTTCATGACTTAGAGCCACAAGGGCAGGCTCAACCTATCATCACCCAGCCACCAAGTCACTGGCCCTAATTACAGCTGCCTGAGACACAGGCGTGTCCACCTCCTTCCAGCAAGGCCTGCCTCTAGATAAAGGTTTCTCCACCACAAACACCAGGGGCTGGTCTCTCCAAGTAGCTCTCCGCTGGCCTTTAATTTGGTGGTACCCGGACAGTCTCATCTGAACCCAGCCATTTAAGATCACCAAACCACTCTCTAATCGTTGGGAATACACAGATCGGGACTGAGGAGCACACAGGATTAGAGGCTACACTCTACAAATGAGCCCTTCATTTCCCCTCAGGCCTATGACCACTGGGTTGTGCTCTGACTGGGAGCGTCCAAACTCACAAGCCCCGGGGCTCCAAGGAATTACAGACCACCGGGGGACCTCGGCTTGTTGAGAGACTACTCTCATCAGAAATCTGCAAAATCTGGACCGAGCACCCTTTCAACTTGAAAGCCACAAGTCACTGAGCTCTGAGGCCTGCTTCCTTCCCTAAGTAAACACACACACACACACACCCTCATGTGTCCCACACGCCTGGTGCCGCTCACCAGGAAGCAGTCATCCCCGAGAACCTACAAGCCCTTCACAAATCCTAGAAGTCCGGTCATCCCTTTTCTGTCGCATACACTATATATATCATAGCGACATCATAATTTACGTGACGGGATCTTCACTCTTCTCGGTGCCGCATAAAGATTTGAGGAAACTAGTATTTTGCCAGCCCCACCTCATACACAGGGACACTTATCTTTCATGCCAATGGTGACACCTGGCTCTTATGTGTCTTAATTGTGTCTAGGGAGCAGAGATGGCTTCCAACATCCTGAGCAAAAATCAGACCTGGAGTGTCTGAGACGTTTCTGCCTCTGGGATTATCCAAGGATTTCTCTGCAGTGGCTAATGTTAGCCCCGCTCCACCCCACTTCGATTTAATTAACCTTGCCTTCTCCCTCTTTTCATCTCTACAGACACTGGTGCACACACTTGTGTAGAGCTCCTTCACTCCAACACGCCTTGGCCTGTTATCTCCACTCCCATTTTCCACCCTCCTCCAGGAAGCCGCCTGTGTTTTCCCGCCAGCTGCTGCTCCTCCCGCTCGTCTCCCTCCAGCTCCCATAGGGCCTCAGCTTTGCCAGGCTGGTGTTCTGAAGTATGGCAGCGAAAATGCAGGCTGCGCAGAGCCACAGCAGAGGTGCAGTCTGCCCTACTCAACCACAAGTCAGTCTTGCGGACTGAAGGAGAGTCATTGCGCCTCCGTGGGCTTCCAGGATTTCACCTGTCAAACGTAAGGCCCTACTTCAGGAGCGTCTGTGAGACGTTGGAGATGACCCGCTTAACATGCTCATTAGCACCCAGCGCACGATCAATGTTCAATAAACATAAGCTACTAGTGCGTTCCCACAACATGGCAACAACCTGCTTGTATGTATTCATCCTCCGCTCTGCTGGGGCACTGGATCCCGTGCCCTGGGACATCATCGGAGCCAAGCACCACAGCCACCTCATCAGGACTCAAATAATAAGGATGGCGATGATGGTGATGATGCGGGGTGAGTAGATAAATGAATGTAGCCGTGTTCATCACACGGGGAACTGTGTGTCACACTCTGCGGCACCACGCAACTCCATTACTAACACTAAATAGACGTTCTCGTAATGTGCTGCACAAGCACAACCAGAGGAAAATGAATTCTGGCAGGAACGGGCACTTAAGGAAGCTACAAATGGAAGAAACAAAAGAACAAAGGCAAGAAATTGGAACAAACAAAACCAAGTGGGATTCAACGGCCATGCCGGGGTTGGTCCCCATAGGACAAGTGGTCTAACATGAAGAGGAATGGTCCAACATGGAAGAATAGTCTAGCGTGGGGATTGCAGCACGATTAATAAAAACCCAGGGACAGACATTGAGGATCAACCTGGAGGTCAGAAAAGCAAAGCAGCCAAGCCACTATAGAAGTCTTTAAGCAGACTAGGCAGCCTGAGCCTCTCTCTCCTCCCATTTTATATTCTCTCTAGTGCTGGGAATGAGGGCGTGACTCTCTGGTACTGGGATTAAAGGTGTGAGCCACCACCACCTGGATTTGTTTCAGCATTGACCTTGCGAAGCCCAGGGTGGCCATGAACTCACAGGTGTTCACCAGCCTGTATCTCCAAAATCCTGGAATTAAAGGTAAGTGCTGCCACTGCCTGACCTCTAGGGGCTTAGCTTTGCCCTTCTTTATTTATTAAAACATAAATAAAATATCACTATAGGGGATGGATGGTGTAGACTGGAAGGAACCATCTAGAATGGGAAGAATGGTTTAAGGCATTCTCTAGCTGGGAAGGAATGGTCACGCACAAGAAGAATAACCTAGCATGAGCAGAAATGGTCTGCCATGGAGGGGTGGTCTAGCATGTCTAAGTATTCTCTAGCGTGATTGTCAGGGAGAATTCTGAGACCCACAGACCCCTAGGAACCGAGTGGGAAACTGCGTAACCACACACCTTTCCCAGCGAAGAGACTGGAAGACATCTCTAGTCAGGTCCTTCAAGGGTTCTAAAACGTAAAGAGGTGAAGAGCCCCACCCAGAAGGCTGTCTGAAGGGGGTGAAGGAAGCGGGGGAGAAGGGCAAAGGCAGAGGCTAGTCAGTGCTGAGGCCCAGCCGGCAGAGCTGGAGAGGAAGCAAACAAGGTGACCAGATCTGAATTGCAGCAAAAAAATCCAGACCAGTTAGGAGCCACCATGGAGTCCAGAACTCAGATTTGTGCAGCGGAAGGGAACGTTCAAGGGAACTCAAGACAGAAGTCTAGTCTTGCTGCATCTAATAATGGGAAAGAACAAATTTTGGAAGCACAGTGGGATTCGGGAAGAAGGTAACTCCTGCACCCTCTCCTCTCCTGGAATTCGGCTTTAGGGTGCAGGTTGGGGTAAAGATGCAGCCTTCACACAGTTCTCCGGGACAGAGGCTTATGGAGGGATGAGGGCCAGAGATGTGAGTTGCTTCTGGGGTTCCCTGAGGACAATAGTTGAAGTCTCACATGTTTCTGTAAGAAGACCAATAAGGAGAACGAAAGGGAAAACCCAGTAAGAGACTAAGGCAGGGACAGAGACAGGACACAAATTAGGACCCTGAGAAGCTTGAAGCTAATTTGAATAAGAGACACTCAGGTGAGGTGACCAGTCAAAGGCTGCCACCCAACACAGGAAGAGGGGTAGCAACAAGAGGTGAGCAAACTCATAAGGGAGGATTCAGCTCACCTGTGCAACACACCTCTGAGTAACACACCTCCGAGTGCAAGCTTGATCTCGGTGAGAGCAGGGATGAGCCTTGGTTCATCTAGGAAATGCATTTTTGTAGACAGCAGCAGTTAACGCAATAGATTTGACAGGAGGTATCTAAGTATTTAGAGCAGCAGGTCCTTGAGATAAGATGAACACTGAACCAAAATCCAGGGTTTAAATATCAACTCTGTGTGGGCTGAAGACATGGAGAACTACTACTGTTCTTTGGCTGCAGAGTTTCACTCTGGGAGACGAAAAGGTTCTGGTGGGGATGGTTACGTAACAACAGGTATGCATTTGTGTGAGTATGCATGTGCCCACAGAGGGTAGGTGAGGGCACCAGATCCGCTGAGTTGGGTGTGAGGAGCCAAACTCAGGTCCTCTGGAAGGCCAGTAAGCCCCTCACCCACTGAGTCATCTCTCCATCCCCCTGAATGAATATAATGCCAGTCAGTCATCCCTCAGAAATTGTTCAAACAGTAAATTCCTTATAGTTTACTATAATAAAAAGGTGATATACAAATGAGGAGAAAAGCCGAGTGTCCATAATCAGCGAGACTGTCAGCTGCAAAGCACTAAGCGAGGATTCGCCTCCACCCCTAGCCTCTAAATCCAAGATGGAGGTGAGACTCTGCAGCGTCTGAGACACCTCAGGAAACTGGCCACACGCGTTCCCGCCGAACAGGAAGGCGGTGTTTTATTCCACTTTTGTTTTCTCACAGGCACAATAAACTCGACGTACTCCATCTTGTTGGACATGCTTCATAACAGCCCACAACCTACAAATGGCCTCCTGATCCAGGATGCTGCCCGAAGCAGGGGGTGTGGCCAGATCAGCTGGCTCCAGGAGACACAAAGCTGACGGTCAGCTGGAGGAACTGCCCCCTCACTGTCCCGCTGTCTCCGTTTTTAAATTGCCCTTTCTCTTTCATGCCCCATGATGGGTTTGCAGATGGGTTCTCACTCCTATGACCAGAGTCAACTAAAAACATACAAAGCGGCCATTTTGTTTCAAAACGGCAAACAGACCCATAAGGTTAACACCACACACATCCTGACGCTGTGTAATGGCATGCCAGGCTTGATGATGGGAGAATGGAAAAATCAATACCACTGGCCGTGACCAGAAAACAAATGAAAGAGTGTATGCAGACATGCTAAAAGGGAGGTCTCAGCGTGTCTGGCACTAGTCAAAGCAGACTGCAATTCCGAAATAACCTTCTCCTCCATTCTTAGCTATTTCTGCAGGGTCTCACCCAACACAAGCAAATCCCACAAAGCTTATCTCTCAAGGTTTGCGTCACTCCATTCCTGAGACGCGAAAGGGACCACGTTCTCGACACATGGCCCTTTCCCACATATGGACGTGCCTTCCATGGCGAATGAACACCGATGTCTGGATTTAGATAGATAATCTGATTGTGTCTGGCTTTGGAACCCTTGTTGCCAAGTGAGTTTCCCACCAGTGGATCTCCTTTTGTTCTGTCTGAAATGTTAGCTGGGGGGAGGGGGCCTCAGTAAACAGCAGCAGGAAAATGAAGACCTGCCGCCCCCACACCCCAAAAGTGCAGTCCTCTGCAGATGGCGACTGCGCCACACAATTAGAGGAGGTTTCATCCCCACTGCTTTGGGTTCTACTTTCTCTATAAATACATATTCATTTTCTAATTAAACAAACAATTAGTAGAAAGCACATTCTGAGAAACTGTGTAGGTGTCGTCCTTTTGCTAAGGAAGGCATTATGGGAAATGATGCCAAGCGAGGGGTGACTACGGGGTGCTGGGCAGCTTGTCTGCACAAACCGCGAGGTCCACACAGCCTAGCAGGCAGAAGACCACGGACTCCAAACCTGAAATGCATATTCTAAGAGCTGGCTCTGGAGCAAGTCGAGGTGGTTCTGCTTTGTTTTTCACTTACTTGCTCTTATGCAGACCCAAAAACAATGAGCTACTCGTTTTGGTTGGTTTCCAGTAAGGCTCCGCATCTTTGTCAACGGCAGAGTCAAAGACTCGTGGGACAAAGCAAGTAGTGACCTTCATAGATCACGCCTAAAATTTCCTGACTCCACGTGACTAAACAAAGTTAATGTTTACTCTTCGGTACTTAGAACCGGTAAAATGCTGCAACATGAGAGACTCCCTACACTTTACAAAGTCAGGTGGTAGCACCAATTGTAGAAGAACTCTACAGGCACAGATTATGTTTAAATTCACTAGTTACGATGACTTAAATGAGCTATGTCCTCCAAAGCCTCAGATATTCGAACACTTGGCCCCAACTGCTTGCGCTGTTTGGGTTGTTACGGAACTTTTAGGAGCTGACAACCTTGCTAGAGGAAGGACATCACTAGGGGGTGGGCTTTGAGAGTAAACAGCCCTGCCCCATTTCTAGGTGGCTCATTCAGCTTCCTGCTTCTGCTATTAGCCTACTTTTGCTGCCACGCCTCTCCGCAATGAGGTACTCTTCTCCCTGGGGAATCTTAAGTCAAAATAAAACCTTTTATCTATACGCTGCGTTCAGTCGTGGCACTTTATCACAGCAACAGAAATATAACTGATAAACTAACTTAAAACTTGCATTGATTCATTCATTCACTCAGTGATTATTTATTGAACATCAGTTATAACGGAGACAAATAATACAAAGTCTGGAGCTCCCAAGCCATGGTGAAAGAAAAATAACGTGCCACAAACAACAACAGAGAAAGAGAAGGGATCAGGGTGCCCTGGCTGGGACTGCTGGAGAAGGGTCCTCCATGCTGGAACTGGAAGCACCCAAAGGTCTGGAGAACAAGGCCTGCAGCAGAGGGAACAGCAGGCACATCCATTCTGGGATGGACAGGAACGAGGCAAACAGAGCAAAAGGCGGTGGGAGAGGAGAGGACCAGGAAACAGGCAGCCTCTGCAGCATGCAGACCACGGTCAGAGATTTCTAACTTTCTTCACCTAAGACAGATTTACAAGTCCACAAGTAGCTAGTAATTAAAATACAAACGAGTGGAGGAGCTCAGCAGGTCCATTCGCTTCGAAGAGATCTCTTGAGAGGCGGCTTCGTGATCAGCACCGTATGGGCAGCACCCAGAACTTACCAGAAACTCATTAAGTTCTTCTTAGGCGTTAACACAAGAGACAGTGAGTTACCAGGAACTCTCCCTGTGCCCTTCTTAGACATTAACACAAGAGACAGTGAAGTCTAAGGACAGGCTGTAAAAAGAACTCCTCAGTCCTAATTATTTAGCAATTCTTCTCATTTCTAAGGCTAAGGAGGAAAAAAGTTAGTCTAGAAGAAGCAACTCGGTGTTCTTCTCTCTAAAGACTCCAAAGTATCACTTTAAAATGGCTTAGGATCTGGATACATACATGCCCAAAGGCCTGGCCACACAAGAAAACCCAAAGGCACCTTATTAAAGCAAGAGACAGGAGCCTCCTTGAGTTTCCATTAGAATCTGCTCAAACGAAACATCCCATCAGCAGAGCGTGGCTCAGACCTGACCTACCTATCCTTAGGGGACTCTTGGCTCCGGCACTCTATCCCAGCTGCAGTAAGCGCACTGGGCATGGATGTCTCCTAGTCCACATTAGTGGATGAGAAGTTTTCAATTACTTCTCTCTATATAACATTTCTAAACTGGACGTTCTCTCCAGAACCAAGCGTTCATCTGATCTGACCATGGCTAACCCGACCATGGCCTATGTACCAAGTCCCCTTCTCTCTCCTCTCCCAGTTTCTGACCCACTGATCATCACTTAGCCAGCACCAAGCCTGCCACCCACCCACTCAACCTTAAAGATCTTTCCTTAGACTATCCAATTGCTTTCTAACCAAACTCACGTGATCCTCAGGCGCCAGCAAACGTCCTGTTTCTTCCTCAAAACCTCCGCTCTCCAGATACACACCCGCTTGTTACCTTCCCTTCTAAGGTCCACAGCCCTACAGCTGGGACGGACAGCTTTCCACGGAGGAAGGTCACTTTGCAGAAGAGGACAGAGAGAGGACAGTGTTCCGAGACCTGCTCACACTAACCAGGAGGCTCAGACTTTAGAGAAAGATTTGCTGCAATGCATCAGTTCGAGAAAGGCCCGGAGGAGCAGTCAAATCCCCTTACCGCTCCGTCGGATGTTCATTTCCCTCACAAAACAAACAAACCAACTCTGGGAGAAGAGGATGGAATCTTCAAAAGCTCAGAGGAAATCCTCAAAAACCTGTTGTGACCAGGATTGCTATGTAAGGCAATGGAAGGACAAAGAAGTTCAGGTTTTCCTGTGATGAACACAGAAACAGCCCAGCCAGTGTAACAACACACTAAGGACACGTTTCCAGGCACAGGAGCCGCACTCTATAGAAGGGGAGCAAGAAGCTACAATCTTTGGAGAATCTTCTGGAATACATACGCCATAGTTCCCGCCAAGGACAGCAATGAATGTGGGGTGACCCTTCTTGCAGCAAGTGTGACGTGAAATAGAAAGGCAGGCCCAGACTCTAAGGAACACAAAGGCAGTAAAACAACAATAGTGGACACTAACCCATCCTTTCTCTACCTGTAAATACAAAGCAGGAAGAGAAGCCCGATGAAAGGACTCTGTCTTCCATTTACTGCCAGGAAAAGAGACCAGGGCTGACTTCTGCTTAGAACCAAACTGGAGCGCTTGGCCCTGGGCCGAGCAAGCCAGGATCTCTCCAGGGTTACCTCGAGCTTGGAAAGGCAGTGTCTGTGAATTCTACCCTCGGTCTGGCCTCGGTGAGCTGAGCCTGTGTGTGACACTGAGAGGCATAAAGACAGTGTGGGAGAGACAGAGACCGGAAAACCACATGAAATGAAATGAGGAGACCACACGTGTATCCAAGAGTGACCCTTCTTGAAAGGAATCATTCTCAAGCAAAGCCCGGCACACGCGTGACCCAGATGTGGGCCCACCAAGGAAACCCAACGCCCAGGCCAGGATTCCGAAATCCTATGTGAAAGTCCCCGAGGGGACGAGAGAGCGAGGACTGCTCCAGTCCCTGTGCTATTTTAAGCACCATGACTTCATCCTGTTTGCTGAGGCAGACAGATGGGCCCCATCAATTCATGTCACTACAGGGGAGGGAGACACAGACTGGAAGCCACACAGTTGTCCTGCCTTGTTTGTGTTAGGGCATTCTGAAGCTGGGGCTCTGGCATTGGGGCAGGAAGCACTGTTTCTTTTATTTCTTGTCTTCCCCACACACCCTGCCCCCTAACCTAAGGATAGGTGACAAGTATCATAGTTCAGGGAAGCAGCCACCATACTGACCCGGACGATGACACCAGAAAGCCGGTGCTGAAGCTAGTAGCCTCTCTGCTGTGATCAGCACCACCCAGCCATGCTCTCTCTTCCCCTCCTAATGGAAACTCATCCTCAGCGAAGGGAGGAAGACAGAAGGCTAAGGATGTGAGCGGAGTGGGTAGATTGAGGTTCCTGTACCTCAGGTTATCAGGCAAGTCACTGTGGGCATGGGGGGGGGGGGGGGACGGGGGCACAGGTAGGTACAGGGCTTCCTCCTGCCATCCTTCCAAGAATTCGGAGACCTCAAGACCTCAAGAGTCCAAGTGACAGGTAAAGAATGGACTATGTATGTATGTATGTATGTATGTACTAAGCCTCTCCCAGGCACTTCCCAATCGTATGAAAAACTCCCAACCATCCTATGATGTAAGAGTTCTATTGTTTCTATTCCCCAGAGGAAGCAAGTCAGAGAGCTGGGACAACAGCCATGCTGAGAGACACCGCTGATAAGGCTCAAAGCAAGCTAGCCTTCCTCCATTACAGGGTGACAGAGTGAGAGCTGTGCCCTTCTCTGAAGGGAAGGTATGAGCTTATAGATTCCCCACCGCTCCACTTGACACACCATTAGCAAGCATCCTGAGGAAAGAATAAAGGAATCTGCAAAGACAGCCCAGGAACCAGGCCAGGACTGCGGCTCCGAACAGCTTCATCTGGGGCAAATTCCATCACTCTCAGCCTTGCTCCAGGCCCTGCTGTGTTCTACGGTGTTTGGCTGTCCCTCTGTTCTGGGGGTCAGAGACCAACTGTGTCAAGACTGACAAGTCCCGAAGTGTAGCAGGTGTACTGCAAGTACATAAAACAGTTTAATTACAGTGAAACGGATCTGACATCAAATCAACCCCTTTCAAGTGAACAGGTTCACTTAGGATACTTGTGACACAGTTCAAGGAACAACTCTACGTGACCCCAAAACATCCTCACTGACTCAAGTAAGCCCCAGTCATTTTTCAGTGAGGCTCCATTTTGCCCTCCTCCAGACCTCAACAACCACGAACGCTCCTAGCTCTTTGTGTACCTACTGGGACTATTTCATTAAAGGGAGCTGTATGATGAGAGTGTGCTGACTTTCAGGGGGGGGTTGACATTCACCTAAGTTGCAATGTGCACAGGCACCTCGTTCTTTATAAGCTTGGATAATAGTCTCTTATCCTGATATCACCATCAGCTCCTGAATTCAGCCAATGACAGCAGGCTGGCTGGCTTCCATCTTCTGGCTGTTATGCGCGGCACTGCTGGGAGCGCTCACGTAGCAGGCCGTAAATTCTAAAGCACTTTTGCATTTGATACTAACATGTATATAAACCCTGGTGCTAAGGATGGTATTTGGGGTTCCAATCCTTCCACCCTTTTTCTAAGAAAAAATGGCAGAGAATTTCCATGTCCGATTCAGACACAAAGGAATGAAAAGGTGACTGCCAATCACTTTTAAAATTTACTCATAACTGAGAATGCGCGGCAGGGCTTCTATGAAGCTGGATCTTATTCCAGATACGCATGGAACATGCAAAGAAGACATAAAAGGTTAAATTTTTAAAAAAAAAAAAAAAAAAGACACTGCAGGAATGCGGAGGTGGTGGGGAACGACACAGAGAGGTGGGACAAAGTGCTCGTCTCTGTCACTTCCCTTCACTAAGTCGGTGACCTCACAAGACCCTGGCTGCTCTTGCATCAAGGCCGACATTCCACCACCACCCAGAGATTATGCTTGGCTCAAAACCCCACATGCAGACACCCAGTAAGCCTCTGTTACAGTCCTAACCATCTGAGTAAAGATCTGAAGAACAGTACACTCAATATCAAACCCTTGTCCATTGAAAGGGCTGATATTATCATTAACATCATCCATGTTTGGCTTCCAAGACTGTTCTTCATCAAAACAAAGAGAATGAACCTATCCTCTGTACACGCAGTCTTGGTCATCATGAAAAATGTCCCAGCTCCCTCAGATCCCTTTCCCGTTTAAAGTCTGGGTTTCGGATTTGGTATAAGGCAAATTTAATCACAATGGGCATGTCCACTGGGGCAAAATGCAGCCTCACTCTGGGAAACAAGCCTTTGGGGTCTCAGCCCCTGGGCGCTGGCCAGCACAGTGCCAAATACACGCTGATTAAAGAACCAGGCCGCCACATGTCACTTCAAATACTCTTCACCGTGCACATAATAGAGTACGGCAGATGAACATTCCCATACTGTGCTCCCCACGGGGTGCAGAGGCAAAACTAGACTCTTGGAAACTGTAAAGATATGAGGGGTATGAAGAGAGTGCACCGTGGCTCTCAGGAACAACATGGAAGTCTTGTCCCTTAGAGTCACCGTGAACATCTGATGTCGATTTTGTTCTTTTGTTTTCTCCAATCAAGGCTCTCGATTTAGGAATAAACAAACCGGGAGGGGGCTACTTAAAAGACAAGATTCATTCCAGATTTATCGAACACAAGGAAAGAAATGACTTCTTTTCCAGCTCCACTTCCACCTCCACCCTTCCTCCCAAGGTACTGTGCTTTAAATGCAATCAGGAGAATTTTTCCAGAAAAGGTCATTCAGCCTCTGCCAGCACAACTCGGCTCTGTCAGGGTACAGTGGGGACCAACAGACAAGCCCTAGGCGAACCTGCCAGGTACATTCTCACAATGGGCACACATTTCAACTTAAATTCCGTGTCATTTTTGCCAGTCACAGAGTATCACTGTCTTCACTCCAACTATTTGGAGACCTTTCTCAACTTGTGGGCAGGTAGCTAGCTGGTTTTATGGGGTGTAGTCTTTGCTGCCCTGCTTTCAATGTTTTAGGACACGGTTTACTAGGGTTCCTCTTTTTTACGGGGGAAGGAAATTTAGAGGTTTGCATAAACCAAAAGAGAACCAGGTGAGTGCAAAACAACATCCTGCAGAGACCAAGAGCCCGCACTCGGTAGGACGAAGACCCCTTTAATCGTCTCTTCCCAGAGGACCACAAGTTTGAAGACAGGCTGGAGTGATGCTGAAGTTACCTGTGCAACTGGGTCAGTGGTTATCCTCTAGACACCTCGTGTGTTTAGTGCTGGTCATGTTGTCAAAATGTATCCTGTCCCACAAAGGTTTTGAGCCCTGAAGGCTTCCAAGAGCTCTAACAGCTGTGTACAGCTGTGTTGTGGCTGTGAGAGATTTGGATTACAATATCCCTCACACCAGGATCTTAACTGATCAATCTCTGATCCACATTGCGAGGGGGAAGGAGGGGTCTTGAGACTGAGTTGGTTTCTCTGTGTTGCTCTGGAGCCTGTCCTGAAACTCACTCTGTAGACCAGGCTGGCCTTGAACTCAGGTCTGCCTGTCTCTCTGCCTCCTGAGTGCTGGAATTAAAGGCACCGCCACCCACCTGCTCTGATCCACATTTTCATAACATGGACGTTTGCCTGTTCTCACAGGAGCGATTTCAGACTAGAAGACCAGCGCGGCTATTCGGTTCTAGAACCTAATCTCTCCTTTCAGCCTTCCTTCCTACAAAAACAGACCTGAAACACCTTTCCCAAACAACCCCAATACACTAATTTCCTTGTCAGCTCCTACACTACACCACCATGGCGCTCATGGGCTTTTTTACTCAAGTCACACATGCCTAGCGTAGTCCTTAGGCCATCAATAACCCCTGTATCCCCTGATTCTCTTTATTATTAAATCCACCTGTGTGAAAATCAGAGCCGGTGGCAGTCTCAGAACCTCACAAACCCACCTCAAGTCATGGGGAGCCAGACATGGAGTCCAACGAATGCCTCTGATCCCAGCAATTTGGAAGCAGAGGCAGGCAGATCTCTGACTGACTTGTTCATAGAAAATTCTACAGTCCGTGGCAAGTACCAACTCATGGTTCTGCCACTCCGAGGTCTGACTCGGGCGGTTGGTTTGTGAAAGCAGGTTCTTTAAGGAGAAATTCAGAAGTCGTGGCCTGATCTCAACTCAGGTTTGCTCCATTAGCGGCAGATATGACCGCCCTTACTGACATGTACAGAACCGTCCACGGGAATGACTTCTTGGCGTGTGAAAATTCACAAGGATCATGCATGACGGTCATGCTGAGGGTCTAAACTCCTCTCTAGACACACTAAGATTCGACTTAGGAGCTCCAGAAATAGCAAGTGCCTAACTCCAACTGGATGATCCAGACTGACTGCTGTTTGCAATAAGGCTGTGGCAAAACCTCCGTGCCCTGTGAGACTCCAACCTGACATCAGTCTGCTAATACCGGCCTTCTGTCATCCCTGCGGGCTCACCTTCCCATCTACCCTGAGTGAAGAGATAGCTTAGAGGGTGGCCCTGTGCGCTCTAAACCCCAGAGAGCTACTGGAGACAGTGGGGGTACAAGTCCAAGGAAGGTTGCTGAGGATGCTGAAGGGCACAGGTGCTGATAAACAGCCCCTGCCCTGCTTTATTCTGCTTAAGCCAACCACAGAAATCCTTTAGCTGAAGCCTAACTGTATAAAGTGAAAACACAGAAGACCCGAGACCCCAGTGAACACTTCGGCCCCGAGATATAAAACAGCTTCGGTTGGGCAGGCAGAGGTCCAGTCACTGGGTGGAACGCAAAAGCCAAGGCCAGCTTGGGACAGCTGGACTGACACAGCAGTTCCTATGTGGAACAAGGGGTATGGGAAATGACTTGGGGTGACATTCTCCTTAAAGCAGATTTATGATCATATGAACATGTGCATGTGTGAGCACACTTGCGTGCACACACACGCACACGCACGCACACGCGCACACACACACTCGCACACACACAAGGTACATATGCTAGGCACTGGAATCTGAATAGCATTTCAAGCCAAATCATCCCCGTCCTCACATTCCTAAAGAAAACAAACTGTAAAGGGGTGTAAACGGGGACAGCTTGTTTTGTTACTGGAACACTGATGCTGTCCTGAGGCTGCTCTCACTTCTCTAAAAAAGAGAGAGCACAGCGTGAGCGGTCTGGCTTCAACCCACTCCCACAGGATTAGAGTCCGGTGTCCAGCATTATGGCATTTTTCTTTTAAATGAAAAACAAAAGTTTCCTATACACAAATGCACTCCACTCACTGGGAACTTCCACAATTCTAAATAAATAAATAAATAAATAAATAAATAAATCTGTCAATAAAAAGCAAAGAGCGAAACTTAACTCCTCACTCAAGGAATTATACACAGAAACAAAGCCTTCCAACAGCCTGCGGCATGTTACAAACAGAGACAGCACTTGTAATAAGAAATCAAAACACAAAAGTGCTACATGTATGAAACCCTTCAATCTGTGACCTAAGTGAAAAAACCCCACCATAAACCTTCATTACATGAACACAATTATAGTCAACCTGTACACAGACACATACACACGCATGAGTCCTGTGCATCTGTACACACATCCACACACTTACGAGCCTTGGGCTCTAAACTCCATAGGGAGTTCTCAAGCGCTGGCTTCTGGCACCCTGGGAATATAACAAGGCACGTCCATCTGTAGCCTTCCAAATCCCTGCTATAGCCCACAGGCAGGACACCCCTAGGACAACATGGCCTTGCAGTATGAAAAGAACCACTATGCTGTATCTGAGTTGCCTTCTCTGTCAGCAAAGCCTGCAGGGTACAGGGGAATAGGGATACCAGACACCACCTTAAAGTCAGATGAGAGCTGAGTGGGCACAATCAGGGCCCAGATACCGGGTCAAAACCCCAAGGCTCTGGAACCGGTGTCTAGCACATCAGCCCCTGGTGGTAACAACATACTGTGCACACTGTGTGACCACACACAGGACTGCTCAACACATAGTGGTGACTGGCATTACTCCCAACCCCTCACCAACCACGAGTGAGCTCAAGGTCCTCTGGAAAGCCAGAAGGTGATCCAGGGCCTTGGGATTCTTAAATTCCGGTCATCTGAATAGTCGGACTTGTGCAGGGTACAGCCGGACACTGGTTTGTACCAGGAAACCACAAATGCACCTCATGAATGGAAACGGGGGGGGGGGGGAGGCAAAAAAAATCTTTTGTTATTTTTTTTTTCTTTCTCTACAGAAACCAACGGTAAACTATCTGCATTCTCTTTAGCATCGTATTTTTTTAGAATCTGATACCATGGCCACAAAAACTAATCTCTAAGCTGCCTTTGTCGAGCATCAGAATGAGACAGCTGGTTGCTGGCAGGAGGAAATGCTCAATCTTGTCACTTCCAAAAGTAATTCATATTCATCATTAATGATGCTTTTGTCCATGCCAGAAGGAAAACTTAAAGGCTCAACTATGCTTAAGTAAATTCTCCTCAAGCCAACTGCAATACAATTTTATAAATAATAGAGCAGGGAAAAAGAACAGCATCTTGTCAGCTGTGAACGAGACAAAGAGACAAAAAAATAGATGAACAAAGCAGCCATGTTTCAAGAACAAAACAAGGCTAGAAACATTAATTTCTGGAAAGATGTAACACTGAACTTTCATTCTTCCCATGAAATAAACATTAATAAAAAAAAAAAAGTCACCCTAAAGGGTATGTGTGACCACCATGGTAGTACCTCAAAGACTCGACTCTTCATGCTTAAGTGTGCCAGAGAGAAGCAGAGGACCCTAGTTCGATTCCCACCAGCCACACTTTGTCTCCCAATCATCTGTAACTCCCCTGTAACTCCACTTCCAGGGGATCCAACACTCTCTCTGACCCCCAAGGCACCAGGTAATGAATGTGGCAAACAGACACACATACAAGCAAAATATTGGTACGGATAAAATCAGTTTGTTTGTTTGTTGTTTGTTTGTTTGTTTAATTAAAAAGCAAAAATAGGGCTAAGAAGATGGTTCAGCAGTTAAGAGCACTGGACACGGGCTGCTCTTCCAGAGGACCCAGGTTTCATTTCCAGCATCTGCATGGCAGCTCAGGTACCAGTCACACATGTGGGGCACACACATACACACGAGAAAAACACCCATACACATAACAACAATAAGCTAGCCGTGGTATCAAATGCCTCTAATCCCAGCACTCAAGAGGCAGAGGCAGACAGATCTCTGAATTCAAGGCCAGTCTGGTCTACACAGTAAGTTCCAGGACTACACAGAAAAAAATCCTGTCTAGAAAACAACAATAAAAAGTCAAAAACCAAAACCAAAACCATCTCTTAAATAAACTCTATGAACAACCCCAGTACACAGCTTTCAAATGGGCATCAAGAATAAATGTAAAGGCAAAAACCCATTTCATTTGCTCAACGAAGTCTAAAATAAAAGTACAGATTCAAAACACCAAAATGAAACCTAGTATTCCATGTTCTGATTAAGAAATCAAGTTTCATTCAACAACTACGGTAAGAAGCGGGCAAGATGATAGCTAAAACACAAAACTGCTAGAAGCTAAGGAACTGGCTGGAAAAGAAACGGCTGCTTCGCAGTATGAGCTTTTGTTTGTGAGAAAATACGCCTAACAAATTGACCTTTCAACATTCTGAAGGTCTGCAGCACATTCAAGGTTGTATAAACACTGCTGCTGTCTACCCCCAGAGCCTTCTCTCTTCTTGGGTTCAGAGTTTTGTTTACAGTGGTGAAAAGTTTCATAACCAGAGGGCATGGTACTATGCCCCGAGTCATGGGTATTTGTTAAGTCCTACTGAGATCTTCACCTTAAAATGGTTAGTTTTACATTGTATTAATTCACCCTATTTAAAAAAAAAAAAGAAAAGACAAGAAAAAACAGTTGTGATGCTCTCTTTAATGGATGAGTTCTCGCCTTGAAGCAGCTCTCTGGTAAGGGACAGAACCAGTAATGTTAGGACCAATGACATGACAGGAAAGCCTAGCTGGTGGTGAAAGCGGGAGACTCCTAGACCCTTTAGCGGAAATGGCATCCCAGAGGAGAAAATGCCTGAGGAAAACCTGCAGGAGTCTGAGGACACAAGGGAGGAAAACTAGGTACATGCTGATGCACGGCAGGGGATGGGAACACCGTCAGTACTTGAGGGGAGACAGACACAAACCCCAAAATCACTCACATGGCCATGCGGTACCTAGATCTGGCCACGAGTACCATTAACTATATAGCTATCACACTTACAATATGTAAATATTTATTTCATATGTAAATATTTATTTAATATTTATTTATTTATGAGCACTATAGACTGTATATTACAAACTGGGATGATCATAAACATAACAGCACTCTAGCCCACAGAACTGAAGGGAATTTACCAATGTCCAGGTCAGTCAGGGCTTGGGGGCCTTAAAATAAGAGAAGAGCCAGGGCAAGCAGGACAGGATGGGATCAAACACACACAAACACACACACAGAGGCATCCTAAGAGACCTGAAGATGCCAGTGGTCTCACCGTGGGCAGTGATCCCAGAAATCATGTGAGAAGAGGCCAGAAGTCATGTGACAAGAGGGCACCAATCTCTAGTCAGAGCTGTTCAAGCCTGACCAGTTATAAAACCCTTTCACAGGCTTGACCTTATCTGAGCTCCATGGTCACCTTGACAAGCAGGCTTGGCCAACCTGACAGTCATCTCAAGGACAGTGAAGCTTAGGTGTGTGAGACCAAGACGGACTCTGTAACTCTGCAAGGAGAGGCCTGGAGCTGTCCCAGAGGCACCAAGTCCTCTGGCTTAGTAACTATCAATAGCTGTGACCAAGGCAATTAGAAAACAAAGTGCTAAGCGGGCTTGTGATTTCAAAGGCTTAGAGTTCCTGATGACAGAGCAAGGACCTGGTGGGGGTGGGACCCTGGCAGGAACAGCTGAGAGACCCCATCTTGATCCACAACCTTTTGAAGCCAGGAGAAGGCATACTGAGAAGCCTTTTGGAACCTCGAAGCCCACCCCCAGTGACACACCTCCAAGGCCACACCTCCTAATCCTTCCCAAACAGTTCCACCAACTAGGGCCCAAATATTCAAATGGGGACCATTCCCACTCAAACCACCAAGTACTCTCTTCAGACTCTGTCCTGTGCCAAGGCTTCATTTCCTTAACCCTTCATGTGCCAGAACAAGTGTTCATTTTTAGTAAGAGGTGGAGTTTTTTAATTGGTGTTTTACTTGCACGTGTGTCTGTAAGAGGGTGCTGGTTGAGGCCTCATGAGAATTTTCTCTTTACTAGCACATCTCTTGGTGTCGTTTCTTGTTCAGACTGCCAGGTTAGTGTGTAGCTTGACACTTCATTTCTTAAAAAAAAAAAAAAAAAAAAAAAAAACTTGGGGCAGGGGGTTGCCTGCATATACATAGAGGGTGAGGGATCCTGGAGTTATAGACAGTTGTGAGCTGTCACGTGGATGCTGGTAACTGGACCTGGTCCTCTGGAAGAGCAGTCAGTGCTGTTAACTGCTGAGCCATCTCTCCAGCCTCTCTGAAATGGAATTTTGACAGTAGTGGTATTTCTCAGATGAAATACTGCCTAGATGGTCAACTTTCTAAAATCCTAATTTAGATATGCACAACTAAAACCCCAGTTTAAAGGGCCAGTAGGATAACTCAGCAGGCAGACACCTCCTACCCGGTCAGCCAGTAAGAGGGCTCAGCAGGCAAAGACACCTCTCACCCAGCCAGCCAATCTGAGTTCGATCCCCAGGACCCACCTGATAGAAGGAGAGAGAGCCAACTCCCTTAAGTTGCCCTCTGACTCAAATGTGCCATCTCCCCCTCAAAAAAATTAAACGAATAAAATGTAAAGAAGAAAACCCCAAACAGGCCTAGCATTATGATCCAACCTACCTGCAAGTGCCCAGTAACAACCCTTAAAAGGTTTGCTTTTGTTTTCAACTACGGGCGTTTTTACTCTCGAGAAACACTTGACACCGGTAGAGACCTTTTCTTATTTATCAGCCTGAAGGAAGGAAGAATTAGAGCCATTGTGGAGCATCCAGTGAAGTACAGGGTGATCTCCCCTGAAGTCATCAGTGCTGAAGTCGAGAAGCCCCGGTCTAAACTCTACTTAAGTGGTGCTGTCTGACTCCTCCCACGGGTGGAAAGAACACAGGGCCATGACAGCCCACAGACCCAGACACTCCAAGCTGTGCAACTTCACATCTATGTGGCCATGTTGTTCTGGCCCCCACCAAGCCAGTTTCCCCATCTACAAACTGGGGCTCTTGTCGCCTGAGCTGGTTAAGAAACTTTCAGGCTCAAGACCCATGGTAAACACTGAAAGCCAAGGCTGGACCGGGACTCTTAGCACCTGTGACAGGCACAGGGTCCAGGCACCTGTTTCTAGAAGACGGCAACTCCCCAGCTTTGCTTTATAAAAACCCATCTGGAAAGACAAACAGCAGAGCAACAGGCATCAATCTAAACCAGGATACAAGCAACATCATTCTTCTTCAGTCATTAGCTGGAGGACATGCAAAGGTACCCGGAACTCGGGGTCACTGTCTTCTTCCATGCAGACAACGCCCCTCTTCCACTAAACACATCTGGATCCAGTGGAGGTCAGAGGTTGTGTTCACACAGCCCATCATTCCCCCCAGTTCCAGCACAAGGACAGCACGTTGCACTTGAGTTTAAATCATACCATCCAAATGAAGCGGCGCCCTCATAATTAGCATCGGCCTCTCCATGGCACAGATGGCGATCACGTGACGAAATCACAAACCAAGGGAGGGCTGAGACCCTGGTACTCAGATCCTGGTACAACAGCCTGAGCTTTTGATCTGGTTCTGAGCGGTTGGGGGGGGGGGGGGCAGGAAACCTGGGTTGCCCACATCTTTTGTCTGTCACCAAGCCCTTCTGGCACCGAGCGCGAGAACGGCAGACTCGAGCGTGCGAGCATGGCAGAACCAGCTGGAGTCGGCGGGTCAATGCAGGGTGTCTGTCCTCCTGTCTGTCAGAGAGCAGTCCAGGAAAAGGGATCATTATGGTCCCCTCCACAATTCTTTGTACTAGATCAGGTACCTCTGGGGAACTGTCCCACCCCACTTCAAAGGACAGCAATAACAGCGTGTGTGTTAAGGGTTTCTTCTAGCCTTAGTAGATTGGTGGGGGTTTGGATTGTTTTCCCGCCGACCTGCCGCCTTCCCCCTTCCCTTGTTTAAAAGGGAGGAAGAAGCACTATTGTACTGAACTGTGAAATATACTCCTATGCAGCTCTAATGGGAAGTACCATCCAGTAGCTGGATACTGGTTTCCATGGTAACCTAGGTCCCTAGGCTTTGACACACACAGCAGGAAATGCTGCAGATTTCTAGGACTGTGTCTTTTACTAGAATGAGGAGTTTCGGGTAAGTGTAAACATTTGGGACTCTCTCTCTCTCCCCATATCCCCCCTCCTTCCTTCCCCCTCCCCCTCTCTCCCTCCCTCTCTATTCATTCTACTAAGACAATGCAAACTTAAAAGCCAAGCTATTCTCACCGTTAGTAAGCTTATGTCAAATATAATAACCGAATAAAAAGATAAGCAAAAAATAGTCTTCCCCTCTCCAAAAAAGCTACAAGAAAATAAAGTTTCTGGAGAGAAAAAAAAAAAAGATTAGAATGGAAACAGAAAACTGCTCTGCAACCCCAGATGACCAAGAATTCCCTATAAACAACATGGGGGAGGCCCTGAGTGACAGCCGGTGGAAAACACAAGGCAGATCTCTGCCGCAGCCTTGTCACTTCCTCCTTGTACACCCTCGCCTGAACCCAACCAGGCTAACCAGACAACTACTTAGTGAGCCCAGCAGTGACAAGAAGCCCAGAGCAAGTGATGTCATTGCTAAGACTAGGTTTGCTCTATAAAAGCATGCACTGGATACTGCACAAGGTAGAGAGTTTGGAAGGAAGGGATGGGGATGTAGCTGCGCTGGTAGAGTGCTTGCTTACCACGCATAGAGCATGAGACACCAGTAATCCCAACAGAGGGTAGAAGGAGGATTAGGCATTCAAGGTCATCCTTGGCTGTGTGGAGAGACTGAGGACAGAGAGAGGAAGAGAGGGAAGAGAAGAGACAATAAAGCAAGGAAAGACGTGTGTGTGTGTGTGTGTGTGTGTGTGTGTGCTCGCGCGCGTGCGTGCACAAGTAACACTGTACCTTCTTCAAAATGGAAGACACAGGCTTTAAACAAGCAAACAAAAGCAACTAACTTGTACAGCTAAATTTCAAGCTACCAAAATTTAGTAGAATAAAATATCAAATTTCTACTAAAGAACAAACGAGTATTCTAAGGCCCTAGGTTCAGTTAAATTAAAAATCATGGGAGCTGGGAGCTAGGTCTCAGCACTTAAAACCACTTGTTGCTCTTGCAGAGGACTTGGTTTGACTCCCAGCACCCACTCAGGGGCTCCCAAGCCATTCTAACTCCTGTTCCAGGGGACCCAAGGAAGGCCCTCTTCTGCCCTCCACAGGCACTGGGCATGCATGTGGTGCACACACCTTTTTTAAGGAATATTTTTTTAAATGGTGGGCTGGTGAGATGGCTCAGGAGGTAAAGGAGCTTCTTGCCGAGCCTGACCACCTTCAGTTGTTCCCTGGGACCCATACAGTGTTAAGGAGAAAGCCAATGAATGAAACAAACTGTCCACTGAACTCGACTTGTGTACTGTGGCATGTTCCCTACCCCATAACACACACACAAAATGATAATAATAAATTTTAAGTTATCAAATTTCCTCAATACATATCTGAATTTACTCAGGTTCCTAGTCAGAGGAGCTTTGAATATTCATTATCTATTTCATGAATTAGTTCCCAATAACACTTTTCTCCTACAGTGAAAGAACAGGCAAGCATTAAGTGAAAAATGACATCATAAGTGGTTTTCATGTCTACACATTTCTTTGGGCTGGAACTTAGAGGGTAGGGCAAGAAGGGGTGTCTGTGCACCGTGAAGGCACATTCTCTTCAAGGTCACATTTATCTGAAATAAACACAGTAGGGCTTATCTCAGGGTAGACAGTCAAGCTCACGCCTCTTTGACAAATGACTTTTCCCAAGAGAACTGCCCCACAGAAAATGCCTAGCGTCATCTGTATAATTGACAGCGAGCACATTCCTCCAAGAGCGTTAACCAGTGTCTCACCAACAGTGGCTACAAAGGTTCAAACGAGTTAGTGAACTGGGTTGTCGAGAACCCAGCTGGTGGCAGCCAGGGCCGCTCAATCTGGAAGAGGTCACCAGTTGAGTAAACTATTTTGTTATGTAAACCGCCTAGCAGAGATAACCACGCTGCACAGACTGAATCAGTCACCCAGAAAGATACACAGCCTTTCCCTGTTCAGACCTTCCTCCGCCCTCCTACTACAGCTGGGACTAACACCCATAATTCACCAACCCCGACAACGACCAAAGTCAGAGTACAGCACACACCCTAACAGATGTCACCTGGATAAACACTATGAAGTCGGAAACAGCACTAAACTGAGGTCAAATGTTCGTCCTCGTTAGTGCTGATGCTGTCCTCGGCAGGACCAGAACACAAACTTGGCTGCCGTCCATCCTGTGGACCGAGAGGAAGATTGTAGGTGAGTTCGTTCCAGTATAACAAACCACTGCTCACTCGAGCATTACTTCAGGAAGACGCAGCTCAGAGCCAAACACCAACCAAGCAGAGACACCGGTTCACCACACTGAACACTGTGTCTCTGGCAACTGTGACTTCCCAACCAAGGATCAATAATAAAGGCCACGTGTGGAACAAGACCAGGTGTTGTGCTCAGAAACCCGTTTAGTATAGGGAAAAGATCAGATGGGAAGGAAAGAGAGAGAGCACCTGACTGCCAGAAGTCACTGCTTTCTAAAAGACACGCATTTGAATACTCAAATGAACACACAATCAGCCACCTCCGAACTCAACCACAAACAGCTGGACAAAAAAACTAAAATTCTGTGTGTTCATAGAAGAAGCATTAATACATAATTTTGATATCTCTAATCTTTGTGCATAGTGTGATCTATAAGAATTACAAAATTCACATGTCATCTCCTTTGTCCAGACTCAACACCAACTCTGATTCCACAGACCCTAAAAAGGACAGCTTTCCTGTCACAGGCCACGTTTTAAAACTTGTGGGTCTGAAGTCAAATGTGCAGGACTCAGTGTAGTGTGCTCATGAATCAAAGTGGCTCCAGAGATCATGGAATCATGGAGAAGCCCCAAAGCCATGGACTATGAAACAGAACACACCCATAGGGATGACACCGAGCCTGGTACCATGGCAGACTCCTGCAGTACCAGCTTGGGTGGAAAGACTCAGGAGCTGGGGAGTTTATCTTAAATCTGTGTTTACTTATTAATGGCCATAGGTTTTAGCTATTGCTATAAATAGTTACTACTTGTACAAGATTTTTATACAGCCTTTAAATAGAGACACTCTTTACTCACCCTTTACATGAAATTGAGACTCATATAAATATATGTGCATATGAGTACACACATATATGTGTTGGATGCACACATATAAAGTAAGGAAGGTGTTCATGAAGCCACTGTAACTCTTTCCCAAGTAGTGACAGCATCACGGCCCTCAGCAAAGCTGTCGCCACAGGAAAGACTGGCTGGGAATAAAAACTGGTCATCCTGGAAGCAATCTGGGTTCGGCATCTTAGACAAGACTCTAAAGTCCAAGATCAAAGCTTTGGTTTTTCCATCTAGCAAGCAACAACAAATCACATTAAAAGGATTATGGCTTATAAAGTCCAACCGACAAAGGGCTGTTTGTTTGGGACGGCCCGACGCTGAAGTCACTCACGTTCGTGTGACTTAGCAGTAGTTGTGAAAGGCCGATATGTATAGACGTGAAGGCGTGCCTGCCTCTCCTCCAGTTACCATGCAAAGGAGGCTGCAGGGCATTTCTACAGAGCTCAGTAATAGGGATGCACACTGCCAACTTCCTCACTCTAGATAAAACACCTCACGGAAAACGTTCTCCTCAGGGTCATGGATACTCTCTTCATGTACCTAGAAGGGATAAATCACAGCTGACCTGGCTCGGAAGCTGAGCCTGCCTCCCTTACGGCATCTGCAAGAAGTCTGGGACACGTCTTTCCCTAAACACTGCCCTTTCATGAAGGTTTAATTGTACAGATATGTATGTGTTTGTCAGCATCATATGCTTGCCCCCTGTTTACAATGACTGAATGCAATACTTGGGGCTAGAAGTGTTTGGGTTGCGGATTTCTCCCCCAGGCTTTTAGAATAACTGCATGTACAGAGTAAGGTAATGATAATGATGTGGGATTCCCCTCTGGACGCTATGAATATATTTATTACCATTGTTTAATAAAGAAGCTGTTTCGGCCTATAGCAGGGCAGAATATAGCCAGGCTGGAAGAGATATAAAGTAGGTGGAGTCAAAGAAACACCACTGAAGGAGAAAGACATGAGCCGCCGGCCAGAGAACCTTACCGGTAAACCAGAGCCTCATGGTAAAATATAAAATAGAAATAGGCTAATTTAAGTTGTAAGAGTTAGTTAATAAGAAGCCTGAGCTAACAAGCCAAACAGTGCTGTAATTAATATAGTTTCTGTGTTATTATTCAGATCTAGGCGGCCAGGAAAGGAATGAGCAGCCTCCGCCAACAAGGTATCTTAGAGATGGGACCCCAAGTCTAAACCCAAAATCCCTTTGTTTCACATACACCACATCCACATATGGGTCTATGTACATATACATGTGGGTCTGTGTGTGTGTGTGTGGTCTGAAGGTAACTGTATACCTCATTTTTAATAACCTTGAGCATGAAACCAGTTTTTGAGTGTGGAATCTGCCACCGTTGTATTCTATTTGCTCAAAAAGATTTTAGAACATTTTGGATTCCACATTCACAAAGCAGAGATGCTTGGCCTTTTACAAAGTAAAACCATATCCTTAAACACGCAAATGGACAGAAAATGGACAGACTTTAAAAAGAAGGGGGAAGCCAGGTGTGGTGGTGCATGCCAGCATTTAGGAAGCAGAGGCGGGAAAGTCAAAGCAAGCCTGGTCTCCATAGTTAGTTCCTGGCTTGGCTAGCTGGGGTTAGACTACATAGTAAGATCTTGTCTCATAAAGCCAGAGAGACAGAAAGAGAAACAAAAAGACAAAGAGGATGGGTACATTTTAGGAATCACTGTTTACAAGAACCTCTCCCTAGCTCCCCACTGCCCACACACTTGTCCAATCTATCAGGCACTAACTCACCCACTGCCTGAGAGACAAAGACTGTAACGGACCTTAGCATTCCAACAGCTCAGGCTGCAATAGTAAACTCCCAACAAACCTGATGAAAACAGCATCCATTAGACGGCTCGTGTCACAGACAGGTACTGTGAAAAGCAGGCAGGCCTCTCCTGTGGGCACAGCTGAACTGTCACAGCCTCCACAGCATTAGTTCATACGGCTTCCTAAGTTCACCAAATTTTTGTACATTTGTTTTTGTTTGTTTGTTTATTGGGGGTGCAGGCAGTGGGCACAACTGTGGAAGCCAGTGAACAACCTGAAATCATCCGTTCTCTCCTTCCACCCCATGAATTAGAGGAACTGAACTCAGAACGTCAGCCTTGGTAGTTAGTGCCGTTGCCCACCTTCATTGAAATTTTTTAAGCTACAACTTCAATTACTCAGCCAGACATGGTGACACGGGCCTTTAATCCCAGCTCTGGGGAAACTGGGGCAGGAAAATCATGAGGTTAAAGCCATTGGGGATTAGGAAACTCTCTCAAAGTCAAAAGCAAATACCAGGCATAGTGTTTTAATCCCAGCCAGAATTAAAAATCCTCAGGAGCCAGAGGTAGGCAGATCTCTGAGTTCGAGGCCAGCCTGGTCTACAGAGTGGGTTCCAAGACAGCCAAGGCTACAGAGTGAGACCCTGTCTCAAAGGGGGGAAGGGATAAAAAAAACAAACAAATTAGTTCTTCAGACACGCTGACTACATGCAGTCAGTGATACCATATTGAACAGTGTGTCTCACTCACACACACACACACTAATACACATCTGACTATGTCTACCATGAAAGAAATCATCCTGCCTAGCTAGGTCAGCTACTACGGTGACATAGGTCCATCAACCAAGTCCTAACATAGGGCACAGCAGTTTAAAGCAAAGTCAAACAACAAAGAGAACAAGAGAAAAATAACTGTTTTGACTTCGCCCAGCCCATTTCCTTTCTGACTACATACTGCATGAAAATTCTTGTTTTTTATAGCTTTGTTCTTCTACCTCACACCCACGTACGATACAGCAATGAAACGTTTCAAAGCAAAAGTGCCGGAGAGCAAGGCATGCGCAAGGCTTCCTGAGTGAGGTCAACTTTAAAATAGCAAAACTATACTCAACGGTGTTTTCCAAAACATCTTCAATCTAGTGTTCCTACACACACACCACATACACATAGCACATATACACACATACACACCCCACATACACACATATACCCACACACCGCCACATACACAAATACCACATGCATACACACCCCACATATACACATATACCCACAAACCGCCACATACACACATACCACATGCATACACCACACATACACACACCCCACATACATATACACATACCACACAGACACAGACACACACACCCTCCCCTCCCTCTCATCAGAGACTGCAGCAGCAAGCTGACCGCCCCTCTGTGAGCAAACTGAAGTGCATCATGTCATAAATGTTTCAGCAAATCAACAATCATTCCCTAGACGCCCGTGATGTCCCACATTCTAAGAAACTAGAGTCCAGAGCCCACAACAGACACATTAAAGACTGCAAGGGAAACAAACTGTTGTCCTTCCTCAGTTTCAGACGTGTTTCGCATTAAATGTCCCCTCTTGTACGTTCATGTCGTGTCTTAAGCCCTGGCTGACATATGACCATCAGGAAAATCAACATGGCAACCTCAAGTCTGCTGTCTTGCTAAGCTTGACTCCTCAAGAGAAATTACAATTGAACCCGTTCCTCAAATACTCATGGAAAACTGAAAATAACTAAGGTCACAGAAGTGGTCCCAAAAGAACAAGGCCAGCTCCCAACACTGGCCATAGGTGAACAGAAGGCCATTTTGAACTTTTTGTGTTTAATCTAATCACATTCCTTTAAGTTAATATTTTGTTTGTTCGTTTTGTAATTCAGCTCTGGGCCTGCAAGAAAAGACCTTTTTATTTTTTAATTAATTTTTTTTCAGTTTCAGGTTAAAGTGCTTTGTACGCAGCAGTCATACGGCCCTAATTACATAAAAGAAGGTTCTAGAGTCGAACACTCACGTCAATTCACAAGTTAAAGGCTACTGAAATCTCAATCTAACAGTCTAGTTAAAATAAAACTCCGGGGCAAATAAGAGCAGCCTAGCTGGAGCTTGGAAATTTCCTGGCACCATCTGCCAAGCAAGGGAGGACTCCCTCCCTCCCCACAGCCAGCCAAGTGCAGGTGGCCCATCTTCCCTGCACTGTGACCTCCTCATGGGGGCAGGGGACAGTGAAATATGAAGACACGTTGGAACCCTCCGAGAGGGGTCACTAAAATTCAAATTCTGAACTCTCCAGTGCACTCTGTCCAGATGTCCACCCCAGCAGGCTCCAGTGCCCGGAAGGATCCAGCCTGCTCATGAGGATCCACCAAGGCCCGTGGGTGGGCGGGCTGCCCGTGGGCGGGCGAGCTGCTCTGTACAGTCACTCATTTATCCGACAATGTCAGCAGCTCATAAGTGATCATTTGGGACTCTGGGTTCCCCCAAAAGCAGGACACGGGTCTCAAGCTGCAGCTTTTACAGTCTCTGGGGACAATGGTGACAGCCAGGCTCCAACAGCAACATGTGCCCTTGAGGACCTCAGTGTTCCTGTCTGAGAGATGAAGGACTTGTGGGCAGTGGGATTCGAATGACTCGTGGAAGACTAGCAGCCCCTCAGCACATACAGAGGCCCAGGGAAGCCTGGAGGAGTGCCCAGGCAGAGGGACCGAGGGCCATGATGGTCTCGGGAAAGGGAGCTGTTCTCTGTGGGTGGAGATGCCATGGGAGGGCTGTGGGCAGATGGTAAGAGGCCTCACGTGGGAGCATAAATGAACTTCACCAGGAAGCCAAGTCTCCTGGGTAGCAGATTCCAGAGTCCCATCTGATTGTCCTGCCACAGTCCCGAAGACTGCGCCTGAAGACTGCCCCATCTTCAGTGATGACAAAGCAAATCCGCAAGTCCGTAAAGTACAGAGGGTGGCATTTAACAAAAAACATCCTAAAATATGCATCATGCGCTGAAGTCACAGGACGCTTCTGAGAGGAGCAAGCCTGCGCGACCAAACCTAAGACACAAAGATTTTCCTCGCCCGCCTTGGTGGTCCAGGCTCACTCATGAAATTCCACACTTGGTCCCAGCCTTGCCTACCCAACCCTCACACAACACCAACTGCAAGAGGATTCCCACAACTCAAAACAGCCCAAAAACCCATCTCCGGCACCCACTCTTCTTGCCCTAGCCCTCCATTTTCTTCTTATTAATGTTGCTTCCTTTATTCCTTTCTCCCGAGTGAAAGCAGAAGTTACAAAGATAAATTAGAGAAGGAAATGTACACCATCCAACCTCATCCATATTTAACCAACTTAGCAAGACTTATGCAGTGTTCAAACTGAAAGAAGGCCCACTGGTCTTATCTCGGGGTGCCACACCCCCCAGTTCCTTTTACAGAGAGGAAATTAAAACTTAGGGTCACACAAAACAGTTGGAAATCCAACCCAGACATCCCAGCTCCCAACCAGGGTGCTACTTGCTTTCTTAGGGATTGGGTTTTAAATGCCTTTGGGATGAAGCCACTTTAAGGCCAAATATAAGCAACCACTAAGGCCAGAAGGTCCTTACATAAGGGCCCTAACTTACTGGGTCAGGTCCAGGCTCCAGGAGGTGCTCCAGTTCACTGGCCTTATGACCCGTGTCAGTGTCCGCACACTCCCTGTCTGCCTGCATCCTGTGAAATCCGCCTCACAGAGTGTTGTGAGAACAAACGGGGCCTCTTCACCAGCTTTACTTATTATCCAGTCTACCATGGCCCAAAAACATTAAACAGAAAATTCTAGAAATAAACAATTCCCAAGTTTTAAATAGTTTTTATTGGAGAATTGTTGTAACTGTTCTGATGATAATCTCACTGTGTCTGATTTACACAGTAAACCCCGTCACAGTTTTGTATGGATGTTTTTATGTATGTACGTACGTCTGTATGTATGTGAGAAAGCATATACTACAGGTATCCAATGTGGGTCTGAGAATGGATCCTCAACATCAACAGAGAGACCAACTCTGTGTGCAAACCACTCGTAACAGGCTCCAGCCCACGGGACATAGTCAAAACCTATTACAATCATGATTCCCAATATTAAAGCCATGCTCACTTTTAAACAGGATCTTGTCTACCTGGAACCCACTTTTTCCTATCGTGAACCTCAAACTCCTTCTAATGGACTTGGTATATCACCTTTGCACATCCCCCAAGATGGGTTTCAAAGATTTAAACGTAATTACAGAGGCAAACAAAACCACACCAAGCTGAATATCACACAGCACTGTGCTCTCCAAAGGCCCTGCTGACCTAGGCAAACATTGTCAGGGCCACAAAGGGCCAGTGTTGACTGAGAGGTTGCATACAGTAGGACCCGGGTCAGGTGAGCTTACAGGGGTAAAGATGCTCTCCCCAGCAATATTGTCCTCTGCTGCAGCATGCCTAGAAGCCTCTGTGTTCACTTCCTTTACTTTTCATCTCTTAGTTTTTAACTAACCGACCCAGATACATGCAGACCCTTCGACTCAAAGACTTCTCAACTCCAGGGGCAGCCACAAACTCTGAGGTGGTATGGATAGTTAATGCCTACAAACTAATTTTTCTATGGCCAGTAAATCCAGAGAGCATATGTTTTCATATTTAACACACATCATATGTTAATTCCAGAGTATAAACTAAACATACAGACTTCCGCCTTGTACTAAGAAACTCAAAATTCTATCATTTCATTATTAATCAGCATAGACAGGAAAATAGTCAGGTTATATGATTTTATTTAGAAAGATAAGATCAAAATAGCTCGGATTTCAATATTCTATAAAAAAATAAATGTACTACAAATAGGTTGATTTATTCTTAGAGTAACTAGTTTTTGTTCTAAATCAATTTTCTTAATAACTCTGGCCAAAGATTTTGTGAAAATGACAAATCTTTCCAAGCTGTTTCCTTCGTGGAGTAACACAAGAAAAGCCTAGTTAAAATTATCATGAAATTTTGGACACTGGCCCAACAGAAATGTGCTCCCATGGTGAACACCAAGGACAGGCTGGAAATGGCCACAGGTGTGTGAGAAGAGCAGGGACACTGCCTGGAAAAGCAAAGCTCAAGAAGACGGCGTGGCTCAGCTCAATGGAACGCCCACTACTGAAGAGACAAAGGGCAGGACAGGCAGTGGTGGTGCACCCCCTTTGGTCCCCACTCTCAGGAGGCAGAGGCAGGAGGATCTCTGAGTTTGAGGACAGCCTGGACTGCAAGAACTCCAGAACAGTCAGGGATACGAGGAGAAACCTTGTCTCAAAAAACAAAAAGGAAAGAAAGGAAAGAAGGAAGGACAAGTGCTGACAGAAATGTGGGGAAAGGAAACCCCTCCCTGTACAGTGTTGTAGAAACATAAATTAGTACAGTCTCTTGCAGGACCTTAGAGGTTCCCCAAAAATTAAAAATAGAGCTAGCATATGATCCAGCGAGGCAGCTTCTGAGTGATATTTCAAGGAAATGGCACGAGGAAACACACCCGCAGCTCTGTTTACAGCAGGACTGTTCTCCACAGCCGAGGAATGGAGACCACCAACAGAAGACTAAAGGAAATACAGTACAGATAATCAGTGGAACCCCTAGCGACTGTGAAAGAGGAAGCTCTGGTTCTGACCACAATAGGGATGGAACTGGAAATCACTATGTGAGTGAAATCAGTAGGAGCAGAAGTAGCCTGTGATCTTACTCCTGTGGAATCTAAAAAGTTGATCTTGGAGAAACTGAACATAATGTGGTGGTTACCAGAGGCTGGGGAAGGTAGCAAGGAGGGAAGATGGGCTGAGGGCACTAAGTGACAGTTACACAAGAACGAGAAGCTCTGATATGCACCTGCCTAGCATGGTGGCAGTAGACGGAACAGACTCTGTGCCTCAAAAAGCTAAAAAAGAGGAAAAGAGGGGACAAGGGGAAGACATAAGGAGGGGGAGGGAAGAGAAGAGGGTAGAGGAGGAGAGAAGAGGAGGGGCGGAGAAGGATAGAGGAAGGGTGGACAGAAAGGGAAACAGGAAGGGAGGGGAGCAGTAATAGTTCTCTTTTACTAACTAGAGAGATGTTAAAATACTACCTTTAAGGTTTCTAAGCAAAAGACAAAGGAGGAGACTCTTTCCACAGAGTAAACAGCACCGAACCACCCCACATGTAAACAATCTTCTACAGGGTCATCCCTCCCTTGGTGATGCAGATACCACTAAGAATAGGCCACTCCGCTGGAGAGAGGACCCAGTGTGTAGAGAGCAGCCTGAGTTTGGATCTCCAGCCACCACATAAAAACTGAGTGCTGCGGTGGGCACCTGGAACCCCAGAGCTGGAGCACACGTAGAGACAGACAGGCAGCTCCCTAAAGCCACGGGCCAAAACGCTGGGCTGAAATGATGAGATCCAGATTCAGTGAGAGATCCTTGAACCACAAGGTAGAGAGGGGTGGAGGAAGACACCCTGCATCAGCCTCTGACCGCCGTGTGCCTGTACACCCAAGGGTACACCAACACACATGAATATGTACATGCATCCTATGCACACACAAAAACAAGATGGAGAGTGACGGAGGAAGATTCCCAGCACCAACCACATACGTACACGTACATAAACACATACACTACACACAAACAATCATAGGACATTCATAGACGTACAAGCATTAACTGCAGAAAAGCCTAACATGGCAAATACCTGGGCGTGATACAATCCCATCAACAGAATAATAATTAGATCCTCGCTCTATCCTGGAACTGGAATTCCATTTGTCTAACAGGAAGAGCATGGCGGATCTACAGGTGCTGGCAAGGAAAGACAACGGGACTATAGTCTAAGCAAAAATATGGGATCAACGCTTCCCGGGAGCAGCCATCAGAACTACATACCGATCTGCAGCTAGCTTTCCTTCTCCCCGGAGAGGGCGGTGACAAAAATGTTTATAAAGGAGACTAAATCTAATCTCTACGAAGGGAGAGGCTAAATTTGGTTTTTAGACTTTTTTGGGGGGGGTGGGGGGAGTAAAGAGTATGTTCTATAACTTTTCCTTTTTATGACTAAAAATTAATTTGCTGACATTAGAGAAAAACTTCCAAGTTACTCTTTTCATCACCATGGAAACAGCTGTCAGCCATAAATTCTTTAAGGACACGGGTATCCACATCCAATGAAAGAAAGCACCCGTGCATTTGGACTCTACACAAACCTGCTGCCAAAACGACCTGAAACCAAACGGCAAAGATATGTCACACAGGGGTCTGTTCACTGTGACAAACAGGTCTGCAGCCACAGGAACAGCCCCCAAAGCCCGGCTCTACAAAGAGCTTCTTCCTGTGTTTTTTCTAACAAACAATTGCTGGTTATTTTCCCTCCTCTAGAAGCATGAGACTTCCCAGGCCCTCCAATTTCCTACCAGAAAGCACCCTGGGAGCAGTCTCTTCAAAAACTCAAGTTCTTACTGCAGGAAATCACAGACAATTGGGGTCACCTCTCCAGCTGCCCCTTTATGATCCATCCAGAAATTTAACAGTAACATCCAAAAACATCCTCTGAATCCTAGAGCCTCGGAAACGCACTCCCATGCTGGGCATGATGGCTCGCACCAGTAAGCCCAGCACTTGGGAGGTAGAAGCAGGAGGAGTTCAAGGTTATCCTCAGCTACATAACCTTGGCTACCTAAGACCATGTCTTAAAAAAAAAAAAAAAAAAAAAAAAAAGAGGGCTCAGCAGGTAACAACGCTTGCTGCCAAGACTGGAGCCCTGAAACCACATGCTAGAAACAGAGAACCAACTCCTGCCAGCTGTCTTCTGACCTGCACACATCCCATAGCGCATACCCAAAATAATGTACGTCTGAAGTACCCCAAAGACTGACAATTCCAGACACGACTGAGATGAGAAGGAAAAACACCTGAGAGGAATAGTCACGTTTTACAGTGCCAGACACTGGTTTGCACGTTAAGTTCTTTAGAGTAGCAGATTCCCAAGTTTCTACAAGAGGTAGATGTAAGTTAGGTCATAATTTTAAAGGGATTTAAAATCATTCAGGTTAAAAATCCCTCACCACACAGACAAACCAGATGCTGATGTCACTGCCACAGCTCTGTGGGAACTTTTTTTTTTTTTTTGCGATATTGTTGGCGTCTCAGAAAGGAGGAAAACAATACCTCCCCTGGGAAGACGTCCCTGACTCCCCAAGCTGGGCTAATTGCTCACTTTCCTATACTCCCCTGGCACTCTGTGCTTCAGCTACTGCTGTACCACACATATGACCCACACATTTCCGCACTGGCGTCTTTATTCACACATCTGTCTCCCTATTCAAACTGTGTGCTCGTTAGGGACAAGGGGGAACATACTGATCCGTGTAGTCTCCTGAGAGTCCTGCAATAAAAGGGTCTGCAGTTTCATTCTATTATTTAATTAAATGCCTATGGTCAATGGCTGTGGACCACTGGGGGTACTGGGAACAATTCCCCCCTCCCCCAGCGATGCCCTCAACACCCAAGGTTCCCGATGTCACAACGACAATGAGCAAGCAGGTGCATAGCTATGCACGCAACGAGGGAGCCCAGAACCGCCAGGCAAGGAAGAGGCAGAAGAGAGTGACTGCAAGGGAATGGAGGGGAGGCCCTTGCACAAAGGGAGGCCTAAGAGTATCCCCTTCCTCCTGGTGCCTCTCGCATGTTATGAACATCGCTGGTATTCTCTGCAACCATTCAATCTTTTCAAAAGATGTCACCTTTCAATCATTTAATCACTACTTCCGTAAATGTATTTTAAATATCAGCTAGGCTCTGGACACTGTCTCGTGGGATGCCATTAGGACTGTGTCAGTCTCTCATTCATGGGGTCTGCAGCCTAAACTAGAGACAGAGAGATGGATACAGCATAGGGGATGCTGTGCCTATTAGAAAAGGAGTCCTTATTCGTTGAGAACCCAAGACAGTAGTCATGCAGTCATCTCCAGGACTTCTCATTCCACAAGGGAACGAGAAGGATGGCAGGGTCACCTGTGCTGGAGAGGACACGACCAAGGGTGACTCACTCGAGCAACCACGCCCACAGCAGGCCACCTCCCGAGGGAACAGTGGCTCCTTTCCTTTCTCATCTAGTCTTTACTGTGCTGCACTATCTGGGGAACCAGTTACAACTTCTCCTGCGTGCAACCCCACAGCGTTAAAAATAGACGAAAACTGCGAGCCAGCCAAGCTCTGATAACTCAAGCCGTATCTTCTGGAGAAGCCACCCAGAGGGAGAGCCCACGTGCTGGATTCAGTTAGTGCTGGAAGGCAGCCTTCCATCTGCTCACCACGTGTGTTGGTGGCCATGTCAGCCACTTTCTGAAAGGCGTCCAAGAAGGCAGCTGCTGCTACTACTGTTGTCCTAAAATGCAAACAGATAACAAAAGCATGAGGAATGTCTCACACTGGCAAATTCATCACAGCTCTTGGGCTCAAACCTCTGCTACAGAGTGAACAGAACCTTCCAGAGAAAACAATCCAGCAGTAGATGGTGTTGTGTTGTTTTTCCCCCCTAGCCCTCAACCCTAGTAATGGCCTCGCTGTGTAAACTACCAAGAACATTTTTGCAAAGAAATAAAAGGGAGGTGTTTCTACTCCAGAGAAGAAGAAAGTATCCTTCAGAGTATAGACTGCACAGGTGACATCAGCTTTGGCACAGGAAAGTAATGTATGCACACACAAACTGGCAGGGAAGCAAATCTTGAAGAGCAGAAAAGTTCAACAACTCACTGCCGAAAAAGGGAAACTGAGAACACAAGTCAGGACATTTTAGAGATGACCAGTTCATAGCCGAGAGCCTGACGCCCAGCACTGACTCGACCACTGCAGCACAGGCTGCTAACAGGGTACAGCTTTTCTCCCTAAATCCCAACTATCAGGAGACTCGGATACTGTTCTCTGGTTCCATTCGTTTTCGTTTCGTTCAGCCTCAGGATGCTCTCTCAACTACATCTTTCCGAAGTCCTCAAAAACAACCATGGGAAGAATTAAGACTCTTTCATGTCCTAAGAATTTCTGAATGCTTACCCATTCCTTTAAGCGCTACCAGATGGCTGCACTGGGCAGCCTGCTGGTTCCTAGCACTCTGACCTACAACATCGTGAACTGAGGAATGACCAGTATCCCAGAATGCTCTGTGACAAACAACAAGCCCCACCCTCGTCATGCAAGGACTTAAAACTAACTCAAAGACTGACGGAGTCTTTTCAGTTTGTGTTTGTTACATGACTCTTCGTCTCCACTGAGCCTTCCTAAGAAGGCAAAGTCTCTAAAAGAATAAGGACTAGAAAATGAGTTCAGAGTGCAGAAAAGAAATTGTCTCTCTTCAATGTAGCAACAGTTTCTGAAAGGTTCTGGATACGGTCCCTAAGACCAGATTTCAAAATGGGGAGGCCTAATAGATCAAGAATCTATCTGCTCAAGCCAGATGGGAGGCAGAGGCCGGCAGACTTCTGAGTTCAAGGCAAGCCTGGTCTACAGTGAATTACAGGACAACCAGGGATACACAGAGAAACCCTGTCTCGAAAAACCAAAAAAGGACTGTATCTGCTCAATTCTAAAAAAAGCCATCCTCCCACAATACACACATACTACACCCACACACATACACACACGTGCACACACACTCCAAAGCATATTTTTAAAGTGTTGACACCAAATGCAAATACTGAAAAAGTTATCTTGATCAAACATTCTGAGACTTATAAATAGCTCATTCTGACTTACGATTACTATCTGACAAGCAAGCCTGATTTATTCTCCTTCAACTCAATGCCAGTCACCCACATCTTATGAGCCAGCTGCAGACAAGCCTTGTCCATTATAGTCACTGGAGTCCGCTGCAAATCAGGATGCCAGTCAATATTGAGGAATTAAGAGCTTTCTAATGACAGTCACACCGTGCTTCCTGACATCATCGCAGGACATTCCGGCCCTGTCTGTGTGCACAGAGCAAATACGAAACCAGCAAAGCTAAAGGAGAGATTGAGCTTACACACCCCAGGACAGAAGCGCAGCTCCTGCGGCCGTAACTGCAGCCTTTCTCCAAGACACAAAATTTACTCTCATGAAGGTGCTAGCTGTTTGATAAGCTGATAAAAAAAAAAATGTCCCTGACCTCAGAAGACCTAAAGAGGGGGTGCGGAAGGCAAGTGGAGAGAAGTCTTCACTGAGCTTTACTTTCTGTGATCAAGACAGGCAGTGAGCTCATACTTCAAGGTCCACCACCAAAGCCCATCTGACTGGCAGAGGGTGGACAAGAAAAACAAAGGGGAAATTTAAATTCTGTGGTTCAGGAGGAGACCCCCTCCCCCAAAGAGGGAGACTAACCTGTGGGAAATAAATAAAGCGGTGGATGGGATAGGGCCAGGAGGCCAGGGTAGCTCCATGAGAACAGGCTGGTGAGGACCTCAGATGAAGACCCAGACATGACCCAGCAAGCCAGAAAGCAGGGAGACAGTCAAGGGCCAGACAACCGAAGAAGGCACACACTTAAGAGTTCAGTGTTCACTTGGGGGTCACACACACGGCAGCAAAGATCACGACAACTGAAGCTGGAGGAAGCCCATGCACTCCTGCCCAGTTCTAGCCAGAGGGGAGTCATGTGCCTCTTAGTCCCATGGCAGCAGCTCTGAGCAGTAGCCTGTGGTATGCACTGGCAGAGACTCAGAAATGTCCCTCATCTGCCTATCACCCCTGTAGCTCTTTTTCCTAGAACATCCCTATCTATTGCTCTACCCTCTCTTCCATCCTCATCCATCTCAGACCAAACCAGTCAATCCCCGAACTTCACAAGTGAGGATTACCCAGTCGGTTTCAAGCATCCCATGCTCCTTGGAGTGCCCCAGTACTGCTGCACCTCTTCCCACACTGACTTCGAAGGGCGGAGCTGCAACAGGTGGGTGCTTTATCTATCACAGCAAATGAAAACAAACAGGCACACTAGGAAATGTGGGCTCTAGGTGAGACTCAGCAGCTGATAGTGTTCAAGATGCTTTTTGAGGCTTTGTTTTTTCAAGACCGGGTTTCTCTGTGTAGCCCCGGCTGACCTGGAACCCACTCTATAGCCCAGGCTAGCCTCAAACTCAAAGAGATCCTCCCGCCTCTGCTTCCCAAGTGCTGGGATCAAAAGGCATGTGCTGCTCCTGCCCAGCAAGGCACAACTTTCACCCTGTAAATGTCTTCTTCTCAAGGTCTAAGGCTGCTCTTCCTGGCCTTTAGTAAAAATGTAGAACTCTGCAGCGAGCCACACTCCAACTTCAAAACATCCCCGCAGCTCGTACGGATCCCTTCTCACCCATCTGTAGTCGGTCTCCTCTGAAACCCCTAGACCAGCCGACCACTGCTAAGGCTAATCTCTATAGATGGCCTGTCCTAGATAATATCACGTGACCGGACTGAGTACCAATCAACACTGAGACTTAAACTCTGCATCTGGAAGGAAAATACAGGTGGACGAGAAAGTACTTGGACTCTGGAGGCGGACAGCTCGTGTGTAACTCTCCATTCTGTCACTTACTGGTGGCATCTCTATGGACATACTCTTACCTGTGCCTCGACTTCACCCGTCAAACTTGGCTGAGAGCTGTACCTAGCCTTGTGGGGTTGAGACTTTTGACAAAGTCGCATATGCTTGGCACACAGTGGGCGCCACATAAAGAGTATCCACTATTACCCCATGTAATCAACTCTGAAAATTCCTGTGGCAGGAGGCAGAGCAGAAATGAGTCCCATTTCATACACGGGGCTGCAGGGGGCGGGGCGGAGGGTAATAAGAACTGATACTGTTCTGAGCAGAGCCCGTTCCATGCCTCTCTGCCTGTGACACTTCTCAATTTAACCAGACATGTGCTGACCCACCTTCCCCTGTCTTAAGGATGTCACCTTTTCCTGCATAATACACGTGTCTACTTACCGCAGCTGGGACTGCAGCTTTCCGGCTTTGTTTATGAAATCTTCCCAAACTGGATAGCTCCCCTACGACAGAACAAAGCCAGCAATCAGTCACAGTGTGAGGATCCAAACAAGCATTTCCAACCACGCAAGGAACAATCTGCAGATGTGACCCTCCTTTGAACAATACACGCGACACACACAGGCCATGGCTCAGGAGCCATTTCAGATGTACCCTATCCCGAAAATCTTATAAGTGACCACAGACACCAACAGGAACCAGGTTCGCTGACTCTGACGCCTACACCTTGGAGTCAATACATGTACATGGTAGGTCGAAATTCTAAAAATACAGAACATTCAAGGCTCTCTCCTGGGTCACCTGCGCATGCAACATGGCTCTGTCTATTCTCACCTTTGTCCCAGGAGCAGGGAGCTGGGTGACTGAAACCCCTCCCTAGGACAGGTGGCTATCGGGAAGTAGTATCAGCCTATCAGACTCCCAAGGCTGGAAAAGAACCTAAATATAGCTGATATTGAACTCCAACATCTATGTACACTATGGCAACAGGTGGCTCCCCGGCGAACCTCAGCCAGCAGAGGACGCCTCCCGTTCCTGGGCTACCTAGGGCAAGCCGTCTGTCCTACATGTTCACACGGCCCTTAGAATCAACACTAATCATCTTTCCTCTTTATTGAGCTCTGAAGTCCAATCCCACTTCTCTAAGGGACCCCTCAGCACATCCCCGCCATGTCCGGAAGTCAGCACGGGAGGTCTTCCACTCCTGAGGACAGGACTGAGACACAAAGGCAAATGAGCAGGTGCAGTTGCAGCCAGGGCAAACAGGAGTGCAGCCTGCCACCTCCCCTCCCATACACAGGACATATATATATCGAGATGAAGCAGCCGTCCACCAAGAGGGTGATTTGCCTTTGCCCCAATTAAACCCAGTAAAGGAAGAACCATGGGTGGGTGTACTGCATATAACAGAATCATTCACCCCAGGGTCACAGGCACAGAACAGAATACAAATGTTGGGCATCTTGACAAGGTAAAAATACTATTATGCCACCTCTTGGTTCTGTTGCTAAGAGGAGAAAGGAATAACTAAGATTAATTTTTTATTCATTTTTATTATTTATTTATTTATGAGACAGGGTTTCTCTGTGTAACAGCTCTAACTGTCCTGCAACTCACTCTTGTAGACCAGGCTGGCTTTGAACTCACAGAGATCCGCCTGCCTCTGCCTCCCAAGTGCTGGGATTAAAGGTGTGCCACCATTGCCTGGCTTAGAACAGTGTTGTTAAGAAACCACTGGAAACCCTTTCTTCTGGTCAAGAGCTATCAGAAAGAAGTCCAGCCGGTTGCTCGAGTTACTTCTTCAGTCACTTCCTTTCATTTTGAAACCTATATGCATGAGAATTAGCACTTTGCTAAAAAATTACCCTTTTATATATTCCTCTAGCCATCAATTCTATATGAAAATGTGCACACGGGTTACATGGAAAGCTGTTTTATGATTAAAATGGGCTACTTCTGAGAGCTAAGATTTGGACCAATACATTGCTTTCTTCTTTGTACTCTCCTCCAGGCACGCTGTTTTGTTTTGTTTTTATAAGGGTCATGTATCATTTTAATGAAAACAATAAAGTCATTACATTAAAAAAAATTTAAGACCAAATTAGAGGTTCTGGCAACAATTACACCATGAATTTCCTACCAGGCCAAGTCCTGCAGTCTGTTTTGCATATGCTGCCAGCTCACCCCCAGCTGCTCTGCAACGGTGCATCTGGGTCCTGCTTGGTCTCATCGCAGCCATTTGCTCACATGGACCCTAAGTTGCACCAGGGCTCTTGGTAGAGGCCCTTCGGCGGCTACATCTGAGTCGGGCCAACCAAAGTCTAGACATGGTTTCTTGACACAAGGTCCTTATCCTGGGGACGTCTTCAACTCAACAACAGAACTGAAATATTAACAAGTGAGCTTGTCATGCTAGTGTACATTTATAATCCTAGCACTTGGGAGTTAAAGGCCAGCCCTGGTTTGCTTAGTTACCAAGTTCAAGGCTAGCCTGCACTATAAAAGATGATGTGAGGAAAATAAAAAAAAATAAGGGCCAAGGGGACTGGAAAGACAGCAAGCAAACATGAGGGCCTGAGCTAGGTCCCCGGAACTCACATAAAAATTCAGAGTACAGTGGCGTATGCTTGGAATATCAGCACTGAAGAGGCAGAAACAGGCTGGCAAGCCCTGGGGCCAGCCAGTCTGGCGTAATGGGTGAGTGCCCAGCCAATGAGACACCTGGTCTCCAACAAGGCAGAGAGCATTCCCGAGGATGGTAACTTAGGACAGTTCTCAACCTGTGGGTTTCCATCCCTTTGGGGTGGAACAACCCTTTCCTAGGGGTTGCAAATCAGATGCTTGCAT
The DNA here is from genome assembly GCF_018167655.1 of Microtus oregoni. Lineage (NCBI taxonomy): Eukaryota > Metazoa > Chordata > Mammalia > Rodentia > Cricetidae > Microtus > Microtus oregoni. The sequence continues at coordinate 31,738,163 of NW_024543081.1, read as the reverse complement.
TACTATTCGTAACAGTAGCAAAACTGCAACTATGAAGTAGCAACAAAATGAGTTTATGGTTTTGGGGGGTCACCACAAACTGAGGGGGCATAGCCTCAGGAAAGTTGAGACCCGCTGCCTAAGGATGTCCTCTGGCCCCCCTATACGCGCGCGCACACACACACACACACACACGCACACGCACACGCACACGCACACCAGCCAGGAAGCCAGCAAGAGAGGGAAGAAAGGAGAGAGAAGGAGAGAGGAAGGGTGGGAGGGAGAGAAGGAAGGGAGACTGACCGAGACCAATCTACCTTGAGGGTACTCAGACCAGCACTGCGATCCCATCGAGACACTACTAAGATCTATTTTGACTCCTCTTTGTTCACTATGTCTCTATCAGATCTATATAGAAATTACTCTTTTCAGAAACTAATGAGTCCAGGGTAACTCAGAACCCTCTGGCTGGCCTCTAGAGACCAGTCCAGACATTTAGAAAAGTACCAGCCTGCTTCTAGCTGGAGGTGCCTCTGTCATCTACAAAATGGAACACAATGTGAAAACAGCCCTTCTCCACCAAAGATTTATCATGTTGAATCAGGTGCAGTTTTATGCCTATAACCCCAGCACTTGGAAAACAGTCAAGGAGTACTGGGAATTTAAAGCCAGCTTCAGTCACACTGTGACTCCGAGGTCACCATGAATGCTAGCTACAAAAAAAAAAAGAAAAGAAAAGAAAAGAAAAAGAAAAAAGAAAAAAAAAATCTGAAGCCGACTAAGTGACTACACGCTGGGTTAGCCAGAGGCTAATCACCTAAGCTCCCTATGCAGCCAGGCCTGGCCAGGCCCACAATTTACTAGGGGAAATTGCTGGACCCTTTAGGGCCCATTTCCCTATAATGACAATAATTAAAACAATTCAGTCACATCACTGCCTTTTGGCTAAGATCAGGAATAGGACAATTCCCCCACCCTCAGGGGCAGCACCACCCATTAACACTGAAAGACTACAGGAGAAGAAAAGGGAAGAGAAACCTGGGAACCGCCTATGTTGAGCTGACTAGTTCTCCCATTTGCTGGTGACATCAGTCAGTCACAGGACCTCTGCATGGAGACACCATTAACTAACTCACAGGGTTGGTTTGGGGAATAGATGAGACAAGGACACACCCACACTCATGGGTTTCTGCAGCACTACGCACAATGGCTAACAAAAAGCATCAACCCATGTGTCCATTGGCTGACGGTGGGCAACAGACCACGTCTATCTGCACCTTGGAATATGGCTCATCCTGGCACTGCTGAAGCTAAGAGTGTAATACTAATCAAACAGCTGACACAGAAAGACAAACCCCACTTGCTCTTACCACTAGGGAACCTAGAACACCTGATCCAGAGGTGGGAGGAACAAGGGTGCGAGTGGGGTTGGTCAAGGACATTTAATTATAATTAAATGGAGGGAAAAGAGCTAAAAGGCAGTTCAGGAATTGCTGGAGGTGCGGGGAGTGGATGCACTGGGGGAGAAACTGGAAATGGCAGCTAACAGGAAGTTTCTCTCGTGAGTGAAAAAAGCCCTCAAAAATATCACGGTAAGGTTGTGTGACTCAGAACATACTACAAACGGGCACATTGTATGATACATGCATGATATCTCAGAAAATCTGTACAAATGAATAAATCAGGCCAAGCCTCAAGGGGATCAATGCAGTGACTGACAGAAAGGCCATGTTTGAAGCGGTGGATCTTGACATTTGCAGGTTCTGAGAGATCCCCCACCCCTCAGGATGCTCACTGGGAGCCATGCTGCAAACAGGCTGTGCTGGCTGGGATCCCTCATCCCTGGTCCCAGGTGCAGAATCAGCCAAGGTGGGAGGCAAGAGGTGACTCAAGAGACCTTACTTGAGAAGAATAGATTGAAGCAACCAGGCCTACAGAGTCAGCAGACTGTCTGCAGATCCTAAACAATGAGGTACTTAACCCCAAACCAGAGCAGCGTGCCTGAGAACCACAATAGCTCAAACCTGGTGTGTGTGTGTGCGGGGAGGGGGATAGCCCAGTGGGGTACAGAGTACACCTAGTGTGTGTGAGGCCCTAGGTTCAATTCCCGGGGCTGCCAGGGGAAAAAAAAAAAAAAAAACTTTTTATCTGCCCCTACCTGGAGCCTCACTTCAATGGTTTTTAAATTAGAAGAAAGAAAGAAAGAAAGAAAGAAAAGAAAGAAAGAAAAAGGAGGGTCCCCTTTCTTGTCAAGGGATACAGCACACAGTTTCCCACCCACGAACGCCCACCCAGCCATAAGAAGGCTGCCAAAAGCAGCACTCTCCTGTCTCCTAACTGAATGCTATTTGAGGATCTATCAGTGTCAAACCCACCTGTTTTAGGGAGTCTGCTATTTAATGGAGGAAGGAGGGAGGAGGGAGGAGGGAGGGAAGAGGGAAGAAGGAAGAAGAAAGAAAAACTTCTAAGAACAGAAAACAAAAGCCTGATTGTTGAAAAATGAAAAAATAAGATGTAAATGTTATTAAAACTTGAAAACAAGGTGACGCCACTTGTATGTACCAGGGGTTTTGTTTGTTTGTTTGTTTGTTTGTTTGTTTTTAATGTTTCTGTCATGGTAAAGTTTCTACCCAGTGGAAAGGAATCTTACTACAAAAAGCCAAAGGCTTGGTGGGTGTGGGCAGGACTGTGGAAAGACTGAAGGGCAATTTTTAAAAGTTCCAGGGGTGTTAACTACTGAAGACTTGATAAAGGTGGTACTCAGGTTTCAGAAGACCCTGGATGCAATCAGAACCCTTGGGAGAGCAAAACCAACCTAGGCCTGCATTTCCAAGTCTCCACCAGGAAGTGGGAGAAGGTGATTCTGGGGTGTGTGTGTGTGTGTGTGTGTGCGTGTGTGTGTGGGTGTGTGTGTGTTCTCTGCTGGTGTCCTGGGTGCAGTGGAAAACTCTGAAGGACACACCCCACCCACACACTACGGGGCTGTGGGGAGGACACACACCCACCCACACACTATGGGCTGTGGAGAGGACACACACCCACCCACACGCTATGGGGCTGTGGGGAGGACACACGCCTACCCACACACTATGGGGTCATCAGACAACACCTGTAGGTTCCAGAACTTTACAGACACACCACAATCAAAGAAAGCAAGACTCCCAGCACGGAGTCTGTTTCATCCAGAGTCACAGGCAAAACCAGACCCTCTTCCCCAGGAGCCATCTGAGGCCTTGTGGAAGTGGAAGGGAGGTCTTAAAAGCCTTGAACACTGAACTCAGATGACACCAGAGCTGAGAAAGAGAAAAGCACCCTGCTTATCAAAAAGAAGAAAAGCCTGGTTTTCATCAAAGTACACCAGACAGAAGAGAGGGTCTTTCCTGATCACATGACTTCATGCAGCCACCTAGTCAGGTTCCCATCATGCTCCAAACACCACCCAATGACTGTCTTCTCTTCAAAACTCAAGGTGGAAGGTGGGGCTCAATAATTCCGCAAGCTTCATTCGCTGCCCAACATAAACGTTGCTTCTTCCAGAACATTCCATGACATATATCCTCCTCACCTACCCTCCCGGATTAGCTGCGCCCATTCCCTCGACTTTGTACATTACATGATTCATGTATGAGCTGCGAGCCAGGGTCTCTTCCTTCGAAACCATGAGACAAGGTCAGAAGATAGGCTCGTGGAAGGAAATGTCACATTAGATAGAGGTTTCGCTGGTACAATGACAAGGAAGTGGAAGAAGGACTAGCAGGGGACAAAGCACCCAGGGGACACTGAGGTGGCACAATTTTGCTGAATAGGAGCAAAACTGGGCAGGGTGGACATGGCAACCGAGTCCAGCCTTCAAGGGCAAAGTCCAGAGCTGAACCACAAACAAAACAGCAGAGGGAGCCAGGGTGGCCTTCATTCTAAGGACAGGTGACATCAATTCCAAGCTGGCCAGGTGATATGCAAACCTGGCTTGTGGATCGCATACCTGGCAGCAGCCTGGTCCCTTAGGAAGAGAAAAGATGAATAGTTCTTTTCTTTCTCTTGTAGGGACAGGACTTCCTAAATCTCCTTCCCCTTCAAGAATTTGGTGGCCCCTAGCCAGTCTGTAAACCACCTTCTTCATATCCACCCTTATGGCGGAGTCCCCCTTCCTTCCCCTCCCCAGCCTCCACTTGTCCCAAGCCAGGAGTCAAGCATTCACCCGATGCAAGAGCAGGATAAAGATGGCAGCCAACAGACACTCAGGTTTGGGGTGGCCTTGCTTGATTTTGTTCTATATTAGACAAATGATGGCATCCCACACTCAGTGTGGGACAAACTGTGGAACTCCTCAGCATGGCTGGTTACTCGTGCACCATAAATAATGTACCAACTGCTTCTCCCACACCGGCCCCTCCGTGACAGCCGAGGTCAAGGGACAGCTGAAGGAATTTGATAGCATTCCTTCATCACCACTCAAGGGACCCAGAAGGGCAGGGACCTTGGCTAGAAAACCCACAACATTGGAGGAACCAGGAGAACTAGGGAGGGTTGAACCTGGAAGAAAATAGGGGATTAGCAGGGACAGGCTAGAGGGAACTGGGTTCCGCTCAAAGACCTCGGTCAGGCCCAGAAGGGGTCAGACAGAGGCTGGCTGAGAAACCAGCACAGCTCAGACATACAAGGCAGGTAGGACCAGACTGGCCCTGTATCCCTTTGGAGGAGATCACTGGAGACAGTCGCTTCCAACATCAGCACTTTCTAAACAGTTGCTAGGCACCAGGCTCTATCTGTATCTGCACTTCTCAAGTATTAACTGGTGGACCTGACCCCAGAGATTTGGCAAAAATGCAGACTTTGCTTTCCTTGCTCTGGCAGTGGGGTGGGGGGTGGGAGGCGCCTGGGCAGTGGCATGGATAACCTGAGCTCAGCACTGCGGACTGCCATGGAACACTTCCTGAGGAGTCCAGCCTATAGCACATTCACACGACATGTCGCAACAAAGCCTGTGACACTATGACTTTGTATAGGAGGAAACAGGCCCGGAATCCCAGAGAAAGGTAAGAACTACCTGACGTCAGATCTTTCTGAATACCGAAGTGACCCTGATTCTGGGGAGTCAAATCAGCCTGAGGGACAGACGCAGTCTCAGGATCCAGTCCAGTGTGACAAAGTGACTCAGCCAGCCATTAGGTCCTGCTTTAGATGTGTGTCCTGCAGGAGCCAAGGCAGAACTGAGGCAATGCTCCACAAACACAGTGACACCTCAGAGAACCGTGCAGTCACTCTGAAGGTGGTCAGGTCGGCCATGGGGGAATAAAGCAGGCACGACACAAAGAAAATCCCTTGTATAGCCCGAATCACACCGGAGCACGCAGTGGCTGTCACTTGTATGAATGGGAGTGAGCTCTTTCTCGTCTTCAGGTTTTCTGTGGCACTGGGAAGCATCACTGTACTGCCTCCTGGTCGGCCCTCGCTCACAGCATCAGGCTCCCTTCCTAAGTGCTCAGCCTCCAGGGAGATAAAAAGCAAAGAAGCATGGAGAGGCCCTTCTGACCCAAGCCGAGCATCTCTGGATTCAGGAATGCATTCAGCTTCCAGAAGTGGGCGTGCATAATTAGGGTCAGGGCCCAGGAATGCCTTCCAGAGCTCTGTCCCCCAAACTAAACTTCCCCACCCTGGTCTACATGCAAGATACAGGTCTCCTAAGAGCCTCAGATGAAAGGCACTGGGTGAACCCATCCATCATAAATACCAGTCCCGGGCTTTTATTTTCTGATTGGGACTTGCTTAATCCACTAATTATCCCTGTCCATCAGGTGGATGACAGTCTGGGGATAATCAATGGTTGTTGCTTCCTTGCCCGCCCACCCTCACACACTTGCCCAAGTACACCAGCAATAAAGACGCCCGGGAAAAGGAAGGCATACCCACAAAAGGTGGTCCCCATCCAGCTGCCCCCTCGCAGAAAGGCTGCTCCATCTCAAGCTCTTCTACTCTCATTAAAGCAAGGGCACTGAGCTTCCCTTTTACCCAAATTGCCAGGGCGGATGCTCAGGATGTGTTTGGAGCATACGGCTACATCTCCACTTAATTAAAAAAAAAAAAAAACTAAACAAATACATCAATTATATCTTCAAACTTGCTTGGGTTTTTTTAGGTCCTTTACCAGAAAACAAGCAAGTAAGCCATCTGTCTTTAGGTCTGTCTGTCTGTCCATCCAATGAGCTATCCAACAGGGCTGCCACTAGGGACTGCGCGTTATTTAAATTTAAATGACAAGGAAATAAAAGGTAGAGTGTCTACAGAGTAGACAGATCTAGAACTGCTTTCACTGCGGAAACGTACGTTGGGCAGCCTTGGCCAGACCAGGGCATCTGAGCTGTGTGTGCTTTACCTCTGCCAACAGCGTCCCCACAGTGTCCGGGACCTCACTGTTTGTCTGTTTTCTTGTGGAGACAAGGTGTCACTGTGTAGCCCAAGCTGGCCTGGGACTTGTTTGCAAGACTAGGCTGGCAAACCTGTGAGGCTCCTTGACCTCCTGAGAGATAGGGATCACAATGGCCTGCACTGTGGGTCTTTTCTTTTCCATTTTGTAGCGCATGCATTTCCACACTCCAGATTTCTCTGCAAACAAAACTCCTCTTCCACTCCTTTCCCGTTCTCCAAATTCACCTGTCTGTACACACACACACACACACACACACACACACACACAGCCCTAGATTTTCACTGCTCTGCTATTTTTTCAATGACTATTTAAGACACTACCTCCCACCAGAGGACAGGTAAGTGGCTGCCTGTGCACCTTTCACTGCCTGAGAAAGTTTTCAAAGGGGTCCCCACCTAGGACTCCAAAGGGACCACGAGCAACATTAGAACAACCCGGTATGTGTGGACAGTACTAAGCAGAGCACAAAGGACTTCACAGCTACCTTACAGAGGTCTGTGTGAGTACTCAACGTGTTCTTTCCACGAGAAACAAGACACAGAAAGAGCAAATGACTTGAGCAAAGCCAGAGGGGCTGCCCTCACTCCCACTTTATGATACGAATTGCTGCTTAATGTGCCCAGTTCCTCCACAGTGAAACTGGTCCATCATTTCACCTGGCTGATTCTCCAATTCAGGAAACACGAGAACTCATTATTTAAGCACCTAACACAGGGCTCCAATGTTCTTACCTAGGAAATGTTTGTGTTCTGTTAAGCCTTCCTGGGCTAATGCCTGCCTCATGGAACCTTCCCTGTGCAGAGTCCAGAGCTGTTTGCTCCATTCATTTGTTCCTGTCTTTGTTAATAGCCATGAGATGACAAGCAAAACACACAACTCTTGTACCCCACAAGGTTCAAAGTCTTTCTAAGTTCACGACTTCACATCCGTCCGTGCATGCTCTTCCCTGCATGCACCTACCAACTCCAAAATGACTTTGACCTTTGAGATCCTGTTCCTCTCGCTAGCTAGCATTTATGTTCACCCAACCCTCCCAGAGGCAGACACGGGTTCATGAACCTGCCCCAGGGCCTAGCCATGGCCAAACTGTGTATTGAATCAGCTTCCACTTTGGACAGACAGCATCTCATCCATCACCCCATTTCCATCACCCCAACCTTCCAGGAAAGATGCCCTGATGGACCACAAAAGGTGCTATAATTCTCTTTACAATGCTTGTGCGTGTGTGGGTGCGTGTGTTTCCACTGGCAATCAACCACGCAGGGGCAGAGGGCCTTGACGGACAAACACACTCAGGAGTCAGAGCATGACTAGAGTCAGCTGGCCCAGCTTCGGATCTGTTCAGAGTGACCTGAGAGGCCAAGTGACTTCATCACCTGGTGCCACTGCGTCTCCTCCATCTGTAAAAGATGCTAATGGCTAGTCCCTGCCCCAGAGGATGATTGCAAAGGTACATGAAACAGGGAGTGCTTGAGGGGGTGAGTAGCACAAGAGCTCGCTCTGCTTTAGTGAGTCAGCATACAAAGGCACCCTTCCTGGACAGGACACTAAAGTGTCTGCCGTGCACAGGCACTTCGTGAACGCACAGCCTTGAAGAGAAGCGCTCAATATGCTACAAAGCTCAGTCTCGGAAGAAGGCTGAAGCTGAAACCACTGCCCCAAAGCCTCAGAGGGCAGCGTTCTCCAACTTGGAAAAACTGAAAGGCGGCTGGTGGGAGTACCCCAAATGGGGTAATGCCTCATCTGGCTCTCAAAGAGGAAACAGAATTTTGTTTTTCCCAGTAAGAAGGAAGAGAAAGCAGTAAGACGAGAAGCATTTCCCCAAAGTCATGGCTAGCATGACTCAATACGTCCACCTGGAATATATTCCAGATATATCCATGGTGGGATGAAACAAACACATACATAAAAAAGGGGGGAGCCTCTTGTTTCATGAACTACAGAGGAAGCCTCTGGCAGCTCATGGTGGCCTGAGCACATACCCACACACACACTGACCCCTACTGTAATCCCGGCAGTAGAGAGAACAGGCAAGGGTTTGCTGAGAGGGCAAATTCCTGAGCCCCACCCCAGATCAACAAAGAATTTAAGGGTGAGCCTAGGAATCTGCATGAGAAGACACTCTTGCTTTCTCAAAACCACGCAGACAGCAAGACTGGAGGACCACAGGAAGAGATAAGACGGCAAAGTCCTCCCGCTAAGCCCTTGGAAACTGGGAACTCAGCAACCTCTCGGCACGAATGTCCACATCCAACATCTTTCGAAATGATCCAGAAGATGAGCGCTCACACACAGGAATGTAAGCAGAGACGTGCTCTGCGAGACACTCAGGTTCCAGAAGCTTTGAGAAGTGCATTCCTTTAGGCCACAGATAAATCCTTCGAGGATAAAGCTGCAAGGCTAAGGCTGTACTAACTGCCTTGTTGCTTCAGCTAGTGTGAAACTGGCCTAGCCCAAACACAGGTAGGAGGCTAGCTGCCCACCTGAGGGTCTCTGCACAATCTGAGCCATTCTTCCGCAGATCATCGCTATTACTCAATTTCCCCTTCCATGAGACTCTCCCTCACCACCCTTGAAGACATACTATTCTGACTGTGCCATTGCATGGATTCCTTTTCGCACATAGGAGAATTGAGGCTAGAGAGGTGGTCCAATGGCTAAAAGCACTATCGCTGCCCTTACAGAAGATCAATTTTCAATTTCCAGCACCTGCGCAGGGGCTCATAACTGTCTATAGCCCCCCATATGGGATCCAATGTCTTCTTCTGGCCTCCCAGGACACCAGGCATGCAAAACACCCATATACATAAAATAAATAACAATAAAAAATAAAAAGGTTTTGTTTTAAGAATTGATCGACACCACTTATCTGTCCCTTATCTGTCATCATTCCCTAAGGTTCCAAAGGCAGAAATCTGTGCCCATTTTGTTTACTACTCTATAGCCCCCGCACTTCAGACTGGACCTGGAACACAGTAGGTCCTCAAACACATGTCCCCAGTGGAATTTACTATAGACATACAAAACAGAGTCACATGGCCGTCACGGAAACTGGCATAGCTTATATAACTTCACGCACAGGGAAGGGAAGACTGGATGAAAAGGAAATTTCACAGTCCTTTAATTGTCTAGGCTTTTGTGAGCCTGAGTATGTAACCCACTTTGTAATTGGTGTTTATGGGTGACTTCACTTAATTGAAGTTTCTAGGTTTTCTTCCACTAATTTTATATAACTTATATAATCTTTCAGAAGTAATCCCTCATGAAATGTTCTCAAAACATTTCCCTTTTTTTTTTTAAGGAAAAAAAAAACCTGCCTCCTCTGACTTAATTAGGGTATCCCTAATTAGGGCCAGCACAACATCAAACGGCTAAATTCCCTAGGAACCAGGTTCCATGGGACCGTAGGTCTCTTTCTGGTTGCAGAATGACCTCCGTCCTTCCCAGCAATGGCTCGGGCTCAGGGCTACTCCCAGCTAGGCTCCTCACTACCTACTTCCTATCGGGGTGTCTGCTGCAATTATTCAGGCCCCATATCACATCCTGCTGTGGCATTGGCTTTGAAGGTTCAGTAAACAGTCACTTCAAAACAAAGGAGGACCATTAAACCCAACTCAAAGACTTCCTTAATGGCACATGCTCAGCTGCAAGGAGCCTGGCTTCAAAATGCAATCGTGGTCTCCCTGGAAACTAATCCGCCACATTGCCAGCCCCTAACAGCAAGGATCTCCCCACTCCTGGCAGCCACTCAAGTCTTCTGGAGCAGGTTCAAGCAGAGATGTGTCCTGAGGTGGCCATCACTCTCCACCTACATCTCTCTAGTGAGAAGGTAGAGGCACCAACAGATGAGTCAACTTCAAAAGCTTCAGGCCAATACTGGGTGGGTCCTGTCTCTCCCTTGAGACCCCCTCGAAGTTTCTAGCGTGTGTAGGCTGATAAGCATGTATGCATGTGTGCACTCAGGCTCATGAACACAAACAGGCCAGAGATGGATGCTGAATGTCCAGGCTCTTTCTGCCTCCAATAGTTCTGGGGTTATAGGAGTGCACAGACACGCCCAGTGTCGTATGTAAAGTGTTAGGATTTGAACTCTGGTCCTCATGTTTGCACAGCCAGCACTCAGACCTGATGAGCCATCTCCTCACCGCACCACCCGACCCCATAAAGACTCTTGAAGCTGCCCAGGGGTAAATCTAGATTCTGTGTGTGATATTCAGACTCCTGATGGCACAGTTGAAACTATCAAAGGGATGGATGAAATGCATCCACCACCGAATATGGACGGAAAATTCTGAAATGTCACACTGTGAGGGTCAACCTAGAGTGACATGCAGAGCACAGTCCTGGAGCTGATGTCACACGGCCTGGGCCTAACTTTGGGCTCCACTTCTCGCCTGCTACACAGATGGCTAAGCCTCTGAGCGCCTCTGCTCCCCCATCTATAAAACGGGAATGACAGCAGTGTCTACCCAACTGGGTTATTGGGAGATTAAGTCAGTTTTCAAGTGTCAAACACTTACTGCACAAGTAAAGAGAAACTCAGTTGTCAGTTGGGTGTCACCCAGACCAAAGGCATTCTGGGAATGCCTTCCCACCCCAAGTGGAAATCAGAGGAACTCCTCAACATCCCCCACCAACTCTTGGGTTGACTTCTTGTGTGACTACAGTGAAGACTGATGTCTTACCTGCACCTATTGTAAAAAACTCCCAGACCAGGGCAGCCACACGTCCATCTCTCCCAGCCAGCCATGCCCAGCATGCCCCACGCACCTCATCAGATTGCAGGAGACAAGACACATGCTGCTCTTGAAAGTTACTTGTAGGTGGAAAGTGGACAAGCAAACATGACATGCAGAGTCAAAAACAAGAGTGATCTTTTACTTTTCCCAAACACGAGTGCTACTACTAACAGCAAGGAATGCGTGTGTGCGTGTGCACGTGTGCGCACATACATACACGAACATACACATGCTTGATTCCAAATATCAGAGTTTTAATTTAAATTTGCGTAGACTTGCCGGGTGGTGGTGGCGCACGCCTTTAATCCCAGCACTCAGGAGGCAGAGGCAGGCGGATCTCTGTGAGTTCGAGACCAGCCTGGTCTACAAGAGCTAGTTCCAGGACAGGCTCCAAAACCACAGAGAAACCCTGTCTCGAAAAACAAAAAAAACAAAAAAAAAAAAAAACAACCTTAATTTTAAAAAAAGGCCCAGGAAAAGTAAAATAATTTGCCCAGAATAATGAGGCCAAGAAATGGCAGAACCTGGCTTTAAAGTTCAAAGATTTTGATGATATAAATTTTAACTATTTGGTAGACTATAAAGGATGTCCTCATAGAACCCCTCTTAGGAGGAGTGGCTTGAGAAGAGGACCCTTCCCTGTGGTACCTGAAAGTGTGAGAATGATTTCAACAGGCAGAGATGGGGCAGGAAAGTGAGGAGCCATAGTGTGAGGCGCCCAGGACACACAAGGGCCAATCAGCTGGAGCCAAGAGAGTGAGCCTAGACCTCAGGCCAGAGGGCAGCTTTGGGAAGACAGGCAGGGAGAAGCCCAATAGGACCAGGTCTTGGGAGGGAGCGGAAGCTCCATGTGTACTCAATACTGGACATAGGCAGAGCCAGAGGCCATGAGAGACAGGTGGTGTTCACTCAGAAAACTGAGGGGACCACAAAAGATAGCCCAGCAAGCCGGGCAATGGTGGCGCACGCCTTTAATCCCAGCACTCAGAAGGCAGAGGCAGGCAGATCTCTGTGAGTTCGAGACCAGCCTGGTCTACAAGAGCTAGTTCCAGGACAGGCTCCAAAGCCACAGGGAAACCCTGTCTCAAAAAACCAAAAAAAAAAGATAGCCCAGCAACACAGGTTCCCCCTCCCCTTCCCTTCTCCTCTCCCCTCCCCAGTATCTCTGAAAGACTTCTCTCCTCCCATCCCACCCTCCTCTTAGGAACAGTTGGTATGGTGTGCATGTGGAAAAACAACACAAACAGGGCTAGAATGAACTCAGGGCTACTTCACTTGGCAAGAAAGAAAACCCAAACACCCCGACCTTCTTCACTTCCAGGAGCTCCATCACAGGCTCTACCATAGCTCCTGAAAGGGTGAGACAGGGTTTGTCTGAAGCAGCAGATATCTTAACTCCCTTCCCAATCTACAGGACATAATAATGCCTACCACCTGGGCCCAGTGCACCAGGCAAGAGGGGAGCCTTCCACAGGAAAACACCTCATTTTAGAATCTGCATGCGGAACCTCCAAAGCAGGCATCTTACCATATCCACTTTACAGAAAAGAAAACCGAGACTCCTAGAGACAGGGAAACTTGGAGGCAGGGTTTCCTTCAGCTCCCCATGTGCCCCATCCGCAGAATGTCATCTACAAGGGTCCTATCCTGACCAGCAACGGGTAGAAGGCAGGCAGGAAGCCCTGCTGTATGTAAGGCAAGCCACTCACCAGGCACCCACCGCCATTTGAATAACTAAAAAGAATACATTTGTTACTGTTACTTTTAGGTGTGGGGGTTTGTTTTTGTTTTGTGAGACTGAGTCCGGTACCACCCAAGACAGACCACAAAGTAGTCGAGACCCATCCTGAACTTCTGGTCCTCCTCCTCCATTTCCCCAATTCCAGGATTACAGTACTGGACCACCCCGCTTGGCTAAAGTACACAAAATTAAAAACTCAGTTCCTTGGCCACATTAACAACGTGTGTCCGGTAGCTATTGTATAATAATTTTCATACTGCAGCAGAGCATATTAGATAAGCATATTACAGATCAGTAAAAGTCTGCCAAGAATTCGAGATATACTCTTGTTGACTTTTATTGGAATTATTCAGCATTTTGCTGTAGTTTTAATTTTTTTGTTTTTGTTTTTCAAGACAGGGTTTATTTGTACAACAGCCCTAGCTGTCCTAGAACAAGCTCTGTAGACCAGGCTGTCCTCAAATTCACACAGATCTGCCTGCCTCCTGATTGCTGGGATTAAAGGCAGACACCACCACTGCCCAGCTCCATTTTGACTATCTTGAGAACTAAATTAGGTGATATCAAGATTATTCACATCCTAGTGCAAGCATCTAAATGGGCTCCTCTTACAAGAATGCACTGTGAGGGGGAAGCCCAACAGCTCAGTGATGCTCAAACCCGGTTACCTGGTGCCTCCAACATCCTAACAGCTAAGTTGCTGCCCCATGTCCTGACTCAGAGACTCAGGGAGCAGTGCTGGGGCACTGAGTCTCCCAGGGCACTCAGGGGGCCTTTACTGTAACCATGCCCATCACCCAAAGGGCACACACGCCCAGACCTCCTACTCTGGTCAGACCCACTCTCGGGCCCCTGCAGAGCCCTGTCATGTGGCAGGTTGGCAGGGTGAGAGTCACAGACAGTATCTGCTCCAGGAGCTCTTAGCACTGAGCAGTCAGTGTTTCCACTCCTGGCTGTTCTTTGAGGCAAAGAAATCAAATAAAAAGACACACAGTTCAAAAGGTACTGGACTGGTTTTGTTTTTTTTTTTTTTTCCCACTTAAACAAGACAGGAAAAGAAAAGCCTCTTAAGGACTCTGACCAAGGCCACGTATGCCAAGAATTAGAGCAGGAAGGTGGTTTTCTGGGGACCCCCATCTAAACATGTTTCCAAGGGCTCTCTACCAACATAACCCAAACTGGAGGGCTACCGGGACGTAATTAAACACAGAAAGCTCTTTTACAGGCGTGTTCCAGGGTTGGACACAAAATGAGTTTGAAGTAAGGAGTTCGCTCCGAGGAGTCATATGAACTTTGGGTGAACCTGACTAATCCATATGATTATAAGAGTGTAGTCCAGCCTCAGACACCTTGACTCCAGACCCAAGCCAGTGCGGAGATCCCAGGAGCTCTGAGAGTGCACAAGGACAAGTGCCCAGGGAAGAGGCACCCAAGAGTCTGCCGCCCCCCACCCCAGGGCTTCACCATTCTGCATGGGCCACAGGAACGGGACCTAGCAACGTCTATCGGCATGACTAATGAGTAAGAAGAAAGAGGTCAGCCACTATCTCCTCATGATCCATAAACTAAACCCCAGAGGTAACAGCGGCGTGAGAGACACCCACCCCACAGCCTCCTGGTTCCAGTCCACTCCTCCAGTTCAGAGAAGGTCCTAGTTCTGTCTATGATCCTCCTGTGGGTTAGGGCAAATGAAGCGCTACCTTCTAGATATATCCATACCCCTCCCCATACCTTAAGTTCTTAAAGAGCTCCACTCCGGGCCCAAGAGGACAAGATCTGAATACCAATTCCATCTCACCGTGGGCTCCCCGAGCCCCGGTTTCCTCATCTGCAGAGTGTGTGCAGCGAGTGTGAGGATGAACGTAAACTCATGCATACCTGGCGCCTCGTACACGTCTGGCACATAGACGTCCTTCTCCAAGTCCCTTCCTGCCCACTATGCACCATATGCAATGAATAATGAGTACCTACTATGTGTCAGGTGGCATGGCACAGCATCGCACGCAATCAAAAACCTCCTAAGTGCACAACGGGGAAACACAGCCTTGTCTAATCACACTGGGCTGAGGGGAAGAACGAGTCACCCCAAGGCCTTCCAAGCGGGCTGAGAGGTGGGAGACACAGCTTCAGGGTAGATTCTGTACTAGGGCTGGCTGGGGGCCGTGGGGCTTGTTTTGCTCTTGAGACAGACACTCTGATGAAAGCTGCAGCCTGCATCTAATTTAAGGGAGAGCCTCAGCAATCGAATACAATCGGCTTCCTGGACGCTCCGCCAATTAATTTACCGTTTGTCTCTCCATCTACTATTTAATAAGGCCATATCGGCCATACAATCTGCAAATCTGAATTAAACTGCTGAAGACAACAGCCAGTTCCAGTTAAGAGCCCCAAATATGTCCTCCTGGTGTTCTGAATGGCTAAATCCAAAATCTGTCCTTTGGCTTCCGTTCGGTCTGACGAAAGGAGTTTCTTTATTTTCGCCGAGGTGTGTGGGTTTGGTGGGAAAGCGTCCTGAAGGCGATTTCAAAAAGTAATGGGGAACTCAAAATGATCTCATTTTTCCATTTCCCAGTGGGAACCTCGAAATGGCCTCATCACAGAAGGAACCCTGCCAGCTCTCACCCATCCTTGCGAAGATGCAAACAGCTTAGATACAGACGATAAAGCATCTAATGGATCGATAGTTTCAACCTCTTCACCCTCCGAGCATTTTAGAAACCTCAAGTGAGCTGGCCAAACTGATGGGTATTATTTTTTTCCCCTTTTCCTTTATTTCTTTACCCCCCAAGATAAGATAGAAGAGGTCAAAGGACAAGCAGGCAGGCAGGCCTGGGAAGACAGGGCCCGAGGAAGGCAGGCCATTCTTATACTGAGTGTTCACTGTTTACGAGGGATGCAGATGGAGCTAGAGAGGCTGACATGGTATGGCTGACACCGTAGCAGAGTTTGGTGGTCCAATTCGGCTGATGATAAAACACCGCAGAAAAGAACACACGACTCTGGACGGGTGATTGCTGAACTAGAGCAGAGCTCAATTCAGCCTTCCTCCCATGTGAGCTGAGCTGGAAACAGCCTCCTCTACTGGGGCCTTTATGAATTATAGAATTCCAAGCAGAGAGGTTTCAGGAAATCAAGCAACAAGTTCTAAACAATTTTATCTAATAGAATATGTAAGGTAATATAAGGTAAGCCCCAAAATAACATATTTCCAAAATACGTCAAGAAGAGATTCACATCCCCAAACCCCTAAAGGGCTGCTCCCATAGAAGAGACGGAAGGAGGCACCCTCCCTAGACAGCAGCTCCTTCTGCCAATTTTATGACATCTTTACCTTCTTCTCCCACAGGCCCAAAATGAGGAAGCTGTAAAAACCCTAGCCAAACACCACCATTTGCCAAGAGAAAGCCAACCTGGGGCCCATCTGTCCTTCCCAGGGCTCTGCTCATCTTGCCTTTGTGTGGTTGTCTACCCAGAGTGTCCCACTGACCAAACTGCAACCCATCCTTCGTCATCACAGCCATATTGTTATCAGCACAAGGAGCAAGGGCAGGGCCTAGCAAAAGCCCTCTACACAGGAGGCCTCAACCAGGACCTAAGAAGCAATCCCTCTTGCTACAGGAATCCACAACAGCTAAAAGGGCAGCCCTGAAGTCACCACACAGCAGTAGACCCCATTGTCACCTCATGGTAAGTGAGGGGAAATAGTCCCCACGTGCCTCTGAACCACAGAAGATTCCCATGGAATTCAAGATGTCCCTTGAGCATCTCTAATCTTAGACAGAGCCTCAGACAGGGGATCCTGGTGGCAGGCAGAGGTGGGGGCAGCCGGGAGAAACTGAACAAGGCCCCTATTCTGCTCGGCACAGGTGCCGGTAACAGGACACCCGGGCCTAAAGCAACACATGGAAGGGCGCATCCAGGTGCAGTTGGGTATTTTTCAGCCTAGCCATATTATATAAACCTGAACCCAGGGCAAAGTTCTCCCCGCAACAGGGCCAACTAGGCTACTAGCATCCTGGTGCTTGAGCAGCAAGGACAAGGAAATATTTGATTCTAGCATCCAACTTAAAAAAAAAAGTTAATTATTAAAAGAAGACCACTATTTATTCCCAGAAGGTCAGATACTCTCAAATTTGGCTTGCAAAGTTTCTGGAACTTAGCAACTACCGGAACATGATTAATGATTCAAAACAAACAACACTAATCTGTTTACCTAACCAAGGGCCAATTCTGCGCAGAACTTGCGTAGAAAAAAAAAAAAAATATATATATATATATATATATATATATATATATAGTCTAGGACCTTCTTGGCAGTCAGCAGTCACCTCCAGACCACTGTCCCATAGATAAACCAACCACAGCCCCTCCAAGAAGCAACACAAAAAAACTGAGTTCCCTTTCCTTTCCGGGCTAACTCCCACCAGGCAGCTCCAAGGGTGATTTACATGGATCCCAGGGAAGACGGCCCATAAGTGATTTCACACACCGCCATTCATTAGTGACCACCGCCATGGCAGGGAGGAAGGAAGGGGAAAAAACAGAGGTTTCCTCTCATCAAGGAATCAATAAGTTTTTGAGCAGCTGCTGCCTGCTTTCTTGGAGCTCAATCCCAGTGGAAGCAAAGTGAGGATTTCTTCTCCCCCCACCCCTGAAAAGGATAAACACCCAGCCCCGACAGCCCAGGACTCAGCCCAATGGAGACTCCGCAGAAAGCAAAGAATTGGCCCAAGCTTTCCCGTGTCTTGAGGGTCTTTACTTTTAGACGGGTGGCACCAGGCCAGTGGAATAAGAAATTATTCCACTTTCCGTTATCTTTTTATTTTCTCCCAAAGGAAATTGACGCCCTTCCTGTGTTGCTGTACAATTATGAAGTCTCAAATGTTAAAAAAAAAAAAAAAAAAAACACGGTCTTAGCCTTTTGCTCACCCCAGTTCAATATTACTTAAAAAAAAAAAAAAAACTAAAAATGGTTCCAAGATGACAATCCAACTGTCTTCTCCCTCAAAGCAAACAAACAGGGAAAAATATAATAAACTGGTCATAAGTTCAAAGACAATAAGGACAAGGTCATCAGAATGACAGCTGGCATTAAAAGCTGACTTTCTTGCTGATGCCACATGCCCACATATCATACGCCGCTTAGCCAATAGAGTCCAGTTTCATCTTGTTACTCTTGAAGTGTCATTGCTGACCAACCCATAAAGACGTCCTCTAAAGAAAACTCAATGAAAATATATAGCCGTTCCCTTACGCATAAACAATCTTAGGAAGAAATTAGACAACCTGCGTTGATTACTGACCCCCCTCTACTTCCCCAAAGTCTACAATTGTTCAGGATCCAAAGCACAATGTAATCTTCCACTGTACCTTGAGATGAAAATATTGTGTGTGGGGGGGGGGGAATGTTTACCCACGGGATAGTGAGCAAACCTATCAAAGACAGAGAGAAAGGAACTAGAGTCAACACCAAGGAAGCAGTACATAAGAGGTTTTCCAACAACTGGTCTTGGGGAAGCCACCTTAAGCACCTACAAATGTCTAGGCAGAGCCCACACCAGGCAGCCAGATGGCAGGTGGAAGGTGCAGAGTCATTGGAGCAGGAAGGGCTTGAGGTTCAAACCACCTCCTGAAAAGAACTGAACCTTGGCTCTGGATTTTAAAAAACAAACAAACAAAAACAAAGCGAAAACTCCAGGTGTGATTACTCAGGGCCTGAAGTCAGTAATCAGTTTAGATCCCTGAATTCCTTGTTTCTATTCAGGGACTGGAAACATTATCTCCTCCAACAAAACACAGGCTGATTTACCAACCCATCTCAAAAACCTCTTCTGCACACCACAACATACAGTGTGTGCCTCAAACCGAATCTTGTTTGGACTGTATTAAGGTGGGTGAAATTTAAGTTAACAATAAATACCAGAGTTCAAGGAGTGGACATCAACCTTTGTTCTAAAGAACACTTGGATAATTCAATGTGGATCGAGGGCAAAGGAATGAAAGGGCTGTCTTTGAAGAGACTAATCCATCTAATTCCAAGCGACTGGATTAGAGGCATTCCTAAACGAGCAGGCTCTGGCTCCAGATTAGGCTACACGGATTTCTGACAAAAGGCACGAGCTTGGTAGGATTGCAAACCAGACTCTGAGCAGGACGAGGCACCTTGGCAAAGTTCACCCTGGGCGAGGTGGCAGTTGGTTCTAAAAGGAGGAGGCAGGCATGACAGCTGAGCATTCCTCCCCAAAGTCCATGTTGGAGGCCCAAGGGCTCTCCGAACCTTACAGTTCATCAGACAAAAGCTTGCCCAGGCGCCAGGCAGCGGCTGAAGAGGGGCTGTCCACACCCA
Source organism: Microtus oregoni (assembly GCF_018167655.1). Classification (NCBI taxonomy): domain Eukaryota; kingdom Metazoa; phylum Chordata; class Mammalia; order Rodentia; family Cricetidae; genus Microtus; species Microtus oregoni. The sequence continues at coordinate 31,718,931 of NW_024543081.1, read as the reverse complement.
CTCGCCAACACAGCTTTCCAAACCTGCCCACTCTTTTGGAAGCCGAGCTTTTAATTAAACACCACCTCCCCGGATCTGTTGAGGCAGACTGGGCCTGGCCTCGAGCCAAAGAGAAGCTCCCTAAATACACTTGGGAAAAAAAAAAATCCCCCCTGTCGCCCCCAATTCCCACCTCCAGCCAGCTCCTTAAGCAGGTTCTATTTTATTAGTGTGAGTAACAGAAGTCCTGGTGTATGTAGCTCGGTGCACCAGAAAACCCACATTCGAGGATCAGGTTATCTCCAGTCCCACCCTTTGCAGGAAAAAGCCAGGGTGTTGTTCCCCGCCCCCAACACACACGCACGCACACACACGCACACACAATTCTTCCGAGAGAAGAGTGGGGTATGGGTGTGTGTTTGAGGGAGCTGGGGTATAGTTGTTTGGGAAACCTCAACCTTGTCTTCCCTCTGTGAGCCTCTCAGTTTAGAGGTCCGTCAAAAGACTACCCTTGGAACTTCAAGCACCGTGGCCCGGGGGAGGGTGCGGGGAAGGCACGGCACACCCTCAGCAGCTCTAGAACAGACTAATTAATAACTAATTTGCTCAGATTCCCCTACTTCAGGTAGACCTAAAAGCCAAGCCTGTAACAAGCCTGCCACCCAATCTTCCAGGCCGGGAGAGTCCTTCCCGCAGCCAAGCAGAGCCCCCACTCCCGATCTACCACCGCGCCAAGCACCCCACCCCGAACCCAAGGAGTCAGGTGTCCGCCCGGGCGTCCAGCTTACACGGGTCGCAGACACTCAGTCCAGGGACAGACAATGGAAAACTTAGAACTAGGGCCCTAAGCCCCCAAAGAAACAAGATGGTGTCGCCCCCTGGGATAAGGAACGCAGAGGTTGGCAAGGGGCATCAGACTCTCCCCCCACACACAAACACACAACCCCGGGAAGTCGCCTGCCCGGTGACCCAGCACAGCCGGAGCAGCGCGGCGGGTGAGCAGGTGACACCCGGGCCGCCGGAGCTCCCGCAGGTGGCCAACAGCCACGGTGCAGGCGAGGGCCCGGCGGGCCGAGGTGGAGGGGAAGCCCCGCAGGGAGGTCAGAGCAGCCGCGCCCCCGGCGTCCTACCTTCATATCGCTGATGATGGTCTGGAAGAGGCCTCCAAGCGCGCTGCATTCCTTCTCGATCACAGCCTCCATTTTCCCGGCGCGGCGGGGACAGGACCAGCTCTCGGGGCCGCTGCACTGCGCACGGGGCCGGGCTCGCTCAGCCCGGGAGCGGTTTCACCCTGGGAGCGACTCGCCTCCGGCTCGCCGCCGGTTTTGCAGAGAGCACGCGGTGCTCGCGATCCACTGCGCTCTGCCCCCCAAGTCACAATCCGAAACGCCCAGCCGCTTTGGAGGGCGAGTCGCTTACGTGCAGCGCTCGGTTCCTGGCCTCAAAAATGCCCGGAGAGGACTGACAATCAAGCCACCACGGGTGCCCACGACGGAAACGGCAAAGCCCATCTTGGTGCAAAGAAATCCGCCCGCTGACCCGGGGCCAGCGCCATTTAAAAAAAGAAAGAAAGGTTGTTGGGTGGTTTTTAGGGTTTTTTTTCCCAAATGTAATTTTTCTCTGAAATTCAAAAATAGAGAACGAAATGGGTCAGCGGCAGACGAGGTCAGCTCGCGGCGCCCGGATCTGTTGCTCGCAGACGCGGCCGCCGCCTCCTTTTCACTCGTGCGCGCCCAACCCCGCGCTCGCTCTGGCGAAGCTCCCGGGGACGTTCGTGAGGCGCACGCGCGCTCGCGGCCGTGCGTCTAGCGCGGGAGCGCGGGGGAGGCGCGCGCTCGCGGCCTGTGCGTGCGCCGCCCGAGGGCGGGGCTGGGAGCGTGCGCCGGCGGGGAGCGGTGTGGGGCGCCTGCTGCTGGGAGGAGCTGGTGGGAGAGTAGGCGAGCCCGGTGTGCGTACCCCGGACGCTCCGAGCGCCTCGCGTTGGGGGTCTCAGCGTCGGCAAGGCTACTCTGCGCCCAGCCGCCCACAATGGCCGCTAGCGTGCGGTGAAGCTGGCCCCGCCCCTCGGAGGACCTGCAAGGTCGGCACAAGTCTAGAGCCCCGCACCTGGTGAGCGCCCGGCGGGGCGGGAAATCTGCTGCTGCTGTTGCTGCTGCAGCCTGAGGAGGAGAGGCCTCTTCGGTGATGTCAGGACTGCAACGCCGAGTCACGATTGCAGAGAGCCAGCAACGAGATTAAGGAGGGTTCGGGGAGAGTATCCTGCAGTGGGATGCTGAGTTCGATAAAGTTGCAGGAATGCTGGATTGATCTGCTGTGGCGGAGTAAATGCAAAGTGCATCAGGGGGTTCCTATCGCCTCCTCATCTGTCTGTAGAGATCACTGGCTGCGTGTGACTTGAATGTTGATGGTTTTCAAGCCAATGTTGCCATAACTGCAGAAAGCACCTTGAGAGGTTTAACACATGGCACCAAAGACTGAGGTGGACTTGGGGCCTGGCGATTGTGTCCCTAGGTCCACTTCAGGGGCGCACATTCTGCCGTCTCCGGTGTCTGATATAGGGGATCAACTTGTAAGCTAACTTAAAGCACCTACCTGAACTTTGACCCTTAAGCGTTTGGAGAACAGGAGTAAATGGAGCCCGTGTTGAGCTTGACCGAAAGAATCTTGAGTCAAATGCTGCGGTTCCATCGACTCGGTTTAGCACTCTATCTCAACCAAAAAACACTCATGTTCTCGTTTTCCGCCAGGTCACTTTGCTCAACTCAGGTGCCCTACCCAATCTCCCTGATTCAGAAGGAGAGGCCTAACCTGTAAAGTCACCGGAGTGTTAGGCAACCTTGCCGCGCCCCCCCCCCAGGACATTCAGTTGCAAATGTCTCATCCTCACCGGTATTAGTGATGTTAATGTTACCGGTATTATAATGAGCCAGAGGACTGGAATGCCCAACTACCTGGGTCCCTTGGCCTTGAAAATGTTACCTAAGCCCACGGGGCCTCAGTTTGAAGTGACTGGACGGACACTTACCTGATTAGCTGTTCTCAGCACTGTAGGGGCTAATAAATGAAAACACTTAGAGTAGTAGCTGAAATATGGGAAGTGAACACTCAGGAAATCCTCAATAAAAGTAGAAACCCGGCCAAGGCTCACATATAATCTGTTTCGAGAGCACCTACTGCAAGCCTGCAGTGTTGGCACAGTGTCCCAGTGACTGCAGAGGGCCTGCCTTGTGCATTCTGCGTTCTAGGCAGTGCGTCTCACTCAAGGTCCTTATTTCACTGATGGAAGAAGTCTGACCTGGTTTTCTGCTGAAACCCTGTCTTAACCCAAACAATATCCCTCAACTGCCTCCCACCCACCTTGGTCCAACCTTAGCAGTGTGTGTGTGTGTGTGTGTGTGTGTGTGTGTGTGTGTCTGTGAACGGGTGCGTGTACAAGCGAATTTGGAGAATGGGAAGGGCATGGTCAGCAGAGGGCCAACCTCAGGTATTCTTCAGGCTATATACTTTTCTTGAGACATGTTGTCTCATAGGCCTCAAATTCTCCAAGTAAGCGAGGCTGGCCAGGCCAGTGAGCCCCAGAGATCTGCCTGTCTCTCCCTCCTCCGTGCTGAAATTCCAAAGACATCAAATAACACTTCGCACTTTTCCTGTGTGTTCTTGGGATCTAACTCCAGTCCCCTGGCCTACAGGGGAAGCACCTTCCTGACAGCTGTCTCCCAGACACAACTCTGTTATCTTTCTCTCACTTTTTTTTTTCCAGTGCTAGGAATTGAACCCAGGTCGTTGTAGGATGTAACAGTTTGTAACGACCTGTAAGAGAAGGAATAATCTGAGGAATTTCAACCCCTCTGGTCAAGAGTAAACAGGCTCAGAATGTGCACTCTCTGTTCTAACTCTTGACCTCTGGCCGATAGGCTATTTGATCTGTGGAGTCAGCCTGTTTCCTCAGAGTTCTCCAATCACTGGCTATTCCAAGGACAGGCATGAGCATTTATATCTAATATTTAATACTGCTACACGTGAGAGTTTGCATCCCAGCCTTGACCCTCAGAACTGGCCCTCTAGGAGGGTCTGTCCAGCTGGTCCTCAAACTGTACTGTATACTCAAAGCTACTGAGGGAATTTTAAGCCGCCAGAGACAGAACTCTGATTTAATTGGTCTGAGCTATGATCTGACCCTTAGGACTTTTCAAAACCCCCAGGGTTATTCTTCCCCTGCCACAACCACCCTCCCACCACCCACTCCACCCCCACCCTGAGATAGGGTTTCCCTGTGCAGCTGGGCAGCTTTGGCTATCCTGGGTCTCATGCTACAGACCAGGCTGTCCTTGAACTCCAGAGTGTTGAGATTAAAGGCCTGTGCCAACATTGCCTAGCCCGGGGTATTTTAATAGGTGGTAAAGTTAAGAAACCTTATCTGGGGCCAGGAGAGGGGGGACGACTTTAAAAGGAGGTACAGATACCCATGACTTCTTAGGAATTCAGGAACTAGGCTCTGATTTTTTTTTTTTATTTAGTTTTTCGAGACAGGGTTTCTCTGTGGTTTTGGAGCCTGTCCTGGAACTAGCTCTTGTAGACCAGGCTGGCCTTGAACTCAGAGATCTGCCTGCTTCTGCCTCCCTAGTGCTGGGATTAAAAGCATGTGCCACCACCGCCCTGCGGATTTTTTTTTTAAACTCACCATGAACATTTCATTCTGTCCTCCTTATAATATACAAGAGGGGGTTGGATTTTGTCATTGTTTATTTCTCAAAAATAGGATAGCATTAAACACATTTTTTTCTGAATCTTGCTACTAACGTTCAATTTCTGCAGAAATCCTTCTAGGTCAACCCTTCGCTGTGAAGGGTTTTTGTTTGAGAGGCAGGTGTGCAAGCTGGTTAAGAAAGTAGCAGAAAGTGACACAGTCGGGTTAGATTTTGACCCTGTCACCTCACAGCTCACTCCCTTGTGCTGGTTCTTGCACTAGCCAGCCGCCACCCCCTCACGTGTGTGGTGTGTATGTTGGGTGCCAGTCTGTGCAGATTCTTGTGGAGGCCTGCAGATAAACTCAGGTGTGGTACCTGAGGTGCCATCCATCTTCAGTTGTTTTGTTTGTTTTACATTGTTTTAAGAGTATGAGTGTCTACATACATGTCTGTGTGACAAAACTTATCCAGGGAAGACATAGTAGTACACACGTCTACTCACCCCAAATAAGGATCCCACAACAAACCAAAGAACAGATACCACTAAAGCTCAGTTTAGTAAACCAATGAGTTTTATTGGGGTTACTTATAACAGTATGGGTGAGGGGTTATTTACAGCAGAAATGACTCAAAGACAGCTGTCTCACCAATGTCCACTCCAGCACGGGTGACAACTCACAAAGCTGAAAAACTGGAGCACACTGCTCAGCCTGCAGGCAGCTTAACGGGTTGGAGAGTCTTCTTGCCTGCCGCGTGCCTCCGTTGATCTGAGCCTCTTCCAGGCAGCTCAGCCGGTTTCTGCTTCTTCCTGGCAGCTGCTCCAGTCTGAGAGTCTTCTTTACAGCTTAGCTTTTTTGGCCTGAGACTACTCTCTGCTTACTCTGGCAGGAACTGGCCTAATGAATCTAGTCAGTTTCAGGGACTTCCTGAAGCTATTTTATTTATCTTCCTATTTTAAGGAGCCCCCCCTGCAGGATGGAATGCTTCAATCTCTGAAACTGTTACACAGCAACAGTGTGTGTGTGTGTGTGTGTGTGTGTGCGCGCGCGCGCAGGTGCACGCTAGCACGCACACATACAAACACACACATAGACACAGGCACACGCGCATGCCAGGTACCCCTGAAAGCAGGAAGAGGCCATGGGGGCTCTCTGGAGCTGGAGTTACAGGAATTGCGAACTGCCATGTGGGTGCTGGTAACCAAACTTGGGTCCTTAAGAGCTCTTAGCCACTGAGCCCTCTCTTCAGTCTCGTGCCTTGTTTTTTGACTCATGCCTTTTCACTTCCCTGGTACTCACCAAGTAGGCTTATCTAGCTGGCCAGTAAGCCCCAGGCATTCACCTGTATCTGCCTTCCTAGTACTGGGGTTACAAGCATGTGCCACATGAGATTTTCCTCATGGGTTCTGACAATCACACTCGGGCTTGCAAAGCAAGCACTTTACCTACTAAGCTGTCTCCTCAGCCTTCAGTGACTCCATTTCCACATCTTTAAAATCAAGATAATAGGCAGGGCAGAGTGGTACACGCCTTTAGTCCCAGCATTAGGGAGGGGCAGACTGATGTCTGTGAGTTTGAAGCCAGCCTGGTCTACATAGTGAGTTCCAGGACAGCCATTTCTATATGGTAAGCCCCTGTCTCAACAAAAATCAGTAAAAATAAAATAGAGATAATAGACATATTGGGTCAGCATTGAATGGAATGCCTTAGACTAGGACTTGGCACAGTGGCTACTCACTAAAGATTAGCTTGTTGGGCTGGTAAAATGATTCAGTGGATAAGGTCACTTGCCAAGCCTGGTGACCTGAGCTTGATCCCAGGGTCCAACACAGTGGAGGGAGAAAACCAACTCCTAGACACGGTCATATCCATATACACTGAATAAATAAAAACAAAGATTACATTGTCACTGTGGCTCACGTATAAGTTGGTTTAAGCTTACCCTGATGACCTATACACAGAGTTCTTTATGAGCCAACAGTCACTAAATCCCTTAGATGACAGGGGAGTTCCCAGTATATGAAAGGTTTGAGTTAGAAACAGACCCATGTTGAAAATGAAATTAGCAAAAACCTGTTCAAAATATCTCCCATAATGACTCACCCTAAGAGATGTTTTGCATGTATTTTGGGGATGGTGGCCTAGGAAATGCACCAGTCTAACACATGAGTAGAGCATGTGTCATTGAGGCAGGAAGCTAACCAAAGGGGCTGATAGATTCGTGGCAGGCTGAAATAACGTTGGAACATCCACAGGCCTGCAAGCCCATGCTTAGGCATTGGGTGGAAGCCTGCTTCTGGATTCAGCTCCCCAGAGCCAAACAGAGGCAGAAATATGAGCTCTTAATGTCATTTTACAGTGACTAAAACTTAGCACCTTGGTATCCCGTTTTCCAACTCATAAATCTCTTTTAGTTTTCTCAACTCGAAAACGGTCATCCCTTGAAAGTCAGTTTGCTTGTTTTCATCACGGGAGCAAAGAGGGTGGGGCTGGCTCACAGGGAACTATGGGAAGAATTGGCTCTTTTCTGGGACTTGACAAAGAAAAGAGGCAGTATCGGAAGGTTCTCAGTCCCTAGGACGTGCATCTGCACTGTGGTGGGGTGAGAAGAGTCCCCTTTGTATCCTCTCATATTTCTTGAGCACCTACTTGTGTGCCAAGCCACATCTTCCCCCATGGGGGCATCAGCTTTGTTTGCTTTCAGGTGTGACCAACCCTTTGACACTGCAGTATGATACTGTTATATACAACATTCATGAAAGAGAACCTTACACTCCAGTTATAAAAAAGACTCTACACACACACAAAGAAAAAACCTTATAATGTTTAAGTACATTTCTGATGATGGGTCTTTTTTTTTTTTTTCCAGACAGAGTTTCTCTGTAGCTTTGGTGCCTGTCCTGGAACTAGCTCTTTTTTTTTGTTTGTTTGTTTTTTGTTTTTCGAGACAAGGTTTCTCTGTAGCTTTGGAGCCTGTCCTGGAACTCCCTTTGTAGACCAGGCTGGCCTCGAACTCACAGGGATCCACCAGCCTCTGCCTCTGTGTTGGGATTAAAGGCATGCGCCACCACCGCCCAGCTACATTTCTGATTTTGTGATAGGTCACATTCATAGCTATCCTTTGGTCTAGATGTACCCGAATATTCTCATAATAACTACTGATCTAGCTGCTTGCCTGAGGATTGAGAATGGCATTCTCAATGAGCCTAGACTCCTGCTACAAAATAAGGAAGGGAGACTGACCTGACCCCTCCTCTCTGGCAGTCTTCCAGGGCATGGCTCTTGTATGCTCCCTGAGAGCTCCTTGAGAAGTAATAACTGTGAGGGAGACATGGAGCTTGCTAGAGGAGTGACCACAAGGCATGACATGCACATTCTTTTGGGAACATTATATTTACATACTGAGAAACATGCAATTATTTCAAATCTATCAGCAGTAACTCCGTTCATTTTAAAGTGGAAAATCAGGCAGGGCCGGAGGGCTCAGCAGGTAAACCTGCCATCATCCCTAGGGCCCATGTGATGGAAGGAGAGAACCAACCCCCACAAATTGTCCCCTGACTGCCACAAGTCGATGAAGGCACGTGTCCCCATGAGAGCTGGGGCCCAGGAAAGAGTCCATGGTCTGGGTGCTCACTCACCCAAGAACCAAAAAGGGAATCTTGCTCCCATGAGAGATAGGGACATGCCATTGATCCAGAGCCCCACAACCACAGTTTTGAGGACAGGGGACCACACCAGTCTGCGGCTCCAAAGCAGGAAGCTGATGCAGACACCTGATGGTTTGACTGAGTTGAGACCCAAAGCATCGAATGAGAATCTGCAGCCAGAAGCCTCACTACAGCTGTGTTTGAGTTCTAAACTTGCCTCATCTTGCAGGGACCCAAAATAACCAAGATTTAAATGAATGTGAAAATGTGTTACTGGCCTAAAGTAAGTGTAGGCAAACTGAAAGGATCAGAGTCAGTACAAGACACCCTAAGACTAAGTTCTCAGCACTAAGATGTATTTGTTCCAGAGGGACAGAGGTCAGGGAATAAGAGACAAGACAGAAGAAAGAGGATGAGGGAGAAGGGGAAAGGAGCAAGGGAGAGGAGGAAGGGACATTTCCCCTCAGGGACAAAGGAGGCAGATGTGGTGCTTAGGCAAATGGCTGTTTATAAAAGGAAAGGGGAAAACCCAATAGGACTAGTTGGTTAATTTTGATTGGGCATGCTAATTAGGGTAGCCAACGGGGTCCTTTTGATTGCAGGACTTCAGTACTTTGATTATTGGACCTTGGTGGTCAGCCTGGGAGGAGGAAGTGGCTAAATAAGAGAATAGACCTGGCGGCTTTAGGAAGGTAATTTTAGCAAGGTAGGAAATAGGGAGAAGGGTAAAAGGCAAAATCTGTCAGCAACGGGTTTGCCAGGCTCCAGCCTGCTAGAACCCTTCACAAACCAGTAAAAGCAAATGAGAAACAGCTCTGGGGCTTGGGCTAAAGCTCAGTGGGTAGAATGATTGCCTGGCAGTACAGGGTCCTTGGTTCAGTCCTCAAGTGCCACTAGACTGGGCACAACGGGAAGGCAGAAAGATCGGAAGTTCAAGGTTGTCTTTAACTCTATTGAGGGATCAAGGCCAGCTGGAGATACTTGAGACTCTATCACCCAAAATAAGAGGAAAAAAACAAACAAAATGAAAAAATAACAACAACAACAAAAACCTACTTGAAAGGTGTGGTGATTTGAAAGAAAATGGCCCTCAAAGAGAGTGACACTAAGGGGAGGTGTGCCCTTGTTAGAGGAAGTGTGGCCTGTTGGAGGAAGTGTGTCACTGTGGGGGTGGGCTTTGAGGTCTCCTGTGTTCACGCTATACTCAGTGAAACAGACCACTTCCTGTTGCCGTCAAGTCAAGATGTAGGACACTCTGTTACTTCTTCAGTACCACGTCTGCCTGCACACCACCATGTGGCACCATGATGATAATGAACTAAACCTCTGGGAATGTTAAGGCGCACCAAATAAATGTTTTCCCTTACAAGAGTTGCCGTGGTCATGGTGTCTCTTCCCAGCAATAGAAACCCTAATTAAGACAAAAGGCATTCACCCGTGTTCAAGTCCTCCTAAGAGTCCTACAGACAAACCCCCTGAAATGAGTTCACAATTCAAAATTATTAAACACAGAAGCAAAAAGTAAGTCTATGGGACCTGGAAATAGTGCAACAATTCAAAAGGAGGTTTAAAATGGTTCACCTGGGCTGGTGAGATGGCCCATTAGGTATAGTCACTTGCTAGCCAGCCTGGCAACCTGAGTCCAATTCCCAGGGCCCACACAGGAGAGAACCAATTAAAAAAAGTGACCAATACATGCAATGAAATGTCCACTGCCCACCCCTATGCTTAAATAAATAGATAAATTAAACTAAAATGTTAGCTTATTCAGCTATCAAGAAAGCAAAAGTTTAAGGTATTATGAAAAAACGGCATGCATTATGTCTTAGTTAGGGTTTCTGTTGCTTGATTGACAGGCTACAGGAAGTGGACTAAGACACTGAGTGTGGCTTGAGCATATATGAGACCTCAAAGCCCATCTCCATAGTGACACACTTCCTCCAACAAGACCACACCTACTCCAACAAAGCCACACTTCCTAATAGTGCCACTCCCCTTGGGGCCATTTTCTTTCAAACCAGCACACATTATGAAAAAAAAAAAATCGACCAGCAAGTTTAGAAATGGAGAATGCAGACATTGAGCTTAGCATTTATACTGAATTCTACAGACTGATAAGACACAAAGATAAGATACGAAAAAGAGAATTTTGGGCTAGAAAGAAGATGTTCAGAAGTAAACAGAAAATTGGAGGGAAAGAAAATAGGAGACAAGGAAAACATCATAGGAGTGAATATTCTAATAAAATTTGACTGAAGCCAAGAGGTGGTGGCATATGCCTTTAATCCCAGCTTTTGGGAGGCAGAGGCAGGCGGATCTCTCTAAATTTGAGGCTAGCCTGGTCTACAGAGTGAGTTCCAGGACAAGCTCCATACCTGCTGGGAAACCCTGTCTCGGAAAATAAAGCCTGACTGAGAATTCTGCAGAGTTGATGAAGTACAGGACTGTTCAGTTTCTGGGAGTACAGCAGATTCTAAACAAGGAAACCAAACGAATATGTTTTCTCATACTGAAAGTTATAAATTGCACTACATGCTCAAAGTAGGACCAGAAGGAACGCTTACGATGGCAAGATGAAAAGTGTGTGCTACTGGGGCTCAGCAGTCTTGCTCCTGGCGTGAGGTTACAAAGAATGTCCCCTGAGACTCAGTGAAGTACCTTGTTGTCAGGACTTGGCCTAACTGGCACCAGGACAAGCTGGTGCGATGACTCTTTGGAAGCGATCTGGCTGAGACACTATGTGGCTGCACCCTTCCTTCCAATGCATCTCTTGGGCTGTCTATTTGAAGTTGGTGTCAATACGCTACTAACAGGAAACAGATGGCTGACTCAAACAGGGTCACGGAGGAAACTTAAGGAAGAGACTACTTAACAGAATATGAGCAGGTTTAAGGAAGTCAAGGGACCACGCTGTCCCAGGGGCCATCTGGGATAATAAGCCACCACATGCTGGACCTGAGAAGCAAGGAGGCAGGAAGCATGGAACCCCAAGGGGCAGCTATCTAGGGGCAGTTCTTCATAGCACCACACCACTGACCCCGAAGTCCTACAGCAGCCAATCCTATGGTATTTGCCCAACCTTTTCCCCCACCTCTCCTTCTCAAATGCACTCCAGTTTGGACAATAAATGGCTTAACCACTTGGGCATCTGATGTTGTGGTCCTGATGGAAGAACTTCCTAAGAAGTGAAGTTATGCAAAGAAAATGGAATGTAAGCTGGGGGCAGGGAAAGCAGCACAGCACACTGAGTAGCTCCTGTTTTGTGGTAAATTGTATTTTTCTTTTATGTAAGCTTCATAATTCACATCCTATAAAGTCCACCCCTTTAAAGCCCACAATTCAATTCCTTTTTCATGGGTACAGCATTGAATAGCCACACCATAACCAATTTTAGACTATTTCCATCACTTTTCCTCCTGATCCTCTGCCTACTAGTAATCACACCCCAGCCAACCTTTCAGCCCCTAGACCTAAGCAACCATGAGTCTTCTTTCTGTCTCTCTAATTTCCCATTCAGATGCTGTATCGGTGAATCGTACACCGTGTGGCTGCTTCTGCTTAGCATGATGTTTCCAGAGTTCGTTCATGCTACAGTCAGGTATATATAAGTGAGGTATAGTATATAAAATATACTTTATTCCTATTTATATGTTTGTATGTTTGCCTGCTTGTCTGTTTGTGTACAACATGCACGCAAGTGCCCACAGAGGCCAGAGGACGTTGGCACTCCTAGAACGGAAGCTGTAGATGATGTATGTCCTGGGAGTCCAACCTTGGGTCCTCTGCAAGAGGAGCAAGTGCTCAGAATCGCAGAGTCATCAATCCGGTCCCTCACACATAGTTTTTGTGTAGATGTACTTTGCGTGTGAGTGAGTGTGTGTGTGTGTGTCTAGCATATATGTGCATGTGATTATGTGTACACATGCATGCATGTACATACGGAGGCCACGGTTTGATGTTGGGTGACATTCTTACTGACTTTCCACCTTATGTTTTTAACAGTTTCTTCTTTGAACTCAGTGCTCACAAATTGGCTAGACTGGCTGACCAGCAAGCGCTAGGAACCCAGCAGTCTCTGCCTACCCCAGAGCTAAGATTACAGAGACAGAGTCACCTACACTTTTCTGTGAGTGCTGGGATGTGAACTCGGATCCTGCATGGTAAGGTGCGTGGCAGGCACTTTACCAGCTGAGCCATCACCTCAGGACTTGGATGTGTAGTTTCCATTTTCCTGGATGTGTGTCTGCAGTGGTGTGGTTGAGTCATATGGAAAATCTATGTGGAACTTTTTGGAGAATGGCCAGGCTATTTTTTAGTAATTTTTTTTATTGCACATAATTCACAAGGCTTTGGCGCCATGAAATTACTATGGGAGCCATTGTCAAACAGCTTGTGGCAGTTGACACTACCAACCTTATTGAAAGATCTCTCTGCTCTGTTAGCCACAGCTAGTCACTGGAGGTACAGTAAACCTCTCTATTCCGTTGCCTTCCACCCATATCAAATTGTTAATTGATTCAACAACCTGGCATTTTTGTTGTGGTGGTTGGTAGTAGGGAAAGAACCTGAGGCCTCTTACGTGCCAGGTTAGCCGCTGAACTAGCTATATCCCAAGCCTTCCTTTGGAATTTTGTTTATCCACAGAGTCTCAGTAAGTTGACCAGTTTGACCTTGAACTCACACTGTCACTGAAGCAGGCCTCAGCTTCCCGTGTAGCTTGGACTAGAGAGAGATGACACAAGGCCCAGTAAACATCATCATTAAAAAAAAAATTGGTTTAATTCATTTTAGAATGTGCCACTGAAAGGTATTTCTAGCTTAAAGATTTCCAGATGAATAGAATTCTACGGTAGTCATTTATGCTCTGACTGTTCATCATCACTCAGAAGTCTGACTGCACTCGTTCAGCTCTGACTGTTTATCAATCTCTTAGAAGTTTGACTGTAGTCATTCGTGCTCTGGGGGTTGGTCACTCAGAAGTCTGACTGTAGTTGTTTATGCGCTGACAACCCATCAGTCTCTGACTGCAAACTTCACCTACTTCACACGTTTAAGTTAACCGAGTGGCTGGCGGTCTTTGTCCCGACGCCCTAAACACTAGCACCTTCAAGAGGTTTTTACCAAGGCTATGGGCAGGCTTTTTTCCCTTAGCTCTTTAGCTTTTCTTTGAAACTAACAATAGAAATAAAGGCATGTGAGAGCAGTGTTAATGGCAGCCACATGTTGCAGTGGAATGAGTATGGGCTTAGGAGTCAAACGGATTTGAGTTCAAATTCTGGTGAGTACATGACATCACTGGGAAGTAAGACGCTGCTTGGTTACTCCAGGGAAGGCATCTCTTATCTAGGGTGGTGCAGTTGTTTGGGACAGCAGGGTAAATTTAGGACTTTGGGCCAGGGGAGATTTTGTTAATTGTTTCAAAGCAACCCCGCCCTGTTTGCTTTTAATAATGGGCTTGTTTGCTTTTAATAAGAAGAACCAGATCTGCGCTCCTAATTTGGCCGGGGCGTGGGGGTGGGGGAGCAAATTAACACTTATGAGCTGAATAATCTTTGCACCGTCCCGTGGCCATGGGCAACAAATGCAAACAGGTGTGGGTGGGACCCATTTCATCCGCAGAGGGTAATGATGTCTGCCTGCCATCCTACCCAGCAGCTTCAGAGGCAGTGGCAACCATGGCTCAGCTAAGGGGAACACTAGGCCCTGGCTCCCTGGCTCCAAAGCAGGAGGGAACGCTGGTAACCAGTTATCCCCTTGGGTGAAGTAGTGAGCCACCCACTGCAGTGACAAGGGAGTCAGGGACAGGGTCCACCCCTTCCAGGTGATGCCACAAGTAGCTTCTGTTCTTTGCTGGCTTCCAGAAGATTTTCAGGTTCTCTGCACTGTCTATGTAAGATATGCAGATGTACACATCTGTCTATCTCAGCCAGTCTGTCTCTCTGTGTGTCTCTCTCTGCTTGTCTCTCTGTGCCTCTGTCTGTCTCTATCGCTCTGTGTCCATGTCTCTGTCGCTCTCTGTCTCTCTGTGTATATGTATGTATGTATGTATTTATTAACTGAGTTCCAGAGGCAGCTGGGAATGGAAGTTAGAGAAGGCATAAGGTTGCCTGCTCCAGGCAGCAAGCTTCGTCTTCTCAGACGACACCCAGCATAGCAGCATCCGTTCTAGCCCCGCCCTTGATGGCTGTGCAAACACAAAGAGCATAGATTCCCCCCCAACACAGGACAAATCACAATGACCTTGATCCAGTCATCTTTTGCAACTTCATTTCCTACTGGACACTTCCTCTCTGAGCCCCAAACTTGTTACATGTATTTTACCCCTAAAGCTAATTTAGCCTAGCCCTCTTGAAGGGGGAGAGGTCTCCTCTAATCTCATCCCACATATAGACAGATGGGTATTTTAGAATAAACTCATACCTGATTTGAGAATTAAATTGTATTTCTACAAGTATGCTCTTAATCTAAATTATTCTGAAAGGGAGCCTATTTCTCCGCATGGCAACGGCTTTATTGGCCTCACTGGCCAGAGCTGAATACTTGAAGTTCACTCTCTATCCGGAGTTGAAATCTTCCTTCCTTTGCTAAAGTGAATTTTATGACAGACCTACACTATGCAACCCTGGGCTAAAAATGTATATACATATAAAACAACAACAACAACAACCAGCCAGTCGGCCCATATTTCCCTTGTCATTAAGGCCCAGTTAATTACAGCATGATTACTGTTTCCATAGCACTTACATCGTAAGCCGCCCATACATGCTTTAAGTCTACAGAAACATGTGTGTAGGTTATGTGCAAACAGTGGGCTCTTTTATACAGCAGGCTTGAACAACCTTCGATTTAGGCATTTGTGAAATCCACATCCAGACAGCAAGGTAGGACGACTTTTTGGTTGCTGGGTCTGTATGGCCAGTGTCATAGAAGCTATCCTTAAAATATAACTCAATTATCAAAAAATTAAAATTTTGAAAGAGCAGCTCTATCAGGGGACCCATTCATGAAAATGGAAAGATCTTTTATCAAGTAATTTCCCCCAGGGCCTTTTAAAAAGCCATCTCCCTGTTTTGATTCAATTTGTGGGAGGCCCATGTAGCCGCGTGACCTGCCCACCTCCCCGTGTAAGGGAAGGGAGCAGTGATGGGTAGCTGGATAACCATTTGGCACTCTCATCTCCTGACTTGCTACTAATTCATTTTACCATTAATCGCACTCTGCCCTGAGGCCGTGTGTGTGTGTGTGTGTGTGTGTGTGTGTGAGTGCGCGCGCGTGCGCACGTGCCAGGGGTGCCCACGGCAACCTCTCCAGGAGATGGCTTTCAATGAGCATGCAATCCAAAAGGGACATTGTTCTTATGACAGAGGTGATTAATTAAATAACTCACTTGAAAACCGTGTGCCTCTTTATAGTCTTGGTAGCTGATCCAGGAAGACTCCCCTGCTGTAGCCCGGCTGAGAACAATGCCTGCAGGGGGTTAAATTAAAGTCCTAAAAATGCTGGACTCCAGGCAATAAGGGGTCTGCACTCCTGATAACACCCTCGTTTGCATAATGCTGGGACATTTCTGAAGGAAAATTTTCACAGAGGCTGTCGCAGGTCCCATGGTGACCTGTGAGGTTGGCTGGGAAAGAGCTGTCTCGGATTGATGTCCCAGAAGGAGAACAGCTGCCCTCCCAACAGCAGGGAGCCAGAGACAGAAGTAGCATCCCAACTCATGTCTTTTCGACTTCTAGTTTCAAATCTCTTCCCCCTCTTTCCCTCCCCACTCTGTTCTCTTTCCCTCTTTTCTGTAGCCCTGGCTAGTTTCAGACTTACTCTGTAGCAGAAGAGGATGAGCTTGAACTTGGTATCGCCCTCTCTCTCCATTCCAAGTGCTAGAACTACACCCCTGCACATCACATCCCAGACTGGAGCCCAGGGTTTTGTACATATTAGGCAAGCACTCTGCCAACTGAGTGACAGCTCCGATCCCAAATCTCTTCCTTAACAGTACCCATGCCAGCCCCCAGAACACTACACCAAAGCCACTTTCATGACTTTTTCATTTTACCCAGAACAGAAGCATTCGCCCACTGAGGACTCTTTCCCATTTGGCAAAATATGTGTATTAAAGTCAAATGAATTCAACACGGATCGCTACTACAAAAGACGCCTAAGTCCCAAGATTTGGGACAGCAGGTATGGTGGCAATGCCACCATGTTATAGAGAATTCCAGTAATGAAGACTTCATGGCTTATCATCCACGCTTTTCACGGAAGCAGCTATAAGGGCCACTCTCGGCTGGAAGTGACCCAGTAAACTTACTGCCTTACCAAGCTAGACAAGGATGGAATTGTTTGTGGCGTGGGGTCTGTTACTGCCTTCTATATCTAGGGTGAATAGAAACAGACTCTTCAGGAAAAGTAATGTGTCATCACCAAAGCCCTGTGAAACATTCTTCCCGCTACGAGGCTTTAGGAAGACGGCCACTTAATCCAATTATTTATGGATTTATTTATGGTGGGGCCTTCTGGCAGTAGTTGGGGTTCAATGTATTGTAGACATAAAGGGGAGCCATGATTCGAGAAATTGTGGCTTTCTTGGAAGAGGAGAGATCTTAGCAAGGACATCCTGTCTTTGCATGTGATGTCCTGTGTCGCGTTGGGACCTGCAACTCTGCAGCATCTTCAGTGGTAAGAAAGACTTGCCAGATGCAGCCCCCTGACCCTGGAGCTCCACAACTGTGCAATGAGTGAACCTTTATTCTATATAAATTACGCAGCCTGGAATATTTGTTCACTCATGGCAACAAAAATGGCTTAAGATCCCTTCTATACCCAATATAAAAATAATGATGGCCAGATCACATGTAAAGTGGATTTTTCACCCTCCCCTGCAGCAACCTGCCCGGGGACATCATGCCGTTATCTACAGTTGTCATTTTGGGAGATTCAGTCTGCTGTCATTCAGACCTTCGGGGAGCCCGATGGCTTCCGTCATTACAACCCCGGAAATGAAACAATAGCATTTGTAATAACAGCCCCATGTGGCCAGGACTTAATAACTGATGGCCTCAAGGCTGGAGAGATGTCACTCAGTTGTTAAGAGCACTAGTTGCTCATGCAGAGGACCCGGGTTCAATTCCCAGCACCCACAAGGCACTTAACAACTGTCTGTAATTACAAGATCTGACACCCTTGCACATACATTCCAGAAAAAATACCATGCACATTAAAAAAATATGGGCCTCTCTAGCCACGATGACCCTCTCCTTGGCCTTCATTTAAGACTCTGCCAGAGGACAAGTATTGGCAGCCGACTCTCTTGGTCTGGCAAAGGAAAAATAAATAAAGTGGTTTTGCTTTTTTCTCATTTGGATGGTCTTTATTTCTATGGTACAAATCAGAGAAACTCTATAGCTCATTTGTACACTGACTACTCTTTTCAATATTGGTAGCTACTATTGTGATGGGCACAGCACAGACACTTGGAGCACACAGGGACAGGTTGGAAGGTGGCTCAGACTGTAAAGATCTCAAGCATGAGGACTTGAGTTTGATATTCGGAACCCATTTAAAAGCTGGATATGTTAGCACACAGTTGTAACGTAAGTGCTGAAGAGGCAGAGAGAGACCGGAGCATCCCTGGGTCTCACTGACCAGCTAGCCTGGCCTACTTGTTGATTCCCAAGTCAGTGAGAGACTTTGTCTCAAAACAGTGAGAGCAGGGCTGGGGAGAGAGCTCAGTCAGCAGTGAAGTGCTTTCTGGGCAAACACGAGGACCTGAGTTCCTATCTCCAGAGGGCTAAGTATGATGGCATGTACCTAGCACCCGAGTACTGGGCAGGGTGGTAGAGACAGGTGGGTCCCCAAAGCTCATCGGCCAGTCAGCCTAGTCAAATCTATGAACTTCAGGTTCAGGAGATCCTGTCACAAAAGCCAAACTGAGAAAAGACTGGAAGTCTGTTGCTGGCCTCCATACACATATGCACACAAATGCACATAAACCCTCCTGCACACATGCACACACCTAAAAGTATACACACACACACACAAACATGTAGACAGTATATGAGCAATAACATCTGAGGTTGTCCTCTGGCTCCTACTCCCACGAGTACACACATGCATGCACACATATCTGGGCACACACGTGCACCTGCAATCACATGAATGCACACACACACACACACATTAAAGAATGCACAATACCCATTATGTGGGACTTTTGGTTCTCTTGCCGTGTGTGCAATAATAACCCCACCTCCTTCATAAAGTGCACCAATAAGCAATGGTATAAGGAAACATGGAATTTAAAAGCTAGCTGCAAAGCAGTGTGCTTATTACTACCGCTAGGTTTCAGACATAGTAGTAAGTATTGGGGTGGCAGAGAAAGTAAGCTCTGGAGACCATCTGCTGAGATTTGAACTCTGTCCCACCGCTTGCTGTTGATTTGGATCTTGAGCAAGTTTGATTCTACAGCTCACCGAGCCTCCGTTTCCTCTGCTGTCAAAAGGAATCTAAGAACCTACTCATGATTGCTGTGTTGATTACATTGATAATATGATACAGAATGCAAACGGCTTAAATGATGCTAACACTGGGGAAGCCCCCGTTATCGTATATATGTAGAGCAACCTGGGAGACCTCACAAAAGCCACCTTCTCTGTGGCACATTGGTACCTTAATTCAATTATTCATACAAGTTTATGTTAGTGTTATATCAGATAAACAAAAATTTAAGTGGGGAAAGAGCCCCTCCCATATTCAAAGCACAGCGAACACTGCTAGTCTTAAATTGCAAAGGGCAGTCTGTGTGATAGGAATTCTGTCAATCAGGCTAAGGTATTTGTAGAAAAGGGGCTATCTGGTTGGAATCGAGCTAGAAATGTCAGAGAATGATGGATCAAAAACAGCTATTCAAGGGAATTGGACACAGGCTCCATTTTGTCTAGAACATTCCTTCTCTTATCTCTACGGCCCCTCCAGTCCCCGCAGCCTGTGTCCTCGGGAGTTCTGAGAAGCAGACCTCACAGGAGATAAGAGGCTGTCACACTGGCTTCCACTCCCCTCATTCCATTCCCACTGCCTTGCATTTCTCTGTGAGGATGTGTTCCTCAAGTGAGCCTTGCCAGGGAGAGAGATGATATTTGGACAGTTGTTCCCTGCTTCCCCTCCCCTCCTGCTGACACAGAGAAGCAGTCGGGAATTCCTAAATGGCATGCTAAATATTTCTTTTAATCCCATGTCTTTAGGCTTGCTCAACTATACACATGAGAACTTACTGTTTTCAGTAAGATGCTAAGTCCTGCATAAAAGCTCCTACAGATAGACGGTTGGGACATTAGAAACACTATGGACCCGATTGTTGGGCACTCAAATGATGAGTCCAGTTGCTGTAAGAGTCTCAGGTCTGGTCGTTGCTCTCAAAGGACATCCAGATTTGAGGTGGGAACTTCTAGAAAAGGTAATGGTGGGACACTGAGGAACACAGACACTCATCAAATCCTGACTGTTTGAAATCGGACTGTCGTGATGGACTTAGCGGTCTTTGTTGAACAGCTCCCTTTTTCCTTCGCTTTTAGTTTGTAAGCAACGAGGCATGGAGAGTGTTGTTCAGAAGCAGGCCAGCCTCTCAGGGAAATCTATTATCCATAGGTATGAACCAAAGAAAAACCCTGGGATTCATTCAGGTATTGGGATAATAGATTTTATATATAGAGTTGAAGGGTTATGTTGATACTGAGTAACGGTTTTCCTCCAGAGTCTGAGCTGACCTCACCTGATCCTTTGAAGGCTTGACTAGAACAAAAACTAATGGTTTGTTGAGTGAGAACCAAAGTGACCATGTCCATGATGTCAATTCTCCTGGGTCTCTAGCCGACCACCCACCCACCAGGTTTAGACACGGGAGCCTCTAGCTTCTAGAATTACGTGCTCCAATTCCTTTCAGGAAATAATTCCCATTGGTTTCATTTCCCTGGATAATTTCAATATAGGCAATTTTTCTGTCTGCCCTCTTTACCCATCATGTCTCCATCTGGGATTCTGAGAAACCTTGCCAAATATGCATTCCATCTCCCTAACTTGCTAAATCTAGTTCCAACATTCATTCAACGGTAGAGGAAGCCAACCATCCGATAGTTTGGTACATTATTCTGCTTCCACTCTGGGGCCTACGAGGTGAGCCAAGTCAATAATAATTATGAAGGCTGTGTGGAAACATCGGGGTATTTTAAATTTTAATGACGGGGAGGGGGCTGTCTATGTACACACAGCTCTAACTGGGTGCGACATGGACGAGACAGAAGTGCTTATGCGTTTGTGTGACAGTGGCAAACTGAATGACTACTGTGTGCCAAGCACAGGTGTGATCACTGTGAAGACACAATTGTGAGATTAGTTTTGGTTTGGTTTTTGTTTCATTTTGTTTTTTCAAGACAGGGTTTCCCTGTGTAAGAGTTTTGATTGTCCTGGAACTCACTCTGTAGACCAGGCTGGCCTCGAACTCACGGAGATCTACTTGCCTCTGCCTCCAAAGTACTGGGATTAAAGAGGTAAGCTGCCACTGCCTGGTCTTAGCTTTTCTTTTTAAAGCCCTGCTGGCTACCCACCAGGATAACTATAACCAAACAGGCAATAATAAATATTGCCAAGGATGTAAAAGCCTGAATGCTCATGTGTGGGAGGTAGAAACAAAAACGTCACAGACTTTGGGACACAGCTGGGCAGTTTCTCAAAGGGCTGAGCACAGAATGACTACGTGATATACGGAAGTGCTCTGGGCTCATTGTGGTATTAGCTAGCGCATCCCCATTGATGTGAGATATGCACCAAATCATCCAGAAGAATTCAAAAGAGACAACATATGAAGACCCAGTGTTTCATCTATGCCCCCCAAAGAACTGGACACATAGAAAACCATACATAAATGTTTAAATCAGGGTTATTTGTAATAGCCAAAAAGTTCATATATTGACAAACAATTAGTTGCCTACAATGGAATATAATTCGGCCATTAAAAGGACTAAGTATTAGTCCATGCTACTACCTAGATCAACCTTGAAAATATTCTCCTACAGGAGCCTTACACAAAATGCCAGGTAGGTTATCATTCCCTTTGTACAAACTGCCCAGAAAAAGCAAATCTAGAGACAGAAAGTAACTTTAATTGCTGGGCGCAGGAGAGTAGGGGGAGGGTAAGAGGTGAGGGGGGAGGGATGGCCTCTAATGGGCACTGTTCTTAGGGAAGTACGAAAATACTAAGCTTGATGGAGATGGTTGCAGGATGCCGTGACTACAACCTCCTGAATTGTCCCCTGTAGAAGGGCGAATTTCATGGTGGTAAATTACATGGCAATAAAGCGGTTATTAAACATTACCTAACGCTGTTGTCATGTTGCTTTTGTAAATAAAATGTGTGATTAATGTTTTCTTTTATCAGAGGTCCGCCCTTTTGTTGAGGGGTCATGTCTGGTTCCTTAAAGGCAGCACCATGCCTTCAGTTTACTTTAAGAAGAGTCTGAGGAGATTATTGGTGCAAAACAAGAGACACGGAAAAAGAAAGGGGACCCCAGCCACCTCACCCGAGCCAGACTGTAAGAGCACAGTGAACCTTGCCTTACTTCAGCCAGTCACCCCTGACCAGGCCCATGAGAAAGTAAACAATTGGAACTGAGGAATTGATATATGAGTTAAATTTTTGACCACAGTACAGCTGAAGCAGCAACTTAAAAGGAAAAAGACTGGAGGTTGGAGAGATGGTTCAGCAGTTAAGAGCCCTGGCTGCTCTTCCAGAGGACCTAGGTTCAATTCCCAGCATCCACATAGTGGCTCATAACTGCCTGTAAATTCAGTTCCAGGAGATCCAACGCCTTCACACCAATGCACACAAAATAAAAATAGATTTAAAAAGAAGAGGAAAAAAGATTGACATTGGCATAGAGATCTAAGTCTATTTCCTGTAGGACTGTGGTAAGGTAAACACATCGTGGCAGAAGGGCCTGTCCAAGGAGAATTGATCATCTCACGGTGTAGCAAGGGAGGAGCCAGGAACTGAGCACAGCCCTCAGAGTACCGTACACCGCTGGTGTGCAACCTCCAGTGAGGTTGTTCTGGGGGTATCCACCAGAGAAGACAAATCAGACACAGGTTTAAGTCAATAGAAAGTCTTTATTAGCTGGCGGGTGATTACAATGGGTGTTTGGAATCCCAGTGTAGCTCCAAATCTTTCTCAGGGTGAGATTTTAAACACAAAAACCATATCCTGAGTTGACATACTTCAGTTAGCAAGAACAGCTAACCAAAAGTGGAGCTACAGAAGTCAAAAAGAAAGATCAGTACATTTAGAGGCTGTCTTAGAACTGTGGACTTTGATAAATTAGTTCATTTTGGAGGTGGTGCTGTCTACCTGCTGAGTTTTATAGCCTGAATGGTACCTCCATCATGGAGTCAGTTGTGCTAAGGTCTGGGACCTGTCACAAGTTCTGCCTCCAGCTTTCTGTCGCCTCCCAACAATGCCATCAGATTGTGACCCTATCAATGGCATAACCCATCAATGTCAGAGTCCTCATGATCAAAACACTCCCCCAAAGTGTTTTGGGGACACTGAACATGACATTGGGAACTCTTAATATGGGAGCCTTTTCGAGGGACGCTTTATACCCAACCCATAACAGTTAGTAAATGCCCACAGTAAGCTGGGCATGAGTTTAAGCAAGAATAACCCCAAGAGTGGCTATTTTTTTGAATATCCAGTCTTCATATGAAGCCCGAAATGGGTCTTTATTATTCAATTCCTCTTGACCAGTTAAGAGACACCAAGTCATTTGCTGGAGGTGAGGAAGCTGTGAAGGCAGAGGGAGGTGTAGCACCTGTGTGTCCCTCTGGAAACCTTGGTGGCCTGTTGCTCTACCAGCCCTGCTCTGCTTGGCTGAGTAAAGGGTGCTGATGTGTTTGAGTGACACCTTGCTTCATGTTTGGGTTTGTGCCCCCAGTGGCACTGTTTCAATTAGATTCCAATGGGTATGCAGAAAGAGGCTAGATCAGAACCTAGGAGCCTGGGTCCAAGTCTGGATCTTGACAAGGCTGCACCTTTGGCCTTCATAGTGTTTCCGTTAGCAGCTCTGTCCTTCCCTTCCCAGTTCCCTGGGCTCTTGTCATTACTAGCTCAAGGCTGGCCTACACCAAGAACAAAGCCCCCATTGTGATAACCAAAACTCAGCAGCTGACCTCTGTCATGGGGTGTCCCTGTAGTTCTTGTGGGCCTCGGTCTCACCCACAAGGTTAGATGCCATCGGTCCCCATTTTCTGTAGACGAGAGACCTGAAATAGTGAGTCACTTGTCCAACCTCATCACAGTGTGATGGATTCAGGACTCTCCAGTGGCCTTTTCGCTTGAGAACCTGCTGGAGGTTCGGGCCAGTGGTGTCATTTGTGTGGGGACACAGGCATGGGCACCTCACCACAGTGAGTCCTGTAGCTTGCCTAGAGGCTTATGTTACAGTGCCAGCCAACAGGTTCCACAGCCACCATCATCTGAGTGAACTGAAAAGTGTCTGCCAACCCACGTAGGCTCTGCTGTCGACTCCCAAGCACCTCAGAAGCTACTTCCATTTAGTCTCCCTGGTTGCGTTCACCCAGGGTCATGGGCTGAGAAAGGCTACATGTAACACCAGGGCTATGATTTGCTCTGCTCCACCTGGCTTTTGTTCATTTTTGCCTGATGCCTAGTAGGGCTTTTTATTGGGTTTAGATATGCTGTTGGGTGAAAAGGAAGCTTTTGTTTCACTGGGTTCTTAGAGAGAGAGAGAGAGGACTTAGTTGCTTCTTGCCCCTCCCCATGAGATTTAGATGTGTGATGGGCTCTTCATGTACTTTGTTTGGGCTGCTGTTACTGATTATCCCCCTGATAGTCTCTCCCCATGAAGGCTTCCAAACAGCCATCATGTCTGGGCCTTCTTCTTTTGGCCTCCCTGACATGGCTTTTCAGGAAGGTCCCCCAACACAGCAGCTCTCTGGAACCCAGTTCATACGCTGAATGCTGTGAGATCTGGCTTAACTGCTGGCGGATGTTTTTTTGGGTCGTTCATTTTCCTGCTTGGCACTAATAGATTTGGCAGACCTCTCCCGGGATGTGGACTATTTTATATTTGTAAGCCATATTCCCAGAAAAGACCATCAAGTTCCACGTGCCCTGTGGCCACTCGTCCTGTTAAGACAACTGACCAGGTCTAGGTTTCATCCTCTGGAAAGTGTGACCAATAGTGTGACCGTTTGTGTGACCATAAGAAAGTCCTCGTGACTCAGGAAATTCACATAGGACTGATTATGAGGTGATATGGGGGGGGGGTGTGGACTGATTCTAAGGACTGGTCTGCTATCATTATAAAGTAGGAGGGACTAATAAGAAGGAAATGTAACCGTGCAGGGCAACAGGCTAAGAAAAAAGAAAAGGCCGTGTTTAGGTTAAAGAGGAGAAGATTTTGCTCTCCCTTGGCAGTAGCCTGGCATTCACCCAAAACCCAGGTGGTCATTCTGCCACATCATGGTCCTGACAGGCGGTATATGCAGGCAGAGAGAAGTTTCTAGAAGGATAACTTGAGCTCCTACTTTGTAACAGGTACTCTTCTGCTACTTATCTCTGTTTCAAGACTTTTTTCTGGGGAGTTTATTGCTCTATACCCCATGTCCTAGCTTGCTTCCTATTGCTGTAATCAAACCACCATGACCAAAGCAACCTGGGGAGGAAAGGGTTTATTTAGCTTACAGGTGCCAGGTCAGAGTTCATCACTGATGGAAGTCAGGGTGGGAACCTGGAGACAGAAACTGAAGCAGAGAATATAGAACAGAGCTTACTGGCCAGCTCTCCACTGCTTGTTCAACCTGATTTCTCTCTCTCTCTCTCTCTCTCTCTCTCTCTCTCTCTCTCTTGTTTTTCAAGAGAGGGTTTCTCTGTATAGCCCTGGTTGTCCTGGAATTCACTCTATAGAGATCCACTTGCCTTTGCCTCCCAAGTGCTGGGATTAAAGGTGTGTGCCACCACAGCCCAGTCAGCCTGATTTTATTTTTACACAACCGGGGATCACCCACTCAGGGGTGGCACTGCCCACAGTGGGCTGGTCCTCCCACACCAATCATTATGAAGAAAATGCCCAACGAGCTTGCGTACAAACGAATCTGACAGAGGCATTTTTTTTCATCTGAAGTTCTCTTTACCCAGATAACTGCGGATTGTGTCCATCTGGCAAAAAAACTAACCAGGACACCCCAGATGAGAAACAATTAATAGACCAAAAAAAAAAAAAAATTCCACTCAAATCAACTTTGCTGAACCAGTAAGTTGGGGGCTACTTAGGAGGATTGTGAGGGACTTGAGAACAGATCCACCAAAAGCTCATGAATGGTTACTCTCTAGAGTCCCTGACTCCACACCTCCTAGGATCCTGTGTAATTGAGTTGAGGCAGGAAAGGGAGAGTGGCTGAAATTTTGGGGGTGGGGGGAACAAGAACCTGTCCCCTAATCATTCTACAAAGGAATATTAATAAGCCTGATCTTGTGAGGGTCTCACACGTG
Organism: Microtus oregoni; assembly: GCF_018167655.1. Classification (NCBI taxonomy): domain Eukaryota; kingdom Metazoa; phylum Chordata; class Mammalia; order Rodentia; family Cricetidae; genus Microtus; species Microtus oregoni. The sequence continues at coordinate 31,693,058 of NW_024543081.1, read as the reverse complement.
TAATCATGGCTTTTCCACTTCAAGATGGCACCAGCTGTGTCAGCCCGGAGAAGAGTGTTCCACAACAGTGGCCCAGAATGTGGCTACAGAAAGTTAATACTGATTTAATTTGTGCATTTGTGCCAACACCCCATGAACCCAGATGACTTGGCCAACGGCACACGACGTGGCATTATTCATTTCCAGGATTATTGGCCAGAGCCAGGCCTCTTGGTCTATCTACCTGCAGATAGTTGACAAGGCATGCAGGTCAGTGACCAAAGCCATGGAGACCCCTTACATTTTATCATCTGTTTGCCTGGCCTGCTGCTGTTGCTTGTGGCTTTTGGGATGTTCTCAGTTCCCACCTATTGGTGCCTAGTTCCTAAAACACCTTTCAAATGACAATGTAGCATCCACCCTGGAAACATGGAGACTCCGTGGTAGATCTCGATGAGGGAGAAAGCCTCAGAAGAAAGAAGAGCAGACCGTGGGCACACTGTGAGGAAGAAAGGGGACAGGAGACATGAGTCATCCTGGGTGCTTAACCACCAAGTGCCCAAGGAGGCCGTGGTGTTTGTTTGTTTCCATGGCTCCTCGCCCACCGGCAGTGTTCATTTCCTCTGTGGTACTGTACACTCTGGGCATTCCTTTGAAATATTTGCTGGGTGTTTCCATGGGCAGATGGACAGTTAAGATTAGGCTCATCCGCACAGAATGATGTAAACACACCCCGTGGGCAAAGACAAAATTTCACTTTTCTCTTATGTAAAGGTTTATAGGTGGCCATGTGGGAGATGCATATTGGCTCCACAGTGCCGTCGGGCGCTCCAGTTCCTGACTGCTTCCTTCTAGCTTGTGGCTTGTTTTCTTTAAGCCCTTCGTGGTCTAGGATGACTACCAAAGGCCTTGGAAGGAGGAAAGGGGCCTTGTCCAGCTGCTTCTTTCATGCCAACTTCTGAGGTATCCTGGCTAGCTCTACCACCTGCTTCTGGTTTGCTATTATTCGTTCTTATATCCATATTGGGCTACAGAGGTCCCTGGAAGGGTGGTTTGAACAAGAAACACCCCCCTATAGATGCATATATTTGAACACTTGGTCCCCAGTTGTTGGCACTGTTTGAGGTCGGTTATGGAATGTTTAGGATGTGGATACTTCACTGTGGGGCTATTGAAGTACTGACAGTTTCTAGCCTCCTCCCACCTCCATTTTTTTGGCTTCTTGTATGTGGGTAGAGATGTGATTGCTCAGCTTCCTGCTCTGGACACCTGTGGCCACGCCTCTCTCAACGTTATGGATTCTTCTCCCAGAACCATAGTTCCAGACAAACTCTTCCTTCACCAAGTTGCTTTTGGTCACGGCATTTTCCCACAGCAACGTAAAAGGATCGAGTACGTTAAGAAATAAAGCTCTGTTTAGGAGATTGTCGGGCAAGCATCTAAAAATGTACACCTAAAATGGGGGCTACTAATGGAAGAATGTTTATTCTAATACCAAACTATGGTCCGTAGGCCAAATGTAGTCTGCTAGATGGTTTGTCAAGAAAGTTTTATTGGTATAAAGCTAAGCTCATTCATTTATATATCTTCTATGAACTTTTTTTTTGTTATAACAAATGACATTTGGTCTAGGAAACCTGAACGGCTTACTTATTATCTGACACAGCAAAGGTATACTCATGGCTGGAATAGATGAGCAGCCAGTTATACTTCGTGTGCCTAGCCAACCGCCAGGAATTGAGCTTAACACCAAGGGCTCTGAGTGTGAGTCCGTTCTCAAGCAGCCTATAGTCCAGGGGACCCGACAGTCAAGCAATTGCAAATTATCATACTGTGTAATGAGTAGGATCTGAGTGTGGTCTTCATGGTTCTATGAGATCACATAGGCAGACTGTGGAGAGAGAAATTTCCAGATGAGCTGAAAAGCTGAATAGCTTCACCTCTGTATTCATAGCATTTGAGAGACTGAGACGGGATGAATGCTGTATGCTTGAAGCCAGCCTGGGCTACATAGGGAGTGCCAGGCTAGACCGTGCTGCAGGATAGGTCTGTCTCCAAGAAAGCAAAATAAAACAAAGAAACAAAACAAACAACAACAACAAAAAAAACCCCGAAACTTGAGTTTATTATGTGTTCATCCCACTGCATGTCACAGTCACCCGGGAGTGTCCCTCAAAGATGGGGCACTTTGGCCTCGCTCAAACCCCACTCTAATGAGGGAGTGGGAGCTTTGTCTCAAGATTGTCAGCTGTCCAAACAGCCATGACTTATCTGCTTCTATCAGCACCATCTGTGTTCCCGATAAACCCACTCCTGAGACCCTCAGCCCACAGAGCCAGGATATGGAGTGGGTGGAGTGGGGTAGCATGGCGCTGAGGTCTAATTCCAGGCTTCGAAATCAACAGATACCAGCAGGGGCTTTGGATGAACACCCCAACCCTCCCACCCCTTCCTGTCTCTCAGAAGCCTGGTCACATCGCATCTCTTTGGCGAGCTCCCTTGGTGCCCCTTATCAAAATGAGAAGAGTATTGCCACCTGCCTGCTCAGGGGTTTTGCATCCTGCAAGGATCAACATTTCAGGCTGGGTGACTTTTTTCTGGGGGTGGGGCTCTTCTGTGCACCACAGGGCATTCAGACTCGGGGGCCTCTACTTGGTAGATGCCAGCAGCACTTCCAGGGCTTGACAACCTAAACTATCTTCAGGCATTTTCTTGTGTTCCTCTGTTTAAGAACCAAGGAGCTGGTTAGTGGTAAAGATGCTTGTCACACTAGCGTTTAGTGAGTGTGGTAACTACTGTTGCTATCTTCTTCACGCTCTGAAAACATTTACTCAAAGAGTGTGTAGACTCCTTGAAGAAGAACAAGACCTTACAGAAACTATTTCTGTTTTAGCCTGGCAAACACAGCAAAGGAATTTTTTAGTCTCCATAAACAACCTCTTCTGGGGACCCCACCTGTTGCGAATGCGCACAATGCTAGGAATGTTGGTTGGGGCATTCTCAAGCAAGCTGTGGGGGACATCTGTTGTTTTGTTGCCCACTTCCTGTTGCCTGATTTAGCTCTGGAGGAACTGCCTACCCTACGTCCACCCATGTGTTTCTCCCAGTGCTGACCTCTGTGTCGGTTCTGCTGGTGAATCCCAAGTGTAAGGCCTGCGTCACCTCGGGAAGTCCTTGTGTCTGGTGACACTGGCTAGCTAGGGAACGACAACAGGGCGTGAGCCAGAGCCTACCCAGAACCCCCTCTCCGGGTTGTCTTTGGTTAATGTCATGATGAGGTTGTTGATTCCTATAGATTTGAATGTGAGAAGTCATAAGATGGGGCTGAGAGGAGAGGTCAGAGTTGAGAATAAGGCCCGCGTGGGATGGACACAGAGCTGAGTCCAGAGAGAAACAGAACTCTGATGGTTTCTCTGACCTTCAGCTATGGCTTAAAGCTCAACCTATTCTCCGACTAATCCTGTTTTTAAGATGATAAATACCATTGCTTGCTTACATAGTGTGGGGTATGGCCTAGATTTTCTGTTTTACAAAACCATAAGATTCCACTGTTTGGTTGAAAGCATCACCCCAGCTCCCTAACACCCTCTTATACAAAGAGTCTGGAATATTATAGTGGGGGGGCTCATCCCAGCCATCTTTGGAATACTGGGCAGGAAACTCCATTTCAAGCCCCCTCCCCTGGGAGTTGCCTTAGTCCAAACTCCACCTCCAGGAAAGCCCTCCAAACGGTAATCCCTCCCCAGGAAAAGTCAAGACCACTCCCACAGGCTACTTAAACTGCCCCCCAGAGAGTGAACACATGGTCTCCGGTTTGGCGTGGCCTCCCCTTTTCTCTCTTTTCCTCGCCATGTTTTTCGATGCCACCCTGGAGCACTGCATTAAACATGGACATCTTTTATTCGGTTTGATTTTGATTGATTAGAATTATTTGCATCGGCAGAGAGGCTCGCTTAAAAAAAAAAAACCTAACATCCACTGCTCCCCAATCTATACACCTGATCCTAATTATATCAAGAGTCCAACACTTGGCTAGGTATAGTGGCACATTCCTATGATCCCAATCCCTGGAAGACAGAAGCAAGAGGATCAAGAATTTGTAGCCACATCCTGTCACATAGCCAACTTCCAGAACAACCTGGGCTACGTGATGCCGCGTCTCCCGATCTAGCTTTGTGTGCATTCTCGGGATCCAAACTTAGGCCTCCATGTGGCACAGCAAAGCGCTTTTCTCCCTGAGCCTTCTCCTCGGCTCTCTTCATGGATTTTTAGAAATGGACTTGGGGAGACCGTGAGATGACTCAGCGGGTAAAGGCACTTCTGGCAAGCTTCATGGTCTGAGCTAGAGCCGCAGGACCCACACGGTTGAAAGACAGATCCTACTCCCACGAGTTGTCTTCTGACCTGCATTTGCATGATGTGACATGCAACTCCTACCCCTACTAAATACACATTAAAAATTAAAAAAAAAACAAACAAGGGCTTGAGAGATAGCTCAGCGTTTAAGAGCGCTGGCTGCTCTTGCCAAGGAACCAGTTTTGACTGCCTTCACCCACATAGTGGCCCACAATCATCTGTAACCCCAGTTCCAGGGTATCTAAAGCTTCCTAGGCACTGCACACATGTGATGAACAGACATACATGTAGGCAAAGCAAGCCATACACATCAAATACTACATAAACATATATATACTAATATAGTATATACATGTCATATACATATATATTAATATAGTGTATACACACATATACTAGTATACTATATACACAATATAGTATATACACAATTATAACATATAATATATACACTATATTAGTACATATATATATATATACACACACACAATATTAGTATATATATACTCTTAAAAGGACTTTAGGTTATGAGAGACTTTAGATGACAACAGAAAATCCATTCCTAGATGGCAAAGGGGTTAAGGAAGGACTTGAGAACGTCTCAAAGTCTCTTGGCCTGAAGCCCAGGCTCTGGCCCCATCTCCCCGTAGCTCTTCTGGACACACTGTCCCCATTGCTTTAGTTCAGGCCCCGTGGACAGGCGGCACAAGGGCCACTAATCAGAAACCACTGCACTGGAGCCCTGGCCTTCACTGCGGCTAGGCCAGTGTAGGTCACGTGCTCAAGGAAAGAGGAGCATCTCCTTGTCACATAACAAAAGCCAGAGGCTGGAACTGGGCTTGGGCCAGTGACAGCCAGAGCTCCAGGCTGGGACCCAGGGCAAAGGTACATTGCAACATGCTAGAAGGCTCCCTCATGACCCACTGTAAAACAAAATAATATTAAATATTAACGAGGTATATGTCACCTTCCAGGGACAACTTTTTGCTTGCTCCATTGGATATCAGAGCCCTATCGTCTCCTTTAGGATTTTCCTCACATGTGTATCAGCAGCCATGTTGCTCTGGTTTCAATAGCTTGTCTGGCAACCATTTTTCTTCCTAGATAACAAGGGCATAGAGCAAATCTAATATCTTTAATTTCCATTAATGTAGCCTTACATTTAGGGAGACACTAATTGTTGTCTAATTGTTGTTTTGAGAGTGTTTCACACAGCTCTGGCTGGCCTTGAATTTGCTGTGTAGACAAGGGCGACCTTGAACTCTTGATCTTCCTCACTCCACCTTGGGTACCGTGCTAGGATTACAACATGCTTCATTAAGCCCAGATCTAATTTTTCAGCCCAATCACGTTTGCATCCTCACAGAGGACAAAGGGTTTCAAGCGTCTGAATTGTAGCTCCCCTACTAGGCATGGCCTGAACAAATGATTTACCTCTTCAAACCTCCAATTCCTCCTCTGTAAAATGGAGGTCACATGATTCCCCACTAATGTGGGACACTGTCCTCTGAGCATAGAAAGTCATTAGCACCTTAATCAGAACATCTGACTCTCCCAGAAGACCCTCTAGATATGGCTGATTGATATTTCCTCATAGAAGGAGGGGCGTGGAGGGACAGTGGACCTTCACCTGAGGTTCCACCAACTCTTTCCTAGACTTCTCTTCCAGATGTTTATAACTCTGCACCAGCTACACATAGTCCCAGTGGTGCCAAAGCACCTAGAGCACTGGTTCTCAACCTGTGGGTCACGACCCCTCTGGAAGTCGCATATCAGATATTCTGTATATCATATGTTTCCATAACAATTCACAACAGTAAATTGCAGTTAGGAAGTAGTGATGAAATGATTGTATGGTTGAGGGTCACCACAACATGAGGAACTGTATTAAAGGGTACAGCATTGGGAAGGTTGAGAACCACTGATGTAAAGAGTAGAAACTCAAGGGGTAAAGGGGATGATGTGGCGTGTGCAGCTCTGGGGGGTGTCATCCATACTGGGCTGAGGCTTTTGGGGGGATGCACCCACTTTGCAGTCACCCATACTCCTATAGGTAAGACAAATAAGTTCACTGGTTCCCTAAGCTAGACGGGTTGGATAGTGAGGTTGGCTTGTCGCTGGTGTCCTCTCAGGGGTAGGGGCAACTGACCACTTGTTCTTGCACCCCAGGAATGATGTATGTATGCCATGCCCACCTTCTAAGGTGGTTCAGAAAAATAAACAAAATAATTCGGTCAGAGTGAGCGCTCAGGCACAGATACATCTCATGGGACAGGCTTGCCAATTGTTGCCACGGAGCAACAACTCTTCACATGCTGGGTGAAAAGTCTCGGAGGGTACGTGTTTGCTTTTCTGCATTTACTGAGCGCCTACAGTATACACTTTTCCAGCAGGGGTTTGAATGGTCACCTTGCTCTGGAGTATTCCTAGATTTTCATGTTTTTTCTCATTGCATCCTCAGAGCCAACCCATGAGGAAGTCAACCCTTCGTCTCACTGTTTTTGAGAGAAGGCCAAATCCCAGAGGCTAGGGATGCAGGTCTGGGGAGATAGCTCTGTGGCTGAGCGTCTGCTGTACAGGTATGAGGACCTGAGTTCGGATCCCTAGAACGTGTGTAGAAAAGGCTGGATGCTGTGGCCCAAGTGCCGTAACACTGGCACTCTGAGAGGCAGAGTAGGATCCACCTGGTTAGCTCCAGGAGTTAGTGTCTGAAGGAAACGGAGGGGAGGACGAGAGAGTGGGGCAACTTGACTTCCTCCCCTGGCTTCCATGCATATGTGGTATACACATCACACATCCATACGTGCACAGGCAGTGCTCGCTCTCTTCCCCTCCATTTCTCCCTCCCTCCTTCCTCCTCTCTCTCTCTCTCTCTCTCTCTCTCTCTCTCTCTCTCTCCCTCCCTCTCTCCTTCCTCCCCTGGCTTCCATGCATGTGTGGTACACACATCACACATCCATATGTGCACAGGTAGCTCTCTCTCTCTCTCTCTGTGTGTGTGTCTCCCCTCCCTCTCTCTCTCCTTCTATCCCTCCTCCTATTTCCCTCCTTCCCTCCCTCCCTCCCTCCCTCCCTCCCTCTCTCCTTCCTCCCCCGCCACAAATGAATAAGAGGGATGAAGGAATCCAAGTCCATGTCTACACACCATGGATGCTTATTCTCACCACAAATATGGTCCATGAAGGCCCCGCATTGGAACTAGGGGATGCCACAGAAAGGCACAGATTATTAAATCTGTTAGATCAGAATTTCTGACTTTGGGGCCAGAATTGTACTCTTCTGTTCGGTGCCCCAGGACCTCTTAAATATACTCAATTACAAAATAAGATTTACTTATTTATTTTATACATATGAATATTTGCCTGCGTGTAAGTATGTGTACCACATGCATGCCTGCTGGCTGCGAAGGCCAGAGGAGGGTATTGCATCCCTTGGAACTGAAGTTACACATGGTTATAAACACCATCTGGGCACGGGAAACTCAAGTTGGATCCTCTGCAAGAGCAGCAAGTGTTCTTGACCACTGAGCCCCCTCCCAGTCCTGTATACTCACATTTAAAACCCACTTCTAAACTGGACCTGGTGGAGCACTCCTGTAATCCCAGCATTCAGGAGACTGAGGCAAGAGGATCGTGGTTTGAGGTCAGTTTGAGCTATAGCAGGAGACTCTGTCTCAAATAAAACAAAATAAAAAACCCCAACTCACTTCCCTGCCTAGGAACTAATGCTAAAGAGATGTATTTGCCCTTTCAAAATCTGGTCACGCATTTCTTTTTCTATGATTCATATATTTGTTTATTTGGGATAGCTTAGGCTTGAACTCACTGTGTATCCCAGGCTGACTTTACACTTACAGTGATCGCCTGCCTCAGTTGTGAGTGCCCATTTATTATATAAGTTCCTTTAAGAAGTCCTCTCCAACAGAGGCTGTGGACTGCTTGCTAGCAATGCCTCCTGTCCATTGCTGGTCTATCTCAGGGTAACATACACTGTTAACCTTGCCACATTCATTTGGACCAACCCTGTTGTACACAGGGCCCTAGAACTAGGCTAGGAGGCTGTCCCGGAATCACCTCGTCCCTGAATAACAGGAACAAGCAAAGGTGCCCGGCAGTTCTCATTTCGTTTTCTCCAGAGAATTCTCCAAAATAGATCACCTCAGCGTCTCTCTCGAGAAACTTCCATCATGTCCTTCCAGCCCAAATCAGGGCTAAACAGTCCTCAGGAGCCACCCCACCGGTTGGTCCCCAAAGTTTCTCCCACCAAGGCGTAGAAGGTCTTGTCCGCTGGTCTCTTCTGTGTAGGAGCCACTGGCCAACTAACATTTGTTTTCATCTTTGCTCTTGGGGGTTCCTTTCCTGTCAGAACCCCAGAACAGAGTCACCCCGTGTTCTTTAGTCTCATTTACTCATTCACCAGTCCCTCATCTGATGGGCACACAGGTCAACCAGGAACCCTGCTGGGGACCAGGACACGGAAAATCGCTTGGAATGTGGGTCCTCTCCTTGGGAAGCACGGAGCATACTTTCCCTGTTGCTTTTGGCAGGTATTTCCAAAGCTGTTGCTTTAGCAATGATAACCCTGTTTTGGAACGGAAAGGGAGTTAGAGGAGATGTACTTTTGGAGCCCTTTCTCCACAGCAGGCCCTCTAATGATCATTTTAGATGAATCATCTAATTCCTCCACAACCTCACAGAGGGCTGCCATCTCCATATCAGGATGCAAAAATACAGGTCCAGAGAGGTAAAGTAATTTTTCTCAGGGTCAAGCTGCTGATCCAGGCTGACGCTAGTGCTGGCCTGGAGATTGACCTAGGAGGAGACCCATTTATTCTCTTTGGATCTTCAAATCCACCCAACGAGAAGGGTCAAAAGTGCAAAAAATGAACCGCAAGGGAGAAAGACAAATTGGGAAGCAAGAGCCTAGGGAGAAGATAATTTTGTCTTTGTTGGTCCTGGACATAGAGAATTTGAGTGTTGTTTATAAATGTGTGGTCCTTGCTGGAGCAGAACTGTCCTGTCTAAAAGGTGGCCTTTCCCCCTAGAGCCATAAACTGTCAGGGCTGGGAGGGATCCTGACACGGTATAAATCAATCCCTTTACTGTTTCATCGCCAGGTGCCCACCTGCCTGGCATACCTGTAAGGACTTCTGAGATGGCTTATGACATTTACTATGAACAAGCGTAGACATCTAGATTTTGCCTGACCAATGTCCTTCTTTCTTTAGGTAGCAACATTTTAAGTGTTCTTGGGGGGCCATCTGTCCCTGTTTCAGTGAGAAAATTAGATATGATCCCAAATTTGTCCAATTAGTCTGTGTCTCTTGGGGACCTACATCGAGAGCCAAGTGACCCAGAATAGGAAAGGCAGAGCCAAGTTGTAGCAAAACAGATTAGGCCACCAGGCGGTTCAGGGACCCCTGTGGCCTTGCTCAGACACTCTTTGGTTCTGAGAAAAACCACATGCTTCTGTTCAAATCCTCCAGGATTTGTTCTGTGTATTAACCAGGGATGCCACCAAATCTTACCCCATCAATCCCAGTTGGTTTTGTTTCTCCATAATAGAAGGAATTTACACTTGTGGCTTAAAAATATTTTCAAATGACACACAAGGGTAATTTCCCATGGCGAATCTCCCTGACCCAACTCCCACTGCCCTATGCTTCTCAGATAGTTGGAGAAACTTCTATCTCATTTATGAAGAGCTCTGACCACCGGGCAATTCTCTCTTAGACGCGGTTGAAATCTGACCTGTGGTTTCCATCATCGTGTCTCTTCAGAGTTTGGGAACCACCAAATAAATGTCCACAGATCATCATACTCATACCAGATCCCTAAGCCTCCTTTCTAGGACTAGTCACCCGACACAGGGCAGGATTAGGAGCAGCCCTGCTCTCCCAGTACTTTCCAGCTTGGCCGTATCTTCCCCAAGTGGGAATGTTTAAAGCAAATGAAGTCTCTCACCATGATCTAAGTCAGGCCAACTGTCTACCGCTCTAACTGTCCTTGTCTCCTGCTAATTATAACCTGGGTTCTCTGAGTGACTTTTACACTGCCTTGTAACACTGGTGACTTTTCCACAAATACAATCTTTTTTTTGTTGTTGTTGTTTTGTTTTTTCGAGACAGGGTTTCTCTGTGGCTTTGGAGCCTGTCCTGGAACTAGCTCTGTAGACCAGGCTGGTTTCGAACTCACAGAGATCCGCCTGCCTCTGCCTCCGGAGTGCTGGGATTAAAGGCGTGCGCCACCATCGCCCAGCCACAAATGCAATCTTAACCTGTAGCCAAACATAGCTCCTTGAGTTGCTATTTCTACAACTGTTTCTAACCAAGGCTAGAACCTGCATGTGTTCACACCATGTTAACTGAGAGCCAAGGCTAGAGCCTGCATGTGCTCACACCACATTAACTGAGGACCAAGGCTAGAGCCTGTATGTGTTCACACCACGTTAACTGAGAGCCAAGGCTAGAGCCTGTATGTGTTCACACCACATTAACTGAGGACCAAGGCTAGAGCCTGTATGTGTTCACACCACGTTAACTGAGAGCCAAGGCTAGAGCCTGTATGTGTTCACACCACATTAACTGAGGACCAAGGCTATAACCTGCATGTGTTCACACCACATTAACTGAGAGCCAAGGCTAGAGCCTGTATGTGTTCACACCACATTAACTGAGAACCAAGGCTAGAACCTCTATGTGTTCACACCATGTTAATTGAGCAGGAGCACAACACACTGCAGCTGTTACTCATCCACGACACCCATAAGGCTCCTGAAGGGGACATTCTCCATTTGGCTAGCAGAATTCCCACCCACATGTCACGTTCGTTAAGCTGACTATGATAATCATTTCACAACTAAATCACAAGTCAAAACCTCATGTTAAACACTTGTTACTGTCAATTATGTCCCATAAAGCAGAAAACAACACAGCCCCTGGAAACTGGAATGTTAAGACATAGTACGATTTAGGGATGGATATAAGTCAAATTTACTTGTGTATCAGATATGACTAAGGAATGGATGTTAAGTCAAATTCATTTGTGTATCAGATATGACTTAGGGATGGGTATAAGTCAGATTCATTTGTGTATCAGTTAAGTCATAAAAGAAAAGGTGCACACAGCGAACTGTCTGGCTCCCGATGAATGCTGAGGGCTACAGCTGCTCCGATTTGGACAGAGCTGGGTATCTCAAGGTTGCAAACCCAGAGCCTCAGGCCCAGGTAAGTTATATGTGAGGGAGTGAAGGCAGGAGTGAGCACTGCAGTCAACTAACTGCACGTTCCCTGGCCCGTTATTGCCTTTGCTATACAGGCCTCCTTGGCCAAACCTCCCATGTTTAAGAGAAGCCAGAAATTTAAAGACATTTTTTAATATTTATTTATTTATTTATTTTTGTTTTTTTTTTTTTGAGAGATGGGATTTTTTGTGTAACTTTGGAACCTGTCCTGGAAATCGCTCTGTAGACCAGGCTGGCCTCAAAACTCACAGAGATCTGCCTGCTTCTGTCTCCTGAGTGCTGGGATTAAAGGCATGCGCCATCACCGCCCGGTCTTATTTTAATTTTTAATTATGCGCAGGTCTTTGTACCCGTGTGTGGGTGTGTGCATTTGAGTGCACTTGCCCAAGGAGGCCATCAGCGGCAGAGCCCTGGGGCTGGAGTTACAGGTGGTTGTGAGCCACCTGATGTGAGCACCAGGATCAAATTCAGATCCTCTGGAAGAGTCGTAAGCATCCTTAGCCACTGAGACATCTCTCCAGACCCCACTTTTCTAGGTTTTAAATGATGAAAATTAATTCAAAATTTCTGAACTAGGATGCAGGGCAAACATCATGATGTGGGTTGTACCGTCCAGTTTGTATCTTCTTCCTGGTGCCTTACTAGCTGTGATGAAACACCATGACCACAAGCAAGTTGGGAGAAAAGGGTTTATTTGACTTATACTTCCACAGCGTAGTTCGTCGTTGAAGGAAGTCAGGACAGGTCCCAGGAGGCGCTGTGATAAAAGTATTTTCCATGCAAAACATAGTTGTAGGTTGGGCGGTGGTAGCACACACCTTTAGTTCCAGTACTTGGGAGGCAAAGGTAGTCGGATTTCAGTGAGTTCAAGGTCAGCCTGGTCTACAGAGTGAGTTCCAGGTTAGTCAGAACTGTTACACAGGGAAACCCTGTCTCGAAAAAAACCAAAAACATAGTTTTAGTTATATGAGATACACTTACCCCTAACCAGGAAAGATTTTACATTGCCTTCTTTTGTGCTCCCCCCAAGTGTGTGTGTGTGTGTGTGTGTGTGTGTATTCTGGTTTGAAGTCCTTAAATAAACCTTAAAAATACAAAAGGAATGCTATCTAGAGATGGCAATAATCTTTGCATACCCTATCTACAACTGGTATCTCATCTGTGGTTTTACTGTGTATACAGTCACCAACATACGTTTAATGACACTGCAGAGTCGCTGGTCTCTTAAGGGCAGTGGGCACGGGCTCAGTACCCAGCTCTGTCACTTCCAGGCTATGTGACCTTGAACAATGGCTTTACCTTAAGAGGTTTGTTTCACTTAGCAATCCTTGTTTGTAAAACGAGAGCATCTCAAAGATTCTATCAGGATTGAAGAGAGAAAGCGCTTTTCGAGCTCAGGGCTTCATTACTCTCAGGGCTGCAGATGAGGCCCGGCTGTGGCCCAAGGGAGCCGTCCTAGTCCATGCTGCTGGAGGGAACGCACAGTAGCTGCTGCTCCGAGGTGGATAATGGCCTCCACCAGCTCTGAGAAGAGAACACACGTGGTACAGCCGTTTCTCTAGCTAAACGCATTTTATTGAGATGGGATTTAGAGACATGGCTTACCAAGCTTTCCCGGAAATACTCCCCAAACACTCCGTGGTTCAGCCTGTACCTTTTCTCTGGTCTCTCAGCTTTGTCTCTCATTTTGGGGAAGGGTCACATTTCTGAAAACAAAACAAAAACTGTCCTGATGAAAATTGAGTTGGCGACCTGGTGCCCATAGGAGCATGAGGATGTGTTTTCAAATCATGCTCCCTCTTTATTGATTCCTCATTTGCATCTGGGCAAAACCTACTTATCTTTCTAGGTATGGAGCTGCTGCCAGAGTGCATCTAGGAGCTGGTCGGCACCTGACTACCGGTGGTCGGCGCCTGACGCGCGCTGGTGAGAAGAGACTCCGTGAATGCTATTTCGATGAAGCAATGCATTCATGAGTAGATGGATGGATCCTTGAGTAGGTTGGTGAACCATGAGTGGGTAATAGAATAGATCAATAAATGTATGGCTAGAAAGAAAAATGAAAGAGCAAATAATGAATGCGAACGGATGAACCAATGAATAGACACATGAACGTAGGCCATAAATCCGTGATTGGAATAAAGGCCAATTTCAGCTGCCAGAAAAGAAAACAAATGTAAGACAGGAGACAAATTAAAACCAGGGCTGTGTGCTGCCAGCCCTCTCTCTGCTTCCCTGCAGGAGCCAGAACGAGTGCCACCTTCTCCTGTGTGGCCCCTCTTCCTCTTTTTTTTTGGCCTATGTGACTTCGTTAGCTAATCTTGATTGCCATTTTGATGGGGTTTGGAATTACCTAGGAAACACCCCTGGGTGTGTCTGTGAGGGTGTTTCCAGAGAGGCTTAGCTCAAATGGGCAGTCATACCTGCCCTGTGGGCAGCACTCTCGCGAGCTGATGTCCTGGACGGAATGGAAAGGAGAAGACAAGCGAGGCACCGACATTCACCATTCTCTGCTTCCTGACTGTCCATGTGACGTAGCCAGAGGCCTCAGTCTTCTTCAGCTAGGACCTCTCCATCACTATGGCATGTCCCTTGACCCGTGAACCAAAATAAGCCCTTTCTCCCTTAAGTTGCTTTGGTCTGGGTCTTTTACCACAGCGGCCAGAAATGAAACCAAGACGAGCGCAAGACGCCGAGGTACACGCCGGCAACACCCAGCGGAGCGGTGAGCTCAAGCTTCGTTTCTCTGGAGACTGCTTTTCTGAGTTGCACACAACACGGAATAAAGCTTTTCTTCACAGGGTCTCCCTTGTAGCCCTGGCTGGCCTGGAATTCCCAATGATCCTCTGGTATACCTGTGCCTCCCGGTGCCTAGCAGAATAAAGCATTTTGAGTTCCCTCTAGTCGCTAGAAATTTCCTTCAGGTCCCCCCCTTCTACTGGCTGTTTGAGTATCTGTATGTCTATCTCCCTGCTGGATGACAGGGTGATCACCATCACCATGCAGTTAGCATCCCCCTGCCTCCCCCCCATGGAGCCCAGCACTGCACAAGTCTGCAGAATGACTGTTTGGATTTGCAAAGCACCAGCATTACACAGGGGATTTTCTGTGGACAAGGGAGGTTTGTTCAAGCGTTTTTATTGCGCTAACTTGATAGGGTGCATCACATGCTCCCTGCTCTTGTAAAGTTTTACAGCAAGCAAGCCAGAGCTAATCGCCTTAATTACTTAACTAAAAGCTTCAAGGCTTCCTTGTAAAGGCTCCAGGGTTTTTATGTCTTACAGCTTCGTTTACCTACAAAAGTCAGAGTTTGGGCTGACATTACACTGGAGAGTGCTTTGGTTCTCCCTCCAACAAACTAGAACTATCAGAGAATGACTGGTAGATAGTCTCCCGCTACCCATTGATTGGCAGATGACCACGGTAGTTTGATTGAGAATGCCTCCCATAGGTTCACATAATTGAATACTTGATCCCCAGTTGGTTGTCCCTTTGGGAAGGATTAGGAGGTGTGGCCTTGCTGGAGGAGACACATCACTGGGGTCTCAAAAGCCCATACCAATCCCAGTTAGCTCTCTCTGTCTCATGGCAGTGATAGGAGCTCCAGTTACTGCTCCAACGCTATGCCTGTTGCCATGGCACCATAATAGTCATATACTCTAACCCTCTGAAATTATAATCCCCAAATAAACTCTCCTATAAACTGATCTTGTCATGGCATCTTATCACAGCAATAGAAAAGTAACTAAGTCAGTGGCCACACCTCAGTTCAACCTCAGTTTTCTCATCTGTGAAATGGGAAGAAGAGTTAAGTGAAAAGCTCTAGTGGGAGTCTTAACGTTAACACACAAAAAGGGATTGTGGTTTCTAAGACTGGAGCAATAACGTAGATTTTAGTGACTTAGATCTTTCAGTGCATTTTTAGAGACACAATGAAAGGCTCCTGCAGGAAGGCAGAGGTCTTGGCCCTGCGCCATCACACAGAAAGCATAGATTATCACTTCCAACAGACAGCTAAGTAGTTTGTAGTATTTTTGCTATAAGTTGATTCATCTAGTGCCAAGTAAATGGAGGTACAAGTATCCATAGCAAAACAAAACAAGGTAGGTGGGACTTTTGGAAATAAAATTTCATAACTGTGTTCTGGGTCAGAACTGGTCAAACATCACTTTGCAGGGGGCGGGCAGAAGGTGACCGTTTAATCCCATAAGCCTAGTCTTCTCTGATATAAAACCGTAAGAGAGCTGTGTGGTTGTGTTCCAGGAAGACATCCGTGGAAACAAATGGCAGTTTAGGTATGGCCGGTGATTGTAATTTTCCAGACCCTGTTCGAGACGAACCCAATTTCCCAGTACTGGTACGTGATAAAGAAATTGCCCACTGTTTACTCTGTGTTCAGTTAGATTGTAGGAGAAGGAACTGCCTAGATGCAAGGCTGCCTATGGATTCCACATACAATATTATTTAGTCCTGGGAAGGAAGGATTTGCCAGATCTCTGCCGTACACTTGAGAAAACATTTATGACCAAGCTAGCAACCAAGGGTAGGCTGGACTTACTTTAAATCCCAAACTCTCTCCACTTCACCTTATGTCATAGGTAAATTGACCTCTATTTGCTTTTATTTTATGTGTATTGGTAAAACATGTGTGTGTGCGTGTGCACACACGCCTGTGTGCCTATGTCTGTGTGCATGTATGTGTATACTGCAGACATGCTTATGCCACAGCATGTGTATGGAGTCTTGGGGACAACCTTGGGTGTTGGTCTCTGCCTTCTACCTTGAGACAGGGCTCTTCTGTTGTTGGTTGCTTCTGCTTACACCAGCCTGGCTGACCTGCGAACATACAAGGATTCTCTTGTCTCTGCCTCCCACCTCTCTATAGGAACCCTGGGATTTCAGGTGCACCTTGTTGTGCTCAGCTCTCCATGGGTTCTGAAGATCCAAACTCAGGTCCTCACACTTTTGCAGAGGACTCTACTCTGGGAACTGTCTACCCAGTCCTAGGTTGATTCTTTTAGCATTATAGTCAGCCCATTAATCTGCAGTATAATTGTTGATAGGCTGTTTTAACACAATCATACATAATGATGAGTTGATCAAAGGCCGACCACATATACCAAACTGGTCCCATAACATTCTGTTGCCTAGTGATGCTACAGCTGTCCAAGTTTGTGTAAGCACTCTGATGCTTAGGTATCAGTGAATTGTCTGATGACGTATTTCTCAGACATGTCCTAACCACACATTTCTCAGAATGTCTCTGTTACTTAGCAACGTGTGATTTTCTTCTGTACTTCTTCTTTAATTAATTTATTGTTTCTAGGTTCTGTCCTTTTGTTTTCTTTTGGCTAAATTCAATATTCCTCACCTCCACCCCATTACCACCTCCTGCCCTTGATCTTACACAAAGGCTAAAATATGATCAATTATCCCTCCTAATGAGGTATTTAGATATTCTCCCCCCCCCCCCCCATCTTAAGTCTCAATGCGACTGTTGTAGGAAGACCTGCAGCTTGTAAGCACCCAAGAGAATGTGGAACACCCAAGACACTCCACTTGGAGCTTGTTTTTTTCTTGGCAAAAACTGGCCTTTGGGCAAAGAAATGCCCATGCCTCAACCACTGACAAGATATATAGTATCCAGAAATGGATAAGCAGGACTTAAGACGGTTTTGAAAAATTTCTTGCCTTTGAAAATGGTCTGTCAGTTTTTCTAGGCCTTAGCCAAAGTTGGTTGCTTCAATGCTGCAAATGAGACTTTGGGTGATTGCTCAGTTGTCTCTGTGATTTGTTGCACGTTTTGGAAGTTGCTTGATTGCACTTCCTGCTTATTCAAGTAATATTGTTTCCCTTCTCAAATCTTCAGCGGGGCTGAAGACTAGATAATTGTAGTTACTTTCCTCTCGTGACTTGGCCAAGTTATTTATTATATAAGACTTAAGCTAGTTAGAATAGGATATTTGTTCTTATTGTATATAATTTTGTATTAGGCTTAGAACTCTCTTATTTAAACAAAAGGGGGAGGTGCTGTAGGAAGACCTGCAGCTTGTGAGCACCCACCTACTGAGTCGTGGCCTCTTATACTATATGCATGGATGAAAAATCTGGGTCCGTCCCTTTTTTCCTTCCCCTTGCTCCTTTCCGCTGGCTGCTCTTTTTGGATCGCATGATTCAACCGGTCAAATGGAAGATTCTGATTTGTGTGTTTACCCCTAAATAAATATCTATTTCCCAATTCTGAGCCAGTGTGGGATTTCTCTTAAGCGTCCTTTCACCGCTTCACCTGGTGGGTTCCCGCGACACTCGTGGCGGGTTCTTCGCGATATGCGACAGGTACACTGAACATGTGTCTGTACACTGTGTGTAATCTGGGCTTCATACATGGAGTTGTCATGAAGTGGGGCTGACGGTCCTGTCCTGTTTTCTGGGCAGGGGGCTGACGATGGAGGATTGCAAGTTCAAGTCTGCTTGGGTCACACAGCAGGTTCAAGGGCAGCATAAGCCACTTTGAGAGACTGTCTCAAAATTAAAGAAAAAAGAAAAGAAAGAAAGGAAGGAAGCACCGGGAATGTACCTCTGTGGTAGAGCACTTCGCTAACATCCCCTAGGCTCCACGTTCAGAGTCGAATACCATTCAAAAGAGAGAAAAGATTCAGATTATTTTACCTTGAAGAGTCAATTTTCAAATTCTTTTGCAAGAGCATAGTTTAAATCTATATATATGGGCATTTTAGCTTTGCCTCTCCCTGGAGCCTTGGTGGATGCCCTAAGGATAAAACAGACATCCTTGATTTGTTCTGATGCATTCAGCATCACGCCGTTCCATGTACAGTGTAGGAACTTCCTGTTCACACAAAGCCCATCCACTCATGCATTCTTTGCTGCCATTCACAGTGTATCAAGTGATAAGTCTATAATATTAAATTTTATTAAGGTAGCACTTGTAACTATTTTTATTTACTTACCAATTTATAATTTCTGGACCTATTTTTCCATTTTTTAAAACATTTATTTTTTTTTTTATTTTATGTGCACTGGTGTTTTGTCATGGTGTCAGGTCCCCTGGAACTGGAGTTACAGATGGCTGTGAGCCTCCATGTGGGTGCTGGGACTTGAACCGCGTCCTCTGGAAGAGCAGCCAATGCTCTTAACTGCGGAGCCATCTGTCCAGCCCCTGTTTCATACCTTTTATTTATTGCAATGTGGGTCTGTTGACAACAAATTCACTTCAAGGGAATTTTCGACAGGACGTGGAATCCTGGATTGGCAGGATTTCCTTTCTCCCCTTTCAGCTCTTTCACGATGTTATTTTACTTTACACTTTATTATTATTATTTTTAATAAAAACACAGGAGTTATTCAAATTAATGTTGCTTAGTTATCAGTTTTTTTAACTAGAAAATTTTCCATAAAAATTTAAGATTTTTGTTTCGTTTTGTTTTAAGTTTTCAGCAGTCTGGCAGCTTCCACTGTTTCACAGTTTTCTTCAGTGGTGTTTGTAGAGTTCCTTGAATCTGTAAATTTGTCTTCTAGCAAATTGCAGAATACTGGCCTCAGGTAGGGTATTATTTTTCTCTCTTCCTCTCTCTGAGACTTCCACTCAGCACACATGCGTGCGCGCACACACATACACAAGGTTGATAGAGATCTCTGTCCCTTCTTTGTATTTCTTCAGCAGTTTTTCTCTTCTTCAGATTGGACAATTTTATCAACCTATTTCCAATCAATCCAATTCGTTTTAAATTTTGGATATTTTATTTTTGCAGAAGAATTGGTTCTTGTTATTTTTATTTCTCATCTGAGAACTCCTATCTCTTCATTCATTGGCAAATATGTTTCTCTTACGTCTTTGGATATAGTTTCCTTAAAAATCTTTGCTAACTTCAGCATTGGTCTCTCTTAGTAGACTCTCTTCCCCATCGATGCCTTTAGGTTTACAGCTGAAGGCTGGGCATTTTGAATGGTGTACTATAGAAACCAACACCTTAAAGCAGGCATTTGACTACTAGACTTACCTGAAAACTGTCTTCCAGGTGCTCAGCAGGAGCTCAGATTTCTTTTAGTCATAGCTGGGCTATTTGGAGCCTTCTCTGTACATAAGCTATGGTTATCTGAACTCTAGTCTTTGATTATTTAAGTCACAAACCCTGCAGTTTATCTAAGAGACTCAGAAGCCTTGTATGGATGTTAGAGATTGGGAAGTAATTTCAGGCCAAAAAGCCTATGAATGCAAAATGGTTGTGCCAGCTGCTTTGAGGTCAGCTGACACAGGCTGACATCATCTGAGAGGAGGGAACCTTAATTCAGAAAAAGTCTCTGTACTGGCTGGTTTTGTGCGTCAACTAGACACAAGCTTGAGTCATCAGAGGAGACTCAGTTGAGGAAACACTCCACTCCCTTATATCCAGCTGTAAGGCATTTTCTCATTTAGTGATCAATGGGGGAGGGCCCGGGGAGGGGAGAGGGGGAAGGGGGAGGGCCCAGCCCATGGTGCATGGTGCCATCCCTGGGCTGGTAGTCCTGGATTCTCTAAGAAAGCAGGTTGAGCAAGCCAGGGGAAGCAAGACAGTACGCATTTACCTTTATGGTCTCTTATCAATTACTGCCTCCAGGTTCCTGCCCTGTTTGAGTTCCTGTCCTGACTTCCTTCAGTGATGAACAGCAATGCTGAAGAGTAAGCCAAGTAAACCCTTTCCTCCCCTCCTTGCTTATTGGTCGTGGGCTTTGAATCGCAGCAATAGAAGCCCAACTAGGACATTCCATGAGACTGGGTTGTAGTCGAGCCTGGAGGGCATTTTCTTAATCAGTGATTGATGGGGGAGGACCCAGGCCACTGTGGGCAGTGCCACCCCAGGCTGGTGGTCCTGGGTTCTCTAAGAAAGCAGACTGAGGATGCCATGGTGAGCAAGCCGGTGAGCAGCACCCCTCCACGGCCTTTGCATCAGTTCCTGCCTCCAGGTTCTTTCCACAGCTGGGTTCCTGTCCTCACTTACTTCCATGATGAACTGGGATTTGAAGGCCCAAACCAAATAAAACCTTTCCTCTCATGGAGTTTCATCACAGCAACAGAAACCCTAACCAGCGTGATAGCCACAGTACCTCCATTTTCTGAGCCCTAGAGCCTTCTAGTAAATACTTGCTCCTCTTTACCCAGCGGTCTTCCTGCCGTGTGTGTAGTTATAGGTGCTGCTTTTCAGCCATGTTTTCTGCGGTTACCTTATGGGTATAAATATGTAAGGCCTATTACTCTTTTTTAAAGATTTTGTTTACTTATTTTATGGGCATGAGCATTTTGCATATGGCGTGTATGTGTGTACCCATGTGTGTACCTGGTTGGAGGAGGCCAGGGAAGAGAGTTGGATCCCCTTAGAGCTGGAATTACAGTTGTGGGCTACCCTGTGGGTGCCGGTAACTGAAACCGGGTCTTCTGCGGGAGCAGCAAGTATCTCTCCAGCCCCTTATTACCCTGACTATAAAGCGCACTTCCAGGCTGGTGAGATAGCTTAGTGGTAAAGGTGCTTGCCTCCAAACCCGACGACCTGAGTTTGATCCCCAGGACCCACAGGGTAGAAGGAGAGAACCAGCTTGAACACTGTCCCCTGTCGTCCACACACGTGGCCATGGCAGGAGTGTGCCCACGCACACAGCACACATTCATGCACACAAAATGTAAAAGACACAACAGTACGATTTCCTATAAAAACAGCCTTAACCCTCTCAGAAACCACAAGGCCCTCGGAATTCTTAGACTTCACTTCCCTCTCCTTCCTGTCCTGTTCTCCACATACTATTCCTCCCCAAAGGAGGAATAAACCAAAACATTCAGGCTATTATTTCTGGATGGTGAAGACAGGGGAGGAGTATAGTGCCATTTTATCTGCATAGTTTGCTTTTTCAATAACAAGCATGTATCCCACCAAAATAAAGACCAAAGGGAAGAGAGAACATGTGGGCTGCAGACCCTTGTGCCAGAGCCCTTTCTTGCGGCCCAGCCGCTTGACAGCGACGGATTATTGCCGCCACCTCCACACCTCCCTAGACTCACCCCACAGCTCCCTATACTCTCTCTCCCCTCCCCAGCCTGCATGGGATGGCTTGAGTGAATCAGAATTTAGGCTAGGTGGTGAGCCACAGATCAGCAAAGGGGGCACAGTCACCACTCAGGCAGGACCGAGAGACAGTTCAGTCCAGATGAGGATGGCTTCCTGGCTCCTCTGCTTCAAGAGCTCGCTGTGATGGGCTACGCTACCCAGAAGGATCTGCAGCTCGGAACAGATGTTCTGCAGAGACTGCTTAATCCGGAATCCTCCCTCCCAGACTCTGAATGCTGCCAGGGGGTAGATACATAGAAGAGTATTAGGGGGAGATCCATGGGAGCCTCTTGTTCCCCACACAGCCTTATTATTGCTCTTGGCCTTTTGTCCAAGTCACGGGTGGGTCAAGCTCAATGCCCCGAACCTTCTTTACATGCCTCTGATTCCTGAGTCCAGGCCCATTAAAATCTAGCTGTCTGGGACCTCATTTATTCAGACTCTGCTCTCTGCTAGGCCGATTAAGTGAAAACACTGCTTTGCATTTTTCTAATGCTTTCGAACTATTTCTATCCAGATTTTCTTCTTTGTGGCTCCCAGCGAGGGTGTGCCAGAATTGATGCTCTGTTTCCTATCACCAGACTAATAGAAAAACCTGTATGCATGTCTTTATTCCTGGCTTTATAGTTTTAATACAAAAAAGAAATCATTTAGAATCTATTATATTTGTACTTTGAGGGCACAGAACCATAGCTACGAGGTCCTCAGAAATGGCCTTGTACTTTGCATGTGCTGTGTGAAGTGGCGCATACTAGACGCTTAGTAATTGAATGACGACATGGTGATTTGGCCAGTCTTGGCATCCTTAGCTGCAGGATATTACTCGCTATAAAACTTAAGATGAGGCATTCTGATGCTCAAAGAAAGCCCAGCACCCCTAGTCCTATTTATTACATTAAAAACATTTCTCTTTCAATTAAACAACCATATCTTAAACAAATGCTATGATTAAAGCACGTTCTTAGGGAATATAAAAAATATGATCTAGTTAGACACACACTGGGTCTTTCCTAGATAACTTTAATTCTCACACTGTATCATTGTTGTCTTCTCTTGCAACCACAAAAATGATAAATCGTTATGATGAAGGCTTGCCCACGCCTTGTACAAGCTCATTTGTCCTTCCCCAGGGACTCTGAAGTAAGATCTATTAATAGCTCCCCTCAGTGACACAGGACCCAAGGTTTTGACATGAAGCAAATGTCTCTTCCAGAACCTTCCAGTCGGAGAATGGAAGATGCGGTCTCAGCTCGCACTCAATCATTTCTCTTTACCGCCTTCCTTAGTTTATGACAGAAACCAGGGCTTTTCTTTTTAGGCGTATTTATGTGTATGAATGTGTGCTATGCATGTATGTTGGACACATGTGTGCCTGGTGCCTGCAGAGGTCAGGAGAGGGCATTGATCTCCGGGCACTATAGTTGCAGGTGGTTGGGAGCCACTAGGTGGGTGCTGGGGACTGAACCAGGGTCCTCTGCAAGAGCAGTAAGTGCTCCTAACCACTGGACCATCTCTTCAGTCCATGTATGTTCACTCACTGAATTTAGGTCAAGATTAAATTCTCAATGCTTTGCCTTTGAACTCATCCAAATCCAATGCATATTTATTAAATATTGATTATATGGAAAGCACTGTGCAAGATATAATATTGTAGAAGACATAAGTATGCAAAGACTGGAGTCCTTTCTTTTAGGACTTTATTTGCATATGCATATGTGTATGTGGGGGGGTGCAGACGTATGTAGGAGTGCATATGAGTGGCAGTCAGAGGTTTATCTTGCTTTTTAAGACATCATCTGCTCAGTGGGCTGAAACTCACCGGCTAGGCTAGACTGGCTGGGCAGTGAGCCCTTAGGATTTACATGTCTCTGCCTCCCCAGTGCTGGGGTTACAAGCATGCGCCACCATGTCTGGCATTTTTATGTTCTGGGGCTTGAGCTCAGGGTCTTGTGGTTGTAAGGTAAGTGCTTTATCCACTAAGCTATCTCCCCGGCTTCTAGTCAGGACTTTCTAGAGTAGAAAAGACTTCAGGTAGTCCAGATTGGAACATTGGATACACGCTACAATATAAGACAAAATAAAATAAAAAGAAACAGTTTTTAACATTCTACTACGTCTGATGAGCAGTAGTTCTAAACTTGTGGGTCTGGACCCCCTTGGGTGCCATCTATCAGGTATCCTGCATATCAGAGATTTACATTATGATTCATAACAGTAGTAAAATTACATCTATGAAGTAACAACAAAAGCAGTTTTATGGTGGGGGGGTCACCATAATATGAAGAAGTGTATTAGAAGGTACCAAGGCTCTGAGCTCAGTCCCCATTGCAAAAAAAAGATATATGTATAGGGCTAGAGAGACAGCTTAGTGGTTAAAATCACTTGCTCCTCTTCGGGAGGACAAGAGTTTGGTCCCCAGCACCTCCTTCTGCCAGCTCACACTTGTGTACCTAAAGATGAGGGACATGGAATGGTGGTACCAAGGCGGGACTCAGCTCTGTTTGCAGAGTGACGAAGAATCTGTTGGGTAGAAGACGAGATGAGCACAGAAGATGTAGGGGTATTCTTGTGAAGGCGGGGTAGCATCCGTGGCAGAGAACTGTCTCTCAGCTGACGGGAGACAGACGGTATGAACATGGAGCATGCATGTCCTGTGGCAAGCCCTGCATGGAAGGAAGAATGACTTTCTGAACTTTGGGTTGACTCAGGAACAGTTCACATATACAGCCTGCTTCTTGCTGGCCCCCAGTTTTTTTTCTAAGTGTCCCTCTGCCTTGAGCAGTGGGAGAAAGAAAATCTCAAGGTGGAGGTGGGGCGATCCACTTTCAACATGTCTTTCTAGTTCTTCCTTCTGTAAGAACTTCTTCCTTTAAATGACCCCGGAAAGGTACCTGTCACCAAGCTTGGCTGTCTAAGTTCCATCTCTGTGGCCCACATGGCAGAAGGAGAGAATCGATTTTAGTAAGTTGTCCTCTGACCTCCACAATATCTTCCATGACATTCTTGTATACATACATGCGTATGTGTGTGCGCACATACACACACTGAATCAATTTAACTCTGCTGATAACAGAGAGATACTCGTTAAAACTAAGTGTTTCTGTATCGAATGACTTGCAGAGCTGATGGCGCTGGTGGCTGCGTGGGTGGAGCAGCCCCGACACTAGCAGTAGCGCTCAGAGGAGAGTTCACTGATGAACGACGTCCAAGAATTGTTGGAATCCACTAGAAGAAATCACTGAAGACCAGCACAGAGATTTGTGGTAGAGAAGATCACTACAGAATTATTTAGAGCAGTTACAATCTTGGATAAAAATTAATGATGTTACCCGCTGCAGGTAAGGTTGAGAAAATTGGTATTGGTCAGATCGTGTAATATTAAACAATATCTAATTATAATTTAGTAAAGTTTAAATCTTAAGATCAAGTTCAACCGCTGACTTCATACTTAAGAACTCCTCTCTGAGTATTGCCTCCTTATTGTTCTCCCGTGTCAGTCATGTTCTTTTCCGTTTTTCCAGAGACATCCCATTTTTTTTTGTGTGCAAGTCTAGTAATCAAACCCAAGCCCCTGACATTCTAGACAAGCACTCTAACCCTGAGTTATGCCCCTAACCCAATTCCTGGCTATTTTGCTTATAATATGTTTATGCAGATCCGTACAAAGATGTTTCCATGTGTTCATAGAAAGCTCACATTATTAGTCTGGTGGTTTTTCCCTTGAATCAGACTTTATGAATAATTCCAAAAAATTAATTCATCACTATGAGAAACATTTTTAATTATGAGGAAAAATTCTTGTAGTGTGGCAACTGAGAAATTACCAGTCTTTTCCTGTCCTCCGCCCTGCCCTGGACCCCTTCTGTCATCCCCCTCCCTCCCCCGCCGGAGTAGTTTTACACTTCATCTTCCAGAAGAGGAGGGATCCTCCCTTCCATCCATCTCCACATCTCATAGGCAGAGTGGCCGATGTCATTCTTTTACCCAGCACGGCTTTAATGTCTTTATTACAATGATTTATGGCTATATCTATATCAAACAGAACATTCTAGATTAGAAACCGTCACATAATTCTACCACATACATCATGCTTAGCTCCTAAGTGTTCTTGTAGACATGCTTCCCAATGCCCGGTCAAGCCAGAAGGGGCTTAGAAGGAGAGAAGCCCTTTGCTAGATCATGACTCTCCTTTGGGGGCTATCAGAACCCTACACTCAAGTGCCCACAACGATGCATGCCATCTAGAGCGCACTCATCATTTTATGTGAGGTGGGAAAAGGATGGCAACAGACAAGCAGCTGAAAGAAGAGGAAGAGAGAATGCTCTGGAAGTTGTCGCTCTCTTCAAGAGGCTGGGGGTGGGAAGAGGTGCCCTAAATCTAATATGCGAGCTACAAGGTAATTGAAAGCAAGGCCTTCAGGATGAACAAGGAAGGAAAAAGAATCCTCCCCCCTCTCCTTCCATCCCTTCCTCTGACCCAGCCAATGCCTACTCTGTCTCATGCTACTAGGTCTTGTGTCGAGCTGTAAGCAGGAAGACGGGCTCCTCTGTGTTATTATGGTGTATCGGCGTAAATAAATGCAATGCAGATATAAAAGAATATTTACAACTTTAATGATAAACTTACAGAACCTAGGTTCCCGCGTTGCCCAGGAGGTAGGAAAGAAAAAAGGGAGGAGCCGCCTCCCGCGCCCATTTATCGGTGTGCATTCGCCCAAGGCAAACCCGCCTCCTCAAGGGGCTGGCTTAACCCTACATCTCCCCCTTTTGTCTAAATAAGACAGAACTAAACCAAATATAATTATAAACAATAATAACAAATGATAAATATAACAAACAATATTGAGAACAAAAGTTTTGCTAGACATTCTATCTCAAGGAGTCTAAATAATGTAGAGAGTAACTACAGTTAAATAATCTTCAACTCCATCAAAGATCTGAGAAGGGAATAAATATTACTTAACAAATGAGAGATATCCAAAATGTGCAACAAATGACAGAGACAACTGACTACCTGGGCAATCACCCAAAGTCTCGTTTGCAATGTTGAGTCAACCAACTTTGGCTAAGGCCTAACATAACTGACATAACATAATCAAATGCAAGGAACTTTCTTAGAATTATCCTACCCTGTCTTGGCAAGATAAGACAATCCTGTTTCATATCTTAGTCAGTAGTTGAGGTATGGGCTTTTCTTAACCCAAAGGCCAGTTCTGCCAAGAAGACAATCTCCCAGTGGAGTGTCTTTGGTGCTCAACATTCTCTCGGGAGTAGAGTGGTGTTGCCAGGAGTAATTGTGTCTCGTTGGCACAGAATTCTAGGTTAGATTAAAGGCCATTTTCTACAGCTCTTCAAAGAGGCTGAAGATTATACTATCTATACTAAAAATAATCTCTATGTATCTAAAAGACCTGATTAACCTAAAAATAAATATGACAAACATATAATTCTCAATACCTATCTAATTTGAAAACTAAGAGAATAAACAACTGTGCAATATATGAAGACAATGATCTTCACCTGTAAACAATGTCATTACATATCAAAATGTAAACAATGTTATTACATAAATAGTACCAGAGGTAGAAATGTACATTGTGATATGATAGATATATCCATACAATATAAGCATACTCTTATACAAAAATAGAGGTAGGAACACTCACATTCAATATTCAATATATCAATATACAAGAAACAGTACCAATATAATTTTCTAAAAACAGTAAATCACAAATACCAATCATCCCATCAAACCAGTTAATCCCCTTTTTTTTTTAAATATACCCCTAATTCCATACAATATCTCCCCATCCCCTCAACCCTAAACCAACCACTAAAAGATGTCCCTAACCCTGTGGGCAAACTCTGTTTGGAGAGGGGACGTCGTCCTCTTAGCTTGCTTCTAGCTGACATGGCGGCGACGTTCTTCTTAGGGGCCCCTGTGAAAGCAAATGATGGTAAAATTCCCAAATTAACCTTTGACCTAAGAAAATTATAACTAGTCTCTGAGCGTTTTGAGAAGGTCCGGCCAGAGTGTTGTCAAAAATGTGCATCATTCGAAATTGTCTTCTGCAGTTGGTACCAAAAAACAGGTCTAATATTAGCGCTTAAAAAAAAAATTCATGACATCATAAAAACCAGGTTGAGTTGATGTTGTGGGGCCCCATCTTCATCCTGGAAACATCAAAGATTACTGTAGGAAAATATGTTGCTTGTTATGGGAAATTAAAACATTAACAACAAGGACATATACTGACATATAAAGAAAGACACAGATATGAGGAAAGGCAAAGAAAGTTTATCAAGTATAAAATTATTCTTATTCTGTCCCATTTCATGGCTCCTGACCTGAGACAGAAACTCTGAAATATCTCTTATCAACAGGCTTGGAATTGAAGAGGGACTGAGCCATAGTCCAACTCCAAAACCAGCTCTACACATTTATAAAGAAGTGTTCAATAAAACATATAAATATATATTAAAAAAATCAATACTTACAGTATGTATAGAATTTTATTGTTGATACTCAGTGGGTCGTAACTATTTTCCATCCATCAGTAATTAAATATTCAGGGTCCCTTAAATTCTTTGAAAATGAGTATTTTCCTGTGGAGATAAGAAAAGAACCCTGCCCCCAACCGATCTGTAAACCTTACTCTTAGTATGCTCGCCATCCTTGTGAATGAACTGTTATTTATCTTTTCCAAGTGACTTGTCTTCTTCAAACCGAACCTTTATTAATTTTGACAGTATCCATAATTTTTCCTCACCTGTGGAGATAAGAGCAAAACCCCTTCCCCAACGCAGCACATCTCCTGGCTTCCATTGTGAGGTCAGCACATCCTTGAAACAAACTGGTTGATTTAGTTCAGCAGACTTTTCCATTATCCAATGTCTTTCTGCACCCGTCGTTCCCTTCTCATTAGCATTGAGAAAATTCAAGGTTAACAAAACATTATGTAACCTATTTCTGGGGGTGTTTTCCACCCCTTTCTGATTGCTCAACATATCCTTTATAGTTCGATTTGATCTTTCTATGACTGCTTGACCTGTAGGATTGTATGGTATACCTGTAACATGCTTGATATTGTAATAATCAAAAAACCGTTTCATTTTCCTAGAGACATAAGCAGGACCATTATCTGTCTTTATTTGTGTAGGTATACCCATGATAGCCATGACTTCTAATAAGTGAGTGATTACTGAATCAGCTTTTTCTGAACTTAAAGCAGTTGCCCACTGAAAGCCTGAATAAGTGTCAATGGTGTGATGAACATACTTCAATTTGCCCAATTCTGCAAAGTGGAACACATCCATCTGCCAGATTTCATTCCTATGGGTGCCCTTCGGATTAGCCCCTGCTGGCAGTGGCATTTGGTTATAGAAAGAGCAGGTAGGGCATTTCTTCACAATCTCCTTAGCTTGTTGCCATGTAATAGAAAACTCTTTCTTCAAACCTTTGCCATTAACATGATGTTTTTTTATGAAATTCAGAGGCTTGTAGCACACTACCAATCAATAATTGATCAATTTCTGCATTACCTTGTGCTAGAGGACCTGGCAGACCCGTATGGGATCGGATGTATGTTATGTACATAGGGCAAAGCCTGTTCCTGATCAAATCTTGAACCTGGATAAACAATGAGGTTAGTTCTGTATCATCAGGTATAAATTCAGCAGTTTCAATATGTAAAATAACTCTTTCTGCGTATTGTGAATCTGTAACTATATTAATAG
The DNA here is from genome assembly GCF_018167655.1 of Microtus oregoni. Lineage (NCBI taxonomy): Eukaryota > Metazoa > Chordata > Mammalia > Rodentia > Cricetidae > Microtus > Microtus oregoni. The sequence continues at coordinate 31,663,647 of NW_024543081.1, read as the reverse complement.
GTTCTTTAAAATCTCTTAGTACCATAAGAATGGCATATAATTCTGCCTTCTGGACAGAATCATAAGGACTTTGTTCCACCTTACCCAAGTCTTCTGATTTGTAACCTGCCTTCCCTGATTTATTGGCATCAGTATAGAATGTACGGGCTCCAGTTATTGGAGCATCACGGACGATTCGAGGAAGGATCCAAGAAGTTCTCTTTATGAAGTTAAGCCTCTTGCTTTTTGGATAGTTGTTATTAATGTCTCCCAAAAAATTAGCACAAGCTCTTTGCCATGGTTCATTATCTTCCCATAATTTCTTTAGTTCATCAGCAGTGAAAGGCACTATGATTTCTGCTGGGTCTATGCCTGCTAGTTGACGAAGTCTCAGCTTGCCTTTTATAATTAACTCAGAGACTTTTTCCACATAAGTTTTCAGTTTCTTGCTTTGTTTATGTGGCAAAAAGATCCATTCCAAGATAATATCATCTCTCTGCATTAAAATTCCTGTAGGAGAAATTTTTGATGGTAATATGACGAGAACACAATCGAGCTCTGGATTCACTCTGTCCACATGTGCCTCTTGTACTTTCTCCTCAATCATTGTCAGTTCCTTTTCTGCTTCAGCTGTTAATTCTCTGGGACTGTTTAAATCTTTATCACCATCCAAGGTTTTGTTCAAATGAATTATTAGATCAGGTGTTATCCCAATAGCTGGTCGTAGACTGGAAATGTCTCCTAACAGTCTTTGAAAGTCATTAAGAGTCCGTAGGCGATCTCTCCGAATTTGTGCCTTTTGTGTCTTAATTTTTTGCAAACCTATTCTATAACCTAAATAATTAACAGAATCTCCCTTCTGAATCTTTTCAGGAGCAATTTGCAGTCCCCATTTGGGTAAAAGTATCTGTATTTCTTCAAACAGTCTGTTCAAGATATCTATGTTTGAATCGGATAACAAAATGTCGTCCATGTAATGGTATACTATAGATTTGGGAAATTTCTTGCGTATTATTTGCAATGGTTGGTTCACAAAATATTGGCACAGGGAGGGGCTATTTAACATACTCTGGGGGAGGATGGCCCAATGGTACCTCCTGGAAGGTTGAGAATTGTTATAAGTAGGCACTGTGAAGGCAAATTTTTCTCTATCTTCTTTTTGCAAAGGTATAGTGAAAAAACAATCCTTTAAATCAATCACTATGAGAGGCCATCCTTTTGGTAATAAAGAGGGCAAAGGAATTCCAGATTGCAGAGGGCCCATAGGTTGGATAACCTTGTTGATGGCCCTGAGATCTGTCACCATTCTCCATTTACCTGATTTTTTCTTAACCACAAATACAGGAGAATTCCAAGGGCTGGTAGATTCTTCTATATGCCCAGCATCTAGTTGTTCTTGTACCAGCTGTTCTAAAGCCTGTAACTTTTCCTCAGCTAAAGGCCATTGCTTTGTCCATATTGGCTTCTCAGTCAACCATTTTAGAGGCAAGGCTGTTGGTATCTCTGAAGGGACATCAATTGCTTGTTCTTGCACAGCCCTAATGGCTGGTTTTCTCCGTTTGTAATATCTTTTAATATTATTCTCAGAAATATAGGCTCTAGATTTAGCAGGAATGTTAATTTGGGTATTCCATTGTTGTAATAGGTCACGACCCCATAAATTCATCGCAATATTGGCTACATATGGCCTTAATTTTCCTATTTGTCCCTCTGGCCCTATACATTCAACCCATCTCGTGCTCTGCCTTACTCGAGATAGGGTTCCAATTCCCAGGAGCTGAACATTTACATTCTGAAGAGGCCAATATGGATGCCAAGATTCTGGGGTAATGATACTTACATCAGCACCTGTGTCCAGTAGGCCAGTAATAAAAATGCCATTTACACACACTCTCAGTTTAGGTCTTTGATCATTTATAGAAGTTTGCCAAAACACACGTAACTTATCTTTCTGATCATTATTGCTTGTAACAGTAGGCATGGGGCTTCCTAATTGTCCTGAAGAGGCACGTTCTCTGCAGAAACTGGAAATGACTGAACCATGTTTGCCATGGGGGCCTGTGAGGCGCCCCCCTCACGTTTCCCGTCTGTATCAGATTGCCTTGTCTATCTCTTGTAGACCTGCATTCATTCTTCCAATGTCTGCCTTTTCCACATCTTCTACATAAACCTGAAGGCTGAGACCTTCTATTTCTGTTATTTCTAGAAGATGCATTATTATTATTTCTGAAAATCCGTTGTTTACAATTCCTTTTCATATGATCCATTTTGCCACAATTAAAACATTTGGTATTCCTGTGTCTTCTTTTACCATTGGAAATTGCTTCTTCTACCCATGCTTCAGTGCCATAATCAAATGTGTCAACATTCAGTGTATGCAAGACCCATTCTTCCAAGGGCGCTGATCTGAACTTTAAAGGCCCCAAGATCTTTTTGCATTCCACATTTGCATTTTCGTAAGCCAAAGACTCAATCATTATACGTCTTGCTTCTGGGTCAGATATCCCTATTTGTACAGCCTTAGTTAGTCTTTGTAAAAAGTCACTAAAGGGTTCTCTCTGACCCTGTTTAACTCTGACAAATGATTCCATTCTCTGTCCTGGGTCTTGTACCCTGTCCCAAGCCCTTAAGACTGCTGTAGTACACATGGAGAGTGTGTTTTCATCCAAATTAGCTTGTTCTTGAGGGTCAGCAAAGAGCCCTTCACCTAGAATTTTATCTAGGGAAATGTCAATTCCCTTCGCCTTTTCCTGCTGTTCTAAAAGTCTAGCCTCTTGCCTGAATAAGCATTTCCATTTCAATTGCGGTCCATTCTCAAGGACCGCGGAGCTCAGCTGGAGCCAGTCCGAGGGGGTTGCTCTGCTTGTTGTGGCCCAAGATTTTAGCATCTCTTTAACAAAAGAGGCATGCATCCCAAAAGTCATGACAGCCTGTTTAATTTCTTTGAGATCATTCATACGGACAGGCTCCCATGTATCTTCCTTGATGACCCTAGGGTTTTTGGAACCAATCACCTTTTCTGTTGTTATTACTGGAAAGGCATGTAGAGCTGTAGGTAGAGCTTTGTGGAAATTGTCCCGGAGGGATTTATCCACAGATGTAGTTAAAATTTGCCTTTCTACCCTTTGCTCTTCTTCATCAGAATTTAGAAATTCCTCAATCTTTTCAATTCTATTCACCATTGCTTTTTGCAATGTCTGAATCTCTTGTCCAGAATTATGTTCCAAAGCCTTCATTGAAGATTCTAAAGTATGAAATTTGTCCATTAGAGATAACTTGTCATCTTTGGACATAATTTTTATGGCATAAACCGTGCCTTCTTGTATTGACAATCTTTCCGCCAATCTGTCATAAGCTTTAGACAAAATTCGATTGTCACATTCAGCAGTTTTGATTCTCTCAGTTAATGTTTCAGTTCCTACGGAAAGGGACTGCTGGAATTTACGATCCAAAGCAGCTGTTCCTTCTTCCATAGTAATGAATTTCTCCTTAACATCAGCCTGTACCTTTTCTAAATTTTGCTCAGTTAACTGAGTCATGTTAAACAAAGATCTGTTCTCTTCCTGGAGAACTTCAAACTGATTCTTGAGAAGATTGTTGTCATTCTCAATAGTTTTTAAACGTTCAACCTCTGCCTTAAGAGATTTTATCATTTTCCTATTATCAGACCAAATAGTGCTAAGAAAAAATAAGAATCCCAGATATATCCATAGATGTGGGGTGATAGACACCTCTTGTAAAATCTCCCACATGGTACACTCAAAAAAGCTGTTGAAATTTGAAATAGTCATGTTCTCAGACATTTTATTTATAAAAGAAAAAATTCTTTTACCTGCAATGACCAGTTCCTGCCATTGGTGGCGAAAGAGTCCACTTGAGTCCACGTGGCCTAAGTCTGAAATAAATGACTCAAAAACAAAATTGAAACAGACACCAAACTGATAAGTAGCAATTGGGCCAGAAAGGGAACAGAGAGAAAAGCCGCCAAAGTGAACAAATCAAAGGGCCGCTGTCAGGTGACCCGAGCGCTGGCGGAGGTGGGAGGGGAACAGAGACTGATCACGCTGTCACAGAGGCGCTGCAGATTCCAAACCTCCGGGGAGTGCTAGCTCTCCCGTCCGGCTTGATTCTCTAGCAAGCACCAGGAAAGATCGAGTCGCTCAGAATCTCAGCTGCTTCTGCAGCCAGTTTGCACGTCCAGGGAGACCTCCGGGGCGAGGTGCTGCTGGCAGCGGTAGCCCAATTTGGGGCAGGTAACCGCAAAGCCCCACGGGGCGGGCGCCAAATGTATCGGCATAAATAAATGCAAGGCAGATATAAAAGAATATTTACAACTTTAATGATAAACTTACAGAACCTAGGTTCCCGCGTTGCCCAGGAGGTAGGAAAGAAAAAAGGGAGGAGCCGCCTCCCGTGCGCCCATTTATTGGTATGCCATTTATCGCCCGAGGCAAACCCGCCTCCTCAAGGGGCTGGCTTAACCCTACATTATGGGATAGTTGAGACAAAACGACAAGGTCGAAGACCCAAAATGAAGGCAAATAAAGAAATACATGCCATTCCAGACAGTGAAAACACAAGGGAGGTGGCGGTGCCTGCGGGCAGAGCGCCAGCCAGGACAGGGGGAGGGGGGGTCCCTTGGGCTGTGTGATAGTTCTTAAAGGTCTCAGATTGAGCCTAGGGCCTTCCGTCGTGCTAGGGAGCAGTCTATCACTGAGCTCCACCCCATCGACCGAGCTCTGTCTCAGAACAAATCCCTGGGTCTCAAGATCGTCTTTATTGACACTGACCTTAGTCAGCCTCAGTTACAGCTGTGGTAAGAGGAGGGGAGAGAGACAGAGACAGATAGACAGAGAGGGAGAGACAGAGGGAGAGAGTGCTCATATGCACGTGTGCATGTGGAGGTCAGAGGTCAACTTTAAGTGCCATTCCTCAGAGACTGTCCGTCTCTCCCCACCCTGGACAGTCTCTAACTAGCTGGAACTATCAGGGTGGACTTGCTCACTGAGGGGTCGACCTCATGTTTCTGCAGCAAACACTGACTGAGCTATCTGCCTAACACCCCCCCTCCCCCCGTGCCTCCCTTCTCCTTCATCATGAAAAGCTGTTTTAGCAACAGGAATGAAACACCACAGCGCTCTCTTCCTCAGCACACACAGAAACAAGGGGACAGGGCTAGGAGACCAGATCCCATGAGCAGTCCAGGTAGAGCTCCGCTGTGAAAGTTTTCAGAAGAAGAGGTATGGGTTCCACATCGGATAAAGAAAACGCCCCCCCCTCCCCCGCTCCTGCTGCTTTGCTGAGGACTGAACCCAGGGCCTTGTACTTGCTAGGCTAGCATTCTACCACTGAGCTAAATCACTAACCCTTGAGAAAAAGTCTGATGCGGGGAAGACAGTGAAGATGTGTGGAATTGACTGTTCATCTTGCAGACAGCTACTGCAAGGTGCGGGGAGGGCAGGCTTCCTCAGCGACTATGATGCTGCGGTCCTCCCCCCACCCCCAGTTCTCCCATGGTTTCAGCCTCTCCCAGGTTCCCCGTGAGGCTCCTGGTGGAGAGGTCACTAGAGGTCAAGCAGGGTTCCTGGGGAGCTGAGGCAAAGGCCCCAGCAGTTGCTCTTGTTGGTCCTGTGAATGGTATATCAGAATTAATCAGAATAGTTAAGGAGATGTGAGCATCTGCAGCCCCGGACAATAAGCCCTTCTTTCTTGCAGGTCAGCTTGGTTCTTGGGGCAAGGCTCGATGGACACTCTGGGGGCACAGGAAGATGAGAGGGGGTGCCAAGCTGCTTATCAGGTTTCAGTAGAAAGTCAGGGTGGGCCGGGGCCCCTGCCCTCTCTTGTCCTGTTGGCAGTGGGTTCGTGCCCTGTTGTCGTCCCTGTGAAGCCATCTCTCTGGGCCTGATGTCCCTACCCAGCAAATGGATGCTGTTCAGGCCTCCTTGTCCTCTGAGGATGAAGGACAGCCCGCTCCCCCTGCCCCTACCCATCTCCCCTCAGGAATTTCCTGGGCTAGCCTCTGTTTGGGAGCCACTTCCTCTGGCATTTCAAAAGTTGGCAAAAGAATTTTTTTTTTCTTCCAGGGCCAAGGAATTTTGGCTCCTTGGGGGATTTGTGACAGCCCAGCCTCCCCGAGCTGTTTTTCTTCTCTTGAAGACTAAGGCAAAAAGAACCCTTGTGTATCGTGAAGGCATGCACGTTTGATTACTTTGAAAAAGAAGACGCAGATAACTGAGAAGAAAAATGACACACCCGTGCAGCCCAGAGCCCAGCTTCTGAGTGCCCTTATCCAGTAAAGACAACCAGGCCCCTTGGAGAAATGGTTGATAAGTCTGGAATGTCTAGCTATGCCAAAGAAATGTGAGAAGCAGAAGGGGGAAAGATGATGGGGCATTTCAAAAAGGGCACAGAAGCCAGCTTGAGCGGAACCCCATGGCCAACCCTAGAACAACTTTGAGCATAGAGATAAATTTAGATGACAATGAATTATGGCCTGTTGTGTGAAAATAAAAATTCTGGAGTCTGTTTTAGAAATAAACCAAGATGTGTGGAGACTTTTCTTACAACTAATAAACATAGAAGGAACGAAAAGATTATTCCATTAGAAATAAGACTACTGCTTGCAGCGGTGGCGCACGCCTTTAATTAATCCCAACAGGCTGATCTCTGTGAGTTCAAGGCCAGCCTGGTCTACAAAGTGAGCTCCAGGTCAGCCAGAGCTGTTACACAAGAAAAACCCTGTCTCGAAAAACAAAAAATGAAAGAAACAAACAAAACAAATTAGACTATGTAGTAAATATACATTATGTTACCTAGCGCAACTGGATCTAAGCTGGATTCCTCGCTGACTTCTAGCAGGAGCTTCCCACATAGACACATGGGCACTGCACGAATGAATCCCAAGTTAAGAGCGTTGCTGCTGAGGAGTAAACAGGCATTGTGTGTCTCTGAATGTGATGCCCTGGGGAGGGTATATGGTTACCTAGGTGATATTAGCTCCAAATGTAGGAGCTAATGTGGACGGGGAAGAAAGTGTCACGCCGTCAGAGCTGAAGGTGGTCTGTGAAACAACGGGCCTCGCCCTTGACAGTCATTCATGCCGAGAGAGGCTGACTTTGCAGAGTAAGACTGTAAATGACCTGACAGGTGAATGTCGTGCTCCGTTGGGACAGTCACCTCAGAATAGGGACTGTGGTTTAGGTTAGAGTAGTGTATCAATGTTAACATTCTCAGATTTGCTAGTGGGTCTTAAGAAATGCATGTTGGAGCTGGGTGGTGGTGGTGCACGCCTTTAATCTCAGCACTCGGGAGGCAGAGGCAGGCGGATCTCTGAGTTCCAGGCCTCCCTGCTCTATAGAGCTAGTTCCGAGAGAGAGAGAGAGAGAGAGAGAGAGAGAGAGAGAGAGAGAGAGAGGTAAGAAATGCATAAATGCATACCGGGCTGTCACGATGACTCAGGGTATAAAGAGACTTGCTGCTAAGACTGCTGACTTCAGTTGGATCCTTGAGACACACATGGTAGGAGAGAACCAACTCTACTCTTACTTAGCTTCATATTTTACTATATAACTTAATTTCTATTTCACTATATGCTCTGTCCTCTGACCACCCTCCACATTCTCTCTCTCTCTCTCTCTCTCTCTCTCTCTCTCTCTCACACACACACACACACACACACACACACACACACACACGTGCACTCAAAAAGTAGTTAAAAAAGGAAGTGCATTTGAAACAATAAAGGTTAAAAGGACATGCTTTATGTAACTTAATCTCAAATGGTTCAGGAACATAACTGTGCAATTGCTGTTGTTAGTTAACTGGACAGAATCTAGAATCGCCTGTAAGGTGAGCCTCTGATTACGTTAACTGATTCCCTAGGCTGGGGATCCTGGACATGGAGAAGGTGAGCTGAGGGCTGGCATTTGTCATCCTCTGTTCCTGATTGTGGGTGTCACATAAAAGCAGCTGCTTCAAGCTTCTGCTGCCTGGCTGCCTCCCACTGAAAAATGGCATTCTTGACCTGTGACCCGTAATAAGCCCTTTCTCCTGCAGGTTGCTTTTGTCAGAGTGTGATAGCACAGCTGCAGAAGCTAAGCCGGGCAGGCACAGAGGGATAAAGAGAGAAGTCAGGACTGTGCAGCGGACAGGAATGACGAACAAAGCTCCGTCAAAACTGGGAACCGAGGGCCAGTGAGACGGTCCAGTGGATGCATGTGCTTGCTGCTAAGCTAGACGGCCCGATTCCAGTCTCGGGACCTACAGGTGTGTGTGTGTGTGTGTGTGTGTGTGTGGAGAACCCACTCCCAAAATTGTCCCCTGATCTCCACACCACGCTGTGGTGCACATGAGACCCACAAGTAAACAGATAAATGCAGTAAGATTCGGAGATCTGGGGAACATGCGGAGTTGTTTGTATTGCCTTTGAAACTTAGAACTTATGATAATTAGAAATTATTTGAAACTAATCTCACTTAAAGAATGAAGCAATAACATTGGAATGGCCTGTTTTTAGAAGCTAACTCAGCCGTGAAAACAGAACACCTGCAACGGTATTAACCTCAGTCTTCCTCATTAACTCCACGTGCTTTTCAATCTGGAATTGTTTTTAAAATGAAAATGGAATCAGAGGAGACTGAGTTTTGCTATTAAGGCGGAGTCTTGCAAATGGCCATTCTTGTGCGTACACACACAGATACACACTTACAATGACTTGTAACTATTAGCAGTATTGTGTATTCTTCAGTCACCTTCGTGTGTTTGAGCAATAGCTGCCAACTGCGGTCTGCTTGTGCTGCTGTTAGTATCCGCCAGGCTTCTGAGAATACACTCGCTAAGGAACACCTAAGTACACCCGGGAATGTGTTCCAAGATAAATTCCTAGAAGTGGAATATTAGGTTAAAGGGCAAGAATATTTTTGGTCATTTGATGTGTCCAAAGTTCTCAACACGCCCCCCCACCACACACACACACAATGTGTACAGCGGCGTCCCATCCATCTTGTAAGGAGGCCTCCATTCCCTTCCTTCAGTCTCTAATCACGTCGCATTTCATCCTCTGCTCTCTGGCGCATGTCGCGGGGAGCCCATGTTCTCTCCCTCACAGCTTGAATTTGCATCCCTTTGATGATTAACGAGGGTGAACTTGACCACTTGTGTTTTCGGTTTTTTTCCTAGTTATGACTGATGATGTGTTCCTTCAGATCCAAGGATATAGTGGTTATAAAATACTTCACATTGCCTTTTTTGTGCCATCAAAGAAAGAAAAATGTACCCCACTTTCCAACATGTTCACAATACGCGTTTAGACTCTGTGGGACAAACGCTGGAGGGAAATGCCGGGGAGAGCTCTGGTTTGCCAGGTCGGGTGCAGGGCAGGAACTGAGGCTGCCTTGGGCCTAGGGCAGTCGAGCCCCAGGTTGCTCAATCTTCTTGCCTGGCCCAGAAAGGCCTCCGGGAATTGTTAGAGTCTAAGACGCATTATTAAAACAAAGACAGTAATACCAACCCGGATCAACTTTTACTACTGTTTACCGACCTCATGATCCTGTCCTCCACATGCCTCCACATGAGACTTTTGCAATTTAATGAGACAAATCATTCTTTTGCCTGGGCTATGAGGTCAAGCTAAGAGAGTGGAGAGATGGAGGGGGTGAGAGAGATCTTGATCTAAAATCAAAAAAACTTGGATTTATCTGTTCAGCAAATATGTATTCGTCCTCTAATCTGAGTTGAGGCTGCGCTGGGTTCTGGGGTTGGGGGATTTGGGGACATAGTGGAGGAAGGGACATCCCAGACAGAAGGAGCACCGAGAAGAGTAAAGCAAAGAGACACGACCCAAGAGATGTGTTTGGGAAAGAGAAAGTGGTCCATCAGATGTGGGAAGCCACAGAGGGTGAAGCCAAAGAACAAACTGAGGCTTCAAAGGCCATAGTAAAGAAATTCTATGTCAGAAAAAAAAAAAAAAATTAAGTGGGGCGATGGTGGCGCACGCCTTTAATCCCAGCACTTGAGAGGTAGAGGCAGGCGAATCTCTGTGAGTTTGAGGTCAACCTGGTCTACAAGAGCTAGTTCAAGAACAGGATCCAAAACTACAGAGAAACCCTGTCTTGAAAACCAAAAAAAAAAAAAAAAAGGAAACCCTATAACTGCTTGAACACAGGAAGCAGAGCTATTTTCCCCCTGTTCTTTTAACTGTGTGTGTGTGTGTGTGTGTGTGTGTGTGTGTGTGCGCACGTGCATATGCATGAGTATTAGAGAGAGAGAGAAGAGGGCACATATGTGAATTTTACTATGCTTATGGCCAGTACTCCTGAACTGGCCACGTGCTTTTGTTAGCAGGGGTCTGAGACACAGTTATAAATGCATGGATTCATGAGGGCCGCTGGGAGAGCACAGCACTGACGTGAACAGACGGAGACAGGGTCAGACAAACCTGTGTTTTTAAAAGCTTGGCTCCATTAGCTGTTTGTCCCTGTGCTCTTTCCTCCTAGTCTTCCAGGGCCGTACACTCCACCTAACCCTTCCCTAGGCTGTGTGCTGTTAGAGCAGAGCTGTCAACGAGGGGTAAGGAGTGGCTGTATTCTCTTGGGACCCTCCCTACCGCTCTCTGTGGGAGTATACACAGTAAACAAGCCCAGATAGAATGAGTTGTCGCAAGTGGGCACAGTTAACCTTCAAGATGGCAGTTGTCTGGCTGGGAGGATTGTCTGCACCCCACTGCGCGTTCCCTGTTCTTGCTTAGGCTCAGCTCCCCCTGACTCATAGCTGGGCTCAGTCATCTGTAAATGCCCTGCTGCATGGCCCTTCCTTAAATACCGCCCCAGAAAAGTAAAAGGGAACTTCCTTTTCCAAGAAGGGAGCTACACACCCTTTGCTGGAGGCTTATTGGAGATTGTCAGCTTTTTGTTGATCTTAAATGTGGGCTCCCTGACACGTGTATGAAGCCCTGAGCTGATGTGCCTGTGAATGAGAGAATGGGTCAGGGGTAGGAGGATTAATTTTGAGAGCATGAGGGGCCTTCATTATTGAGTGCTGCTGTTGGCATAAAAAAGGTGAGATCCAGTAGGTCGTCCAGCCAGCAGAGTTCTGGAAAAGTGGGACACACACACACACACCACACACACACCACACCACACACACACACATACATACACACCACACACATACACACACACCACACACACACATACACACACACCACACACACATACACATACTCACACACACACACCACACACACACATACACACACACCACACACACATACACACCACACACTCACATACACGCACCCTCCCACATACACACACACCACACACATACACATACACACACACCACACACACACACCACACACACACACACATAAACACACACATACACACACACCACACACACATACACATACACACACACATAAACACACACATACACACACACCACACACATACACACCACACACACACACATAAACACACACATGCACACATGCACGCACACTGCATCCCCACAGTCCTAAGATGTTTTTGTACATAGAAAAACAGGGAAGAAACCTACATGTTTGTGTTTTGAAGAATTTGATTTCCTTTTTTGCCGTCTTAAGATTTTTCTGGTTTTATTTATTTGTTTCTAAAAATTATTACAAGGAGGTGTTTTAATAAAAATAACTCGTGATTGAAAATAAAACTCACAGGCTGATGAGGTGGCTCTTGGCTAAAAATGCATGTTACCAAACCTGTGGACCTAAGTTTGATCCCTTGGACTCACATGATAGGCAGAGAATTGGCCTTCCTGAAAGTTGCCCTCTGACCTCCATCTGCTCACTGTGGCATATGTGTGACACACTCACACACACAATTTTATATATATATATATGTATATATACACACACATATATGTATACATATACTCATATGTATATATGTGTGCGTGCACGTGTATGTATTAGTTCAGCAAACTTCCAATAAGGATCTCTGTGCCGGACTTTGTCACAGATGCTCGAGTTAGACAAATAGGTGGGGGCAGGATTTAATCCTCAGGGGAAGATGAAGAAGGGATGGAGGAAATGCAGTCTGCCCCCTATTATCTCAGAAGCCTAAGACCCAATCAACAGTGGATCAAAAATATTTGGAGAAAAATAGGTATGGGCTAAACTTGTACAGACTTTCTTCCCCCGCTTGTCATTATCCCCTAACAATATGGTACAACAGCTATTTGCACAGCATTCAAACCAATAGGATAACTAATTCAGAGACGGTTAGTGGGCGGGCATAGGTCATATATGCAAGCACATGCCATTTCGTGCCAGGGGTTGGGTATCTCAGGATGAACTGGAACTCATCCTCCCTGGATGCTGAGGAATGACGGCTGATCATTGGTAAATCTTTAAACCTCTCTTGCCTTGGATCTCTCTCAGTAAAGGAAGGTGATGATGATGATGACGACGAAATGCGCTTTGAAGTATTACTCTGCCCCGTGGGTAAGTATATGTGGTGTCCATTCTGAGACCCAGGAGTGGTTAATTCTGTACTTGTATCCCAGGATCCCACTTGTACTTATCCCAGGTAAGGTGTTCAATAGGAAGGCTGTAGGCCCATACAGAGTGTTGCAGTCCATACACCCTCAAGCGTCTTGTCTTGTCCCCATGGGCACCTGCCTAGCAACCTTGCTGGACTTGTTCATTGAGCCAGAGCAGCTGAGTAACCCAAGCTGTTCCAAGCAGATGCTATCTCCTGGGAAGCTGGCGCTCTCTGGAACACAGGCATTCTATTAGCCCGGGCAAGTCCTTACATTGAGGACATGTAAATTTGGGAACTATGAGGTGGAAATGAGCAAACCAAAGCAGAAAGAGGGAAAGCAAGGAAGCCTTGGGGGAACGGGAGCTAAACTATGCTGTGATGGGAGAGAGAGAGAGAGAGAGAGAGAGAGAGAGAGAGAGACTGAGACATGCAAATGGAGACAATGGAGATGATGCTGTTCTTTTCTGTCCTGGCTATTCTACTTCCTAAGAGGATCTGAATGTGGGTAAGAGTGCTGGGGCTGGAAGTGTGGCTTTAACCAGCTGTCTTTCTCCTTATTCATTATATAATTTTGGACAAACAACATCCACCCCTCTGTGCTGAGTTTCTTGGTCTGCATGTGATGAGGACAAGAGGACAACCAGGTCCTACTGTCTGTGCGTTGCTTGTTCTACGGTACCTTGTGCAGGTAGGTTTACGGGTACTTCATCCCTGTACCAAGGCAGATAACTCTGTGAAGATAAAGGTTTCCTTAGTTTACAGGCTCAAAACCCAGGTGTCAGCACCATGGGTGTGGCATCTGGTGAGACTGGCAGGCGATGGCACATCATGGCCAGAACACATGCAGTAGCAAGCAGGCCTCTCTGGAACCAGAGCTGAGAGAAAAGGCCCATGTTAGGCCAGGCTTACTTTTTAATAATAGCCTTCTTTTGAGGGGGTCATATGGTAATAAGCAGAGGGTCATATGAGAACAACCCATGTGCCCTCCACCCCACCAATGACCTAAGAACCGCCTGAAAGGTCTCACATCTAGGAGGTTACCCTACCTCCAAACAGGGCCACTCTCAAGATCAGCCCTTAATCCCAACAGTTGGTCCCTTGAGGGATTAGCGTTAGTGGCTGGAGCCTGTATCTTTTCAGGAGTTTAACGAATGAAGAGTTGCTTTCTTGGGGACTGGAGAGATGGGTCAGTGGGTTAAGAGCACTGGCTGCTCTTCCAGAGGACCCAGGTTCAATACCCAGCACCTACATAGCAGCTCACACCTGCCCAGTTCCAGGGCTTCTGACACCCTCGCACAGACATCCATGGAGACAAAACAGTAATGAACATAAAATAAAAGTAAATTATATATACATATATTAAAGAGCTGCCGTATTGGCTCTACCTTTTGATTTTGGATTAGCTTTGAGGTTTTGGAATATTTATCTCATCCAAACCTCAAATCTCCTCCAAATCTTTTTTCATCTGTGAAGTGAGAAAGCATCAATCTCTAGGGATGGTGTGAGGAGCAAGTGATCAGTGTTTAAGACTGGCTCTAGGGACAGAGCTCAGTTTGCAAAGTCCGCTCATTTCCACCGTGCAAATGCTCCCGCCGCACCCAATTTTGAGGTAGCATTGCGGGTGTCTCTGAAGGCGGAGTTGGGAAGAAATGCGCATGGTTATCCAGCATCCCCACCATGCAGCCGCGAGACATTACCTGAGCCTAGATAACAGTTAAGGGCCGCGAAGTAATTAGGAACTGATGGGCTTTTATTGCATTTGTTTTCTAATGCAATTTATTTAATTGTGAGCTTACATAATGTAGTTTTTAATAACTGCTGCTCATAACTGGCTTGCAAAGTTCTTGAAAATTTAATAATCAGCTCTTGCAAACTGGGCCAAGCTGGCTTCACATACTGTTGAATGTGCTAAAGCTCCAACAACGCCTAGGAGAGAACATAGCACATAGGCAGTGCTCCATTGTCGGTAGCCTATGCGATGCTTGTTATGTATTTTATTATGCAATCTACGAGCCTAGTAGCTTAAGAAAAGGCCATAGAAAAACAAATCCGCAGTAGCTGCCTTTCTCACGTCTGTGTTAAAGGACTCAACAGAGCAAGTTTGGGCAGAGAGATTACTTAGGGCTCACAGTTGCAGATGTTAGTGTGTGATGGTGTTGTGGTCCTGATGGAGATGGACATAGGGCAAAGGCTCCTCCTACCTTGGTGATCTAAGAGCTGGCACAGGGCTGAAGCAGGGCCAGCTGTAGCCTTCAATATCTATCCCTAGTGAGTGGCCTAATTCTCGAGGCCAGGACACATCATCTCAAGGTTCCCCCACCTCCCCACAAACAGTATCCTGGCTGGGGACCAGATCTTCAAAATAAGAGCCTTTGGGGGACATTTCTAACTCAAACCATAACAACTTAAAGGCACCTCTTATGAAGTTAGGGCCACTCTGTTGAGTTGAGGAACGTGCACTGGGGGTATACAGTTCCTGCAGCATGGTTTGCTTGTGATATTACTGTCTTGGGTATAAATTCAGAAATCAGATCCAAAAATAAAATTTAAAAAAGGGATTAAAAAGCTTGGTGGTGGTGGTGCACACCTTTAATCCCAGCATTCAGAAGGCAGAGGCAGGCGGATCTCTGTGAGTTCGAGGCCAGCCTGGTTTACAAGAGCTAGTTCCAGGACAGGCCCCAAAGCTACAGCAAAAACTTGTCTCAAAAAAACAAAAAACAAAAAAAGAGAGGGGGGATTAAAAAGCTTATAAAACTCCGTTGTTCCTAGCATTGAGTGTGATATCAGGAAAAAAAGGGGTGGGGGGAATCTTCCTGGGTGGTGATGGACACACCTTTAATCCCAGCACTCAGGAGGCAGAGCCAGGCAGATCTCTGAGTTCGAGGCCAGCCTGGTCTACATAGTGAGTGAGTTCCAGGGCAGCCAGGGCTACACAGAGAAACCCTATCTCAAACCCGCCCCCACCAGCAATACAAACCATAGAAACAGTGTGTCAGGGTATAAGTGGGAAGCAGGATATGGAAGACAGTGATGACCCAATTGTTAAACACAGCACACCTACACAGGGACATTCATTATATTATAATACCTGTGTGTAATATCTGTATCTCTCACAGCCCAGGAAAAAAAAGATGAGCATGAAATTGCATACCTGAAGAATTACACTTTTTTTTTTAAAAAAAAAGAACTAATTACAAAGTTATGAGCAGAGGGCTAGACAGAGAGCACTTGATGATGGGAGGAAGTGCCTTAGAGCTCCTATAGTCATGGGACCTACCTGTGCCCCTGATGGGGGGGGGATAAGGGGGTGTGGGGGAGGGGCAGGATTCAATGGAGAGCCACCAAGAGACCTGCTTCCTCATGAAGATAAAGGGAATGCAGGGGTGCAGCTGCCCTTCAGAGGCCCTACTCCCCACCAGTGAGGGAACATGGGAGATATGTTCTTGCTTCTTTTTCTACCTTCTCTGCTCGCCGGATGATGCCAAACTCAACCAGATGGCTGACTTGCCTGTCAATGTGCACACACCCTAAAAGTAAGCACCCTGGGACCCAGAACTGGGCAAAGAAAACCAGACAGGGACTGGAGGATTACCAGGAACATCCAATGCAGTCCTTGATGACATAAATCAGAGTAGGAGGAGGTGACCTGGGAGGTTTAAAGGGACACGCCAAAATGAGGGCTTTGCATGAATGTCTGATAGTTGTGACGCGAAGGGAAGAGTGGGGTGAACTCAACTCTCAACACCTGGAAGCTGACGCTTGCTGGGAGAGCATTGACCGTGCTAAAGGCACTTCTGGAAAGCACCCTCGCACCCCTACGCGACTTGTGCTGTCCTCCGGACCTTCCAGGTGAACTCAGCTGGTTGGAGACTTGGCTGCTCGCTGGTCTGGGATGAGAAACACAAAGTGGAAATATGGGGTGGGGTAAGGGGGAGACATCGGAATGGGTTTCTGACCTGTTTCTGGAAATCCGTCTTTGCCGAAGAAGAGGAAAAGAAAGTGTATACAAGTAAAGCAGAACTTTGTTTTTTAAGAAAGAAAGTGAAAGGGATTCCTGCCCCATGGGGGCTCCCTTCCAGACCCCCGGTTAGGCACAAACCACACCCAAACAGCCCTTTTCACAGAGACATACTTCATTAAGCAGGGAAGAAAAGTAAAAATGGCTACTTTCCTGATGGAGGAAGGTCATTGGCTAATAAAGGCACTGCCCTGGCCCATTTTATTGGTTAGAGGATAGGTGGGAGGAGTAAACAGAACAGAACGCTGGGAGGAAGAGGAAGTGAGCTCAGAGACTTGACAGCTCTCCTCTAGGGAGCAGACGCCAGAGAGAGACGCCATGCCCTGCTCCCTGCATGAAGCTCCGACCCAGGATGGACTAGGCTAGAATCTTCCCGGTAAGACCGGTTCTCACAGATTATTAGAGATGGGTTGATCGGGATGTGAGAATTAGCCAGTAAGGGCTAGGGCTAAAGGGCCAAGCAGTGATTAAATGAATACAGTTTGTGTGTTGTTATTTCGGGGCATAAGCTAGCTGAGCAGGCAGCCGGGGTGCTGGGGACGCAGCCCCGCCGCCCCTATTACCACACTTTCCGATTGGGGCAGAAAAACAGCAGCAAATGACCTTGCAGGTGCCATTCTTAAGAAGAGAAAAGGGGGAGGTCTGTGTTAGAATGGGCTAGGATGCGGTTGATAAAGGAGATGGGGGATGAGAGAGAAGGGGAAGGGGGCAGGAATATTTGACACAGAGGGACAAAGGGCTGCCTCTGGATAGACAGGAGACAGACACGACCCACAGGAAAAGAGCGGTTTGTAAAGGTAAAGGGGGGAAACCGTGTATTAGGATGAGGTGTTTAATTTTAATTGGCCATGTTAATTAGGTGAGCCAAAGGGGGCTTCTGACTGCTGGACTTTGGCAGCCAGCCTCAGGAGGGGGGAAGTGGACAAATGAGGGAATGGAACTTGGTGGCTAGCTTTAGGAATGTAATCTAGTGGTTTTGAGCAAGGCAGGGGGAATGGGGAGATGGACAAGGCCTGCCAGAGTCACATAACATGCCCTAGGGGGTTAGTGTCCCTTCAGAAAGTATATACACACTCAAAGAACACACCCAAACACACAGGGCAACTGTCTGGATGTGGAAGGTAGGCTGTTGCTATTTACTTCATTTGCTTTCTTGTGTTTCCTAATTTTTATAAAGCGAGTCCAATTTATTAATGTAATGAAAATTAGGATTTTAGCAAAAAGGTTAGTAATGCTTTCAAAGAGAATCAATAGCAGAGAAAAGTGGACACAGACAATATTCAATCATCCCCCTGTATTTCTTCCATGTTTGCTGTCTTCCTTGTCGCCTGTCTCCAGATTTCTGCTCACAACTTTTCTGTTCAGGGAACACTAAGACTTTTGGTCCAGGAAGTCAGAAAGATGACCGCAAATAAAAAGGCTGCCAAACTCTTGAGTTAGAACCACACTTAGGGAACATTCTCTACCTTCTACCAAAAACACTGCCTGAGGGTCCCAACATAATCCCTTTTGCAGTCACAACCTGGCGATGTGAAAGCAAAACCTGATTACCTCATAGTTGAGGAGCCCGGGAGTCAGAATCAAGGTGTCAAGGGGAATAATTCCTGTCGGTGGGATTCCTAAGGGGGACTCCTGTCCGCGTTGCTGTAGGCGATCCATGGCATCCTTGGCTTGCAATTGTGCTGCTGGTCTTGCTTCTGTGTGTCACATGGCCCTCTCTCCCAAGGATCAGTGTCTCCAAGCCTCCTTCCTGTCATAAAGACACAAGTTATTGGATTTAGGCTCCATTTTGATTCACTATGACTTTCTTTAATTTGATTATATCCACAATAAACATATTTCCAAATCAGGTCATAGTTGGGAGTATGGGGGTTGGGAGTCCACAAAATAGTGGACATCCCATAGTTAGAGAGTCAGGTGTATAAACCACACGGCATGATACACCCTGCAATACACACACCTCCACTGGCCTCACCACCCTGTCCTTGTTCCAAGTTGCTTTTCGGCACACACAACAGGTTTTCATTCAGAAAAGGGCATGGCGCTACTTCTTGGTCTGGGTGATGAACTATGGCTGGACCGCTGTTCGTGGAGCTGAGCCCTTACACACTGGGGCTGTAATAATGGTGTTCCTGTCACGTTATGCTTCAGAAGACTTAAGATATTCAGGATTCATAACCATCAGGAAAATCCCCAAGTAGGAATCTTCTGTGTTAATTAAGACCAAGGTTGTGAGTTGACTTATGGCTCTCCCGAAGAGAACACTGAGCGTAATAGATGCTCAGGAAATTGCTGGAATAAAGTTTCCTAAACAAAAGCATAGATCCCACTGCCAGAACAGCACGCGCTGCATACACCACCCTCCAGACACCGCTCCAGTTCTGATTCTTATTTGCGAATGGGTTAATTGCAAAGTGGGCAGATCAATACCCACCTCAGATCGCCATTGCGAAGACGGAATGAGATACCAAGTGTGAGAATAAGCCCATCACCATGCAAACATGAGTTCTGGCTCTGGCCAGCAGATGACAGAGAGCCCGCCAGACTCTAGCTCGCTGAGACACCTGGCACATTGTCCCTTGAAATTTCACTGGCAAAATCAATTCAAACTGGCCTCAGTACAGACAGTTCCTCATGAGCTGACAGTCAGCCAAAAGACACCGAACAAAGAGCCGCAGTAATTGTTAGCATCCCAAACAACAAAGGCCATGTTTACAGGAGATGCTGGTTTCAGGATCAGCCTTGGAGGAGGACTCTTGGGCACCAGTTTTAAGGCAGAGCAAGAATGCTAGCCATGTTTTCCGGGGACACAAACAGAAGGAGTGCACCAGACTCGTTCATTTGCAAATGGGAGGGTTGAGGGATCAGGGACTTGTGTTGTGTGATGAACGGGGAACGCGTGAGAAGACTGGTTGGTGGTGAAAGGGCCAGGCGCTACACTAGGACCTTACAGCATCCCTCCTAATCTTCAAAACAGGTAATCACACGGTATTCTCTTCTTGGAAAAGTGGTGAGGACTTCAGAGCAGGACCTGCCTGGTGGCTGGCTGCTCCTGACAGCAAAGCAGAAATTCAAATTCAAGTTAGTGTTGACTCCCAGCTCCCAGGCAGAGGCAGGGTTGGGTGTGAAAGTTTGCTTGGGGCTTAGGCTTTGTCCTTTGTTCTTGGTGTATGGGACCCCTCCTCCCAGCTCCCTGTACACGTGTGTGTGTGTGTGTGTGTGTGTGTGTGTGTGTGTGTGCGCGCGCCGCTTCCCTGCCCTGGTCTGGGGCAATGGTGTCTGATCATCCTCTCTGGTTGAGGACAGTCAGCTATTTGTCTGAGAGCCAAGGGCAGCTAGCAAGGGTTCAGATGCCTTTTGCTTCCTGAGTAGGGAGGTGGCCTTACCCTGTGGGAAGCATCAGTTGGAGGGAGATGAATTTAGCTGCCCTCCCTAGTTGCTGGTGGGGGAGGGTCCTGTCAGCCAGAGGATGTAGGCTTCGCTCCAAAAGGGCTTTTGTCTGAGGCTGGGCCTCAGGCCAGAGTGACATTCTTTGGTGCAGGCTGCCAGGCCACCGCTGAGTGGGCACCTGCAGGGCAGCTAGGAAAGGAGTGAGGGGCCTGTCTTTTCTCCACAGAGGGGATGGAATCTGCCATTTGGAGGCTCCTGGAGTGCGGAGGCCGTGCCTGTGGTTGCTCCTGGCTCCAGAAGACATGCCAAGGCCCAGGCTACCCAGGGATGTGGGCAATTAACATTTTAGCTTGTGTCATGTCTGATAAAGATCCCCACAACATGAAAGGAATCCGCTCTATCTTGAAAGAGGGCAGCAGAAGAAACCTAAGCTCATGGAAAGACCTGGGAGCCTCTGTCACAGTTTCCCCTCGCAGTGTGGATACTGCCCTTCACTGAGAATGCGTTTACCCCACCCTGAACCCTCTGCACAGGTGTGTGTACCACAGCACATGCTGTGGGTGTCGACTGCTGAGTCCCACAGCTATCAGTTCTTTGGGAACCATCTCTCTAGAGAGGTTGCATGAATTCCTTCTGTCCTGAGGGGCCTCCACAGCAGCAGGTGCCTGACAGAAGCCCTCAAAGAGGTAGCAGGCCTAGGCCTAGGGGATAGTTCGTGACTCAGGGCCCTGGAGGACCAGGCTGAGGCAAGGCTTTGACTGACACAACTTTGTGAGAAGCATGGTATAACATCTCTTCTACGCTTGGCTCTCGAACCCTGAGGTAGGACTCTGAAAACTGTTTCTAGACAGCAGCCATCTTTTTGTTAGATCCTGCTAACAGGAGACATGGGGAAAGGCAGAAGGAGAGAGAAGCCACTTCTGTTTTCTCTTGTTCTTTCCACCCTCACTGCACCTGGGTGCGTCCCTTCTTAGATGACTGAGCACCTTCTCGGCCCAGAGCAGCATATGGCTGCCATCCCAAGCCTGCAGGGCATTTTTAGATGTACCAGCAGGAGCTAGGAGCCTCCCTGTTCTGGAAACATTCCCATGGATGTTTCCCATGCCTCTGTGTTTCCTAGCTGTAGGATTGGCAACGCTATTCTGCTGATCCTTGAATTATCTCAATGTCTCTTTGTGTGCAACCCAACAGGACCTATAACCGCTCCCCCAGAGTAGAATACCTCTTGTGTTTTTAGGGTCCCACCAGGACCTAAATCAGATGGGGAACATTCAGTCTGGGCCAAAGGGAACTCTAAAGAAATACATTTAGGTCACTAGCTTACTGATCAGTAAGGCTCACTGGGTGAGGGTGCCTGGGAGAAATAGAGTAGAGAGAGAATGCAGTCTCTGGAAAGAGAGAAGGCCTACGTCATCTAGAAGAATGGAAGAAAGCAGTGGTCCCATCATGCAGGACGTGAAAAGACCGAGAGCCGTTGAGGAACGCTGGAGAGTGGCTTCGATTACAGAACGAATGCCAAGGGGACACTGTCCACTTCCAGCACTTCCTTCTGGTGTTGAGGCACTCTCACCTTCCTCCACTGTTGGAACTTGTTCATCAGAAACACAAAAGCGATGGAGCAGCAGTCATAGTTCATTTCCGTGGAGGATTAGACAAGGGGACCAAGAATATAGTTCCTTGGTAGAACCCTTACCTATCATGTGTGAGGCCACAGGTTCAATCCTCAGCACCGAAAAGAAGAAACAGGAAAGGTTTCCTTTGGGGTACGTGCAACCCCACTGCATGGTTGAGTTAAAGGAAAGATGTTCGTGTGAAGAATACAGCATGCCTCCGCCTGCAAAGACAGCTAAGCGTCTCTGTGCATTGAACAAATGGACGACGGTGAGTGGCAGCCTTGAGCATGACCCAGGTGGGCAACTTGAGTTCCAGTGCTGCTTCTGCTTCCTGTCTTGAGAACACAGACTAGCTTCTCTGAGTCCTTGGTGCCTTGTCTGACGGTTGTGTCTTCTGGGCTCTTTAAAATTAGGTCATATTGGGCTAGACAGCGGTGGTGCATGCCTTTAATTCCAGCACTCGAGAGGCAGGCAGATCTTTGTGAGTTCGAGACCAGTTTGGTCTACAAGAGCTAGTTCCAGGACTGGCTCCAAAGCTACAGAGAAACCCTGTCTTGAAAAACAAACAAACAAAACCAAAAGGTCATATTGGTATAACATCTGGCTTGGTGCCTGGAACCCAATAGTCCCTTAGAATGTACATCATTTTCATAGTTACTTTGACTTCGGAGAGGTCTTCCTGTAACCTCTACTTCAATAGAGATCCTGAAAACTTAGCCTAATCCCTCTTCCACGTGAGGACATTCCTGCCATGCTATATTCACTTGCTTTGATTTTCTTCGGGGTGGTGTTCTCAGGTGTTCTTGTTGGCCACTTAGGTCAAGTCCTGAGCTGTCTTCACCCTGATCCCCATGGTCCCAGCCCATAAGGCTCCTCCTAGATCCACTAATGATTACACCTACCAGCTGGGTTTGCCTAGGATTGTCGTACTGCTCCCACAAGCTTCAAATGCAGACGTTTACTGATTGTCTCTCTTTGATGATGACTTTGACATGGCGATTGTTCAAATGAAAGTTCTGTGTAGTTTTCATGCTTGCAAGAGCATGTGTTTAGAGGAGTTAACTTCAACAGGAGCATGAGAAACCAATTTCCCTGGTGTCCTGCGATTATGCATCAAGTCTGCTTCCTTCCCCACCTTCTCCAGATTCACATAACACATATAGAAAATTGAATGGTGATGTGGACAATAAATGGCATTTAGCAGTTCCCTGCCTGGCTGGGAAAGATTTAGCTGTCAATCATTTATTGGACCTAGATATTCTATGATATACAGTCCAGAGCTCCCTAGTCTTTACCTACTCAGGCTGTGCTGCGGTTTGCTCCTTCATCTGTTCATTCAGCGTGATGCATTCAGTAATAGTTCTCTTGAGAAACAGAATTGCTAGAATAAAGATTACACAGTATCAGCTGGATAGTCTAACAGCGACTGTCTTCATGCTAGAGAGGCTGAGAACTCAGTGGTTGCTCAGTCCATGAGTCTGAATGTCTCAGCAGTACTGGAAGCCTAGAGGATCCCTGGAGAGTCGCTGGTCTTCAGTCTTCACTAGAAGCCATTAGAGCTGGGTTCTGATGTCAGTGAAGGAATACAGCGGCGGCAGCAATGATGCTGACGGACTCATAAATAAGACGAACTTGCCAGCAAGATGCAAAGTCAAGCCGACAGAAAGATAAAAGATTTTCTCTCTGACCACCTAGCGTCTGGCTGCCAAGGCAAGGTGTCGCCCACAGTTAGGGCGGCTCTTTCCACTTCAGTTAACCTGATCAAGAACAGCATCACCAGGGTGCCCAGCAGTTTGCCTATTACCTGATTCCAGATCTAATCAAGTTCACAGCCAAAACTAGCCATTACAAGCACTTATCCACTTTGTGCCAGTTCCATGCCGGGCACACACGTCTATGATCTCATCTTCTCCCGCGATAACGAGTCAGGCGCTTAACTATCTTCATTGTCATAAGTGACTGAGTATCGATAACTGAAATTTCTTATCTGCTTTTCCGTGAGCATAGTTGAAAACAAAAACTATGGTTCTGACTTCCAAATCAGGGTCCTGAGATTCCCCCACTGCTTTCATCATACTGTGAAAGGCTGCCTATTCTATAGTGATTCCCCACTGTATCTACGTTTGAAGATGGGGAAGTGGATGAGGTAGGTGGTTAGCAGCCTGCCCTGCAGACTGAGGTGGTTGGGTCTCAGCCCAGAGTCCGGCTCATTGCACAAACCTAAAGCTTGCCCTTTGCCTTCCCTGCCCCAGGCCCTGCCATGTATCCTGAGTCTGTACTCATCTGAGCACCTGAGCTTTCCGAAGTGGCCGCCGAGGTAAAGACATCTCATGAGGAGAGCAGCTGTGCTTCTTGGCCTCCAGGCTGTGCACAGTTGCCACTCTGCTCCCGAGTTTCCTGAAGGATTAAGTCGATCCGGTTACCGAGAAGTTCCAGATTCCTTATAGAAATTGCCTCTGCCCAAGGTGTCCATGGAAGATGGAGCGAGCATCTGTTCATGGTGCTGCTCTGCTGTAGAACATCCAGAGTCCATCTATAGCTGGCCATCCATTTACAGGTGCCTCGGCAGCATGTGTGAGGCTCTGACTGAAGCTTCACGTGCACCTCAGAAACATGAGGACAGGAGGAACACTTAGTCGTCCGTCACCAAAACATGTGCCTTGGGCCCTGAGCCAGGCACCATAAAGACCTCTAGGTCTCAGCTCTCAGTGACATGAATTTATTTATTTATTTATTTATTTTTTCTTTTTCTTTTTTTTTTTTTTTTGGTTTTTCGAGACAGGGTTTCTCTGTGGTTTTGGAGCCTGTCCTGGAACTAGCTCTTGTAGACCAGGCTGGTCTCGAACTCACAGAGATCCGCCTGCCTCTGCCTCCCGAGTGCTGGGATTAAAGGCGTGCGCCACCACCGCCCGGCTCTCAGTGACATGAATTTAATGTCTTGGGGGACATTGGACATAAGGGTGCTGATACGACTTCAAAGAGTCACACAGGAGAGAAAACAAATGGACCTATCAGGAAGATCATTGGCCTTGACATGAAGAGACTGGGTTTCCAGGTTTGCTGGATGCTAATCAGAGTTCTTCAGTCTGGACTCAGGTGCGGGGGTTTCCTCAATGCCCATTTGTGCCCCTCAGGCTCCTGATCCTGAGCATGGGTTTTAGTCCACACTTTAGATAATTAAGTTCTTTTATCTGACCCCAGAATCTTCCTCTGGACTGCTCTTTCTGAGCCGCCAATTACCCCTTCTCTGGCACTGGCCTTACTTAGAGAGTGCCGGGAAAAAAATGGAGAGATGGTTTAAAACCCCGAGGTCACATGGAACATCGCCACTTACTAACAATAAACCACATCTTCTCGGGTTGGCTTTGTGGTCCAGTCTCATGAGTATGATACACACTGGTCACATTTTCCTCGTGGACTTAGGGGTAAAAAGAAATACCTCTGTGTTTCCTCTAAGTTAACTGTGAATGCCGGCTTTTAGCATGATTCATTGGGAAGAGATGAATCAGAAAGTGGAGGGAACAAGGTGGAAAGAGAAGACGGCAGGCAAAGAGATAACTTCATTCAGAGCTCCAGCTTCCCTGGAAACTCGGAGAGCAAATGCTCCATAACTCATGATGCCTTGTCTTCACAGTTTTTTAAACTTTAAGGGCGTGGCCATCACAAGTTGCTAACTGTCTAGGTGATAAAGAAGGCACAGCAGTTTAGATAGGAAGAGCTTTCAAGTTACAAAAACACTCTGGGGACTGCTCACCAGAATTTGACTTATTTATTTATTGTGTGTGCGCACTTGAATGATTCAGGATAGGTACGCACATGCCACAGTTGTGGAGTTGCTTCTCCCTCCTTATGTGGGTTCTGGGGACTAGACTCGAGTCATCGGCCGGACCTGGCAAGTTCTTTTATCTTGGAGCCATCTCACCAGCTCCACAGAACTTGACTTTTTTAGCATGGAGCGATATGCTGGAGAGTTTTGTCAGCTTGACTCAAACGAAGAGAGCCTGGAAAGAGGGACCGCCTTTTCTTAGTTAACGGTTGATGTGGTAGGGCCTCGTCCCCTGTGAGTGGTGTCTCCCTTGGACATGTGGTGGTTCTGGGGGATATAAGAAAGCAGGTTGAGTAAGCCGTGGAGAGCAAGCTAGTACGCCGGATTTCTCCATGGTCTCTGCTTCAATTCCTGCCTCCACGTTCCTGCCTTGAACTCCTGCCCAGACTTCTCTTGATGACAGACTACCATGTGGGAGAGTAATACAAACAAGCCTTTCCCTCCATAAGCTGCTTTTGGTCAGTGTTTTGTCCACAGCAAACAAAGTAGGGCAAATAGAATCTCAATAGTTTTGTTCACCAACCAGGACCCCACAAAAGAGTGCCATTTTCTAACAGTGAATCTCAACTGGAGGCAGCTTTGCCTGTTGTCACGACCTTTCGGAGATATTTGACAATATTTAGAGATATTTTTGGTTGTTGTAAATGGAGGGAAGGAATATACTGCTAACATTTGATGGAGAAGATGAAAAAAACTTCAGAACCACAATCCAATAGTCTTTTGAAGGATTGTTAGCAAGGCATGGAGTTATTCTAGTTACTCTTACATTACTGTGAAGAGACACCATAACCAAGACATCTTAGAGAAGAAAGACTTTATTGGGGGCTTGCAGTTTCAGAGGGGGAGTCCATGTCCACCATGGCAGGGAGCATGGCAGCAAGCAGGCAAGCGTGGTGCTGGAGCTGAGAGCTTAGAGCTGATCCAAAAACAGGAGGGAGGGAGGGAGGGAGGGAGGGAGGGAGAGAGGGAGAGAGAGAGAGAACTCATTGAGAATGATAAAGGCTTTTGAAACCTCAAAGCCTACCCTCACCGACACACCTCCTTCAACAAGGCCACGCCTCCCAATCCTTCCCAAACAGCTCCATTAGCTAGGGACCAGGCACCCAAACATATGAGCCTATGGGAGTCATTCTCATTCAAACCACTGCACAGGTCATGGTGAAAATGTGGGCTTAGAAGTCTGCCTCAACGCTTTGAATGTGGCCTGTGCCCCTGCAAGGATAGGTGTGATGATGCTTCAGTAACCTGTAACCAGTCCCGAATACACAGCAACGGAGACAGCGAAGGTCCTGCATTGGAGTCAGGCTGAAGCGTCCTACAGCAGAGAATTCCCAGCCTCTGTGTCAGCAGTGGTCAGGCAGAGGAATTTGCATATAAACTGTTTGATTTTGGTGTGGATTTCACAATGGTTCTCAGTACTGATGCCTATTTTCAATAGTTTGGCTTTCAAAAATACTTTTGAGTTTAACTCAGAGCGAGGTGCTGTCTCGGGTGCTCTGGCATCCACTCTTGGGTTTTGATGTGGGATTCCCTCGGCCTGAGTTTTTTGAGTTCTGACATTAATTTCTGGGCTAGGTGATGACTAGGCCAGTCACAGAGTAAAAGAGGAGACTCTGGGTTCTGCAGTGGCTCAAAAGTCTTAAAAGTCTTAGTTTTGTTTTTGAATTTGTGTTCCATAGTGAGGACAAACGGGGCAGTGAAGTCCACATGAGGCTCGCAACCTGAACTCAGTGCAGCCCTGACTCCTGCTGCCTCTACCCCGGGCTCAGAGGAGTTCCTACTCTCCACTCTCTACCTCCACACTGGGCCCACTGCTGCCCCTTGCTCCTGTCAGAGGCCTAGAGCAAGTATAAACCAGGTGGTGGTGGCGCACGCCTTTAATCCCAGCACTTGAGAGGTAGATGTAGGTGGATCTCTGTGAATTGGAGATCAGCCTGGTCTACAGAACAAGTCCAAGGGCAGCCTGGGCTACACAGAGAAACCTTGTCTCAAGAAACCAAAAAAAGCCGAAGAAGGAGGAGGAGAAGGAGAGGGAAGGAGGGAGGGAGGGAGGGAGGGAGGGAAGGAGGGCGGGAGGAAGGAAAGAAGAAAGAAAGGAAGGAATAAGAGCCATAAGAGAAGCAGGTCTCAGGACCTGAAGAGGTTAGGAGCTGTGCTCCAAGAAGTATTTCCATGCCTGCAGCAGAACATTAAATACCCCAAACAAACAAACAAACAAAACAACAGAGAGAGACATTGAGAGAGAGTGTGTGGGAATATTATTTTAAGGTGTGTTACTTTTGTTTATGTTGCATTTGCTTAACTCTGTGAAGCTGTGATTCTTTGCCTGTCTAAAACACCTGATGTATATCTAATAAAGAGCTGAATGGCCAATAGTGAGGCAGGAGGGAGGAATAGGTGGGGCTGGCAATGAGAGGAGAAATCTAGGATCTGAGGATCTGGGAATGAGAGAGGAAGGAGGAGGACTTCAGGGACCAGTCACCCAGTCACCCCGCTTCACATCCAGACATGGAGTAAGAAGGAAATAGAAAGTATACAGAAATAGAGAAAGGTAAAAGCCCCAAGGCCAAAGATAGATGGGAAAATTTAAGTTAAGAAATGCTGGCAAAAAAATAAATAAATAAAAATAAAACAAAACAAAAAAACAAGCTAAGGCCAGGCACTCATAACTAAGAAATAAGCTTCTGTGTATGATTTATGTGGGATCTGGGTGGCGCTCACTTCCCCAAAAGTAAAAAACAACTACGAGAGAGAGAGAGAGAGAGAGAGAGAGAGAGAGAGAGAGAGAGCGCATTTATGTGAAGGTCAAGGGACAACTCTTGGGCATCCTTCACTCCTTCAGCCTCGCTTGAGACAAGGCGCTCTCCTGTTCCTGTCCCACTGCATATGCTGTGGGACCATATGCATAAGCTAGCTGCTCCTGACGATTTGAAAGGAAAATGTCCCCCGGAGGCTGTCTGTTTGAATAATTGGTCCCCAGTTGGTGCTGCTGTGGGAGCCTTATGGGTCCTTTAGGAAGTATAGGCTTACTGGGGAAAGTGTGTCCCTGAGGAGGGGGAGGGCTTTGAGAGTGTATAGCCTTCTCCACTTCTCTGCTTCCTGTGACTGTTGAGACGTGATCTCCTAGCTTCCCACTGCCGTGCCTACCCTATCACGATGGACTCTTATCGCTCTGGAACCTTTAAGCCAAAATAAACTCTTCCTTCTGTGAGTCATTTTTGGTTTTGATGTTTCATCATAGCAAAAGACGACAAAGGCACTGGGCCACACGTTTTGGGGTGATTCTCTTCTCTCTGCCTCCCATCTCCTCATAGGAGCATCTACTCCCATCTCCATGGGAGCACCAGCCCCCCATCTCCCTACAGGAATAACAGTTTCCCCATCTCCCTATGGGAGCACCAGCCCCCCATCTCCCTATGGAAACACCAGCCCCTCCATCTTCCCAGGGGAGCACCAGCTCCCCATCTCCCTATGGAAACACCAGCCCCTCCATCTCCCCAGGGGAGCACCAGGCATGCAGACGTGTGCCTCTGCGTTTGTCTTTTCCTTGCTCGAGTTCTGGCAACCAGGTTGTTGACATGGTGTGGAAAGGTCTTTTACCCAGTGAGCCACCTCACCAGCCTCTATATTTAAACCTTCCTACCAAAAGGTTCTGGTGCCCTTCTGCTGCAGGGAAACACCAAACTCTCTTGGCAATGCTTCAGACCAGACACAATCTTACACGTTGCTAAAGACCTTTGGAAATTTGTGTTTTCCCCAGAGTCACATGGTAAAGTCCCAGTTCCCACTGTAGGGATGTGAGGAAGAGAGGCTTTCCAGGGGTGAGTGGTTATAAGAGGGCTCGTGAAGGAGCTAGTATCTGCTATGGTGTGACTATTCAATGTCCGCTGTCAGCATGCGTGTTGGAACTGTCAGCCATGGGCAGGTGGAAGCTTTTTTAGGAGGGAGACGAGGCCTTAGGGCAGTCTGGCCCTGCTGGAGGAAGTGGGTCACTGAGGGTGGGTTGCATGGCTTACAGCCCAGCTCTGGGGTCTGCTGAGATGTGAAGGAGCCATTGCACAGTCCTGCCGCCAGAGTTGCCCACCGCCACGCCTTCCTGCCATGGTGGGTGTTCCTTCCATCTGTGAGCCAAAATAAATCCCCCTCTTTTAAATTGCTTTGTTAAAAAAAAATAATTAAGTTGTGTGTGTGTGTGTTGTGTGTATGTATGTATGTGTGTGTGTGTAGGCACCCATAGAGGCCAGAAGAGGGCAAGAGGGCATCAGATCCCCTGGTACTGAGGTTACATGTTGTGAACATGTAGAGGGATCCAAACTCTAGGCCTCTGAAAGACCAGTAAGCACCCTTAACCACAGAGCCATCTCTCCAGCCCCTTAGGTGGTTTCTTGCTATGATAAATGATTAAAATCACTACTGCAGTGCTATAATCAATCAAACAAACAAATAAACAACCCTCCAGAAAGCTGCTCCCCTTGGCCATGTGAGGACAGAGCGAGACCTATCTGCGGGCCAGGCAGGTCTGTGTCCTCATCTACCAAGACCTAAGACCCATCTTAGATTCCCAGCCTCCAGAGCTGGGAACAGTACACGTTTGCCATTCAGCCTTGGTCCTCCTGACAGCAGCCCACGTGGATTGAATTACGTGTCCCGGAGTAACTTAATTCCAATATTATTAAAGAGGAATGAAGCGCTCCTGCCGTATCAGTAGCTTGGACACACGTTCATACGGCTGTGTGAGCAGTCATCTAAGACTCCTGGCCTCTGGCTGTCCTCTTAGTGATTCTGGCTTGTCGGAATCAAGCCTTATGTGTCTGGACGGGACTTTCTGGCAAGGCTCACAGTAAAAGGCCAAAAGACAAACAGCAGGGACATCTCCAAACTGGGAGGAGCCTCTGTGGTTGTGCCTATCTGCTAATTATGTTTGTGCACGGGAGAATGTAATCTTGTAGTTGCTTCCCTTAGAACATTCCTCCCAAATAGTAAGGCCGTGGGGGGAGAGAGAGAGTGGTCACCTTCCTGTGGTCACTGGAGGCCGTTAGTGTTTACCAAAGTCCCTGATGAGGGGTGAATTGCTGGTCTGGCTTTGATCGTGACTCACTGGCACGTAGTAACACGGCTCTGTTTTCTGTCTTGAGCTGTTGGCCCTGCTGAGGACTTTGGAGGTTTATGACTGGCCCCATGACCAGTGAGTAGAAGAGAGGCCGCCACAGCTCTGGACTAACTGGATCTAGAGTGTGAGCTCTCACCTCTGGGACCCTCGGACAGATCAGCAGTCCCGCCAGATTCCCAGACTCCTGTGTGGGCCACTGTCAGTGACTAAGGGAAGGCTAAGGGACTTCAGCCCCTGTGCCTCACATTGCTCAAGGCCCCCAAACTAAGAGTACGGGAGGGACTGAACCCCAGTCTACTCTGGGCGCCAGGACTCAGACTTTGTTGGAGGACTGGGTATTCTTATCTGCCCCCTGACAGGAGGATACCTTTTAAAACTCATGGAGATGCCTCCAACAGACAAACAGCTATAAGAATACATAGTTTTCGGTTCTATCTTTTTGTTTCTCTCCCTACAGCTTATCAATCCTTGGCAGCCAAGGACACTCCTACAAAGTATTGTTAGGCCTGGTTAACAACACAGAATTTTACGGCCCATCTTGTTTGCCATACTCAGAGGCTCTGGGACAAGCACTTGGGTGCATCCACATGGCAGCAAGTCATTTCAGTGTTCCCTGACGGCCACTCAGTTCCAGCTCTGGACCCATTACTGGGTTTCAGACCAGCTCTTGGCTTCTGGACGGAACCCCAGTGGGCCCTGCTCCTTCCATACTTACTGAGTGCTGGGCCTTGCCAGTGTCGGGTCTCCCCCAGCTCTGAATGCAGCTCAGTAGCAGGCACCTGGGCTAGGGCCTCTCGTTCTGGGGTGACACCGGCCTGCCATGCCTTGCACACTTGAGGCTTCCCCTGTCCACTCTGCATTCTTGTTATAATAGTCTGTGAAGCCTGAGGACCCCTTGGAACTTCACTTCTAAATTCCTCAGGGCTCCCACTGAGGACCAGGTCAGGGGAGTGCTCAGTCTTATAGCATCTGTCTCTATTACACCCTAAGAGCCTGTCTTAGTCCCCAGCAAGGAGACATCAGACTGAGGGCGGAAATCACCAGCACAGCTTGGACCTTTCTTTCCTCTTCAGTGATGCCTCACCCATGTCTGCGGTGGAAGAAGCAAGGCTGTGCAGGGTTTCTGGTTTGTAGGTTTCAGGAAGCAAGGGAAAGGCTCAGCTCTCATGTGTGAGTCACTGTGACTGCATGCTCCAGCAGGAAGCATCTCTTCAAGCTAAGGAAACTGACAGCCAAAGGTTGGATGTTCATCTTGTAGTGCTCAGCGTGCCATTTGGTAGTTCCTCAGCAGCTTAGGGTACAGCAGCTTCTCCCTGGAGGAAATGAATCAATCTCGGTGACACCGCATCATTGTGGTCCTGGCATGGACTCTTACTCTTGCATATACTGTATCCCACCTGATCCTCTCAGAATACTAAGGGCTGCTAGCTACCACCGCGTGACTCTGCATACTGACATGTGTGTGAGACCCTGTGTGTGTGTCTGCACTTTTGGGATCATGTCTGTGTAGGTGCACATGTGTGCACATGCGTGTGGAAACTGGAGTTGTCACCCTTCGTGTTTCTTTGAGGCAGGGTCTCTTGCTGGCCTGGACTTCGCTCTGTAGGCTGGCTAGCCGGTAAGTTCCAAGAAGCCGTTTCTACTTCCTCAGCACCGGGATTACAGATGCATTCCGCCAGGCTCTGTTCTTTAAATGTGGTTCCTGTCACATTTTAAGGTGACGTGCAGAGCACACCACCCCAGTTTTAGTGGCCTTGTTCTTAAGGTCCTGGGGAGAACTCGTAAGGGACGGCCAGTCCTGTGACAGGGGATCTGCAAATCCCAGTGGTCACTTTCTAGGGCCAGGATAAAAACAGCTCTTGAGGATTTTCTGGGTATTGTTTTGTACTTTTCTGAATGACCACGTGAGTTCCCATGAATGCATGTGTTGTGCCAGGCTAGGAAGTCCCTGAAATGAACAATCCTAGTCTTCATGGCTTAGTATGTGTGTATGTTCATACGTGTGTATGTTTAGGGGTTGTGTGTATATTCAAGTGTGGTTTACCAGCTGCGTGGGAAGTCTACAAGGGTGTTCTGGGATTGTAGAGGAACCAAGAGAGGAGGATGGAGCCAAATGCTATTAAAGGGAGGTCTCCTGGAGAAGAGGCATCAAGAATAACTAGAGAAGCTAGACCACAAATTAAATAACTAGCTTAACTAGCTAACTAAAAACAAGGCCAGCTCTCTTAAGGGATTAGAGAAAAACTAAGGTAACCAGGACTTATCAGGCAAACAGGAAACAAAAGGGAAAATCAGAGACATGAACCTGATGTTTTATATCGCATTTCCCTTAAGGCCCTTGTGACTTATCAGGAAGCGTCTGAAAAGTCCACAGGAAGGTGGTTCCCGAAAGTCTAAGAATCTATGTGAAAATTCTGACAGTCCTCACGTATTGGGGGATTCAAGTTCTGCATAAAAGGGAAGGTCCTGGCTTTTAGAGCAGACCTTCAGTGCGGCCAGTGAACATCACTGCATGAGGAGCAAGGACAACTGGCCAGACGCTGGTCTTCCAGAAACACATTGCTTCCAGTCCCTTCCGCCTCTGTGTTAGGAAACAGAGAGAAGGAAATCCTCCCAGAGACATTGTACCATAGAGATTCCCCCACAACTTTCAAAGGAAATGGCAGACTTTAATGATAAAACATTAGCAGACGTTCCAAAGGACGAGAAGCAAAGGTCAAAAGAGTCAGATTGTAGGAACAGAGCCACCAGCGATCTGGACTCTGAGGTTAACAAACACAGTCTTCTGAATAACCGAGTCAGCCACAAGAGAGTGATGGCCCAGGGAAGAATTTTACAGAGAGCTGATGCGATAGAGAGAAAAACAAAACAAATAGAAAAACTCTAACTGAAAAGCTAGCAACTGAACCAAGGACTTCATATGCGGGTTTAATTGCAGATGTGATGTCAGAACGTTAGTAACTTTGAAGGAGAACACTAGTAAATATTCAGACTTAGAGGAAAGGCAGACAAGGACGGGAAAGAAGTACCAGGATGCACAGAGCATGGCCGTGTGTCTTCATGGGAACCCTAGGAGTATGTGTGCTGACTCAGTACATGTGTGTCTGAGGCTTTTCTGGGTAATGTCAGGGTCAAGCTCTTTGCACGGGGGTTTATTGAAAGCTTCAAAGCCCTAAATTTAAATAAGTGTTGAGTCTTTGTATGGAAGTAATGCAAGCCAGGGAATAATGACGCTGCATGTTTAAAATGATAAATTGTTTAAAATGAGTGACATTTTAATAAATAGTCAACTTACAAATCGACACTAGGTTGGATAAACACACTATATTTGCACAGTGAACTGTGTTATAAGAAAATCAAAAGAATTGGGTCCATAGGTATTAATATGGATGATTCTCACAAAATTAAAGAAGCCAGATATAAAGGTGTGTGCTATGTGATTTCACTTCGACTTCAAATTTTGGCAAACTTACCAAATTGTAATGGTAGTAGAATATTAGCTGTTTCTTGGGATGGGGTCTGGGAAGGAAACTTCTGGGGCATTAGTAATATTCTAACTCTTGATTTATATGGAGGTTACTTGAATCTACCAATTTGGTAAAAATGGATCAAGCTGTGTATAAAGGACCTATACATTTTGCTACATTTGTTCCACCTGCTATTAAAATATTTCCTTTTGAAAACAGAGATTATGAGGCTGGGGAGACAGCTCATCAGGCAAAGCCGCTTGTTGCTAAGGATGATGGCCTGGGATTGATCCCCAGGACCCATGCGTGGGAAGAGAGAACCAGCTCTGGCGAATCGTCTTCTGATCGTCACAAGTGTACTGTGTCCCCCAAATAAATGAATGGATGCAGTGAAAGATAAGTACAGAAAAGCAGAAGTGATGGGAATTCCTCGCAGGGCACCTAGCAGAAAGAAATAGCATTGGGGAAAATTAGGAGTAGCTTGACGCTGCTAAGCATAGAGATTGGATGGGTTCCAGAAACACTGAGGCTGAAGATGTAGGAAAAGCAATAGGATGGGCTGTGCCTGTATCACAATAGGGTTTCACCTGTCTTCCGAGGGCAGCAGAGGAACACAAAAATGTCTAAGTAGGAGGTGACATAATAGCATTTAATTTTTAAAGACTCCCTACATCAAATGGTGAAGGGAGTTAAAACAACGACAGTAAACATAACAAGCAAGAATAGCAGCAACAGCAGCAGCAGCAGCAACAACAACAGGAGCAACAGCAGCAGCACCAATAACAGCAGTAACAATAACAACAGTAGCAACAGCAGCAGCAACAACAACGAAACAGGTATAGGAAGATTAGATTGGAGGGTTAGGGGTGGGGAGATAGCTTTTAATAAAGTGCTCGCCTTAAAGACACAAAGACCTGAGTCCAATCCCTAGAATGCACACTTAAAAAAAAAAAAAGTCAGGCATGGTGGCTTGCACTCATCTCAGCTCTGAGAAGGCGGAGATGGTAGATCCCTGGGTTGCTGGCCAGACCATCTAGCCAATTTTGTGAGTTTCAGGCCAGTGATGGACCCTGTCCAAAAAAATAAACAAAGCGGATGGCACCTGCGGCATGACATCTGAGACTGCCCTCTGACCTCCACACGCAGGCACACCTAGGGATACATCCATCTCATGTACATATGCACTGCACACACAAAGATGCAAACCCTCAACCCTCCAACCCACCCGACATGAACACATGAAAAGATTAGATTGGATGCTCTTCCAAAAACCCAGAGTTATTATTTAATTTATTATTTTTTTTGTAATCCTGGAATCAGGGCAGCCACTGGGAGGTGAGGAGGGAGGTGTAAAGAGGCGAAGACTTAAAAAACATTTAGGCTTAGATCATAATACTGGTAGACCTTGATTTGTAGTGGGAAGTGAGGACGATTCCTTCAGCTGTAACACATGACCACTTAAGCAGTGGTTCTACCCAGTGGGGCAGAAAAAACTCCAGAGTTCAGGGAAGGGACAAAGGCACGTTCAAGTTAGACAGCTTGGACAGGCTCACTAGATAAGGCAGTGCCCAAGTCGAGCGCTGTTCTTAGGGAGCTATTTTGGGTCTCCTGTTTGCCTGGGATGGATGGCCACTTTAAATGGCAGGTCTCTGATGTTCTCCACAATGACTGGTTTTCTTGCTTTTTCTGGGCACAGCACACATTTAAGACACAAAGCCACGGTTGTCGGCGACAGATCCAGTGGCTGCGCTGCCCTGGGGTCTGAGACACTTCGCCGCGCTGTCCTCTGCTGCCCCACACAAAGGCCGTCTTATACACGCTATCTATTTCCGTCAGTTTTTATGAGTGCCGTGGAATATTTTCAAGCTATCCATTTTTAAGCATTATCGCTTGGCAGTTAAGAAAATAGATCCATTGCGAGCACGGGGCGGCGAGGGGCGGGGGAGGGGTGGGTTCTGAAAAGGGATTTAAAAATAGCTCAGGGCGCTAGACAGCTGCAGCTATTGGAACCGGAGCCCTTTGCTTGCACCTCTGCTCGTTTCCATTTCAGCCTTGCAGCTGGACATCCGTTCTTCCTTGTCGGGAACAGATGCTAAGGGAAGAAGGTACGGGCAGAGCCCCTCTCGACTCGAGGTCACCCCTTGGCACTCCCGCCGGCTGAGAGGTACCATGGTGAGAGGGCACCTTGCAATCTTGGGCTTGAAAAAGCATTTCCAACACATCTTTATATTTGGAAATGAAAAGAATAAGCCTGTTGGCATTGTCATGCAAATTATAGGACACAGATTGGATAAGGCCCCGTGGCTGGTAAGGATGGCAGAACACACATTGACAGAAAACAATGATTTCCATGCGTTGCTTCAAAGAGCCTGGGACAATTCCATGAAGTGGTTATTTTTGCCAGTGCTGTCTTACAAGTGTCAAAACTGAGGGTGGGAATGGAGGAGGCTGGGCCAGACTCCATAGCCTCTGCTCTTAGACAATGCAGGATCTCACACACACTGCTTTGTAACTGGGGTGTGTGTGCTTTTGATGCATCTCGGAAGGGTCGTAATGCATTCAAGAGTAGACAAATAGGTAGGTGGTCATTCACTCAGGTTCCCATCTCTCCATCCCACAAGTAGGCAGTGTGTGGCAAGTGTGTGGCACCAGCAGCTTCCCTGCTGGCCTTTCCTTCCTGATTCGGTTCTAACGCTGTAAAGTTGTGACTCTGGACCACGGACCGCAGCTAAAAGGTCTGGGGACAGTAGCCCATATGCCTTGCTGAACTCTCTAGAAACAACAGCGCTCTCCATGGGGCCCAAACAGTCCTTGTGCATGGACTTAACGATCAGAGAAACACTTTGCAGGGGCAATTGTCACCCCTGAGCTTTTGTGGGTCACTATCAGTTGCCTAGCGGTTTCTCCACTCAGCCAAGAGGCGGTGCAGTTCTGACGGGTAGATCTGAGCTCACAGTTTTCACTCACTTCAGAACATGAGAAGGCTGAAATGGATCCAGGGCACAAACGGTTTGTTGACATACTTTCTGCCATTTGATACATTTGGCCTCTCTACACCCAGAAATGCATTGGCGGAGAGGTGAGATGCTCGGGTGTTACTGATTTAAAAAAAAAAAAATGCTTTTGAACAGCTACTGTACAGAGCTCAGTTGTTTCCTTGTGTAGATGAAGCACAATTTATTCAGCTAGACTCTTCCAGACAGGCTTTCATATTATTTACCATCTTTCA
The DNA here is from genome assembly GCF_018167655.1 of Microtus oregoni. NCBI lineage: Eukaryota > Metazoa > Chordata > Mammalia > Rodentia > Cricetidae > Microtus > Microtus oregoni. The sequence continues at coordinate 31,626,494 of NW_024543081.1, read as the reverse complement.
TTTTCACAAACATTGTTGAGCTAAAAACATTTGTCATTTTGCCAAATATTTCTTTGGGATTAAGGTGACATTGCTTGGCTCAAAAGGTGCATGTATTTAAAAATTAACAACCTAAGTGTGCGTTTTTCAGATAGACTCTCCTAATGTTAGAGCTAGTAACAGCCCCAGGCCAAATACTCAAGCCTCTCCCTGCTTACACACTATAAATACTTAAATACTCAGGCCTATCTCCCCACCCCGTCTCCACTGCTGCTTACAAACTCAACAAGGAAACAGACTTTTGTCTCATTTTTGAATTGCATTTTTAATTTATGTTTTAATTAACATAAATTAAAGTTTTGTTCATTGAGACAGGGTCTCTCTCCATAGCCTTGACTGTTCTGGAACTCTCTGTGAACCAAGCTGGCCTCGAACTCACAGAGATCCACCTGCCTCTGCCTTCCAAGTGCTAGGATTAAAGGCGTGCGCCTCCATGCCTGATGGGATAATAGATTTATAATTGTGAGTTACTGCTTTTAGACAAATATATTGGTATCAATTCTTGTATAATGAAACAAAGTTAAATTATATGGACTATTGTATGCATGCATGTTTCTACCTCTGTTTAAAACATTTTTATGTATTGACATATATTGTATTGATATATATATTGTATATATTTACCATATTGCAGTGTACATTTCTACCTCTGATTAAGATACTTATATAATATTTGTGTATTGATATATATTTACCTACTGCAATGTATATTTGTACATTGTTTATATTTGGAGGTCATTGTCCTCATTTGTTTCACAGTCGTTTATTTTCTTAGTCTTTAAGTTAGATAGATATTGAGAATTATATAGACTAATTGTCATCTAAGTTTGTCATTTATAATTAGACTAATCAGGTTCTTTAGATATATAGAGATTATACTCAGTATAGATAGATAATCTTCAACCTCTTCAAAGAGCTGTAGAATATGGCCTTTAATCTAACTCAGAGTTTCGTGATAGTGAGACACAATTGCTCCTGGCAACACCGCTCTATTCCCGAGAGAATGTTGAGCACCAAAAACACTCCACCTGGAGCCTTTCTATTTTGGCAGAACTGGCCTTTGGGCAAAGAAATGCCCATACCTCAACCACTGACACAGATACAGAGCGTGCATCAATGGATAAAACAGGACTGTCATATCCTGCCAAGACAGGGTAAGATAGTTTTGAAAAATTCCTTGCCTTTAATAATGGTATGTCAGTTATGTTAGGCCTTAGCCAAAATTGGTTGACTCAACGTTGCAAACGAGACTTTGGGTGATTGCCCAGGTAGTCAGTTGTCTCTGTCAATTGTTGCACATTTTGGATATATCTCGTTTGTTGAGTAGTGTTTATTCCCTTCTCAGATCTTTGACTGAGTTGAAGATTATATAATTGTAGTTACTCTTTACATTATTTGGACTCCTTGAGATAGAATGTTTAGCAAAGCTTTTGTTCTCAATATTGTTTGTTATATTTATTATTTGTTGTTATTGTATGTAGTTGTATTTGGTTTAGTTCTGTCTTATTTAGACAAAAAGGGGAGATGTAGGGATAAGTCCCGCCCCTTAGGGGGCGTGTTCGCCTCGGGCTAATGTCTGCCTATAAATTTGGCGAGCAAGCTCCGAGCGCTTGCTTCTGCTTTCCTGGTCTCCGCGGGAACGGTGGTTCTGTAAGTCTATTTCTACATTAAAGCTAGCTCAGTCGGTAGAGCATGAGACTCTTAATCTCAGGGTCGTGGGTTCGAGCCCCACGTTGGGCGCCAAAAATGTAACGGCGTAAATGAATGCAGACAGAGTGTAAAAATATATATATAGCTTTAATGTAGAAATAGACTTACAGAACCACCGTTCCCGCGGAGACCAGGAAAGCAGAAGCAAGCACTCGGAGCTTGCTCGCCAAATTTATAGGCAGACATTAGCCCGAGGCGAACACGCCCCCTAAGGGGCAGGACTTATCCCTACACATGCCCCGTGAGTTGTATTTTTTAACAAGAGAAGCAGAGTATTTCTTGTGGATTTTGATTTCCTCCACATGGCTCATACCCTGTGTTTCTCTGCTGGGATGTCTTTACGGAATCCTGAGCCATTTACATCCTTAGCTTGTACTTGGGCAGTTTTTATTGGCAAGAAGAGCTTTGCATGCCAGGCCTTTGATTACCTGCATGCAAGGTTACCAGTGACCAGAGATTGGAAGGTTAGATTTAATTATGAGTTAATTCACGAATTCGGGCGATTCATTAATTTACGTAGAAATTATTCCTGTAATAATCCATCGCTGCACTGTACTCATTAATCACTTTTCATGCCAGTATTGAGCATCTGCCGTCTAGGAATGTCAGGTCTCAAGGGAGGGGGGAATCAGTTGTAGCAATCAATGTCGTCCCTCCCCCAGCGGAGGAGTTCACATTGGCCCTGGGAAGAGGGGGATTTTGAGGCACCCAGGTGGGAAGATTTTGAGGAGAGACAGTGACAGTGACACTTCCCAAAGGTTTCCCAGAGGTAGGGTTGGAGAGAAAGGGTCCCAGAGCAGACACAGTGTAGGTGTGGGGTGGGGGAGGACATCACAGGTGGAGATGAAACAGCCTAAGCAGAGGCAGCTGGAGCAGACACTGTTCTCGGAGAGGATTAACAGCAGATAAGGGGTTGGGTAGCAGTGTGAGCGGCTTTGTTAGCTCCACTCTCCCCTGCTGCTACCAGGAGTTAAGGTCAGGCTTTAGGAGATTGTTCCAGCAGTCACAAGAACAGATTGCTAGAAAAGAGACAGAGGAACCTCGGGTAGGACTGTTGCAATGGAGAGAGGCAGGGGCCAAGGGGAGCTGGTGTCAGGACACCCCCACGCCCCCAGGAGAAAAGGTGCAGGAGCCTGGGGTAGAGAGAAGAAGCCTGGGCTATTTCTACTGTCCATGGGGCCCCTCTTCTGAAAAGAGAATGGGTTTTAGAAAGTGCAGAAAGCAGTTTGTCCCATAGCAGGGAACTCTTTGTGATTCCATGGCTCACTAGATCCTCCCAGAATCTGGTTCCAAGAGGTGTGGACCAGAGGCAGTGACAAAACTCAGGTGAAGGCAAAACAGCAGGAGAGCTGTTGGGGCACGTGGCTCCATTTAACTGCAAGCAAATCCGGCTCACTGTGGCCCATGTTTCACGTGGGCTGATGCTCACAAATCGTGGGCATAAACAGTATTATCAGGACCCTCCCCGAGCTTTGAAGTTTGAGCATGCCTGACCATCATTCTTCAGGGGAGTTTCTTTGTAGTGGAAAGGTGCCTGCATCTTAGATTTTGATGGCTTTAGTCAAATAGATAGCTCTCCCTAAATATGGTTTTATTTTTCAGATGATTAAACCAAGACTCAGGATGTTGTATCATTTGCCCCTGGCTATTAAGTGATGTAATTTTATCAGAATTTGGGCCCAGGTGAGTCCATTCATTACTTCTCCTCGCCCTTTATGCTCTAAGTTCCTAAAACCCTTTCCATTGTTAAATGTTTATTCTTTTGTGGTCCTGCATAGCAACCAGCAAGCAAAATCATTCCATGGAAAGTTCTTCAGAACCTGTTCACGGAAGGGCTAGGGAGGTGGCTCGGTTGGCACAGTGCTTGTCATTCAAACACAAGGATCTGAATCCAGATCCCCAGCACCCCCATAAAGAGGCAAACATGATAGTGTGTGCCTGTAATCCTAGCGCTTCGGAAGTGGAGACAGGCTCATCCCTGGGGCTCTCTGACCAGCCGGCCTAGCCAAAGTGGTGAGCTCCGGATTCAAGAAAAGACCCTACCTAGGAAGCTAAGGTGAAAGCAATTGAAAAAGACACTTGATATCCACCTCTGCCCTCTATACACATGTGTGTACATACATACATACATACATACATACATACACACACAAGAGAGAGAGAAGTGGGTGAGGATATACTATATTCTCTCTCTATACACTATATTCTACTATAGCATTAGCACTGGATGAGGAGGTGACAGGTCCCCCAAACTAGAGCAGGTGGTGACAGCTTACAGTGGTAAAGAAACAGGTTGCGTTACAGCCCAGCTAAGAAGGGACCCTAGGGACTTCCTTGGAGGAAAATTGGTAGCATCCAGGCAGTTGTACCTTCATCCAGAAAACAAAACAAGGCAAGACAACCTTGACAAGGAATTAGGAACTTGGAATTCTTCCCATCAACTGAGCTAACTTGGCTTCTTGTGGCATCTCTGCCCCAAAGGGGCGACAGTGGGGAAAGAGAGATGCCGCCCCTGAAAGTTCTGCTTCTTGGTCCCATTGGATTCACCACAGCTCCTGGCTTCTCTCCCTTCCTGCCTCCCAGTTGATACATGTCAACTTCATGTAGTCTGGAAGTGACAAGTCCTGAGTCAAGGAGCCTCCCTCAGCAGTATGCAGCCTGCCCTGGGTGGTGGCCTGGAGTCTGCTAGCCTGGGAAATGGAAAAACGTGACTCAACCTGTCATCATGTGTGGAGTGAGGGTGCTCATACACCCAGTCAGAGGGGTGCTGGAGGATCAAATGAAATCATCACTTTTCCCCGTTTCCCAGACTCCCCAGAGTGCTGAGGTGACAACTTCTGACATCTGGCACCGAGGAAGTGAGGATAAAAATAATGATCCTCTTAAAGAACACCAACCACGAGCTAGACAGAGTTCAAAGACCCCCTGACTAGACCCAGGTAAATATAGACCAGACTTCTTTTCCAAGTCTCGATGTATGCTGTGTTAGCTATCTTTTGCTCCCTGTCCCAGTTTGCTTTCTATTGCTGTGAGAAAGCACTGTCACCAAAAGCAATGTTTTATGTGTGCAGGCATTTTGCTTGCATGTATGTCTATGTGCTAAATACATGCAATGCCTGTGTAGGTGAGAAGCGGGCCCTGGATCCCCTGGCTCTGGAATAACAAATGATTGTGGCCTGCCTTGTGGGTGCTAGGAATTGAACCTGGGTCCTCTCAAAGAGCAGTCAGTGCTCTTAACCATTGAACCACCTCTCTAGTCCCAACTATTGATGCTTTTGGTGATATTGCTGCCTTTAGGGACAGAGATGTCATAAGAACCCAAGATAACGCAGGTGATGAAGAACCCAGATCTGATATTTCCTTATGAAAGATTTTTCTGGAGTAGTTGCTAGAGAAAGAGACAAAGGTGGAAGCTACAATGTCTTTCATGATGGCTCTACAGAAGTGACATGATGTCAATTCCACGACATATGAATGACTCCATGGGTCAGTGTAGGGGGGGCCTGTAGAAGGACAGGATTCCAGGAAGCAAGTGTCCCTGGACTATTTTGAGGACTGGTTCCCTGTGTATGAATTCCCTTGACTAGGGGTGCACCAGGGATGCTTATTTAAAGGAGACGGGTAGAGAAGAAAGTACTCAGTGTGAGAGGCTCACGTTCCCATGAACACTGCTTCCAGAAACAGAGTTCCATGTCAGCATCAGCATCAGGCAGTGGTGATGTCTCTAGGATGGGAACCTGAAAGAGATGGCTTAGGAATTATTCACAGCCTTGTTGGATGAGTCTGTGAACCACCAAGCATACGGTAGGCTCAAGCTGCTTAAGTGGTTAGAAAGAGTTCTGTCATCTACAGTGTTGATGTAGGAAGTCCTTCTTTCTATGTGTTGCTTGTATTGGTTAATGAATAAAGAAACTGCCTTGGCCTGATAGGGCAGAACTTAGGTAGGCGGGGAAGAAGGAACTAAATTCTGGGAGGAAGAAAGCAGAGTCAGAGAGATGCCATGGATCCTCTGGAGACAGACGCTGGGAATTTTACCCAGTAAGCCACTGCCACATGGTGATACACAGATAAATAGAAATGGGTTAAATTAAGATGTAAGTCATTTGCAACGATTGCTCTATGGTTTGTAGAGCATAAGTTGTGTGTCATTCTTAGTGGCTGAATATAGTGAGTGTGAGAGTTACCAGCAGAATGTCAGTGGTCCCGGTACCCCAGCATTGTAGAGTTTGCCAGCTTAACCATGGAACCCTGGATAGAATGGGTGTGATAGCCACTTTATCTCAGTGACAAAGTGTCCGGGGCAAACAGCTTAAAGGGGAAGACTGATTTTAGTTCATGGCTTTGGAGGTTTCTCCACGGCTGACTGGCTCCATTGTTTTTAGGCCGACAGTGAGACAGAACATCATGGTGGTTGGATAGTGTAGCAGAGGAGGGGTGGAGAGGAGGAGGAAGGAGCTGGACACAAGATATGTCAAAGGACACAGCCCCAGTGGCTTGCATCCTCCAAGCAGGTCCCACTTCCACACGGTTTCATTGTTTCCCAGTAATATCACCAAACTGTAATCCATCAGGGGTTTAATCCATCAAAGATGCCAGAGTTCTCATGAGTCAGCCATTTTTTCCAAAGCTCACCTGAGGGCAAGCAGGCTCCTAACAGGTGAGCCTTTAGCAAGCGATAGGCCATTCTCCTGCACTGCTCAGGAGATTGGGGGTGGGGGTGAGGCATTGCATCTGAAGAGTTGTTTCTTTCAAAGGAGATAATGACTGGATCCTGGTGAGAACAGGAGGGTCACAGGAGTGTGGAGAACACAAAGTCCCATCCCTTGAGGTCTAGAGACTTCTTCCCTGGAGAAGAGAAAACACTGAAGGGTCCCGGGAGGCTGTTCCCACACACAGTGCATAGAACTGGATAGACTCAAACAGAAATTCTGGTCACATTCTGTGACCTTGGCCAAGACACTGAATTACTCTGAGTGTCTTTTGGTATCATTGTCATGCAGCAGATATTTGACATGTCTGTCCCCTCTTCACACCCCACTTTAGGCCATGAGGGTGTAAGAGGTGGTTTTGTGCTCTGTTGGGAATGGACTACAGGAGGCTAGCTCCTTGTTTCAAGAACTGGAGCCCAGGCTGGACCGCCGCTGCTCTGTCTACCTCTGCTCCGAAAGCTCTCATAAGCCTACGGCAGACATTTTGCTTCGTTGTTCCCATCGGAAACCTTAGGAAGCAAGTGCTATGGAACCCATTTGAACCTGGGGAAACTGAGGCTCGTCAAGGTTCCAGAGCTGAGATTTTGCAGCCATTTTTTTTTTGGCTACTGTATGCGAGGAAATGTCGTGCAGAAGGCAAGAGTGGAGGCAAGCAAACACTGGGAGAAGCGGGAGACTGTAATTCTGAGCTTCAAGGTCTTTGATTTCTTTCAGGACACACACAAAGTTCGCTGTGTAACCTCAGCCCCATCTCTTAGCCCCCTGCAGTCTGTCTGGCTCATCACTCTAACTTCCTGATTCTGCGTGCCTAGAAGGAACAAGTCAGTGAAAGGGCCTCAGTGGTCCCCCAAATGCCATGGCAGGCCCTCACAGTGGAGCCTTGGGGAGCCAGCATTGTGCAAACAAGAGAAGCAAGCCCTGGAATCTTTTCTTTTCCGGAGAATTTCCAGACAAGACAAAGGGAGCCATTATCCTTGCCATGACAGCGGCTGCTGCCCAGGCCTGTGGCCCAGGTGTCACATGCTGCCCCCGTCTCTCAGTCTGCTTTCTTCCTTTGTCTGTGGAGACACAGAACTTGGCCTCTGCTCCCTGCTCTGACACCATCCAACCCCCTCTAGGCTTTGGACCCTGGCCACTGCTGTTCTGAAGTGAACTTGGATCCTGGTAAACTTGGACAGACCCCAGCCAGCTGCAGGGGGATGGACCGGGTCGGGCTCTGGGATGCTGCTGTCTCTGGTTTGTCCATCACTCTAGCCCTGTAACCACATCCAGAGTGCCGCCCTATCGACTGGGACAGGCCGACTGAGTAGTTACCACTGTGCTCTGGCAAGACATTCTGTTGCCTATGAAATGGGTCTGCCTTCTCTAAGCCTGGTACTCCTATTCCACAGCGAAAGGGAACCAGTTCCTGGCTGTGTTCTGTTGTTGGTGACCATCCCAGTCTGTTCCCATGTAGTATCATCTTGCCACCTTCTTCAGTGTCTATGTTTTGCTCAAGGCTCAAGCTTCCAGTCTGCGTGGCTTGCTACTCTTTTCGCTGTAGCAACAAATAAAAAAGCAAAAAAAAAAAAAAAAAAAAAAAATCAAATCAAAGCAAACGAGGTTTGTTCCAGCTCACAGTTTATGAGGAAGGTGTGGGGGTTGGGGAAGCCTGACACACGATGGTGGCTTATGCTGTGATGACAGCTACTCACATTCTGTCTGCAATCAGGAAGCAGAGGACATGAATGCTGATGCGTTCCTGGCTCTCTGTCTCCATTTTCTTCAGGGTAGACACCACCCATTAGATTATGGTTCCCACTTTCAGGATGGGGCTTAGCTCTCAATTAATCCCCTCTGGTACCCTCACAGACATACCTAGACACAATTGTCCTGGGAAATTAGAAGCCTGGTCAAGTTCATGATCAAAGTAAACCACCCAGTGGTCCAAACTGGGACATCACTTCCAAGGTTCCACCCTCCACTGGCTCTTTCAGCACCAGAGTGGGCTCTGTTCCTTCAGCTGTCCTGTACCACTGTGAGATGAACTCCTCCAAAGACTGGCTCAGTCCCCACCTCTTTCTTCTTCTTCCCTCCCCACTACACTACTGCGGTCAAGGTCTCCAGTGACCTCAGCCTTCTTCAAACTACTGCGGGATTTTTACACCCACTTACACAGGCTCGGGTAGTGCCTGGACTAGCTGCTCACTTCCTTCTTGTACTGCTTTTCTATCTCTATTGCAAAAGACTATTAAAATTCGTGGATTAAACAGCGCAAGTTTGTTGTTTCTCAGCTCTGTAGTTGAGAAGACTAAAACACAGCCAGGATAATGTTCCTCTCTGAGGAGACTGCATTTCCTTGCCTTCTCTAGATTCTAGAAGCCTCCTGAGGCTGGCCGCATCTCTGAGTCCCCCGTTTCCATGATCAAACCCAGCACATCTGATTTCTCTGACTAGTCCTCTGTAGTTGTTTCTCCCTCTGGCTTCAGCCAAGCAAGTCCTCTGGTTTTAAGCCCCACTCAGATGGTTCCCAGTCTCTTCAACCCAGGTTCCTCAGCTACAAGCATGCCTACAGCATCTCTTTGCCAGGCAAGGGAGCATCTTCAGGGGTAAAAGGATTGTATGGGACATTTTGGGTGTCCGTTACAAGAACTCTTAGGGTTAAACAGCAGTATAGGGACTGCTGAGATGGCTCGGTGGTTAAGAGTACTGCTGCTCTCTTAGAGGATCCAGGCTCAGTCAACACTGTTGTTCACAGCCATGGGTAACTCTAGTTCATCCCAGGGGATCTGACACCCCCTTCTGGCCTGCACAGGTACTAGGCACACACATGATACACACACACACACACACACACACACACACACACACACACACAGAAGGAAAACACCCACACACATAAAATAAAAAAATCTAAAAACAGTAATTAATTCAGATGTTCTTGCATATTCTTTTTAAAAATATTGTTGTAATTGTAAAATTGTGAGTTATTTCATAATTTTACTTTATAAAATACTGTTTTATACTTCTGCCCAGTCTACAGTGTGCAGTGACCAAATTGGATAGTGTTTCTATGTATTCTTGCTTTTTACTTAATTTTCATTTTTATGAATGAATTGGGCATATGTGCATATTTATGGGGTACAGAGTAACATTTTCTCATTTAGCACCTTAAATTTAACATGGCCAAAACAACTGGTTTTTTAAAAGAATTTGCAGTATTAGATGTGCTGTTGGGAGTATGCTCATCACACAGCACACGATGGAAGGAGAGAACCAGCTTCTGAAAGACGGCATCTGCTTGCCACAGAACATATGGGTCTGGGGATCAAACTTAGGTCGTCAGGCTTGGTGGCAAGCGCCTCTACTGCTGAGCTATCTGGCTATCCCCGAGCTCCTACTCCTTCTCCCCACTTTTCTTCCTTACTCTAGTCACCCGCTGGTCAAGCTCCAAAGTCTTAGAGTCATCCATGAGAAAGTGCGTTTCCTTCCATTGCCTTCTGGCCGAGCAGTGAGAGGCTCCAAGCATCTTCTCTCGTCTACCCATTTGCCTCCCTGCTCCAAGCCATGGGATCATTTGCCCTGGATGACAGCAGCAACTCTGGCTAAGCTTCCCACTTCCCACACTCACTCCCCCGGCCCTCTATCTTGCACCCCTGAAAACTTGTGAGTGGATTCGTGGCATCCCCTTCTCTGGCTGGACTATTTCAACGGAAGCAATTTCCACCCCTCTGGATAAAATGCAGCCTCCTTGGCATTGTTCAAGTCCCGGGGCATCAAACCCTCACATCAACGTGGTCTCAACCTGCATTCAACCCCACGGGCTACCTGATGCTCCTCGGACCCAGCCTAGTAGTGTCTTCAGATGTGAGGTTCACACTTGGGTTGGCACTCTCCTTGGAAGGCTCTTGTCCCCCACACCTGCATGGCTGCTCATCTCATTAGTCAGGCCTCTGCTCAATGTCACCTCTTCTGAGAGGTCCCTTCTATATTAGTTTCCTTGTGTTAGATGTATTTCTTATTTGTCGATGGTCTATCCCACCTGCTAGAATCTAGCCTCCATGGAGCGGGGACTTTTGTATCTGGCTACCTGACATGGTGTGTGGCCTACAGGAGCCCCCCCCCCATATGTTTATTGTCAGAATAAATGAATGACTGAATGAGTGACTGAAAGGGAGAGGCTGCCTTTTGGGAACAGTCAATCAGCTGAGGAAGTGGGGAGGACTCCCTGTCAAGAGCATGCTGAAGCCAGAGATGGAAAGCAAGGCCTCTAAGGAAGACTGTCTCCATGACAACCTAGGCCAAAGGCCCTGGCTACTCTTGGGAAAAGGCCAGGCTGGCGGCGCCTGCAGGGACAACATGGCCAGCAGCGAGTCAGTGCCCAGGCTGGCATTCAGCACAGACACCAGGACTCTTTCCCTGGCTTCCACCTCATGGCTCTGGCCTTGGCACACCCAGCAGATGGGCTCCCTGTAGGGCGCTGGGATCTTCACAGCCGGCTCTTCGTGTACTGGAGGACAGCTCCTTGTCTGGTCCAGGTTCCCAGATCCAGGAAATCCTAGACTGTGAGGCTCTGAGATTGTTCACGTTGTGGAGAGCAACCCAGGCAAGCCGGCTGCTGATTCTGTTCCCTGACTTGGCACACCCTTGTCCCCAACACTGTCCAGCACTTGTCCTTCCCTTTCAGAGCCATTTGGGGGATGAGACTTTCAGGAGAAGAAAAAAATTATTTTGTTTTCAGAACTAAAACAATTTATTATTCTTTCCTTTTTCTATCAGCCGTGAGGATGGTAGAATCATGGCAGTCACATGCTTCTTGTTAGACTTGGGGTGCCTCTGACCTCACCCTGCAGGAGCCTCCCCAGTTCCTATGTAAGATGAGACTCTTTATCCATATCTTCACCATGTCAACTGAAGTCTAGAGGGGTCACCAGCTTCTCCAGAGCCCCTGTCCTCGGAAAGTTCCAGAACTGTATCCCTATCACTCCTTCTTCCTCTTGTCCAGCACACAGATCCCTCCTCGGTCATCGGCAGGGATTCTCTTGTCCTCGTCCAGCGTGCTCCACTGTGGGCCTTTTGGATGGTGTTGATTCCAGGCTGTTCTGGAGTCCTGGCCTTTTCCTCCACAACGGGAAGAAATACACACCATTCATTCTTTCGTGAAGTGAGCAAACACCCCTTGCTCTTTGCCAGGCAGTGATATAAATACAGACTCCATTCCCATAGAGACCCTGCAGAGGCCGCGTTGTTCCCATTCTTCAGGGGAGGCGGTGGAAAGACACCAGGTTAGGGAGCGGCAGAGGGGCGTGGGAGCCAAACCCAAATGATGCTAAAACCCTTAACCACTGCTGCATGGCGGGCAAGGTGTCCGAGAGAGGTGTGGGAAGAGAACTACGGGGCACAGAGGAGGGATGAACGTGTTAGCATCTGTCCTATGTGAGTGGACAAGGGAGGATGTAAGAGTACAGGACATGAGGCCGGGCGATGGTGGCGCACGCCTTTAATCCCAGCACTCGGGAGGCAGAGGCAGGCGGATCTCTGTGAGTTCGAGACCAGCCTGGTCTACAGAGCTAGTTCCAGGACAGGCTCCAAAGCCACAGAGAAACCCTGTCTCGAAAAACCAAAAAAAAAAAAAAAAAAAAAAAAAAAGAGTACAGGACATGAGAATGTCCCAGAGGCAGAGCCAAAGCCCCACGCAACGCCCAGAAGCCTTCAGCTACTCATCACACGGCTTCAAGAACATGATAGTTTGTGAGTTCTTGGAAAACAGAAATATTATCTTGTTGAAGTTTGTGTGCACCTACTCCTCTGTAAAGATTTGTTGAATATCAGAAACCAAAGAAAACATTTCATCATTAGCATCCAGATTTTGAGCAAGAAAGAAACGTGCATTGGTTGAACATCTACTAAGTCCCAGGTCCTACTTATGCCTACAAAAAGCAGAGGCAGCTTTGCCCACCGCCAGCTTCCATACTGCCCAAGCTTGTCTTCTTCCTGTTTTCCACAGAAGGCCTCAGGAGCCGTTTCCACCTTTAGAGGAAGTGACTGCAAAGCCACTGTGTGAGTCTGTGGAGACACCACCCCCCCCCAGCCTGGGTCAGCCCCCTCCTCCCATTTCCACTCTTCTCTTTCTACTTCCTTTCTTTCTCTCCCCATGTCCTTGGTGGCATCTTTCCTGTGTAGGACAGCTCCTTAAGCTATGATCCTGGCTTTCCTTAGATTCTGTTCCCTGACTTGGCACACCCTTGTCCCCAACACTGTCCAGCACTTGTCCTTCCCTTTTAGAGCCATTTGGGGGATGAGACTTTCAGGAGAAGAAAAAAATTATTTTGTTTTCAGAACAAAAACAATTCATTATTCTTTCCTTTTTCTATTCTAGAAGCATATCGAGTTTGGTGGGAAAAAAACGGAGCAAATCAGAAATGTCACATTACTTCTATTTGATGGAAGGGCAAATCTCTAGCTCACAGGTCAGCTTCTGAAAAGTGCCAAGGAGAAATGAAAGCAAAAATATCTTTTGTGCACAAAGAGTTTGCATGTACAGACCTGCTCAGTACAGCTTTGCCTGTCAGAAACTGGCTGCATCTCCACCGAGAGACACCGTTGATGATGCTCTGCCTGTTAGAAACTGGCTGCATCTCCACTGAGAGACATCATTGATGATGCTCTTTCACTGTGCTTGAAGTGGTTTGATTTGCCATTGGATAATAAAAGTAGGATTACAGTGAGCACAATTAACGCTCTCTGCCTGCCTCTCCTGCCCACTCTACTGAGATGCTGGTTCCCATACTCTAGACCTATGCCCGCTCAGTTGGCCAGCAGGAGGCACAAGAAGTTGGGGTGTGGGAGGAGCATGAGGTGAGGGCATTTATTCCTCTGGTATCATCTTTGCTGGTGTCCTGGGGCTGTGTGCCACCTACGGCTACAGTTTCCAGAAAGTTCTATTGCCTTCACTTAACCTTCAGTCCCACAGACGATAATATGGTTTGCTCAATGCTCCGGGGGTGTACTGCAAGAGTCCTTCTGACTTCCCTAACTCTGCCCACATTCATGTAACTCTTCCCTTTATTAAACCTTCCTCACTTGTCTACCTGGCTGAATGCTCCACATATCCAACCCACCCTCCTCTTTTAGAGAGGGTGTCGTGTATCTCAGGCTGACCTCAAATTCACTTTGTAGACAAAGATGACTTTAAGCTTCTGGCCCTCCTGAGTGCTAGAATGCAAACACACACAACCATATGCAATTTATATGATGCTGGGCTTCATACACAAGAGGCAAGCATTCTATCAACTACATCCTTAGACCCTGTTCCATCTACTTCTCCCCAAAGACATAATTTTAGGTAAAATCAAATCCATCAGTATATAGAATAAGAAAAGCTGTTTGTGTAAATATCACTCTCTCAGAATCTTAGAATTTGATGGGTGTTTTTTCTTCCTCCTTTTGTTTTTCTGAAACTTTGAGCTTTTTAATAACAAGTGGGCATTATCTTTGGTTGGAGAAAAACAACAGAGTTGTTGTGAAGGTCAGAGAAGAGAGCGGTGTGCAAAGGGCATAGGTCCCGGTGGGTGAGCTCATGGGTCTAGGGAGCGTCAAGGCTGCTCACCCAGAACTGATTCTTCATTTTCTTCAACTGTGGAATGACTGCCCACTGGAGTGAATGTAAACGTTAACACCCCCAAAACTGGATCTGTCCAGCCCGGAGACCTCAGCACACAGTCAAGTTCGTGCTTGCTCTTTCCCTGTTTCTGCTCCCTTACTTCCCACATTAACAGTTCCCATCTCCATAAACCCTGCTTCTCCCTTTCCCCGTCCTTATGTATCCAATCCCAGAGGGGGCCCAGTAAAACCCAGGGCCATGAGCTTGCAGCGAAACTGCCCCCCGCTGGTCTCATGGGTCAGTGTCTGTGCCAAATGAAAGAGATGGCTTCCAAAGGAATGCCTTTTTCCTCTCCTTTTTTTTTTTTTTTTTTTTTGAACTTGGCAATGAATTAATCATTGTTTATCGGGGCAGTGTGATCCTTGATCCCAGCAATGGTGCGAAGACATAAATCATAGCCCTTTGGGGGTGGGGGTTGTGGGAGGAGCGAGCACAGCTTAAAGCCTTGTTCCTCTCACATAGGAAAAATCTTCCCGTTTTCAAGAGGCTGGGAGTGGACTCTGGGCTATTTATAGCCCTGCTGCTGCGCTGAGGCCTTTGTTCCCACAGCTGGCCTGGGAGATAATCAGCATAGTTCTCTTTTCTAGCCAGGTCTGCAAAATAGACCCCCTTCTTCTGGTGGTCCACCCCGCCTCTTTCCTCTGGAACCTCTGAGCCCACTCTCCCTTGCTGGACTTCAGCTTCCAAGAAAGTAAAGGGTGTGTGTAAAAGCAGAAAGGCCCAGCGGGTCTCAGCTCGGAGATGAAGACAGGACTGTGACCTGTTGGCAGACAGATCTGTCTGAAACGGGCCTGTGGAATGTCCACAGAGCTTGGCACAAAGGGCCTGCTGGGAGCCATGGTGAAGGGGCACATGCCACAGGCTCCATCGCATCTGTCAGAAGTTTCTCTGGATAGAAAAACGGGGTCCCAGAGAGGGCAAATTCCAAAGTCCTCCTGATGAATGTCTTGGCAGATAAGAGCAAAGGCAGAACTGATCATGTAGGGCTCCAAGGATGTGAGCCTCAACCTGGCCTCCACACTTACAGGCTGGTGACCAGAGGCAGGCTCCTTCATGTCTCTGGACCTGTTTCTTTATATGTAAAATAGGGGTCTGGACTCACGGAGTTTCCTCATTTGTAGAGATTTTCTTTATGTGCAGGCCTGTGTGTGAGTAGGCACACTCCTGTGTTTGATAGTGGAGGCCGGAAGAGGGTGTCAGACCTGTAGGCAGCTATGAGCCGCCAGTCCTGGGTGTCAGAAACAGAACTCTGGAAGAGCAGCAAGTGCTTCTAACCACTGAGGCAGCTCTCTTTAGAAGCAGACTATATAATAGAGATATTAAAGTGGAATTAGAGAGAGATTGAGGCAGTAAACCCGACCACTAATATTCTCTTGCTTGACCTAATAGGTGAATGATAGCCTGTATGGTAATTTGAGTGTAATAGGACCCCATAAGCTAAGGGGGAGGGGCACTACTGGGAGGTGTGGCCTTATTGAAGTGGGTGTGGTTTTGTTAGAGGAAGTGTGTCATGTGGGGGTGGACTTTGAGGTCTTCTATGCTTAAGATACTGCCCAGTGTCTCAGTTCACTTCCTGTTGCCTTTGGGGATCAAGATGTAGTTCCTTCTCCACTCTTGTCTCCTTTTCCAGCACCATGTCTGTCTGCACACCAGCATGCCACACCACGATGAGAATAGACTGAACTTCCGAACCTGTAAGTCACTCCAATTTTCCTTTCTGAGAATTGCCATGGTTATGGTGTCTCTTCACAGCAATAGAACTGCAAATTAAACCAACCAGGAACCTATAATTCCTGAGAGTCTAAGCCCCAAAGATCAATGACCTTGGACGTTCTAAGGTTTGAAAGTCATTCATCTCTCTATATAAATATTGACTGAACTTCTCCCATGTATCAGGCTACCCTGGGCACAGAGATTAAAGGATGACTAAGAAAGCCGTGTTCTTGTCTCATGAGCCTTATAATCTAACAAGACAGAAACAAATGTCAGTGAAATAAACAATGTGTACACATGTATGCATTTTACTGGATAGACTAGTGAGCCCTAAAAAGATGAATAAAATACAGATTTTTCTCATTATTTGCAGCTGTTATCATCTGTGGCATAATCACAGAACGGAATTCACAACTAGCAGCCATTGCTTTTGTGGGAAACACCAGGTTGGCTCCCATGAGTCTCTAGTTTCATTGATCAACCAACATTTGTGCTTGTTTCATGTGTGCTTATGTGTAGAGAGACTTTATTGAGTGTGTTCTGGTGATTCCCTGGCATAGAAGTCATGGCCAACAGCAACACTTGAGTAAGTCATACCCAACACATACATTTCCCCTCCAAGGCACAGCATAGCCTTCCTGGGCTTACAAACATTCCAGCACTGAACTCAGGGCCTTTTTGAAACACAACAATGAGACCGCCAACGAAAGGCAAGACAGTGGGGGAAACTAGGAGACTAAGTCGACTGGGAAATGGTTGTTGGTTTAAGTATGACAAGGTGAGAGCTGGAACAAAAAGACGGAGTGCTACTTGCTGGCTTCAGTCAGGAACACATGTGTCAGGTGACTGAAATTTTCTATGCTCTGTGCCAACTCTTGAATGACCCTGATAGAGCTTGAAATATTGATTTGGAGTGACAACTTTTAGAGAGAAGGCAAAAATCATAAATACAGAATTTGCAAATATTGAGGATCAATTTTACATACACATGTACACACACACACACACACACACACACACACACATTCAACCTGTAAGGAAGAAAAGGAAAGAGTGCTGTGAAACACAAGAACAAAAAACCTGACCAGGATGGCAAATGGTGCCATTTCAAACCAGACCCTGAAGGATAGAGGTGGCCCAGGAGGGAAGGGACAGTTCTACCCAGAGAAAGGGCCCATGGGAAGTCTCTGCAGAAGTAAAGGGCTTGGTGCACTTGTGTGGTGTGGTGTTTCAAACGAGCAATGTCCCCCATAATCTCAGATACTTGAATGCTTGGTTCTCCTGCGGTAGCGCTGTTCTGGGAACCTGTAGACTCTTTAGGGGACTCCAGTGTGATTTTGCTGGAAGGATTAGGCCATTGGGGGCAGGCTTTGAAAGCCCATATTCTCATGTTGTGGAATACTTGTTTAACTATGCAGAGATGGGTTGTGTTTGTTTAACTATGTGAAGATGTGTTGCTTTTTTATCTGATTGGTCAAATAAAAAATTGAATGGCCAATACTGAGGGAGAAGGTATATGTAGGACTTCCGGACAGGGAGAGTAAGTAGGAGGGGGGAATTTAGGCTCAAGAGAAGAAAAAAAGAGATACCTGGGGTCAGCCAGACAGACATGGGGGAAGCAGGAAATTAGGACATACAGAATGGAAGAAAGGTAAAAAGTCCTGCAGCAAAATGTAGGTGAATAGAAACAGGTTAAATGAAGTTATGAGAGCTAGTGGGATTGACTAAAGCTAAGGCCGAGCATTTATAATTAATAATACGTCTTTGTATTATTAATACGGAGCTGGTTACAGCCCAAAGAAAATTCCAAGTACAGCCTCAGGCTTGGAGTTGGCTTTCTCCACTGCCTTTGCATGATTGAGAATCGAACTCTCGGCTTTCTGCTCCTGTGGCCAAGCCTGTCCATGGTGGACTCTTACCTCTCTGGAACTGTAAGCCAGTACGAAATCTTCTATAAGCCTGGCCATGGTGTTTTAGCATAGCAATAAAAATGAACCAATAGTCACAGTGAGGTAGGAGGCAGAGAACAAGATGGTGAATGACAGGCACTGAGAAGGATGAGCCAGATGAGGACCGGAGCATGCACGACCTGGAAAGATGCCGAGTTTGGGTTCCACTTAAAGTGCAATGGGTCAGGACGCTGTCAGAGTCTTTAAAGAGAAAAGTGAAATGTCTGAAGAAGAGTCCAAGTTCTCTCTAACTGCTCTCGAATTTGCCAGGACGACTGTTTCCTAAGCTGACTATCTGAGAAGGAAATACGAATTAGTGTCAAATCCTTCTTTGGACTTGGAGAGGGCTGTCAACAAATGCCCAGTCAGGGTACCACAGTGGGGAGAGTCTAAGTGCGTTCCACACGTAGAGTGGTGTTTGATTTCGAAATCAGAGTTCCCGGGTCTATAATGCCTCAAAGCAACGGAGTAAGCCTTCTAGGGCCGGAAATGGACGTGGGATATTTTTAGGAAGGAGCCCTTTCTCTGTCCCCAAACCACACTCCAGCACTGCCCAGCCCCAGCGGGCCATTGCTGTTGTCTACCAACTTTCATCTTTAAGAGGTGTGGGCATGCTGCGGTGTTGCAAGTTGCAGGACATGCTGCAGTGTTGCAAGCTGCTGGGAATGCCTGATCAAAAACTGCTTCAGGTGTGGTCAAAAGCTGCCTCCTCTTTTCTTGAGCACTGGCTTGCTGGCTTCCTTACGAGATCTGCCATAGGCAGGAAAAACTCAGAGCCCTGCCTGACATCACGAGTTTGACTTTGTGGGTAAGCCGTGGATGCTCTAACCAACCACCTAACTTCTTCCTTCCTTATCTCAGTACATCCAATCCCATATCTCTTACCACCAGCTCCATGACTGCCACCAAACCCTACCAGAGGAGTTACTATGTAGTTGTGGCCATGCACTGAGCTGCTTGGCAAACTGTTCACTGAGGCGGGGCAGGGAGTGCTGTGGCTGCCATTTTCTTCACCTCCGTTGAGGAGAAAGTCCTTTGTTGATTCGTGACAATCTGACTAAGCTTGTTCTTTCCTATTTGGTGAGTAAGACAGCCCTTCAAGCCACCTCATCATCGCCTCTTCCTCTTTTCTGTGGTTGGTCAGCACTCCCTTCTATAGGACACGCGGCCGGATTATGGTGAGTCAAAAGGAAGAATGACAAGACGTGATCATTCTTATCTGGCAAGCTTGGTTCAAGAGTTAGCTACCCGGCTATCCTATCTGGGAGAACCTGTATTTGCTCCCTCAGTTGGCCCACATTCAGCCTTTCCTTCAGCTGAGGGCCACAGGAGACAGAGTTCCAGGTTGGAGACCGTGAACCGGTCAGTCCATCTCCCGGGGCCCACATCTGTTGTGTGGACAGATAGGTTTTACAGCCCACTCAGCAGCCAGTTCTGCTTCCACAGGGCAGGTAGGTCACATTTTTTTTTTTTAACTCAAAGACTGTAGACTTGGATCCTCAAGTAAGCCTGAGACACTCCACAGGAGTTCAGACAATGAAATGCCAACATCTAAAACAGCAAGTTTGATTAAGGGATATCCTTAAGCTTTTGCAACTGAAATTTCTACATATTCATCAAATAAGTGGGAGAATCAGGTCTTGTAACTCCAAAGACAAACCTCCTAACCATTGTGCTATCTTGCCCTTAGAAATCATGAATTTAGCTGGGCGGTGGTGGGACAGAGGCAGGCGGAACTCTGTGAGTTTCAGGCCAGTCTGGTCTACAAAAGCTAGTTCCAGGACAGGCTCCAAAGCTACAGAGAAACCCTGTCTCGGGAAGAGGAGGAGGAGGAGGAGGAAGAGGAGGAGGAGGAGGAAGAGGAGGAGGAAGAGGAGAAGGAGGAGGAGGAAGAGGAGGAGGAAGAGGAGAAGGAGGAGGAAGAAGAGGAGGAGGAAGAGGAGAAGGAGGAGGAGGAAGAGGAGGAGGAGGAGGAGGAGAAGAAGAAGAGAATCATTAATTTTATCATAAAACTACTTAGGTTCAGAATATAGCTCTGCCATTCACTGACTGATTATAACATTCAACAAGTCACGTAGCCTCCTGAGCTGCTAGCTATGGTTAGGAGTATGTGAAGCAATGGGTTTGACCGCAGCGCTATGCACCCAGCAGGTGTGAGTCTCTTGCTAGCTCCACTGTCCTTATACACGTGATAGGAAGTTCGCAGGCAAGGTGACCCAAGAATTCAAGCTCTCTAATTCCTTGACTAGAACTAACCAGGTGGACAGCAGGGTCCTTGGGCGGATGTTGTTCTAACCAGCTGAACTGTGGGTTGTACCTGCCACCTTTGGTGTGCCACCGTCTGGGAGGAGCCAGATGCGTATCCTGGATCTGCCTGCCAACCACACTTCTGTCCCAACCAGGGCTGAGGCTGTCCTAGGCATGTCATGTAAGTGACAGCAAGGTGAGAATAGAAGGACACGGCCCGGGAGTCAAGAGATGAGAACCTCGTCCAGGGCAGCCACTAGACAGGTCTTCTCCCTCTCTTCTGAATCTCGCTTCTCCTCGCCTGTAAATCTAATGTTTTGCAGGTGATTGCCAAAGTCATTGTGTTCTGGAGACTTCTAGACTGTGACCCCCATGTGGGGTAAGGCAAGGCCTGAGTGTTGCAGCCAGCCTACGAGCAAACTTGCGATCAGCCTACACTACGGATAACCTTGACCCAGAGGCAGTCAGCACGCCGGCCTTGGATTTCCTCATCACTGAAAATGGAAGGAGATAACAGCCTGTGTCACAGGCCGCATGAGGGCTTGTCAGACGATATGCCTGGCATAACTAAGTGCCCAGTAGAGGACTGTGTTTCTAGAATGAGTATTCACCAGGAGACCCCTCTCCCCTGCTTTTTTTTTTTTCTTTTCTTTTTTTGAGACAGGGTTTCTCTGTATAACAAATAGCTCTGGCTGTCCTGGAACTTGCTTTGCAGGTTGGCCTCAAACTTGCAGAGATCTGCTTGCCTCTGCCTCCTAAGCGGTGGGATTAAAGGGGTGCACCACCATCAACATGACGAGGCTATCTCTCTTACACGGTGTTGGGGATCACACCCAGGGTTGTTCACATAGTAGAGTGTCCTGCCACTGAGCTACATCCCCAGTCCCTCACCTGTTTCTTGACTCCTAGATGAAAGACTAAGACTAGCAAGGAGGAAAGAAGAAGCCAATGCTCTCCTTTCTTTTATTTTCTGCCCTCAACAATGAATCTTGGCTTTCCGCTCTGAAGATAAGACCAGCTACAACCTAACTCAAACGGTGGCAATGGGACTTGAATAAGATAAGTAGCCTTGCCACATAACAGGTCAAAGAGAAGGTGTAAGCGGCGGCGGCCAGACGCACAGAGGCGGAGCGGCGGCGGCCAGACGCACAGAGGCGGAGCGGCGGCGGCCAGACGCACAGAGGCGGAGCGGCGGCGGCCAGACGCACAGAGGCGGAGCGGCGGCGGCCAGACGCGGCGGAGCGGCGGCGGCCAGACGCGGCGGAGCGGCGGCGGCCAGACGCGGCGGAGCGGCGGCGGCCAGACGCGGCGGAGCGGCGGCGGCCAGACGCGGCGGAGCGGCGGCGGCCAGACGCGGCGGAGCGGCGGCGGCCAGACGCGGCGGAGCGGCGGCGGCCAGACGCGGCGGAGCGGCGGCGGCCAGACGCGGCGGAGCGGCGGCGGCCAGACGCGGCGGAGCGGCGGCGGCCAGACGCGGCGGAGCGGCGGCGGCCAGACGCAGAGGAGCAACACCGCATACAGGAAGAGGCTTTCGGGACCGGCGCAGAGGCAGACCCAAGCGGCGGGAACAGGCTTGCAATAAGGAGAGCAGATCGCCCTACTACAATCGAATCAAAGAGGTAGGCCTTTGGTTGGCCAGGTCACTGGCACAAGGGGAGCCTGGTCCTGTCCTGAAGATCCTTCAGAGGGGTGAGAGGGTTCTTGGCCTGCAGCAGGAACCACGAAAGAGAGTGAGGGCATTTTGTAAGCGGAGCCCTTGGCCAGCAGGGAAACCTGATCCGGTTTTTAAAGGACCCATTGGATAGGATCAATAGGAGGAGATGGGCAGGCGCCAAGGCAAGAATTCTCCCAATAATACGAAAAACAACATGAAAACATCAGAACCCAATGATCTTACAACAGAAGTATTTGAACAACCTAACACAGAAGAAATGGAAAAAATCGACTTTATGAAGATAATAGAGTCCCTTAAACAACATGTAAAAAATGCCCTTATAGAAATGGATGAGAAGTATAACAAAAAGTTTGAAGAAATGAGTAAATACGTACATGATACCCTGGGAAACCAAGAAAAAACCATCAAACAGGTAATGGAAACAGTTCAAGAATTGAAAACTGAAATGAAGGCAAAGAAGAAAATACAAACTGAGGACCAGCTGGATATGGAAAATCTAGGCCAACGAGCAGAGTCTACAGAAACAAGCATAATCAATAGAATACAAGAGCTAGAAGAAAGACTCTCAGATGCTGAGGACACCATAGAGAAAATAAACGAACAGATCAAAGAAAACAGCAAAGCCAACAAATTCTCAACACAAAACATTCAGGAACTATGGGACACAATAAAAAAACCAAACCTAAGAATAATAGGAATAGAAGAAGGAGAAGAGTCACAGCTCAAAGGCCCAGAAAATATTTTCAACAAAATTATGGAAGAAAACTTTCCCAACTTAAAGAAAGATATTCACTTAAATATTCAAGAAGCATACAGAACACCAAACAGACTGGATCAAAGAAAAACATCTCCTCGCCATATAATAATCAAAACACAAAATATACAGGTTAAAGAAAAAATATTAAGAGCTGCAAAAGAAAAAGGGCAAGTAACTTATAAAGGTAAACCGATCAGACTTACACCTGACTTCTCGATGGAAACTATGAAAGCCAGAAGGTCCTGGATAGAGGTTCTGCAGAAGCTAAGAGACCATGGATGCAAACCCAAACTACTATACCCAGCCAAGCTATCATTCATTATCAATGGAGAAAACAAAACATTCCAGGATAAGAACAAATTTAAACAATACGTAGCCACAAATCCAGCCCTACAGAAAGTAATAGAAGGAAAATCGCAACCCAAGGAATCCAACACTGCCAACACTGCCTACAATAACCCAGGCATCTAATGACCCTTCACGAGCACATCTCAAAGAAGGGAGACAATCTCTACTACCAAAAGCAATAAGAATAACCGGAGTAAACAACCACTGGTCATTAATATCACTTAATATTAATGGGCTCAATTCACCTATAAAAAGGCACAGGCTAAAAGATTGGATACGAAAACAGGATCCAACATTCTGCTGTTTGCAAGAAACACATCTCAACCACAAAGACAGGCACCTACTCAGAGTAAAGGGTTGGGAAAAGGTGTTTCAAGCAAATGGTCCTAAGAAAAAAGCAGGTGTGGCCATACTAATTTCTAACAAAACTGACTTCAAACTAAAATCAATCAGAAGAGACCGAGACGGTCACTTTATACTCATAACAGGAACAATTCATCAGGAGGACGTCTCAATCCTGAATATATACGCCCCCAATATAAAAGCACCTACTTATGTAAAAGAAATATTACTAGAACTCAAGGCAGACATCAAACCACACACACTAGTAGTAGGAGACTTCAACACACCTCTCTCTCCAAGGGACAGGTCAATCAGACAGAAACCTAATAGAGAATTAAGAGAATTATTGGAGGTAATGAAGCAAATGGACTTAACAGACATCTATAGAACATTCCACCCAAATAGGAAAGAATATACCTTCTTCTCTGCAGCTCATGGAACCTTCTCAAAAATTGACCACATACTCGGAAACAAAGGAAACCTCCACAGATACAAAAAAATATCAGTGTCCACCTGTGTCTTATCAGATCATCACGGATTAAAATTAGAAGGCAACAACCACGCTGCCCCCAAAAAACCGACAAACTCATGGAAACTGAACAGTCAACTACTGAACCACACCTGGGTCAAGGAAGAAATCAAGAAAGAAATTAAAGTCTTCCTTGAATTTAATGAAAATAAAGGGACAACATACTCAAACCTATGGGACACAATGAAAGCAGTGCTAAGAGGAAAGTTCATAGCACTAAGTGCCCACTTAAAGAAAACGGAGAATGCATACATTGGGGACTTAACAACACACCTGAAAGCTCTAGAAAAAAAAGAAGCAGACGCGCCCAGGAGAAGTAGAAGACTGGAAATAATAAAACTGAGGGCTGAAATCAACAAAATAGAAACACAGAAAACAGTCCAAAGAATCAATGAAACAAAAAGCTGGTTCTTGGAGAAAATCAACAAGATCGACAAACCCCTATCCAAACTAATTAAACGACAGAGAGAGAACACGCAAATAAATAAGATCAGAAATGAAAAGGGGGACATAACCACAGACACAGAGGAAATTCAGAGAATCATTAGATCTTACTACAAAAGCCTGTATGCCACAAAACTGGAAAATACAAAAGAAATGGACATTTTTTTAAATAAGTACCACATACCAAAGCTAAACCAAGACCAGGTGAATGATCTAAATAGACCGGTTTCTCGCGAAGAATTAGAAATGGTTATCAAAAATCTCCCTTCGAAAAAAAGCCCAGGACCAGATGGTTTCAATGCAGAATTCTACCAGAACTTCCAAGAAGAACTAATACCTATACTCCTTAATGTATTTCACAATATAGAATCAGAAGAGTCATTGCCAAATTCCTTTTATGAAGCTACAGTTACCCTGATACCAAAACCACAAAAAGACCCAACCAAGAAAGAGAATTACAGACCGATCTCACTCATGAACATCGACGCAAAAATTTTCAATAAAATACTGGCAAACCGAATCCAAGAACACATAAGAAAAATTATCCATTATGATCAAGTAGGCTTCATCCCAGAGATGCAGGGCTGGTTCAACATACGCAAATCTATCAATGTAATCCACCATATAAATAAACTGAAAGAAAAAAACCATATGATCATTTCACTAGATGCTGAAAAAGCATTCGACAAAATTCAACACCCCTTTATGATAAAGGTCTTGGAGAGAATAGGGATACAAGGGTCCTACCTAAATATAATAAAAGCTATTTACAGCAAGCCAACAGCTAACATTAAATTAAACGGAGAAAAACTCAAAGCCATCCCACTTAAATCAGGAACACGACAAGGATGTCCACTCTCTCCATACCTCTTCAATATAGTGCTTGAAATTCTAGCAATAGCAATAAGACAACATAAGGAGATCAAGGGGATTCGTATTGGAAAGGAAGAAGTTAAGCTTTCGTTATTTGCAGATGATATGATAGTGTACATAAGCGACCCCAAAAATTCTACCAAAGAACTCCTACAGCTGATAAACAGCTTTAGTAATGTGGCAGGATACAAGATCAACTCCAAAAAATCAGTTGCCTTCCTATACACTAAGGATAAGGAAGCAGAGAGGGAAATCAGAGAAGCATCACCTTTCACGATAGCCACAAATAGCATAAAATACCTTGGGGTAACCCTGACCAAGGAAGTGAAAGATCTACTTGACAAGAACTATAAGTCTTTGAAGAAAGAAATTGAAGAAGACACCAGAAAATGGAAAGACCTCCCTTGCTCTTGGATTGGGAGGATCAACATAGTAAAAATGGCAATTCTACCAAAAGCAATCTATAGATTCAATGCAATCCCCATCAAAATCCCATCAAAATTCTTCACAGATCTGGAGAAGACAATAATCAACTTTATATGGAAAAACAAAAAACCCAGGATAGCCAAAACAATCTTATACAATAAAGGATTGTCTGGAGGCATTACCATCCCTGACTTCAAACTCTATTACAGAGCTACAGTATTGAAAACAGCTTGGTATTGGCATAAAAACAGAGAAGTCGACCAATGGAATCGAATAGAAGACCCTGACATTAACCCACAAACCTATGAACACCTGATCTTCGATAAAGGAGCTAAAAGTATACAATGGAAAAAAGAGAGCATCTTCAACAAATGGTGCTGGCAAAACTGGATGTCAATCTGTAGAAGAATGAAAATAGATCCATATCTATCACCATGCACAAAACTCAAATCCAAATGGATTAAAGACCTCAATATCAGTCCGAACACACTGAACCTGATAGAAGAGAAAGTGGGAAGTACTCTACAGCACATGGGCACAGGAGACCACTTCCTATGTATAACCCCAGCAGCACAGACACTAAGGGCATCATTGAATAAATGGGACTCCCTGAGGCTGAGAAGCTTCTGTAAAGCAAAGGACACTGTCACTAAGACAAAAAGACAACCCACTGACTGGGAGAAGATCTTCACCAACCCTGCTACTGACAAAGGTTTGATCTCCAAAATATATAAAGAACTCAAGAAACTAGACCGTAAAAGGCTAATCAACCCAATTATAAAGTGGGGCACTGATCTGAACAGAGAATTCTCAACAGAAGAACTTCAAATGGCCAAAAGACACTTAAGGTCATGCTCAACTTCCTTAGCGATCAGGGAAATGCAAATCAAGACAACTTTAAGATACCACCTTACACCTGTCAGAATGGCGAAAATAAAAAACACCAATGATAGCCTTTGCTGGAGAGGTTGTGGAGAAAGGGGTACACTCACCCATTGCTGGTGGGAATGCAAACTTGTGCAACCACTCTGGAAAGCAGTGTTTCGGTTTCTCAGGAAATTCGGGATCAACCTACCCCTGGATCCAGCAATACCACTCTTGGGAATATACCCAAGAGAGGCCCTATCATACAACAAAAGTATATGCTCAACTATGTTCATGGCAGCATTGTTTGTAATAGCCAGAACCTGGAAACAACCTAGATGCCCTTCAACGGAAGAATGGATGAAGAAAGTATGGAATATATACATATTAGAGTATTACTCAGCAGTAAAAAACAAGGACTTCTTGAATTTTGCATACAAATGGATGGAAATAGAAAACACTATCCTGAGTGAGGTAAGCCAGACCCAAAAAGAGGAACATGGGATGTACTCACTCATATTTGGTTTCTAGCCATAAATAAAGGACATTGAGCTTATAATTCATGTTCCTAGAGAAGCTAAATAAGAAGGTGAATCCAAAGACAAACACATAGGCATCCTCAGGAATATTAACCTTCATCAGGCGATGAAAGGAGACAGAGACAGAGACCCACACGGGAGCACCGGACAGAAATCTCAAGGTCCAAATCAGGAGCAAAAGGAGACGGAGCACGAGCAAGGAACTCAGGACCACGAGGGGTGCACCCACACACTAAGACAATGGGGATGTTCTATTGGGATCTCACCAAGGCCAGCTGGCCTAGGTCTGAAAAAACATGGGATAAATCCGGACTAGCTGAACATAGCGGACAATGAGGAATACTGAGAATTCAAGAACAATTGCAGTGGGTTTTTGATCCTACTGCACGTACTGGCTTTGTGGGAGCCTAGGCAGTTTGGATGCTCACCTTAGGAGACCTGGATAGAGGTGGGCAGTCCTTGGGCTTCCCACAGGTCAGGGAACCCTGATTGCTCTTCGAGCAGATGAGGGAGGGGGAATTGATCGGGGGAGGGGGAGGGAAATGGGAAGCGGTTGTGGGGACGAGGCAGAAATCCTTAATAAATAAATAAATTTAATAAAAAAAAAAAAAAAAAAAAAAAAAAAAAAAAAAAAAAAAAAAAAAAAAAAAAAAAAAAAAAAAAAAAAAAAGAGAAGGTGTAAGTGTAAGTACGGTTCCAGTTTTAAAATTTCAGAAACATTCCTTTTATACATGTTAGCAGGAAGTAAGTTGGTGCGATTCCTGCCATGTGAAATTTGGCAGCAGTTGTAAAAACAAGTCCATTTACCTCTAACCCAGTATTTCCCCTCCTGTAATTACAGTTTAAACTTGGGAAAGCCCCTCTGTCTACAGTTGTTTGGTATTTATAGTGTCTGCTATGACAGCCACCTGTTTCAGATGACAGAGTAAGTTATGTGGACTAGAAAACTACATATCTGTGAGGAAACGATAGAGGAAACTCTTCATGCTTGAAGGTGGCAAGATCTCTAAGAAGTATTGTTCCCTGAGAGAACTGAGGAGCAGAATACTGTATGCTCCGCTCCGCGGTAGACACTCCCCAGGGAAGGCAGGGGGTGGAAATATACGAGCAGATTAGCATGTATACATGTCACATAAACATTAGAATATCTCTGTGAGGGGGTTGAGGAGGTGGCTCAGTGTGCTTGTTAGTTTTGTCACCTTGACACAAACTAGAGTTATCTGGGAAGAGGGTGGAACCTCACCTGAGGGAGTGCCTCCATCAGATTGGTCTGGGTGCAAGTCTGTGGGGGCGTTTCCTTGATTGGTGATTGACGTGGGAGACAGGAACCACAAGTTGAGACTGACTTGTTCGCGTGGTTTGCTCAACCTGCCTTCTTCTACATCCCAGGAGGTGGGCCCAGAGGTGGCACCTCCCACAGTTCCTCTGTGGTTCCTGTCCCTGCTACTCCCTGAGTTCCTGCGTGACCTCTCTCAATGATGGGCTGTGACCTGGAAGTGTAAGCCAAATCAACCCCTTTCTCCCCAGGAGGCTTTTTTTTTTTTTTTGGAGTATTTGATCATGGCAACAGAAAACAAACTGGGATACTCATCCTGTACAAGCTTGAAACCTGAGTTTGAGCCCCCAAAACCCACATAAAAGGCTGGGTGTGGGCTGTCAGGATGGCTCAGCCGGTAAAGGTGCCTACCATCAATCCTGACCACCTGAGTTTGACCTGAGATCCACATGGCAGAGAAAAAACTGACTCCCGCACGCGGTCCTCTGACCTCCTTCCTATGAGTTCTGTGCACTCCCTCTAAAACATAATAGACATATACATTTTATTTAAAAGGTATAAGTACTGAGTGGCATGTGTTTGTAATCTGTTTGGTGAAGCAGAGACAGACAGATTCCTGGAGTTCTCTGACCACCCAGCATAACCTGCTTGGCAAGTTCCAGACCAGTGAGAAACTCTATAAACACACACACACACACACACACACACACACACACACACCAAAACCAAAAACCAAACAGAAAAAAAACCCAAAAAACAAAACAAACAAACAAAAAAAAAAGCAAAAACCAAAATAGTAACAAAAACAATAAAAAAAAAAAGTGAATGGCACTTGAGGAATGAGACACTGACCTCGGGCATCTACCGTCACCTGTACCTCCCCATCTAACACACATGCACATATACAAAGCAAAGAAAAAAAAACCAAAAATCTCCGGAAAGTCAGACATCAGGCCTGAGAAATAGACAAGGGAGGGAAGATTTATCGTTTTAATAATTATAATCTATAACCTTGAGAAGATGGTATTAATGTTTCAAAACTTAAAATCTTATTAAGAAACAAAAGGAGTTGGGGATGAAAGGGAGGGAGGCACGGAGGGCAGGGCCCCATTCCTGCAGTCCTGGGCAAAGTGAGAGCCAGCAGATACAGCTGGGGGGGGGGGGAGCTAGGTGAGGTGGTGGGAGAGTTGTAAAGCCTTGTGCTGGGGCCTGGGCGATAAGGGAGGAGATAACACCTGGCAGATAGAATCAGACACTTCTGGCAGGGGTGTGATAGAAAGCTTGGGGTTGACCCTTATTTTCCACACTGCTCCCACAATCCCCCTCCTTGGCCACCTTCTCACCCCGAAAGGGAGAACACAGGCTTCGATTCCACACCCCCTCTCTTGACAAAGGGGCACAGAGTGAAGGTGGAGCCTAGAATGTCTTTTGTTTTGCCAGTTGCCTGACTTCTGGCCCTGGGTAGCTCCATGACCATCTCAACTGCTCAAAAGCTCAGAATGCTACTATACATCCTGAAAGCTTTCCAGTAAAGGACAAAGGCATTCCATTGTTCCCCCCATAAAAGTGAATCCGAATGAGTCTGTTGGTCACCTGAACAGGAACACCCCCCCCCGCCCCCTGGGAAGTTATATTTCTAAAACACCTTAAGAAATAGTAGAAAGCCTACCTAAAGTAGGTTGGTGAAAGAGTCTCTCTGGATACTGGTCACTCTCACCCTTGAGAGTGTATTCCACCTAAGCGGTCTCCCGGGTGTTGTCAACATCATCCCCCGAGGCCACCAATTTTCTCTGTGATAAACTACCCCTTCCTCTTTATGCTCTGCGTGTCTCATCTGAATTCTTGAGACTGAGATCACAAGGGCTGAGGAACTGAGTGGAGTCCAGAGTGAGATTCTGTCTACAGCGTGAACTTAGAGATGAGTACAGGCTGTATATATCTGATTGTTTTTATTAGCATTTGACTTTCAGCAAAGCTCCTCTCCCAGACTTTGCATGTTGCTATTGTAATCGTATTGACACATGTGATGTGCACCAATCAGGGCTTTAGATACTTTGCCTGTCGTGATAAAATGCTCTGCTAAAGGCAACTCAAGGAAGAAAGGCTTTGTTTCGGCTCATAGTTAGAGGTCATAGGTTGTCACATCCACAGTCAAGAAGCAGATAAGGATGAAGGCTCGTGTTGTACTCACCTGCTTTTAATACAGCCCAGAATCCCACCCCAGAAAACGATGCCACTCATAGTGGACAAATCTTCTCATCTCAAGATAATCTCTAGAGGCATGTCTTCCAGGTCATTCTAAATCTTATGAGGTTGAGCACTGAGCACAAAAATATATTCGTGGAAACCCGTTAATGGGTGTAATGGCAATTTAACAGTTTCTTCTCACCTCTGCTATCTCCTTTACTCTCCACACTCCCCTTCCACTCGGGGGTTTATTCAACAAATGTTTAGTGAGTAAAAGTGTCATCAAGAGGCTGTGGTAGGTCTTAGAATTTCAGAGTTAAAATATGGCCATGCTATCCAAGGTCTAGCCTAGGCATCAAGATCAGAACATACAGAAAACGATACATGACCAAGGATCCAAGGTGATGTGGGAACCCAAAGAAGGGAAGTCCAACGCAACTGAGCAGCTAGAAAAGATCAAAAGCTTCCTAGGGAAGATGAAGCCAGGGTTCAGCATTAAGAGAGAAATAGACAAAAGCAGGCAACGTGAGGGAGTGAGCTGAGAGCGGAAAGCCAGGAGATTCCATATTCAAAGGAGGGTGCTGGGATGGATACAGAGATTGCAGAGAAAATGACAGATGGAATCACAGAGGACTTTTGAAAAGTGGAAGAAAGTTGAAGGAGAGGAGAGAGAGAGAGAGTCTCATTACAGGTGAAGACTGAATTCAAAGAGAGGAACCAGGACCACAGTGCAGTTCCCAGGCTGAGTTCTCCCTGCTCCACCCTTCCTTCCTAAACTGAATTTAGCCCAGCTAGGAAGCTTCATGTAACTGGTAAACAATGGTAACATGAGTCTCTAATCTCAAGTTCACAGGGACCCAGAAAGGGAAATCACTGAGTCAGCATCTTCAAAAGGTTTCCCTGGACCACCTAGCATTTTAAATGGTGGAAGAAGTTTGGCTCGGTGCAACCTTAGGTGGATGTGTCTAACTGTGTTGCTTACTCCTCAAGAAACTTGTTAGCCTGAGACCCGTAAGGGCTTTTCCTTACAGGCTTGGCATCCTTCCCCGGGGGAGTGGTCTGTCTGGTTCTCTCCTCCAGACACCCAGGGCTGATCCTCAAGAATCTGCCTCAGCACCCACACAAGTCTGAACAGGGACTGAAGACTGTCTCCAACCGCAACCTCATTGTCCCACACCCTGGGAGGTGGGTCGTGTCCCTGCTTGCTGGAGTTTGGGAACAGCGAAGCCTGAGTAGTCAGCCTAGACTTTGTGTGGAGGTGGGGCCTTGTCTGGTGTGTGGCCCAGGACTGTGAAGAAGGGAAACCCCAGGTAGGGGTGGCAACCGGCTTCTGCTCCCCAGAGGCTGTGAAGCTGCAAGGCAGAATAAGTAACAAAAGAATGATGGGGGTGGGAGGGGTGGCTAAGGGGCTAAGGCTGTCTAGAGCTGGGGTCCTGGAAACAGTTCCTGAGAAGAGACTCATGAAGGTAGTTGCTTCAGGAGAGAAGCAGGACAGGAGTGGAGAAGCAGGATAGGGACGAGAAAGAAGCAACAGCTGAGAGGGCTGAGCTTGAAGAAATAACAGTATGTCTATCCTTGGGTGTAATGGAGGGCTTCTCACCAAGTCCCAGCCTTAGCTCCCCTAGAGGGCGCTGTTTGTAACCACTCTGTACGTAACCATGCCTCCACCAGGACAAACAGGGTTCCTCAAGAACTAAATCCCCTGTGTGTGCAACAACTTGGGTCTCCCGAAGACAAACCCTGGATAACTGAATGCAGGACACCGGCGGTAGAAAAGGACAAAAATTAAAGACAGGTGTTCAGAGGACATGGACGGAAGGAAGGCGACAGAATCTGGGGGCGGGCTGCACCAGCGAATGCTATGCCCTGGCTTTGTTTCTGCCTCTGTGACCCAGGCCAAATGACTTAATCTTGTGGACCTGTTTTGCCAACTGTACAGTGAGGACACTCCCTCTCACAGGGTGCTGCACGGGATAAACAAGATAACACGAACAAAGGGGTTCAGCACGGGGCCTGGCGTTCAACAATTAGTGAGGACGTCTTATCTGGCCACATTCTCCTGGGTGGGCTTAACCTTGGGGACTCCAGTGCAGGTGAACTAGAGTGCCAGACCTTGGCTCCTGGGCTCTGTGTGTCTCTTCCTTCTGGAAGTTTCCTCCCTCTCCTCTGCTTCCGACTCTAGCCTCATTGGCCATTAGCATCTTACAGAAGACTTTACCTTCTGTCTCCCCAGCTCCCCAAAGCATTGCAGCATAGACTATTCTAGAATCCAGACTCTGGAGCTGAAGACCCAGATTCAAATTCTTGCCTCAATACAGAGATGTCATGGTGGCAGACTCACTCTGTCTCTTGGAGTGTTAGGAGGCGCTGAGAAGTTTGTGGTGGAGGGCAGGGTGCGGTGAGTCTCGGGGTGTGTTGCCATGCCCCACTTTGGGTTCTGCTCTGATTTGCGATGTTCTGGCTTATCATTTTCTCACCAGTCTCTCACTCAGGTTGAACTTCCTCCATCGCCTACTTTTGGTCCCTGGCGCCTCCCCCTAAAAGCCCAGGTGATAAACATAGGCACGGTTACATCATGAACAGGCACTTTTGGGTTTCCTGTGTCCCTGTGCCAGATTTTATCTATGCTTCATTTTCATGTAAAAATTACATTTATTGCATTTATGTATCTATTTGTGTGTGTGTGTGTGTGTGCGTGCATGCACACACATGCAATGGTTAGAGTATGGAAACCAGAGAGCACTTTCAGGAGCCAGCATCTTGTGGGTCCTGCTGATCAAATTCAGGTTGTCAGGCTCAGCAACAAACACCTTAACCAGCTCAGCCATCTGGCCAGGTCCCCAAGCCACCTTTTAAAAATAAGAGGCCGTCAAAGGTTAGAACTTGTTCAAGTTAATGCAGCTTCCAAACCTTAGAGGCTGAATTACCACCTAGCCCTCATTGGGGCTCCTGCACTGTCCATCCCCCAGAGACCAGATCTGTGACCATGGTAGAGTTCACATTCCCCAATCTCATCTCCTCCTGCTTCTGCTGTTACCACAGACTGACTAGCGTCTTGTCTGTGAGGTATATTGTCAGTCTTCCTTGCTAGACTACGAGCCTTGAAGGTAGGGGTTGTTTTTGTTCTGATGTTTTTATCCCACGACACCGTCCTGGGGCCTGACATATCACATCGCAGATGCTAAACGTATGTGATGGCTAATCTTCATTGTCAACTTCCCCTGATCTAGGATCGCCATGGAGACACCTCTGCGCATGTCCTAGAGGGGGATTCCAGAGAGGATTAACTGAGTATGGCAGACCCACTCTCAACACCCGTGACAATCATGTCATGGGCTGTGTGAAAGGAAGGAAGGGAGTTGAGCACCGGCATTCACCTTCCTCTGCAGTCTGACTGTCAACACCATGTTCCCACCACCACACCTCTCCCACCACGGTGGATGGAACCCTCAAACTACAAGCCAAAATAAATGCTTTCTTGCTCATGTTGCTTGCGACAGGTATTGTGCCATAGTAATAAGGACAGTAACTAATATATTATTGGTTTGTTAAATGGATTATTTAGCCTAACCTATTCCGGAACAGGAGTTAAGGAACGTTTGGTTTTACAAGATAATTCTAGATTGCTTTCAAAGCACTCGTACCAATTCACACTCCTCCCGGCTATGTGTAAGGGCTGCTGTGTCCCCATCTTCTCTGGCACTATCACACCATATTATGTGACAGGTTTTTATATGAAACCCATTCCCTCTGGTTCCCATTGGTGGTTGTGTAGAGGCTGTGACAGTCAGTTCTTAACTGCCAACTTGCCACAGCCTAGAACCAACCAAAGCAGAGGTTCTCAACCTACGGGTTGTGACCCCTTAGGGGTCAAATGACACTTTCACAGGGGTTGCCTAAGACCACTGAAAAACACAGATATTTATGTTACCATTCACAACAGTAGCAAAAGTACAGTTATGAAGTAGCAACACAAACAGTTTTATGGTTGGGAGTCACCGTAGCATGAGGAACTGTATTTAAGGGTGGCAGCGTTGGGAAGAATGAGAACCTGTGGCCTAAGAAGACAGCCTTGATTGAGGAATTGTTTAGATAAGGTTGTCACGGGGAAGGATGACGCGATGACTTCAATCAATCAAAAGACCCAGGAAGGCATACTGAGGACAGGGGACACATTTGGTCTGGGGTGTGTTCTAGAAGCAGGGTTCATGTCTACAGACACAGGAGTGTGAAAGGCAGTGAAGGATGGCAGTGAGAGCCATTCCTCACGTCATGCAACGCCCTTGAACTTCTCGAGCTCTGGGAAGCATTTGCCAACATCTGTGAGTCAAGGAAATAACTATTTTCCAGATGTTTGTCCTTCTCTAAAAGGTCAAACTTTAACTACTTGTCTACTTTGTGTGTGTGTGTGTGTGTGCGCACGCGTGTGTGGTTATGTGCATGTGTACGTCCAGGTGTGTGCGCGTGTATGTGCAGGTGTTGCAAGCCCAGAGTCTCTCTTATTCTGCTGCCTGCAGATCTGATGTAGAACTCTCAGGTACCTGTCCAGTACCGTGTCTGCCTGTGTGCCAACACGCTACCCACCATGATGACAATGGATTAAATCTCTGAACCTGTAAGCCAGTCCCCAATTAAATGTTTTCCTTTATAAGAGTTGCCATGGTCATGGTGTCTCTTCACTGCACTAGACACTAAGACACAGAGGAAAAAAAAAAATCCTCTTCTCCTCAAAGAGAAATTGAAGGTTAGAAGCACCAGGAGGGTTGGCCACCATCCTGCTCTCCAAAATGAAGTCATTCTGAGGACAAACTTATAAAAAAAAAAAAAAAGGCTGAGAAAATGAGAAAGATGGAAAAGTCTCCCCAGTGCCAGGAGGAGCATCTGGGTGAAGGCTTTGTCTGAAGCTGGTGAAGCCTCAGCAAATCTTCTTCATCATTTAAGCCCCCTTTGAGTTGATTTTCCATGACAGGCAACTTGAAAGCATTGCAATGATGCTGATGTCAACGGGCACCCATTTCTTTAGGGAAGGCTAATCAGTATGATGAGGGTGTATTAGGACCAACCACGTAAAACAGGGATTTCTAGGGCCCCGCCCCCAGGCTGCCATCCAAAAGAACGCGCTGTCTCTGGAGAAGAGAATCAGGCTTCCTATGTGGTCCCAGAGGGCAGGTCTGATGAGACAGCTCCTCCTAGGCACAGTTAACGAGGAAAGGCGTTCTCTGTGGAGCATTCTAAAATGACGATAAAAGTCACAGAACTTTAATAAGTTTGCGTTAGCATCACGTGCTGGAAATTCTAAACCACTTCAGTAATAAAAAAAAATATCCCATTTTGCATGGACAGACAGCTCCTGCCACACCTTCACCACTGGCTATGCCTCTGCCAATGAGGAGAAATTACAGGGAATTCACTTTCAAAGCTAATAAAGAAAGAGCTTTCTAACAGGCAATAATGGAATGTGCTATCTTGGGGCTGATGAATTATCCATTGCTGTGCTTTCCAAATAGAAGCTGGAATGTTAGTCAGTGACTGAAGCCAGTGGATTACCTTAAGTGACCTTGACGGCACCTGCTGGCTCTGTAAAGAACGGCAGGCGAGTGACTGAGGCAGCTCTGTTCAATTCAGTACAGGGTAAAGTGGAGGGCACCTCGGGTGATTCCCATGAGGCCATGAGTTATGGTGAGGTAGAGATATTCCTGATTAACTGCAGGAACATTAAGATTCGCGTGGACATTGGGAATCAAAGCGCACAGGATTCTGAATTAGGAAGTAAAATCTATGATTACCGATTGTAAGAAATGCGGCGTCCAGGACTGGAGTCAGTTAACTCAGCAGTTAAGAGCACTCGCTGCTCTTCCAGAGGACTCAGGTTCAACTCCCAGCACCCACACGACAGCCCACAGCCATCTGTTAAGTCCAGTCCCAGGGGATCTGATCCACTCTTTTGGCCTCTGTAGACACCAGGCACATACACAGCACACAGACATCTGTGCAGGCAAAACCCTCACCTATATGCATACAATTCAGTTGAATTTTAAAAAGAAATGAGGCAGTTCTGAAGCTAGAGGATGAGCTTTGGGAGGTGGAGTTCTGAAATCCACAAGGTCACTGAGAAGAAGAAACACCTGAATATAACAAGGAGGCCCCAGAGGGCGTGGTCACATGCCAGCAGGCTAACCTAGTTAGGCGGTTCCACCCTCTCTGCACAGCTCTCAGAAAGCCACAGTGTCTACACGCAGGTTACATCTGTGAGTTCCGGGTCTTCTGGGCTCAGAGCCATCCCATCTGTGCACATCCCATCTGAGGACACCGTGCAGTCGATCTCCTCCGTGGGCATGGAGGACACTGCCGTTCTTTGCGGTTCACAGACAAGCCAACCGAAGGTTACCTTTGCTCTTGGTTATCCGGCCGGAAGTGATAGTCTCTCCACTGGAAGTAAGGTCTATTAAGGGCATGCCTGCAGTGAGGTTGTGTCTTCTATATGGCAGAGAACCTGCACCAAGGAATCAGAACAATGTGGCTGCCTAAACAAGACCTGAACAATAACACCAGATGCCACGGCAGTGCAGAAGAGGGAAATCTCATGGGGGCCCATGCCTAGAGGAAGAGCTACAGGAAATTAATGTTGAGAGAGGGCAAGTTAGTGTTCCTCAAGGATGAAGCTTGTGTTACGTGATCTAATCCCATGTCATCGGCCCTAGACATGTATTACACATATATGCATATATATGTATATGCAACACTAAATGAACTCTCCAGGTTGTACTTAAATATTTACCCATTCACACACACACACACACACATACACACACAAAATTAAAGAAAAAGATGTCATGAATTTGAAAGGGAGAAAAGATGGGCATGAGAGGAATTAGAGGGAGGAGACAGAGGTGGAAAATGATGCAAATACAGTACACACATAAGAAACTCATAATTAATTTAAAAAATAAATCTTCCAAACAATGGAAACTGGACTGAATTACTTAAAATATTATATTTTGTTTTCTCGCTCACTCCTTCCTCTTCTTCCTCCTCCTGTTTATTCTCTCTGCCTAACAGCCCTGCCTGTCCTTCTCCTGCCCAGCTATTGACTGTTCAGCTCTTTATTAGATCAATCAGGTGTTTTAGACAGGCAAAGAAACACAGCGTCACAGAATTAAACAAATGCAACATAAAAGAATGCAGCACATCTTTGCATCATGAAACAAATGTTCCACAGCATAAACAGATGTAGCACATCTTCAACACTTCCACAACACTACAGTGAAGACAATCTAATGATCATCTTGGTGAGGTGTTCTGGAAAAGGTTTCCTATACATTGCAGGTAATTCCTATTCATCTCAGGGCTGATGAGCTTCTCCTGAGGGTTATTCAGCTGTCTGATTTGCTTTCCATGCCTCCTGACATCTTAGACATTGTATAGTTTAACATTATCATCACGAAGGACAAGGGCTGATCAGCAGGGCTCAGAGCAGCCCCAGCTTCTGTTCTGAGAAGGTTGTATGGACTTCTGAGTCCTGGTTTTCATGACCATAAACATGGAGGCTGGCCAGGAGAAGTAAATGAAGTGTGATCCACAAAGCAGCTGGCCCAGTGACTGCGGAGCTTCCCTGACAGGCTTACATAACAAAAGGGATACCTGAAAAGGAGATCCGGGATTCGCTGTGAAGGTTCCTTCCCAGACCCTGGATTAGGCACAAACCACACCCAAACAGCTGTTTTCACAGAGAGCCTTTATCAAGTGGGAAAGAAAAGTTAAAGTGGCTGCTTTCTGACTCGGGTAGAAAACTGCAGCAAACGACCTTGCAGGGGTGCTATTTATTAGTATTTTTTTTTCCTGAGATAGGGTTTCTCTGTGTGATGGAGGAAGGTCATTGGCTAATAAAGGAACTGCCTTGGCCCATTTTATTGGTTAGAACATAGGTAGGTGGAGTAAACAGAATGGAACGCTGGGAGGAAGAGGAAGTGAGCTCAGACTCCACAGCTCTATTCTCGGGAGCAGACGCCTCAGAGAGAGAGACGCCATGCTCCCGGCTCCTGGGCAGACACACGCAATGAAGCTCTGACCCAGGATGGACGTGGGCTAGAATCTTCCCGGTAAGACCGGTGCTCACAGATTATTAGAGATGGGTTGATCGGGATATCAGAATTAGCCAGTAAGGGCTAGAGCTAAAGGGCCAAGCAGTGTTTAAAAGAACACAGTTTCCGTGTAATTATTTTGGGTAAAGCTAGCCGTGGGGGCGGCTTATTTACTACATCTGTGTAGTCCTGACTGTCCTGGAACTTGCTCTGTAAACCAGGCTGGCCTTGAACTCACAAAGATCCACCTGCCTCTGCCTCCCAAATGCTGGAATTAATGATATGCGCTACCACCGCATGGCACAGGTGTAATTTTTAAGACAAGAGAAAGGGAAGTCTGAGTTAGAATGGGCTAGGATGAGGCGGTATGTTATGATTGGGCATGTTAATTAGGTGAACTGAAGGGGGCTTTTGATTGCTGGACTTTAATACTTTGATAGCTGGACCTTGGTAGTGAGCCCCAGGAGGAAAACGTGGCCAAATGAGGGACTAGACCTCGGTGACTAGCAGTTTAGTAAGGTAGAGGGAATGGGGGAGAAGAGCAAGGCCTGCCAGAGCCATGTTTGCCACACTGGAGCTGTCTTGAGTCCCTTCACACTGAACTATTGAGAAGGAGAAAGGACCAGACTTGGAAGATGGGAAGGACAAGGGGAGCACAGAGGATGAACACAAACCTAGCACAAGTAGAAAGGACCAGACTTGGAAGATGGGAAGGACAAGGGGAGCACAGAGGATGAACACAAACCTAGCACAAGTAGTCAGCGTTAAGGTTTAGCGACAGAAGAGAACCTTGGCGCATCAGGGCCAAGGAAAGCTGCAGAGATCACAACGTGCAACAGATCTCACGCAAGAGATTTATTGGGAGCGTGGAGGGGGGTGGTGTAGCAAAAGGCCACCTCTCAGCGGAGACAAGAAAGAGACAGAGAGACCAAGAGATGGAGAGTGGGTTGTGATGGTTGGGGACATTTTAAAGGGTATGCAGCTTGTGGCCACAGTGGAAATGTGTTGCAGTTGGCAGCTGGTGATGAAGGGCTGCTGGCCCTGAGTTTCTGAAGGGGGGTTGGGGGGGCAGCTGGTTCTGGAATGCGGATGGTTCCTAACATTCAGAATGAAAGGCTGACCTTATTAGTTCCACACTGTCCTTATAGCATTCTGTAAAAAAAAAAAATCCAAGTAAGTCTCACAACACAGTATGTAACAGAGTAGGCAGTTGCCTAGCAGACACTGGCTGAGACAAATGGAGGCACTCAGTGTGAGAGGCTCCTCTCGGGAACTAGAGTTGGCCCCTAGGATAACGGTGCTGCTCTATCCAAATGCTAGAAAGTGTGCCTTCTAGCTTAGAAACAGTGAAACAGTGGTCATCGTCTGCAGCCTGGGAAGTTGAAGATCAAAATGTCAGTAGAACCAGTCTGGTGAGGACCTGATTCCTGGTTCATAATTGGTATCTTTTCACTGTGTCTTCAACAGGCCAATTGGGATGGCCTCTCTCAGAGCTCTTTCTTAAGGGTACTCATCCTATTCATGAGGATGGTGCCTCTGTGACTGAACCAGCTCTCTGGACACAATCTCCTATGGCCTCCTTGAGAGTGGAGACTTCAGCCCGTGAATTCCAGGGTATGTGATGCGAGCAAGTCAACCAGCACTGGGGCTTTCCATTAAGACCAAAAGAATAGCTAGGCAATGGTGGCGCACGCTTTTAATCCCAGCTCTCGGGAGGCAGAGGCAGGCAGGTCTCTGTGAGTTCGAGGCCAACCTGGTCTACAGAGCAAGTTCCAGGACAGCCAGGGTTGTTACACAGAGAAACCCTGTCCAGAAAAAACAAAAATCAAAACCATAAAGGTTCATTAAGTGCAAAGACTTCTGGGATG
Organism: Microtus oregoni; assembly: GCF_018167655.1. Classification (NCBI taxonomy): domain Eukaryota; kingdom Metazoa; phylum Chordata; class Mammalia; order Rodentia; family Cricetidae; genus Microtus; species Microtus oregoni. Next base: position 31,586,276 of record NW_024543081.1, on the reverse strand, counting down.
ATTAATGTCCTAACAGTAAAGAGGTCATGCGGGAACCCAACAACAAGAGAAGAGAAAGGGCTCTGGAATAAGTGCTCTTTTAACCACAGGGAATAGGAAGGGATATGTTGGCTTGTTTGTCAACTTGATACAAACTAGAGTCCCCAAGGAAGAGGGACACCAGTTGAAATTGCAGTCCTCCTGACTGGTCTGTGGGCGTGTCTGTGTGAAATTTTCTTGATTACTGGTTGAAGAAGAAGGGCCCAACCCACTGGAGGAGATGCCACTCCTGAGAGGTGGGCCTGGTTGGTTTAAACAAAGACAAAGAAACAAAAAGCAGGCTTTGCAAACTAGGATAGGAAGCAAGTCTGCAACACTCCTCCGAGCTCTCTGCTTTAGTTTCTGCCTCCAGGTTCCTGCTGCGAGCTCCTAACCTGGTTTCCCTTGATGATGGACAATGAGCCAAACAAACCTTTTCCTCCTGTGTTTGCCGCATAGAAGAAACGAGAATAGCAAAGCGTCTGAGGGTGGAACTTCGGAAGTGAGGAGGGAGGAAAAGTTCGGAACTAAGGACGGAGAGGGAACCTGTGAGCTGCAAACAGGTGCTTGGCAAGACAGATGCTTCTCAAAAGTAGGACAGAACCCTTGGGTCCAAATCACAGAGTGTCTGTTAAACGTCACAGTAAAATAGGCGACCATATTCTTGGATAAACATAGCCAGGGCTTTTTTCCCCCTTCTGATTTCTCCATGGACCCCCCACAGAGCTGGCTGCATGGGAATAATGACCATGACAGCTCCAGGAGATGCACTTTGGGGGTGTGGGCAGAGAATGAGGCAGTGCGGTCAGAGGACATCCCTTCGTCATCCCTGAGAGACTGGGGTGGTGCGCTGCTGGAGTTGACAGTCCTGAGGGACCAGGATCTGGAACTCAGAACAGGGATGGGACTAATGAGCTGGGCATCATGGGCAGGAAAAACACGGTCATTGGATTAAGGAGCTCTTAGCTAAAATTCAGGGAGACAGAAGGACTGGCCAGGTCCCTGGAGGTCAGATTTGGGACAGTATTTTAATGCCTACTGCCCATTTCTGCTGTGACAGCAGCCTGTCCCTTTTTTTTGTTTTGTTTTGTTTTGTTTTGTTTGAAACTCACCCACCTTGTAGGCTTTAGGTCTGTGAGTTTTGTCAAAGGGCTGGGTCTGTGTTATGGCTCCTGGGGAGGGGCGCAGACATACAGTGGAGCATCCTACCCCCACCCTATTGGGCGTCAGGTCTGAGAGCAACCCATTGGTCCTCACTCCCTCCTCAGTCCCAACCTTTCCTCACTTTCGCTTCTGCAGGTTCTGTTCTACCACGAGCCTGCCTCTCCTTCCTTGTTTCCTGTGTTTGTCTTCTGCTGGCAGTTCCAGCATCACCTTCTCCCTATTCAGCCCAGTAGAGAAGGTGCTGAGGCTAGTCTGGGACAGCAGAGCCAACGGCAGGATGGGTCTAGTCAGCCTTACTCCCGTCTACTCAGACACTCAGTGCCTCTCGGCTGGAGGGTTTGAATGTTTAGTAGGTTAGCTTTCTCTCTCATGTTGTCTTAATGAACATAGAGAGCTCAATTTTACCTTGGAGAATCAATTTAAAATAGTGGAAATTGAGGCCACACAGGGGATGATATTTAGGGGAATGAGGTCACTTTCCCAATGGTCCTCAAGTCAGGGTACTTGGGAAAGTCACCTTTTTAATTGTCATTCAGGTCAAGGGCTACAAACGGTGGCCCAGCGTAGCTGATGTGTCAGTGAGTTCTTGGGCTTGTGGATTATTGTTTTACAGGTACTGTTTAAAACATAAGCTATTTCACCTGGGTTGTCTTGAATCAAATAGCAAAGTCTCTTCCCAGCACGGGTTCTTAGTCCATTCTATCAATCCAGCTGGGTTTGAGGGACAGCTGCCACAATTGATCGGTCCAAGTACTGCAATTTGCCCCAGCTTTTATACAATCGTTTTATTTCACTTAGCTTATGACTCAATGGAAATATCTTCAGTTCCCTGGAGAGATTTGGCTGAACACCTGTCGATGATAAAGGGTTCTTGCTGAAGAGAAACTGGAATGTCTTAGGGTTTCTGTCACTGTGAAGAGACACCATGACCACAGCAACTCTTATAATTTAATTGGCATGGCTTACTTATAGTTCAGAGGTTTAGTCCATTATCATCATGGTGGGACATGGCAGTCATGGTCCTGGAGAAGTAGCTGAGAGTCTTACGTCTTGCAGGCAACAGGAAGTGGTCTGTCTCACTGAGCATGGCTTGAGCAAATATGAGATCTCAAAGCCCACCTCCACAGTGACATACTTCCTCCAACGAGACCACACCTACCCCAACAAGGCCATACCTATCACAACAAAGTCACACCTCCCAATAATACCACTCATTTGGGGGTCGTTTTCTTTCAAACGACCACACTGGGTGATCAGACCACTGGGGATGAGCTGAGCAGATACCCGAGTGACTCCATAATGGGAGTGATCAGATAATGAGGTCAGGGATTCTTGCTAAACCGACTGATCAGGGCTTTTGCTAAAACTGGATTTTACAGTGAAGCTCAGGTGGGTCTAAAGGGCCTGACTAGTGTTCCGTCAGGTATAGAGTCTTGTCAGTGAGGAGACCGTTTGCTCTCTCAGTTAACAAAACTTACAGTGGCTGGCTAGAATGCTCAGTTCTGAAGGGAAGACCTGCTGAGTGTGGTTTGGGCTCCACTGTGACCCACCCCTGTGCTATTTAGATCCTTTGCTTAGTGCAAGGCAAAAGCCAGTGGAGTGAGCTCAACCCTGCCACTGTAGCGATTCCAAGGCAGGAATTATTCCTTGTGGCTTCCGTACTCTGTTATCCAGCCTAGATTTTGTCTCTCCATCTCTGCTGATAGAAGTTGCTTACCTGCTGGTGTGGTTGGACCTTCCTAAGTTGCCTGAGCCCCTGGAGAGCCACCTTTCTCGGGCTTCCCCTTCAAAACTGGGCAAACTTCACTGTGTGATCCCGAGTCTTCAGTATGACTTCCTGCCCTCTTGATCACCTGTGTCTTAACTAATTAATCCCTGCCAACCATTTGCCATTTCTAGTCATTTAGTCGAATTAACATAATGTCACCAATATACTGAATCTATATGATGTGTCTAGGCACTCTAAGTCACTCTGACTTTAGTTGGGTCTTAATGGTCACCCAGCAGATTCCACACTTCTATTTGGGGGAAGACTGGAGCTATACACCAGTGGTCACGTCAAATGAATGCAAATCTTCCTTTTCTAAGAGGGATCATGAAAAAATCCATGCGTAAAATCACTGGTGGCCCACCGTGTGCCTGAAGCCAAGCCAGACTGATACAGAGGGTCCTACTTCTGACCATGCAGCAACAACCTCTGCATCCAGGACGCACCTAGCTTTGGAGGTTTAGGTAAGGTTCTTAAATGGAGGTAAGACCCAAATGATCTTCAAAGTTGACTCAAGTCTCTGCTGGTCACCCAGAGGTAGGTTATTATTTTTTGATCTTTCTTCCCCACCTCCTCACCTTTTATAGAGAATAGATTCTTATCTATATCTATCTATATATATATATATTATCAATATATCACGATTACAGTTTCCCCTCCCTGTACTCCTTGCAGTTCCTCCCCAACTCCTCTCCCATCCATATCCACTCCCCTTCTGCCTCTCCTTAGAAAAGAACAGGATTCTAAGAGATAACAAGACATAGCAAAATAAAATATAACTAGATAAAATGTTAAAAGTAGGCTGCTTGTTGGTTCCTGACTGCTCAGCCCCGAAATAATCACACAGAAACCATATTATTTAAAATCACTGCTTGGTCTATTAGCACTAGCTTCTTATTGGCTAGATCTTACATCTTAATTTAACCCATCTTCATTAATCTGTGCATCACCACGAGGTCGTGGCCTACCAGCAAAGTTTCAGCGTGTCTGTCTCCAGTAGAGGCTCTATGGCTTCTCCCTCACTCTGCCTCCTTTCCCCCAGCATTCAGTTTAGTTTTCCCTGCCTATCTACCCTATCAGGCCAAGCAGGTTTCTTTTTTTCTTTTTTGCAAGTTTCTTTATTAAACAATGGTATTCGCGGCATACAGAGGGAAATCCCACATCAATGAAACAAAAACCATCATATCAAGGTTGGACAAGGAAACCCAACAGAAGGAAAAAGGCCCAAGGATAGGCACAAGAATCAAAGACCCACTTGTTCACACTCATAAAAATATAAAACACATCACTGGAAGCCATAATATATACACAGAGGACCTGGTGCAGACCCATGTAGTCTGTGCATGTTTTGCAGTCTGATGAGTCCATATGAACTTTGCTCAGTTGATCTAGATTCATTGTTCCCCTGTTGTCCTCCCTTTTTTTGATTGTTCTTGTTAGCTGTAGGAAGCAGAGCTTTCAGAAGATCATACTTTGACATTTTTTACTGCACCAACATAAAATCAAGAACTAATGTAGATGCTGCATGAGCAACCAAATATATGCTGTCCAGATAACACATTTGGATGTTAGGATAGTGACCACTAGACTTGCCTGTGCACTCAGGGGACCCACAGTGAGCCAGACAGTTTCTTAACTGCTGTCAACAGCACCAGCCTACTGGAGGACTGTGTGGCACTCCAGATTTCAGATATCCATGATAATTAGGCACCACAAGCAAGTTCGTGGACATTTACCCGATTAAGTGGCCTCATGTGTCACTGAGAATAAAGTTTATACTTCTTGGAAGATGGTCTACTCCTGGGAGTTAAATATGGACACTTATGCTCAGATCTGGTTGCAAAGGTAATGTTCTTCCTTCCTCTCTCCCTTCCTCCCTTTCCTCCCTCCTTCCCTCTTGTTTGTAGAATGTGCTGATATGGGATTATTGCTACTGAGGAAATCCATTCCTCAGATCTGGAAGGAGCCTCGAGTTTCATTCATGTGAACCAACGCACACTTGATCCCTGTGGCTATAAAACTGAGCTCTGGAGGTACTTCCGGTCTAGTGTGCAAGAGTGGCTATAAAGTGGTCATCTAGTATCAGAGACCGTGTCACCCTGACAACCTCAAAGAAACAGACTTGAGGATGGATCATGACTGGAAACGCAGCATGGAATGAGTTGATGACTGGTATGAGCTGGGATGCCCCCCCCAGTCCTAACCCTTGGGTCAGCACCTCCATCTCTACCCTGCTTCATTCCTGCTCCTTTGCTTTGAAATTATCGAAGTTACACTTGCTCCTGCATGCAGAGGAAAGTCATTAAAGCGGGAATGTAGCAGATTCTTCATCACAATTGAGGAAAGCCTGGAATTTTTATTTGGGTTGGCCATCATTTGTTCAACTTTGATTCCCCGTTAGACACATGTGAAGTGTGCGTTTGTGTTATCCATGTGTATGTATTTGTGTAGTGTGTATGTGCTGGGGACTGCGGACCACCAGACCCTGAATTTTCTGTAAACAACTTGTTTTCCTCTGCTCTGAGCAGCCTGCAGCTGCTGCTCTGACCATGAGACCCTGATGGCAGGGGAGTGGGTTCTGATGAGTCTGCAGCTGAAAGATCCCGAGAGCTGGGGTGCGGCCAGAGCCTTCTACAAGCTGACAATAAAGGAGGCATTCTTGGCATTCTTGCTTCAGGGATGACCTGTGTCATTGTCTCACTGTCTCAGTGTGTTAGTGTTTAAGTCTCCAGGCCCTTGCCCAAGACTCGCGAACTGTCTCGTAGTGCACTACAGGTCTTGTACACGTAGTAGCATGGACGGTACATGTCACCTGTGTATGTGTACGTGTAGAGGCCAGAGTCAATATGGTGTCTCGTCTGTTGTTCTCCATATTACTGTTTGAAACAGAGTCTCTCACCAAACCTGGAACGTGCTGGACTGATTGACTAGCAAACCCCAGGCTTCCTCCTGTCTCCACTTCTCCAGTGCTGGGATTAGAAGCATACAATGCTATGCATTGCTATGTACACAGGGCCTTTGGCGTGGATGCTATGGATCCAAATTCAGGTCCTCACACTTTTTCCATCATTTCCTCAAAGCTGAACAGTTCTGACGACCTGGTGGATGAAGGAGATAAGACTTGTTGACTTTCAAAGATGGCTCATGTTGAATACTTAGGTGGCATATGACTCTCCCTAAGATGGTACTAGAAGGTAGTTTCCTTGGAGGATCCGGTCAGAAGCCTCGGCTTCCGCCTGTCTAGCTAGCATTGCCAGCAGCAGGTTCCTTCCTGGCAATCTAGATGCCATCTTGGAGGTGAGGTCATGAAACAGCGGGGGTGTGAGAGCACTAGATGTTGTGGGCAAAGCAACAGCTCCAGGGAATTTTCTAGATTGACGTAGCAGGGTCAGAAAAACACCCCCAGGCAAATGCCCTTTTCTATCTGTGCTGGCAGCACCCGGGAAGCATGCATTGAGGTGGTCGGGTAGAGTATTCCCTGGCAAGGCAGAGGGCTGGTGGGATAATAGGTCACCCTATTCTGATGCTGTGGTCTGGTGTGACTCATCCTCTCCGCTAAGCCAACAAACTAAAGCAAATACTCCAGCCGGTTGCTTCATCTTCATCTGTAAGTTGCTAGCTTCTAACTGGGCTCCCTCTTGACATGCCTGGGCCTTACAGAAACCAACATGCCATCTACTTTGGAGGAGCCTGAAGCTACTGGGCCTTAACACCCCTGCTTTTCTTCCAAGACCTTTGCTTTCCTTCCTTTCTCAGTCAGCTTGATCATCCCCACTTCCTTCCCCTCCCCCAACATTCCCTACCCTTCTGCAAAGGTCTCATTGACATATAAAAATCTGAGAATAGGGGCTGGAGAGATGGCTCAGAGGTTAAGAGCATTGCCTGCTCTTCCAAAGGTCCTGAGTTCAATTCCCAGCAACCACATGGTGGCTCACAACCATCTATAATGGGTGGGGTCTGGTGCCTTCTTCTGGCCTGCAGGCATACACACAGAATAGTATATATAATAAATAAATAAATATTTTTAAAAAATTTGAGAATAAATGCTTCCATTTTACATGTTTTTTAAAATTACGATTTACCTATGATTCAGATTTTATAAATCATATATGTTGCATGTGTCTAAGATACTGTACATTTAAGTACAGTCATATTTTACAATTATACATTCTATAAACTATGTTTTATAGGCCGTGGTATAAATATGTTCTGTATAAATATGCATTGTCCACATGTATAGTATCTATTAAATTGGGATCAAGTGTCAGCTCTCCTACCCAACATGGCATCTCCTCTAGGAAGATGTCCCAGCCTCCCCAGAGTGTGGTCTGTGCCTTTCAAGCCAATGCTTACATTGCCTGAGTTGTTTCCCCATGTCTGCCTTCCCCCACTGAGCTGAACACTTTCTGAATACGCCGATCATATTAATCAGAACCTCCATTGAACTCTGTGTCGTCTGAGCACTCCACAGCATGCCTCGGAGTGTTTGTGGAGTGAATGGGATCAGAACACGGTCTGGCTGTGGAATTTTTAATGCCCGAAATTAACAAACCAGCAGATGGTAGTATCTGGGACACAAAGTAGATAAGCTCCTCCCAGACATTTGTCCATTTACCATAATTCTTAACAACCAAAGCTATAAAACAAGTACCTAGCAAATGGTCCTCTCACTGTGCCCTGACAATGCTTCAGTGTAACAACAAAACAAGGAAGGATGCTCAGTGAGTCATGGATTGCTTTAATGTAATCAAAATAGGGTGTCCAGGTCTAAATAATATTGCAAATGTTTAGATATTCTCCTGACAGATCACTGATGTTGCCATCAACAATAAAGACACATGCATAATTCATGAATTATTTAGTCCATATTATTTCTTTTCATTGGCTCAATTTCACCAAAAACACTGTTCAGGAGCTGTAATCAACTTTCACACTATTTATATTCTGACAGCAACACCGGATTACGTCACTTTTCTTGAATCACTAACGTTTTACGTCTTTGTATAGGAAATTAATTTCAAGTTGAAGAAGCAAAAATACACCAGTCAACGCGTATAAATGCTTAAGTGTTGTGATTTTCTGCCATTAGGGGCTACAGTGCCGAGAACAGTGGCAGGTGGTCCCATGCTGCGACCGTGGGTGGCTGTGTTCTGCTGTGTAGCTACTTGAAGGAATAAGCAAGAGCCACAGGGGTTGACATGGAGAATGTCTGTGAGGTGTTCTCGAGGAAAGCTGTCTGGAAGGAGCCTGAACGATAGATACGACAAAGAGAACACATTCTTACATATTTATATGGCTTGTCTGCGTGTGGGAAAAGTGGAAGGGATGTGTGGATTATTAACTGGGAGCTTCTGTGAGTGGGGGGAGGCGTGGTGTTAGAGGGCTCTAAGGGAAAACAGAAACACCCATGGAAAGAAATAGAAAACCCAGCCAAACACTACACTTTATTGGGTTTGAGCTCAACTGTTCAATAGTTGACATGCGTTCTTTGGACCACAGGAAACAAGGAGGGGCTGTAGCTACTAGACAGGAAAGCATTCTGCACCTCAGAAAACCATGGTGAGATTTCATTTCATTGACAGCAAATGTGTGAACTAGAAAGCCTATCTGTGTGGATGCCTGAGGCATGCTAGTCAGCCAACCTAGCCTAATCGATGAATTTCAGGCCAGGGAAGAGACCTCGTCTCGAAAAATAGAATAAAATGAAACTGAGGTAGATATAATAGGAAGAATGACACTGGAGACTAACAGACCTCTGTATGCATATGCAAAACACACACACACACACACACACACACACACACACACACTTATCTGCAGAGGTTGGGGAAGGGCTGGAGCCCAAACGATGCCTTCTGGACATGACAGCATGCCTGTACACACGAACCCACAGCAGCTGGGGTTACCTGCACAGACCAATCCAGTGAGCATCACTGCAGAGATTGTGGAGAAACTGCTGATGATTCATAGCTTCCTGGACATAGAGAGTCAGTTTTCTTCAGGGTTCTGCTCTCTGACATGTTAGCCATACTCCATGGATAGCACAACACCCATATATGGACACCACAAGTTATAGAGGAATAGAATTAGGGGGATGAATGAAGGGAAATATGATATTAAAAGTACTATTGCTGGGCTGGGCAGTGATGGTGCATGCCTTTAATCTCTGCACTTAGGAGGCAGAGGTAGGTGTGAGTTCGAGGCCAGCCTGGTCTATAAGAGCTAGTTCCAAGAAAGCTAGAGCTGTTACACAGAGAAACCCTGTCTCTAAAAACAAAAAACCAAAATTCAAACCAAAACAACAACAACAAACTACTGCTGCTGCTATAGCAGAATAACACGTAAGTAGAAACCATTCCTAATCATTGGTATTGATTTCTCTTGTTTTAAAATAGCTCACATATACATTTAATCTTAAAAATAAAGTGTGAAAAACAAATTACCTTCATTTAAGATGGGAAAGGGGAAAGCCTGCCTGTATGTGTATAGGCTTTCAGACAGACAGACAGACAGACAGACAGACAAGGAACTATGCCAGGCTCCAAACAATTATTCTAAGAGGACGCAGGAGAAAGCTGGTGGGTTCTTCAAGCACTTCTGCTTTTACCTGTTATAAAAATCACTAAGTGACCTTACAGAAATGATGCCTCTGACCGCAGTGATGGGGAAGGAAGCCACCGAGCCACCAATGTGTATGGAACTTGAGTTTGAAATCAGTGATCCATGTTTTATGCTTGTGACTATGAATTTGAGCATGTCAAATATTTAAATAATGGTTCATAAATAGTCCTGTCAATAAAAACAACCTCCACTGCTCACCTTCAGGGGAGCCGAGACACTCATGCTGACATCTTGAAAACTCATAACATACAAGATATTCCAGTGCTTGCCTGTGTCTCAGAAAAACCACACTGTGGATTCAGGAAACATCTCGTCGTGGAAGTATTCCCAGCTATTAAAAGAAGAAGGAGTGATGAGTGGCAGTAGCAAACACAATGATTACCAATGGTTTTTAGGCATTCGTGACTTAGGAACTATCAGCAATGCTTACATCATGGGGGGGAGGGAGCGAGCACCAATCAGATACTTCTGCTAGACAGACAGAATACTGCCTTTTGAAAATAACCTGAATCATTGCAAGCCTTATATCTATCAGTTCAGGCTGGTGAGATGACTCCAAGCCTTACGTGTGTGTGTGTTTGTGTGTGGTCAGTATCTATCCAGACTCCAAACTGGAAGCAATCCGCACAAATCCTCACATTTAATACCTTTCAATAACTCCTCACAATAGGATCCAACGCAGCAACTATATAATTAAATGAAGTCACATCCCTGAGTCTCAGAAACACAACTGGAATAAAACCATCCAGCCCTGCGAATACGTACCGTGTCCACAGGGCCTGTAACATCTTACATCCCCGCTGCAGGGCACGTGGGATCCAGCTTCTCCATTCTCTCAGTGTTACTTGTGTTTAGCAGAAGATTTCCTACTGGGTGAGACGTGGCATCTCCTTGAGTTTTGTTCTGCGCCTCTTTAATGACCAGGAGTGTTGGCCATCTTTACGTGTACCGCTCATCTGTGCTCCTTGGAGAACCAGCCTTTCATGCCCTTGTTTACCTGGCTGTCAAGCATTCTCTGTATTCTGGTGTCAGGTATGTAATTGGGCAATGTGTTCGGTCCATCGTCTCTGTACTCTCGACTCATGGCATCTTTTGAGGCACAAGGCTTTTTAATTTCCAGGAAGTCCACTCTGGTATTGCTGTCTTGTTTGGTCCCTGTCGAATCCAACAGCATGAACTTTGGTTCCATGCTTCCTTCTGAACACTGGGCATTTTAATAAGTCAATTCCTTTGTGGTAGGTTGTTGGGACCTAATGGAGTCCTGGCCTTCCTATTCACCTCCCCTGTTGGTGACCTTTCTTGCCCTTGTTCTGGCTTTCTGAGAAACAAGTTCTGTACTCTAGACTTGTTTACCAACCCTGCTTCCTGAGTACGCATTGCCTTGGCTCTAACCCAAGGATCTGCTATCAGGTCTCCATCCTGTTGATCCACCTGTCTGGGTTAGGTATAAAATCCTCTTAGTAATGTGCAATAAAGGGCTTATGATTCTGCAGTATCCAGAGTGCGTGTTTCATTAGTCCTGATGTCCTTTTCTCGGACACGGCATCCAGGCTGTGCTGGCCTGGCAGTAGGTGAGGATTTTACTTCCCCCTTCTGAGTATTTCCCATCACCATCTGTTCAAAAGACATCTCCCTTCCCTACTGACTAGTTTTAGGTACCACTACCCCAAATCTCTTGACCATATTTGACGGGGAACCTCCTTTAGCCAATGAGGCTGGATGAGGTTGGGACCTTACTTTTTGGGTACTCAGAGAAAACTGCCGGCCCACCCAGCTCTGGCTTTCTCTTGTTCCCACGCTCCATACCTTGAGGTTGGACCCCCCCCCCCATTCCTGTTCTGTGAGTTTTCCCCTTACAATATAAAGAATAATCTTGGAATACTCTTTTTGAATTAGTTTTGGATTATTTGATTCACGCCCTCCGCCCCCCTTTGACATGTTCAGAAGGTGTGACCCTCTTCCCTGCTGTCTCCCATGTTAAACCATTAGGACATCTCTAAAGCTAGCCCCCAATGTCTACTCCCTTATTTGGCCACTTCCTTATGCCCGACTAAAACACCAAAGTCCAGCAATTAAAATTCATTTTTTGGCTATACTGGCCAACACTCAGAATTTACCAAGTCATTCTGACACAGACTTCCCCCTTTTTTACTTCCGTAGAAACTACTTCTGCAGACACACCTGCTGCTGTTTTGGCCTGACACAAAGGCGGCCACCCACCCCATCCCCGCTTGTCCCACCTGGGTGATAAATCTCCGTAATACCGAGAATTTAGTTGTGTGTGTTCTGAGCCAATTCCAAGGCCCCTTTACATAGATGTGAAGGTTTGGTTTTTAAAATTTACAAGCAGAATTGCTATATGATGCAACAATTCTATTTTGGGGGTATTTAGCAAAAAGAATTAAAAACAGAGTCTTGAAGAGCTATTTGTACATTTACAGAGCACAACAACCTTATCCACAACAGTGAAAGCACGGAGGCGTTCCAAATATTCACAAACAGATGTAAAAATGGAATGTGTGATAGCCGCACAAGGGTCTATTAGTTAGCCTCGAGAAGGAAATTCTTCTATACGCGACAAGTTTGAGGACACTATGCTAAGTGAAATAAAGTAGTCACCAAAAGACAAATGTATGGTTCTGTTTTTACAGTGTGATTAAAATATCCACAAATCACAGAAAGCAGAATGGTAGTCACCAGAGGCTAGACAGCTATTTAGGTTTCTGTTTTGCTGAGAGTACACTAATGCCACCCAATTATATGCTCAAACTAGAGAAATGGCATTTTTAGGTCAAATATATTTGTCACAGGAATTTTTAAAAATTTAAAATCATATATGCAAAGTGCTTTCATTTATATGAAACTCAGAAGCAGGTGAAAATTAACCATTGAGAAAGGAGGGTAGATAGGGGTTACTTTTGGGGGGGTAGAGAGTGTTCAAGGAATCACTGGCTGTGTGTTCAGAAGTCCAGGTCCCTGTAGGGGCTAATGACTACCCAATATTTCTAATTTGTGCACTTTCTGTGAGCATATTATACTTAAATAATGGTGTTTTGGCTTTAGATTTTGAAACAGGGTCTTGTTATACAGCCGAAGCTGGACTTGAACTCACAATCCCCTTGTCCCTCAGCCTCCTGAGTGCTGAGACAAGGATACACCAACATGCCTGCCATGTCAAAAATAAATATTTAAAAAATGCTTAGAAAGCATTTTTCCTTGGCAGTGACTCATGCTGCCTTTGAAGAGTCAAGTTTGGTTCTCTGCAGAGAGAATATGAACAGAAGCTGGGGTGGGCTAGAAGCAGGAATCTTGTCAACAGCAGGAAAAGCCTTTTCAAACAAGAGTTGAAGGGACAGTAAGGTCAGAGGTTGTCAGACAAGAAGCGCCAGACCAAGAGTGTGTAATATACACACTGTATTAAGGAGGCTCAGGCAGAAGAGAGTTCCAGGTAAGGAGCTTCAAGGACCAGAGCTGAACCAGCGAGCTGCACCTAAGGCAGCCAGTGGACTATGCTCAGATCCAAGTTAGGGTATCTCTGTGGATGAGAAAACATTTGTGAGAACCGGGCCTATTTCAGAAAGGGTGGCAAGGGGAGGAGCTGAAATAATACAAGAACCAAAGTGCTGCACCTCTGACCTGAACCAAGAGGAGGCGAGGAATCAGCAGAGAAACTAAAGATAGGAAAAAAAATTAGTCAGCACTGGTAAAAATTCACAGTTCACCCATATTGGTTGCTCGACAACAGGAATCAGAAGATTAATGTCCAGCTTTCTTAAGTTATAGGGCCATATTGGCAACCTGGTTCAGGTTGACTGTAGTTGTATGCTGTTCACTGGTGAAGTCTAAAATGCACAGACCTCCAAACCCAACCACCAATACATTAAGGAGGTTCAGAGCCACAAGGAACTGAGTTTGAGTCCCTGCTCTGTGACTTAATAGTTGGGTGGCTTGGGACCAATTGTCCCTGGGGCTTTGTTTCCTCATCTGGAATATGAACTTAATAATGCTGGGCCGGGTGGCCATGACAAATCTGTGTGGGTTTGCACATAACTTTGCATGAATGATGCTTCATGCTAGGATAGGCATCTCCTTCAAAGCTCAGCACTATTGTTTCTCAGTCTTGGGGTTACCATCTGGTGTGGACCCAAAGTGCACAGCTATACACATGATAAACGTACCACCCACCAAGAGCCACCCAGAGTGTCTCAAATGCAGACTGCGAAGGAGCCAGAAAAAGAAACCTAGCCTGCATCTGCACTGTCTTGGGTTATGACCTAGAGTAAGCCATTATTAGCTTCATCATCTCCATCCCTTCCTCTTGCAACTCTTTAACGAGACAGAGTGGCTGGGAGGGCCACACAACTGTACTTGAAAGGGCTTGTAAAAAAATTTTTAGGCCTGTTCCTTCAATGCCAAGAAAATAATTTTGTTGCATTTTAAAAACCAGAATGCCTTATATTAGAAGCAAGAATAAAGTTCTGGTTTCTTTCTAATGGTCTGTCTAAATGTTATTAAGTTGGTATCATATGCATTATGATCAATGCCACATCTGGAAATAGATACAACTTCCATCTTTTTTCTCTTGCCATGGACTGCAATGCAACCAACACTGATATTAATATCCAACACCACAGATATTAACATCCAACACTGATAGTAATAACCCAGGGGCTTGCGGCTCATCACCTCAAGATTTATGTGTGCTGGCCTGGGCATCTTGACCCCAGAGACTTAGAAACCTGAAACTATGATGTCAACCCAGGCTGGCTTACACTTGAAGACTGGGAACTTCCTACAAGCTCATTCAGTTGATAGCTGAATCAAGTTCCTTGCAGTCATAGGGCTGAGGGCCTCAGCACCCAGAGGTCACCTGTTCCTTGACATGGGACCGTCTACACTCTAGGACAGTTGGTTTCCTCAAGGTCAGCAGCGGAGTGTGCTACCCACTTTGATTCTTTCATGTTTCTCCATTGAAGGGTTTCCCTGAGTGGCCCAGGCTCAGTCAGGATAATCTTCCCTATGCGTGACCTCACAGTCTTTTTGTAGGGGCCTTGCACGCAATTCCTCAGCCTTGCCTCACACACAAGAGCAGAGAGCTTGGAGAAACCTTAGAATTCTGGATTTATGGTGCCTTCTAATTTCCTTCATGGCCTGTTCCTTCGCTAAGATAGTCCCAGGGGAAAACTTACTCCTTTTGTGGCCTTGCCCCCACTTCCTTGGAAATTTCATCCCAAGGCATAAACCCCTTGCTCAGCAAATTTGCTATGGCAGATAGCCATTGCCTGGACAAAACTGGGGTCACCTCAGAGAAGCCAGTTTTAACACCCCAAGCTGCTGGACACAACAGACAACTTTATCCCAGGTATCCATAGTGAGACTCATGGAGTAGAATATGTAAGTGAATTGAGAAACTAGTCATTTCTGTTCTCTGTTTTAGAGTGTGCAGATCAGGCAGTCTGATTGGTTATTGGTATCAGCCAGGACCACTGCTTGGGTGTCACCAACTCATCATCTCTGGCCCCAGCCTTCAGGCTCTGGACACCAACCCCAACACCACAGGCCAATCCACTTCTGGAGTAATACATAGCAAGTCCTTTCATTGCAGTATATGCAGGACGTACGGGTGGTGGTCTCCCTTAGAGCCCATGAACTAAGAAGTTTCTCCCTTGGTACTCACTTTCCAACTTCTCTGTCTCATCTTCCACTGTAAGGAGAATGATCAAACAGTAACAAAACCATCCCTTGGACATAGCTGGAGGCACCCTGGTGATTTGTGGGTAAAATAAATGCTGCAGCCCCATAAAAAGCCTACTTTGTCTTTAGTAGGTCTTCCCATAGCCCCTTCTGGCAGCTCTCCTCAAACCAACGGCAATTTCACCTTCATCACCTTTTGCTAAACCTGTGAGATATTTTTTTGCCAGGAGATGTGAAACCTATTCACAACAACTTCTCCTGCAAATTAGTGAGCTATGGTTTTGTGTGTGTGTGTGTGTGTGTGTGTGTGTGTGTGTTTGTGCATGACCTACTAGACTGTGAGTTCCTCAAGGGAAAGG
This sequence comes from Microtus oregoni, assembly GCF_018167655.1. Lineage (NCBI taxonomy): Eukaryota > Metazoa > Chordata > Mammalia > Rodentia > Cricetidae > Microtus > Microtus oregoni. Next base: position 31,570,652 of record NW_024543081.1, on the reverse strand, counting down.
ACAGTAGCTTGTTCTTGGTTTGATTCTTACTGCCTGGCATGCAGTTCTATTCGGAGCAACCTCTTAATAGGATGGGCAAATGAAAAGTCACCCAACTTTGCTAAACTTCTTCCATGCCCTCAGCGCTAAAAGGTTCTCATCTGTTTTGCCAGTCAGCTGGTTTGGTCGATTCATTGGCGGGTTAATTCAGTCCAAAGCTTTCACCTCTCTCCAGCCCTACCCCCTTCACCTTTGAAAGACCATCTGGTGTGATGAGAAAAGAAAAGGAAAACTTGAAGAAATTAACTAAATGACGTTCCGGCCTGAGCAGAAGCAGCTACGCTAGGGGCTATTCTTGTCAGCTCCTAACGGGAGCGACATAAATGCATGTTAGGGAAGAGGAAATTCAAAACAGACCAGGAAAAGCAAGTCTGGAGCTTTGAAAAACAGTGAACTCAGAGCTTGCTAATTGGAGGACAGCAGGCTGTGACCTTAGGCCAATCGTGTTTCATTGGGTGTAGTGTTTGAATGAGATGAGCTGTCAGAAGCCCATGGATCCTGCCCCTTCTTGGCAGCACAAATTACTTTTTGAGGGGTGAGGTTTAGGTAACCCTAACTGATGCTTCTTTCCCCTTTATTGTCAGCTCAAAATCTCGAGGTGGGGGGGAGTGGCCTTTCTTTAAAGTGACCCCACCTCTACTCCATCACCTTTTCCCCTAGATCTTCACTTTCCAGGTACTTAAACATAAAAGTCTCCGGTTTCCGTTTTTCAATAGGACTGTCACAGGCCACTTAAATTGACCGAAAAGGTATGGCTTTCATCTTAAAGACCAAGTTAACCCACAGATGGTCATTCTGAGTTCAGGAAAGAGAGTGCTTCCCTTGCTCATGGCAACTTAGAACCATACACCTCCCTGTCCTGTAACCTAAAGTCAAGCTGGGGTCTGCAAGCTATGCTTCAAGACAATCCAATGGTTCTGAGGCTAGCATTTTTAAAGGAAAATTGACAAATTTTTCCTGTGATTGCTGACAGTGGCTAGTTAACTACAGAGCAGAGAGACAGGGTATAGACCAAAGGGCAAAAGTCAAGTGCATGGCGACCATACAGCTCCCTGGAAGGTAAAATATGGAAGAAAAAAAAAAAAACCACTAAAAGGGATTCCTCAACATCAAGATCAATGTTCATGCCATTCTTTTTTTTTTTTTTTCCTCCAGGTTTTGACGTAGGGTCTCATTTATCTCAGGCTGGTCTCGAACTCCCAATCCTCCTACTTCCTCCACCTTCCAAGTGCTGGGATTACAAACGTGCACCACAACACCCTAGTCCTGCATACTTTCTCCACCTTTGGGCAGCTGCCTGGTACCTCAGTGTGTTCTCCCATCTGGACAGCACCAACTGCTTCCTACTCTTCATGGACTCCCTGGGGAAAAGGTGACCAGTTCAGTTCTTCTTACTGAGCTAGCACCGGGCATGCAGCTTCTCCTTCGGGAAAAGGCCCTTGCCTCGACAGGAGAAAGGTTTGTGCATTTTAGATTTTTGGACGTTTACTACATTACGCAAGAACTTGGGCCCCATTTTCCTGAATTTTTTTGGCTGTGTTGTCACAGTAAGGGACCAGTGATGAATGGGGCATGGGGTGGGAGTGGGGGTGGGGGCGGTAAGAAAGTGTCCTCAGCTGACTTCTGGTGCTAAAGAAAGGTTTGTCTAGGACGAAGTCCTCATTACCATTCAATGCTAATGCTTTGTAGGAAATGACTGAAAGAATAAGCAGGAACATCCTGATAAATGGTGTAAAGTGTGGTCCCTGCCTGAGGTATCACTGTCTTATTAGATCACTGAGTAGCCAAACACAACCCTACTGTATTCTGTCTTTGGCTACTAGGCCAAAGGTTTGTAACACCCTGTCTAAGTGGCTCTCTGAACATGTCCACCGGGCCCTTTCCCTCCATGTGACCTTAGACAGTGTTTGGGTCTCTCCCTCAAGCCCTGTGTAGCTTACCTGCTGACTTACAATTACTATTTTGCCCTCTCCAAGACAGAGACTTCATTTGTAAAATGGAGATAATGTCCACATGAGGAGCTCATCGTGGGAGGTTTAGGTGGGACACTGTTATCCGGGACATTTGCTTCAGTGTCTGGTACACATGAAGAAATGCTGGCAAACCCCTAAGCTACCCGTGTGTGATCAAGCCCACAATAAAATGAGCTCTGGGTATCTAATCAAATTGTGTCCAAAAGCTCAGGGCATCCATTTGCACAGGCATTTGCCTCCCCTCTCCTAGTCCACTCCTGGGTTTCACTCCCATCCTGAATCCCATACTTGCAGATCCAGCTTCTCGGGCTTAGAAAAAGTTTCTCAGCTCTAGATTCTCTCCAGAGCCCCTGACCCACTCCTCTCAAGAGGCAACCGGACTTCACTTACTACCCCACACCTGAGCCCCCCCAAGGCTGGGGTGCCACACTGTGAACATAAGGCCCCCTAGAATATTGAGGGTGGGAATGGGGGCTCTGCCCGTGGGGCCATTCTTGATGAAGTCCAATCAGAGGCCAAAGACTCTTGGATACTCTCTTTTGAAAACTATAATTTCCCCGCTATGTCCCATCTGACCAGGTTCAGCACACATATTTCCTCCTCAAAGAAGCCTGACAGATCCAGATTTCGAAGATAGACATTCCTCCTTTAGTATCTCAGGAACTAGTCCATTTTGTTATGATTTCTACTTGTATGTTTAATGGTTTGTTCACTGCTTTTCTTCCCTTGTTTTTATTAGGTTGTATATAAGGGAGGTTTCAAAAGAAGTAACAAGGTCTGAGGTGGGAACTGCACCTCTTTGTTTTAAGGGCGGCTGGAGCCAAAAGTTGCTCATATAGGGAGAGACAGTTTCTTCAGTGGTGTAGCCATTCATAAGTTGCCCATGTTTCTGAAAAAAGCCCCTCACTAACATTCCTGTATGTAACCCTAATTAAACACATTGTTTCATTAAAAAAAAAAAAAGTCCAACTACTCTCTGCTCTGAACCCAGTCACATGACAATATGCTGCTAGCTATATAGTACTCTGGGAAATGTGGTCTTTTCTCCTGGGTGTTTATGCAGTCCATTAAAATTAGAACTTTCACTGTGATAGCAAAAGGTCATCATGGATTTTGAAGAAGAATTAGTAGTGATTTTGATTGGGAGGAACATTATTGAGCCTCTGCATTCAAGTCTTAAGATGAGAGAATGGGTTTGTGGAGAGATGGTGGTGGCTTAAGTAGACGATAGGGGAGAGACTTAGAGAAGAGGACAGGAACGGGATGTGAGCTGGTGGTAGCCCAACAGGACCTTTCAGGACTGAGCCACACAGGTAGCTGTGCTGGGGCAGAGATGCTGTCCTCACTCCCAGAAGCAGGCACTGCCTTCTACCCTGCCAAGACTTAACCCGCTCAAGCTGGAAATCATGAAGGCAAATCGAATTAAAAATCTTTCTCGTGGCATCCGACTAGCTGAAGGAACTTGAGTGGCACGCGATTCAATCTGCAAAGTGGAGTGAAGAATACAAATGCTAAGCATAGTTCCCGATCAAGAACTCAAAATCTCTGGCTCCTTGACTGCCACTTCCCCTGCCATGCCGGACTGCTAGTCACCACTGTTTGGTGGCGGAATATGTGAATCGGGTTATCTTAAAAGATAATCACTCAACAGCTTCTAAAGGAGAGTTGGAACCTGTCAGGCCTCTACCCAATGCCCCGTTCTTGGTGACGCATCTTCCGGGTGTCACTTTTCCCCAGTCTTCCTGAACTGGGCAGGCTGATCATGGTTCATCTGCAGAGACCCAGTGCAAATGTCATTGCTTTTTATGAGATGTTCTGACCCCCTGTCCAAGAAGGCTGGAAGGAAGGGTCCTTTTCCTTTTTCCTCCCCACGTTTATTGTTCCTGTTTCTGTTGTAGCTTGTCAGGGGCCAAGGAGAAGGCTGAACAGCATGGCTCATCTGTTCCGGTGGGATGTGTGGTGCAGCTTTTCTTTATTTTTCCAAAGAACCCAGGCATCTGGGTTGGTAATTGAAGTGAGATTGATCTTGAGGTGGTTGCTGACCTCAGGTCTCTTCTTGATTTCATTGTCCTCTTAGCTGGCCTCCTCTCTAAACAGGAGGACCCATGCAGAATTGTAAGACCTTCCAACATGTTCTGTTCCTTTGGGTCGACCATCTCTTGCATCCTTGTCATTAACCCCTCCCTTGCTTCTGTCTAGCCCTGGAGGGTTGAGACAATGTAGTCAACACCCAGAAAGTCTCCTTGGGCTGCAGTCAGACCTTTGGGACCAGACTTTGGGTGGTATTCTTGAGCTCCCATTCTTTCCTTACCCGCAGTGTCTTGGTAAATGTGCTAGCAGTTTTATGGAGAACCCGAACGGTGCAGATGGATTAAGGAATGGTTAATGTGGGTCCATAGCACACTCACTGCCTTGAGTGTTAGCTCGGCCAGCACCTGCCCCATCGGCTGCCCTGCCCAACACAAACTATCGACTCCGCACTGAGAAGTCACGTGCCCAGAGGCATCCTTCTTCATGGCAGGCTGGTGTACAAACACATCTTTCCTGATGGTATTCCTGTGGATGAAACCATATTCATTTCTTTCATCTCATGACTTTGTTGTCTAATGGGTCCTGGTGTGGCAGCTGTAGCCCCTCCTGGGGTCTGACAGAGACCTAGTCTCCAGGGAGAGGACAAACTTTCTCATTTTGTATTTCATGGAGCCCAGAGAATTAGAGGGCCTCTTACCGAGAGAGTCTTTTATCTAAAAAGGTATGGCTGATACTTATGCCAAGCCAAAAAAAAAAAAATTGCAATGTAAAATTTGAAACCATGTTATGGTAATGTTCATGTTCAGTCATGCATTGTCCCATCTTAAACCTTAATCCATGCTGACTGAACTACGGGGCACGTGGCATAGTTTACTGGGCCTCTCTAAGCATAGCCCATATCTCCATGCAATGGTTTCTCTAAAAGCCACTTATTGTAATACCGCCTCTGATAAGAATCAGAAACATCTTTAAGCACTGGAGATCTGCCATGTATGTAGTGGCAAATAAAACATTTTTTCCTCAAAATTCTAATTTTCTGTGGCCATCTCGGATGTCATTGGCGATAAAGCCTCTCAGCTGTCCTCCTGGTTGTCACCTGCTCACTTTGCTTGTTTCTTACTCATCTATACTTTGGGGCCACGAGGTAAAAAATTCAGTACAGCCAGTAAGAATGTTTTAATATCAGAGAAAGAATGTCGTCCTTGGAATTCACCGAAATGGTCTCACTGCCACTGGCCACATGAGTACTCAGTGATAGGAATTCTGGGTGAGCTGATAGAAAGGGAGGGGAGATTTGTTTAGAGCCCCAGCGCTTCTCTGGGCCTCAGTTGTGTCTCCTCTAAAAGGGGATGGCAATGTCTTAAACACACAACTATTAGGAGACAAAAAGCCATGCTTCTGTGTGTAAGTCTCTGGGTAAATTAAAGGACCTTGATCCTTCTTTTCAGGCTTGAGGATATTCCTTGAGGGAGAGAAAAGCTTACATGTCCAGTCATATTGCCGCGATAAAAGACCACCTACTCTGCTCACAAAACTCAACCTAGAAGAGGGTGTACCCCACAGTGTCCCCACAAGCTGCCTTTAACTCTCTTTGCTCTGTCACCTTACAGAGCTCCAAAGAGCCTCTGTTCTGTCCAGCTGCCCCCACTGGTTTAGCCAACGCAATTCTCCTCTGCTCCCCAAACTTAGCCACAGAAGAGGTGCCATTCCAGGGCTGGACAAAGGGCTTCCAACACTGACATCCCACTTCACAAAAGGAAAATGTGAAGAACTGGATCACCATAAAAATGAAGCTTTTTCTCAATGAGAGGTCCTGTAAGGATCCTACAGACCAGATGAAAATATATTTGAAGGTCACATAATTGACCAAAGATTCTCATCTAGAATATATGAAGAATCCTTACATGTGATGGATGAAAAGCTATAGGAAATGCAAACCAGAAAGCTAGCAAAAACACGCGGGGCATAGGATGCATCTTCATTGTTTCTTATACTGTATGTGAGTCTACATCTGCACATTGAAAGTCCATCTTAAATATGTCAGTGTGTTGACAATATCATATCCCTGATGCTAACTTCCAAGATACTTTCTTTGCAACAAGAATAAATCCAAATGACTAACTATGCCTTTTAAACCCTGCACATCAGCCTCTGTTTTGAATTTCATTTTTTACCACTCTCTTTTCCACTTCTCTCTTAGAACTTTCTTTGTGATTCTTTGGATATCCCAGCTTTTTCCTACCACCAGGGCCTTTGGATTGAATTCTCCCCATTGGGACCTTTTTCTCACACTTTCACGCTGTCTCCTTGTCCTCTTTAGCCTTCCTTGTGTTCCTCGCAGAGCAGATCTGTAGAGGCGTGGGAGGAAAAATTTGGGCTTGACTTTTCCTCCTGATATGATTCTGGCTCCTGTGAGTTTGAACCAGGAACCCGGATGAATTAGCCCCTGTGCTTTTTAAAATTCTCCTCATATCCAAGCAGTTGCCAAGTCTTGACTAATGGATTCATTTATAACCCCCTCCCCCAGAACTTGACCTCGAATTCTCTTCCCTATGTGTTGTATTCTACTCAGCTATTGAAACGCCCTCTTTAATCGGCTTTTTGCCGACTATCACCCCTATTCCCGCTGTAGTATTTCCACTACACAGATCCGATTCTATCCGTTCCCGTCCTGAACTTTTTAAATGATCCCATCTTTCTAGATGGAGACCAAATTCCTCCACTTGGTCCTTGCCCATCTCTTACACCCAGCTGCTTGCCCCTCCCTTGCATGTCTCAGAAGTTCCAGCTGTTATGCTAGAGTAAGCCATTCTCAGCCATACTCTGTGACTTTGCAGATGTTGGCCGACCTGTCTGAATGTCCTTCTCCACTGGCTGGCATCTTTCAGGATTCATCTTCGCATCATTACCAGGAGAACATTCCTGACTGCCAGTCTGTGTAGTGCCTCCTCTCTGGACTTCAACAATCATTCATGTCAAGTTTATCAATGCTCATGGTTTAGCACACAGTAGTCAAATACTTAGCAAGTGAGTGACTTGGATTGGACACTAGTAAGTATGCGAAGCCTACACAGCCTTCTGGAAACTGAGATAGGCTATGGAATGGATAGTGATATTTCACTTGTCTTCTCTCTAGCTTTATTTTCAGATGTTTAGTTATTATCTTCTGCAGAGAATCTGGCTTCAGTCCTCTCAGGTAGGATAGAACGGATTAAACGGCCTTAGAAATCACCCATCTTCGAAGATCTTCCAGCTCATTGTGGGACCTTGGCTGATGAAGGAAGTCAGAATTCAGAGATGTGTTTAAATCCCAGCTCTGCGACACACACAGTAATCCAATGACCTTGAGCTTTGACCTCAATGGGGAAAGGAATGGGACCTCCACAAAGGGTTGTTGTGAGGATTCCATAAAATCATGCAGGAAAAAAAAAAACTTTCAGAATGGGAAGCACTCACTATGTGTTTGCCTACCTCCATCTAGTGATTTGGGCACAGGGAGGAGGGAAACTAGGAAAGAAATACAAAGGATGGTGCAAAGAGGTGTTGGGCAAGCTAAAGTGGATGGGGAAAGAATCTGATTGAAAATCCCATCACTCTTCCTACACGGAGCATGGAGCAGACAGAGTTGGGGAGAGCAGTGGGCTGCAGGAGTGGCATGCGGGAGCCTGCTGCTATAACCAAGTAGGGCAGCTAAAGCCTCAGGACCCTAATAGGTTAATCCAGCCAATAGGTGGGTCTATAGGCCAGCCAGTTGTTTTCCAGTTAAGGAAGTAGAGAGCTAGGCCATCCTGAGAAGTTCCTGTTTGAAGGTCCTCATAGCATCGCATTACAAACCCGACAGTCGATGCTAAAAGTACAGGCTGTGATGAAGGCTGAGCCTGAGGGAGAAGGTTATGATTGAAACCTAAGCAGGTTAACCTGTATATTACAACAAGCTCTGGCTTCAGACTCCAGGTGGCCTAGTCCCACTCAGGCTGAGCTAGATTTGAACTGGATGATGCTGGCTGCTTCTTCACTCAACTTTCCTGGCCTTCAATTTTCTCATCTGTAAAATGGAGATAAACTACCAACTTCAAAAAGCTTCCAAGCAATAATAAAATGAAAATAAGAGTAAAATGTATAAACAAACCATCTAAACTTCAACTTCTCTTCTATTCAAATTTCTTAGTTTTCTCTTATTCTTAGTACAGATGACCTGGTATTTTTAAATTTATCCACTAAAATATGAATCTCATGAAAGCAGGGGCTTTGCCAGCACCTTTCCAGCCATTGTATTCTTAGCACCTAGTACCTACTGGTGTCATACAAAAGAAATTCGATTCGCTTATATCTTCATTATAATACAAAGACTGAGGACAATTGGCGCACCATCAGTTATCTCTTGCTGCGTAACAAATTACCCCAAGACTTAGTGCTTTGCAGCAGCAATTACCAAGCCTACTATAACGGAAGTTTAGGAAGTTGTGCTGTCAGAAAGTTCTGGCTAGGGCCTCTCATGAGGTGGTACCCTCGATTCCAACCGGCCAGGACTTGGCAGATGCTGCAGGATCTATTTCTAAGGCGATTCACTCAGATGACTGGCATAGCTGCCAAGGTCAGCTGTTTCTATGTAGACCATTGGTGAGACTGCCTCACCTCACTGATATGGAATCTGGCTTCTCTTGGAGCAGGTAAGTCAGAAGGTCATGAACAAATCCCTCAATGCCTTTACGCTTCAGTGTCTACAAGAAGAGAGCTCCCTGGCATCACACTTGTATTCTATTGGCCTCAAAGGTCAGTTTCAGTTCAGGAATAAGGAAACTCTTCAAGGGCATGAGTAGAGGTAGGTGAAGATCATTGGAGCCATGCTACAGAGACCAAGAGACACCAGGCATACAGTTAAACTTCATCTACTAGGCACAGGGTGAATCATGAATATTGGGCTCTGATTCAAGAAGGTGCCACCCCACTAGAAACAAGTAAGAGACAAATGCATTGAGAGTATCCTGTAGTAGAAGCTGGTCAAAAGAAAAAAAGAAGTACAACACTGACCAGGGAACAGTTCCTGGGACTGGGAGGTAAGTTTCCAAGGAGGAACTGAAAGAAAGCCACAGAGGGATGCAGTAAAAAGAGATTCCAAGAAGAGGGGGTGTGGAGAATTCCAGAGGAAGACAGAGAAATGTGAACAGGTGGGAGTGGTCCCCACTGAGGGTCTGTATAGCTCATGTATGTCAGATCTCCGTGAGTGTCTACATCACGACAATAAGAGACTGAGGTTCAAGGGTGATAATTTGTGTTGGAATGAGGTGTTGTTGCCCTCTTCCCGTTATGTTCCAGCCAGCCTCTTCAGTGCTCCTATGGTGAGGACAACAGCAGTTTCTGGCTTGGTCAATTCCTAAGCTGCGAAGGGTCCAAGGGGGCATGACTCAACCATGTCTCAAACGGCTATGAGGGAGATAAGAGTGAGGTAGAGATCTTGAACAGGGCACAGAGCAGGGACTCTGAAGGCCAAAGGAGGCATAAGAAATGGAAGAGAACAGTATGTTTCATTGTTCATAAAGAAACAAATCTTTGTAAACAACTGATTCGGGGTTTCTTCTCGACTCCCTTCCTGCATCCCTTATGGAACTCAGGCCAGTGCTGCCCTGGTCTAGTTGGAATGTCAGACAGTGGTAACCCATGCCCTGGTGGAAGGAGGTTGTGGCCTTAGGCCATCTCTAAGCCACAGGCTAGTCAAGTGGAGGAAAGGAAACACAGGGCATAAAGTGTGTGCTGTGTCTGGCTGGAGACATCAGGGTTGACATTGTGAGTCAGTAGGAGTGCTTTTCCCAGGGCATCCCCTGGGATTCTCTCTGAGGAAATGAACACACATCGCATACTCTTCCCTGGTACTTATCACCCAAGTGAGTCCAGTGAAGCAGCCAGGAGTTGCCTCATTTTAACAGGAAGAACTGGGAAGCCAGAGGCAGTGACAGACTTGCCCAAGCAATGAGTTCAGGCCTTTCTCCCACTAAAGGATGGCCTGGAGCCCAAGCAGGGACTTGAGGGATGGAGTCTTACTCAGCAACCAAGGGCCAAGCTTAAGGATTCAGAGCCTCTGTGGATTGTCTCTAGAATTGGAGCCAGCCAGTACTTTCCCTGCATTGTATCCCTTCCCTAGTCAGTTAACTTAAGAACCCAAAGGACAGCAGCTATCTCCTCTCCCAACCTTTCCTGCCTGTTCTCTCTGCTGTCTTAGGTCCCAAGGTTTTCTTACTGCAGAGTCATGCCTAAAGACAGTCAGGCATACTTCCCTATTCCAATAAGGTAAGATTAATGCCCAATCATTATCACCTACACCACTGAAGCAATGAGAACACCCTCTCCCATGGAGGCAGCATAAGAATGAGCTCACAAACATTTCAAGAAAGCTAGTACTTGCAAAGGAACGAGGTTTGGTCCATGCCCTCATCCGGGGTGACAAAGTAAGGGAACAGGATAGCTCAAAGCCCCTAGGAGGAAGAGGCCAGTTCTCCAAGGAGTAGGTGGGAGGTGGCCCACAAAGACTTGGTAGGGGGATGTACTTTCAAGGGAGCCTTGGCGTATCTGTCAGGTGGAATGAGTGGGGAAAGGCCCCTTAGGGAAAGAAACAACTTGAACAAAGACAGAGCAGTGTGACCCCCCCCCCCTCAATGCTTCTATGAGGACCTGCAGGTGGCTACAAAAAGAATCTCTGCATGTAACTGTGGGAAGAAGATCTATAAACCTGGGCAGAGAGGGAGAGCGTAGGTCAGAGACCATGCAAAGGTATGGAGTTTGCCCTGCAAGTCAAGATTGAAGAGAGTCATTGAAAGAAGCCTAAACCAAATGGCAATAGTGACACATCCTCCTAGCGGTGCTGGGGTCCCAGGCAAGATACTTAACCTCTCTGTGCCTCTGTTTCCAAAGCTGTCATAGGGACAACAAGAGCTTTTTCTTTCTTCCTTTTTTTTATTTTTTATTTTTTTGGTAAATACGAGTTCTAGGGATCTTTTGAGCACAGTACAGTGACCAACAGTAAATGCTGTGTGAGCTACGGTCATGTGAACAAAAAGCTGTTGTCACAGAACATTTGAAGAAGAACCACCTAGTTTCTAAGGTGAGAGTAGAATAGAAGGGAACAAGGTTTGACCAGAGGCACTACATAGGAGGTGGCTTCCAGGGCCCAGTTGTCAGGTGACAGTGGCCTTGTGGGGGCCATGGGAAAGGACTATATAGGCTATGAATGGAGAAATCAGAGAGCCTTCCGAGTAGGAAGTGGGAATGGTGAGGGGGGGAGGAGAGATGTGAATTCGCCTGCTGGATACTATGGTAGAAATCATATCAAGGGAGAGCATCTAGAGATGACATAGGAGTCCCAGAAAATTGCCTATAAAAAAGTAGGCCTTCCACAGCCAGGAAAACACAACGTGGGGAGGGGAGACAGAAGCAGGGCCGTGAGGGGTAGCTGGTAACTGAGACCAAAAGAGGAAAGAGTTCAGCCTCGCCAAAATGTAGAGGGGTTGGGCAGAGCTTTCTCCTCACAGCCAGAGTAGGAAATAGAGAACTCTTAAATTCTTGGGTGGAGCTGCCATTACCAACAGCAGGCTTCTTAAAATTAAGTTCTTTCTCCACACCCTGAAAGCAGTTGAAAGCCAAAAGAAGAATAAGATCCCAACACTGAAGACAATTTTCTAGCTATCTTCGTGTTTTGAACAAGACCTCTTTCACACTGGAGACTGAAAACTGAGTTGTTGCCTGCACCCCCTGGTTTTCAACCCCTCACCAATGACAGTTCAACATCATGAGGGCAGTGCGGCCTTCTCCAGATGTGCTACACAGCTTCCGGCCCTCCTCTGTCTTCTCTTCCTCACTTGTACCAGGTAGTCCTGGAATGAAGCAATTAAGGAGCCAGTTTTTCCCATCCAAGTAACTTTACTGTACCTGGAGGACAGCAGGGGCAGAACCCTGAATGGAGAGGCTCTGTCTGGTGCTGAACATCCCAAGTCTCCACCCAACAAAGGAAGGCCTTATCTGTAAGCTTTTAAGGACAGCAATAGCCTGCCTTTGGCTGGGCGAGCTGCTCAAAGTGGTTGCTCACTGTTTGGCTTCGGTGCTGTCTTTCAAGGCATTGCTGTCTGAAATTGTGTGGGAAGGCTATGGGCTGAACTCTGATATGTTATAACCCTTTTCTATGAAATAAATTCCTAGGAACAGTCCTCCTGATTAAAATCAATGGTGATCTTGCTTGCACGAGCCTCTGGCACAATTGCCTTGTGACTTTCTTTCACCTTGCATGACCGTTCTCATGTTCCATCCTCTATGCTGTCAAATTATTTCTTTTTATAGGTAGGGGGAGGGAGGCTGGCTGTCAAATGCATTGTAGGATGTGTGGTTACCCCTTGGGTCCCCACCCGCAAAATGCCATTAGCACCTCTCTCATTTAGTTGTGATCACCCCAAATGTCTCTAAACATTGCCAGACATCTTCTGGAAGGGTGTGTGGGGAGGATGGACTCTGAGGGTTGGACACCTGTTTAATTCAGCTCTTTATTCTCTTCTAATGTTTTGCAGAATCCTTGGCGTAGGGCTAGGTGTCCTGTTCAGGAAAGGGATAAGGATTCCCTTCTGTGCGGTGCTGGGCATTGAGAGTTGCCTGAGCTTGTTTTTGTATGGGAGTTCCCTCTACTCTTCCTTTCCTCTGGACCCCAGTCAAGTTGTAGAGCAAGCTCTGTCTGCACATCTAGACCTAGATCCAACCCTTCTATCTCAAACTTTGTCAATGGATCTGAAAACAAAAGGATTTTTTTTCTAGATTAAGAAATGCTCTCCAGAGCCTTGAGTAGAAGATAAGGGAAATATCAACAGGTCTTGGGGATGCTTTGAGGACAGACGCCCAATCATTGCAAGGCAAGACCTTGGGTAGCATGGAAGTAGCAGAGCCCTCCCAGGCTGAGATAACAGATACCTAAGTCGACAGAGTACTCATGAGAAAGAGTCTGGAAACCTGGACGTTGTCTAAGTTCTCAGGTCCTTGGCATGGACTGGAGGTTGTGGGAGAAACAGACTGACTGAGACACGGTTAAAACTTAAGAGTTTAGATCAAGCTGCTTTGTAGGTTTCTGGCATACCTGAATTCGTACCCATGGCAAGTACAAAGTACTAAATCAATAGCAGCGAATATTTATTGAGTGCTTATGATGTACTAGACACTGTTGTTTCAGGTTTTTTTTTTTTTGATGAATCGCCTTCTTTGATCTTCACAAGATCCTATAAGTAGGCCCCACTGTAATCTCTGAGTTAAAAATAAGGACTTGAAGATATACTCTCAAGGAGAGTTGCTCGAGGGCTCGCCAGGCATGCAAGCGGTAGATTTAAAATAAGAATCACAAACCCACAACACCCATTCTGAGCCAAGCACTGTTTCAGACTTTCCAGGCACTGATTCATTTAATTCTCACAACAACCTATTGAAGGAGGGCCTATCACCATGCCAGTTTTACTGAGAAATGAATACAGAGACAGAGAGATCAGCAAATTCCAGGTTCCTCGGGTCACAGGTGGCAGGTTTGGACTTTGAACTTGGAAAGCTTGGTTAGGAAGTCTGTGTCATCTAGCCAGTAAACCAAACTTTTGAGACTCCAGGGCCCACTCTGTTACCCACACGCTCCTGCATGAATAACAGGGTGGCTGTGTGCCGGGAGTCATAAAAGAGGATCTGGGCAGAACGCGAAGGAAGTGAGAACCAGAATGAGTTCACACCCAGAAAGAGAATCAGACCAAGTTATGAGCTGTTGACTCAACGTTGTGTTTGCATCAAACACTGAGACCAGCTTGTCCGTCCGTAAAATCACAAGCTCTCTGTACAAGAGAAACACCAGGGCTGAGGCTAGCCACTCTTGGGAAGATGTCTTCAGGGAGCCTCACCAGGCAGAGTGCGGTAAGAGGAGAAAGGGAAGGTAAAGAGAAGACTGTGCCATAAGGGGATCATGGGAACAGACAGTTATCAGCTGTGGCACAGAGTGCCGACAGATGTCTTTAGGACTCTGAGGGTTAGACCAGGGAGGAGTTCATAGCCAGGTGCCCTTGACATCTGGTCTCAGCACCTCTTCTACTAGGCTCGTGGCCTTTAACGTTCCCCCATGCAGCGAATGGATTTCCTATAGACCTCAATTTAAGTCAGGGGCAATTTTTAATTTTTAGATAACCATAGAACTCTAACGTTGGACAACATACTGTAAGGTAATGGCAAATTAATATTATCACTTTATAGGGATGCTATTGACATTGGAATGAAATGCGAAAAGGCTCTTCTAACAACGTACCAAAAGTTGCATTTAAGAGTAAACTGACTTCTAGAGAAGCTGCACCCAGGAAGTGCCATCAACATGGCTGCCTAAACAAGACCTAAACAAAGACAACCCCAACAGACATGCTAATATGGAAGAGGCAAGTCTCGTGAACTACTGACAGCAGAAAGATGATAGTGGGCTATAAGTAGTCTTCCCAGGCAAGAGCCTCCACATTGATTATCCTGAAATCATATACATACAAGTATAAATACAACTGGTTAGGTTGTATTTATGTATTTAGAAGTAAGAGGCCATGTAACTAAAAGAGTCAGCGAGGAAAGGTGGGGGGGGGGAGAATAATATATTTTAATTTCAAAACTTAAAATAAATTTAAAATGACCTGAGTTATACAGGATTCATTTTAAAATGCTAAGAAAGGATAGCTTACAACAGTGCTTTAAAACAATTGTGGCAAAGTGTTGGTGACTACGTCAGATGATGGCCTGCATTGTGGTTTCCTGCTTTCATTCCTGTTTGAAAATTTTCATAACAAAAATTATATTAATAGATTTTTACCCTTAGATAGCGTGGCTAAATTTGGAAGTTTCTTGACATCCCATTGATAGGATCCAGAGGCTCAAATTCAGGATCAGGGTCGACCTCTAGGTGACAACTCGTTTTCCACCTTGCCTCCCTCAAAGCATCCTTTCTTTCTCTTGTCAGTATATTTTTTTAATCAACACATAAAAGCATAAAACCGCACATACTTATGGGACAGCATGCCATGTTTCCATACCTCATGCAATGCTCAAATCAAGGTAAGTCTGTCTGCCTCCTCACTGATAAAAGTGTTGATAAAAGCATTCAAATATCTCATTGCGCTCTACTGCGCAATAGCGTGCAGGGCATCTTTTAAGCACATACCAGCCAAGCCAAGGGGCATTTCCAGAAGAACCTTCTTCCATTCCAAGTAAAGTGCCTTACACCACCAACATCGTTGTCCCAAGTTACAGAGATATCTATTAGCCACCCTCATCCTTAAAATTGCCAGTTTCATCAGAGGGAAGGTTTAGGGCAGCTGCCAACTGGCTGCAAGGGGTAGAGTCAGGTATAGGCTTTCATTTTATTTTGATGTGTGTATGTGTGTGATGTGTGCAGAAGCACATACACAGAGACCAAAAAAAACAACAACCAGATCTCCTGGAACTAGAGTTACATATGCCATGTGGGTGCTGGGAATCAAACCCATGCCCTCTGGAAGAGTGCTCCTAACCACTAAGCCATTCTCTAGTCCTCCCCCCCCCCCCCATACACACACGCTATAAAATTCAAAAATCTGAAAATCTGGTCTAGGCAGTTTGGCCTTGATGTTTGTATTGGTCCTTCTCCCCCAACTGAGGATGGACTCTCAGCGCCTCCCTGAGCTAGGCGTATAGCAGCCGCTCTAACACATCAATCAACACAGCCATTCTCATGTGTACGCAACAGGGATTCCGGGATTTGAACTTGCATAAGAAGGGGAGGAATGTGGTAAGTAAAAAATGCATACAGACATGTGAATCTTCAAAAACTAACGCCCAAAGCGAATGAAAATGGCTCTTAAGAGAGTCACAGAACAGGGTGGGTTGAGGAGACTGAACGTGTGTTTGGTAGAAAAAGAAAAAAAATTAATAAGCAAACAGCCTGGTGGCATAGTGTGACTTAGAAACAGTGTAAACATTTCCACTCTGGAGGCAGAGGCAGGCGGATCTCTGTGAGTTCGAGACCAGGCTGGTCTACAGAGCTAGTTCCAGGACAGGCTCCAAAGCCACAGAGAAACCCTGTCTCGAAAAACAAAAACAAAAAAAAAAAGAAGAAAGAAAATAAAGCCTCCTCTGAAACTTGAAAACATGGGCTCAGATGAAATTGTCAACCCATCCAGTACCAGGTTGGTGGTACCAAATTGAAGAAATGTCAAACAACCCAAGACTGAGTGCGTCCCTTGAGTGTGACAGAGGAAGGTCATTGGTTAAAAAATAAACTGCTTGGCTGGCCCTCATAGGTTAAAACATAGGTGGGAGGAGTAAACAGAACAGAATGCTGGGAGGAAGAGGAAGTGAGCTGAGAGACGCCATGCTCCCTGCTCCTGGGCAGACAGACGCGATTCAGCTAATAGCCAGGATGGATGTAGGCTAGAATCTTCCCGGTAAGCGCACCTTGGGGTGCTACACACATGATTGGAAATGGGCTAGTCCAGGTACGAGAGTTAGCAGAGAAGAGGCTAGATATAATGGGCCAAGCAGTGTTTAAAAGAATACAGTTTGTGTGTTGTTATTTCGGGGCATAAGCTAGCAGGCAGCCAGGGTGCTGGGGACGCAGACCCGCC
This sequence comes from Microtus oregoni, assembly GCF_018167655.1. Classification (NCBI taxonomy): domain Eukaryota; kingdom Metazoa; phylum Chordata; class Mammalia; order Rodentia; family Cricetidae; genus Microtus; species Microtus oregoni. The sequence goes on along the minus strand of NW_024543081.1, from coordinate 31,553,977 downwards.
GCTCCAATTACAACATGAGTGTTCATAAAGCAGTGGCATACCAGCTCGGCCCCCTTTGTCACCTGCAGATGATGCCTGCAAACAACCAGGGGCATGGTTTTTTTTTGTCACAATTGGAAAAGTTACTAGTGGCATCTAAGAGGGTACGATTATATAGGCTGCAATGCCCAGCAACATCTGCACGATAATTAACCCAGACCACAATATATGAGGCTGAGAAATCGTGCCCTATGGGAGTATATTATAAAGACAAAGAGAGCTAAAGTTATCTGTTCAAGACCACAATATCAGTATTGCTTCCAGCAATAATAACTTAGATATTCTGGAATGTTAACGCACTTATTTGTGTTTGATGCGTGTATTTATACATTTTATGATGAGGCTAATAAAATGAAACAATTCTAAAAAGTCCTCCGCCTGGTGCCTTATGCTGTCCACCCCCCCCCTCCACAGGCCATTCTGTTCTCCAATGCCCTCCTCCAGTGGGCTTTGCAGGCCCCTCCAGAACATAGTGGTCTCGTGTACAGACAAGCATCTTTCATCATGGCTTGCCTCCAAGAGGCAGAACGCGGAGAACCAAACTGATTGGTGGTGCGATGTCACCCCCACTGGAATCCAACCCAAATGATCCCTGGGCCTGCCTAGCCTCAATAGGGCAGTGAAACAGACCACATCTTGATAAGAGGGATGGCAAGGTTGCTAAGCAAATCAGCAGAACACTCTGAGGGGAGGAAGGTCTTGTAAGTGGCCCCAGTTGGCCACAGAGAGGTGCTTAGATTATGTGTGTGTGTGGCAGGTGGGGGTGGGTGGGATATGGCCTCCAAACCAGTGGCCATAATACATAATAGACACAAAGCAAGGCTTTTGAGTCTAGGGATATTAAAGCATGGGATCTCTAACCTCTTTGCCCTGTAACTTAGCTTTCCAACATGTATGGGTTCATCGAGTCTCCCAGAACCCCAGAGTCACTGCTCATTTCCAGATTTATTTCCACTTTTGCTTTCCCCAGGGATGATGTGGTTGAGGGGGAAAGCTGTCTGGGGGCTGCAAGAATGAATTCCTGTAACCTATGCCCCGCTCCCAGAGAGGAGGAGACCCTGTCCTGGACAGAGTCCTTCGTGCAGGCTGCTGAGAAGGAAGCAACAGCAGGGCCAAGAAGCCCATCTCTCAGAAGCCCTTCCCCACTTCCCTCAGCCTTTTTGGTAACCTGGCAATGAGAATAGAAAAATCCTGAGCTAAAAGCTCCGCAGAACCTAGGCAAAAAGAAGTCTCAAGAAAACAGTGGGATCCAGAGGCTGCAGATAAATGGGGCACGATTTCAAAGGGACAAATGGAACCCGAGCGTCCTAACCTGGGGAGACATCAGTTGTGTAGATGGAGTATGGCTCGTACCCAGAAAGTTCGAGAGGTGGGTGTGTTGAGATTTTGAGAGTGAAATCACGGGGCACCTGTGCTGGTGGTGCCTCCCTGAGATTGGCGGTCCTGTTCTCAGGTGGGATTTCTTTTGTAGTTCTGTTTCTGGAAGCCTCACTGGGCCCAGCACCCTGTCTAAGGGGAGGAAGTGAGGGAAGGCTGGTTAACCTCCCCTCCTCCATGTTGATTGGACAGGTTAGGGAGTTGTTAGCCTCCAGCCCCTCTGGTTCCCTGTCCCCCAGAAAGGTGAGGATTTCCACTGTATTAGCTCCTTTCCTGCCAGGCACAGGGCCTCTAGTTCCTCAGTGTCATTCCACACTAAGGATGGGGTGGGGGCTCACGATCCAGATCTGAGGGAGGAGGCCGGCTGGAGGAGAACTTGTTTGGCATAGAGAAGGAGAAAGATAATGCATTCTGTCTACTGGAGGCAGGAGGACTCCAGCCCAGGCAAGCTCAGGACCAGCCTCAAACCTGAGCTGGACCATGAATGTTCCTTTGGAACCAGGTGAGTCTCACCCCAGCCTGCTCTGAACTCAGTGAATTTTTGGCTCAGGGCACTTGGCAGGAAATGGCCTGGGGCTGAGCAAATCTTATTGGGTGAAACCATGAAGTGTTCCTTGGTATTTCTCCCCCAGGTTTCCTAGGCCTTCTAGGCCCCAGTGTGTACTTGCCCGCAGGATCGGGTTGCTTCCTTTCTTGTCAGATAACACATGCCTTGATTTCTTTTAGGAATTAAAAAAGAAAAAAGTGCCTTTTTTTTTTTTTTTTTGCACTTGTGTTCCTGTGAGCCTAGCTAACTGTATTATTGTGACTCTCTAGATGACGGTGGACTGATATTCAGACAGTAGGGAGAGAAGAATGCTGTACCATGGTCAGATACGTAAGACAATGGACTGGAATGCTGATGCGGACTGGGCCAATCAGAAACTTCCCAAAGACTTTATGTATAGCTGCTGATGGAGCTAGTATATCTTCCACAAGAGTCAGGAAAGGGTTCCCTAGGAGGAGGGATATGGGTGGCACCTGCCTGAATTCTGAGCATGAACTCAAGAGGCAGCGCAGCCAAGAGAGAAAGACTTGACGTCATGGGGCAAGTCTTTTCAGGAGCCTCTAAGTGAGCAGTTTTAGCAAAGACTCTCTTTGTCCTCCGGTCTTGCCCAGGTGCTGTCACCCAGAATCCTCTGCGGGGCTAATAGCAACAAAGAAAATCAAGTCAAGGGTATTCCGCCCACTCCAAGCCTCAAAGGACTGAAGACAGTTATGCTTTCAACTGAGATGCAGGGACCAAGCAGAATGGGGAGGAGATGGCTTAGGCACAAACCATGCTACACCAGATCTTGTCCATAGGTATTTGCACATGAGATGGGCAGGAAGCAAATAGTTGAAGCCTCCTAGGGGTTCTACTGTCCAGGAAACCAACTGGGAGTCTGACCTGACTAATAAGCCCTTGACATTTAGAGAGCTGCGTGCGCTCCACCCCTCTACTGGAAGGTAGTGGCTTTAAGAACATCTGTGATCACCAAAAAGGACATCTCCTGCACTTCATTCTTTCATCCTAAAAGACAGCCAAAGGAGGCTTCTTGTATAAAGGATAAGCCAAAACTGCCGTGTGAGTTGACCAAGAGACTTGCCTCCTGACAGAGGAAAAGAAAGTTTCCGGTTCTTACCCAGCAGAACTTAAAAGTCATTGCTATGGATCAGTGATGTATGGGCACTTCCTTCGGCCTCTGCTCTGAGCGGGGTTTTATGGACAACACTTCTCACCTTATCTATGGGATATTTACACATTGTATGAGCGGGAGTTTTTATTTATTCCTGCTTTCTGGTTCCTCCACTGCTGGCATGCACTGGCGGAAGGAAGCTTGGGGGTGACTGGGTGTTAGGAGTGTAAGCTTTTTTATGCTTGCCCTTGCCCTGACCTTGGCCCAATGACTTGGTGAGCCCACTTGGCTGAGTGAGTTGTGGGACTTGACTCCCTTGCAGAGAGAGGAAGCGTATCAGTGAGATTAGGTAGGCCCTCAGAATGAACAGTGGCAGACACTGTTAGATGTCTTCAATGTTCTTGTTTCCTTTTAGAATAAAAAAAAAAAAAAAACACCTGACTTTTGTCTGGGCATGGGGCAGCCTTTTACCAGCCTCCTTTGCTTTTAGGGGTGGCCAGGTTCCCAAATAAAAATGAGAAGTGATTGAAGCAACCCCAAGGTGGCTTTCACAAGAGGTAGAAGCACCTCCTGCAAAGTTCAGGTGTGTTTGTCTATCATGTTGGATAGTACAATCAAAGACCATCCTAAAATAAGCTAGCCATTTGGTCAGTATCAAGGCTTCTGAACCTACAAACTCAGCAGTCCTGAGTTCATATGCATGTGTATTTGCTTCTCTGAGGGGCTTTTGTCAATTCAGAAACACTGCTTGGGAGACCATAGAAAGCATCTATAAAAATGACTGCAATCCAGGGAAGCATAAACTCATTTCAGAGCGGCGGCGGGGGGGAGGGCGGGGGCAGACCTGGATAGCACAAAGAAATGTAAATCTGTATTTGAAAATGCTGCAGGCAAAACAAGTGTCTCACCGCTTTCCAGGAGGGCTGCAGAACGGGCAGAGATCTAGACATTTCACCTTTTATCTTTCTCCTCTTCTCTCTGCAAAGCTCTCGACAGAATTAGCCATTGTTATCAGAATGGCTAAACCCATCCACACATTCACATTGTGACCCTCAACCCCGCCCCATTCCTTCTCTGAGAATACCCGCCCCTCTGAAAATGCTATTTTAAGGGTTGAGGCAGCAACAGGCATAGATAGAATACATTCCTACCGGCCACCATCTGGTCTCAACACTCTGTCAGCATTACAGGGGAATGGGTACCAATGACCCATATACTTAGTGTTTAAAATGTTGCCCATAGAAGACCCGCCCCAGCCACGTGCAAGCTATAGAGCGACATCAGCGAATCCCTCATGACACAGGAAGTGGGGTGGGGGTGGGGAACCCAAGTCCTACGTCCTTGCTCTCAAGAGTTTCCCTTAAGCTTGTGGAGGCATTTGCTAACAAACATTTTGTAATCAAGGTGGCAATCTGTGTGTGTGTTGTCTGCCACTTGAGGTGTTTAGAGCCTACAAAAGACTGGCTTATTAGTGGCGTGATGTTAATTATCTGTTTATCCGAGAACTTGATTACAAATCTGTAATGAAGGTTTAAATGCCTGGGGAAATTGAATGTTATGGCTTTATGTTTTGGTGGATTATGTGTAGCTAGTAAATAAGCAGAAAGGATCAGTGCCGAACAGTAAATGAAATTTTAATTTTTAAGGGATTAATGGGCATGGGCTCGTGACGTTAGAGGTGGGCGAAGGAGAAGTCTTCTGCCTGGTCAGCCTCTCAGACACTAATGCCTCGCCTAGCAAAGTAGTATAAGAAGCAGCTGACTGGTTCCTGTGGGTCTTCGTTTCCTTGACCATAAAAGAAAAGAAGCTGGCTTTGTCTTTGCCAAGAGCTCATCCATCTTTAAGATACAGGGTTGACTTGACGTTTCAGAAAAGCTTTGCTCACATTGCATCCCATATTTAGCGCTCTAGAATAAATAGCTACCCAGGCAAATGAAGTCCTGCCTTCCAGAACCACTCAGACCTCCAGCCTGCTTTTCATTCTCATGGAATGAGAGCCACCTCTGCATAAACAAGAGAGTCACCTTTATTTCTAGGCACCTGTCTGATAAGTCTTCCACTTACATACAATCCAAACTCAATCTCGTGAAATTTTGTTTCCGGAGCCCAGCCCACTTAGCCTCTTGAACCAAGTAGAGGAACCTAGCTTCCCAGGTACACTTCCAAGGAGCTTCAATTCAGGAGCCAGCACACTTCAGCCTCCTGAACCAGTGCTTCCCCCACAGCCCCGGAGGCTCAGCCTGCATAGCCTCCTGAAGTATAGACATACATCCCCCTGCTTAGGCAAGACTGCCTTGTCTGGGAGCTTCCTGGACCAGATTTATGCTACTCCCAGCCTTGGTCAGAGAAGCTCCTATTATAGCGGGTGGGTAGCAGTTAGCGCAGAGACTTAGTACTGTTCAAAGTGCTGAGGATCAGCAGCTGTGAGTCTTCAACTATAGTCAGGGTGTCTCTATTAATGCCCCATCCCCAGGCTCAAAAAATGTCTCAGAAGAGGGGATGGGAGGGACGTAATTGCCAGAGGGGGAAGTGTCGTGAATCTCTGTACTATGGACCACATGGCTATTACATATACGAACTTATGGCAGCCATGGTTAACTTGTACCCAGGACTTGCACAATTCAAGTGAAAAATCCAGGATGAAGAAGGCAGCTCCAGAAAGGCCACCCAAGGAGCGTTTGGCAGTTGATGGCTGCCAGGAAAAGGAGAGTCATTCTTCTTCAGGGGTAAGGCCACTGGAAGGTTCCTCACGCTCCAGTGGATGGATGACCCAACCCCCAGGCGTATATGGACAGCAGTAATTGGATGCAGTTAGGTTAAAAAACCAAAACATTTTAAAAGGAGGACATGAAGTTGGGTGGGAGATGTGATGGGGGTGGCCCTGGCTGGAGGGGGAGAGAGGGGATTAAAGATGACAAAAATGTATCTTATTCATGTGTGAAATTTTCCAAGAATTTAAAAAATTTCTATAACATCCTTTGGATCATCACCTGCTTAGAACATTGTTGTCCGCTGCCAATAAACTTTGTGCGCTTACCACTCCACGTCAGTGGAAGGACAGTAAGGCTTCCCAATTGGAGAGAAGGACATTTTCTATCAAATGATCCTAAAGGGGGAACATCTGAAGCCGCCACCCGCACCTCCAGAGTGCTTCCTCGTAACTGCCCTCATTTTATCAGTGAAGGAACTAAAATTCAGAAAGGGCAAAGGAGCCCTCAGCATAACACAGCTGGTCCTTCCTGAGCCTGAGAAGGACACAAACCTAAGTTACCTAGCTGCTTTTTAGACACAGTGGCCTCCCTATGGTCGCAAGGGCTAATACCAGAAATACTTTCCAGTCCATCACCACCTTTATGTGCGTCACCGGGTAGGAAACCCTAAGAGCGCGCCTAACTGCTTCTCTCTGTTATATTAGCCTAACAGAGCCTATCTCTACAAGGGAGACTGGAAGAGAAAAAGGGAGCTCACTTAAAAAGTCTTAGGAAATGAGCCAAAAGAAAAGAAGCTCTGGGGTGCTTCTGCCTCTCTGTCTCTCTGCCTGTACCTAATGTCCAGTCTTAGGAGTCTGCTGCGCTGTTACAGAGTGCCAGCCACTAACTGCCAACTGTTAACTGTTAACTGCCCAGGGACAGGCCTGATCATGTGACTTGTTTGGGCCAATGAGATGTGAGCTAGCCAGCACCTGGTTCTTCTTTCCTTTCCCCCGCCCCGCCCCCACTAACTTTAAGGAATATGTCTAATAAGCCAATCTATGTTGCGAGCTGCTTGAAGGTTGTCATCGCGGGTAGAATTTCACCAATGCCAACGCAGTCCAACAGTCATTTCTTTGTATTAAAAATATTTTTCAGAAAAATATAGGACACCAGGTTCTTTGAGAACAGATACTGAATCTTCCAACGCTAGACCTTAACAGAGTGCCAGGCAAATGATCCCAAGGGAATTTTTGATGAAGGGTTTTAGAAGGATACCATAAAATAAATGAGTTCAGATTCATTGAACGGAAACACACATTAGTAGAATTTGGACGGTTATTACTCAGCGCCCCAATTTCTTCAATCCCACTGATATCCAAGTAATAGTGTAGGACAAGGCAGCATTTAGCATTTCCAGGGCTCCCACTTCAGGGGTTGAGTGGTTCTGGGGGCCAAAATTACTATCTTAGTATTTTGTCTTCTAAAATCCAAAATTTTCTGAAACATCATCTCTGACTCTTGCTGTCTGTGTCTTTGAGTCAACAATTCACACTGACACCCAACATGAGGGGCCAGTGCCATGGCTCAGTAGGCAAAGTGCCTGCAACCAAACCTGACAACCTGAGCTCAATCCCAGGCCCACATGGAAGGAGAGGACAGACTCTTGCAAGTTGTCCTCTGACCTGCGCCTCTCTCTCTCTCTCTCTCTCTCTCTCTCTCTCTCTCTCTCACACACACACACACACACACACACACACTATATATATATATATATATATATATATAATAAAAACACTAAAAATAAGAAAGAAAGAAAGAAAAAGAGAGAAAGAAAAAGAGAAGGAGAGAGAGAAAAAAAAACAAAGAAACACAGGGCTGAAAAGATGGCTCCAGGGGTTATAAAAGCCACATACCTGAAGACTCATATTCAGCTCCTAGCACCCATGTCAGGGGCCTCATAACTGTAACTCCAGTTCTAGGGGATCTGACCCTCTCTCCGGTTTCTGATGACACCATAACACACACCATACATTCACACAGACACACATAAGTAAAAATCAAAAGAAACACAAAATAAGAGGGAGAAAGGGAGAGATGGAGGGGAAGGAGAGGAGTAAGGGAGAGAAAGAGGGCGAGGGAGAGAGAGAGAGAGAGAGAGAGAGAGAGAGAGAGAAAGAGCCCCGTCTGGACATCTGGATGCCTTAAATACATTAGTCCTCATAGGCACCATGCCCTGTGAATGGGAGAAGAAAGGATCAGGGAGCAACTCTTGGCCCGGATAGTCACCAAGAAGACTCAGATGTTTCTTCTCTCATGTTTTTTGGTCCATGGACATGGTCGTAGGCCAGCAGAATAGCAGAGTAGCCATGAGTGCAGGGAAGTTGAGATGACCTTGACCGTGTCTCCTTTACAGTCTCCACCTGACACTAACACCAGAGTGAACTCAGAAGTTAAGATGTCCCTTGGGATTGTCCCACATTCGGCTGCTAGGAAGAGGTGCTTCTGTTCCCATGAGTCAGGAAATACAGGCTGGTGCAGCAGGGCCTATTTCTGGAACTTCTCCCCTCAGTCCCTGTTCACACCGTGCATGTCAGAGAGTAGCCTGTTTGCTGTGGGTGAGCTCCGGGGATCTGCCGGGTCCCAGTGCAGCTCAAATGAGACTCTTCTTCAGTCCTGACAACAGCCTGTGATGTCTCCAGATGTGCTGACTGCTGTGGCATGTCACATGTTATATCCCCAAAGTGCTACAGAGTCACTGCCAACTTTCAGTCCATGGCTGGTGTACCCCAAATCACAACCACAACATCTCTGTCTGCCCCTAGGTGATGCAGAAGTGGGTATCCAACCCACCTCTTTCCTTCCACGCCCAAATAACCAACTTCCGGCACCTTCTTCTCCAGAGCTTTGTTCTAAGTCACAGGGTCACCCAATTCCCTCCACCCAGGGGCGCTGTTGACAGAGTCCATAGGAAATAAGGTGTCCGTCCCTGCAATGCTGACTATGCTCTCTGCTGGTAGACATTGGGACTTAAACGACACATTATGACCCTTAGGCTTGGGCTGGTGAGATGGCTCAGCAGTAAAGGCAGTTACTGCCAAGTTTGGCAACCTGATTCCGATTCCCAGGACGCACGTGGTGAAAGGAGATAAGTTGTTCTCTGACCTCTGCATGTATGCTGTTAAACACACACACACAGTTGCAATAGTTACAAAAAAAAAAAAACCCTTCAGATTCTGTTTCTTGAGGTGGTTCCATGAGTTGCCATATACAAGGACAGTCTTACCTTCACAGATTGTCCCCTCCTGAGCCTGTCCATTGAACGCTCTGGACTCCCTCCCTCGGGTCACATTTAGATGCTGTCCAGAGGTCAGAACCTGGGTGAGATGTCCTTGTTCCTTGGGGAGCATCTCTGTTCCCAGGAGCAGACTGGGCAGCTGAGGGATGCGGTGTCACAAATGCCATGAACAAAGACAGGAAGTGCAGCAGGCAGCCTCATTCAAGTCTGTTCTTGTAAAGCCTGTTCAACTTAGATTTCCAGTGACTTCGTTGGAAATTTTAATTCATGGGATTTCTCCCCCACCCCCTTAGCAAACAAACAGAAACAGGTAAATGTAACCAACGGAACCGTGTGGCTTGTTTCTACCTGAACGCTCACAAAGGCTCACATGGGAGAGGCCCAAACATGTATGTTAAATGTGTCCAGCTTTCGGGAGGCAAGGAGAAAGCGTGAGACTCCGGGTTTGCTGTGGGCCGACCCTGACATCAGCATTTCCAACACACGGGTTCCTTTACCCTTCTGCCAGCCCCTGAGGCAGTTCCATCAAAGTGAGCCCCAGGTAGGCAATGAGGAAACCAAGGCACAGGTGTCACATAGTTTGTCCCAGTGGCAAGCTTGCCAGGCAGTTGCAAGATGGGAAAAGTATGTGTTGTCCATTGTCACTATGACACTGTGTTCAATAAAAAATTACATAGACCCGTTACTCTCTAATTGACCTCAAAACCAGAAAAAAAAAAAAGACAAAACGAAACCTAGAGAAATATCGTATCCTATTTTATAGATGAGAAAAATGTGACTAAATTTAATAAGTGGCTTACCAAATGTCACAGAGATGTAAATCAGGGTGAGGCTGTAGCTACCTATAGGAAAGAAGAGCAGAATCCTGTCTGGACATCTGGATACCTTCATATGTCAACCCTGCCTGTGAGTGGAAGGAAAGAGGCTCAGGGAACAGCTCTTGGCCCAGGTAACCAACAAAAAAGACTCGGATGAATGAAAAAATAAGAAGTTACTGGAGAAAACTGTCATATTGTGGGCTCATGGCGGGGAGTAGAACAGACCTGCACAGTGAGAACAGCCACTGCCCTGTGTCCTCACAGATGGCTGCCTTCTGGCCCCAGAACTCTGGCCAGCAGCCCTATGTGACAGCCATGACCTACTTTTGCTCACCCGGTTAGCCGTATGGCCTATTTCTTTCGTGCAGAATTATTTCCTAACACTGGCTGGGTATCACATGCCGAGCACAGCATTTGTAAACTTGGACATGAAAAAAGAAAAAAAAAACCCTTTAAAATTGCAGAACAGTATTCGGGAACAAGGAAAAATTAAGATCAGAGTCTCAGGCGGCCCTCTGCTTGCATTTACATTGGTTTTCTTTCTACAACTGCCCTAAATCACAGGCATGTGTGTGTGTGTGCGCCCGCGGGCATGCATGCATGCGTGTGTGCGTGTGCATGTGTGTGTGCATGCTTGTGTGTGTGTGTGTGTGTGTGTGTGTGTTGGGGGGCTGTGGATTGACGTACCAATTGCTTTCCAACTGCCTATTAGAATAAAGTCTTTCCCAAGCCTGCTTTTCATCGTGGCATCTTAAGTATCGTAAGTTGCTAATAAAACCCACTGTCCACAGAAGGCCCTACTGGGGGAATCAGGGAAAGAGTGAGTCGAATGTGGGTAAGTGATGGTAAGGTGGTAATTAGGCAAGGTAATTAGACCCTGTTGAAAGAGCTGAGCTGCAAAGTGCAGCGTGATAAAGGGGCTGCCTAGACAACTAAATGGTGTCATTAGACACAAAAGCTCCCTTTCTCTCTCTTTCTGCGTCTCCAGTGTTTCTGATTCTCAGGTCTAAGCCTGCTGCTCTTCACGTTTCTTCGTTGACGTTTCCCCCACAGCCCCAGCTATCTGGGGAGCATTCTGCCCCGCGCCCAGCTTCCTCCTCCTCCTCCTCCTCCTCCTCCTCCTCCTCCTCCTCCTCCTCCTCCTCGTCTGTACCTTGGGGTTCTTTATCTTTGCCCTCTACCGTATTGCCACAAACTCTAAGGACTGCCGGAGTATGGGGTTGCAAAAGCAGCCAGCTGGGATGGTAAAAAGCGTATAAACTTCCGAGAGCCACAGCTCACGCTGTAGTACCCGACTCTCCTCCAAGACTGGTTGTATGCTCCATCGGCTCTGGAAATGGGGCTCACCCAGTGTGGGCTTTGCCTCCTGCCCCAGATGATCTTTTCAATACACACAAGGGAGCTATCACTCTCTTGCTCAAAGTCCTCCCGAGGTTCCTGGTGTGCTCAGAGTGACCTCTAGGCTCCTTCCCTGGCTCCTGTGTGCTCTGTGATCCGGCCTCTGCCTGCCACATTGTTCTCCCTCTCCTCTCCACAATGAGTATCTGCTTGGTCGGAACCTCTCGCTGATTTGTTTCTCTCTGCACCTCAGGACATGTGCACTGGCCAGTCCTCCATTTTACGTGGGTCTCCCCAAAAGGTCCTCCTTGTCCCCCTTTGCCACAGATGTTCTCTGCCTTATTTGCTCTTTCATTTTCTCCAGAGCACTAAACCACCATCAGAAACTACCGTTCGTCTTCTGGTGGTTTTCCGCTTCACCACCAGGCTGCGGGCTCTCCTTGAGAGTAGGCATTTTTTTTTTATTGTTTTCTTCCCAGAAGCAAAGGGGTGCATCTGGAGCCCCTCAAACAGCGGTGAGCTGAAAGAATATAGTATTTCCCCTGTCCCTACCGGGACAGTCACCTTTTCTTTTCATCACCTGTCAGTTTGCCCCCAGTTTCAGAAGTCTCTCCTGACCCTCACCTTCTATTACCTGCCTGGGCTCCCTGCTAGTGCGCTTCATGTCTCATATAAATACCATGACCAAAAGCAAGTAACTTGGGGGAAGGATTTACATCACCTTACAGCTTGCAGTCTAGCGTGAAGGGAAGCCAGGACAGGAGCTCAGGCAGAAACCTTGAGGCAGGAGCTAAAGCCAAGACCATGCAGGGTGCTGCTTACTGGTTTGCTCCCTATGGCTTCCTCAGCCTGCCTTCTTAGGCCACCCAGGACCACCAGCTCAGGATGGTGCCACATGCAGTGTTTGGGCCTTTCCCCATCAATCATTAACAAAATGTTACCTAGACTTACCTGTAGGTGATCTGAGGGAGGCAGTTCCTTAACCAAGTGAGGTTACTTCTTTCCAGATGACCCCAGCTTCTGTCAAATTAATAATAATAATAATAATAATAATGGAAACAAAAAATCCCAACATACAAGGACTCTAGTTATTCACTCACTAAGTATCTATGAGGAATCCGTAAGACCAATTCGGAGGCAACACTTTCACTAACTCCAACAAGTTTCTAATTTATTGGGAAAGTGGGACAAGAACTTAGCGAGGTGGTCCCTGTCAGGGTGTGACAGCAGAGGATGCCATATGCCCGAATGGGTGGAGAAAGTAGGAATGAGGAGAGGGGGTGGATGGTGAAGGCGGGGATGGAGAGGATGGGGTGGAAAGGCTAAGGATAGAGAGGGTATGGGTGGAGAGGGTAGGGATAGAGGGGAGGGATGGAGAGGGGAGGGATAGAGAGGAGGAATAGAGAGGGGAAGGATAGAGGGTAGGGATGGAGGGGGAGGGATAGAGGGGAGGAATAGAGAGGGGAGGGATAGAGGGTAGGGATAGAGAGTGCAGGGATAGAGAGGAGGAATGGCAAGGGGAGGGATAGAGGGTAGGGATGGAGAGGGGAGGGATAGAGGGGAGGAATGGAGAGGGGAGGGATAGAGGGGAGGAATAGAGAGGGGAGGGATAGAGGGTAGGGATGGAGAGGGGAGGGATAGAGGGGAGGAATAGAGAGGGGAGGGATAGAGGGTAGGGATGGAGAGGGGAGGGATAGAGGGGAGGGATGGAGAGGGGAGGGATAGAGGGGAGGGATGGAGAGGGGAGGGATAGAGGGTAGGGATGGAGAGTGCAGGGATAGAGAGGAGGAATGGCAAGGGGAGGGATAGAGGGTAGGGATGGAGAGGGGAGGGATAGAGGGGAGGAATGGAGAGGGGAGGGATAGAGGGTAGGGATGGAGAGTGCAGGGATATAGTGGAGGAATGGCGAGGGGAGGGATAGAGGAGAGGGATGAAGAGGGGAGGGATGGAGAAGTGAGGTTAAGAACTGAGAGTACTTTGGAGAGGTTAGACAGCTCCATGCCACTGGAAGGTTCTGGTCAAGCTCCCAATAAATGACCCTTGAGCAACTGTCTCCAGGCTCCTCCCAAAAGATAAGCAGTATCTGAGGGAGTCTAGGATGGATGAGGTCTTTGAGAGCTAAGAGAGCTGTGGTGTGAGCGCCATATGCACTGAGGTACAGGTTGTGGGGGAGGGGCACTTCAAGCAGGCATTTGTGGGACCGAGAGAGTTCCTGCTTTATCTGTCTCTAAGGAACTATGGGACCTGGAGTTTCATATTCTCTGACTGCCTGGTATTTAACAAGACCTACACCCTCCTTACTGTGCCCTTATTCCATGAACATCCAATCCCTCGCTCCCTGTCCCCTAGCACCAGTGACTGGATGTGCATGTTGCCTAGCAAAGCACCTAGTTTCTGAAGAAAAAAAAAGCAATTAATGGGAGATGTGATCTTTGCTCTGATACGGTCACAATTTTGAAAGGGAGGAAATAAGACTATAAATTCAGGAAAGCACAGCAGGTGAGTACCGTGTCTTCTATTACTGATCATTATACCCACATCAGACTAATCGCCCCAAGTTGATGTCACCTTGAGGTCAGAGACCCTTTGTGCCGCTTTCCACTCTCATCATTTCCAGCACTTTCCAGCTGTAAGGCACGACAAGCACTCTGTCTGCAGCCTGACACACAGATGCCTTCCGCAGTTACCGTCATCCACACCAACTGACACAGAGGACCTGGGACACATCGGGAGAGCGGTCGGGTATAAACGGGCTCAAGAGCGCTACATTAGGGGCCAGGAAGATGCTGAGGACCCGAGTTTGTATCCTCGACTCCTATAAAATCCCAGTGCTTGGGGAGTAGAGTCAGAGGATCCGTGGAGCTCACTGGCCAGCCAGTCTAGCCAATCAGTGAGCTCCGGGGTAAGCAAGGGACCCCATTTCAAAAAATAAGGTGGAGGGAGAGCCAACTGAGGATGACACCTGACACTGACCTCTAACCTCCACATGCACACACCCACACCTATACATCAAACATATCCACACAAACACACAGACACACACATGTGCATATACCTACTCAAACATATCCATCACACACACACATGCATGCGCATGAGTATGAGTGCTGCTTAGTGGACACTGTTCTGGAGGAGCTCTGAGCAAACCATTTTAGAAAGCGAACTAACCAGGTAGCTGGCAAGGAATCAGCAGAACAAACGTAGGAGGCTTGGAGGCTCCTATCATGACTCAAGTGGGAGGAGCTAGGGTTGGGGCTGGAACAGGAGGCTGGAAGAAAAGTCAACACAAAGCTATAGAAAAAGCTGCCAGCATTTATAATCCCTCCTAGACACCTGGTGTAGGGGTTTAACAGCAGGTGTGTGCAGCTGAGTGCCCCATGCTTGCTCACTTCTATCTGCACTCACGGATTGAGGTGTGACTTGGGTGCAGCAAGCTGAGACCACAGCTACCCACAGCCGGCTTACAAAGACCCTAGCTCCTCCACCAGGACAAGTAAGATGCTAAGCACTGGAGTGGCATTTCCCTAACTCTGCTCCTGAATCGGGAGCAACAGATGCAGGCTAGCGCCCTGGCCCAACTTGAATCCACTACTCAGAGATGTTTCATTGAGTTGGAATTAGTTTATCCAATAGAGGGTCCTAGAACTGACTTATCTGAGATGGATGCAGGAAGCGCCAGTCTGAGGGCCTCTCAGAAACCTCAGAAGTTTGGGTGGAAACCAATTAGGAGGAGATTAATACTTCCTGGGAGATGAAGCTAAACCCGTACACCCAGACCAGCAAGTCTACTAGGGAGAGTCAGCTAAACAGACTAATTTGGGTCATACCCACACAGGCTTGTCTCCTGAATTGCCTTCTGTAACGATCTCTTTGAAAACATTTGGCCACTGACCCCTCTCTTTTCGTGCATGACTCGGTGAAGATGATTCAACAGGTATGGCTATGCAGGCCTGATGATCCCAGAACTCAGGCAAAGGAGGGGACATGCGTGAGCGTTCTCTCTCTCTCTCTCTCTCTCTCTCTCTCTCTCTCTCTCTCACACACACACACACACACACACACACACACACACACACACACACTTTTCTTTGTTTTTCCAAGACAGGGTTTTTCTACGCAGTCCTGGCTGCCTTGGAACTCACTCTGCAGACCAGGCTGGCTTCAAACTCACAGAGCTCTGTCTGACTCCACCTCCCAAGTGCTGGGATTAAAGCTGTGCCAACCTCGCCCTCTCTGATGAAAGTATAGGAGCTGGAAAGGCATACCACCAGTTGCTAAGAAGGCATATTGGTTCTGCGGAGGACCTGAGTTTGATTCCCAGCACCCTACATGGATCATAACACTTTGTCACTCTAACCCCAGGGATTTGGCGCCATCTTCTGGCTTCCTCGGGCTCCAGCACTTGCTCTCATGCACACAGCCACACAGGGAGACATAGACACACGTATTCTTTTTATTCTTTTTTTTTTTTTTTTTTTTTTTTTTTTAGTTTTTCGAGACAGGGTTTCTCTGTGGTTTTGGAGCCTCTCCTGGAACTAGCTCTTGTAGACCAGGCTGGTCTCGAACTCACAAAGATCCGCCTGCCTCTGCCTCCCAAGTGCTGGGATTAAAGGCGTGCGCCACCACCGCCCGGCTACACGTATTCTTAAAAGTGAATTATAAACCAATGTTTTTTTATAACCAAAACTTGATTAAAATAAAAAAAAACTCAGCTTATGGAAAAACAATACCCATGAGTAAGATGGATTTGAGGAACTAAGGAAAACATTAAGGAATCAGTAAATGTTAATAACCTGTGTTTCACAGATCAAAAGAGAATAGATATACCCAAACTCTAAACAAGATCCCAATGAATATGCTTTCCTAAAATGATAAACTAGACTTATTCTAAGTGAGCATTTATAGAATCTTCACATATTGCAGATTCAGGCAGGTCACAGTTCTGAAGCCACTAAAATGTAGAATGCTCCTCACAAAACACTGCCAGTCTCCTTCTGTGGTGGATGCAAGATGCCGTAGGATGTCATAAGTGGGAATTAATTCAGAGGAAATGGCTCAAATTAAGAAATTTGCATAATGTTCATTGCAGTGCTATTTTCAATAGCAAAATATCTTAGCTTTAATGCCCAGCCATAGAGGGGATAGGAAAATCATTTCCAACCAATTCATGCAGCGTTACACACTCGGCACTGTGGTTTGTCCCTGACAAAACTCAGTTAAAATTTGGTCGCCACAGGTTCCAGTGGTGAGTCTGGGATGCCACCCCAGCCACAAAACCTTCGATCTACAATTGCTCCTGCCTGCATGATGTGCTGGGGGAGTGATGGTGTGAAACTTGTGGGAATGACCAACCATTGACTGTTCCCACTTGAGGTTCCAACAAGAGGGAGTCCATGCCTGACACTGCCTGAGTGGACAGGAACCAGAGGCTGGACAGCCCAGAGACCCAGGATAGAACGACAACAAAACGATTCCTAATGATATTCTGCTCTACTGGTGGGCTGGAGCCTAGCATAATCGTCAGCAGCAAGGCTTCATCCAGCAACTGATGGGAGCAGATGCAGAGACCCACAGCCAAATGTTAGGTGGAGCTCAGGGAATCCCAACGAAGAGGAAGGACTGTAGGAGCCAGAGGTGTGAAGGACGCCACAGGAACATGCACACAGAATCAGCTAACCTGGGCTAATAGGGGCTCACAGAGACTGAAGTGACAACCAGGGAGCCTGTATGGGTCTGAGCTAGGTCCTGGGCATGCATGTTAGGGTTGTTTAGCTTGGTGTTCTTGTGGCATCTTTGACTCACCTGCTTTTGGGACCCTCTTCCTTCTACTGGGTTGCCTGGTTCAGCCTTGCTACAAGGGTATGCCCCTAGTCTTATTGTAACTTGTTACACTGTGTTTGGTTGATATCCCTGGGAGGCCTGTTCTTTTCTGAAGGGAAATGGAGGAGGAGTGGATCTGGGGGAGAGGAGAGGTGGTGGTAGCGGGGACTGGCTGGAGTGGAGGGAAGGGAAACTAAGGTAGGGATATAATATATGAGAGAATAATAATAAAATTGGTTGCCACTGTAGCTGTGTTGGGAAACTGGATTAATCCTCCCAGGAACTAAGTTTCCTGAAACGAGACTGTTAGAAAGTGCATGGCTCAGGCTGGGTGATAGTGCTGGTGGCGGTGGTGCACGCCTTTAATCCCAGCACTCGGGAGGCAGAGGCAGGCGGATCTCTGGGAGTTCGAGGCCGGCCTGGTTGACAGAGTGAGTTCCAGAACAGGCTCCAAAGCTACAAAGAGAAACTCTGTCTCGAAAACCACAACACAACAAACAAACAAATAGAAAACGCATGGCTCCCTTTGCCTTCTCTCGGATGTGCACCTAGTCACCGCTATTGCGTGTCCGCCACGCCGCGTCATCTGCCACGTTAGACCGCAGCATGAAGCTCTCACCAGGTGTCTATCCTAATCTTGGAACGTCCCAGTTTCTGGAGCTTCCAGCTAAATAAACCGCTTTTTAAAGATGAATTTCCAGCCAGGGAATGGTGGCGCACACCTTTAATCCCAAGCCGCGGGGAGGCAGAGGCAGGCGGATCTCTGTGAGTTAGAGGCTAGCCTGGTCTACTACAGTGCAAGCTCCAGGACAGCCAGAGGTGCCCAGGGAAACCCTGTGGAAAAGAAAAGAAAAAAGGGGGCTGGAGAGATGGCTCAGCGGTTAAGAGCATTGCCTGCTCTTCCAAAGGTCCTGAGTTCAATTCCCAGCAACCACATGGTGGCTCACAACCATCTGTAATGAGGCCTGCAGGAAGAATACTGTATACATAATAAACAAATAAATATTTAAAAAAAAAAGAAAAGAAAAAAGAGAGAACTTCCAAGTCTCAAGTGTTCTGTGATAGCAAAAGAAAATAATACATTTTTACGTGGCACTCACAATGTACAACCACATATATCTATTGATTTAAATTGATTCAAAGACCATATAATTACACTGAACACTGGAGTGAATTTTAAAAAAAAATTGTTGTAAAAAGTACAGCACAGACTTCTCAATGTCATTATTACTGGAGTTTTTTTTTTTTTTATTACATGTGTGTTTTTGTGTGCTTACCCATGCCACAGAACACATGTGGAAGGCAGAGGACCACTTTTGGGAGTGGGTTCTCTCCTACCACTGCGTGGGCCCAGTGAGGTTGTGTGACCTCAGGCTGTCAGGCTTGGCAGCAAACACCATTATGCCCCACTGTTTCAGACTGTCTTTACTTTCAGGACATTTAGTAGCAGTACTGATCTCTACCACTAGATGTCAGGCACCACCTCCATCCCCCACCTCCCCTAGTCATGGTCAAAAATAACACATTGCTAAAAGTCCCCTGGAGACTCACTTTTCAGTTGACAGCTACTGATATAATACAGTATTTCACATGAGTCTGGCTAGATTTATTTGAAAAACTCATGTGCTGACCAGAGGTCCAGCTCCACCAGAGAGTGCCTGTATAGCGTGTGAGGCTCTGGGTTCAACCTCCACCTTCTCTGCCGCACAGACCTACCTGTGCGTGAACATAAACTGTACAAAAGAAAATAATACTTGCTGGGTGTCTTTGTTAAGGTTTTATGGTTGTGAAGAGACACCACGACCAAGGCAACTATTACAAAGGAAAACATTTCCCTGGGGCTGGCTTACAGTTTCGGAGGTTTATTGTTGTTTATTATTGTTTATGGTTGTTTATTATTGTCGTGGGAAGCATGGTGGCACTGCAGAAGGAGCTGAGAGTTCTACATCTTGATCCTCAGACAACAGGAAGAGGCACCTGAGCGTGGCTTGAGCATCTGAGCCCTCAAATCCCATCCGCAGTGACACTTTTTCTCCAACAAGGCCACCCCTACTTCAACAAGGTCACGCCTCCTAATAGTGCCACTTGTATGGGCCTATGGGGTCCACTTTTATTCAGCTGCCACTCTGTGGTAAACAAAAGGTTTGAGGTGTAGCTTGTTCTCTTATGTCTGCTAATATTTTAGCAGTAAGAGCAGATCAACTCGAAAATAAACTTATTTCGAGCCAAACAACTTATCTTCCCAGAGACACCAACAGTGCTGGCTGACGTGTCAGCCCCATCAGAGAGACCCAGACTGACTAATGGTCGTTAAGTTTCTTTGTCCTCTTGATTTCTAACACTGCATAAAGAAGCACTGGCTCACTGCAAGTGTCCCTACATGGGTGTGTCAAATCACCAACCCCACTGACAGCATTCCCCAAGAACCCTCTCTGCCATTTCTGATACTGCTTTATTATCAGAAAAGGTTTAGCTCAGGCCCAGAAACCAGACCTTTCCAGAAAAGTGAACAACACTTTCCAGAAAAGTGCCTCTCTGGGCCATCCTGAATCAAACACAAGCACACACCATGCGTGTCTCCACACCTGAGGCTCTCCATGGCGGAACCCATGGTGAGCTTTCATTGATTTTGGCCAACTGTCTACATGTACTTGGGAAATAACTTGAATCTGATTCCATACCGGTCTCCCATCTTCACTTTTGAAGCTGGAAACTGATTGGACGATTGTCCCAGAGGACTGAGAAAGGACAATCCCTTTCTAGCCCACTGATGCATACACTGATGTATTTTTAAATACCCACCCCAAAGAAGAAATTACATTCAGACAGATGCCTTTGGGTCCCTCGGTACCTTTGCAGGCACAGCTATAGACTGCGTGCCTTGGGAGACAGCCATGAAAGCATGAGGACCTGGACTGGATCCCCAGGACCTGCATGAACAGCCAGGCATGGCAGCATGTAGCATGTGTCTGTGACCTTAGCCCGGATGGGAGAACTGCTAATCAGTCAGACTTGCTAATCTGGAGAGCTCCAGGTTCAGCGAAAGATCTCAAAGCGGGAGGGTGTGTGTGCCTGTGATGGTTTAAGTGAGAAATGTCCCATAGTCTCCTGCCTTTGAATACTTGGTACCCAATTAATGACATTGCATGGGAGGTTTAGGAGACGTGGCCTTGTTGGAAGTACGTCACTGAGAGTGGCTTTGGGAATTTAAGAATGAAGTCATTGCAGGGTTCCTTCTGGTGGATTATGGTGTGCCTGCTGCCATGACTCCTATTCTTCTGGAACTGTAAACCCAAACAAACGTCTCTGAGTGACCTCAGCCATGGCATTTTATCTCAATACTAGAAAAGTAACACAACACCTGGCATTGATCTCTGGCCTCTATATGTGAACACACCCACATACACACACATGCACAAGAGAGAGCGGGAACCTATGATGGAACGTCCCTTTCCTGCACTGGTAGCCTGTGACAAGGCTGACAGGCCAGGACTCTACACATTGACACAGTCACTGCATAGCCTGAGGACACTGATAAGCTTTGGACCGTAGGCAAACACCTCAGAATTCCAAGAATCCGGGTTTCTAGAGAGCCAGTTGCCTCGTGATACAGACCAGGAGGGGCTGTGTTCATGTGTCGAAACGAGAGGATCATAGAACTAAAACTATTGCTTGCAGCAGAGCCCGTAGGATACAGACCAGGGTTAGGCTGCTGGAAAAGACTGATTATGGAGAATAAATTTTTCCATGTGGTCACACCTGTTTGAATACACTACTTCTGCAGGGAGAGTGTGAGAATCGAATGGAACGGTGATAGGAAATCCATAGCGTTTACTGTCTCAGGTAACTGTTGGAAGCGTTTTTAAATAAGTGGGATGACAGCTTATGCTGGAGAGGATGCGGAGTAAGCGGAACACGCCTCCATTGCTGAGGGGAGTACAAATTTGTACAGCCACATTGGAAATCAGTATGGTGTTTTATCAAAAAATTGGGATCAACCTACCTCAAGACTCAGCAATATAACTCTTGGGTATATACTCACTCATATCACAAGGACATGTGCTCAATTCTGTTCATAGAAGCAGCATTATTTTTAATAGTCAGAACCTGGAAACAACCTAGATGCCCCTCAACTGAAGAATGGATAAAGAAAATGTGGTACACAAGGGAATTGTCTTAACTATGTTCATAGCAGCATTGTTTGTCATAGCCAGAACCTGGAAACAACCTAAATGCCCCTTGACCAAAGAATGGATAAGGAAGATGTGGCACATTTACACAATGGAGTACTACACAGCAGAAAAGAAGTAATGTGGGCAAATGAAATGACCTAGAAAACATCATACTGAGTGAGGGAACCCAGAACCAGAAAGACAAATATCATATGTACTCACTCAGTAGTGGCTTTTAGACATAAAGCAAAGAAAAATCAGCCTACAATTCACAATCCCAGAGAATCTAGACAATAATGAGGACCCTAAGAGAAACATACATGGATCTAACCTATATGGGAAGAAGAAAAAGACAAGATCTCCTTAGTAAATTGGGAGCAAGGGGACCATGAGAGAGGGTAGAAGGGGAGGGTAGAAAAAGGGAGGGGAGTGGAGAAAAATATCTAGCTCAATAAAAACAATTTTAAAAAAGAGGAAATGTGATACATTTACATAATGGAGTACTACACAGCAGTAAAAAATGACATCTTGAAATTTGCAGGCAAATGGATGGAACTAGGAAGGAAACATTCTAAGTGAGGTAACTCTGATCCAGAAAGACAAACATGGTATGGGTATGTACTCACTCATAAGTGGATATTAGATATAAAGCAAAGAATAACCAGGCTACAATCCACAGCCCCAGAGAAGCTAGGTAAAAAGGAGGACTTGAAGAGGGACGAACATGCAGGGAGGGTCCCAAGAAAGGGAAATAGTTAAGATCCCCCGGGCTAACTGGGAGGGGATAGAAGGGAGGGGATGGGGGATGGGAACATGAGGGATCAAGAAGGCCAAGTTGGGGGAGGGACAGAGAGGGAGAGCAATGAAAGAGATATCTTGATAGAGGTGGTCATTATGGGGTTAGGGAGAAACCTGGTGCTAGGGAAATTCCCAGGAATTCACAAGAATGAATCCAGCTGAGACTCCTAGCAATAGTAGAGAAGGCGCCTGAACTGGCCTTCCCCTGTAATCTATTAGGGACCACCCTAACTCCTGCTGTAAAATCTACATCCAGTAACTGATGGAAGCAGATGCACAATCCACAGCTAGGCACTGGCCTGAGCTCCTGGAGTTCAGTTGAAGAGAGGGAGGAGGGATCTTATGAGCAAGAGGGGTCAGGACCATGATGGGGAAAACTACAGAGACAGCTGACCCAAGCAAGTGATAGCTCACAGACTCTGGGCTGACAGCTGGGGAACCTGTGTGGGGCTGAAGTAGGCCCTTTGAATGTGGGTGACGGTTATGTGGTTTGATCTATTTGGGGAAAGGGCTTGTCAATGGGACCAGGACTTATCCCGGGTACATGAACTGGCTTTTTGGAGCCCATTACGAATGGTGGGCTGCCTTGCCCAGCCTGATTTGGGGCTTGGTCCTGCCTCAATTTGGTATCCCAGACTTTGGTTAATCCCCAAGGGAGGCCTTATCCCCCACCCCCGAGGAGTGGATGGGGGCTGGGATGGGGGAGGCAGGGAGGTGATAGAAGTGGGGAAAGGAGGAACTGGGATTGGAATGTAAAATGAAAAAAGATTTTAATTAAATAAAAAAAGAAAATAAGTAAATCTATAATAATAGCAAAAAGAAAACATTAAAAATAGTAAATCATCCAGCAAAGGAAAGGTGCTAGACTTAGAGTCACCAGCTGTGTGACCTGGCACTTTTGTGCCCACCACTATAGGCAGAAAGCAAGTTCTTGGCGTCACAAATACAGAAGTCACCCCTGAGATGGTAATGGGGACCAGGGAACAGATGATCTGGCAAGCCCGCCAAGAACAATCCCCACTCTAGACATTCCATGGCCTTCTTAGATGACACTTTCCGAATTTCGCAACAGAAGCCCCAGACTCTGGGAGTTGACACCACACAAGCCATATGCTGTCCGGTAGTCAGACCCAAGTTGCCAGGCTGACTGCTCTGACCCTTTCTTAGGCCTCTTGCTGTTTGCTCCACAGCAGCCAGATCAGCTCCGTGTGCTCTGGGCTGTATCTTCTGAGCACAGCTTTATTGTGCAGAGCCAAGCCCAAGAGCCAGTAACAGAGACATAGTCCAGTCCTAAGCCTACACTGAACTGTTGAGCTGTGTGCTGCACAGGACCAAAAGGGTTGCTGAAGAGGAGGAAGAAGAGGAGGAAGAGAGGGAAGAGGAGGAGGAGGGGCAGGAGGAATGAGGAGGGTGAAAGGAGGAGGAGGAGGAAAGGACAGAAAGATAAAGTTTGAAATGGTGGCTTATGCCTATAATCTCAGAACATGGGAGACAGAGGCAGGAGGATTGACGAGTATGAGGCAAGAGTGAGTTATGGAGTGAGTGAGACCCTTTCTTAACACACGCACGCACACACACACACACACACACACACACACACACGAGACAGAGAGACAGAGAGTGTGTGGTGTGTGTGTCTACTACCAAAGGAAAAATATGTCTGCCCCAAACCCTCATGTTGGGGACTGCGGACCCTGAATTTCCTATGACCCCCTAACTAACTTGTTTTCTTATGCTTGCAGCTGCTCTGAGCACGAGACCCTCAGGAGTTTGGTGGCAGGGGAGTGGTTTCTGGTGGGCTTGAAGCTGACCCTATATAAGCTGCCCTGGAACACAATAAAGGGGGCATTCTGGGCACTCGTGTCTGTCTGTGTGTGAGTATTTCAGTCTCCAGCCCCTTGCCTGACTTGCGAACTGTATGGTAGCACATAGAGCAGGCATTGCACTACAGGCTTGCTCTACCATACCCTATGAGTGGTGTGTGTGTGTGTGTGGTGTGTATGCGTGCGTGTGTGTATGCACACATGTGCGTGTATGTGCATCCATCAGGGTACCTGCCTCTTTGTTTCCACCCATGGTTAAGGCAACTGTGTATCCCCTCTGGGATGTGCTCTTTAGAGTCAGACTGAGGCCCTACCCCAGGCGTGCTTGTGGTAGGGGATCACTTGACAACACTGACCCATGTGGAGTGCAAGTTCTGCCGTAGTTCATGACACACTGCTTCAGCTACCTATGATCAGGGGATTGCTCCTTCATCCTGTTGCCCAACGACTTAGAAATTTCTCTTTTATGTGGATGAAGCAATCCACCATAGAACTGTCATGATCCTACGTAACAAGTGACCTGCCTTCCCTGCACGTGAGCTTGGCATTATGCAGATTTCACTGTGAGCTGGGAGTTTCTCCTTCCTGTGTCCTTGGCCCACTTTACTAAAGAGTCATCACGTGCTTCACTTTGAAGGAACACGTTTGACCTTGTTCTGCTAATACCAGTAAACACAGAGCCCAGTGGTCCCAGTCCTTGGAGAAAATGCCTTTTGGTCACTTGATTTGAAGCTTGTTATGACTGTGTATGTGTGGGTGTTCATATGTGTGTACATA
This sequence comes from Microtus oregoni, assembly GCF_018167655.1. Lineage (NCBI taxonomy): Eukaryota > Metazoa > Chordata > Mammalia > Rodentia > Cricetidae > Microtus > Microtus oregoni. The sequence goes on along the minus strand of NW_024543081.1, from coordinate 31,529,369 downwards.
AACATACATCTGGATGTGTGCACAGATGTGCATGTGTTTATGCCTGTGCACTTTGTGTGTGCATGCATGTCTAGGCCTGTTTGTTTGTGTATGTGCGGATGTGTGTTTGCACTCCCATGTCTGTGTGCATATGTCTGTGTTCTTGTGTGTATTTGTGTGTATGCATATGCATGTGCTCATTTGGGCCTGTGTGTGCATGCTTGTGCATGTGTCAGTGTGTTTGTACCCATTTATGTGTGTGCTATGTTTATGCATGTGATTGTGTTCACATATGTATCTTTGCTGTATGTATGTGTTTGTTTGCAAATGCAAGTTTGGATGTGTTTGAATTTGCATGTTATGTGTCTGTGTGTCCACATACGTTTGTGTGCTCGAGTTCCCGTGTGTGGGTGTGTCTGTGTGTCTGTGTTTTCAAAGTTCCAACACTGCCTAAATGGAAGTGATCTGAATACACAGGCTTTTTGGTAGCATTGTTTTCTGGTGTAGACTCATGACTTTTTCTTTTCACCTCTGCATACTTCCCAAAGAAATAATGGCCGAGGGCTAGAGAGATGGCTCAGTGGTTAAGAGCACTGACTGCTCTTCCAGAGGTCCTGAGTTCAGTTCCCAGCAACCACATGGTGGCTCACAGCCATCTATAATGAGACCTGGCGTCCCCTTCTGGCATGCGGGCACACATGGAAAAAATGCTGTACACATAATAAAGAAATAAATCTTTTTTAAAAAAAAAAGAAAAAAGAAATGACGGCTGAGAAGGAAATACTGCTTGCTTTGTGACATGATGTATTACTTTGGGCAGCCTTGCTGCAAACCAGGACCTGTGGGGCTCCACACTCGGACAGGGACAGTCGGGGCAGCATTCCTGAGTCAGCCTGCTGGGAGCAGACAAGCACAAGGTGCTTGATGTCTCACCCGAGCATTTTCTTACCGGTTAGGGGCGAATGCCGTGGCGGGCATCATTTGTCAGACTGTAAGGTTTACAGAGGAACTCACAGGGAGCGCACATGGCATGCAGAACAATGAGCAGTAAGTCAGAAACGCACCTATCTTGTAGAACTTCCAGGATGCCGCTTTACAAAGCCAGTCCTGGGGTTTCTTCTGCAAGGAGAGGAAATCCAGTGAACGGCTTAAAACAGCTTTAAGATGCGTTCATTAAGCATCGAGCAATGAGGTACTGTATTGGACCCTGTGGATACAGTAACACCTAGGGAGCAAAGAACTGGGTGGGAGTGGATGTTTCCCTAGCATGTGTAATGTCTCGAGTTCAATCCTCCGCATCTGAAGTGAGGATGGGACAGAGAAAGAGAACAGAAAACTTTTTTTTTTTTTTTTTTTGAGACAGGGTTTCTCTGTGTAGCTTGCCAGAAGGAGACTGTCCTGGACCTTGCTCTGTAGACCAGGCCAGGGAACTCTTTCATGGAGCTGACATTGCAGGAAGAAGGAACAAGAGCTAGGGAAGTGGTTCAACAGGTAAGATGCTTGCCATGCCAGTCCAGGGGTCTGAGTTCAGATCCATTGGGACCAATGTAAACACAGAGCATGGCCTCATGGGCTTGTGACCCTGGCACTGGAAGAGTGAAGGCAGATGGATTCCCAGGGCTCGCTGGCCAGCCCATCTAGCCAATTGGTGAGCTCCAGGTCCAGGGAGAGACACTGCCTCAAAAAACAAGGTGGAGGGTGATAGAGGAGGACACTGGGCTTTAGATACTGCCTTCTGATCTTCATACATGCTCACGCTCACAGGCAAGTGTATCCTCATATACAAGCATGCTCACACATGTAGACAGACATTCAGAGACACACCCCCACACACCCAAAACAATTATAAAATGTCGGATAGTAGGTAGCAGGAGGGTACTATTCAGGCAAGATAACAAGGAAAGGAAAAAGGGCCAACAGCTCCTCCTTCCCAGTGTCACATCTAAAAATGTAAAGTTCTCCTTTAACCAAAGCTCTGTGCGCCCCAGACCCACTCCCTGCAACTTCTTCCTGTTTGACTGAGCTCCAAGCCCTCAATACACCAAAGGACTGTAGACAATCCCTTTCCCAGTATGCCATTAGGGCCTTGCAGCGAAATCGGACTTTTGAACATCAGAAACTAAGTATTACCCCAGTCAGTCTCTTTGTGGTCACCTCTCTGTGATGTCCAAACGTGAGACATGGAAGCACACAGATAATTGAGCAGACATTAGAACTTGACTTTTCATAAGCTTGGGCTGTGTCGAGACACTCTAGTGGCGGCCAGAAGTCATGGATGACAAAGAGTCATAGATGAGGGTAGGTGTCTTTCTGGCAATAGGGGAGACAATTCTTTGAGAAAAATGCTCACCCTGAATGCACCTGATCTCATCTGATCTCAGAAACTAAGCAGCGTTAGGCCTGGTTACTACTTGGATGGAAAAAATGCTTTTTAAAATTGACTGTCTGGCTGGAGAGATGGCTCAGTTGTTAAAGGCTAGACTCACAACCAAAAATATAAAATTGACTCTCAGGCCGGGTGGTGGTGGCACACACCTTTTTAATCCTAGCAATCAGTAGGCAGAGGCAGGTGGATCTCAGTGAGTTCAAGGCCAGCCTGGTGACCGAGAGAGTTTCAGGACAGGCACCAAAGCTACACAGAAAAACTCTGTCTCAAGCACTTGGGAGGCAGAGGCAGGTGGATCTCTGTGAGTTCGAGACCAACCTGGTCTACAGAGCTAGTTCCAGGACAGGCTCCAAAGCCACAGAGAAACCCTGTCTCAAAAAAAAAAAAAAAACCAACAACAACAACAACAAAAACAAACAAACAAACAAATAATATTGGCTCTCGAAATCCAACACACCACATCATTAGAGAAGGCTGAAACCATTTTCCTTTTCAGAGCCTGAAAGCAAGGCCTTACTGCGCATGAGAGATAAACCTATAGGTGCTGTTTATGTCCCACCTCCCTGGGGAAGATACCCTTTTCAGACAAAGGAATGCCATTGAAAATCAATAACATTGTCTTCTCAGATCTAAAGGAAAAGGATTTAATGAGGACTTTAGAAGGAGGAAGACTCTTAGGGGAATTAAAGATGACTTCAAACAAGCAGATGACAAAAAAGGTTACTGCAGCTGGGTTGCAGCTCTGCCTACACACCAGCAGAGAGACGACCGTCTGTGTGCTGTTTCCACACGAACACTAACTTCCCTATTCAGTTATTACCACCCCCAGCACAGTGGCGCGAACTTTCCATGTGTGCCACCATTTGACTTAATGTTGAGGAAGTGCGATTAAAATACATTCTTTCCCCTCCCACACCACCTCCACCCCACAACCTGGAAGGGAAATGAGGGTGAGCTGCCCAAGGCCAGTGGCAGTGGGATTCCACGGAGCAGTCACGCCGAAGAGTGGCGCCTAGGAGGTAGGATCAGTGAATTTGGTGGCTGGTTGATTATGGGGAAAGGACAGCCACAGAGCTGCCTCTCCCAGGTCCCTGTGTAGAGAGCAGATATATCTCCAAGAATGAGACCTTTCCTGTACAGTTGCGGGACCGACAGCCCAGGCTTGGTCTTTTGATGGCCAGGTGTGTAGTCCGGTGGGTACTAGGTCGAGGACATTTGAGACTAACAAACGGTAGGGAAATCTGTCAAGGGGCACCTAGAAAAATTAACCTCTCTCTCCCCTTGTCCTCCCTCCCTCCCTCCCTCCCTCCCTCCCTCCCTCCCTCTGTCTCTCATACATACATATACATTCACACTTTACATAAGTACGAGTGGGTCACTACAGAGGATCTGTGGTTATATTCCTCTATTAAGTCCAGATTTATCTGAGTTAAATAGAGTTTACACAATATCGCTTTCTCCTTTTTCTAACGTTTGCCGACCAAGAGATCATGGAGTCAGCTCGCTCTGAAACACCGCTTTCATTTTGTCTGACCAAACAGCTTCCTCTGGAGCCACCTGCTGACAGTGTAGAATCCTGCCTGTTTGGAAGCAGTCGGGAAAACACCTCTCTAAGCTAACGGGAGAGAATCTCAAGCCTACACTCTGCTCCGTGGACGTCCCACAGCCTAGGAGTCAAATCATCCTGAAAGTCCCTCTAGCCTTGTGGAGACTTTGATCCAGTAAAGGGGCCAACCACGTGATGTCCTCTACAACTCAGGACCCTGAGCTTGAATCAACCGTTGATACACTTTTGACAAATGGGGGAAATTTGATTGTAGCTATCCAACATCTGCCATATCTTATCCTCAACATATAAATGCTAGTGTTCATTCCATGCTCAACAAATGAGGAACATGGATTCTGAATCTGTCTCATGTCTCCTATAATAGAATACTAGCAATACATCACAGTTGCCATGTTCCACACACACACACACACACACACACACACACACACACACACACACCCTTAAGCGATGTATTTCAAGAGCTTTCCATTTGGGGACAGGTTTTTTCACATATATGTCTGAAGTGTTCCCACAGAGGTCAAATTGCTATGGCAAAGAGAAAACAAAGTTGTTATTCTGATAGGGAAAAAAAAAAAATGTCTGTCCCTTCCCACCGTGAGTCTTTTCCCCCAGTCTGCCAACCTTGCATTTGCTTGTGCTTTTTAACTCTTTGTTTATCTGAGGATGACTTGAATCCCATTTCTCCCTAGGCCACATAGGGAAAATTACAATGCTTTACCTAATTTCAACCCTGAATTTGTCAGATCCTGGTACCAGGTACAGAAACCCGAGATAAATGCACTTGTAGGAAGAAAGCGCTTTGACTCATCCCATGGCTGGTTGGGCCTGTAGCAAGACAACTACCATGGTGGGGATGGGTGTCAGAGCAAAACCATTTGCTTCGTGGTCAAAAGTGAAGAAGGCAATCCCTCCATGACTAGAGACCTTCTAGAAGTTTAAGTACAGAGGTACCCATACAATAACAGCATTGTTGGCAAACGATGGGTTCACGTACCACAAAATTTTCTCAATGATCCAAGTGGGGTCAACAATGCTCTTTCCAAGATCCCAAGACCATCTAACAAGAACCTCAACACCAGGTGTGAAAAACGCTCTTTCGAGTTATGGGTGAGGGTTGTGTTATGGGTTAGGGTTGTCTAGGAGCCTCCCAAAACATTACAGGCTGTTGCTATTGTCCTTGGCTTTCCCTCCCCTGAGAAGCAGAATGTAAGTCCCTATTGCTGAAGACACCATATGCTTCAGACGCAGGGCCAGGAAGCCTCTGATCTGGAACTGAGTAAAAGCCTCCTCCTGAGGACAAGCTCTCTCAGTACCAAAAAGCACCACACAAGCTTCCAAAGGAGAGAAGAAACCAACCGTCCTACCTAGCTACGAGGCCTGTGAACCACAACAACCATATGGCAAGATGACCCTAAGGGCACAGTAGTGACATTCATACCTTGTTGACATAATCTCAAAGGACAAATAATTTTAAAAACATATAAAGTAACAGTGGAACAGCTCTCCAATTGGACTTAAGAGCCACCCAACCAAAGGGAAACCATGTCCGCTACCGGAAACCTAGCCAGCTACCCAAAGCTTGGATGTCATGGATCTTGGAGGAGAACCTACAATTGCCACTTTACTAAACCTGCATGGCCCTCACTACATCCTAAATATTTGTCCTTCTAGTCACAGATAAGTGTAGCCCTCAACCCTCATCAAGGAAACTTCTCTCTGTAACAGATGGATAGCTCTACAGAAAACCACAGCACATCAAAATACATAACCGTGGCTAGCCCAACTGATATATCCACCAGGCAGCTTCTGCACTAAGGCTCAGGGATCGCTGCTGAAGAAGGGTCATAAAGATTTTAAGAGTAGGGGAATAGGGAATTTGCTGTAAGATTGTATGTCTTAGGAATGTAAGAAGTTACACCTATAAAATGTCACCAACATGACTACCTTAACATGAGCTGAACATGGACAACAGACATACAAAAGTGGATGAGGGAAAGCCTAGGAGGTTGCAAACCTACACAGGGAACTACAGGCAATTAAGGAATATTGAGAGTGGGGGAAACTGTCTTCTCCAGGGAAGAACTTACCAATACCAAATGTTTGGCCCTGAAAACATATTCATGCAGGTGACATTATACAGATAGAGCAGGAATACACACACACACACACACATATACACACACACCACCACCACCAATAACAACAACAACAATTAATGGGGAAAAGGCCATGAATTTTAGGGAGAGCAAGGAGGGTTTAGAGAGAAGAAAGAAAAGGGGGAAATGATATAATTATATTATAATCTTAAAAAGTAAACAATTTTTAAATGTGCAAAATAGCTTTTGTATATTTCCAGAACTGAGTAATTATCACCTTTATCTATTAAAAAAACATTTTATCATCCTCAGAAGAAACTCCATATAGTCTATAAAGTTTGGATGATTTTTTTTTTTAAAAAAAAGCATGAAATGGAGGCTGGGAGTGTGGTTCAGTTGGTAGAGTGCTTGCTTAACGCACAGGAAGTCCTTGGTCTCTAACACGCCATAAAACTGGGCACAGGAGATGGGGAGAATGATCAGAAGTTCCATGACAAGACCTGGTTGGGCTATGTGAGTCTCAAAGTAAAATAAAATAACCCCAGGAGGAATTCTACTTGGAAACGTTAAACAGACAGGCATTCTTTAGGGTATACTTGGATACATCTTCTCACTTTTAGTTTGTGGTGCTTTAAATAAGAATGGTCCCCATAGCCGGGAGGTGGTGGCGCACACCTTTAATCCCAGCACTTGGGAGGCAGAGGCAGGCGGATCTCTGTGAGTTTGAGGCCAGCCTGGTCTACAAGAGCTAGTTGCAGTACAGGAACCAAAAGCTATGGAGAAACCCTGTCTCGAAAATCCAAAAAAAAAAAAAAAAAAAAAAAAAAAAGAATGGCCCCCATAGGCTCATATGTTTGAATGCTTAGCCACCAGGGAGTAGCAATATTTGAGAAGGACTAAGTGATGTGGCCTTGTTGGAAGAAGTGTGTCACTTGGGGTGGGCTTTTAGGGTTCAAACACCCATACCAGGCCCAGACTCTCTCTTTCTCTGCTTTCAGAACAGGATGTAGGACGCAGCTCTCACTTATTTCTCCAGGACCACACCTGCGTGCTGCCATGCTCTCTAGCATGATGGTGATGCACTAAGCCTCTGAAACTGTAAGCGGGTCCCCAGTTAAACGCTTTCTTTAAAAGAGCTGTCTTAGTCACGGCGTATCTTCACAGCCATAAACTACTAAGACTTTGTCTAACATTAAAAACCTTTCCAAAATCAAAAGATATGCTGCCATGAACACCCCATGCCAGAAAAGTTGTCTTTCCACAATGTCTGGGTTTATTGAATAATAATAATAAACATATAAGCTATATTGGTTTAGTTGGCTGCAAATTGCCAAATAGTTCTGATTTCCCCTAATAGTTGGCTATAGAAGTTAGCTCGATTCGGGAAATAACCAGGCTAGCTAAAAGATAAAACAATTATATTTTTATTTATTATAAGGGGAAAACTCAGCTGGGTGGGGGTGCCGCACGCCTTTAATCCCAGCACTCGGGAGGCAGAGGCAGGCGGATCTCTGTGAGTTTGAGGACAGTTAGTTCTAGGACAGGCTCTAAAGCTGCAAAGAAACCCTGTCTCGAAAACCCAAAAAAAAAAAAAAAAAAAGAGGACACCAGATATCATTACAGATGGTTGTGAGCCACTATGTGGTTGCTGGAACTTGAACTCAGGACCTTTGGAAGAGCAGCTAGTGTTCTTAACTACTGAGCCATCTCTCCAGCCCAGAAGAATGTTTTTTTTTCCTGATGTGGTTTTAATACACCCATGTAAGTCACCTGGCCCAGTCTATTCTGATAGGTTCATGGGGTAGTTTAGGAATAGGCAATTTTGCAGGGCTTACCTCATGGGTAACAGTAGCACGGTGGTAGTGTCTACGTGCATAACAAGAAGAGTGATCCTGCCTCTGTATCCGTACTCAAAATGGAGCCAAATGCTGCTGGTGAAACAGCAAGCCCCTCCAGGGCAGGGCATGGGATGTGTGCTCTGGTTTACACAATATGGAGGGCCTTTCTGTTTGGGCATTTTCTGTTCGGCCTGTGATTTTGGCAAGTGCTCTGACTGTTCAGCTTGCTTGAAGATTCAAATCTCAGTCTTCATTGACTCAATCTTTCCCCTGCCTCCCTCCTCGATCCAGTTCTCTCCCATCATTGTTAAGTTCCCCTTCAGAATGTTCTCAGCGACCCGAGCCCTTCGCTAGGCTAAGCACTTGGTAATCCCCCGCACGGTCTATTATAAAAGTCAGCTGAGTTGTCCCCAATTACCTCACCAGCCACACTTGAAAATGTCAACTGGATTGACCGTAATCCCCATTGTCTGAAGATTTGAAATCAATTCCTCAGTTTGGCTTAGGGGATCCATTAAAATCTGGCCTCTTCCCTCTGCTTCTCCCCAGTTCCTCACAGTTAGCTATGTACCATGTTTTCCTCAGACCCTGGAGTTCTGACCGTTCTCCAGACAGTCGACCTTCACAGAAGTCTACAGGAGGGAGCCCTGTTGCCTTTGCCTGGTGGCCTGTCATCCATTAGACTCCTGTTCACCCTTCACAAAACCAACAGAGCTCGTCTGCAAATTCCTTCTATTCCTTGAGGCAAAGACTTCGCCTGTTGTTTCTCTAGGGACAAAGTATTTGGGTTTTAGTTTTTCTTATTAAATTATTAAATTTATTAAATCTATAAATTATTAGAATCTTTCTATTAATTTTTTTCCTTTTAAATTTTCCTACTATTCAACATGTTGTGTGGCGATTTTCCTATTTGTGTGAAAGTTTTTTCCCAATTGCTGCCCCGAACCACCATTTAATGTGGATGGTTGCTGACTACATAGTACGGGAGGAACTGTGTGAGCCTCGCTTGTAAAAAAACAAATGTGATAAATGAGCAAATCTCTGAGGAATTGATCGTCAAGAGGGACATGCCGGCCAATGTTTACATTCTTGTAATCCCAGAAACTTGGCAAATCGGGTGCACAGTTGGGATCTAACAATAGGAAAAAGAGGCTCTGAGGGAGGCCAGACAGTAAGACAGTCAGCTCCAGGAGGTGAAACACAATTTAACCAACCAGAACAATGCCGTTCCCCTCAGCGGTGGTTGGTGTAGTAAGTTCCAGCTGTGCTGTGCAGTGATGAACACCATGACCCAAAGCAACTTGGAGAGGACGGGGTTTACATGCTTATGCATCCATGTCACGGTTCATTATCGAAGGCAGTCAGGGCAAGAACTCAAACAGGCCAGGAGATTGGAGGCAGGAGCTGATGCAGAGGCCATGGAGGGGTGCTGCTGGCTGGTTTTTTCTGCATGGCTTGCTCAGCCTGCTTTCTTTATAAAGCCTAAGACCACCAGCCCAGGAGTGTCCTCACCCACAAGAGGCTGGGCCCTCCTCCATTGAGCATTAATGTAGAAAAAGCCCTACGGGTTTACCTGCTTACAGCCCCATCTTCTAGAACCCTTTTATCAGTGGAGTTCCCTTCTCTCAGATGACGACAGCTTGTGTCAAATTGGCATAAACTAGCCAGGACAGAAGCCTACGTTCCTTTATAATGGGAGATTTGTTTGTGGAAATGAAGCCTCCTGTCCCTCTTACCTTCCTGCTTTATAGGCGATGGTGTTAAGACGTGACGGGAGGAGTTTCTGCAGCCATATTGTAGTCGTGCAACGAAAAGTTCTCGAAACGCTAATGATTGAAGGGAACAAAGGAAACGTGATCATCTCTTGAAGATGCCCCGGAGCGGCAGCACGCATTCTGGAATTGCCCGCCACACGCTTCTCAAGTAAATGACGAAGTTACTATAATTTAAATTCTTGTAAGTCAGTCTGTAACCAGAAGCGGAGAGCAAATCTCAGAGGACCTGGATTAGCAGTTTCAGCTGGTCCCCCCCATTGACACGCACACCCAGGAACAGAAAGAGCTCATTCTCTTGGTGCCCTGTGTCAGCCAGCCAGGAACCGGACCGGTACATATGGGTACCTGTTTAGTGCAGGAATCAATACAAGGAGCAGGAAATACTCACGGAATAAGTGAACTGAAAGACAAAAGAAATGAAAGAAGGCTGGCCGGGCCGTGGTAGCGCACGCCTTTAATCCCAGCACTTGGGAGCCAGAGGCAGGCGGATCTCTGTGAGTTTGAGGCCAGCTTGGTCTACAAGAGCTAGTTCCAGGACAGGCTCCAAAGCCACAGAAAAACCCTGTCTCAAAAAAAAAAAAGAAAAAGAAAAAAAAAAAAAGAAGGTACAAAGGGACTTGATCACAGTAGGGTGTTTAATTAATGTCTGGAAGACACTGTGCCCTAAGAGTTTGTTGATCAGTTTCATTTCTGTGGCTGGAGGGTAAGAATAGGAGATTCCTGTGCTCAGCCTGTTCTATGGCTAACCTACTGTGGTGGTTTGAATGAAAGCCCCCCCCCTTCCCCGTAGGCTCACAGGGAGTGGTACTATTAGGAGTAGGTGTGACCTTACTAGAGAGAGTGTGTCACGGGGGGCGGGGCTTTGAGGATTCAGACGCTCAAGCCCGGTCCAGAGGCTCTTTCTTCCTGGCGGCTGCAGATATGGATGTAGAACCCTCAGGTTCTTCTCCAGCAACATACTGCCTGTGTGATGCCATTCTTCCCACCACGATGACAATGGGCTAAACCTCTAAATCTGTACATCAGCCCCCCAATTAAATGTTTTCCTTTATAAGGCTTGCCATGGTCATAGTGTCTCTTCACAGCAACAGAAACCCTAACTAAGACACTGAGTAACAGGTATTTGCCTTTTTGAACACTGTCTCAGGAAGACTATAGATGCACAGAAAGCCTTTATCACTTGCTTCTTAATTCCTGCAGCCTGCTGTTGTAGTTATTTTCTCTAAATTGAAGTGTGAAGGGCGGGATCGAGAGGAATGTGAGCCAGCCACCCAAGAAGAGAGATGCTAGCAGCAGCCTAAGGAGAAAGATGCTAGAACACCACGGTCACATGGCAATCCACACACATCAGTAGAAATGGGTTAATTTATAAGAGAGAGAGCTAGCCAGTGGTAGCTTGAGCCATCAGCCAAGCAAATATATTTAATATTAGCCTCTGAGTGACTATTTCACAAGTGGCTGTGGGGACAGACAGGAGGGAAAGAAACTGGTCCAGCAGGACCAGGCGAGACAGAGAAAACTCCCAGCTATATTGTTAAGGTTTTGGAAGTGACAACACTTAGGAGCCCCAGGAACCACTCCAGGTAAGATTTGTGAGGCCTCTCCCCAAGGTGACACAAGCAGTAACAGCTTCTGGGCAGAGGAGAATCCCGACGGGCCAATCAGCGAGCTGCCTACGTGCTGCACAGGGAGCCCCAAGAGAGGCAACTTTGTGAGTCATCGTCTACTGGGGACAGCTTTGGGGTGCTGCAGATTGAGTCATCTCATCTGTGCTTCTGCAAGTAACCCTCCACCCATGCTCTGTGGATAAGCCTAATAAACACATCGGTTCCCCAAACTGGACTCTGGTGAAATCACTACCTTCATCCGTCCCTGGTACCTTTTCTGGGGTGAATCCATTTGTTCACACCTCCCAAGGGAAAAGTCACACACCACTCATAGAAGACTAACGATTTCCTGGAAATAATGTGAGGGTACCATTCCCCTTTCATTCCAGTTCCAGCATCCTTACCCCTTACTTGTGGAAGGGATAGGCACAGTGTGTCTGAAAACTGAGCTGGGCAGAAGTGATGGCACACGAGTGTGAGCCAGCCCTCCTCCCATCCTCTGCGTTCTTCCCTCTCATCAAACACTTGCTGGCTGCTCTTTGCTCCGTGGGCTGTAAGGTCTGCACACCCATTTGGGGCAAGGTTTTCATCCACGTAAATGTCACGGTAAGCGGTCTAGCATGTGGTATGGTGAAGGAGTGCTGGAAGCCAGGTCTCCTTTCTAATCTGGCTTCATGTGACCGAGCTGGTAATTTTGATTTATACTTCTATCAGATATGCTCAGCTGGCTTCCCAACTGACTTCTCAACACATTTTAGAAAGTTATTTTTGGGCACATGTTAATTATACATAATATGAAGTTTCACTGTGACATTTCCATACATGTATAATGTACTTTGAACCCGTTCGCCCCCTCTTTGCTCTCTTCCATCTCATTAATCCCTTTTTTTAAACAAGTTTAAAAATCTGTTCAGAACATACAGGCACAAAAAATACAAAATGGTACAGAGCTGGGGAGATGGCTCCATGGATAAAGACTCTGCCTGTCACCAAGCCTGAAGACCTGAGTTTTGTCTGAATGATTTACATGATGGAAGGAAAGAACCGGCTCTTGAAGTTTCTCTCTGGCCTCTCTATGCATGTCATCATGTGTGTGCAGACATGCTCAATTTCATACATACACATACCCTCACATGTATGCACCAAATAAATACAAATGTAACAAAAAGAATAGAGGGGTTAAAGAGATGGCTGAGTGATCAGAGCACAGACTGCTCTTGCAAAGGACCAGGGATCTGTTCTCAGAACCTATGTGGTGGCTGAAAACTATGTAACTCCAGTCCCATGGGATCCGGTGCCCTCTTCTGACACCTGAAAGCACTGCCTGCACACAGCACATGGACACATATACATGCAGTTACACACATGTAATAAAAGTCATACAAATGTAATAAAAATAAATTTAAAAAAAGAACTCAGGGCAGGTACACATATGAATATGTATACAAGACAAGCTCAAGCTTGACAAAATACAGCCAGGGTTTGGGGAAGATGGTCACAAAGTCTCACCCCTATTTGAGGGGACATTGGCCACTGGTAGCTGCTGTGGGAGTGAGTGTCAGTTCTGTTAAGGGTGTGAACCCTAGTAGGTAGGCCAGTGCTCCAGAGCAGGCCTCAAGTCCAAGAGTGTCTGAATGGCACACGTTAGATTGGATCTTAAAAAGAGAGGGAGCAAGAAAACAGGAAGTTGGGTGGGTAGGTAGATGGAGGCACACCTGGGACAAGGTGAATGAATATGATCCAAATACATTATATGGCATTATCAACGAATAAATAAGAACATTATGTCTAACAAAGAATTTAGGGCTGCGCAGTGATGGCACACACCTCAGATCCTAGCACTTGAGAGGCAGAAGCAGGTGGATCTCTGTAAGTTCAACACCAGCCTGGTCTATAGAGTGAGTTCCAGGACTGGCTCCATAGCTACAGAAAAGCCTTATACTGAAAAAAAAAAAAAAAAGAATTAGGTAGATGTAGGGATAAGTCCCGCCCCTTAAGGGGCGTGTTCGCCTCGGGCTAATGTCTGCCTATAAATTTGGCGAGCAAGCTCCGAGCTGCTCGCTTCTGCTTTCCTGGTCTCCGCGGGAACGGTGGTTCTGTAAGTCTATTTCTACATTAAAGCTATATATATATATATATATTTACACTCTGTCTGCATTCGTTTACGCCGCTACATTTTGGCGTCCAACGTCGGGCTATTTTGCCCCCGACTCAAGCGGGTAGCCCGCTAGCTAACACAGCACCCTCCCGGGTGCTGTTTTTCAGTTCGTGACTCCGGCCCCAGTGCCGAGTCCGAGACACACTCGGCGACACAGGCCCATTCTGCCTGCCTTGGCTAAGTTTTGCAGCGGAACCCCACTGCCTGAATTAGCAGAAGCTCAAGTACTTGCGGTTTTGCAACAAAAGCTGCCACAGTGTCAGATTTGGTCTGTTACAAAGTGACTTGGCCGGTTGTGGTGGCCCACGCCGGTAGGATTTGCTGAAGGAGGCAGAGGCAGGAGGATCACAAGTTTGAGGCCGGCCAGGCAGTGGTAGAGCACGCCTTTAATCCCAGCACTTGGGAAGCAGAGGCAGGCAGATCTCTGTGAGTTTGAGGCCTGCCAGGCCTTGGTAGTGCACGCCTTCAATCCCAGCACTTGGGAGGCAGAGACAGGCGGATCTCTGTGAGTTCAAGGCCAGCCTGGTCTACAAGAGCTAGTTCTAGGACAGGCTCCAAAAACACAGAGACCACCACTGTCAGGAACCGATCTTTGCAGGTAAAAAAAATTTTCTTTTATAAATAAAATGTCTGAACATATTACTGTTCAAGAATTTAATGATTTTTTTAATTGTACCATGTGGGAGATTTTACAAGAGGTGTCTATCACCCCACATATATGGATCCTTCTGGGAGTCGTAGTTTTCATTGGCACCAAATGGTTTGATAATAGAAATATGATAAAGTCTTTACGAGACGAATCCAGGATTCTTAAGGTAGAGATTGAACGCTTAAAAACAATTGAGAATGACAACAATCTTCTCAAGAATCAGTTTGAAGTTCTCCAGGCTGATAACAATCTTATCAAGAATCAGTTTGAAGTTCTCCAGGCTGATAACAATCTTCTCAAGAATCAGGTTGAAGTTCTTCAGGCTGATGTTAAGGAGAAATTCATTAGTATGGAAGAGGGAACAGCTGATCTGGACCATAAGATTCAGTCCCTTTCTGTTGGAAAGGAAACATTAACTGAGAGAATCAAAACTGCTGAATGTGACAATCGGATTTTGTCTAAAGCTTATGACAGATTGACGGAAAGATTGTCAATACAAGAAGGCACGGTTTATGCCATAAAAATTATGTCCAAAGATGAGATGTTATCTCTAACGGACAAACTTCATACATTAGAATCCTCAATGAAGGCTTTGGAACATAATTCTGGACAGGAGTTTCAGACATTGCAGAAGGCAATGGTGAACAGAATTGAAAAGATTGAGGAATTTCTAAATTCTGATGAAGAAGAGCAAAGGGTAGAAAGGCAAATTTTAACTACATCTGTGGGTAAGTCTCTCCGGGACAATTTCCACAAAGCTCTACCTACAGCTCTACCTGCCTTTCCAGTAATAACAACAGAGAAGGTGATTGGTTCCAAAAACCCTAGGGTCATCAAGGAGGATACATGGGAGCCTGTGCGTATGAATGATCTCAAGGAAATAAAACAGGCTGTCATGACTTTTGGGATGCAAGCCTCTTTTGTTAAAGAGATGCTAAGATCTTGGGCCACGACAAGCAGAGCAACCCCCTCAGACTGGCTCCAGCTGAGCTCTGCGGTACTCGAGAGTGGACCGCAATTGAAATGGAAATGCTTATTCAGGCAAGAGGCTAGACTCTTAGAACAGCAGGAAAAAGCGAAGGGAATTGACATTTCCCTAGATCAAATTCTAGGTGAAGGGCCCTTTTCCGATCCTCAGGAACAAGCTAATTTGGATGAAAACACACTCTCCATGTGTACTACAGCAGCCTTAAGGGCTTGGGACAGGGTACAAGACCCAGGACAGAGAATGGAATCATTTGTCAGAGTTAAACAGGGTCAGAGAGAACCCTTTAGTGACTTTTTACAAAGATTAACTAAGGCTGTACAAATAGGAATATCTGACCCAGAAGCAAGACGTATAATGATTGAGTCTTTGGCTTATGAAAATGCAAATGTGGAATGCAAAAGGATTTTGGGTCCTTTAAAGCTCAGATCAGCGCCGTTGGAAGAATGGGTCTTGCATACACTCAATGTTGATACATTTGATTATGGCACTGAAGCATGGGTAGAAGAAGCAATTTCCAATGGTAAAAGGAGACACCAGAATACCAAATGTTTTAATTGTGGAAAAATGGGTCATATTAAAAGGAATTGTAAACAACGGGTTTTCAGAAATAATAATAATAATAATAATAATAATGCATCTTTCAGAAATAATAATAATAATGCATCTTCTAGAAATAACAGAAATAGGAGGACTCAGCCTTCAGGTTTATGTAGAAGATGTGGAAAGGGCAGACATTGGACGAATGAATGCAGGTCTACAAGAGATAGACAAGGCAACCTGATACAGCCGGGAAACGTGAGAGGGGGGGCCTCACAGGCCCCCATGGCAAACATGGTTCAGTCATATCCAGTTTCTGCAGAGAACGTGCCTCATCAGGACAATTAGGAAGCCCCATGCCTACTGTTACAAGCAATAATGATCAGAAAGATAAGTTACGTGTGTTTTGGCAAACTTCTATAAATGATCAAAGACCTAAACTGAGAGTGTGTGTAAATGGCATTTTTATTACTGGCCTGCTGGACACAGGTGCTGATGTAAGTATCATTACCCCAGAATCTTGGCATCCGTATTGGCCTCTTCAGAATGTAAATGTTCAGCTCCTGGGAATTGGAACCCTATCTCGAGTAAGGCAGAGCACGAGATGGGTTGAATGTATAGGGCCAGAGGGACAAATAGGAAAATTAAAGCCATATGTAGCCAATATTGCAATGAATTTATGGGGTCGTGACCTATTACAACAATGGAATACTGAAATTAACATCCCTGCTAAATCTAGAGCCTATATTTCTGAGAATAATATTAAAAGATATTACAAACTGAGAAAACCGGCCATTCGGGCTGTAAAAGAACAAGCAATTGATGTCCCTTCAGAGATACCAACAGCCTTGCCTCTAAAATGGTTGACTGAGAAACCAATATGGACAAAGCAATGGCCTTTAGCTGAGGAAAAGTTACAGGCTTTAGAACAGCTGGTACAAGAACAATTAGATGCTGGACATATAGAAGAATCTACCAGCCCTTGGAATTCTCCTGTATTTGTGGTTAAGAAAAAATCAGGTAAATGGAGAATGGTGACAGATCTCAGGGCCATCAACAAGGTTATTCAACCTATGGGCCCTCTGCAATCTGGAATTCCTTTGCCCTCTTTATTACCAAAAGGATGGCCTCTCATAGTTATTGATTTAAAGGATTGTTTTTTCACTATACCTTTGCAAAAAGAAGATAGAGAAAAATTTGCCTTCACAGTGCCTACTTACAACAATTCTCAACCTTCGAGGAGGTACCACTGGACCGTTCTCCCCCAGGGTATGTTAAATAGCCCCTCCCTGTGCCAATATTTTGTGAACCAACCATTGCAAATAATACGCAAGAAATTTCCCAAATCTATAGTATACCATTACATGGACGACATCTTGTTATCCGATTCAAACATGGATACCTTGAACAGACTGTTTGAAGAAATAAAGATACTTTTACCTAAATGGGGATTGCAAATAGCTCCTGAAAAGATTCAGAAGGGAGATTCTGTTAATTATTTAGGTTATAAAATAGGTTTGCAAAAAATTAAGACACAAAAAGCACAAATTAGGAGAGATCGCCTACGGACTCTTAATGACTTTCAAAGACTGTTAGGAGACATTTCCAGTCTACGACCAGCTATTGGAATAACACCTGATCTAATAATTCATTTGAACAAAACCTTGGATGGTGATAAGGATTTAAACAGTCCCAGAGAATTAACAGCTGAAGCAGAAAAGGAACTGACAATGATTGAGGAAAAATTACAACAGGCACATGTGGACAGGGTGAATCCAGAGCTCGATTGTATTCTCGTCATACTACCATCAAAAATTTCTCCTACAGGAATTTTAATGCAGAGAGATGATATTATTTTGGAATGGATCTTTTTACCACATAAACCAAGTAAGAAACTGAAAACTTATGTGGAAAAAGTCTCTGAGTTAATTATAAAAGGCAAGCTGAGACTTCGTCAACTAGCAGGTATAGACCCAGCAGAAATTATAGTGCCTTTCACTGCTGATGAACTAAAGAAATTATGGGAAGATAATGAACCATGGCAAAGAGCTTGTGCTAATTTTTTGGGAGACATTAATAACAACTATCCAAAAAGCAAGCGGCTTAACTTCATAAAGAGAACTTCTTGGATTCTTCCTCGAATCGTCCGTGATGCTCCAATAACTGGAGCCCGTACATTCTATACTGATGCCAATAAATCAGGGAAGGCAGGTTACAAATCAGAAGACTTGGATAAGGTGGAACAAAGTCCATATACTTCTGTCCAGAAGGCGGAATTATATGCCATTCTTATGGTGCTAAGGGATTTTAAAGAACCTATTAATATAGTTACAGATTCACAATACGCAGAAAGAGTTATTTTACATATTGAAACTGCTGAATTTATACCTGATGATACTGAACTAACCTCATTGTTCCTCCAGGTTCAAGATTTGATCAGGAACAGGCTTTGCCCTATGTACATAACACACATCCGATCCCATACGGGTCTGCCAGGTCCTCTAGCACAAGGTAATGCAGAAATTGATCAATTATTGATTGGTAGTGTGCTACAAGCCTCTGAATTTCATAAAAAACATCATGTTAATAGCAAAGGTTTGAAGAAAGAGTTTTCAATTACATGGCAACAAGCTAAGGAGATTGTAAAGAAATGCCCTACTTGCTCTTTCTATAACCAAACGCCACTGCCTGCAGGGGCTAATCCAAAGGGCACCCAAAGGAATGAAATCTGGCAGATGGATGTGTTCCACTTTGCAGAATTTGGCAAATTAAAATATGTACACCACACCATAGACACATATTCAGGTTTTCAATGGGCTACTGCCCTGAGCTCAGAAAAGGCTGATTCAGTAATCACACATTTATTGGAAGTTATGGCCATCATGGGTATACCTGCGCAAATAAAGACAGATAATGGTCCAGCATATGTATCTAAGAAAATGAAACGCTTTTTTGATTATTATAATATAAAACACATTACAGGTATACCAAATAATCCTACAGGTCAGGCAGTTATAGAAAGATCAAATCGTACTATAAAGGATATGCTGAACAAACAGAAAGGGACTGAAAATACCCCCAGAAATAGATTACATAATGCTTTACTAACCTTGAATTTTCTTAACGCTAATGAGAAAGGAACGACAGCAGCAGAAAGACATTGGATAATGGAAAAGTCTGCTGAACTAAATCAACCGATTTATTTCAAAGATGTGCTGACCTCTCAGTGGAAGCCAGGAGATGTGCTACGTTGGGGAAGGGGTTTTGCTCTTGTTTCCACAGGAGAAGAAAAATTGTGGATACCATCAAAATTAATAAAGTTTCGATTTGAAGAGGAGAAACCTCTTGGAAAGGAGAAATGACAACTCATCCACAACGATGATATTCATACAGGTGGTAAGAAAAACATATAAAATGGGGGCAGGGTTCTGTTCTTATCTCCACAGGAAAACACTCATCTTTGAGAAATTCAAGGGACCCTGGATGTTTGGATACTGACAGATGGAAAAATACCTGCCCAATAGGAAATATCAAGACAACTGAATGGGTTGTGTAAGTAATATTAAACCATATTTCCAAATTTATAAAGCTGGTTTTGAAGTTGGACTCTGGCTCAGTCCCTCTCCAATTCCAAGCCTGTTAGTAAGAGAAAAACCCAGAGTTTCTGGAGTTTCTGTCTCATGTCAAGAGCCATGATATGGGACAGAAAGAAATATGAGTTTAGAAAACATCTTTGCTTTTCTTCATATCTATCATACTTTTCATTGAATATATCTATCATGCCTTTCATTGAATATATATATATATATATATATATATATATATATATATATGTCTATATGATTAATGTTTAAGTTTTTCACAGTGAACAATGAGTTTTTCCTGAAATGACATCTGAAGTTTCCAGGAAGAAGATGGGGCCCCATAACAACAACTCCACCTGGTTGATATGACGTCATGATACTGATAGCGCTACTACAAGACCTGCTTTTGGTACCAGCTGCACAAGACAGTTCCAACTTGGTTAGCTGAAATGGTGCACATCTTATACAACATTTTGGCCAGACCTGCACGAAAATACTCAGAGACTATTTGCAATTTTAAAAGACATTATCTTGAAATTTAACCATCATTTTACTTTCACAGGATCCCCCAGAAAGAACGTCGCCCCTATGACAGCTGGAAGTAATTCTAGAGAACGACGTCCCCTCTCCCAGTAAAGTTTGCCCTTGGGTTTAGGGACATCATTTAGGGGTTGATTATAATTAGTATATGATTGAGGGTTGGGAGAGGAATTTTATAAGCTCAAGGATCATTTTGAAAAAAAAAAAAAAGAGGGAATGATGGGATAATAGATTTATAATTGTGAGTTACTGCTTTTAGACAAATATATTGGTATCAATTCTTGTATAATGAAACAAAGTTAAATTATATGGACTATTGTACGCATGCATGTTTCTACCTCTGTTTAAAACATTTTTATGTATTGACATATATTGTATTGATATATATATTGTATATATTTACCATATTGCAGTGTACATTTCTACCTCTGATTAAGATACTTATATAATATTTGTGTATTGATATATATTTACCTACTGCAATGTATATTTGTACATTGTTTATATTTGGAGGTCATTTTCCTCATTTGTTTCACAGTCGTTTATTGTCTTAGTCTTTAAGTTAGATAGATATTGAGAATTATATAGACTAATTGTCATCTAAGTTTGTCATTTATAATTAGACTAATCAGGTTCTTTAGATATATAGAGATTATACTCAGTATAGATAGATAATCTTCAACCTCTTCAAAGAGCTGTAGAATATGGCCTTTAATCTAACTCAGAGTTTCGTGATAGTGAGACACAATTGCTCCTGGCAACACCGCTCTATTCCCGAGAGAATGTTGAGCACCAAAAACACTCCACCTGGAGCCTTTCTATTTGGCAGAACTGGCCTTTGGGCAAAGAAATGCCCATACCTCAACCACTGACACAGATACAGAGCGTGCATCAATGGATAAAACAGGACTGTCATATCCTGCCAAGACAGGGTAAGATAGTTTTGAAAAGTTCCTTGCCTTTAATAATGGTATGTCAGTTATGTTAGGCCTTAGCCAAAATTGGTTGACTCAACGTTGCAAACGAGACTTTGGGTGATTGCCCAGGTAGTCCGTTGTCTCTGTCAATTGTTGCACATTTTGGATATATATCATTTGTTGAGTAGTGTTTATTCCCTTCTCAGATCTTTGACTGAGTTGAAGATTATATAATTGTAGTTACTCTTTACATTATTTGGACTTCTTGAGATAGAATGTTTAGCAAAGCTTTTGTTCTCAATATTGTTTGTTGTATTTATTATTTGTTGTTATTGTATGTAGTTGTATTTGGTTTAGTTCTGTCTTATTTAGACAAAAAGGGGAGATGTAGGGATAAGTCCCGCCCCTTAAGGGGCGTGTTCGCCTCGGGCTAATGTCTGCCTATAAATTTGGCGAGCAAGCTCCGAGCTGCTCGCTTCTGCTTTCCTGGTCTCCGCGGGAACGGTGGTTCTGTAAGTCTATTTCTACATTAAAGCTATATATATATATATATATTTACACTCTGTCTGCATTCGTTTACGCCGCTACAGGTAGATACAAATAACTGTACTGCACATTTTCTATTTGCTTTCTGTCCCACCAGATAATTCACTTCTGAATTAATAATTAACTCTTGAATGATGTCTGCCAACTTGCCTTACAATGTTCTTTCAAAGGACCCAAATCAGGGATGCTTACAACTAATGGCTTATTCCAGGTGATCTGATGCCCTCTTCTGGCCTCTGCAGGTACTGCACTCATGTATATACACACACACACACACACACACACACACACACTCACACACCTTTATAAAATAGAGTCAAGAATAGTTGGAAAAAATATATGTGCTGAAGTGAAGAGGACTGTATGTTTGTTCTCTACGTGAGCAGATAAAAGGTGGCTCTACTGAAGAATTTGAAAATAAAGTTGGTCCTTGGGTAAAGGGACCCAAGGGTAGGGACAGCTCTCCTAGAACATCTTCCTAGACAGAAGTAAAGGAAGACTAGCAGAAAGACTGAGACAGTTTTATTGAGCCAGAGTTCAAGAAAATGATGGTTCAACTTGCAAGAAGGGGCAGAGAATAAAGAGTCAGCTACTTCAAGTCTCTATCCACGGAGGTTTTTATTGGACATTAAAACTGGACTCTCAAGCTGGGTGGTGGCAATGCATATTGTTAGTACCAGCAGTTGGGAGGCAGAGGCAGGTAGATCTCTGAATTTGAGGAAAGACTGATCTACAGATCAAGGTCATTTGCTGAGACTAGATTCAACCATATTTTCCTATCCCAGCAGTAGCTGGAGTTTAGTCTGTTTTTGTTTTCGTGTTTTTTTTTTTGAAGGCGTGACTTCATTTTTACGTTGTATGCCATGTGAGAGGGATGAATTAAGGGAAGCAATGCTTTTGAAAGCAGCACGTTCTGATTCTTATGTGCTTGAGGGTCAGCTTGAGGGTAACGGCCTTAGCTAGGATAAAGGTCAGCTGGTAGACAGGTCACCTGTTTTAATAAATCCACTTTTACTGGGACACCTCTGTGCCTAGTTGCTTATTTTACATATGGCTATTCTCTCTCTCTCTCTCTCTTTCTTTGTTTTTTGAGACAGGGTTTCTCTGTAGCTTTGGATCCTGTCCTAGAACTAGCTCTTGTAGACCAGGCTGGCCTCAAACTCACAGAGATTCGCCTGCCTCTGCCTCCTGAGTGCTGGGATTAAAGGCATGCGCCACCACCACCACCCGACTTAATCTCTTGCTCCTTTGGCAGAGATGAATGGTTGTGACAGGAACTGCATGGCCCACAGCATTAAATATAGCATATACTATCTGGTCCTTGGTACAGCAAAGTCAATTACCCCTGGTCAAGATAATCCAATCCATTTCTTATTATTAAATCCCTGCCATGATGTAATGAATCCTTTTTAGAATTTTCCAGTAACAGGTTTCTTATGGCCACACTATGAAACCCTGCCAGGCCTGGCCTCCATTTTACATACCACGCAGCCATCCTGCAGTTGAGGCTTACGCATCCAGGGAGTTTTGTCTGCCAGCTGGCAGGTGTTTTTTACCCACAAACCTGGTTCTAGTACCCAGCCGGAGTCCAGTTTTCTTTCCAGTTAGCTTTGCACTGGTCAGGTTCAGTTGGGACTAGAATCCCTCAGAGCTGCCCCAGGACTAAAAGGAGTGTTTTTGTTTGTTTGGTTTTGTGGGATTTTTTTTTTAATGGAGGTGGGGCATTAGATGGGCTTTGGAATCTTTGGAAGGGGCCAAGAAATAGATTGTGAGCCAAGCCTCTAGGAATGTCTCTCACAACTGTTGTTATTGCTCCTGCAGCTTCACAGAGTCTGGGGATTAAATGTTTAATTTTCTCAGTTGTATAAGTCTGTTCCCTCTGCTGTAATAAAATACTCTGGGCTGTTGGGGCTAGATGACAGAATTTCACTCTCACTGCCCTGGAGGTCAGATGTCCAAAGTCAAGCTGTCTTCGGTGTTGGTTTCTGGTGAGGCCTCTCCTGGCTTGTGTTGTACCCTGTCCCTGGGAACCCCAAGAGACCACCAGGGAGACTGACTAACCGAAATGCAAAAGCAAGGTTTATTTTGTGCACAATACATGCCAGGGACCTCGTCAAAGCAACTGGCGCAGCAGCGGCAAGAGGAGGTCCCTGCCCTTCTAGGGGGCATTATTTAAAGGCAAAACCCAGAAAAGTTACATTAGCAGGGTGTGGGGTGATGGGTTCAGTCCTGATTGGCTCGTGTCTAGGGCCTTTTTAGAAATTTTATTTTCGAACTTCACCTGTTGCTTGTCAAATTTTCTTATCGGCTGACCTTTGGGTGAGGACATTCTGCAGTCATCTGTACTCTCTAGATGACCACCCTGTTACTTTTGCCCCTAGGCATTTCTGAGGACTGAAATGTTTTACAGGAAATAGCTTACACAAGACGCAAGTAGGAGGCAGAGGACAAAATGGAGGAACTCTGGTTCTTCAGCTTGCAGATTGCTTGGGACAGGGAAACACGCTCACAGTGATGGGAACAGAATAATGGAAGCCTATATCTTGGATTTGTGACTCTACCGATGACGGTGGTGGTTGTGATGGTAAATCTGACAATGCCCTGACAGCGAAGAAAACTACAGTTTCGAGCCAGGCCCTAACCTGAGGCACCTGAGAACTGAGAGAGGAACATGAAACAAGAATAGTCAAACATCCCAGAAAAGAAATTCTCCGGGCCTCTAAGGGTTATGATGAAAGAACTTACCCATCCATCCCGATTTCCTAGAGAAGGGTGTTGGTGGAAACTTCCTGTTACGTCTTCCGGGTCTGGCGGGGGCGTCTAAAACCCTGGGTTGGTGGGGCCTAAAGAGGCGGGTATCTTTCTTCAAGATAGTTGGGGCGACTTGGGGTGCAGGGAACCACTGTACAGTGACCTCAGCAGTGAGCTACTCCCAGGGAAAGGAAGCTTTGGGCGCTCCTGGACAGGGTTCTACAGCTGCAGGGCGCAGGCGCGGGCGCGGGCGCGGGCGCGGGCGCAGCACCTCTCTGGGACTGGCCTGACCGGTTTCCCGCGTTTAGTCTTGCTGCAAGGATGCGCAGAAGCCCGAAGGCTCTCAGACAAGCTCTGCCCACCATCTTCACCTGTTCGCCCTGTAACCGCCCAAGCCTCCCTACTCTGTGCAGGGGCACCTTAAGGACCGCCCTTCACTGCCATGCATGGCCTGGATGTGCCTGTTGTGCCAAACCAGTGTTCCCGGGGCTCCTTTACTAGCGAATTTAATATCTTAGGGAAAAGTGGTGAGATACTAATCTGCCACACGGACTTATTGCCTGTTAATTACTTAGATAGAAATGAGTATAGCATTTTTAGCAACTGTCCGTTTTCTGTGTTTGGGTTTTATTTTTATTTTTTTTTTTAAGAATTGCTTTATGTGTATGAGTGTTTTGCCTGCTTATATGTGCACCATGTACGTACATGGCTGGTGCCCACGGAGGCCAGAAGAGGGCGTCGGGACCCCTGGAACTGGAGTTTCAATGGCTGCATGCCACTATGTGGGTGGGTGCTGGGAATCAAATCCAAGTCCCCTAGAAGAGTAGCCAGTGCACTGGAGAATGAGCCACCTCTCCAGCCCTCTTCATTTTGTTTGCATTGGGGTGTTTCCCTTTCATTCTCGTCAAAATCTGCAGATGTAATTTCAACCTCTTTCACCTTTATAACAAACCAGTTCTTAATTGCTATGTGGTCTTGTTGGTTCACTAAGTCTCAAAGTTTAGATGAAGGTACTCTTTGGGGATCATTTGTCCTTGGGAAATAATGCTCAGCTCTGTTTCCTGCTTTGGGTTGTGGGGATACGTGGTGTGAAAAGCAGTGTCCAATCAGCTTGGGGCTCAGGCCTGCTCTCCCACTTTCTGGTTGTGTGACCTTGGGAAATTCTTTAATACCTTGGGCACACCTGTAAAAACAGCCAGAAGACGGCGTAGATGTAGATAAAAATCTAAAGTGGTTCGAACACCTCAGGCTGATAAGAAAATTAGTAACAGTGCTTTATTTTATTGCTTGGTAGGTACAGGCAACAGTAGGGGAAGAATTAACTTTGTCTGTGAACACCTTTGTCTATCCCTTTCGGCTTCTATTTCCTAAATCATGCTTGCTGTTCATTATGTTCTGAAATGAATGCTGTGTCCATGTGACCCTGGGTGATCGCATTTCCTAATCCTCTAAGTGAATCAGGGCTTTTTTTTTTTTTGGATTTATTTATTTATTTATTTATTTATTATGTATACGGTGTTCTGCCTGCATGTGAACCTGCACCCCAGAAGAGGGCACCAGATCTCATTACAGATGGTTGTGAGCCACCATGTGGTTGCTGGGAATTGAACTCAGGACCTGTGGAAGAGCAGTCAGTGCTCTTAACCTCTGAGCCATCTCTCCAGCCCCCTGGATCAGGGCTTGTTAGCTCCAGAAGATAGCTTAGGCTGACGTGTATGTTGGAGACTCTAGAAGCAATAAGGTGCAGGGAGGGATATCCTCTTTTGACTCCTTTGTATTTAGGAATTATTGGATGGGATTACTCTAGCCGCACATTTTCAACAACTTTCTTGTTGTGGGTTACATACATGTTCTTTTTGAAACTGCCTTTTTATTGTCAACAACCAACATATCCTACGACCGTAAACAAGGTTCTTTCTCTTCACTGCTTCTTGCACCTGCATATGAATTCCCTGATTTCTTTATGTTGTATTATTCACGCTCTTTCCAACAAAGCACACTGTCCTCTTTAATTTAAAGTGTTTCCAAGTCACCTGTGGACATTATTAGTATTCATTCATTGAGACTTGATCATCAGCAAGGATAGTTAAGGCAATGATTAGGTTAACATTATAGTTAATTTTTTTTTAGTTGTGGGACTGGAGAGATGGACGAGCAGTTAAGAGCGCTGGCTGCACTTCCAGAGGACCTGGGTTTAGTTCCCAGTACCCACAAAGTGATTTACTATACTGGTAACTCCAGCTCAGGTGATCTGATACTCTCTCTGCCTTCCATAGCACTGCACAGACACATGGGCAGACAAACACTCATGTACATAAGATAATTGTAAATCTTAAAAGAAATTTTTAGTTCTAATAGGAATAAGAGACTGACTCTTAATTCTGAACACTTATATCTAGAATAAGACTTCCTGAAAGGACTTCTAAAGGGCCATGCTTCTCATTTTCATTACTTTGTTATGAAGGTTGGAAAGGGAGGTGGAGAATATACGTAATAAATACTTCTAACTATGTAAGTATAAGGTAAAATAAGCATTCCTCCCCAAGTTGCTTTTAGCTGTGGCATTTTATCATAGTAATGGAAACAAGGTAACACTGGGCTGTGGTGATTCACACCTTTAATTCTAGATGTGGGAGGCAGAGGCAGGCAGATCTCTGTGGGATTGAGGCCAGCCTGATCTACAAAGGGAGTTCCAGGACAACCAGAAAAACGTTGTCTCCAACCCACCCCCCCCCCGAAAAAAAAAGAAAAAAAGGAAAGAAACTCAAGGTAAGAAATCTTCAAGCACACATATATACAGACTTAAAAAAAAACGCTTTTCTATGAAATGCTTTATGAGGTTTTTCATTATTATTCTTATTCTCTCTTGCTTCAGTTCAGAATTTCCTTATCAGGCAAGATAAGGGACTATGCTTTATCTTATATTTATTATTATTATTTTTTAAATTCTTGTAAGAGATGAAATTAAGGGTAATTTGGGGACTGTTCAAATCAGTACACCCAAGGCAGATAAACTGAAAGGGAAAGCTCCAAAATGCTATTAAAGATGTGGGCTACAGAATTCTAAGCAGGGAAATAGAGGAAATGCTGACACACTTTCAGGGCGATGAGATTTGGTGCCATGGTTCATATGAGAATGATGTCAAGTCAGAGAAATGGTAAGATTCTATAGGGAAAGAAGGGGAATAACCTTACCATGGAGGATGGGGTTCAGGAGAACACATCAGCACCTCTGTCCAGTGGAATTCATCTGTGGAGAGAAGCCCTACAAATGCCAAAGCCTGGCAAAGCCTCAGCAATAATCCTGCGTGCACACCAGAGGACACACGTGGAGGAAAACCATATCCCTGTCCTGCATGTGGGAAAAGCTTTCTAACAATTCCCAGCAGATGCAGCACTTAAGAACACACACAGGAGAGAAGCCCCGCCAGCATAACGTCTGTGGGAAAGCTACAGTGATACTTCCCATCTTATTCCCTACCAGAGAACTCACACAGGAGAGAACCCTTACAAGTGTTCTGCCACCCGTGGGAAGGATGTCAGTAGCTGCTCTCACCTAAAGCAGCGTCACAGATCACATCCCAGTGAGAGGCCATACGGCCTCAGTCACAGCTATGTTCTAATAGAACACAGGACTCACACTGGAGGAAAACCCTACAGGTGCCCCAGTGATGGGAAGAACTTCAGTCAGGGTTCCAGCCTGATTTGCCACCAACAAATGCACAAAGGTGGAAAACCCTACACGTCATGGTCGTGGGGGCGCCTTTGGTTTCTAATTCCATTCTAAAAAGCAACAGAGAATACATACATGAGGAAACCCCTAAGGCTGTCCAGAATGTTGAATAACCTTTAGTTGAGGTTCAAACCTTCTAACAAACCAGAAAATGCACACAGGAAAGAAATCCTTTGGTGCTACAGAACGTGAAGAAAGCGTGCCTCAGAGCTACAGCGTAGGCAGGAGTACAGAGTCCAGCTGGGAGAGACACCATGTAAGGGCTGGGAATGTGGAAACAGTTTTGGCCTTAGCTCCCACTTCATTAGACACCAGAAAACACACTCTGGAGAGAAGCCTTAGGTGTTCTGGGCGCTAGAAGTCTTTCAGTCAGAGATCAACCCTAATAATTTACCAAAGGACACACGCGGGAGAGAAGCCTTGTAAGTGTTCTGACTGCGGCGAGTCCTTCAGTCAGACAGATGTTCAATGTGATCAGGCACCAGAGAACCCACACAGGAGAGAAACCTTACAGATGTGCTGACTGTGAAATGCTTCGGCAGGAGTGCATACCCCCGTCAGCACTCAAGACCCAAGCACTCAAGGGGTGATTTTCTTCATGAGTGGACCCAAGGAAGCTGTTCCAGAGAATGGTCCCGATCCTTCCATTTCCAGGCTCAAATTCTTCTTGAGTCCCAGGGCCTGGCGGGGTTCTTTTTTTCTCCTTATTAGACCATTAGAATTAAGGTGTTCTATGCTCACTGTCCTCTGAAGTTTCTTTGTTGTGTTTGCCAAACAATCTGGAAAAAAAGAGCTTCCAAGTTTAATGAACAGCAAGGCCCACATCAACAGGGTATGAGATCATCAGTGTGAGATACCTCTAACAGTGAAGAAAAGGCAGACATCATTATCATTTAAAAAAATTCGAAGCCAGGCAGTGGTGGTGCAGGCCCTTAATCCCAACATTCTGGAGGCAGGTAGATCTCTGAGTTGGAGGCCAATCTGATCTACAGAGGAAGTTCCAGGACAGCCAAGGCTACCCAGAGAAACTTTGTCTCAAAATAAATAAGTAAATGTATAAATAAAACTAAAAAAAGCAAGGTGAGATAGAAATAGCTTCAAAAAATATATAAAGAGTATTGTTATGTGTAGGTGGGGCTGGTGGGACAGAAAACTCTACCTACATCTATGACTAAGCAAAAAGACAAGTGGAAGTTGGAACTGCAATTGAATTACTGTATTTTGTCTGAACAAATGGAGATAGTTCATTACTTGCTCTGTGGGCTTACCCAGGGAAAGATAAGTTTAAGTAAATGATGCGATTTCTTGAATGTTTTCTGTGTCTAAAAAAGAAAATACCCATTAAAATTTTTTTGTTCATCTTTTTTCTTTTCTTTTTTAAATTAATTTATTATGTATACAGTGTTCTGTCTGCATGCCAGAAGAGGGAACCAGATCGAATTACAGATGGTTGTGAGCCACCATGTAGGTGCTGAGAATTGAACTCAGGACCTCTGGAAGAGCAGCCATTGCTCTTAACCTCTGAGCCATCTCTCTAGCCCTCATCTGTTTTTCAAGACAGGATTTCTCTGTGTAGCTCTGGCTTTCCTGGAACTTGCCCTGTAAACCAGGCTGGCTTTGAAATCAGAGATCTGCTTGTTTCTGCCTCTGAGTGCTGGGATTAAAGGCGTGTGCCACCACACTTGGCTCAAATCCCATTTTTAAATGTGGACAGTCTTTTTCCTGAGTTAATTCTGTGTTTTGGACATGAGTCCTCAGCTTCAGGGGTGGCAGTTTTATTTTGCCTCTTTGTTTGGTTTATATATCTGACAACTGAGAATTCATCCTATCCTATGTCCTGTGGAAATGTGC
Organism: Microtus oregoni; assembly: GCF_018167655.1. Classification (NCBI taxonomy): domain Eukaryota; kingdom Metazoa; phylum Chordata; class Mammalia; order Rodentia; family Cricetidae; genus Microtus; species Microtus oregoni. The sequence continues at coordinate 31,499,864 of NW_024543081.1, read as the reverse complement.
ATTTGAAAGTATTAGATACATCTTATTTTCTCCTACTAGTGCCCAAAGGTTATACACATTTAGGAAGGTCAAGACTCCTTTAAATTCCCCAGGATTTCAGCTTATGTTGGATTCAAGAAATATTTCATGAACATTGAGAGATGTACATGAGGAATGTGGAGCTAGGGACAGGAAGTGGCTGCATATGCCTTTATTCCAGCACTTGGGAGGCAGAGGCAGGTGGATCTCTGTAAGTTTGAGGCCAGCCTTGTCTACAGAGTTGCAGGACAGCCAGGACTGTTACACAGAGAAACCCTGTTTGGAAAACAAAACAAAAAAAAAAAAAGAAAGAAAAGAAAAGACAAAAGCAATGTGGAGTTAGGGCTGGAGAGATGGCTCAGCAGTTAAGAGCACTGACTGCTCTTCCAGAGGTCCTGAGTTCAAGTCCTAGAAGTCATATGGCGGTTATTACTGTAGTCCAATGGGATCTAATTCCCTCTTCTGATGTGCTAATGTATATGTAGACAAAATGCATAAATTAAAAAAGTCTAAAAGAAAGAAATGCGGAGCTAGATAGAATCAATTGTGGGTTAGGTGGGCGTGCCCTTGCGCCCACTATGGGGTGGAGTAACTAATTACATGAGTTTTATTTCTTCTTTCCTTATAATACAGAATACTGGTTAAACAATTGTACCTTTTTGAATAGTTGCAAGACTAAAAAGGACAGCAGAAACTAACTAACAAAGATATGCGACAAGTATTTAAGGGTGAGTTTCTACTTTTATAAAGAAGGTAAACATTGAATTTTAGGTTATGAATTGTAGGTCATGAAATATTGCCACAATTATAAATAGTAACCTCCCAGGGCAAGGTCTTGCAGAATTAACATGGACACAGGTAACTAAGAAGTCAATGAATGCTTGATAATTCAATGGTACCGCTGAGGCTGGAACTCGGTTGCAAGGTTGCATGGCAGTAGCTGTGGGGGCTATAAAATGATCAGCGTCATGAACTATGACAGATAAACCGCTCACCTCCTTCACCTGTGAAGCAAAGGTAAATAAATACCTCTTTGGGAAGGTGGCTGTAAAGTTTGAATAAATGTTTGCAAAGCTTCTGGCACAGTGCATGAAGCATAAAAGAATCTTATTAGACAGTTTCGGTGTTGCTGTTAATTAGATCACCTTTTTTCAAAGCAAGTCTCACCACGTAGCTTTGACGGGACTGGAACACGTTAGGCAGACCAAGATTCTCCTGCCTCCCTAGTTCCGGGATTAAAGGCGTGCTCCACTTCCCACGACTCGCTTCTTTCCCTTCAGCCTGCGTCCACGAATGACGCCAGGATCGCTGGTGTGTCACGTCCTTCACGCATTTTCAGCCCGTGCCCACAGTTCGCCGGGCGGCCTCTACGAGCTCGGTTACGCCCGGGCTGTGCGCGGCCACCGTGCGTTCCTCCAGAGCCAGCTCTACCCTCCGCAGGTGGGACCGGAGGACCCCGCGGGAGCCCCGCCGAGCAGACACCGCCCCATCCGCCCACCGGGCCGGCGCCCACCCCACGCGCCCGCCCCGCACCACGCAACATCGCCCTAGCGCCTCCGCGACTGGCGCCGAGCGGAGTGAGCCTCCTGCCATTGGCCGAACGCTCCATAGCGCCATCTCAGCCTACCGCGCGGTGCGCGCTCTCATTGGTCCGGAGCGGCGTGGGAGGCGGGGTCCGCTCGCGGGGCGGTGCCGGGTCGGAGCCTCGCCCCCTGGTCCCTCGGCTGGGCCGAGCCCGCCCGGTGGCTGAAGCTCGTGGGGCCGGGCTGCGAGGGGGGCGCGCGGTGGTTACTCTGGTTACTGTCCGCGAGGGATGCTGGGGACCCGGCTGTCCTGCGTCCTCACCGAGCTCTGACGGACGCTCTCCGGAGACAGCCATTCACCCTCGAGGAAGGCAAGTGGCGGTCGGGCAGGTTCCGGGCCGTGACTTCGGGGCTGGCTGAGGCGAGGTCTCCGGGGAGAGCTGCGCTGCCCCGCTCCAGCCGTGCTTCGGGACTCCGGGGCCATCTTTTGTTGGAGGCTGCCGGGCAGTGTCGCTTAGGGGCAGTTTTCCCAGCACCCTCATCCTTGTATGCCAACTCCTTCCTACCGAGCACTTGCTGCAACTGACAAAAGACCATTTACAGCCCGAGGAGTGGACATCGAAGTATACAGCAACACTCGTACCCCTCCCCAGTGTAAATATAGAGACACCCGTCTGTCAGTTGGCTGAATGAAGGGTGCTGTAGGTGCTGTAGGCAGGCTTTAAATGCTGCTTTCTAAGTCCTGGACAACTTAAGATTACGTTTGTACTCCGAATGATTTCAAAAATTGATCTCATTTGACTCGTGATCCTGAAACTGTTGGCAGGAAGGGGTTGGGCCAGTGTCCCAGGCCCCTTTTGAGAACCACATTTTGGAGAGAAAGTTTTAATCATCAAACCCCTCCCGAGGGAAAAAAAAAAGACCACCCCAAAACAAATCAAATCAAAACAAAACAAAACAAAAAACCCAAAATTCCTCAGCCTTGGCACCAAAGAAGCTTTTGAGCCATGTGGACTTTTCTTGGCATTGCTACCTTCACCTATTTTTATAAGAAATGCGGGGATGTCACCCTGGCCAACAAGGAGCTCCTCTTGTGCGTGCTGGTGTTCCTGTCGCTGGGCCTGGTGCTCTCCTACCGCTGTCGCCATCGAAACGCGGGCCTCCTCAGTCGCCAGCAGAGTGGCTCCCAGTTTGCTGCCTTCTCTGATATTCTCTCAGCTCTGCCTCTTATTGGCTTCTTCTGGGCCAAGTCACCCCCTGAACCAGAAAAGAAAGAGGAGCTGGAGTCCAGTAAGGTAGGTTGGTTCCACAGTGGGCAAATGAATGGCATCTAATTTTAAACTTCAGATCGAGGTCACTGAAGTTTACGGTTTCATTAAAAGTCAGGAAAGTGATGACCTAGAAGCTTCAATATTCTCATGTAGTTGAGGTTTTTTTTTTTTTAAGTTCTGGATTGTGTATGTTTATGATCCTTGATTTTTCGGAAAGACAAGAGAATTTGTTTCATTTAGTGTTGTCTGATCGTTGGGTAAGGGCTTGGCTATTGGTTGGATAGGCAATGTTAGCTTTTCATTTGGAGGACAGAATGAGAGTGGCTTTTATTTAAATCCTTTGATAGGATGATATTTGTACCTGAGAAGAAAGCTTTGTGGTGTGACAAGTAAGGCTACTTAGGGAAGTGACAGCTGACGGGAAAGTAACAGAACAGTTTGAAAAGCAGTAAAAATGTTCAACACTCTAAAGGCTGGCAGAGATCCTTCCTCCTCACTGAAGCAATGAATAAACCAGTGGCATCAGGTCCGAAGTCAATGATAGTTGAATGATGGTCCCGTGTCAGAGACGGAATCTTTGAATACTTGATATTACCGCCAGGGAAAGACGGAGGCCTGTGGCGGGAGATAAGAGAGAGACTAGTATAAGCCAGACATGTAGGGCCTGTTGGCCGTGGATATTTGAAGTTTCCCCCCAAGAACACTGGAAAGACTTAAGAGTGAGAGGAACAATGCTCGATTTTTACCTAATGATAATAATAGTTATAATATTAATAATAACAATAACAGGGATATTGGCTGTGAGACTGTAGCAGGGTACCCAGCCTGGCATAGAAGGTTGTGGCCAGATAGAATGAGTTCGTTACCCACAAAGCAACGCAGACTCCTGGATCTGCTTTATTTTGTCATGTCCATAGTACAGATTAGGTTTGGATCTGAATTTTGGCTCTGCCACTACTGGCTGTGACACTTTAGGAATGGGTTCATTTCTGCACGAATCACTTTCCTGTTCTGTTAGGTGAGGGTGGCACCACCGTTGCTTGTAGACAGGGAGTTAAGTGACTTCATATTTGTAGAATGTCGGGTGCATAGCCATCTAATAAGTAACTAGCTGTTGCCACTAGTCTACAGTGGGTGTATTCTGTTACTATTTGGTGCTTGCGGATTGGAGGTGAGGCCTTACTTCTCAAGGTAAGTACTCTGGGGTTTGTATTTTGGAGACCTCCCCTTGAGGTTGAGTTCTGGTCCAGGTAGCTGGAGTACTATGACTGTCACAGTACTGTGTAGAGAATTTGTGGGGTAGGAAAACTGAATTGTAAACTGGTGGGCTGGTTTCATTTTGCCTGCTTCAGGCTTTCTCCTTCCCTGGAAACCAGGGAGCTGCTGGAGCGTGTTGAGTGCCCACTGACACATATGTAACGGGGACAGTCAGAAGCTGGGAGAGAACCACACCTGTAGATGCTCAATATGAGCTTGAGTGATTAAATGCTAGGGTTTGTCCTAGGTTGTCTCTGAATTTCATGATACATATTTATAGTATCTGACTGGATATGGATTTCTAAATATGTTCATGTAACAGCACTTTCTAATTAGTAAGTCCAGAAAAAGGAATATATGTTCAGTTTTATTGGGATACATACATTTCTATTTAGCCAATAATTAGGCAATCAGTATTTTGATACTGATTTTTATGTATTACCTGGATTTTAAAATACACCATTGATTTGGTTTAATAAATGTTTGTGGTCCAGTTTTTGTTCAAGATGTAAAAGTCTAGTAGCTTATGTGTTAGTAATATGATTTAAGTCAATAGATTTGAAAGCATAATGTTCTTTTTGTTAAACAGTGCAGAAATGAAGCCAGTATTTCAGAAACAACATTGACAGGAGCAGCTACCTCAGTGTCAGCATCTTCTCTGAATGATCCGGAAGTTATCATTGTGGGGGCTGGTGTACTCGGATCTACCTTGGCAACGGTTCTTTCCAGAGATGGAAGAAAGGTGACGGTAATCGAGAGAGATTTAAAAGAGCCTGACAGAATCGTTGGTGAGCTTCTGCAGCCAGGTGGTTACCATGTTCTTAAAGAGCTGGGCCTCGGAGGTAGGTGTATCTGATTTTCAGGAGTTAGATGGTAAAAATGAGTGCCCTTCACTTTAGACTAATCTGCCTTCCTTCCTTCCTTCCTTGTAAAACTTATATTTGCTAAACACGTTATGTGACAGAGAGCGAAGAACAGAAACATTTAGTAGTGTGAGAAGAAGAGGCTGCTTAGACATAACGAGATAATGAAATGTCTAAAATGGACTGTCTTTACGAAGACACTGAACTCACTGCCCAGAGCTATCACCTATAGAGTGTGTGATATGCTTCTGGCGTGGGGTTATTCCCTCAGATCGTGTGTTTATGGATGATTCATTTACCCAGCCGGTGCTTTTTAAGTACTTCTCACATTCATCTGGAAAATGTTTATTACTGCTGCCTTTGAATGAGGAGTTATACTGAGTGCCAACGTGTACTAATGGTCGAGACAGATACTCTTGATATGTAGAGCACAGAAGGAACTCAGCTGTAAGGTGAGAAGCCACAAACAAAGCTGTATGCCTTGTGACTAACTTTAAACCTAGTAACTTAGCCTTCTGTGTATGATTTGTTCCCTCATTTATAAGAAAGGCATTTGAAGACCCTCTGTTTCACATATTATGAGGACTAAGTGAATTTGGATATGTAGACCACTCAGAACAATACTTTGTGCATTGTAGGCACTGTGTTCTTGCCTACTGTTTTGTTAAGGGAACTGAGAAGGAGACACATAGAGAAAGCAGTGGGTGATGGGGAAAGAAGATGACTTGTCCTGAAGGCTGAAGAGGGAGGCAGAAGCTAGACCATGTAGGCTTCATACGCAGCGGAGCAGTAATGTGACATGATCCCAGCCATGTAGGCTTCATACGCAGCGGAGCAGGAATGTGACAGGACACCATTTTGCATCTGTAGCAGTGGCTTCAGCTCCAGCAACTCCTCACTCGACACAGCACAGTGCAGCACCTGTTACATCGTGGCTCAGTGTAGCCATATGTGTTTCAGCTGACTGAAATGTTTCCCCCCTTTTTAGTGGGCCTAGGGCTCAAACTCAGGCCTGCCCCAGGTTAAAAACTATTCTGCCGCTGAGCCCCATCTCTACTTCCGAAATTTCTTCTAGGTTGCTTTTTATTTTTATTTTTTATTTTTTTTGTTTTTTTTTCGAGACAGGGTTTCTCTGTGGTTTTGGAGCCTGTCCTGGAACTAGCTCTTGTAGACCAGGCTGGTCTCGAACTCACAGAGATCCGCCTGCCTCTGCCTCCCGAGTGCTGGGATTAAAGGCCTGCGCCACCACCGCCCGGCTACGTTGCTTTTTAAAATTCTTCTGGCTTTGCGAGTTAAAGATCACAATTCAGAGCTCACTTTATAGTTCATTGGGTCCCACATCACCACTTATCTACAATGGCGTTTGGGGAAACAAACCTGGATACAGTATGAAGAATAGAGTATAAGGTAGGCGTGGCACCACACCTTCAATGCCAACACTTGGGAGGCACAGGCAGGTGTATCTCAGCGTTCAGGGCCAGTCTGATCTACATAGAGAGTTCTCGGACAGCCAGGGATACATAGAGAGACCTTGTCTCAAAACAAACAAACAAAAAACAACCCCCCAAGAATAGACTAAGATTGTGATGGTGGGGTAGCAAAGATCCAGTTAGGAGTCTGGAGGAGCTCATTCTGAGCCCAAATTAGCAGTGGTGGTGTTTTTAACTGATGTGCTGGCTGGTAGCAAGTTGTAAAGGAAAGTGGACACATGATAAGAGGCAGGGGTTACACGCACGCATGAAGCAATCCTTAGGTTTTTGCCTCAAGCAGCTGCTTTGAAAGACATGGGTTTATACCAGGAAGGGAAGGAACAGCTGTGCCATGTTTGCTGACCAAATGCTAGGTGGGAGGAGTGAAGAACACTCACCCCTGGACTTGGCAGTCTGTGGCAATAAAAGGAAACCTAAGCTGAAATGAGAGGGAGACGTCATAATTTGAAACTACAAAATTATTTTTTCTCCTTCCTCTGATGTTGGAGATTGAACTTAGAGACTTGTGCATACACAGCAAGCAGCCTACCCCTGAACAGATCCCTAACCTATAGGAAACTGTTCCTGTATGAGATTTTAAAATTTAACAAAAAATTATTACATGTTTGAGTGTTTTGCCTATGTATATTCCATGTCTCACATGGTGCCTGGTGCCCAAGAAGGCTGGAGGAGGTTGTTGATCCTCTGGATCTGATGGTTGTGAGCACTGAACTATGGTTCTCTGGAAGAGCAACCAATGACCAGCCAGCTGAGTCATTTCTTGAGAAACTAATTTGATGGCAGGAAACAGAGCTAGGACAAAATTAGATAGGAATATGAGGCCAATGGAGGTGTATTTGATACAAGAGTGCTTTTTTTTTTATAGTAATGTATGATAAGGGAGAGAGGAGAAGCTGATGCTGTGGCTGAGAGTGGCAAATATATTTTTTAAGGTGATGAATGTACTGAGTTTCATAATTTTATTGTCAAGGTACAAGACTTCAACAATCGCATTAGACCCCTGTAAACACATAACAATTGTTATATGTCAGTGACAGGGATAAAAATAAACACACAAGCTTTTTCTTTGAAATATCCTCATCGTTGTCAGCAAGAGAAAGCCTGAAACAGAAAGCTCAGGGCACTTACTGTGCTTGGAGCCAGACTTTGATCAGCACACAGCTGGCTGAGAATGACTTCTTCAACAAATACTTTAAAAACATTGACAAGTAGGCTTTGGTCTATTTCTGAGACTACATCTTAGTGGATGCTAAAGAGGGAGTGCAAAAAGACAGTACATTTTTAAAAAAGTAGATAAACTATTTGAAGATTGTAGGGACTAAAGAAAATCAGAAATAGTGGAATAGCAAGTTGGTGGAGATAGTTTTTGTCATGAGAAGTTACCTTGGAGTCAAGGAATGAAGGTGGAGAATAAACCTTGGAGATCAGGAGAGTGTACATTCCAGGCCTAGCTTTTGTCTTCTGGAAAGAGCTGTCAAGCCTGAGGACCTTCAGTGTTGCGAGTGGAGGAAAGTCAACTGGAGAAGGTGGCAGATAGCAGGGGGGCTTGATCCTGTGGGTTTGTGGTGTCCACTATAAAGGTCTGTTTTTTTTTTTTGTTGTTGTTGTTGTTTTGTTTGGTTTTTTTCTCCAAAGGGAAGTCACTGGAAATGTAAAGAGCTATTAAGGCCCGCATTTTAAAAGTGGTGATCAAGAATATTATCTAAAACTACATTCTGAGTAGGAAAAAGACCATGGAGTGGTAAGGCCAGAAAAAAGGTTATCTTGGAAGCTATTGCACAATCTGTAGTTGCTGGTTACTTAAGACACAGCCACAGTAGTAGAGGCATGTGACCCGTACTGGGAATTTACCTTGCAGGAAGAGGGTAGAACCTCCTGATGAATCAGGTGTTAGGTGTGAGAAAGGGATGGGCCATAGAACTTACGCAAGGTTAACTGTTGCCAAGAAGTTCAGGACTGAGCTCTGAGATGTGCAAGTATAGATCAGGGAGGTGATGGGGAGCCAAAGCAGGCTCCAAAAGAAATAACACAGAGGAAAGCAAAAAGATGCCATGCTCTTGAGCCAAACAAAACCATGGCTTTACAAAGAAGGAAGGTCCCATGGCTGTTCTTACAGATTCCTTAAGGGACCACCTTGCATCAAGCAGGTGTGTCAATATCCAGAAGGAGGATTTTATTAACCTTATATATAAACTTCAGCTAATCAGAAATGATTTCACACTAGAGATTAGATAATATTTTATAGATCTAGCTTCAGGAAACAGCTACATGGTTGTGGCTACAAGTCCCAGTGGATTCTTTTTTTTTTTTTTAAGATTTATTTATTTGTGTGTTATCAGTGGTGTGCGTGTGTGTGTATGTGCATGCATGTGAGTACAGGTGCCTGTGGGGAGCTGGAGCTATGGGTGGTTGTGATCATCTGATATAGTTGTCAGGAATTGAGCTTGGGTCCCGTGGAAGAGCAAAGCATACTCTTAACCATTGCACTGTTCCCAGAGGATTGAGAACAACCCTCCAGGTATTTATCCAGTATACGTTTACTATTGCCAGTAGGAGTTCTTTAAACATTAACTATGTTTATTTCCCTCAGGTTTGATGAACTGTGTGTGGTAGAATTACTTGGAATGGTTACATTGCAGATAAAGGCTGTCTAACATAATATCAAGTGATCCATCCTGGATTGTGGACTTTTTATTAGTGAATTGATTGCCATATAGATTGTACTTAATATCTATAAATCTTACAACTGATGCATTATAATTATGCCTATACCATGTCTCGGGATCTAGTATTCACTATCCTTAGCTTTATTTTCTTTAGTATTGCCTTGTTTTTTGTTAGACCCCCCCCCACTCTTTTGTTTGTATATAATTTAGAGTCATGTTTTTAAGCTTTATGGAAAAACATTTCCAAGATTCTGATTAAAAAGCATTGAATATATAGTTCAATTTTGGGAAAACCGACATCTTTTAGGTTGATACTTACACATGAAAGTGCTCTATTCTGCATATACTGAAAATTTTTTACATATTTAGAACTTCCTGTGTCTCCTGCGATTTTTGATAACATTTATTTATGGGACTCTTCAGCTTAAAAGTTCAGAGCTTTGCATGAAGTCAGAACACAAAGCTGTGTTTTCTTTAGTTTTATTGGGGTACGGGATCAGGGTATGTAACCATGGCTAGCCTGGAATTTAATTTACTTTGTAGACCAGGCCGATCTCAGATCTACCTGCCTCTCTACTGGGTTTAAAGGTGTGTACCACCATGTCAAGCCTGGGTTTCTTATGTGTGATTCCATCTTTAGCTTACAGTGGATGCTTACTTCCATGCATAGTTGTGTGCTGCTCTCACAGAGGACCTGGGCTTGGCTCCCAGCCCTCACATGATGTCTGAAACTACACTTGTAGGGCATCTAATGCCCTCTGGGCTCCACAGGCACCAGGTGTGCCTGTGGACACATACATATGTGTAGGTAAAACTCATACACATAAAATAAAAATACATGAAATATTAAAGCATGAATATATTTTGATCCTGGGACAAACCTTCTCAGGTTTTGTCTTGACTCCCTTGGGGAGTCTCAGGCACAGGCCAACATGCCAGGCTTATTCTAATTTGTTCACTGACTCTATTTGTATTGCTTTGAATGGATTACTGCTACACTTTCTGTTCACTATTTCTTGCATATTAATATTTTTAGTGAGTGAATTTTATGCACAAATAGTGATGCTTTGTTTTATTTGACATCTTTCCTATAATTCACATTAATTTTTAAATTTCTCAAATTTTCAATTGGTTCTTTAAATTTTTTTTTTGCCTTAAATATAAAAAAACAGACTGTTGCTTTCTGGTTTAGATTTACTAAAATTACTCTACAGTTTATCTTGACTCAATTTTCATAGGCAGTAGGAACCATCAACATTTAGAAACTGTTATGTATAAATTGGGACCTTTAAAAAGAGTTTTAATGGTATTTTATTTTCTCTTTTCCTTCCCTCCTCTCCCCACCTGACCCCCTGTGTTTCTACATTGGGACACATGTTCAGAAGGACAGACTGGGCTCTGTGCCTTTGTGAACAGAGCAGGTTCCCTCAGGAGAGGAGCATGGTTTAGTTCATCTCTTGTTTTTCTTGCTTGTCTCTGAGGTGAAGCAGTCACAGACCCGAATGACAGCTGTTAACCTGAAGTGCAGCTGTGTACTTGTCTTCTGGAAATATTGAAGGGTTTTGTCATAGTTGTATCAGTTGTTCTGTTCTCCAGCCGGTCTTACAGCTTTGTGAGGGAGAGCCTTGTTTTCAATATCTGTGTCTGTCTCTTGGTGTCTTTCTTGGTAATTCTCAGCATATTATTAAAGTTATTTGAACTGATTTACTTTTGCAGATACAGTAGAGGGTTTCAATGCCCATCTTATACACGGCTACATAGTTCACGATTATGAAAGCAGATCTGAAGTTCAAATTCCATACCCGGTGTCAGAAAACAACCAAGTGCAGAACGGAATTGCTTTCCACCACGGCAAATTCATCATGAGTCTCCGGAAAGCAGCTATGGCAGAGCCCAAGTAAGACCACAACTTTAAACATATAATGTTAAAGAGCCAAACCTAAGCCCTGGTGTGGTGGCTTAGCAGTTGACAGTTCTTTCTGTTGTTGGAGAGGGCTGGAGTTTGGTTCTTGGCACCTATGTCATGGCTCACAACCACCTGTAGCTCCAGATTCAGAGAATCTGATGCCCTCTTCTGCCTTCCTCAGGCATCTATACACATGCTCATGTATAATATAATAATATATATAGAATAAAAATGTGTTTTTATACAGGCGAGATTTCATCAGTGTTGTTCAAAATTTTTGGCATGGTCTAGATGGCATAGGTATAATAAAATGATCCGTAATTAAAATATATTTAGTGTCTCTATAAGGAATATTGAGACCTTTAAGTAAGATTTAGGTGATTATTATTTGATTGGCATTTAGAGGCCAGCTTAGAGCTGTGGCTACAGCACATGCCCGTGTGTGCCCATTTGAGTCTGTGTTGGTGGTTACAGTACCTTTTCTAGAAAGAACAGAGGACGGCAAGAAGAAATCCCTGTTCCTCTTTTCCAAGAACCTAGCCTGACAGGACTGGCTGCTTGTCTTGATTATTAACTTGTATTTGCCTGACGTCTTTTAATGCTGATTAAGGAAGTTCCAAAAACATAAGAGCACTCATGTGGTTGACACAGGCCACTGTGTTGACAAAGGGAAGAAGTTGGTGGACTTTTCCTGAGGGCTGAATGAAATGTTTGCTGTTCATAGAAGTGGAGTGTTCATTGTGTAAAAGTGGGAACATGCCTCAAATAGAAAAGTTATGATCTTTCTGATGGATATAATTACGTTTGAAATTTGTCAAATGCCATTTTATTTTTAAAAACATATAATCAGTTCTTTGAGAATTTCATACATGCATACAATGTATTTTGACCTTATTTACCATGACTCCTCCCAGATCCGCCCCACCATGTCTTTATCACTTCCCACCTTCGTGTCCTTTTATTTTTTACTGACTCACTAAGTACAGTTTGTACTGCTTATATTCTCACGGATGTGAGGCTATCCATTGCAGCATGGTCAACCCATCAGGTACCACATCCCTAAAGAAAGCCAACTCTCTCTTCCCTGGCAGCTATCAACTGCTCACTGCTTCTTTGGTCTGGGGGCTCATGAGTCCCTCTGCCCTCCATGCTGGAATGTAGACCAGCTTGATCTCGTGCAGGCAGCCACAGCTGCTGTGAGTTCAGACGTGCAGTGGGCTCGCTGTGTCCAGAAGACTCCACTGTTTTTTTGTCCTCCCCAGCCACCTTTGTGCAGTGATCTCTGAGCCTAGCGGAGGGTGTGATGTAGATGTGCCGTTCGTGGCTGAGCATGCCACAGATGCTCACTCTGCACTTTGACCTGTTGTGAGTTTCTATATTAACACTGTGCACTGCACAAAGAAATCTCTGATGAGCTCTGGAGTGGTACTAATCTGTGAACCTAGAGGGATTTCAATACTGTGTCCTTAACAAATATGATTCTAATAATTCTTCCCTTTTATGTCTGACTGCATTTTATTAGGTTTCTTAGTATTCTTTTTTTAAACGAATGATTAAAGACATGCAGCTTTAAAAGTAATTACATTTGTAATATGTGTTTGGTGTACATTACAAAGTAAACCTCACATGATTCTAAACATGCTAGCTTTCTGCTTTGCACTGTTGCAAACTTCTTGCTTTGTACAGTCAGGCACATCCATGTGTCCAGTTCCTATGAGCGCAAGGCAAGGGTTAGAGAGTCCATAGCCAAGTGACATTAATCCAGCGTGCTACTCCAGCTGTGTGTTTCTGTTCCTTCTTTAGTGTGAAGTTTATAGAAGGTGTTGTGCTTCAGTTGCTAGAGGAAGACGGTGCCGTGACGGGAGTGCAGTACAAGGAAAAGGAGACTGGAGACACCAAGGTGAGAACTAGGGAAGGTCACTTCTTCCTAGGAGGTGTTCTCCCTATTCCTTTCGAAATTCTGTATTATTTTGTATGTGTGGAGTGTGCATGCTGCAGTGTGTGTGTGGAGGTCATGTGAGTCCCAGGGATGGAGCTCAGTGGACAGTGTTGTTACTGTATATGTGGTTATACTCAGAACTAGGAAAATGTTGACAGCAAGTAACGGTAAAACCGCTTCTAGTGTATGTTAATGTTGGTCTCTTAAAGAGAAAGAGGCAGAGGGCCCTTCTAGACTATTGTGCAGGGTTGTCCCTTTCTAGAAACTGTACTCGGTAGGGCTACCAGGTTCCTTGCTCATGGTGTAGTATATCAGTACACATTGTCATGTATATAAAAGTGCTTCTTCTGTCTAACCACGCATTAAACAGCAGCACGTGAGGGTGATTTTATAATGAATCTGGGCAGTTGTTGGAGTTTGTGATGAGCTTCAGTCTTCTGTGGCCTGTGTTTGCTTTGAAGTTCTTCCTCTCATCCAGAATGGTGGAGAGTTTTGATAGCTTTGGTTTCAGAACAGCAAAGGGAGATGACCTCCAGGGACTCAGGAAGTGTCACCTTTAGGGCTCCATCCTCTTATATCCACAGGTTGCTTGGGGTACATATTTTCCTGTACACTCTTTGTTTCAGAAGGATGGACCTTTTGTGTGCCTCTAACCATTGCTGGGTGTTCTTCTGTTGTATAGGAGCTCCACGCCCCGTTGACTATTGTTGCAGATGGGCTTTTCTCCAAGTTCAGGAAGAACCTTGTCTCCAATAAAGTTTCTGTTTCATCTCATTTTGTTGGCTTCCTTATGAAGGTATGGAGGAGTTGTAATTGTAGAAAAATAAAAGCAACCTGAGATTTGAAAATTATTAAAATATTTTCTCATTATTTTTTAGAATGCACCACAGTTTAAAGCCAATTTTGCAGAGCTTGTTCTGGTCAATCCAAGTCCAGTTCTCATCTACCAGATTTCAGCCAATGAAACACGGGTACTTGTTGATATCCGTGGGGAAATGCCAAGGAATTTAAGAGAATACATGGCCGAACAAATTTACCCACAAATGCCTGGTAAGAAATAGGATTTTACCTTCATTGTCATCTACAGTCTAAAGTAAATCTCACAAGAGCCTCTTTTCCAGTTTCCTGAGTGTGGTGTCTAAAAGAGGCCCAGAGATCAGCACAGTTCATTGTGAACGGGCAGTTTATCTCCTGTGATATTAGAATATGTGGATGATAAAAGCTAAATACAGACAGCTGTCAGTTAACGTGGTTTCTCCTGTCTGATGTAAATTTGACTCATTTCTTCTTCTCATCTCTCTGTTCTGTTCAGCTGTGTATGTTATTTACATCTGTTTTCTCGTACATTCCTTAGTCATTCCTTAACATGCACAATGAGATGCTTAATGGATAGTTTTATAAATAAAGTAGGTAATTAGTGGTTTATTGCAAGGAACTGTGTAACAGCCACAACCCCATACACAGTTAAGTATTCTTTTATGCTTGATAAGAAGATGTATGCTAATTTGAAACCGAAGTGCTTCAAACCACTTATTTGGTTTGGGTGGCATTGATTGCAGACCACCTGAAGGAACCGTTCCTGGAGGCCTCTCAGAACTCTCGTCTGCGGACCATGCCAGCAAGCTTCCTTCCTCCTTCCCCTGTGAACAAACGAGGTATCGCTTAGCAATATTTTATAATGCTGCCCTCACTTCAGATGACATGTGATTAGATTTATGGTCGGGAAATAACATGAAGCTGAGAATTGGTTGCCTTGGAGTAGTAAGTTCACATGGTTACCTTAACATGTTCCCAACATCATAGTTTTATGATATAATTATTATTGAACTCTGACTTTGTGGAAGACACCATGCAGCCATTGAGAGTACAAAAAGGGATTTAAAAGTTATTCCATTGACCTGTGGAAGACCACTTTTCTAGTAAGAGCAAGAAGATGAATTCACAGTGTTATTGAGAACAGTTCCTGTAGTAATAGGAGCGGTGGGGCTGCATCCCCAGCACCCCGCTGCCTGCAAGGCTAGCTTTACCCGAAATAATTACACGGACACTGTATTCTTTTAAACACTGCTTGGCCCTTTAACTCTAGCCCTTACTGGCTAATTCTGATATCCCAATCAACCCATCTCTAATAATCTGTGAGCACCGGTCTTACGGGAAGATTCTAGCCCACGTCCATCCTGGGTCGGAGCTTCATGGTGTGTGTCTGCCCAGGAGCCAGGAGCATGGCCTCTCTTCTGAGGCGTCTGCTCCCGAGAGGAGAGCTGTCGAGTCTGAGCTCACTTCCTCTTCCTCCCAGCATTCTGTTCTGTTTTCTCCACCCACCTGTGTTCTAACCTATGAGGGCCAGCCAAGCAGTTTCTTTATTTTTTTTAACCAATGACCTTCCTCCATCAAGTTCCCATAAAGCTCCATTCCCACTACCACAGGGGTGTCCAGGGCTGGGAGGGAGGTTCTGAAGTGGAAGGGTGGTTAGGGCAGACGTTGCTTCAATAAAAAGGTAGACAGTGAGAGGTGGGACTAAGAGGGAATAGACTCTGCAAAGCCTGCCCCAGGGTGGCTGAGATATGGTAGCATTTCTAGGAACTCAAGTCTATTCCTGTAACTGGTATTTTGGTCAGGTGTCATAGTGATTGATAGCTGGGGTATAGTTGTATTTTCAATCCATATTTTAAAGGTTTATCCTTTACTTTTTGGAAGATCTTACTGCGCAGTCTTGCCTGGCCTGATGTAGACCAGTCTGACCTCAAACTCCAAGAAATCCACCAGTCTCTGCCTCCTGAGGACTGGATTGAAGTTGTGCAGGACCACGCCTGGCTAAAGATTTATTTTTATTTTAACTTACATGTGTGCTCGCCATGTGTGTGCAGGGCCTCAGAGGCTAGTGGAGGGCATCGGGATCCTTGGAGCTAGAGCTACAGTGGTCCCATGTGGGTGCTGGGAACCAAACAGGTCCTCTGCAAGAGTAGCAAGCACTCTTACCTGCTAAGCCAGCTCTCCAGTACCCCTTCTCCACACCCCCTCCCCTCTAAGAAAAGATCTTATAAAGCCCAGACTAAAACTGTATGGCAGAGGATGACCTTGAACTCCTGGGTCTGTCCTGCCTCTACTTCCCAAGAATGCCTAGCAGGGTATGTGTTTAATATTTAGTTTTATCATCTATAGACAATATGACTTGCAGCTTTGTTGAGACATAGAACGTTAAGTTACTCAGAAAGCAAATTTAATTTTAATTCATTCTTGGGATTTTAGCTCATGTCAATCGTAAGTTTATAGCACTAACTTTTTTGTTTCAGAGCTGTCCAGGATTTCATGATCTTAGTTCTTCTCCCATAGGTGTTCTCCTTCTGGGAGATGCATATAACCTGAGGCATCCTCTTACTGGTGGAGGAATGACAGTTGCTTTAAAAGATGTAAAATTATGGAGAAAACTGTTAAAAGACATTCCTGACCTTTATGATGATGCTGCTGTTTTCCAGGTAAGAATCTCGAGTTTTCCTCCCCCGCAAATGGCTTAAAATACATTCTGTCTAGGGATGTGAGGCAGGGGACCCTCATGGGAATCTGTGCTTGGAAGCCTGCGTTTCATAGTCTTGTTCAGGCTTGAATCTGAATCTTTGATTTGTATGCTTAAGTATATGCTGCACCAAATGGGTTCAGACCACTCTGCTCAGATCTGTAAGCTGAGCTCAGTGTCATATGACCCACTGCCCTGAGAGTGAGTTTGGCACTACTGCCTGCAGGTTGGCCTTGGACAGATAGCATTTTGAGGAGATCATAAACATTAGCTTATGCTTTTTTTCTTTTTAACTATGTAATAAACAATATTTTTCATTTTTAGGCCAAAAAGTCATTCTATTGGTCAAGAAAAAGGACCCATTCTTTTGTTGTGAATGTGCTGGCTCAGGCTTTGTATGAATTATTTTCTGGTACAGATGGTAAGTTTAGATGTTTTTAAGTGAACTTCACTGATGTGTACAGAGTTTTAAGTTTTGTTAGGTAAGGGACTTAAATGCAAAAGTTAGTAGTTAAAGTAGTTAGTTTGTGATCACAGTTTACCCAACTTTGCCAGCTGCTAATTTGATAGTTCTTTTCGTGTCTGAGCATCATGTATATACCACTTCGTCTGAAGGCTGTTGCTGTTCCTTAGAGAACATCCCTAGTGTATCTCAGTAACACATTCATTCAGTGCCTCTGGTCCAGACTAGAGGATGTGTATCCTCGCCTGGCCAGGTATGGAAAAGCAGTGTGGTTTTTTACTTGACACTAGTTTGAATTTCTTTTGACATATTACTCACACATGAATCAGCACCTCAGCCTGAGCCTGGGGTTTCTTTCCTGCTACAGGGCATGAGTGGAGTGGCACTCACTGGAAATGGCCATCTGCTTCGTCTTGTTTTCTGTAGTGGAGAGAGGATGGCCACTCTGTCCATAGGTCAAACAGTCCTAATAATGAAGGTCTGAAATTCTGAGCTAGGTGTGGAGGTACATGCTTGCTCTCTTAGCCCTCAGGAGGCTGAGGCAGGAGGATTAAGATGTCAGCTTGAGCTACATAATAAGATTGCATCTCAAAACAAATGACAGTCTGACATTTGCACCCCTACCCCTGTATCACACTCAAAATACTAAATAAAAGTTAATTTTAAAAACAGACCAAAAAAAAAAAGTAAATGTGGATTTGAGATGCTTCAAGCTCCTGCTTGAGCTGCTTGGTGTGCATTGGAAGAGATGGTTCTCACAGACTAGAGCCATCCAGCACCAAGGATCATCCATCGTGTTTTCTAGGCAGGGCTGCTGAACTAGAGTGGGAGCTACAGTGGCTGCTTGGGCACATAAGAGGAACAAGTTTTAAGTTTGGAGTTTTTCTAAGCTCTTGAATTCTTACATATCGAAGCTGCTAACAACATTACAAAGTTAATGATAGATCAGGGGGAGGGAAGAACGTTATGGAACAAAAGTTTACCATATTTCATGCCAGGCAGTGGTGGCACACACCTTCAATCCCAGCACCCTGGAGGCAGTGGCAGGCGGATCTCTGTGAGTTCGAGGCCAGCCTCGTCTACAAGAGCTAGTTCCAGGACAGGAACCAAAAGCTATGGAGAAACCCTGTCTTGAAAATCCAAAAAAAAAAAAAGAAAGAAAGAAAGAAAAAAAAATCTAGTGGGGGTGGCGGTGCACACATTTAATCTCAGGAGGCAAAGGCAGGTAGATCTTGTTGAGTTCAAGGCCAGCCTAGTCTACAAAGCTAAGTTCCAGGACAACCAGGGCTATACAGAGAAACCCTGTCTCAAAAACCCAAAAGTTATTTATTATTAATTATGTTTTGAAGGCTTCAAAATGTATTAAGAAGTTATGTGTAGATAAGGCAGAGTTTCCCTTCTTGATAACTAGTGCTCACCAAGCACTATGGGTTAGGCACTTCAGAACCTGGGAATTGTGTTGCTAGAATTGTGTTTTTATAGTAAGCACTTATAAAATATTTGGTGTCATTTAATTAATTTACAACAAAATCATACATAATTTAAAAGTAACTCATAAGTCCTAAGTATTAGCAGAATTAACGGGGACAGATAATCTGTACTCATATTACCACTTAGACTGTTAACTTGGGAGGGTAAAAACTCCTGATTATTGAATTCTAGGGCTTTGAAGAAATTGTCATGTTTGGCATTTTTATATCTTCATTATTTTTTTCTGACATAATCATTAACACTATAAGATAAATGAATAATAACTTCTACATTTTATTTTAGATTCCTTGCACCAGCTACGAAAAGCTTGCTTTCTTTATTTTAAACTTGGTGGAGAATGTGTGGCGGGTCCCGTTGGGCTGCTTTCTATGTAAGTTCTAACAGCAGAAGGAAAACACTGTTTATGCCAGTATTACCCCATGGATGTTTAGTTCTAGCCTGTTAGCCATTAGTATCTAAGTCACAAGTAGCCCCAAGAGGCCAGGGTGCTGTCTCAGAGGATAAAGTGCTTGCTGCAATAGCTTGGCATCCGTAGTTCGATCCCTAGAACCCATGAGAATGGACTCTACAAAGTTGTCCTCTGACCTCCATATGTGTGCTATAGCGTGTGCCCTCCCCCACATCATGCATGTGTGTGTGTGCGCACGTGCATGCTAATACAAAATAAAAAAATGTAAGAAGTGGCATCAAGTAATGAACAAAGGACAGGGTTAGCACTGTGCTGTCTGTCCTCCAGGACACACACACAGATTAGAAATGGAATAAGGTGGCTAAACCTGCCAAGTCAAATTGAAGTGTGCTTTTTACCTGTGGTGTCTTCTCGTCTGATCTCCAGGAGCCAAGGATAGCCGAGAACTCTGAACTCAGCTATTAATCTTACTGGCTTGAAATTCAGTAGTAGTTCTGCTAGTGCAGATGTATCCTTGGGAAGTCTGAGAAGTGAATTCTTCAAGGCTCGTCTTCCTGATCTATAATCAGAATTATCAGTTCTGATGCCAACCCAGACCACAGCAGGCTACTTTGTACTTCAGTTTGGATCCCAAGATTAGTGAAATAAGACAGATGAAAAAAATAGGACTTAAGAGAATGGCCATTGGCTTCTCAAAAGGGTTATTCTAAGTAGATTTTTATAATCTAAAAATTCATTTTTGCAATCAAATGCAGATAAGCTTGGTAAGTCTTCAGATGTAGAGTGCCTTAAGCTTCTATTGATGACACATAGTTAGGACTTTTGTGACCTGAAACAGTATGGCTCTTTTCTGTCTCCACAGATTGTCTCCGCACCCTCTAGTGTTGATCCGACACTTCTTTGCCGTTGCTGTCTATGCCACGTATTTCTGCTTTAAATCTGAGCCGTGGGCTACAAAACCCCGAGCCCTTTTCAGTAGTGGTGCTGTACTGTACAAAGCGTGTTCTATAATATTTCCTCTCATCTACTCAGAAATGAAGTATCTGATTCATTGAAGGGGAAACCACTTGGAAGTCAAGCCCGTTGAGACTTGAAGAGGATGTATATAGCATAGAACTGTATGACTTCCTTGGACACTCAAGGACCAAGCTTGTGTATAAGCATGTAAATATATGCCTTAATTTACAATTGAAAATGAAGGGTCGAATAAGCTAGATGTTTAAAAGAATGATTGTTTCCACAAATTAGTGCTAACACTGAAGTTTTTCTTGATTTCAGTATTTGGGGTGATTCACTGGGACATGCAAATAAAATGAAGAATAAACTCTTTCGCCTTTTTAAAATTTTTTTTTTCAATTTTAAAATTTTCTAAAATTGTCTTTATTGAGCTATATATTTTTCTCCGCTTCCTTCCCTTTCTACCCCCTTTCCCGTGATCCCCATGTTCCCAATTTACTCAGGAGATCTTTTTCTACTTCCCATGTAGATTAGATGCCTCTTTTGTTTTTATGTTGTAGACTTCTTTATATAGCCTCATGGTTCCCAAAAAGCTATCCCAAGTGGGGTATAAAGTGCAGTTATTAAGCATGTTCTATTTACTTACTATTGTGTGCATATATATTCAGGCATACATGGGTGTGGTGCACATGTTTGCATGTGGAGGTCTGAATTGATACCATGTGTCTTCCTTAATCCCTCTTCCCATTACATAAATATTTGAGGCAGGTCTCTTGCTTAACCTGGAGCACTAGGCCATGGGAACCACTAGGCCCAGGTTCAGGCAGACTCTTGGCATGTCTCATCCATGTTATTCTGTGGAATGGCAGCTCCCTTTCAGAACTGTGTTCATGGAGAAACAAGTTATGATATTTGAGTCTTAAGAGTTTGTCACATCCTTAGTCATCAGAGAAATGCAAATCAAAACAACTCTGAGAGTCCACCTTACACCTGTAAGAATGGCCAAGATCAAAAACACTGATGACAACTTATATTGGAGAAGTTGTGGGGAAAAGGGAACACTTCTGCATTGCTGGTGGGAGTGCAAGCTGGTACAGCCTCTTTGGATATCAGTGTGACAATTTCCCAGGAAATTAGGAAACAACCTTCCCAGCAATACCACTTTTGGGTATATACCCAAAGGATGCTCAATCGTGCCACAAGGACATGTGCTCAACTATGTTCATAGCAGCATTGTTTGTCATAGCCAGAACCTAGAAACAAGCTAAATGCCCCTCGACTGAAGAATGGATAAGGAAAATGTGGTACATTTACACAATGGAATACTACACAGCAGAAAAGAAATAATGACATCTTGAAATTTGTGGGCAAAGGGATGGATTTAGGAAACATCATTTTGAGTGAGGTAACCCAGACCCAGGAAGACAATTATCAAATGCACTCACAAGTGTTTTTTAAACAAAACCAGCCTACAAATCACAATCCCAGAGAACCTAGACGACAGTGAGGACCCTAAGAGAGACATACATAGATCTAATCTACATGCGAAGTAGAAAAAGACAAGATCTTCTGAGTAAATTGGGAGCATGGGGACCATGGGGGAGGGTAGAAGGGAAGGAGAGAGGCAGGGAGGAGAGCAGAGAAAAATGTAGAGCTCAATAAAAATAAAGTTAAAAAAAAGTTTGTCACTAAACCTTTATAACCCCCCTCCCTTCCTCCGCCCCTCCTGCCTACCAAATAAGGAAAAAGACAATCTTAAGGCTAGCAGCCCGTTTGTGTTGGCGTCTGGGACTAGAAGATGGCAAACCTCAGAACACATATAGCAGATAGGACATGAACTGAGTCTACTACTGGGCTGTCAATGTTCCTTAGAGGCCTACCTATCTCTCACCCCCCCCCCCCCGCCCCCAGCCGTCTGTCACCTTCCAGGTAGGGTTCCTTACAGGGTGTCAGTCTTTGAATCACAAACAGGGCAACTTGGTACTGGCAATATTATTTTACTGAAGACCTGGAGTTGCACAAATAGTTCTTTAGAACATAAAAGGATTCATCCATCACAGTTACACTGAGTATTTAGAAGAGGCAAGTATAAAACAGTTCTGCTTCTACATGATACAAATTCCACATAATAGCATGATTTCAACAGTATATTAGAGCCGAGTCATCTTCCCTAGAACGGCTGATGATTCCCACAGGGGAGGGAACAACGCGAGTTGCATGAGTAGTCAAGTTTCTTTCCGTTCCCAAGTTCACTTTAGTTACAGGAAGCTAATGAGGCCAGTCTTGTCACTGGAGCAGAAGTCACAGGACTGTTCGGAACTCATCGAAAATGAAGTTAGGCACATGTGCTTCAGCCACCTGGAATAGAGAGCAGAAGTTAAATTATAGCATTGGAGCTAAAAAATAAATCACAATTTCACATATGACAATTCAAGAAGTGACATATCTGTTGTAATAAGATGAGGTGCTGACTCACACAGGTAAACTAGGAAACAGCCCTTTCATGGTTGGTGTCTTAGTGTCTCCTTATTGTGTACCACTAATACAACACTCGAGGGGAGACCACTGCCTCCAAACCATAGGCTTGGCTCTTGAGAATACTTTGATCTAGACATACACATCTGAGAGGCAATGAGGAGAAATCTGGGGCCAGAGGGAAGGGATGTGAAGGTCTTGAAAGGCTTGCATTCGGCCTGCATTCCTTAACTTTTTAGGAGGAGGAGGAGGTGGGGTGGGAGATGGAACAGGTGATCTCTGTGAGTCTTGAAAAACATTGCTGAATTCCTCTCTCTCTCTCCTGAAGCTATCTAACTGCTAAGCAGAGAACATGCAGTAAATGTGTACAGCACAAAAATCCCGAGAAACTAATACCAATGTTTAAATTTGTATTCTGGCTGTGGTGGTGGCCCTCGCCTTTAATCCCAGTACTCGGGAGGTGGCGACAGAATTCTGTGAGTTCAAGACTAGCCTGATCTACAAAACATGTTTCAAGACAGCCTAGGTTATTATACAGAGAAACCTTGTCTCAAAAAACAAAACCCAAAACAAAAATGGTATTCTTACAGTCCACACTCACTCAAAATCAGGATCATGTAACATTTTAAGCATAGAGATTTTACTGAAGATATTTTAATAGAGGTTAGTAAAAAAGAAAAAAGGGGGTGGGGTGGGGTGCTCAGAAGCAAGATATCCAATGATGGTTACAGCTCATTATGGAAGGGTGGATGGACCTTATAATCTGTTAGCTCTGAAAATGTATCCATACCCTTAAACATATATTGGTAGACATTTGCACATTTTATGTATTGTTTATGTTAATCTTTAGCAGGTAAATTCCTAGCAGCAGAATTTCTGGGACTAAGATAAATATATCATCAGAGTCTAAAAAGATAGATAAAGCCGAATTCCCCTCAAAGGCTGGGGTTGCTATACTGCCATCCACATCGTGGAGAATAAACCTTTCCAAGCACAGAGCCCAACATTTCCCTTGTCGCCAATCTAGGCTAGCTTGCACCTTGGATATAAGGTCACACCTTTTCTAAACGTTTACCGTAAAACACAGCCTGTTAATGTCCTTTACCTATCTCTCTACTGAACAGGTGATCTTTTTCTTTTTTTTTCTTTCTATTTTTTTTTTTTTTTTTTTTTTTTTTTTGGATTTTCGAGACAGGATTTCTCTGTAGCTTTTTTTGGTTCCTGTCCTGGATTAAAGGCGTGCGCCACCACCACCCGGCCTCTTTATTGAGTTGAATGAGAACATTATAAATTAAGGAAACGTCCACTTTTTTGATTTATAGGATTTATTCCTATCCATCTCTTATTTTTTCAGAGGCATTGGACAGAATTTAATCTGGCATAAACTAGACATTTTTTTTATAGGTTATGGTGAGGAAATTGTGTTGGTACACATTTATCTAAATGTCTTCTAACTTACCTGCTTCTGCCATTGGTTTTAACAACATGGGTGCCATTTTGCGCCCACACTGTGAGTGTCTCAGGCCACCACATAACTGTGGCCTGTTTCTCTCCTGATGTGAGGCGCCACTTTGTCCTGTGCACAGTTACATGCACAGAATGTGCACTGGCCCTGCTGGTCTCTTACCAGCACCACACCACTTCCGTTTCTGTAACTATAGGTGTTAATATCTGGTTTGCAATAATGTTTTCTGAAGTCCTTTATAAAAAGTCATAACATTTTTTAAAAAGGAAGTTAAAGATTAACTGGGGCTTTGATTATAATTACATAAATCTATAAAACTAGGTATCCCACCCAAATGTATAATTTGGAAGTCCCCTCATCTGAAACACAGATGTTCAAATCTTAAAATTTTGAGAATTTTAAGCATGAGGTTAGTTGAGAAAAGGGTTCTCAGAAGCAAGATATATCTAACTATTCTAGTGTCTATTATTTTAAAGAGTATCTTTTTATTTTTTAAAAGGCATGTCAGATACCTTGGAGCTGAAGTTACAGGCAGTTTTGAGCTGGCTAATGTGGGTATGGGGAATTGAACTCAGGTCCTCTGCAAGAAACAGTATGTGCTCTTAACCACTGAGCCATTGTTCCAATCTCTAGTAGTAGTCATAATTATACTATTTCTTTCTTTCATCTCTCTTTTTTTTTTTTTTTTTTTTCGAGAAAGGGTTTCTCTGTAGCTTTGGAGCCTGTCCTGGAACTCCCTTGGTAGACCAGGCTGGCCTCGAACTCACAGAGATCCGCCTGTCTCTGCCTCCCAAGTGCTGGGATTACAGGCGTGCGCCACCACCGCCCAGCTTCTTTGGTTTTTTTGAAACAGGGTTTCTCTCTAGCTTTGGAGCCTGTCCTAGAACTCACTATGTAGACCAGGTTGGCCTTGAACTCAAGAGAGCCTGCCTCTGCCTCCTGGCAAACACTACCACTGCCCAGCCATGAATTTCTTTCATACTTCTGTGAATGGAACCTTTTTCTCATTTTAAGAGATTTCATTTTGCCCATTTATTATTTAAGTAGGTTATTGAACTTATTTTTATTTGTTTTTTGGGACAAGATCTCAATATATAAAGCTTGGCTGGCCTGGAACTTGCTATATAGACCAGGCTGATTTCAAATTCATAGATATCTACCCGCCTCTGCCTCAAAAGTGCTGGGATTAAATGTGTGTGCCACTAACCCCAACTTTTATTCACCTTTAAATTTTTTTTCAGTACTGGTGTTGAACCCAGGGCTTGCTCTACCAACGATCTGAGCTCATTTAGAAAGTTTCCCCATGACAGAATCAGTTTTAGAGCCTTTGAGGTTCCCTCCTCTCAGAAAACTTTAGCTTGTGTCAAGTTGACATAAAACTCCCCAGCACAAAGTGTCACCTTCTCCCAAGAGCTTTAAAGCAGTGATCCCAGGCTTGCCCCGACTTCACATTCTTCCTGCCTCAGCCCCCTTGAGTACTGGGTTACATCAAAGCATGACTGGACCCAGCATTTTCTTTCTCCAAGATGTAATACACATTCTCCAGGCTGGCTTAAACCTGAGATTCTCCTACCTTAACCTCTTTAGAAGCTGGGGTTAAGTTACCCTCTATGAGATTTAAGAATTTGTGGTCACCTCTTACCTCACCCTGATTTGATTCGAGGGTTTGTACCTGGTCTTGTGAGTGTTTGGTTGATGCCTCTGGTAGGTCTGCTGTTTTCTGGGGTAGTGGATCTGGGGGACAGAGGAGGTGTGTGTGTGTGTGGGGGGGGTGGCTGAGCAGAGGGAGGGGATGCTGCAGTAGGGATGTGTGGTACGAGAGAATAATAAATGAAAAAAATTAAAAAAAAGTTTCCCCATGATTCTATGAGGCTCTCATTACATTCTTAGTAGGCAGCACTTGCTTTATTTCTTCCAGATCTGTCATACTCAGTTTTCCATCATCTATCATCTGCACGATGAGAACAGGAGGTGTCGGTAGTGTCACGTGGCTTTTACAGCCCGACAAGACTGCTGCTGTCCTTTCACTAAGTACTGCATGCTCATGGAGATGCTCATCCATCAGCTTTGGCTGTTGTTGTTAGAAAGTGCCTTCCATTAAGAGACTTTTCCACACATATTACTTATGCACACAGACGCCGAATGCCTCTAGAGGTCAGAGGACATCCTGTGGGGACCAGATTTCTCTTTCTGCCATCTGGGTTCTGGGACTCAGACGGTCAGGTTTAGAAGCAAGCGCCTCTACCTGACAATCCCATTTTTAACTATTAATGTTTAAAAAAGGAGAAACCATTTTTTTCAGCATTTGTTATAGGTCTTTACATTTCTTAAATCAAGCTTTGTGTTTAAACTTCCCAAGGGTGATATTATTTAGGGGGGCAAAGAAGGACTTTGCTAGAAGGTAAAAAGCACTTCTTCATTTCTGGAAGCAGTGGCCATATACAGCTGTGGCTGTGGCCTGGACTTAGGTGCTGGGCCCTAGGCTGTTAGGGAGATACAGAACAGAGCACCCATGGCCATTTCTTTCCCTGGTCAGTTAGAAATCCCTTCCTTGCTTGTTCATCTCACTGAGTGGGCCCTGAAGAGGGTCAGGAGCGAGGAGGGGACAGAAGCCCTTCACTGTGCAGGGAAGAGGCACGATGGAGACCAAGGCACAGCAGTGGGAGGGGCCGAGGGGCATCTGCTGAAGAGGGACACATCGTCATCACCGTCACCCTCTGGTCTCTGTGGCTTACCCTGCGGGGGAGCTTTGTGTATCGGACATAATCCTCCAGGAACAGAAGGGCACCCACAGCATCTGCAGGCATTTCAGGCATCTTCTGGCTGTAAAAGAAGTCTGGGTCAGTCAGCTGCTTTGTATGTTAACAGGCCCTTACTTGACTAACGAGCAGCATGCCAAATCTCTAACAAACCCATAGGGCACCCCTTGATTCCTATGAAATAATTATCCTACTCTTATTTAGGAATCAACCTCGCAGAGAACAACCTAGCCATGAGCTGGTGCAATGGATCAGTGGGTAAAAGCACCTGCCATCAAGTGTGATGATGGCTTGAGTTCCATCCCCAGAATCCACCTGAGGAAGAGAACTGGCTCCCTGAAGGTTGTCTTCTGACCTCCACATGCACACACATAAATAAATGGATTAAATAAAAAAATCCAAACCCTAACCTTGTCGCAGGCTTACAGAATGGTCTTGTAGTTCACACCCATCTCCACGTCTTTCGCACTCCGTGACTCAATGCCTGCCGGGCTCCCGTACTTTCCCATCCTCTAATCTTTTAGCCACATTGTTTGCGCACTCATTTGAAAGTAAATGACTAGCCAGGACAATTCCATCCACTCTGGAGGCTGTTGCAGGAGAACTGTACACTTAACAACTACCTGGGCTATAGACTAAATCCAGGGACAGGTTGGGGAACAGTGAGACAATGTCTCCAGAGTAAAAGGAGGACAGAGTGTGGCCTAGCTTTAGAGTGCTTGCCTGCACATATGAGATCCTAGCATAGCAGAACAGAAACAGA
The DNA here is from genome assembly GCF_018167655.1 of Microtus oregoni. Taxonomy (NCBI): domain Eukaryota; kingdom Metazoa; phylum Chordata; class Mammalia; order Rodentia; family Cricetidae; genus Microtus; species Microtus oregoni. Next base: position 31,472,635 of record NW_024543081.1, on the reverse strand, counting down.
TGGTAATCTGTTAACTTTACACTGTAACAAGACAGAAATGTTTGAGCTAGGCTGACCCTTTCAGGCAGCAGAGAAGGAAGCTCAGGTTGCAGGAGCCTAAAGCCATGGCTTTCATTTTTTCCTAGCCTAGAAAATCCCCTGAAGAGAAAGGAGCAAAGAACTAGAAGAAATTGAAGGTTTGTATGTCTTGCTATACAAGGCCTTTTCCCTGGCCTTGACACTGAGGAAGCACTCCTCTTTAGTGTGGGAATCCATGTCTTGGTGATCACTGAGGTGTCTGATTCCCCTTTGAGTGAGTGGGGCCATATTTGAATGGTGCTCACACTGAGGAATACGACTCCCCTTTGGTGACTGGATCCATGTCTTGGTGACGGTCACACTGAGAAGTTGAGTAGGGCCGTGTCTTAGTGGTGCTCCAGCAGGAGTGCAGGGCTTGCTGGGCTCTGAGCTGAAGCCAACATGGCAGAGTCACAGGTCTGCACTTTCTTTCTAATAGAAAGAAATCTGATAATGTCTACTAATCTCCATCAGGATCCAGTTTTACAATGTCCCTGCCAGTACAACTATGGAAAATTCCATGGCAGGGTGGCCAAGGATAAGCACTGGAGGTGACTGCCAGACATGGGGAGGTGCCCTGACTTGTTCATAGAGGAGAAGCAGCTACTCCCTGTCTGCCAGGACAGCAATGAGAGGGATTTGTCACGGGAGGTTGGTGACACTAAAGCCCACTGTTTCTGATTGGTCCTCTGTACCTTGTGCACTGCTCCATTGTGGAGCGAATAAACTGGCCTGTCAGGGCCAGGAACTGCTCGGTGTACCGGGAATGAAACTGCTTCAGCAGAGTGAGCAGTCCCAGGACGAGCGGTGGCCAGTCCACGGGGTCAGCAGGTTTCCGGCAGACCATTCCTATGAGGAAGAAAGACACAATGCCCATTGAGCGCCTTGCTTCTGACAATGTTCGCCAAATAGCAGCCCTCATCAATGTCACCATGGCTGGCAAGGGATTATTTTGAGGAAACAGTAATTCTGGGCTACCTCTTAAACTAGTTGTGAGGTTCGTGGAACATCCTAATGTCTGAAGGGTTTAATTTTTATCATCACTGTTTATTTTTTTTAATTTATTTATTTATTAAGGATTTCTGCCTCCTCCCCGCAACCGCTTCCCATTTCCCTCCCCCTCCCCCGATCAAGTCCCCCTCCCTCATCTGCTCGAAGAGCAATCAGGGTTCCCTGACCTGTGGGAAGCCCAAGGACTGCCCACCTCTATCCAGGTCTCCTAAGGTGAGCATCCAAAGTGCCTAGGCTCATCACTGTTTATTTTGTTCTACACTATTAATGCCCTCTGTGGTAGAGACTTGAGATGTACATTCATGTGAATGAGAATACAAAACTCACCTTAACTTGACTAGAGCTAATGGCAGCATGGCATTCTAGATACCCAGAAGCACCTTACTAAGTAAAATCAGTTAAAATTCTGTTTAAAATGTTTTTAAAAAACAATATTGAGGGGCTGGAGAGATGGCTCAGAGGTTAAGAGCATTGCCTGCTCTTCCAAAGGTCCTGAGTTCAATTCCCAGCAACCACGTGGTGGCTCACAACCATCTGTAATGGGGTCTGGTGCCCTCTTATGGCCTGCAGGCATACACAGAGACAGAATATTGTATACATAATAAATAAATAAAAAAATATTTAAAAAAAAACAATATTGAGCATAAAGATAAGAAATGAATCTGCTCAAGTCAAGACAGTGGAAGAAAGAAGACGGGGGTGGCCTGGATGCCACTGCCTGGCTTTCTCACTGGGGACTTCTGCTGCCGGGATGGCTATGCTAAGCGGGAGAGTTTAGGGCCTTCACAGGGAAAAATGGAGATGTTAGAAGACGCACACCGCCTGCCTTCAAAGCTATAAAGTTACACTCAACAGTACGGGCATGAAGACAGACTTATCATTGCATCAGGACAGAGGCCTGAAACAGTCTGACCTTCAGACAATCCATTGACTTTCCACAAATATAACCAACAAGTTACTGGAGAAAGAGAAATTTTGTCAAAACATGATACTAAATTGGATAGCCTCACAAAGGGGCTGAGGATGGTGAACCTGATCCCACCTTACACCAGATGCAAACAATAACTTGGGTGGTTCATAAGTCTTAGCGTGAGAGATTAAACTACAGTTACTAAAAAATGAACGGTAAACCAAAGTCTGTGAGGGAATATTCAATAGTTACAGGGACCGCTGAATATTCAATAATCACAGGGACCGGTGAAAGACGAGCATTTCTCAGTCTGGAGACGAAGCTTCCCATTAACAGGGATGGTCGTTAGCTGGTTTGCCCAATGTGAGCAGAAGGGATCAGCACCTGTGAGCACTTGGCGGGAAGAGGCCAAGTTGGAATCCAATCAACACGGTGCCCTCCCTTATGCAGCAATTACTGACCAAAGGCACTGTGCCTGGCAGCAGGTAGAACAGGAACTGGCAGAGGAACAATGCCTAGGACCAGTGAATGTTTCTGAATGAGAGGATTAAAAAACCCAGAGACTCCACAGTTTACTTTAAAAACATTTTAGAACCTAGGACAGAAAACAAGGAAGAGATACAGTTTAAAGTATTTAAGAAAACAGTAATACAGATTTGTGGAAATGTCCTTACAGTGCCAGTGACTGAAAGGCTGTAGTGCTAGGCTCTGAGAGCACTTTTTTTTTTTAAATATTTATTTATTTATTATGTATACAATATTCTGTCAGTGTGTATGCCTGCAGGCCAGAAGACCCCATTACAGATGGTTGTGAGCCACCATGTGGTTGCTGGGAATTGAACTCAGGACCCTTGGAAGAGCAGGCAATGCTCTTAACCTCTGAGCCATCTCTCCAGCCCCCCTGAGAGCACTTTTTAAACCAACTAGACACGCAGTGGATTAAAAAATTCCACTTGGTCAGATGCAAAGTCTGGAGACAGAGGAAGGACCTGGGAATCTCCTGGGTAATTATAGCAATGCTCACAGTAAACTGATCAACAACAAAAAAATCAGTTATATTACCAGCCGGGACACCTATAGCAGAAGCCTTGGGTATGTACTATCTGTAGCAAACATTCTCACATGTAACCATGTGTACATTGTAGTCTGAGATACTCACTTATTCTGGTAGCCAGCAGCACATGGATACTCACAGGAACAAACATGAACATAAAGAAATTTCTTTCACACCATAATCAGCTACTCATGCATTGAATGAGGAGACCCAAGTAAAGAAGTTGCACATCTGTAAGAGGCGGGCGTGCTCAGCTGGCTTGGAACCCACTGTGCACATCCCATCAACGGTATTACGTGGCAGCGGCACAATGGCACTGTCTTATCCATGTGCACTTGGTTACGAAAGCCTGATGTCTGACGTGGCATTATATTCAGAACGCTGTCCTCACACACTCATCTACTGCTTGTTTATTACAAAGCAAAACCTTGGCATCATACCTAGATTTTTGTTATACTGAAGCTTTGGCAACTGAGCAATCAAGAAGAGAAAGTTGACGATCGGGAAGTAGGGTAAGCGCTTCGTTGTTATGTAAATCTGGAAGAGAAAGACAGAAAGATGGACGGTTTCTTCATATTACAGAGTATCACAGAACACGTTTCAAGCAAAAAGCTCTGCTGTCTGTCTGTTTGCTCTTCTGACGGCCTCCCATAGGAGGAGTTCCATCATTTGCTGCCTCTGGAGATTTACTTCCTAAGGCCACAGGTAAATACAGGCACCTACATGCTTTACTCCTTTCCTTACAGACTGGAGTTCCTCTTCCAATCCTATTATTATCACTTCTAAAAGGAGGGGCAAGAGGTGACGAGTAAGGATGATAGGGACAGCAAAATCAAGAGCAGTGAAGGTGTGGGGCTGGAAAGATGGCTCAGCTAATGGGGACTCTTCAGAGGACTCAGGTTCAGTTTCCAGCACTAACATAGTAGCACACAACTGTCCTTAACTCCAGTTCCCGGGGATCTGACATCATCTTCTGGTCTCCTTGGGCATCAGGCAGACACCCGGTGCACTTACACACAAGTGGGCAAATCTTTAAAAAGAAAGAGTAGTGAAGAGACGTAGGGCAAGGGAGGGAGCCTGAAACAAAAGGAAGAGGGAAAAGATCCAGGCAGCAGAGAGCAGAAAGCAACAGCAGACGCTGAGGAAGAAAGCAAAGCCTCCTTTGTCATATGCTTCCCACAGGCAGTCTCCCCCGCAGTGAACATGGCAGAAAAGTCAGGGCAGAAAAGTCAGGGCAGACAAAGCCATGCCACCCCTCAGCAGGCCTCCAGTCCACAGAAGACAGGGCAGCACCCTGGTTCAGAGCCCAGGCTCTTTCACTGGCCAGCTCCCCCATTAGTGCAGAGGCCCAGGGTAGCCCTTGATCTCCGCAAGCCTCAGGCCCCTCACTAAGGCTGGCCTGTTTCCCGGGGCTGCTCCACAAATCACTCTGATGTCAATCACCCTTTACGTTCATCATCAGTGGTTTATTTTGTGACAGGGTTTTATTATTATGATTTAAAATCGAAAGTAACCAGGGTAGCCCTCTAAAATGGACATGTTTCTGCATCAACACATATAAACACTCAAACATAGGAAATACATCGCAAGTGCAGGCACCGCCATATGAGATCTAGCACTGACTCATGAGAGACCCTGCATCTCTCAATGGGTTCTGGAGCTCAGAGTTGAGAACAGAGAAGCTTGGCATTTGTAACTGGAGTTCCCGCTGGTCACCATGGGGAAGCATTTGCAAGCAAGACAGAGCAGTGTGGCTGTTCCAACTCCAGCTGAACCCACACTGATACTGCATTTACTCTTCCAGAACCCTGACCAGTACCAGTCTCACAGGCAGGGAGGTGACATCATTTAAAAAAGGCTGGAAAATGACAGCATGGGGTTCCGGAGGCTGAATGCAGGTTTCTGGAACATTTTCACAGAGATTTGTCACCTTTTGTATTACACAGTCCTGTACCCACCCCCCCCATTCAATTTCATATTTAGTCATTAACCTTATTCAGTGGGTTATGAATGCCAGCTGCCTCCAGATAGGCTGTGATTTCATATAAGAGTGTGTTATCTTCTTTGGGGTAGGGAAGCGAAGGGTCCCGATAGTGGGCTTCAATGTCAGCCAAGAGAGCCCTAAAGGGGGAGAGAAACAGCAATAAACATGAGCGGTCGGTCAGCTGAGTTTATACATCTGTCCCCGAGTCTTGTCCTTAGGACTCCCGATCCACAAGCCTGTGACTATGACCTAGAATCACTGTATCTCTTGGAGTCAAGTTAAATCAAGTGCTTTCACTACAGATTACAAAAGAAAAAAAAGTGTGTGTGTCTGTGTGCGCCCATGGAGGCCGGATGAGGGCCTCTGATTCCTTGGAGCTGGAGTCACAGGTGGCTGTCAGCTGTGCAACAGGGTGCTGGGAACCAAACACTGGTCTTCTGAAAGAGAAGCCAGTGCTCTTAACTGCGGAACCATCTCTGCAGTCCCTCCTTGGCCAAAATGGGCCAAACTGTTTCTAAGAACTATTTTGTTAGCAGAGCTGACGTTGGGATGGAGAAGCCTGGATTGTTTATCTGTGCATAAAGAAAGGAGGAGAACAGCAGTCGTAAGGGAGGGTATGTGTGCACCCAGGATGTATTGGTCTGTTCTTCCCTGCACTCTGGGTAACTGCTGCTTAGCTCCTTGGAGTCCACCTCTTGTCGATTCTGTTAACAACAGTTTTTTAAGCTGGGACACGGGTCTAGCAGTGCTACTGTATGTTATGTGAGCAACACACGTGAAAAACCCAGAGACCTTACACGAACAGGATGTGAAGTGGGTGCTCGGGGGTGGACAGTGCGAGCCCACACGCTGCTGCCTCAGACCCCGGCACTTACTTATTGAGGTTGTCCAGAGCAGCAGCCAGATGTCTGGAGTCAAATCGACACGAGGAATGTAGCTCATTGGCAATCTGCTGTCTCAGGATCTGCATCTGTCCAACCTGAGAACCAGTGACAGAATGCAGAAGTGTCACGCAGGGTACCTGAGAGTCGTCACTAGCCTGCACACAGAGCTGGAGCGGCTCCGAGGGATGTGCCTTTGGCAGTCACCAGTCCGCTACACTGTCTCCAAGGCAGCCATAGCAGCGCCTCCTCCAAATGCCTCTGGTTGTTCTCTGTCACCAGAGAGCCACACTGCAGCTTCATATGATAAAGCTTTCCTAGCACCATGGAGAAGTCCAGGCCAGTGGCTTCACTGTGCTCTTGCTGGAGTCTAAAAAAAGCTAGTGGTCATCTAAATAGTTAATTGGTTCATTTGTCTTTATTCCTCATTTGCAAAGACACAGTGTTTTATTCATAGCATATGGATAATTTATGCTCCCAAAGATCCCCGCTTCTGAACATTGAGGTAGCCAGGAGGGAAAGGAACAATTGCTCTGCTGTAATGCTGTGAGGACCACAGGCTTCAGATGACAGACCAGAGCGTTCTATAAACTTGAGCAAGTGGGAAGCTATGGGTCCATGAAGAGCCCAGTGGGTGGTAGCTCCAGAGAGAAGGATAAAGGAATGAATGGCGTGAGACATAACAAGAATCTGCAGAAGTTCTGTTTCAGCCATGAAAGGAATAGATTTCCATCAACATGAAGTCGTAGGAAAATAGTAATTTACAAAACAGTGTTAGTTATTCCTGCCCCCCCCCCCATACTTTCTTTACATAGTATTGACTAGCCTGTTTCCCATAGCATACCTTCATTATGGCTTCCAGGTAAGCGGTCCAAATCTTCTGTGTTTTAGTGATGGCGGAAAGATAAACTTTACTGGAATTTGCTGAAAGTTAAAATACAGTCTGAGTTCAGTAAATCCAGAAAGGTTGGTTATAATAATACAGCGTCATTTCTGCCTTGGAGAATCTCAGGACACTTACCTACAATGCTTTTTAGGGGGCTGACAGCATTCATAAGTGTTTTTAAAGTATCTTGAACAGTTCTATCTTTCAGGATAATTTTCTGAAACATACTGAGGAAATTCTACAAACAAGAAGCCATGTTTAAAATCCAAATATAACAACCCCAAACTCCAGTTAATTCAGAAGCTGTATAGAACATCGTCTACCTCAGTACAGACAACCTCTAAATGGAAAGGAAGCATACCCAGGTTCCTCCTAGGAGCAGAGGCTGTAAGGAGGAGATAAAGTTTCCAGCACAACTCTCTCTTTCCCAAACTGAAATTAACTAAAGCAGTCTACCCCTAGAATGGCAATGCTGACCAAAGAAGTTCCTGTCTACCTAGTAAAGTCAGCCAGGCCTCACATCAGGGTGAGAAATCACGGAGGACACTGAGTTTAATTTGTCAGGTGAGACCTGTTGTTATGCTTCCCAGGCAGAAACCAGACATGCAGGTCTGTAACAGGCAGTCTTTGTCTTCTTGGCAAAGTGTAAAGTGTGTCTGGATGCTTCCAGAGAAGTTTAATGTCAAAGGGAAGACTCAGGCCAAACAGGGGCAACACCATTCCATAAGCTGGGGTCCAAGTCTGAATTAAGGGCAGAAAGTGGACCAAGCATTGACATCCATCTCTGCTTCCTGATACAGGAGCAGTGTGACCACAGTAGAAGACATTCTGGAAGCCAGGCCTTCCCCTCCACGATGGACCAGACTCTCAAACTGTGAGCCAAAATACAGCCTTCTGTCCTTAAGTTGCTTGTCAGATATTTTCCCACGGCCACAAGAGAAGCAGCTGACATGGGGCTCCTGGCTCACCTGTAATTCTTTCACAATCATGAAGCACAGCAGTCGGTCCAATCCATTCAGGCCAAAAGTCCCCAAGGTGTTCTGGATTTCTGAGAAGAGCCGACTGCTGGTGACCTCCTGACGAGTCTTCATGTCATACCAAGTGTTCAGCTGGTCTATGTAGCATGTCATTCTAAAACAAAGGTACAACCAAAGTCCTAGCTCAGACGTGTGGGACAGGAGCTAGGGTATCACAAGCCAGGGCACAGGCTGCATGCCTTCGGTTGTTTTACAGTCTACTATACTATACTATACTATACTCTACTCTACTATACTATACCAGCCCTGCCTCGACCTCCTGAGTGCTGGGGTTGCAGTATGAGCCAGCATTACTGGTTAGGACTTGTGTTTGGTGTTTCCTCACTTCTGTCCAGGTAATCAGTCTTGTCTGCCTGATGGTTGCCTGATGTCACAGAAGGTAAAGCTCAGCTAGGTCTCCCTTCCCCACTGTATGCTTCCTTGGTTTCATTTATTTCCACTCGGCTGAGCTACTCCTGGGAACCATGCTGAGAAGACAAAGTTAAGTTCAGTTGCCGGGCTGGAGGACTCTAGTTCCCAGCTACCCTTTTATAGGATGCTTCTTAAAATTTCCAGAGACTGAGGACAGATGAGAATCTAGTGTCAATCCCACTGGTAAAGAAGAAACTTAGGATCTTTGACGGTGACATCTGAGTGATGGAGGAAGGTCATTGGCTAATAAAGGAACTGCCTTGGCCCATTTTATTGGTTAGAAGATAGGTGGGTGGAGTAAACAGAACAGGATACTGGGAGGAAGAGGAAGTGAGCTCAGAGTCTCGACAGCTCTCCTCTCCGGAGCAGACGCCTCAGCAGAGACGCCATGCCCTGCTCCCTGGCAGACACACGCGATGAAGGTCCGACCCAGGATGGACATAGGCTAGAATCTTCCCGGTAAGCGCACCTTGGGGTGCTACACACAGATGATTAGAAATGGGCTAAATTAATATGTGAGAATTAGCCTAGAAGAGAATGGGCCAAGCAGTGTTTAAAAGAATACAGTGTCCGTGTAACTATTTCGGGGCATAGGCTAGCCGGGCAGGCGGCTGGGGTGTTGGGGACGCAGCCCCGCTGCCCCTTTTTACTACATCTGAGGGGGAAGATTAAGCTGTGTCCTTCCTTCCCAGCTCACTAAATGGTCGATGCCCATCTTCTTGGAACCCCTCATTGATTCTCTTTAGTCTTGGGAACACAGTACAATGACGACAGTGGCAGAAACCCAACATCATCTACTGAGCACTCAAGTTATCCTATGTCACCCTCATAAGCTCTGTGAAATACAAGCCAGTTAACCCCTGACTTAAAGGGGGAGATGGCAGAGGGCAAGGTAGGCCTGATTGCAAGATTATATCATTTCAAAGCTTTGGGTCTCAATCATGGAGGAGGGGCCTCGAGTGACTAGTAGGGCCTGCAGAAGGAACAGATGTCCAAAGTCCACTCCTGGATAATCTGATTCAGCAGGAAAGGGGTGTAGTCCCAGAGTCTACAGTTCCAACAAACTTTACACATGTTGGTCTCCTGTTATAAACACCACCAGCCACACACATGCTGGCACTTTGGATGTGACATCTGAGAGGACCCTGGTTCTGATAATGAATCCCCAGTCACATCTAATCTCCCCTGAAAGTGTGAGCAGGGTGCCAGGCAGGGCAGTTTCTAGAAGGGCTCGGTAATTTAAGCCACAGACACAAAGGACTGTTTCTTCTCTTGTTTGTGGCAGAAAAAAATCGGCTAAAAATCTCAAAAGGTTTACCAACAGTTTACCGACTTTCACAAATCTTGAGACGAAATAGTGCCAGACTAGAGGACAGTATGGAGTGCTGGAAGAATGCACACACATTCAACAGGACACAGGTGGGCGGGGAGAGAAAGAGGCAAGTCTATCTATTGTGGTCCTCTGTGAGCGCGTGCACACAACTGAGCCACAAGACATGAGCCCGCTCTTTCCTCAGCTGGTCTTAGTGTACTGCTTCACCTGAGGCTCAAAGGGAGAGTCAATGGGTTTAGCTGGATTTACTAAGAGGGCCCACGGTATCCACCAGATATTCTCAGGAATAGATTTAATTACGTGAGATTTTCACCCAGTCATGCTGAAGTTACATGGACCCATGTGACTAGGGTGGACCCATTGGACATAGTGTGACCTTGACTCACAGTCCTTTGGGAACAGAAACTTGGCATGGTCTAGCACACTGTCTGCCAACTGTGTTATGCTGGGCAGGAGAGTAAGCTTTTGTGTCTGGATTTCTTCATTTTTGAAGAGGTAAGAGCAACAATGCCTACCTCTCGAGATTATTACAAGGAGTAAGTATATAGCTGTGGGTGGCATGCTGATTGGTCACTGGACAGTATTCGGGTCCTTGGCTTAGACATAAGCATGCCATCTTTAATGGTCAGGATGAGCTGACAAGTACAAGACTAGGCACAAGGGAGCACACTTCAGTGACACAGGCTCACATGTCTTGTGGCCTGAAGCTCAGCCATACTCAGAAATCCTTACTTTGGGTCTGTGATCCTCAAGATTTCTCTGCAGAGACGACCGATAAATGTTATGGACTCATCCACGGGCGCGAACTTGGGTATTGGAATGTGAGTGGACTGGTACATACTCTGCCAGTCTTGAATCTGGAACACAAAACCATAAATGCCTACTTCAGCTCTGACAGTGTAACTCACTAATCTCACAAGCACTGCATGAACAATAACAAATGTTGCTTGGTTTTGAAGAGAAAATTTTAAATCAACAGCAAAGTCCCAAAGGCTACACAGAACAGCAAACCAGAGAAGAAACAACTGTTAAAAGGGGCTGGAGATGCAGCCCAGCTGGCAGAGTACCTGCCTAGCATGAGCAATGCCCTGGGTGCCATCCACAGTGCCACCAACCAGGCACAGCAATGCAGGCCCGTAATTCCAGAAGTAGGGAGGTGGAGGCTGGAGAGCAAGTTCAAGGTCATCCTTGGCTGAACAGTGAGTTGGACGCTAGCCTGGGCTGCAGGAAAGTGAGAGATAAGGAGAGTCGGGAGAGACTTGGTCTTTTTGGTCTTACGAGTAGAGACGGACAGTGTAATCTGCAAAATCTAAACTAGCATTAGCTTAAATAATCTTTGGACAGTGTCACCTGCATGTGTCAGTGCCTTGTCTGTCTAAAGCAGCGGCAGTGGAGTTTGGTGCTATTCTGAGGTTCATGAAAAAAAAGAAAAGAAAATAGAAAAGCAATCCACTTTTCAAAGAAGATATACACACATGGCCAATAAACACGTGAAGATACTAGACAGCCATTAGGGAAGCATGCATCAATAAAAGTCACCTTCATGCCCCACGAGGTCAGTGGAAGTTAGGGAGTGGATAGCAGCAAGTGCTGGAACCTGAGGAAACAGAAACCCGTGCATGGCCTGGGGGACGTGGGATGGCAGCGCTGCTATGGGAGGGCTCTGGGGGGCCCTGCTCAAGCCAACAGCATCACAAAGTCCGGAGGTCCTGCACCTCGCATCTCAACCTGCTGGCTTCTAACAAGCAGAGCAGCAGCTGCTATAGCCACTTGGCAACCCATGCTTTCTCTGTGGCACAGAAAGCTCTGCGAGGCCAGGTCCCATGTCAACTCTCCTTTTATCCTGAAGTCTCCTGAAGGTGCTCTGTGGGACTTCAGTACTGACTTTCAGTAAAACTATTAGACAAAACAACAACCAAAAACTTTCTTGTTGGGATTCCTGAAACTTGGAGTGTGTATCTTAAATATGAGAAATAATGAATATAGTCAAGAATTGAAAAAAAACTTGTTAAATACCTTTGTTCTTAAGAAGTTATTACATTCTTGCTCCACGTTATAATTTATAATACGAGAGACTTCCTCCTGCCAAATCTTCAGACCATAGATGCTGACATAGTCCTGTATGTACTCAAAAGAACGATGGAACCCATCCATGGTGGCTCCCAGATCTTTCAGCTTGGGCATCAACTCACTTGGCTATGCAGAAGGACAGGAAAACTGTCAATGGGAGCAAACTGTCAAGACTAACACCTACATTAGACTTAAATGACACACTAAGGGACCTTAGTGGTGGTTTCAGACACAGTCACAGCTTTAGAATACTTCCTTCTGCAGCTAGGCTGACTGACAGTACGTTAGACCCTCAGCCAAGGACAGACTACACTCATCTTGGAAGAAAGCATCATAGGGAGGACATAAAGATGAACACTGATAATCACATCTCATACTCTACACATAATACTTAAGGTGAATTCACTGAAGGGAAACATATCTTATGTAAACATTTCAGGATTATTAATTTTTCTCATTAGAAAAATTACAATACTTTAAAATAGATAATGCAAACTTTAAAAAAAAACCCAGTCTTTATAGTTTCTACCTGATTTATGGTAAACGAGGTCTTTGACAATAAGTAATTCTGAGTCATAACTCTCAGTTCAGTTTTTAAATGCAAAATGAGCAGGGGGAGACAGCGTTGCTTTTCAAGGGGTTTCCTTATGAGTGGATTATAGAAGGATCAAAGAACATGTCAGTTGTTTGCACCCCATGTCACATACTGGAAATGCAGGGGAGGGAAGGGCCTATCTAGTTCGGTGTTCTGGTGCGCACTGTGAGCTGAATGACAGATCCACCGTACCTTGGCCCGAGGGTTGAATATCAGTCCCCTGTGGAGGGCGAAAGCTACTCGCTTAACTAGCTCTTTCCTTATTCCATCTTCCAGCAATTGCTTGGGATCCACCTAAATGCAAATCAGAGTCATTCAATGCAGTCAGGAAAATGCAAGTCAGGAAAACAGAGCAGAGGGCTAGGAGAATCTGCAACACAGCATTTTCTTACCTCTTCTCTAAATGATTTAGATTTTTAAATTTCTGCCCCTATTTCATTTTTCTGGGGGGTGGACTGAATTATTTATTAATCCTGTTGCCTCCACAGGGCTCTTTTCATCTCAGGAAGTTTTATGATAATTTTACAACATATTAAAAAGATAGCACATATGGACAATTTTTAATTGCTCCACGATTAATTTAACTTCGTTAAATGCAAAGTGTCTTTCTGTACAGCCAGCAGGAGAGGGTGACAAGAAATTCCAAGTTCAAGTCACAGTTTGTCCTGAACTCTGAACAATCAGGATCATAATGCTCTCTTCCTCCAACAAATGAGTAAGAACAAAACTGCTGAGTGGCACAACGGCACGGTCACATTCCTTCCTGTTCCACATGGAATTCCCAGAAAATCAAACAAATAGTCATGGGCCCCACAGAGCAGCAGCATGGCTGTTACCTTTATGATGCCCACCAGGGTTGTTTTCATCATCAAGATGCCCTCGGTAAAGATGGAGATGGCATGAGTAAGCTTGGCAACCTTCAGCAGAGAGAAAGGGGAGATGAAGGACTTCACGGGAAAGAACCCTCATTGCTATGGTCGACAATCTTGCAAAGGCTACAGGAAATGAATGTGTGGCTGTGTAAGGGACACTGGTGTGCATGCACCCGGGATGGAAGTGAGGCTCTGTGTAGAAGGGAAAGACTGCTGTTGGATATGCTGGGGACAGTCCCCGTCAGCAGTTATTTGTCCTTCTCTGGGCTCTGTGTCTCAGATCTAAACTTCAGGGCTGGCTTCAAGATGAGCTGTAATAACCAGCTGCGTGATTGCATTAAATGCGTTTTCTTTTACAATATTTTCAACTTATGATGGGTTTACTGGGATGTAATCCTAAGTCGAGTACCAAATGCACAAAGGACCATGGATATGAGGAGTCCAGATTGTGCAGCACAGGAAGAACAAGGAAAAGAAAAGAGCTGCACCTCTACAGAGAACACGTGGGTGAACAGGCTCTCGGAGACACTGGTGAAGCATCAAGAGTCAGTGTGAGCACACTAAGAACTGCAAACCATGCTATCACTGAGAGTGTGAGAACACAATCACATGTGATTTATGGCTGGTCCGTGGGATACTCCAGGAGCCACAGGACTGCGATGTTTCATGGTTTGGGCTTTAACTATCAAAAGACAGAAACCAAAGGAATATGGCACCTCGTATCGTGGGCCAAGCTGAGCGTAGTCCCTCAGCTTGTCCTTGTCCAGGCGGGTAGGCACTTCAATGATGTCATGGGTCTGAAGCTTTATGATCTTCAGAAGAGATGTGAACATGCTTTCTGGAATGATCTGCAAAACCTTTGATGAAAAGAAAGCCAAGGAAGAACACAATTGAGTGTCTGCACTATTTTTTCAGCTGATGAATAATGAAGTTGTCAGCAAGAAGGGGACCAGTGAGCAGCATGGCAGTTTGCTCACAGAGATGCTGAGAAACTTAAAAGAACTATCTTCAAAACTGTTACAAAGCACTGGACATGTGGCACATGCCTTTAATCTCGGCACCAGGGAGGCAGGAAAAATCTCTTGTGAGTTCAAGGCCATCCTGGTCTATACAGAAAATCCCAGGCCTGCCAGTGCTACATAGAAAGCTATTGCAAAACAAAACCAAAACACTTGTAGGAAGCACAAGCTCATTTTCTTCTGCCATCAACTGCTAGAGAATACAGAGTTAATCCTCAAAGTGCTCAGGATGATTTATCAAGCACCTGTTACAGACTTTAAAAGACCAATGCTCAAGATGTTGGCAACGTCAGGAAGTTCTCAGCCATGCATGACATAAACTGACTCTGAATTCAGACAAGGCTGGGTCCTTGACCCATCACAGTGAGTGGAGCAAGAACCAATGTTCTCACGAAGACGTGGACTGGGTTCTGCTAAGGGAATGTGAGTTGTGCTCTGCGTGAGCAGCCAGCTCTGACTCTGAAGGGGTGACAAGGCCAAGGGCGTGTGAAAACCAGGGTGACTTCTTAGAGAGCAAAATCACACTTCACATCTACAGTTGCAGTAAATGATTGCTTATTTTTTGGTACTGGAAATTTCTGGGAAGAAACATGGAGGACAGGAAGCACCACCAGTGCACTGTTTCAGTCACCGAAACGCAGCCAGAGGCACTTCTTACCTTCCTCACGTAGGACACCAGTTCTCCCGAGTAATACTGAGACACACTCAGAAGGTCAGGGCTGTTTGCTTGATTAATACGCAGCAGGGGAAGATCAAGGGCAGAGGCAAGCTGTAAGGAAACAACCCACATCTGTTTCTTGCTTCATAAATGCCCTAGAAATCTCTTTCCCAAAAGTGGGATTTCTAATGCAACATTTGAGCTTAGAGGAAAACAAGCAGCAAACCTCAGCAATGCCTCAAATAGTTTCTGACAAAACATTAAACTAAAACAAAACAGCCCGCAGCCATCAGTTACTGTGGCAGGGTTTCTCGCGCTGACCACCGGCAGCAGCTGGGGACGTGGGCGCCATGTCTGTTATCAGGCCCAGCACGGACTGACGCAGCAGTGCTGGGAGCGGGTGCAGGCTCCCTGGAGCTGGAGAGCTGCTACCCCCTGGAGCTCCTTGCAGTCGTGACTCCTTTTCATCCAATAAGCTGTGGTGAGGCCCAGGGCACAACACAGGCCTACAGAGCAAACACTTAGGAGAACGAGCCATAGACTTACTGTAAATCATACATTCTACTTTTACCATTCGTTTTCTTATTTTTTAAAGGTTTTTATTTAATTTTATTTTATGTGCGCTGGTATTTTGTTAGCATTCATGTCTGCATGAGGATATGGGAGCCCCTGAAACTGGAGTTACAGACAGTTGTGAGCTGTTGTGTGGGTGCTGGGAATTGAACCCAGGTCTTCTGGAAGAGCAGCCAACAGTCTTAACCGCGGAACCATCTCTCCAGACTTTTATCATTTATATTAAAGATGAAAGCAAATTTGCATACTCATGAAATGGATGTTTATTTTTACATAAAGAACTAAACCTTGGCTGGATGTTTGATGCTGTAGGACCTATGGCATTTTCTTTCCTTTTTTTTTTTAATTTTATTAACTATGTATACAGTATCCTGCCTGCATGTGTGCCTGACAGCAGAACAGAGCCCTAGATCACATTATATATGGTTATGAGCCGCTATGTGGTTGCTGGGAATTGAACTCAAGACCTCTGGAAGAGTAGTCAGTGCTCTTAACCTCTGAGCCATCTCTCCAGCCCAACCTATGGCATTTTCATAGATGTTTTGAACTATTTCCTAAAGGTTGAAAGCACAGGGGAGAGTATCATACACTGACCAGTGAGGGTAGAGCAAAGCCGAGTCTTCCTTCTGCTGGAAGACAGACGTTGCCATTCCCTGCTTACCTTGAGGAACGTGGCTCTGAGTTTGGTAACCATGGATGGGTTAACCCTTATGCTTTCTTGCATGATGGATGTGAAACTGTAAAGAGGGACACATGATAAGCAGATGGACTCGTGGCCTTCATCACGGGTAAACATCAGTGCGTCCACATTACCTGTCAATTAACTGCCAGGCAAACGAAAGGTCCCCAACGATTTGCATTGTGATCAAGACTTCCTCCTTAATGTTAATGGTTCTGATCATTTGATGGAGAAACTTGCGGGTATCAGCGAGAAACTGGCAAACTTGCAGATTTGATTCTAACTGGTGAAACTCCTGAACCTGCGTTACATGATCCATTTAATTAAAAAAATTCTTCAGTACAACCCTTTCCTTGACTACTTCCAAGAAAGTTCACCATTCGCCAACAATTTCTTGACCAAATTTTTCATTTCACATTAAGCTTCAGAAATCTCTAAGGCAAGTTCTAAGAAAGTACAAGTGTCTAGGATTAGAAAACTCTCCTCCCTGCTCCCATGGTGTGTGTAGACAACCTGACATGCCAGCAGGCTCACCCTCCATTGCAGAAGAAATACATACACCCTGGAGGCCATCTTCTTCCTGAGGATGTTCACACTACTACGATCATAGAGAGTCACAGCACAACCAATGCACTGGTACAGAAAAATACCATGTTTTCAAGGTTTCCTACAGTTCTCAAATTTTCATGTGTCACTCAAGAGGCTTGGGCCACATGCCAAAATAAATAAGGCCAAAAAATACTGAGGTTTATAAAGCTGTTTTTAGTGCTACTATAGATTAGGAAATCCCCAAACAAGCACTCATTTGTAGCTGTTCTGGAGTGAGACGCCCTGAGCTAACGAGGTAGTAGATGGAGTTGCTATTTACTTATAGTGACTATCAGAATAAGCTTAAAGGAATAGAAAAGAAATTTTGTAAGAAAGTATGGAAAGTGGAAAATATTAACTATACTTAATGGATAGAGTATAGCTGATGTTTTAAACAATGGAGCCTGAGGGAGTGTTCGAACATGATTATTTCACATTTTAAATCTATATAATCAGACAGCTAAGCATTTAAGAATTTGAGCTAGAGTCACTTCTTTGGGTATACAGGTATTTTTGAGTATATAAATCATTTCAGAAAATAGACTACTTACAAGGATAATAACATTATATAACAAACTACTTTTATTTTTTGTGTATTTACTTCTAGTATTTCTCTCCCAAAGGTACACAATATTTTACATACCTAAAAGAAGGCATAGAATTACAATTTTGTTTTTATACCTTATGACAATCTCCCCAATAGTCCTAGATTATTTTTATAATTCTGCTTCTAAAAGCATGTATTTATTCAAGTTCAGACTTAACAATTGTTGCTACAGTTCTACTCAGCTGACCAGTCAGTTACTAGCCTAATTTTAGAATATTGAATATAACACTACAAGGGTTACTTCTGATGAAATATCTTCTTAGACATATATATTAATTTATTTTTATTTTATGTGCATTGGTATTTTTCCTGCATGTATGTCTGGATGCCAGATCCCCTGGAACTGAAGTTACAGACAGTTGTGAGCTGCTATGTGGTTGCTAGGAGTTGAACCTGGGTCTTCTGGAAGAGTAGCCATGTGGGTCATAAGGTGTAACTTCTGACCTAAGACATAATTTCAAGATTTAAAAAATTTATTTATGATTGTGTGTGTGTGTGTACACGTGTCTGTGTGTATCCATCCATGTGTGAGCACACACATGTGTGCAGGTACCCACAGAGGTCAGAGGTGTCAGATTCCTGGAGTTGAAGTTGCAGGTAGTTGTGAGCTGCCTGCCATGGGTGCTGGGAATGGAACCTGTGTCCTCTGAAAGAGCAGCATACCCTCCCACCTGCTGAGCCAATTTTCCAGCCCAAGCACTATGCTGAAAAAGACTTTCTTACCTATAGCTGGAATTTTCTTTGGAGCACCAACCAGCTCCCAAATAAAGATACAGAGACTTATTATTAATTATGGATGTTTGGCCTTAGCTTAGGATTTTCCCAGTAGCTCTTTTAACTTGATTTAACGTATTTCTGTTCATCTACATCTTGCTTTGGGGCCTTTATCTTTCTTTCCTTCTCTATGTCCTACTTTTCTATTTCCTCGGGTCTGTCTGTCTGGCCCCTGGCGTCTGCCTGGTGTCTCTCTTTCTTCTTTTCTGAGTCTCAATTCCTCCTCCTTCTTACTCTCCCTACCTGAAAGTCCCACATATACCTACTCCCTTCCTATTGGCCATTCAGCTTTTTATTAGACCAATCAGGTTCTTTAGACAGGAAAGGTAAAACAACAGATCTTTATATAATTAAACAAATGCAACACATCTTTGCATAGTTAAACAAATATTCTGTAACACTTACCTCCTCCAAAGCTTGTATTAGCTGCACAGTCTTTCTGCCTGCAGCAGTAGAATCATCATAATTTAGTGACAGTATTTGTTTTGAGATTTCTCTGAACCAAGCTTGAAGATTTTCTGTTAATACAGAAAAAAGGAAAGCATACTGAAACCCCAAATCCTTGTAGCTTTGAATTGAATTTAACTTTTACGAATATAGTTCTCACAGCTTTTACCAGCTGTGTAACATCACACCCAACAAGTCTCTGACTACCGCCAACAATGTGAAGGGTGTGTACCCTAGCACAGCATACCAGATTGTCTGTGACACTCACCGCTAAGGATTAAAGGCTCACACTTAAGCTGCAAATGCTAAGTGCTAAGGTGCTCATGGGCATGGGAGGGCTCGGGCTGCTGGAAAGAACATGGAGTTACTGTTTTCTGAAGAAGTGAAGGTAGATAAATATTTGGGTTGTCACAAATAAAGGTTATCTATCAAGGTGATGGACAGACATGAGCAGAGGTTTCTGGGCAAGGTGAAGATCAACGTGTCAGAACTGTGAGGTACGAGCAGAAAGTTGTGGGAATTCTGAACAGTTTAAGGGGTGCCATTTGTAACATGACCAGTAGTCAGGGTGGTCTTTTGGGAGAGATTTGTAAAAAAGATTTTCTTATTTATATTTGATGGGTATATGTGTTTGCCTACACATATGTATATGTGCTACATGTGTGCAATGCCTGCAGATGCCAGAAGAGGGCATCAGGACCCATGGAACTGGAGTTATAGGCACTTGAACTGCCACGTGGGTGCTGGGAACCAAGACTGAGTCCTCTACAATAACAGCAAGTGCTCTTAACTGCTCAGACAACTCTGTAACTCTGGGAGAAAATTCATAAGGTTTTTATCTTAAAAAATATGACAAGATGCTATAATTTTTCTATAAGTAAGATTTCCTAAGAGACCCAGGATCATAATCATTAATGTAAAATTTGAGATGTTTCCTTTAAATAACAGCTGGTGACCCCCACTTCTGCCACTAGATGGCAGGTGCTCTGGAAAACACCTGTGATAGTTTGAAAGAAAATGTCCTCTAAAGGGAGTGGCCCTGGTGGGAGTGTGGCCTTGCTGGAGGAATGTGCCATGGGTGGGGGAGGACTCTGAGGTTTCATATGCTCAATCTACACCCAGTGAGACAGACCACTTCTTGTTGCCTGTGGGTGAAGACATAGGAATCTCAACTCCTTCTCCAATGCCATGTCTGTTCAGGCCACCACGTTTCACCATGACAATGATGGACTAAACCTCTGAAACTGTAAGCCAGTCCAAATTAAATGGTTTCCTTTGTTAGAGTTGCCATGGTCATGGTGTCTTTTTATAATTACAGAAACCCTAAAACAACTTATCAAGAATAGAAGATAATAATCTTAGAATCTAGGTCAGTTGTTACTAATAACCTCAGGTGACATGTACTTCTAGAAGATCTCAAGAGGTCTTTGACCTTCATTTCCTTCCCCCAATTTCAAATAAATACACACCTCAATTTTATCTAATATTGGGGTGGAGAGATCATGGCTCTCAACCCTAGCAATGAACCAGTTATAGGAACCCCTGGTTCATATTTCAAAGATATAAAACATGGTGTTTAGAGCATCTTTGGTTGTTGCCCAAGGGAGAACAAGCTAGAAGCAGCACAAGCTAAACTACAGACTGCTGTGAGTACTGCCGTAGGGGACAGAGCACACCATGATGAGATCAGGACTTTTTAACTCAGTGTGTGATGGTTAATCTTGATCATCAGCTTGTCAGGGTTGAGAACCACCTAGGAGACACACCTCTGGGTATGTCTGTGAGGGCCTTTCCAGAGAGGGTTTGCTGATGAGGGGCAACCCACTCTGACTGTGGGTGGCACCATCCCATCGGCTGAGATCTCAGACTTAAAAAAAAAGTGAGCTGAGCACCAGCACTTACCCCTCCCCTCTTCCTGACCTCAGATGCAAGGTAACCAGCTGCCTCACACCCCCGCCTCCACACCTCCTCTGCCATGATGGGCTGTGCCCTCAAAGTGGGAGTCAAAATAAACCTTCCTTGTTTCGCCAGGTATTTTATGACAGCAATGATAAAAAGTCACAACCATTTTATAAGGCTCTATATAAGCACACATCTCAAACACATCTTTAGCAGTTACCATTTTTCTCCACTCGGGTTAGCGGTTTCACCCCTGAAAAGACATCAGCCAGCTCGGTCATCCGCTCTGAGCCCTCCTTCTTGTAATGTTCCCACTTTGACTGTTTCTCTGAAAGCATTTGCTTGAACATCTGTTGACAGGATGGAAAGATTCAGTACTTAAGAGAAAATTCAGATCAGACAAAGTTTACAAAGAGATCATCAATGAATCCCTATTTACTTTAAAAAATATATGACAGAGGGCTGGAGATGTGGCTCAGGGGATAAGGTGCTTGTGGTCCAGGTAAGGACAAGAGTTCAGATCCCCAGAACTCATACAAAAACCAAGCAGTTGTGGAGGCAGAGACAGGAGATCCCACAGGAAGAACCAGCTAGCAAGACGAGCCAAATTTGCTGAGTTCTGGGTTTGGTAAGAGACCATTGTGGTGGTGTAGTAATAAGGGCGGCGGGGCTGCGTCCCCAGCATTCCGGTTGCCTGGCTAGCTTATGCCCGAAATAATTACACGGACACTGTATTCTTTTAATCACTGCTTGGCCCATTTCTATCTAGCCTCTTCTCGGCTAACTCTCACACCTGGACTAGCCCATTTCTAATATTCTATGTAGCACAGCTAGGTGCGCTCACTGGGAAGATTCTAGCCTATGTCCATCCTGGGTCGGAGCTTCATCGCGTGTGTCTGCCCGGGAGCGGGGCATGGCGTCTCTTCTGAGGCGTCTGCTCCCAAGAGGAGAGCTGTTCGAGTCTGAGTTCACTTCCTCTTCCTCCCAGCGTTCTGTTCTGTTTACTCCTCCCACCTATCTTCTAACCAATGAGGGCCAAGCAGTTTCTTTTTATTTAACCAATGACCTTCCTCCATCATGGTGGTTTGATAGAAAATGGCCCCCACAGTAAGTGACACTATAAGGAGGTGTGAACTTGTTGGAGTATGTATGGCCTTGTTAGAGTCACTGTGGAGGCAGGCTCTGAGGTTTCCTATGTTCAAGTTACATCCAGTGTGGTGGGCTGTTTACTTCCTGTTGCCTAGGGATCAAGATGTAGAACTCAGCTGGGCAGTGGTAGTGCACACCTTTAATCCTAGCACTCAGAGGCAGAGGCAGGCGATCTCTGTGAGTTCAAGGTTAGGGTGGTCTACAAAGTTCTAGGATAGCCAGAGCTATTGCATAGAGGAAACCATGTTGGGGTGGGGATGGCGGTGAGGAGGGTGGAGATATGGAACTCTGGGCTCCTTCTCCAACATCATGACTGCCTGCATGCTGCCATGCTTCTTACCACAACTGTAATGTACTTACCCTGGGAAACTATAAGCCAGCCTCAATTAAATGTTTTGCTTTATAAAAATTGCCATCGTCATGGTGTCTTCACAGCAATAGAAACCATCACTAAGACAACCATGCTCTATAAACAAATTGCAAATGATCTAAGAAGGCACCCAGCAACAACTCTGGCCTCCATATGTGTCACCCTCACATAATGCACCTACAGATGAGAACACACATATACATAACATACACCTCTCAGATCCCATCCTGCCTCAGGAAGTTGTAGTACTGGTGGGCTGCCACATCCACCTGGCATGTAAGTGGGTTCTAGGAATCCAGATTGTAGTCCTTAAGCCTACGCAGTGTACTAGATGGGTTTTATGTCAACTTGACACAAGTTAAAGTCACCTAAGAAGAGGGAATATCAAATAAGAAAATGCCTCCACGAGATCAGGCTGTAGGCAAGCTTGAAGGGCATTTTCTTAATTAGGATGGGGGAGGGCCCAGCTCGTTATGGTTGATGCTACCCTTGGGCTGGTGGTCCTGGGTTCCATAAGAAAGCAGACAGAGCAAACCATGAAGAGCAAGCCAGTAAGCAGCACCCCTCCAAGGCCTCTGCATCAGCTCCTACCTCCAGGTCTTTCCCTGTTGGAATTCTTGTCCTGACTTCTTTTGATGATGAGTAGCGGTGTGGAAATGTAAGTCAAATAAATTCTTTCCTCCCTCAGTTTCTTTAGTAATGGTGTTTCATCATAGCAATAGTAACACTAATTAAGACACTCAGTAAGCCATTAACCTGAGTCATCTTCCCAGAGCCAAATCCTGGTTTTCACACGTATTTTCACAAGAGTGATTCTCGTGAATTACCATACTCCTCATTAGAGTAATGTCTACAACCAGGTATACTTTCTCCATCACTAAATAACTGTTACATGCCTAATTCTGTACTCTTCTATAAAAAACAGGTCTAGACAAACAAAATCTGTAGCTTGAGTCAGAGACACAACTAAATCATAATCTTTTCTGAAAAATATTTTTAAACAACAACAACAAAAAAAAACAAAGACCAAGGTTATTAATTTAATACTTTTACCTCTTTGAGTATAAATTCAAATTGTGCAGTGTCCAACAGCAATTGGAAGAGGATCTTGGGATTGTACCTAGAGTCTGTCAGAATCTGGTCCTTGATTTGACGAAGACGTTTGTTGTTTGGGTCACAGGCTAGAAAGAAGAATTTCCCACTGATTCAGTGTATAAAATCATCCATGAAACAAGACGGGGCAGGGTAGAGTGAGCACTTGTGTGGTTTATGTGAGCTTGATAGGGAAGGTTATAAACCATGCCAATGGGGTAAAGTCTTGAAATCAGAAAAGGAGTTTGTGCAGCAGAAACTCAATGTATCAAAAGCTGGCCAGTGGGGCTAGAGAGATGGTCGGCAGTCCAGGACAATTCCTCTTCCAGAGGACAAGTTTGTTTTCCAGCTCCCATATCAAACAGCTCAAAACTGAAACTCTAGCTCCAAGGGATCTGACACATAGCACTGACACATGCACATAGACAACAACAAAAAGTCTTAAAAGTGTGTGAATTAGATGATTAAATTTACACTGTGGGGAAAGTGTACATGGACCTACGCACTAAGAAGCAAAACCTGGAAAACTGCTTATGTGCAAACCATTTAAGAAGCTGGAGAGATGCCACATATTCTCAAACACAGAGAGTGAGAAGCCCAACTGTGAATGGTTCCAAGATGGATGGGAGGTAGTGGGATGAGAGCATCTGGCTACAGGAGCTGTGAGGAGAGGCTACGGGGAACAGAAGGTCCTACACAATGCTGGACGAGCAGGAAGTGAGGCCTACACAGGAAAGCTTACTGGATAAGAGATGAAAAGCACAGGGTTATGCCTGTGTGGTAGCATCCATCTGTAATTGTAGCTCCTGAGTGGATCACTAAGGTTCAAGGCCAGTCAGATCTACTTAGCAGTTCCAGGACCAAGCATGGCTACTTGGCACAACCTTGTCTCAGAAAATAAAATAAAAACAAAACCAAAGGAAGCAAGCAAAGAATTTTGTGTGTTCAGGGTTGCTGAACACACAACTCTTGAGGTGGTAGTATACAGTTCTAGATGAGTCAATGAATGTTTACAATGCATTTGCTAAGATTAAGCAAGTGTACCATTGCTCTGGGATAATGCTCTTGTACCCTATAAAGATCTGTCACTTGTATTAGTTTAATAAAATGCTGATTGGCCAGTAGCCAGGCAGGAAGTATAGGTGGGGCAACCAGGCAGGAAGTATAGTTGGGTTGACCAGAATAGGAGAATGCTGGGAAGAGGAAAGGCTTGGTCTGTAGTCATCACTCAGATGCAGAGGAAGCAAGATGAAAATGCTTCACTGATAAAAGGTACCAAGCCATGTGGCTAACACAGACAAGAATTATGGGTTAATATAAGATATAAGAGTTAATAAGAAGCCTGAGCTGATAGGCCAACCAATTTATAATTAATATAGACGTCTGTGTGTTTCTTTGGGACTGAATGACTGCAGGACTGGGCAGGACAGAAAGCTCTGTCAACATACCATCTCTGAAGACGCTCAGAGTCTCAAGTATCTACTGTTTTCTGAGATTTTATCACTGGTCTTAAAGTCATAGCTCATGGCTCCTGTGGAGACTTTTCACACAATGTGAGAAGCTCCTGAACGTAATGCCAAACTGTATGAACAGAAGGTTTCAAAGACAGCCACGACCCAGAAGAGTTCGAGGCCACCAAATTATCTGCTCTAGGAGGCTCTCCACTCAGTAGGCTCTCACACTTTCTCTACTTCCAATTCTGATAACGTCTGTGGTCCAGAATCTCTTCCCTTTGGTTTAGTCAAAATCTTCCTAATTCCTGCCTTCTGGTGGAGCCTTCTTTGACCTCTGTTCATCTATTTCGACCCCACCAGGACTCACATTATAGGTTCCACACAGCCAGCTCTGACCTGCTACTTGGGACCTTTCGTTAGTTTCTTGGAGCTGTTCTGACAGGTTGGCCCAAACAGTAGCTTTAAACAACACAAATTTAGGTTTTTACATTTTAGAGCTACAAAGTGTGAAACAGGGTCCACTGAACTAAAACCAAGATGTTAACAGGGGCTGGCAGTATGGCTCTGTGAGTAAAAGCCTTGGTTTCATAACCCGAGTTCAAGTCCCAGGTCCCAAATGATGAAAGGAGAGAACTAACACCTGAAAGTTATCCTGTGACATACTATGTGTGCATGTATGTGTACACACATACACACACACACACACACACATACACACACACAATGTATACATGGACACAAAAACATACACTAAATAAAATTCAGTAGGTTGGATTGCTAACAGTATTAGCAGGTTAAGAAGGTATGTCCTCACACCCGTGGTGTGAGGGCCACATAAATCCCAGAATAGCTATGAATGTGGCCCGCCACATTTATAGATGACAGCATCATATCACAATCAAAAGGGTACATACCCCTAAATTAAGGGAAATTCCTTTTCTTGCCCCTTTTAGCCTCTAAAGGCTGCCTGCACTCTTTGGCTTAGGCCCTTTGAACCTTTAAAGACAGCACTGATTGGTCAAGTCATATGCCTGGTAGCATATCTCTGGTTCTGATCTGCCTGCCTCGCTCTTCTGATTTAAGGCTCTCTTTGATTATACAGAGTCTCCTGGGATAATGTAAGGTCAGCTGATCGGCAATGTCCTCCTCATTCTTCCACATGCACTGGGAGGGTCTAAGGATGAGGACATGGACAGCTGTGGAGAAGGTGGGTAGAGGCATGCTACCACATGTAACGCTATCACAAGTCTGCAGTTATCTCTTCTTTCACAGCTCATCTACCCAGTGTGATCAGTGACCAGCTTCTTCAACATGGGAGCCCAAAGTCCTCATATTTGCCAGCCACATCCCAGTGCCTACCTAACAGACGACATCTGCTCAGGTGGGCTGCTGACCTCTCCAAGGTGACACAAACATCACTACCTTAAGAAGCCAACTTGCCTCTCATGTACTGACTCGCCCTGGGGTAAATACTCTGCCTTGTGAAGCTGACCTCACCTCTGGAAAGCTTACTGTGGGGCAGGATACGAGCCCCACGCCCCCTTGTGTGCCTTACCCGAGTCAGCTGTGTGAAGCATCAGCCAGCGGATGGCGACGTTGCAGTCTCTCAGGCAGTTGAGCAGCCTTGGGATATTGTCTAGAAGCACCTCCTCCCTCAAGTAACCCTCTTTCAGAAACTGCTGCACCTGAGCATGCACTCTTTCGCTGACACTGGCGTATCGGCTCGCCTTTGAAATTAAAAAGAAGGACAGCTGGAATTAGATGGGAGAACAGCTATCCTGAAAATGACTCCATTCAGCTGAATCCTCTGACAAGTACAAGCCTCTCCTTTATCTCTCTCCACCCCCATCTCTCCCTCCCCACTTCCCTTCTTGATAACTTCATTTCTATATGAGGTAATAGCATGCGTATTATAGTTATAGCAATAGGGCAACTGATTATTGAATTTTTTTTTGAGACAGGGTACCTTGTCACCATGTACCTTGGAACTAGCTCTCTAGACCAGGCTGGCTTTGAACTCAAGAGATCCACCTGCCTCTGCCTCCTGAGTAATGGGACTAAAGGCATTCACCACCAAGAATGGTTTTATTAGCCATTTTAAAATTCTGAAACTCAGTTTTAGTTTGGGGTGTGATTAAATACTGATGGGTTTATCCTTATATTGTATATTATTTTCTTTTTCTAATGCTGAACTGGACTAGGTGGCCTCTCTGATCTTTTCAATTTTTTTTTCCTTTTTCATCTTCTTTTTGTCTATATGTTTGCTTGTTTGTTTGAAGACAGGATCTCACTATGTAGCTCTACTGTCTTGGAACTCACTACACAGACCAGTCAGGTCTCGAACTCCAAAAGCTGCCTGCTTTTCTCCCAACTGCTGGAATTAAAGGTGTGTGCCACTATGCTGGCTTGAGCCCTTCAACTCTTGGATGGAAAAGAAACACAAAAACAGAGACCCAATTGCCCGTTCTTTCTATTGTGGTTGACAAATGCAGGAAAGACCAGACATGCTCCAAAGATTAGACTTTTGTTTGGCGTTTTCCGTCAGAGTCTTGCTGTCTAGAACTATTCTGCCTTAGTCTTTAAACCCTGGGATCACCACACCAAAGGACAAAATGTCCACAGGTTTACAAAGCTTAATAAAAGGAAGATCTCAGCTGATCAAAGTTATGATTTTTTTAAAGAATCCTTTGCAATCCTGGCCATTTGATTTTACTACAATAAAGGTCCACTATTAAACCTTGCTAACCTAGTTAACCTGGCTTAAAGCTCTGAAGAAACTTCTTAAAATGTCACAATGAGAAAATACAAATTTGGAAAAGAATTTGAGTAATGAAAACTTAATGCTCTGACATCAGTAAGCACTGAACCCACTTCCCGAATACACTCTGGGAGCCGGGCCAACACTGAAATAACACTGCATTATTTAAGGAATTCAATTTACTTGGATAAAACATGACAGAGGTTTTTGTGTCAATATTGTTCCATCTACAGTGGAAAACTTTATGACCCAGATAGCCAAGCAGGAGAACGTAGCCATTAAGAAATATTAAGTACACGTTTTTGTGTACTTAATTTTTTGAAAATTTGAAATTTCAAATTAAGAAAAGATTTTATTTATATTCCTCTATCTCTTCTGCTATTTCCTTCTGCCTGGTGTTCTTACCAAAGAAGAATAGAGCCACATAACTCAGAAATGCATATAGCGTCTTGTGCTTCTGTAAACCAATCAGCGCCCCAGAAGGGATGACTCCACCTACGGGAGTAGACTACCACTCATTTCATCTTAGCATCCATCCTACTGCTAAACTTCAAGCCAGCTCTGTTCACAGGACAAGGCTTCACACAAGAACAACAAAGTCAACTGTGGCCCTGTCCCACTGACTCATCTTAGGTATGGAATCTTTCTTAGGTCCCCAGTCTGTATTTCCTCTCCCACACAAGTTTAAAACCTATAAATAATTCTGATGTGCACACTTTACCTTCTAGTCATGCAGTAAGATGTACAGGAGCATCTTTTCCCAACTCCATGGACGTGTACCTAGCTTGTTTCCCGTGAGCCAGGCTTGACCTCCTAGGATGCTCCCTGGTCAGCGCAAACCTACCTGCTCTTTGACGTTTGAGAGGTCGAGGGTATTGTTTAGAGCAGTTTTCGCAGCTTTGTAAGGTTCCCAAGCATCGGCTAGATTAACGGTGATGCCCATATAGATGCTGATGACCTGAAAGAGGAGACAGCGACTCAGTACCTGCCCAGCATCTGCTTCCATCAAGGAAAGGGGCGGGGAAATGCAAAGTAGTGCACACGAGTGTCCTCTTTCCAGTTTTAATTCATAATAGTGAAAACCTGGTGCTCTCCAAAGAAACAGTGACAAGTTTGCTTTTCAGGGTAAAAGACATGAAGTGACCTCACCCTTCCAAACTGCTGAGTGTTAGACACCTAGATGGAGAAAATCACAGGAAGAGAAAAGCAGTGACTAACAAGAGGAAGCGGCTTCTCTTCTTTCTCTTACTTTTTTTGGAGACAAGGTCTCTCAATGGCACCATCATGAGAGCTCAGTTTTCTAATATTTGGTTCTTAAAAGTCAATGATAGTGACGGTAAGATGATGGCTCAGAGAGAAAAGGCATTTGCCATACAGGCCTGGTGATTTGAATTTGATCCCTTGAGCTCTGGCACTTGTGCATTCCTCACCATACCACCCCCCCCCCCCCCCCCCACACCTAAAGTCACATAGGACTCCTGAGAGCTCTCAAACAAGTCTATTGCTGCCAACGTTAAGTGATTTTTAATCTGTATTTTATGTGTCTAGGTGCTTTCCTGTACTCATTTGTGAATCATTTGTGTGCCTACTGCCCACTGAGCCACAGAAGGGCGCCAGATCTGGACCCGCAGTGTGGACAGTTGTAAGCTGTCCTGTGGATGCTGGGACTCAAACTCAGGTCCTCTGGAAGAGCAGCCATGTCTTAACCACCGAGTCATTGCTCCAGCCCCTAATTCATTACCTTTCAAGCTTATTTTTTAGAAAGTAAATTTCACGTCATCACCTCCTTTAAGAGCAGTTTTACCCAGTGCCCACAGGTTTGTTGTGTGCACTTTCATATTGCACAACTCTACGATTTTTGGTTTTTGATTTATAATATGGTTTCTTCTTTTGCACAAAAGCCATTTGGGTATTTTTTCTCAAACATTTACATACATCCTTTTAATACTTAATTATAATTGAATCGCACTATATTGAGAAAATATAGTTTATCAGCTTCTTTCTTTGCTGAATTCTTTTATGATCTACCACATATTCAACTTTCATATATATATTCTTTAAACACATATATAACATTTATGAAACAATTTATGTTTGGAAAAAATGCATAAATTTTTTTCTGTCATGATTAATTTTGTCGATTTTCCCATGTGAATTCGAGAATTTTGTTTTATGTATTTTGAGGGTGTTATTGAGTACATATAATTTCACAGCTGTTAATCATCCCTGTGGATTATCCATCTTAAGCATTTTATATAATAATGGTTTTCTTTCACATTTTCTATTGTCTGATAATTTCTCATAAGTTGTTTTTACTGGTTTACATTTGCCTGGCATATCTTTTAAAAAATCTATTGGGTCACATGTGTGTGGGAGGAGCACTTTTAGGTATATAATTTAGGATGCTGTGATTATAGCACTATGGTCAAAATGATTCAGTTCAGCAACATAAAGCAAAACTACCAGAGTTTCCTTTTGGTGGCTCAATTCAATCTGAGTTCAATTCACAGGTTGACAGTAACCCTCACCTAACTGCTGGTTGTTCTCATACTGCCGGGGAACTGAGAGTGTCTTTTAACAGACAGGCAGTGTGACTGGGCCGCTGAGATTCAGTAGTGAGAAGAGGAGCAGAACCTGGTAGCTGAGAACCTGCCCCAATCCACTGCATTACCATAAAAACTCCTTGCTCTGGAAACATTTCACATATGATAGGTGTGTTGACAGCTTTACATGAAACATGCTACAAGCACACCCTGCAGTAGCCTAAACCTCACTAGATCTACCATAGTCATCTTACAGGTAAAATTTAACCGTGAAAGTGAAATTCCTATTCAAAATTTGACAAGTTAAGTGAACTCTGCTAGCTTAAGTTCATAAAAGACCTTAAGCTCATATGAAATTAGAAATTTATGCCTTGGCAATGCTGAAGCATGCATGGACAGCCCATATATGGTGGTTCTTCTGAACTTGTCTATATTGGGTTTCATGGTCTAAGTTAATGAGGATGACTGACCAAGTCTCCTTCTCAAGAGAGAACCAGATCTCCTTACAGATGGTTGTGAGCCACCATGTGGTTGCTGGGAATTGAACTCAGGACCTTTTGGGAGAGCAGGCAGTGCTCTTAACCACTACGCCATGATGGCTCAGTCATTAAAGGCTAGGTTCACAACCTCTAAACTCATATAATTGAACCTTTGTTCATAAAACATAAAGAATAAACAGTCCTGGCTTATATTCTCAATAGCCAAATTAAGATGTATTTTAATACATAGTTTTACTTTCAGAGTATCTATTTTAATGAAAATGATATCATTTTTGTGTAGAATATTTTTTTTGTAACTAACTGGTTAGTTCTTCATGTCATGATTCATAAAACTCTCACCACACAGGATAATTTTGCTCCAGTAATTTTTTTTGTCTGTGTCCAATTATTTATAATTTTTTTTGGCTTCTACATTAAAGGCCAAAATAACAGGACTGGAAAGGTGGCTCAAGAGGTGAGAGAGCCTGCCAAACAAGCTCAAGGACCGGAGTTCAATGCCTGGGACCCACATGGCAGAAGGAAATGACTTTCCCAAGTTCTCTTCTGACCTTTACACATGGAAACACACACAATAAATAAAAGGGAAAAAAAGACAAAAGAATAGAAGGGTTCTGCATATTTCTGTTTAAAAGAATTTTTAATTAAAAAATTCCACACAATATACTTTGTTTTCCCATACCCAACTGTTTCTAGGTCCTTCCCATCTCTGTGCCCACCCAATCAGGCCTTGAAATCACTAAGTAGCTGAGAAAGACCCTGAGTTCCTGATCCCCCTGCCTCTGGGTCACTAAGGTGTATTACATACTTGGCCCCAGGGAGCTAGTTTTGTGACAGACTCACGAAAGGGAGGAGTACTTGCCCAGTTATCTGGAAAGTATTTATCCACGATCTCTCTCATCTTTGCTTGGTGGGTGTGAAGAATGGAAGGTTCAAAATAGAGAATCACGTACAGCATGGCGGCTTGATTCGCCAGGGCAGTGCTGCGATGTTCTGGCAGGGGGTACGCAGAGACCTGCAACACAACATCCCAGAGTTAACTCTCACACGCTACAGGATCTCTGCAGGCCTGCTCAGCTGCCAGCTCTGTGTAGGCTGCCCTTCTGCTCCACTGTGTCAGCTGCTGCAATCCTGCCACCACTGCTACACGCTCCAGCGCACACCGGTTTCCCCTTAAGCTAACATGCACGCCTCTGGTGGGTATTTTCCTTCCTAAGCCACAAGGCCACTCTGGGTAGGCACCAGAGTCTACCTTTTTTGGTGATGAATAGCCAGCACCTAGCCCATGAATGAACATACCATTCACGCTCAGTAACTGTCTCTTGAACAGACGACTTAAAAGAATACACCCTCTCTCTAACTGCTCACATCCCATTTTCTCCCTGAAACCTCGGATTCTCCCAAACTTAACAGCTCCTTTCCTTGGCCCTGCAGCACTGTTTAAATGCTTTTACAAATAGTTTCTAGCTGCTGTTTTGACTCACTGGAAGGAAGAAATATGAAAAGGAGTAGCAGAGGAGGAAAGTATATTCTACCTTTTAAATTATTAAGGCCCCCCGATTCCTACCTGGTTGTAAATGTCATCAGATCTCAGGCGTCCGATGACCATGCTGATGAAAGTTTCGTTGATAGGCACTCTCTGGAAATAGCTCTCGGGATAGTTGGGTGGTCTTTTGGCTCCTGGCTGGCTGGAATACCCTGTACTTCGCAGCAGCTTACAGATATCATCCATATTCGAATCAGCAGAGGACCGAGCGGCACTGGATCAAGTTCATTCACAATGGGAAACAAAAGAACCAAGACATCACATGTGAGAAACATGTAAGTCTAAAAGTAAAGGACTCCATCCTGAAACGACAATGGGTCCATTTGAGTCCTACCATTCAAAAGCACACATCTGAAAAGCCCATTTGAAGGGTAGGTATTGGTTCTCTGCCCACTTTCCAAACCCCTGGAGCTGATTTGTCTCATCATACTCGTCAACTATAAAGCAAGCACTATAGTATTTGGAATACACTACAGAATACCACAGCAGGTATTTGAGTTGGTGTCTTAAGATCAAGGTATTAATAATTAAGAGCAAAATTATCTTACAGAAATAAGATAAAAGAAGATGCTAGATAGCCACATCTGTTCTGAGTAGGTCTTGACTCCAAATGATTCCAGATTCAGGTCTGACTACCAAATAAGTTATGCAGGGTGCGTGCGTGTGTGCATGCGTGTGTGTGTGTGTGTGTGTGTGTGTGATATCTCCACATGCATACAGACGCTTGTAGAGGCTAAAAGAGGGCACTGAATCCTGGGTGGTGTGCTGGGAAATGAACTCGGTTGGGTCTTCTAGAAGTCTGTAAATATTTTTTTTTTTTGGTTTTCGAGGCAGGGTTTCTCTATAGCTTTGGATCCTGTCCTGGAACTAGCTCTGGCTGGCCTTGAACTCACAGAGATCCACCTGCCTCTCCCAAGTGCTGGGATTAAAGGCGTGTGCCACCACCACCAAGCAGCAATCTGCATATATTCTTAATGGCTAAGCTACTTCTCCAGCTCCACACATCCATTTTTTGTACAGTTTTTCAAAAGATGGAAATCCTGTATGGAAGGTGCTAATATTAAAAAGCTGACAAGGTGGCTCCTTAGGACCCTACTTCCTGGAACCACACAGTTCTGCAGACGCATGTAACACAAGACCTGGGGTGTTTCTGTGTCTATGCCTATACTGGGGGGGATAGCTTTCCACCTGGTCCAGAAGGACAGCTTTCTGGTCATCCACATGAGAATGACAACAGAAAGCTCCTTTATTTCTTTATGGATGCCAAGGCGTCTTGTTTGAAAACTAAAAAAGAAAACTTCAAAGGCAAAACATTTGTAAATTTTAAAACTCCTTAAAATTTATCCTCAAGTTAAAACATTCAGAGTTTAGATTCCTGCTTTATAACAAGTACATTATCATCATATCTCTATATTGCTAGATATAAATAGAATTCATATTTTATACAGGTTTTACTGAATGCTATTTGTTAACTATAACACATAAAAGGGTAATGTTCTTTCGGTGTGTTCAGAAGATGTGTGTACCGTAGCATCCTTCACCATAGGCCACTGTTCCCAGTAGTACAGGAGCAGTGCTTTAGGGGTGTGCAGGCTAGGCCAGGAATACCTGTATCGATAATAAGAAACCAGCATCCTCTCTCTGACTTCTCCTTCAATCTTCTGGTCGATGACAAGTAGCATAACTCCATATAAGTACAGGGCTTCACACTATGAAGAAAAAGGACAATGGCCAAATTCATAAGTGATGGAGGAAGGCCATTGGTTAATTATAATAAAGAAACTGCTTGGCTGGCCCTCATAGGTTAAAACATAGGTGGGAAGAGTAAACAGAACAGAATGCTGGGAGGAAGAGGAAGTGAGCTCAGAGGCCATGCTCCCCTCTCCTGGGCAGAAGCGATGAAGCAAGCCGCCAGGTCAGACATGCTGAATCTTTCCCGGTAAGCGCATCTAGCGGTGCTACACAGATTATTAGAACTGGGTTAAATTAATACGTGAGAATTAGCCTAGAAGAGACTAGATATAATGGGCCAGGCAGTGTTTAAAAGAATACAATTTGTGTGTTGTTATTTCGGGTAAAGCTAGCTGGTGGCGGGAGCTGGGTGGCGGAATGCAGCCCCGCAGCTCCTACAACACATAAGACCTGTCTGCAAGGATTGAAGTTGACAGTGGTACAAATGATCACTCTGCTCACATGCCCCCAATAAAGTTGGATTTATATTTTAAAGTCAATGTATGTTTTTCCACAAAGGGCTCTCAACTGTTGTGTAGAATGGACTTTAAAAATGGACTCAAACCAATTTTAATTCCTAGTGATTATTTTGCTTGTGATACCAAAATAAAATCTCAATTCTCTGAATACAGATGATCTTGAACTAATCTTTCTGTCTCTTCCTACCTCTCAAGTGCTGGGATTATAGACAAGGCCACCACACTGGCTCTGACAGACATTTCTTAAATGATCACCAATGTCTTGGATGCAAAAAGAAGATGGACTTTTTCTTTTTCTGAGACAGGGTTTCTCTGCATAGCCATGGGTGTCCTAGAACTCACTCTATAGAGTAGGCTGGGCTTGAACTCAGAGATCCATCTGTCTATGACTCCCAAATACTAGGCTTCTACCACTGCCTTGTTGAAGACTCTTCGGCCCCAGGAGCTGAGGACCAAACCCAGGGCCTTATGCTTGCTAGACAAGTGCTCTAACACTGAGCTAAATCCCCAACACCAAAGAAGGACTTCTTATACAAAGGAAGCTCATAACACAACATAATCTTTTCTTCCATTATTCATTTCATTAAACACTCACACATTCTAAACTTGAAAGATAACTATTAGGCCATCTTCTTTTCTTTGTGGAATGGTATTCTGCATGCATTGATGCTGTTTCATATTATCATTACCATTATTATTACTGAGACAGGGCTTCTCTATTATGTAGCTCTAGCTGTCCTTGAACTTGTGGCATAGACTAGGCTAGCCTTGTCCTCACAGAGATACAATTGCCTTTGACTCCCAAGTGCAGGATTAAAGTCACATGCTACCACATGGAGCTGTTTCATATTCCTGAATATATTACTTTCCAATCACTAATACTTACTAGAAGCTGTTTTCCATCCTCATTGAGAAGCACAGTTTCT
Organism: Microtus oregoni; assembly: GCF_018167655.1. Classification (NCBI taxonomy): domain Eukaryota; kingdom Metazoa; phylum Chordata; class Mammalia; order Rodentia; family Cricetidae; genus Microtus; species Microtus oregoni. The sequence continues at coordinate 31,437,745 of NW_024543081.1, read as the reverse complement.
AAAGTTTGTTGAATATAAACTCCTTCATTGAGATCATCAAGGTATCTAGAAGCAAAATGCAAGGATAAGATATTAATGTAAACAGAAGATGTAACAGCTTTGAGGAAGGAAAGACTTTTCAAAGATAAGGCAGGACTCCAGGCATTCTGGCCCTAGTTCCTCTGCAGTGTTTGCTATGCTTATGAACCTTAGGGTCCTAGAGATGTAACTCATGGTGATTTGGGGCCACAGGTTAACACGTATGGATCTTCAAAATCGAAGGAATAGTCCCTACTCTTGAATTACAAAACAGCAGCAGCTCAGAAGTAATGGAATAGGAACATGACAAGGAATAGTGGCTAAAGTCAAGGAATTGGTAAACGTGTGTGCGTGTGTGTGTGTGTGATTGGTAAGTAGTTCTTAAGAACTACTAATATGAGCTGAGCCTGATGGAACAGGCTTATCATTCCACGCACTCGGGGGCAGAGACAGGCAGATTGTAAACTAAACACCAGTCTGGGAAACACAGTGAAAGCCTGTCTCAAATTAAAACAAAACAAAACAACAAATGCTTGTTTGCAAATTAATGTTACATTTAAAGTGTTAGCACAGGATCACAAACTGAAGACTGCACAAGAGTTTACTAGGACCTGTTACAGGAGGGGAGATAGAATGAACTACCACAAGGCATGGCAGGGACGAGTTAGCTCTGAGAATGGCATACATGTTCTGCTGGGTCCCTCCTTCTCCGCTAGTCCACCAGAATAAGCTGTCATGAAATTCATCCATCAATACCTGTTTAAGTCTACGATGTATTTATGTACACTTTGAAAGGCTAAGTAGAACCTGGTCACGATTTCTATGTTGTTTTCCCGAAACTCTTCGTCTAAATCCTGTAGCTCAGGTTTGGCTTCCAGTTTGCTTTCCCAGAACTCTGGACCCTAAGAAGGAAAACACACTTGTGTTAGAAGTCATTAAAGGCCTATTGGCTGGAAACTGCTCCAGGGTGCCTTAACATTACACTCTAAGGTTCTTACGTAGCAGAGCAACAGAAGATGGCCATGCAATCCTAGAATGTAAAAGCCTATGGGTGAATCTCAGTCAAGATGAGCATGCTTTTAAATGTATTTCAGGCACTGCACTATGTTATAGGTTGCTCTCTGTAAATGTTGTGTTAGGACTTTCCACCACACAGTATCCTTCCTTTCCCTTTGGTTGAAAAGCTGTCTTTTCAATGCTCCATAACTACTTTCCTATTCAAGCCCCGCGGCTCCCAGAGAACAGCTGCTTTTTTGTTTTTGACAGGAATACCAAGGCCACTGGGAAAAGCACCTTAAAATAGCTGAAGTCAAATATGATGTCTCCGTATCTCTGCTGGTCAGCCCGGTCTTTCAGCCGGAACACAGCTGGAATGAACTCAGACAGCCGCAGCACCTCGGCAATGATGGCATTGCCGCAGGAAACGATCCTCAGGATTGCCTGGCCACAGAGGTTATTCTCAGCCAGGAAGTCCAGCATCGTGACGGCGACCCACTTCTCCACACCACAATGGTGGGAATGATTAATGGCCTCAGAGCTGGAGTCTGTGGATCATGAGGGGAAGCCAGGACCGTAGACCAAATGGCTGATCCATTAAAAGAACCTGTATTGAAAAAAGAAAAGTTAACTTTTTTTTTAAAGAAATGTGTGTATATGCTTTTGAAATACATATACAACCCAGGAAAACTATGTCAATGAGCTCTGGTATGAGGAGAAGGCGTTTATTCCCCAATATTCGGGGAGAGATGAATATTGGTGGTGTTAGGTCACTTCCTTCTTTCTTCCCTTTTACTCAGTTTAGGACTCCAACCTCTGGAATGACATCAAACTCAGGGAAAGGCTTTCCTTCTCAGTTGAACCCCTCTGAAGACACCCCTAAAGGCAGATTCACAGGTGATTTCAAAGCCGGTTGAGAATAAAGGTTAGCACCACAAGGACCTTTGTAGAACCACACCACTGGCCTCTCTTCCAGCCTTTGCTCACTTCTCATGGAAAAAGACGGAGGGTACAGCTCATTTCTGAGCCGGCATCAGGGCTACTGGGCTTGTGCAACCTAGTGTAACCTAACTGCACAACACACCCTGCTAGGTGATATTTTCACAACTGCAAACATTACAAGTCAGAGACACATCTGGGTATATCATTTCGAGGCATTTATCCAAGACACAGCAATACCACTTTTGGGTATATATCCAAAGGATGCTCAATCATGCCACAAGGACATGTGCTCAACTATGTTCATAGCAGCATGGTTTGTCATAGCCAGAACTTGGAAACAACCTAAATGCCCCTCGATTGAAGAATGGATAAGAAAAATGTGGTACATTTACACAATGGAATACTACACAGCAGAAAAAAATGACAGCTTGAATTTTGTAGGAAAATGAATGGAGCTAGAAAACATTATTTTGAGTGAGGTAACAGACACGGCAAGACAATTATTACATGTACTCACTCATAAGTGGCTTTTAAACATAAAGCAAAGAAAGCCAGCCTACAAACCACAATTCCAGAGAACTTAGACAACAATGAGGACACTAAGAGAAACTTACATAGATCTAATCTACATGGGAAGTAGAAAGTAGAAAAAGACAAGATCTCCTGAGTAAATTGGGAGCAAGGGGACCTTGGGGGAGGATTTAAGGGGGAGGGGAGAGGGAGTAGAGAAAAATGTAGAGCTCAATAAATATCAATAAAAAAAGAAAAATAAAAGAATTTCTTGTCAAAGGAACTTGTTTTTAAGAACAGCATTGTTGTCCCAGAGGACAAAAGATGGATCTATTTTTATCTTTTCATAAAACCTCAGTTACATAAAGAAGAAAGCAACGATCTCAAATTCCGAATGGATGCTCTTCCAGAAAAGTTCTGGAATAAGCTTGATCACTGCAGCCTGATTCATGACTCCTTAAGAACACTTAAGGAGAACGTCCCTGGTTGTGGATGGGAGCAATAAAACTCCTTCACTACTCCACATCTATACAGAAAATCAGGAGACCAACTGTTTATTTTCCTATCATAGACGAATCATGACCCATTAGAAGCCGCCCCCCTCCCACAAAGAACTTTAGCATCATACCTTAGGTGAGTGAGGGGCATCAAAGGGCGTGAGAAGAGACTTGCCCAAACTTAAAGTGAGTGACAGAACTTTTATTCAACCCTTTCGCTCGTGTAGAAGCCTTCATGTCAGTGACTACTCGGTTTTCTCGAGAGCAAATGAAAGATCAACCCCATCACCAGGGCACCGCTTCGAGAAACTTCCACACTCAGCTACGGGCTACGTAGCTGAGCATCACCCCTAATGCTTCAAAGATGCGTTCAAGAGAGATTTCCATTAAGGCGTAGGCGATGGCAAGGATGCAGCCCCAACCCTGCAGGACCTAGGTTTCTCCGCCCCGGTGGCTCCGGGGACAGCACCCGACGCGGCCTACGGGAGCTGAGGGGAAAGGACCTCGAAACTGCAGGCGCGCCTCTGACTCACCTTTCAGCCGTCCGACGCTCGCCGCGCAGACTGAGGACCCGGGTCCCTCTCTCCAACCCCAGAGATCCCCTAAAGGGTGGAGCGGAATCCTGGTTTCTGCCCTGGCTTTCCCCAACCCATCACATGACTTGCGGGGATAGGCCCGGGCCAGGCATCATGTGATCACTAGCGGGCGCCGACTGATGACGCAAAGCGCGCGCGGGGCGTTTCAGCCACTGGAGTAGTGGGCTGAGTAAAGGTTTTGGAGTCTGGCCTTGCGACGTTCAGGTAGATGCAACTGAGCTGCCAGGTAAATATCGAAGAGGTACCGCGATGGGGGAGGGTTGGCGGGCGTTGTCGCCTCCTTCTGAGCCCCTGGGACTTGGGCTGTGGGCCCGGCCCTTTTCACCCGCAGCAGCGAGACGGAGGCAGGTTCCCCCCCCCCCCCCCACTCCCCCCCGCAGCCTCTCATCCTTCACCTCTGTGTGATTAAAAAAAAAAAAGAAAAGAAAGAAATCTGGTTTGAACTGACTTTAAAAGCAGAGGCTTGAAGAGTTGGTTGAGATGTACTCAAGACCACAGGTGCTATTTCGTTTCTGCAGGTAGAGGTAAGTTGTGAACTACTGCCTTGATGTGAACGAAGTCGGGGGCTCACCTTGTTGGGCATGGGCAGACCTGGAAATGGCCGTAGTTTTTGTTGTTACTTTGGTGGACTCAGCAAATCCTTCCTGACCTCTTCGTTTTCGTGGGTCGTTTCGCAGCTAATTTCTGTTCCAGGTTAGGGAGGCCCCTGAGTAAGGGACTGGCAGATGTAAGCAAATAACTGGCTTTGTAGGAGAAATATGTGGTGGGAACTGTGATGGCAAGGAGACGGGAAGGAGCCACGGGCGAGGGAAGGCTTGAAGGGTGTGTATGTCTATGCTGGCGTGCCGGAAAAGGAGACACAACTCTGTTGAAGTTGCCACCTTGGGTTTAAGGGAGGTTAGGGGCCGAGCTTCGTCTTTGTTGCTCAGTGCCTACTACGGTGCTGCACAGAAACATGCAGAGCAATGTTGCCCTGTTTACGTGAATAACTGGCATAATTGACAGCAGCTCTTCCAGGAATATAAGGGAGCTAAAGTGGTGTCCTGAGCCTGATTAACTTGGTGAGACCCCAGGAAGCGCATGACTCTGTTGTAGATTGTCTTGGAGGCTATGGGTCCTGGGAACAAAAAGATCAACGTTATTGGAAAGAGGTTCCGAGAAGAGGTTGAAGTAAATCAGTGTTTTTGTTTTTGTTTTTTTTTACTTTTTAAAAAAGATTTACTTATTTATTATATATACACAGTGTTCTGTCTGCCTGCATGCTAGAATAGGACACCAGATCTCATAGGTGGTTGTGAGCCACCATGTGGGTGCAGGGACTTGAACTCAGAACCTCTGGAAGAGCAGCCAGTGCTCTTAACCTCTGAGCCATCTTCTCCAGCCCTTATGCCAGTGTGTCTTAACCTAGGTGGTGATGATGGTATGTTTTCAGATGACTCTTTGTAGCGAGAGACAGATGCACATGATAGGATTGTATCAGTATCCCTGGCCTCTGCTCCGTGGATACTAGTCCATGTCCCTCAAACTAAAAATGTCTCCACATGGTGTTGAATATTCCCTGCGGGTGAGCCCCCAGGTCCTAACAAGCCAAGGCCTGAGGACCAGTGTTAGAATGTTCAGATGTCTATATCAGATACTATGTCCCAACAGTTTAAAACTTTTGTCTTTCAATTTCAGAGGCTGAGAATTCCAAGGCCGATTTACCATCAGATTGAGTGTCTGTTGAAGACCTGTTTTCTGTTTTGTAAATGGCATGGCCTTGCTGTTTCCTTCAGTGGTCGGGAGGGTGGGAGGAATGCAAGAGAGCTCTCTGAAGCTCCAATTTTTTAAGGGGACTAATTTTGTTCTGGAGGGTGGATCTCGTCACCTCCCCGAAGGCCTTATCTTCTTATACCACCACTTTGGACAGCAGGATTTCAACATAGAAATTGGGGCTGAGGACCCAGACATTCAGACCTTAGCAGATAGGTGAGACTGGGGGAGGGGAGAAGTGAAGAATATATACATGCTGGGGGTGTGGAGGGGATTCGCAGTTGTGAATGGAACTCTAGACAGCTCACAGGAAAGATACGGGAAGCGATGAGAGGCTGAAGGCATGTAAGAGAGGATGCTGATCCCCGAGGAAGGGATAAGGACTCCAGTGGTGGCCTGGGAGCTGGTCCAGTGAAGCGGGAGGTGTGGGAAGCCTGGCAGACGTGCCAGTAAGGACAGGGAGAAAGGATTTGGGGACATGCCTATAGGAGAGCTTGGCCGCCAGCATGAGCACAGAAGCATGGGACATTCTCAGAGGGGAGGTGGGAGGATTTTTTTTTTTTTTTGATTTTTCGAGACAGGGTTTCTCTGTGGTTTTGGAGCCTCTCCTGGAACTAGCTCTTGTAGACCAGGCTGGTCTCGTACTCACAGAGATCCGCCTGCCTCTGCCTCCCGAGTGCTGGGATTAAAGGCGTGCGCCACCACCGCCCGGCTGGGAGGATGTTTTTAAGATTAAAGAGAGAAGATGTCTTTGGTTTGCTGTGGAGAATGGTGTGGGGGAGGAGCGGATCGGTGATATAAAAAAGTAGGGAGGATTGCTGAGAGAAGGAAGGAGAAGGTCTAATTGTAAAGTGGAGGTGGTCTGCCTAGGCACAGTTAGGTCACTCAACAGGAGAAAAAAAAAACAAAATGCAGAAACTGAGGCTGGTAGGGTGGAGGGAACCTTTGTGGTGGTTTCTGTTTTCTCAGTGAAGTAGCAATCTGAGTCTTCGGTGCAAGTGGGCGAGCAAACATCAGGAGTTTGTAGCGTCAGGTGTCATGGGTATTTCTAAGCCAGGGCTGTGGGCTGGGCATGACTACCATCTCAGCATTTGAGTGGCAAGAGTATTGCTCTGAGTTTGAGGCCAGTTGGGCTATATAGTGAGACCCTGTGAGGAACCAAAGGCAGAAATAGGGCCCATTTTCTGTACAAGAAAAACTCAAGTAGATGCCTAGAGAGTTGTATGCTCTTTGCAGCTGTCTGTGCTGTGCATTTTATATACCTTTTCCTCATTGTGAGGGCTAAGTCAGGCATTTTATCGTCCCTTTATTGTACAAGTAATCTGTGCTGTCTCCATGGCGTATTTGCCCGTCTGGCCCCATGAACTGGAGAGCTCCCAGGGAACAGAAGCTGAACATTTCTGGGGCATAGAACGCTGCCTGGCATATGGCAGTTTTTCCACTGAATTAGAATAAACCAAGTAGTACTTGAAAGTAAAAGTCTTGGAGTATTTACCTTGAAAACCACTGTGTCCCCATGCTCAGAGAAGTTGCCTGGTCTTTAGGACGATACTTCTTGTTTGTTAGACAAGTTGTTTGAATCAGCAATTGTGGTATTGTGACTATTTATGTTAACCTGATACCACTAAGGTAAAAGCCAGCGCTTTAGCCCCCTGTGCTCTCCCCCTTTTCTACCCTGTGTTTTTAAAATGAGCCTTAGAATATACCTGGTGAGAGCCGGGCGGTGGTGGCGCACGCCTTTAATCCCAGCACTTGGGAGGCAGAGGCAGGTGGATCTCTGTGAGTTCGAGACCAGCCTGGTCTACAAGAGCTAGTTCTAGGACAGGCTCCAAAACCACAAAGAAACCCTGTCTCAAAAAACCAAAAAAAAAAAAAAAAAAAAAAAAAAAAAAGAATTTACATGGTGAGACCTTTAGTTCCTATTTGGAATAAGGGAACAAACCCAGTTGAAAGCAGTAGTGGAGAAGCTGCAGTGACAGCTGAGGTGTGAAACGAAGCTGGTTCTGTGAGAGGAGGAAGTGCTGGAGAAAGGAAGAACAAGAGTGAGTTCTGATGCAGATTGTGGACCAGAAGCTAGATCGCACCACCAGTGTGGCCTCTTCCTTCGAAGAGGAGCGAAGGACTTGCCAGCTGGCCTCTTGTCCCATGAGCCTGAGTTCATCTTCTGTCTCTCTGAGTCCCAGAAACCATTTTCCCTCATGGTGCCGTGCAGCTTTAGCAGCAGCCTGCTTGCCATTTAAAGCCAGCACGAGTGCTGCACTTTTCTAGTTGTTTCAATGGAGCAGATCTCAGGAGGCTCCCGAAAAAAGCCAAGATGTCTATGTAGACAAGGGGTCCAAAGCTTAAAGAGTTGGTGTTTAAAGGAATAGATAAGGGAGTATTTAATATGAGGGTAGTAACTACAACTATAATAGATAAACCGCTGTGAGGTAAGATGTCTATGTAGAAATCCTGCTTTTACTGAATCTGAGATAATTGCAGGTGCAAATCTATTGGAACTTAAGGAACTATCAAAACCAGATTTTTTTTTAAGAGTTCAAAATGCATATATATATATATATATGGTAAGTTAAAAGCTATAGATTTAAAAAATTTATTAAGCTTTATTTTCTTTCTTGTTGTAAAAGGAAATATGTCATGGACAGTCTTTATCGTCTATATGTGTTAGGCTAGTAAGAACTGGGTTTTGTAGAGTTCTTTGAAACATCAAGATAGGGGGTGTTCTCCTTCTTAAAAACTGAAGATAGTTCCCGTCCCCACATTATATTGCGTGTGTGTGTTTGATGGCCTTGGTGTTCTCTGGGCACTGCCTGCAGGTAACTGGGTAGCACATGGATACTGAGTGCAGTCATCATGGAGTGTTACGGCTGTGCTCTTTTCCCATAGGGTTTTTTCCTGACTTAGAACTCTTCTCGTTGTGTTTGAAATTTTAGGTAACAATTTCAAGATGCCAGGGCGTTCCAGTACAAGTTCAGGTTCCACTCGTTACATATCCTTCAGTGGTGTGGAGTCCGCTCTCTCCTCCTTAAAAAACTTCCAAGCCTGCATCAGCTCTGCAATGGACACAGTTTCTAGTGTTGCCCTGGACCTTGTGGAGACTCAGAGTAAGTGATATGTAAAACTCACTCTGTGTGTGTGTGTGTGTGTGTGTGTGTGTGTGTGTGTGTGTCTGCTCTGAGGTAACGGTGTGGTTGCATTACTCTGGGGATGCCCTTTGCATGTTCTTGAGATAGGCATTTAATCCTCTGGACACATTTTCTCATCCTATTCTGTAACCTGGCGTACCATGCAGTGCAGTTGGCCTCCACTCAGAGGTGCCCTAGAAGTTCCTGAACAAGGGCAGTAAGGTTCCTGACGGAGCACATGCGATCTAAAGTTCATGATGTACGTGAACCAGAAGGTACGCGAATGCGCTGGCTCACTGTCACTTTCCGTTGGTTTACTTTACATAGTTCATGCTTGATCATGCTGCACATAGGGTCCGCAGATGCCAGGGACACCAGCAGAGGAAGGCCTTCCAGGAAGAATTCTGCTTGGTGATTTTTAAGTAGAAGATTTTGAACAATGCTCATTCCTTTTTGGGGCTAGAGTTATTATTACTTTTTGATGTATTGAGAGCCAGGGGAGTGGCGTAGTATCTTTTCTCTTTTTCCTTAAATGGTTCTATGTTTGAACAGTTTGTGTTGGGCTTTGACATGTTTTTCTCTTTGCCTATGCCTATCCTGATTGAGTTTTAAGGATCTAAGTGTCAAGTTGGAAGAGTTTCTGTTGCTATTTCTTCATGTATTTCCCGCTCTCCAGTCTCCTTTCCTTTTACGAGTCAATTACATGTAGATGAGATTGCTTGATATAAATCACATAGGGCTTGGTTTTGTGTGTGTTTTTTCCTATGACTTTGAGTAGTTTCTGTGCTGTGTTTTTAAATTCATTTGTCGTATTGTGATCTGCTGTCAATTCTATATAGTGAATTTAAAATTTCTGGTAACTATGCTGTTTCAACAACACAACAGGATTAAATGGAACCTTTTGTGTCCACTTTTCCATTTCTCTTTTTGTCATGTTCTTGTTTTCTTATTCATTTTTTTAAGTTTTATTTTTATGTTTTCCTATTCATTTTTAAAGATTATTATATATAGGCCGGGCCGTGGTGGCGCACGCCTTTAATCCCAGCACTCGGGAGGCAGAGGCAGGCGGATCTCTGTGAGTTCGAGACCAGCCTGGTCTACAGAGCGAGTTCCAGGACAGGCTCCAAAACCACAGAGAAACCCTGTCTCGAAAAACCAAAAAAAAAAAAAAAAAAAAAGATTATTATATATAATAGGCACATAAATATATATTATATAATATGCCAATATAACATATAATCTATATTATCAGGCTTGCGTTGTACATCTTGCCAGCCCCTTCTCCATCCTGGAGTCGGTGAAGCATGGTTTTGGTATCTGTTTTAACATCATTGCCTGTCATTGCTGTCCTTTTCTCAGTGTCCTTCTAGTCTGATTTCCTCATGTATATTATGTTGCCAGTTCAAGTTTTGTTGTCTTCTGTCGTAGTTGGCTTCCTTAGCTGTCAACCTGAAACAAACTTGGAGACACCTTGGAAGAGGTAGCCTCATTTGAAGAATTGTCCTGATCAGACCGGCCGTGTCTATGAAGCATTTATTCATTGCTAATTGATGTGGAAGGGCACAGCCCACAGTGGTGGGCCTGGACTGGACGGGAAGAGTGGCAGAGTAGGCCGGGAGCAGTGTTCCTGCATGGCTTCTGCTTCACACTTCTGCTTTGACTTCCCTCGATAGACGGACTGCAGCCTCTGAGTGGAAACAGACCCTTTCCTTTTTTAATTTGCTCTTGTTTGTGGTGTTTATCACAACAATAGAAAACCGACGAGTTTTTTATTTTTTATTTTATTTTTCGAGACAGGGTTTCTCCGTAGCTTTGGAGCCTGTCTTAGAACTATTGTAGACCAGGCTGGCCTCGAACTCCCAGAGATCCGCCTGCCTCTGCCTCCCAAGTGCTGGGATTAAAGTCGTGTGCCACTACCGCCCGGCTCTAGGCAAATACACTTTTAAAGAGAGTTGAAATTTGTTTTGCTGGGAAACCAAATAATTTGTGGATTAGGTGGCTCTATTTTTAGTATTGATAAGCTTTGTAATTTGGGTGGGTGTAGGGTAGTTGTGATGGCTATTCTTAGTTGTCAACTTGACTACATCTGGAATTAACTAAAACCCAAGTGGCATGGTACACCTGTAAGGGATTTTTTTTCCTAATTGAATCATTTGAAGTAGAAGACCCACTTTTACTCTGGATCTTTTGAGATAGGAATATCCAGCTTTAATTCAGATCATTTGTTGAGGGAGGATCCAGTTTTCATTTGGGCCCACGCTCTGCTGTCAGCCTGTATAAAGGACATGGAAGAAGGAAGCTTTCGCTCTTTGCCTGCTTGTTCTTACTCTCACTGGCAAATCCATTCCTTCACTGGTCTCAGAGCCTACTCTTTTGGGATTTCCATGTATACTGAAGATCAACTGAGACATCCAGCCTCATGAACAACTACTCATTTCTTGGGCCTTCTGTTGGTAGACCACTACTGTTGACTAGCTGGATCACAGCCTGCAAGTTATTCCAATAAAATTCCTCTTGCTACGTATATAGCTTCTGTCTGTCTGTCTTTCTTCCTTCCTTCCTTTCTTTCTTTCTTTCTTTCTTTCTTTCTTTCTTCTTTCTAGTTATAAATCCTGTTCCTCTAGAGAATCCTGACTAATACAGTAGCCTTTAGTAGGGCTAGCATCATGTTGCTTCTCATTTTTCTCTGGAGGTTCAGCAGCTTCACTTGGCTCTGGATGGGTAGAATTCAAGTGTCTCCGAGTCCTCTGCTAATCGTTTGCTTCTTAGCTCCCAGCAATTGTCCTCAGTATCTCAGGATTCAGCACCACACTCCAGGGAATGCCTGGACTGATTCATAGCTTGCTCCCAGCACTCTGTCTTGCAGGCTCCTGCTGCCTCCGCCTCCCTGTGCTCCAGAGTCTTCTCATCCTTTAGGCTGCTGTGCTCAATTCCTCCCTAATTCTGGTCTGGGTGTGTCCTATTGTCTGAAAGTAGTTACAGCATTATTTTGGCCAGCTTTTGTAAATTCTTGAAAAGATGCCCATGTCTATCCCAGTCACTCCTTCATGTCTGGCAGCATCAGTCACCTATGATCTCTTTAGTGATGGCCTTTAGTGTCTTGACGCTGCTCCATCTGATTTGGATCCTGTTCTTGGTGGTGATGGACCTTAGCTTAAAGCTTGCCAGTCCTTACTTTAGAGCTATAGTCAGTAAATATTTATTACATTTTTTTTTTTTAGGGACTGGAGAGAAGGCTTAGTGGATAAGAACATTTATTCTTACGTGGGACCCAGATTTGATCCTCAGCACCCACTTAGTAGCTCAAAACCAGCCATAACTTGAGTTCTAAGAGGTCTGACCCACTCTTCTGACCTTCATGGGCACCAGCCATGCATGTGGTCCACATGTATATGAATGCAGATAACACACTCAAACACATAAAAAGAGCTGGATTTATTTATCCTGATAATTTGGGTTAAATTTGCAGCAAATACTTGGTTTTTTCATATAAAAAAAAGCTCACAAGATGAATTTTGACTAAGTTATATGGAGAAGAAAACCAGGAGCCGAAGAGTCTGGCCATGTGCAGATGCAGTGAGGAGTACCAGTACTGTGTGGAAGATGCCATGAGGGGCAGCCTGCAGTACCAGTACTGTGTCTGTGCAGATGCCGTGAGGGGAAGCCTAGAGTACCAGTACTATGTGTGTGCAGATGCAGTGAGGAGCAGCCTGCAGTACCAGTACTGTGTCTGTGCAGATGCCGTGAGGGGAATCCTACAGTACCAGTACTGTGTCTGTGCAGATGCAGTGAGGGGCAGCCTACAGTACCAGTACTGTGTCTTTGGAAGCACACTTCCCATTTCAGTTACTGCCAGGGTAGCTAATAAACATTACAAAGTAACTATTCTGTGTCTAATCCAGTGCTGGGATTTAAAAAGGACACAGATGAGTATAAAATACTTCCTTCCTTTATGACTTTGCCATCTTATTGGAAGACAGATATGTATTAAAATGCCAGCTCAGTGGGAAATGGATAAGATGTTGCAAGGATGTGGATACTTTGCTAGCGCCTCTGAACTTATGAGGGACATTGCAGACTTTCATAAGGGTACTCACAGATTCTTCAATATTAGCACCAAAACCTGTTAGGTGTTGTCCTTTATATTCAAACTCACATTCTTCATTTCTGGTAGATGCTCAGGTTTCAGTGATCCCAGTTGGCCTGTAATGTCATTCTCTGCGTCAAAAGCACAATGGAAACACAGCCTGTAACACACCCAAGGCACGTCCCTGTTCAGCCGTCAGGGTGTGGAGTAGCAGTGTTTACCTCTGCACGTTTATCTCTGCATCACACTGTATGAAGAGATGTCCCTAACGAAGGAGATGCAGTAAATACAGTAAGCTGTGCTGGTCATCAAGGTGACATTTCTGTACTGTGAGAGAGGATGGAGAGTGACACAGTGACTCCACACTGGTGTCCTTAGGTGCCACCGCTGTGGTTCATGTCAGGGCACCCACAGTATTTCCCCACAAGGCTTTTGTGCAGCCGAAAATACTCCATGCTAAACAACAACAACAACAAACAGCCATGTCTTATAGTTTTTACGAGTACGGTCTTGATCTGTCTACCCGTGGGCTCTAGTCCAGTCTGGTGAGCTGTTTTAGGAAACTGAATTTGAATGCTGACAAGCAAGAGGCGAATGGCGAGAGAAAGTCTTTCAGAGACAAGGCCGAGGGCAACCCATCCGCGCAAGCACTCGTTCATTGGGGGAGGTTTTTTTAAACCATTGAACATTTTGGCTTAATATAATTAAATAGAAGGCATATGTTGTCAATTAAAATGTTACTTAAAATTCAAGAAATTTTTGTTATATTTCCAAATTGTTAGTATAGTGTTCCCTTTTTTACAGGGATTTCCAAGCATTTATAAAAGCCCCAAACTCTAATCATAGTCTATTGTACATTGAATTAGTTCCTCATGGCCTAAGTTACATAAAAATAAAATTACAGACCCTTCCAAAATTTTATAGAAAACAATAGTCTTTAGTGTAAGACATTTTTCTTGGTACTTTTTAAAAATTGGCAAATAAAAGTGGATATTTTGGGGGTACCATGTGACATTTTGATACTTACACTGTACAGTATTCAAACCAGTTTAGGCGTACCTTCTTAGACATTGTGATGGTTACTTTTAACTTGTCTGGTTGACATAGCCTAGTATTACCTGTTATATATTGCATTATATGTACATATAAAATATACATATCATTATATATCGAAATACATTTATTATATATAATATGTTATACAGTTGCATGTTATATATTATGCAATTCTATCCAGACATTAGAAAGGATAGAATCTTTCTTTTATGATTTATTTATTTATTTTTTAAGTTTCATTTTACATACCAACCATAATTCTCCCTCTCACCCCTCCTCCCGCTTCTCCTACTTCCCCCTCCCCCAGCCTACCTCCTGTCCACTCCTCCCAAAGGGTAAGGGCTCCCATGGGGAGTCAACAAAGCCTGGCCCATTAAGTTGAGACAGGACCAAGCCACTTCCCCCTGCATTAAGGCTGAGCATGGCATCTCACCATAGGGAATGGGCTCTGACAAGCTAGCTCATGTACCATGGATAAATCCTGGTCCTACTGTCAGGGCCCCTCAGATAGAACAACCTACACAACTGTCTCCCACATGCAGAGGGCTTAGTTCTGTCCCTTGGAGGCTCCCCAGCTGTTAGCCTAGAGGTCATGAGTTTCTGTGCACTTGGTTAGCTGTCTCTGTAGATTCTTCCATCATGATCTTGACCTCCCTTGCTCATATATTCCCTTCTCCCTCTCTTTGATTGGATTCCCAGAGCTTGGCCTGGTGCTTGGTTGTGGATCTCTGCATCTGGTTCCATCAATTACTAGAAGTCTCTATGATGATATGATGACTGTTGGAATATTCACCAATCTGATTATAGGAGAAGGCCAGTTTAGGCACCCTCTTTGCTATTGCTAGGAGTCTTAACTGGGGTCATCCTTGTGGAAGGCTAGAATCTCATCAACATGGATAGAAATGGAATATACATTATTGAATGAAATAACCAGGTTGGATGGACACTTTGCTGTTTTTTTTTTTTTTTTTTGGTCTGTTTCCCTAGGATTCTAGAGCTGTGGCAGAAAGACCATAGTTACTATAGTCTGATAGTATGTTTTTTGATCTGTCTCCAAGTATGGTATTGATGATAATGACCATAAAGATAAAAGTAATAAGTGAGTTTATTGCAGACTTTCATTGTGCTGGCTGTATGTTTTTATTTGGATCCTCACATGATCCTATCACCAATCCTATGATGTAGAATGAAGTTATCTTCACTTTTTGAATGACAGAGCTCAGACTTAGAGAAGTTAAATACTTTTCCCAGGGACACAGAATTAGAAACTAGTACAGTACAGATTTGAGCATAGGAAAATTACCTCAGTTTCTTCCCTGAGCCATTATCTTTTGTCATAAATGCTTTGTGGTTGCACACACCTTTAATCCCAACACACAAAAGATAGACAAGTATAGATTTCTGAGTTTGAGGCCAGCCTATTCTGTATAGAGAGTTCCAGGCCATCCAGGGCTACATAGTAAGACCCTGTCTAAAAGAAAAAATAAAAATAAGAATAGAAAAATATTATAAAAATACACTGCATGAGATTTTCCTTGAGGAAAAAAAATGTAACTGCTCACCTGTCCTAAGTCTGAGTTCTCCTTCCAGGGGTTTGCCTTACTCCACAAATGGAGCTGACCAGTGAGCACTCTCCCCAGCCCAGACCCTGAACACTAAGGACCTGACATTCCACAGTTTGAATCATCTTTTGAGTGGGAGAGCTGGCCCCGACAGTTGGGACTAGACTCCTTACAAATTTCCAATCTCTTAATTTGCACGTAGTGTCCTGATGGGAACTGTTGGGCAGAGGTTTTCTTATATTGAGTACCCTTTTCCTTTGTTTGGGGAGATGCTGGCTTGACTTGTTCTTGCTCACAGCTGTTTCTGCATCTTGCTTGAGCTGGGTGTCCTAATAAAGAAGCCTCACCTGTATTCCTCAGTGTCTGGACTCATTTCTGTTGTTTGTGAACCGACCAAACTGACGGCAGTATAAAAACAGCTGTTATTGATTTTATTTTTTGAGACAGGGTCACGTGTAGTCCATGATGGCCTTGAATTTCTGTTCTTCCTGCCTCCATCTCCTTATTGAAGGCATGAGCCACCATGCATGGTCTACCTGCTGCTGGAGATGTAACCTAAGGTTTTGTCCATGCTAGGCAAGCACTCCATCTACTGAACTACAACTCCAACAACCGGTACCACGGATGCCTTCGTTCTCATGCCAGAGACTGCACTTTCTTGGCTTTAGCTTTTTCTGTCTTAAAGATAGAACTGAGAACCTAGAGAGAGAGAGAGAGAGAGACAGAGAGACAGAGACAGAGAGTCAGACAGACACAGAGAGAGAGACAGAGAGAGAGAGAGACAGAGAGAGCGCTCAGTAGCCAAGAGCACTTACTCTTCTTGCAGAGAACCTGGATTTGGTTCCCAGCACTCACATGGCAGCTCACATCTGTCTGAAACTCCAATTTCAGTGCCTCTTCTGATGTTCAAGGGCTCCTGCATGCTATCTGTATACACTTGGTCAGACATGCACACGCATGAAGGTAAATACTTAAGAAAAATGGCCCTCGTATGAAGCAGCTGGAACATTTTGATGTCATTATACTGACTTAGGCGGTCTTTGTCCAAGCTTGTTGTGATGGTAGGAGACCAAATCTTTACTTGGCTAAGTGACAGCTGTCAGATTTACGTTTCAATGAATAATCCAGCTGTAGCCCTTTTTGTATAGATGTTCTATAGTGAATAGTATCCAGACTTGTATAATGTCAGGTCCTGGCCAGTCAAGGTTTCAAAAATTTGTAATTTTTTTTGTTGTGTAAAATTGAAAAAAAACACCTTAATTTAATATTTTATTCTTTGACAATTTCATACATATGTACAACATGTCTTGATCACATCCACCCTTAGTTCTCTTGTCTCACTCCCTTTAGCCCCACCACAACACTTTTCCTCTCTGTTAAAAAATCAGAAGGTACGCCCCCCCCACCCCCCCCCCCCGCAAAAAAGCCAGAAGTTCAAGGTAATCTTCAGGCATATAAGGCTTGAACCCAAAAACCCAAAGTCCAACTAGTGCTGTTTGCAGGAGCATGGGCAACCTGCCAGTGGTCATGTCCCTGAAGAAGAATGACCCTTTCTCCTGGTAGCCATCAGTTGCCAATAGCTCTTCATCTAGGGATGGAGCTCATGGGTCCTATCTTGTCTGCACTGGCTTGATCTTGTGCATATTCCTGTAGGAATCCTGGCGAATCCATGGGCGTGCCGACCTTGTCCTTTCCAGAAGGCTGCAGTCGCAGCTTCCTCCCCAAACTTCAGCTCTTGTGTTCTTGTCACCCTGTCTTCCTGTGCTGCCTGACCTTGCAGGGAGTCACGCCTCACTCAGGGCACTTACTTCACTGCCCCGCGCTCAGCATTTGCCTTAGTTGTGGTTCTCTGACTTGGCTGCTGCCTGCTTGCTTCTCTGGCCAATGTTGAGAGCAGTACTGATGTACAGACAGAATCATAAATATTCAGAGAGCAAGTTGACAAGCTGCCTGGCTAGCAAAGCTGTTAGTAGTAAGTTCCCCTTAAGGTTTATAGCCTCTGCTCGCAGGGTTTTGACAAGGTTTCCAGGACCAGGCCTCAGATCCAGTCAGAAAACGGTTGGTTACAGTCGCAGTAGCCGTGCCTCTCCTGTAGGGCCTGCTCTTGGGTAGGCCTGTCGATAACTCTTCTCCCCTAGCAGCTCTTCAGCACTATAAAAGTTGAGAGGAACTTTCCAGGTCAGTTCCAGGCTGCCTTAAATTCAGGCCTTACATGCCTGAGGAGTGCCTTGAACTTTTGATCTTCCTGCCCTGTCTCTAAACTTAGAGACAATGGGCATTTGCCACCATGCCCAGTTTTATGTGTTGCTGTCATAAAGCCCAGAGCTACATGCATGCAAGTCCTTCACTAACCAAGCTACATCCCTTGCCACAAACACATAAGCTTCTGTACTCTTAATTGCTTTGCCTGGTGTATTTAAACCCTCAGAATTTAAGATTATTAACGAACCCTTACCTCACTCTTCTCAGAATGTCTAACTCACTTTTCTGCTCTGGTTGTTGTTTTTTTTCCTGCTATTTATACTTCCTATTTATGCACTGTGCTGTTGGGTTTGTTTGTTCATGTTACTGTCTTTGTCCTGTATAAGCTCCATCTTTATTGTCAGGTCCCCCCCTTCTATTGCTGGTATGACCTCTGTTGTGGTTTGAATGCTTGGTCACCAGGGAGTAGTAGTGGTATTGTTTGAAAGGATTAGGATGTGTGGCCTTGTTGGAGGAAATATGTCACTGGGGGTGGGCTCTCTCCTGTTGCCTTCAGGCTGTAGAACTCTCAGCCTGTGTGCTGCCTTGCTGTCGCCAAGGGGCTAAGGGACTAAACCTCAGAAAGTGTGAGCATTGCCAAGGTCATGGTGTCTCTTCCCAGCAATAGAGCACTGATTAGGACAACCTGGTAAGTAGTTAACACATAGTGTATGGAATGATCTGTTTAAAACCTAAAAGGATAGGATGATTACTATAAAATGTCTCCTAATTGTCTAACTCTTTCATTTATATGTATATCTATGTCAATGGATATTTGTGTGAATCACACATTTCCTATTCATGTATGTACTGAATTTACACACACACACACACACACACACACACACACACACACACACAGAGCAGTGGGCCATTTTGTACTCTAGGAGTTGCCATAGACACTTTAAAAAATTAGGTTGTTATAATTTGGATTATGCGTGCTACTGCCCTCTGCTGGCACTGGTTGCCATTTCTGACTAAGGCAGCCAATAGGAAAATACATTACAAACCTCTTAATGTTCTCGTTGTAAAACTTTCCCCAATACAGCTTGCTGCCTAGGAAAGGACGAAATTCTAAGTGTTTATGAACAAATCTTTTTAAAGTGATTGGAAAAGTTAAACCAGGATTATGGCATAGACATGCATGGATAGCCCCTCCACAATAAAGATTGTGTCAATACTGCCTAGGATGAGGTATAGCATAAGTGCATGCCCACATGCCTGTTTACACATGTTAGTGAACTTTGGGAAAGTGCTATCCACTTGAGATTTTGCAGATTTGGAAATTAGGAAGCACAGACAGTGTTAAGGCTTCTTGAGGTAAATAATGACTGGAGCTTTAGTTGTTCTGCCTGTCAGCTAGAGCTCTTCCTAGTATTCAGAGGGTTTCCTGTGCATTTGTTTGTGTCCCGATTCTGTAGCTGGATTGTTGAGTCTTTGACTGTAGAATTCATGTACAGGCATGCGCCTTCCGGTCTCTGAGCCTGACCCTGGGACTTGTATATTTTAAGTTCCCTGTACATGCTTATTGGGTGAATCAGTCAGTCAGGCATTTAAGGCACTTGAGTGCTGGGATCTAAAAGCCATGCTTGGAGTATCGACTTCACCTGTGGATATGGGCAAGCGCTGCTAACCTGCCGCTCCCTGGCAAGTCGAGAGCTGATTGTTGAGCAGCTATCAGCCCTGCTGTTTGACTCTGCAGCAATTTCTTAACCAACTTTGATCAAAGGCCCCAAACCCCACTGTTCTGGAGTAGTGTTAGAATCGCCTGCTTCCTTTGTTGGTGAAGGTTCCCTGCACCTTGATGTAGCTTTAGCCATGTGGAAGTTCAGCTGTGTCATTGCCATGCGTGTCTTTCTTAATCTTGACCTGGGATAAGCCTCTGGGTGCAGCCAGTTTCCAGGCTGTTGCGGGAAGAGGAGTGAAGGGAGTCGCCCTAGATGAGACAGGCCCATCCGAATGAAGGTGCAGGTAGTGAACGTCACTGAGGGAGGTGAATGCTGCATCCTCGGTCTGTCAGGAAAATAGGCTCACTGAGCTGAAATAACTTAAGCCAGAACACACAAAGGGAGTTTGAACACAATTATTATCTCTAGCTTAGACTCCTTTTTCTCTCTTCCTCCTAGTAGCTGTTGGTGGATGGTGGTAACCCTCGGCATCTGTGTCAGACAGCTTTGTGTCTCCATTACAGAATACCTGGGATAGCTAACTTAGAAAAGATAGATATCTTTGCCTCCTTGGTTTGGAGTTTCTAGTCCATGATCCCTTGGGATCTCTAGTAAGGCAATATATTATGGAAGGCACTCATTATCCCTGCCAGCAAGCAAGAAAGGAGGAAGAAGACTCAGGATCTCAGTTCCCATTCAAGACCATGCCACTAGTGACCTAAGCACTTCCCTCAATTCCCTTCCTCTCGAAGGTGCCATACCTCCCAATGCACCAGCTCTATAATACATCAGGCCTTTGGGAGACATTGATTATTCAAACTGTAGCAACTGCCTATTAGTGATATGCCCAGCATAGTTGGGTGTATTTTGTAGTTTTAAATGTGGTATATGGAGTCTGTATTATTTTATATTAAAAATGAGGAAACCTGAGTTGAAATTTCAATTTTTTGACAGGCATGTGTCTGATGAATGGCCGAAGTGTTTGAACTAGCAAAGCTGAGGTATGGTGAAGGCCCATATTCTATACAGCACAAAGCCTTAGGTGTAAGGGCAGTGATGATGGGGAAGTTGTTAAAGATTGACAAGAGAAGGTTTGAAAAGGAAAAGAGAAAAGCTGTGAGAAATATCAGTATGGGGCCGGTGCACACTTTTAATGCCAGCACTGGGGAGACAGATGCAGGTGAATCTCTATGAGTTTGAGACCAGCCTGGTCTACAGAGTGAGTTCGAGAACAGCCAGGGCCACAAGAGAAACTTGTCTTAAAAATGAAAAAAGATTTGCATTCCCAAGATTCCAGGTACTGCTAATGCCAGGGACCACACTTTGAGAGAGAACATGAGCCAGGTCCCATGCAGTAAGAGACCCGCCACTAGATGGCAGCAGAACACTTCCTAGAGGATACTCATTGGCTGACTGGTCCTAGGTTTCTTGATCAGAGTTTAGGTTGTGTAAAAGATTCATCAGATTATCAGAATTTAGCATTCTGAAGCCTGATCTGCTCCATATACATAAAAATTAAAGATGTTCTGGTTCTTTCAAACCTAGGAAACTAGGAATATTGCCATTACAGTCTTTCAAGATCAGCTCACCTAGAATGAACATTGTTCTCATTCCGTGGACTCCTTTTCAGTTACTCATGCTGTTCATTTTATTTACTGGGGATTGCTGTAGGACTTGTTACAAAACAGAAATATAGGAGCGGGAGAGCTGGCTCAGCTCAGAATACTGGCTGCCCTACAAACATCTGCCAGGGACCCTGTGCTGCCTGCTGGCCCCAAGAGCACTGGGCATAGAGGTTTTGCATATACTTCGATGCAACAAGTATTTTATGTCACACACATAAAATAAAATAAAATAAATAAAGACATCTTTAAAAATAAAGACAATTCTTTTAAAATATATAAAAACAGAACTGGAGAGATGGCTCAGCTGTGAAAGGTTAGGATTATAACCAAAATGTATAAAAACAAATATATATCCTGTAACTCATAAGACAAGTGGAATTTATGCTTCTAAACTACTGGATTTTGATTTGTAAACCTTTAGAATCACCTTAAAATATCTGTTCATATGAAGATTTATAATTTTGTCCTTTTTTCCAGTTGCATTTGGAAGAGTGGTAGAAGGTTAAAAGGTGCCTATGGCTTCCCTCGTCAAAAAGTTGAGTAGTTCCATTTTAAGGAGCTCTTGCAAACAAGTTTCTGCTCTCTTTGCCTGTCCTCCCCTCCTCTTTCCTCAGAGTGTCACTCCCTACTTCCCAGCTGACCCACACCTCCAGGTGTTCTTTCTTCAACCACTGAAACAGCCTAAGAACCGCCATCAGTTTTCCACATGGTGGTGCCTGTACGTGTAGAGGGGATGGCTTGCTTTGTCCTGTACTTGTCTGACTTTGAAATAGTGAATGAGCCACTTTCTGTTTTCTTTGCTTTTTTTTTCATGTTGTACCTAAATACTCTTTGGATTTTCTAGACCCTTGACAATAGATACTTTTTCTATTGGTTCTGTTTTCTTCTCAGATTTTTTTGTTTTGTTTTTTTCTTGGCCTTTGGAGCTGAAGCATTGGTTAGATTTCAGTGACCCAACTGGGTATGAAAAGGACTAACACAGAAAAACTAAATAGGAACCCCTCAATCGGATTAAAAAGCCAGGCGAGCACTACAGTGTGTCTCTGGTCATTGGCAAGGGCTGTGGCGGGCTTATTGCTAAGCAGAGATGACAGGAGAGGCAGAAGTAGAACAGACGCTAGAAGCATTTTTTGAAACACTCTAGTCCCCTTTTAATGACATCAAGTTTTAATGTCTGTGGTCAGTGGAAAGGAGCTTTTATGAGGATGGCATGATTCTGAAACTGGCTTGGTTCTTCTAGAGGTTATTAGCCAGCTTATTTTTTTCCTGCTTCCGTGGCTACAAATGAAGTTATGTGTTCATGCTGTGCATTTCTGTATTGCATTGCTTTTGTGTAGAGTGCAGTCTGATAAATCTGTAGTGTTCACCACATGTGAAATTTGAATTTTCTACTGTCCTCATTTTCAAAAATTAAGGAAAATGGAGAGATTTATAATGCTTTCTTTCACCTACTGTATCTAAAATACTATTTAGGGGCCAGAGAGAAGGCTCAGTGGTTAAGAGGATTGGCTGCTTTTCCAGAGGACCCAGGTAGTCATACACCTGCTTCTAGGCACTATTGTTATTAGAAATGTACATGGTGCCTAGACTTACATGCAGTCAAAACACCCATAAGCATAAATAAATAAAAATTTAAAAATAAATTAAAATAAAGTATTTTATTTGTAATAAATATGAAAGTTCCTAAGGAGATATTTTGATATAGAGAGGGCACTGAAATCAAAATCCTTTAGTACACCAGAGTCCACACTAGTCTCCCTCCTTCTTTATGCTTATTAGCCACATGTGACACATAGTAACACATGAGATGACAAATCACATAGACTATCTCACTTCTCTGTGACAGAGAAAGGTAAGAAATAATACTTCTTAGCAGTTCTGGTGGGTATTCAGATCAAACATTTGGAAGAATGAGACACTGTCCCATTTTCTCCTGTACTTGCCACTTTTGCTGTTGGCATGGCTACTATTTTAGGTTTCTCCCCACATTGTTTAGCCAGCTTAAGATGAAAAGTGCAGCATTTCGGGGGATCCTGTTACATTTGCTTCTGTATGAAATGTGTGTTCATTTGAATCCACAGCTACAGTACTTCATATTTTGTAGCTGATGTGGTAAATCAGTTTCATATGGTGTTGGGCAAGCTGGAAGGTTAAGCCTCTTAACTTCAGCAGCCAGCATATTCTAGTTGCTGTAAACAATTAAGCCTGTCAGCAATTGACCTTGGGAATGCTAATTTGCCTGTCCCTGGGTGCTGCCTCAGGCCCTGGCTTTCTCTCCGTGGGTGGGAGTTATGAACCTGGTTTGGAGAAGAACTGGAGGCATTTGAGGCCAGCTCCAAACAGATGCGCGTCTTGCTTCGTTTTTGCATGTGACCACAGTTGCAAGAGGCATAGTCTTGCATGATATTTTTTTAAGGCCCGTGGAATCAGAGACCAAAGTTGAAAGGCAGCTTCTTTTACCTTTGGATCTGTTCTTGCCCTTTAGTGAGCCCTGATGGTAAAGGTTGATTTAAAACTTGACAGTTTCTCATTGTGATTCTTAGGATTATTAGAAGAGTTGAAAGTCACCTTTTATAACACACTCATTCCCTGCTTAGTGACTTTTACTGACAGGGTCTTACAGTGTAGCCCAGGCTGCCCTCAAACTCACAATCCTCCCGCCTTATCCTCCAGAAGGCCAAGATTACAGGTATATACAAACACCTCTGGTTTTACTTTGTTCTTTGCAGCTATTTAGTGTCTGGTCCAGAATAAGCTGACTAATCGAGAAGAAAGGGGCGCTAGCTAGGGAAGTTCCACCCAATGAGAAGTTCTGCACTGGCAGTGCTTTCTCTGTATGTGGTCCTGAGAGAGAAGAGCTGGGAGAGTATTTAAATTCTGATTTACTGCCACTGTAAACTGGCAACAGCTGCTATGGTCACTTTTACTTGAAGACAAAGATTTCAGTTTTCTTCTGGACTGTGTGTTAGGATTTTGCAGTGAGAAGAGAAAGGGTGTGTTTAAGAAAAAGAAATATTGAGTTCAGTTGTCTTTAGAACAGGGGATTTATTAGAACCATAGCGTGCCCTGTGGTCCAGGCTGATGCTAGAGGCTTTAGTCCTGCCAGACATAGGAAGGTGTCTATTCACTAAGGTTTAAGAGGGAGGGGGAAGTATCATACTGTGTGGAAGCAGGCCTAGTTAATATGTGACCACAGTCAGGTTGCTTTAGATTTTGATTAGCAAAAGGGAGAGGCAGGTTTGACTCTGTGAGGGCTGTGTAAGGGGTGCTGGTTATAGGGGCAGGGCATGGCCCATCAGCTCTTAGCAGTGACTTCTGCGCCTGGGGACTCTGGATTCTAATATAGTGCATGGGCAAACTACAACATGATATTGTACACTACAGAACTGTAGAGTACCACATAAAACTGATCCAAATGTTTATTTGAACCTTTTTGGTTTCAATTATTAGATAATTGTTAACTCTTTTTTTTTGGTTGTTGACTGATCACCAGTTAATTTTTATCCCATGCCTTGAAGGTTAATGGTGTTGTTAGCAGCTTTGGCAAATATGTATGCTTGCAAAGGTTAGGAGCGCTACATGGTAGTAAGTGACATACTTCTAATTAGTAGATTGTCAGTGTGTCTGAACAAAAAAAGAGTCAGGAAGTCCTTCACCTCTGTTTATTACAGAACAACCTGCTAGTATATTCTGTGGAGTAGGTGACTTACGGAAAAGATCGTATGTGTGTGGGTATGTGCACGTGTGAGTGCATGCGCCAAGTCCAGAAAAGAGCACGGGATCCCCTGGAGCACTGTGAGGTGATTGTAAACTGCGTCATGCCGAGTGCTGGGAACCAAACGTCTTAACCACTGGTCAGCCTTCTCTCTGGCTCTGTATTTATGCATCTTGATTATCAATAATTGTCTCCATAGATTGTCCACGTTTCATCATTTCTCTATTCCCACAGCAGTTGGCATTTCCTCTCCTGAACAGCGAGCTATTAACTTGTCCAACCATGATAAACTACTGATAGCTCACCAGAATGTGGTGTCACTGGTGACATCCCTCCATACACACTCCAGTCATAGAGACCTGCTTTAAGTGCCACTTTGTGCGCTCTGTAAACTTCCATTGCTTCCTGGTCCTGTCGAGTGCTGGTGGGTATCTCTCCTCAGTCACAGCTGAGGTTAAGTGCCAGCTCAGCTTGGGTTCCTCTGGGTGTGCTGTGCGTTCATTCATCGGGATGATGGAACACTTCTTTTCGCTGAGATGTTTTCTTGTGTATATTCACACCACTGGACAGACATAGAAGTTTGTCTATGTCTGACACTTAGTTATGTCCTGTTTTGCACGTTTTGGCATTGTGTTCCAAAGTATCTTGGAGTAACCTCAGCTGAGGAGTATCTAAAACAAATATTTGTCGGCAGTGAGCTGCACTTCCTTGATTCCTGTTCTAGATAAAAATTATTCTGTGGTAGTTTCTTCTCATATCTATAATGATGAAAATTTTCTAAACTGAAAATATAAAATAGTGTCTTCAAAGAAGTTGTGGAGAGAATGTCACTTGTGGGCCAACAAAATGGCTCAAAAGGCACTTGCCATGAAGCCTGACTTCCTGAATTTGATCTCTCAAACCCCATTGGAAATGATTCTTGCATGTGTTAGGTGTATGAGTTACTGGGCTATTAATTTCTAGTAGAAACTAATTTTTAAATTAGATGTGAGCCTTAGAAGCTTCCATGCCGTATTATCGACAAATCTTACTTCTGACATTAATCTAGAGTCAGGTACATCTATACTGAAGCTCATGTATTTTAATGATGTATTTTACAGAATTCCTTTAGTTTCTGAAGTTTGTTTCACTTTGTTCATCCCTCTCTACTTGGCAAGTCCTTCTCCTAGTATTATAAAGGTAATAAGGTGTCTTCTACTGCTTGTAGACCTTATTCCAGAAGTTTTCTCTCAACAGCCTTCGGAAAATGAAGTAGACATTTGACAGATGAGATAGCTAAAACCAGGGGGGAAGTCACAGAGTCACAGAGTGGTTTCATATCCCATTAGCTTCTGTTGTGCTAAATTGAATGTATGTATCATAAACACATACACATATTTTGTGTGTGTCAGCTTGTTCTCGACCTTAATTGCCTTTGTATGAACAATATTAGTTAATAAATAATAAATGTAGTTATGGGATATAGGTTATTTTTTAAGAAATTTATTTTGTGGGCATAGTGTTTATTACCTAAAATTTGTTTGATTGGATTTTACATATTCTAGTCTACTTTTCTTTTTAGTCCTTCATTAAATGCTCTGAAACTCCATCAACCTTTTAATTTTTTAAAAAATTTGTAATTTACCTACTCACGGTATTATCTACCCATCTAAAGTGTATAATTTAGTGTTTTTTAGAATATTCATGGATACACAGAACCATTGCCACAATGTTACCTCAAAAACTCAACCCCTGGCCAGGTGTGGTGATATACACTGGTCACTCCTGCACAAGAGGCTAAGGCAGGAGTATTGTGAGTTTAAGGCCCAGCCTGGGTTGTATAGTAATGGGAAGAGAGGAAGCGAGAGGGAGGGCAAAGAAAGGAAACAGACCCTGCATCCCTTAGCTGTTGCCTTCTAGTCTCTGCAGGAGCCACTGATATACTATGGCTCTATGGCTGTAGATTTATCTGTTGTGGAAATTTCATATAGAAATGATTTCATTTTTTTATAGAATGTGTTTTTTTGGTTGGAGTGTTTTGCTTGGCCCGTGTTGCAGGGTTCATCTATGTTGTTACATCTATCAGCATTTAATCAGTTAGTGTTTCATCTGTTTGTATAATTGAATAATACTCTACTGTGTATTTATACCACATTTTGTAGTTCTCCCAGCTGTTGTTAATATTACTGAATTATTGTTTGGGTGCCTGTGGTGGTCTGGATGAGAAATGTCCTCCCTGGGCTCAGGTATTTGATGTATTTGGTCCCCAGTAGGTGGTGCCCTTTGGAGAGGTTTAAGAGGTGCAGCCTTACTGAAGGAAGTTTGTCGCTGGGAGACAGCCCACAGATTTTACAGCCTTCCCTGCTCTGAATTTGCTTTCTCTACTTTGCTCTTGCATTTGAAGATGTGAGCTCTCGGCTTCCTGCCACCATGCTTGCTGATCGCTGCCTGTTACCATGCCTCCGAGCCATGATGGATTCTGGAACCATATAAAATAAACCATTTCTTTCATAAATTGCTTTTGGTCACAGCAACAAAAAAGTAACTAGTACGATATTAATTATGCTGCCTGGCATCTATTTTCATGTTAGTTTCTCAGAGTGGCTTGATTGGCATTTCTATGATTAATAAAGTCATATGCTTTGGGCCATTAGAGAAATCACTAGAGAAGTGCCTGTTCATATCCTGTGCGCATTTTTAATCCAGTTTTTAAGTTCTTTAGATAGTCTGATAAAAGCTTTGTGTCTGACATATGACTTGCAGATTTTTTTCCATTATGTGCTGTCCTTTTACTTTTGTGATAGTGTTTACTGAAGTATACAAGGTTGTGATCTTGACACAGCTGTATGGTGTTTCTGTTGGTGCTGGTGCAACTTCTCTCGATAGAGCCCAGCAGCAAGTTTCAAGCAGTCCCATTCATGGGTGCTGGCTGAGTATGAGTTTTGAGCGGGGGCTCGATTGATGAGTGGTGTAATATGCAGATAAGCAGGTGGAATAGGTCTGTCAAGGTGCTGGGATACAAACCTTTTCCTAGAAACAGTGTTGGTGGGAATTTGTAGATGAGGGCCTTCAGGACAGATTTCACACAGGCTGCTGTAGCATTAAAGATGAGTAACTATTCCACGTTGAGTGGGAGAAAATAGCTCTGAGGAAAACACAGACTAGAAAAACTTGATGAATCAGGTGGTGGTGGTATGTGCTTTAATCCCAGCACTTGGGAGGCAGAAGCAGACAGATCTTCCATTTCAAGGCCAGTCTGGTCTACAGAGTAAGTTCCAGGACAGCCAGGGCTACTCAGACTCTATCAATCCTATGTTGAAAAATAAAATAAAATTAAAAAATTAAAGAGAAAAGAAAAACTTGATGAGAACTTTCCCTTATATACAAGCTGACAAGTTTGCCTGGGATTTTCTGGGATGCTAGAGAGGTGCAAGCCCTCTGGGTCAGAGACAAAGGTCTTTTATTGGCATACATCAAGTCGTGTGAGGGTTCACCTTCCTGTTTCCATGCTTCATGCTCTATGGGATGATATGGGAGGGCCCAGGAGGGTTGATGTCACAGCTGAGGGACCTCAGGCTCAGCGGACCCACGGTTTTGGGGAGGGCGGTAAACATGTTAGACTCAAAAGACATTAGCTGTATGATTTTGGAGGCAGAGACCATCTCAGCCCTTGGAGATTTTGTGCTTACGTAAGTATCCTTGACAAGATAATTTGGAATAGAAGAACACTTGGTACCTTTGACCCCACGATGTGCAGAAATGACTGAGAACCATGGAGACTTGGTCCCCAATACCTGGCATATTCAGGAGCTGTAAGTGGTTCAGATTGAAGATTAACTTCAGCTTGGTTCCAGCCTGTTGCTACCAGCAGTGGTGAAAGCTTCAGCACTTTTCTTTGGGGATGAACTTTGTCCAAGATGCAGGAGAGCCAAGATGAGATGAAGAGGGTACCCCCCACCCCAGAGGGAACATAGTCCTTTGGTTGCCTGGGTGAAATAATGTTGGGCTTTTCAGAACCACAGAATCATACACTTGTTTCAAACGCAGCACTGCCAGTTTTAGTAGCATTGTGACTTTTAACGTTTGTCTTTTCCATTTATAAAATAGTGATATGTTGTAAAATCGCAGTGAATGTCTTCCCAGTACTTAATCATGTGCTCATAGACATCTCCGTACCTCCTGCCTTCCTTAGCGTTGCTTTAAGTAATAAGGAATGTATCTAAAATGCTCTTTACTGAGCTGGGACATAGTGTTCACATTTCATTGGTTAGTTATTTTGGTTTTGGTATAATGGTTTCAACCCTTTGCGTTTGAAAAGGGAGTCTTAGGCTCAGAAGTGGTTTTTACAAAATACAGAGTCATGAATTAAAATACAAATTTTCTATCTACTAGCTTGAGGAATTGCTTCATTTCTTTGAGCTTGCCTTTTTCTGCATGGAAGACTTATAGTGGACTGCCTTCTTTTTGTGGTTATCCTTGGTTTGAGACAGTTACTCCTTATGTTGTGCAGGATTTACTTTGAACTATGGTCTTGCCATGTTGCCCAGGTTAGCTTCCAAAGCTTTGTGGGCTCAAGTGATCCTTCTTCTCAGCTACCAAGGGAGCTGTGGGTACAGACACGTACTGCTCTGATCCTTAGCCCTTTCTTTTAAAGGTAGTGCTGGCAGAGGCTTTGGCGATGTGCTTATGTGTTTCATTGGTATTCTGAATATTAAGGGTAAGTTGCCGGAATATTTTCTAGCCAGTGTCTTATTTACATGCAAATAAAAGTTTCTACACTAAATAACAATTAAGAATTATTATTATTGTTGTAAATTGTCTCCCTCTCTGTCTCTCCCGTTTTCTCTTCCCTCCCATTCTCTTTATCGCAAATAAACTCCACACTCAAACTCTGTATGGAATATTTGTCTGTCCCTCACCTGTCATGGGACCTGCCAAGGTCTCTCTCAAGCCATTTTATAACAATTATTATTATTTTTGCAGTTTCTTTTGTTCTACTTTGCACTCTCCTTTTTAAAAATAGCCTTTTTATTTTGAAATCATGTTAGACTTACAAAAACTTGAAATGAATATGAGAGTTCCCAAATGTCCTCACCGGTGCCCTTACTTGTTCAGACCATAGTGCCTAGTACATTGTTCAGAACTACACAAAACAAACTCCTGTTTTATTAACATTTTACTAGTGTCCTTTTCAAGGCATTGTCCATGATCCAGTCTGGGCTTCCACATTGCATTTATTCACTTTTTGCATTGTGTGGCCCTTTTTTTTTTTTTTTGGTTTTTTGTTTGTTTGCTTGTTTAATTTTTTGTTGTTTTTGTTCTTTTTTTAATGTTTGACAGGTTTAAGAAACCTTACATAGAATGTCCCTCAGTTGGACTTTGATGTTTTTTCTTATGAGCTGATTGGGGTTATATGTTTTTGGAAGAAGGAAGCCAAACACATAATCACTTGGCCCTGGCAGTGTTTGCCAGGTGTCTTTACTGTAGCGTTTTTACGCATACCTGTCTCCATACTGCCTTTTGGAAGCAAGTCACCAGCTCTGTGCATACAAAGGAAGTTAAGTCCTACCTCTTGAAAGCGTGAGTGTCTAGAGTTGGAATTCGTTAAAAATTGTTCCCACCCCCTTGGAGCATGCAGTTATTGTTTTTTTCTTTTATAGATAAAATATTTATTGATTGTCTCTTTAGCCATCATTTTCCACCATACGGTAGAAGTTTTACAAAACACAGTAATGATTCCAACTTACACAGGTGTGTAACTGCACATACATGTTTATGGACATACATGACTTTAAGTTTCTTTGAAAAGCCAATGGTTTCTGTTTTGGTGCCTGTCACTATCTTGGTTCTCAGGGGATGCCATCGTGAAGCTTCACAAGCTTGTTCTCACAGGTTTGAAATCTAAAGCTTGAAATCAAGGCACAGCAGGTTTTGTCCTCTCTGGAGGCTGGTGGGGTGGGAGAGGAGACTGAGACGAGAAGAGAAGAGAGAGAAGCAGAGAGGGGGCACTGTTGCAGAATATTTGTTTAACTTTGCAAGGATGTGTTGCATTTGCTTACGTTGGGAACACACAGTTCTAAACAAGATGTCCCCATCAGCCGGGCGATGGTGGCGCACGCCTTTAATCCCAGCACTCGGGAGGCAGAGGCAGGCGGATCTCTGTGAGTTCGAGACCAGCCTGGTCTACAGAGCGAGTTCCAGGACAGGCTCCAAAGCCACAGAGAAACCCTGTCTCGAAAAACCAAAAAAAAAAAAAAAGATGTCCCCATCAAATCCCTCCCCCCAGAGCTCAGGGAACTCCACAGAGGAGGAGACAGGAGAACAGGTTTCTCTAAAACAACTTAGCGTGGCTCATACATATGAACTCACAGAGACTGAAGCAGCAACCCAGGACCCGCATGGTCCTCTGCTTTACATACTGTATGTAGGGTTTAGTTTACTACTTTTATGGGACTCCTGAATGTATGAATGAGTAGGTCTTCGATTCTTGTGCCTTCTCTTGTCCAACTTCACTATAATGTTTTAATCATAATAGTGAAATAACTTCATGTAATAATCTCACTATAAGTTTTAATCTTACTGTATTTTGTTATCTCTTAGAAGCCTGTTTTTTTTTTTTTCTAATTGGCTACAGAAGGAAAGATCTTTATGGGAGAGGAGGTAGGGAGGAAGTTGGAGGAGTAGAGAGAGGATAAACTATGTTCAGATTCTGTTGTATGAGATAAGAATCTAGCTGGGCAGTGGTGTTGCACGCCTTTAATCCCAGCACTCGGGAGGCAGAGGCAGGCGGATCTCTGGAAGTTCGAAGCCAGCCTGGTCTACAAGAGATAAGAATCTGTGTTTAATAGAAGAGGGGGAATTGTCTTCCCTCGACCCTGGTCATATTATCAGTGGCATCTCCAAGGATTCTCTGTTCTTCTTACTGGAAATTGGTATTTAGAAACTAAGATCTGGTCCCCGGATAGCTTTCAGCACAGTTGGTGAGTGCTTATGCTCGTAGCTGATGCCTGTGTCTGCATCCACCTGACATCCTGTGTGCATCCGTCTGCATCTGATGTCTTCAACTGTAGTATCCATGGTTAAATTCTAGGTGTTTTTCTCCCTTGATGGCCTATCTCATCACTCTCCCAACATTAAGAAACATGGCTCCCACCATCCGCCATCCATTTATTTGTTTAGCTCCAATACAAATTAAATCATTTTCAGAGTCTTTAGCGTTCTTCGGTAACAGGTAACGAACTAGTTCACAGGGTTACATATGGTTCTTTTTGCCTTTATTCTTAGAGTTCCAAAACACCATTGCCCATAGTTAGACAGGTCAGTTCCTTTCTCCCTACTCCTTTCAGGCAGGTTTGTCATATGTTTTGATGATTTTTGTTTGTTTATTTTCTTTTTGTTTTTGTAGTTCTGTTGATCAAGCCAGGGCCTCTCCCCCATTAGGCAGGTGCTGTAAAATGGTTAAGATGGTTAAAAGCTTTTGCCATAGTCTAGTCTCTCCAAGGAGCCTCTCATCCCTGATTGTTGCCATCCTGTTTCCTTCATGCTTTATATGCACTGGGATGGTTATTCCTGGTTGTCAACTTGACTACATCTGGAATTAACTAAAGCCCCAAATGGCTGGGTACACCTGTGAGGGATTTTTCCTTAATTGAATCACTTGAAGTGGAGAGACACACTTCTCATCCAGATCTTTGAGGTGGGAAGGTTCACTTTTAATCCAGATCTTTTGAAATGGGAAGATCCACCTTAAGTCTTGGCCACACTTTCTACTGGCAGCCTATATAAAGAACATAGAAGAAGGACGCTTGCTCTAGCAAGTCCATCCCTTCACTGGCATCAGAGCCTACTTCTTTGGAATTCCCATGTATACTGAAGACCATCTGAGACATCCAGCCTTGTGGACGAAATAGCTACTGAATTTTTGGATTAGCTGGACCATAGCCTGTAATCCATTGTAATAAATTCCATATGTATATTTATTCTCTAAGTTCTGTTCTTCTAGAGAACTCAGAGTCATACATGAACTAAAGTTCTTCATGGCCAGCCTGGTCTACAGAGTAAGGTTCAGGAGATCCCAGGCTACACAGAGAAACCCTGTCTGGAAAAACAAAAACAGTGAGCAAACAAACCAGCCGAAGATCCCGAGCCCCTGACTTTGGGTGTGTAGCCTGCCTAAATTAGTTTACTAAATTGAATTGCAGATCCCTTCTGGTAACATTCTGGTTAAAAGATCAATACCGTATGTAGGTAATATTAGTAAGCTATCTAATGCTTACTCTTTATTCTATGTTAGTAAGATTCTATGCTAAATGTTTTTCTTTAATTATTTAACTTAGAGGAAACTTCTGAAAAGAAAAGAAAGTTTAGATCACAACTTGAGATTGCAGAAATGTCTTTGGTAATGGACCCAGAATTTAAACCCAGACAGTCTTCATCCAAAGTATAGGTCGTTAGCAAGAGCACAAAAGCAAAGCTTCTGGGGAGAGACTCATGACCGTATCCCCATAGTTTCACAGATAAATTAACTAATCCAAGAAAGAATAAGAAGATTAAAATTTTTAATGCCATTTTGGTGTTATATTTGCATTCATTTTCTTCAGTGTTCTACACTCTAGGAAGTACCGTGAAGATGTATGTATCTTAAAATAATTTTAAAAACATTAAACATAGTAACTTAGCAACAGCACATCAATGTAAAGTGCAATATTCATAGAATTAGAATAAACTTGCATATTTATCAGGCCTTAAGCCTTTAATGGACTTTTTCTAATTCACTTATTTCAGCTCCCTTTTTACGTAAGGATACTGAGTCCTGGAAAGATTAAGTTTTTAACCCAAGGTCTCAGATTAAATCAGTTTTGGGCCCAGATGTTCTGCTTTAGCCTCCTGTGTTTCTCCACTTTCATTGTTTTTATCCTATCTGTGCAAAAAGCTGCAGAAAGTAACTAGATTTTTAAAATGTATCCTTTTGGGTGAGCCTGTTGAAAAGCCTCACAGATGTTCACTAGAAAGTGACAATTTGTAGCTAAAACTGGAAGCAAATCCAGAGACTGTAGAAGGAGTGCTGGATGCAGTTGCAAAAATAGATGTGCGTGAATAGCGGCTAGGATATTTAGGAGCAGAGCTTACTTTAAAACAAACACTTTTGTAGAAAGCATTATTTATGGAACTTCACACTCAGTTTTAGTTTTCTAGTTTGATAAAGGCTTAAAATAATTTAGGAACATAAAAATAGAAAACAGCTGGTTGAGTTCTAGATTTGTTGAAAACAATGGTTTGATCCTTTTTTGGTTTAAAAATTCTGTGAATTAAGAAAAGAATCTAAGACAAGAGGCAGTCTAAGACTCTGACTTTATTTATTTATCTACTTAGGTTTTTCGAGACAGGATGTCTCTGTGTAACAGTCCCGACTGCCCTGGAACTTGCTTTGTAGACCAGGCTGGCCTTAAATTCACAGAGATCCGCCTGCCTCTGCCTCCTGAGTTCTGGGATCAAAGGCGTGTGCCATTGCTGCCCGGCATGACTGTGACTTTAAATGGCACGACAGAACACTGGCTTCACACTTTCCCGTGCATTAGGGTAGGTCACCTGCAGGACTTGTAAAGATACGGGTTACTTTTTGTCACTGTTTAGTGTTGAGCTGTGCCCCAGGATTGTAAGTCTTCTGGTTTAGGCCTCTGTGATTTTTTTTTTTTTCTAGCAAGTTCATGGGCAAAGTGGATGCTCCTGGGCTGTCTGTACTCAGAACCACTGAACTACAGGAAACACGTAATAGAAAGCGAACACACCAGCGAGCTGACAGGAGACTCTACTGATGGGTTTTGTTTGTATTTCTTTCTTTCTTTTTTTTTAAATTTTGGAAGGGGGTAATATTTGTTTTATTAATGATTTATTTAAAAAATGTTTCTACATTTTACATAAACATTGTAATGGGTGAGTGCCAGGCATGTCCACCTGTAATCCCACCACACAGGAGGCCACGGCTGGAGGATACTGAGTGTGAGGACAGCTTATACTACATAAGGAGGCCCTGATTCAAAACCCAGCACAAAGTTCAGCAAAGCATTTGTACTCTAAAGTCTGTGTGAGTCATTGTGATCACATAACTTCTATTAAATGTGCTTTTTCATAAGATACTTGCCTAGGAATGAAAAATTGCTGTGCAGAGCAGAATGGAGTTTTAGGTCCTGCTTCCTTTGGAAAGCCAGGTCCAGGCAGACTTCATAGGCTTAGCCTATTCAGTGGTAGCTTGCTGCTGGTTTTTTTTTTTTTTTTGCCATTTTTAGCTTGTATCACCCTAATTTTTAATAAAATTGGAAACCTTTCATGTGTTTCTTTGACACTCGTCTCCGGTGAAGTTGCTATTGTATTTGTCTTTATTTGTTGTTGAACTTTTTTTAGTTACAACACTTAAAGACTTCGTGTATTCTGAGTCATATATTTTTCATCAGATATGATTTATATTTTCTTCCAGTCTGTGTTTTAAACAGACTATTTTAAAAAGCAGAAGTGTTTTATTTTGACGACATGTAGCTTATCAGTTTGTTCTCTTATGGACTGTGCTTTGGGTAACATATCTAAGTCTTTTGCCAAACTCGTTTCCAAAGGTTTTCTTCTGTAATCTTTTTCCCTCAAAGTTTGGTTTTGCACTTAGTATGTGGCCTAAGGTATGAGGGATGTGTCTGTTCCGCTTTTTCCTTTTCATCCTCAGTCGCTGCTCTCTTTTCCCCTTCACCTTTTGCTTTACCTTTTCCTCCTCTTTCTTTTCTGTCTTTTCTCCTTTTCCCTCTCTTTCTGCTTCTCTTTCCCTGTGGTCCCAGCACCACTTGCAGACAAATTTCCCTCTGGTGAATTGCCCTCGTACCTTTGTTAGATCAGTTGTCCGTGTATATCTGCTTCTGGACTCTCTTCTCTCAATCTCTGTTGGTGTTTAATGCCAACACCTCATTATCCTGATAGTGGAGCCTTGTAATGTATCTTCAAATCAGGTAGTATTGGACCCCCAGCGTTTACTTTCAAAACTATGTTCATTCTGGGTTCCTGCATATCCTATGTATTTTATATACTGTTTAGCACTGTAGAAAAGTCAGCTGAGATTTTGGTTTATCTGTGTGCCTACAGCCTGGAAGCCTACGTCATAGGCTTCTAGCCACTCTCCTCCCTTTCTCTTTGCACATGGTTAGTATCTTATAAACCTTTAAAACTTTTTTTTATTTGTTTGCTGGAGATCAGAGAATAAACTGTTCACCCATCTTGGTCAGAAATAGAAGCATAATAGCAGATATTTGATAAAGAAGAATATAACATCAAAGAAAGAGAATTGGAAAAAGGATTAGAAAGAAAAGAAATTGGCAGGGTAAATTACACAGAAAGCATGACAGTGACTGTAGGAGAAACAGTCAAGAGAGAAACAAGGTAGCTCCGGTTGGGGAGGGGATGCTCGTTGATGGCGGTGGGCAGGGTAGAAGGAACTTCTTGACTAGTGAGATGTGGAGCATGCTGAGAGGAGCAGCCACAGTGACGTCAGGGTTTAGGTCTGGAATTTTCTCTGCTTCTGTTTGGTTGTTATAGCTGGGTGCTTGTGTGTGGGCTGTGATCTGCTGGAGCCTCCCATCTTATAAATACTGCTGCAGTGTTCTAATTGGTACCGTGGAGTCCAGAACCACGTGCTTAGTGAATAATTAGTAGTTCTTTATTTCTTGTTTTATACTTGATTGTAACTGTTTTCCCAAACCAGATACAGTAGTGGGTGGTCATTTTATTACAGTTTACTTTACTTACCAGCAAGTTCCTTGGTAAGTTTCTAGTAGGTTTAAGTGTCTATAGTTCATTATGCAATTTTTTTTAAAATGGGAAGGCAAACAATCTGGGACATCACTGCTGATTTAGGGCAATTACGTGGAAAACAATACATTGTAAGATAACTAATGTAAGTACAAGTGTAAGAAACCAAACAATTACTCTTATGATTCCCAAAACATACCTTACGATGCCCGAGACATACCACATGATGCCCGAGATGTACCGTATGATGCCCGAGATGGACCATATGATGCCCGAGATGGACTGTATGATGCCCGAGATGGACCGTATGATGCCCGAGATGGACCGTATGATGCCCGAGATGGACCTTTTCAGGAACTTGAATGATGTGAAAGTACAAATATGAGGACAGCACAGTCATAGGTGTTTGTAGTAAATTGTCATAGGCTGGGTTTCTGGAATTGCCAGTGATTTAAATTTTTACTGATTGGTTTGCTATTATTTGTATAAAATTGAATTTATTTGACTTTTTAAAAATAATCACAGAAATTATGTTTCAGTGGCTATTCTTGGTTGTCAACTTGACTACATCTGGAAGTAACACATCCAAAAATAGAGGGCATGCCTGTGAGGGATTTCTGCTTAATTTGAAATGGAAAGATCTACTTTGAGGTAGGAAGGCACACCTTCAATCCAGATCTTATCTGGACCTTGCCTTCTGCTGGAAGCCTATATAAGGACAGAGAAGAAGGAAGCTTTTGTTATTCGCCTGCACGCCCTTGCTCTCCCTAGCACGACCGGACCGTTCCTTGACTGGTATTAGAATCTACTTCTTTGGGTTTTTGATCCTACTGCACGTACTGGCTTTGTGGGAGCCTAGGCAGTTTGGATGCTCACCTTAGGAGACCTGGATAGAGGTGGGCAGTCCTTGGGCTTCCCACAGGTCAGGGAACCCTGATTGCTCTTCGAGCAGATGAGGGAGGGGGACTTGATCGGGGGAGGGGGAGGGAAATGGGAAGCGGTTGTGGGGACGAGGCAGAAATCCTTAATAAATAAATAAATTTAAAAAAAATAAAAAATAAAAAAAAAATAAAAAAAAAAAAAAAAAAGAATCTACTTCTTTGGGTTTCCAATGTATACTGAAGACTGACTGAAACGACCACCCTCATGGATTTAGTAACTACTGGATTCTTGAACTTTCTGTTCATAGGCAGCTATTGCTGGATTAGCTAGATCACAGCCTGTAGGTCAGTTTAATAAATTCTCTTCCTCGCATAG
This sequence comes from Microtus oregoni, assembly GCF_018167655.1. Classification (NCBI taxonomy): domain Eukaryota; kingdom Metazoa; phylum Chordata; class Mammalia; order Rodentia; family Cricetidae; genus Microtus; species Microtus oregoni. Next base: position 31,400,336 of record NW_024543081.1, on the reverse strand, counting down.
TGTCGCCTGTCCTTTTTCACATGGAACTTATTTTTGTTTGCTTTTATGTTGTTACTTTAGAGCAGCTAAAGTTATCCTGGAGTTAAAAGAGGCCATGTTCTCTTTTTATTTGTTCCTGTACAGGAAGACGAGGCAGCTAAAGAACACTGTGATTTCACTTGGGAGACTGAAAGTCACTTCTCCTAACGTGTCATGTTTTGAGTCTTTAATTCCATTCTGTCTATCACTGTTGTGATGTCTGTAGTCATTTTCAGAAGGTGCCATGTCATACATAAAACAGCTCTGTGACAAGGTTACCCTGTCAGTGACCTTATAGCATGTTGATTAGGCAGAGAGCTTGCAGGCTGGAGACACCATTAGTGTGTCATGTCAGTTCTCAACCACGTGCTCTATCAGTCTTAAAGCATTGTTTTTAAATATGTGGCGAAACCTCATAACTCCGCATTACCAGCTTAAGTGAGGTTTATGTTGAGAATATTGGCTAGTATAATTACTAAAGGAAAATAGCCTTCACTTTTCATGGGTCTTCTATGTTTGAGGTATGGTGTTTGGATGATTTACCAGTATCATCTTTCAGTTTCTCAGTCACCATTAGAGGTTTATCAGAAGATATTCCTCTTTGTCTTTATGGCTTGGAAGTTGTGCAGGAGCCAAACTCTGTTCCCTAAGCTTCTTTCCTGGGTCTCCAAATCCAACACTGTAGATAAAATGTCCCACACCAGACAGAAGTGATGCTTGATGGGCAGTGCTGCTGTGACTCCTTCCTCCATCCTGGACCCTACTGTTCCTTCCAGTCTAGTAGGGAGAAGTGGATGGTTGAGGGTCGGGCACATGATTACAGTCAAGTGAAAGACCTGACGCTGAAACCTTGTGGGGACAAAGAGAGTCTCTGGGTGTGTTGTAAGATGAGAGGTACTTTAGTAGCTGGCAGCATTCATTTCTGTGATTTGTGACATGGTAGTTTATTGGGTGCCAGCAAATGTTTCCTTTGTCTGTCTAATGAAGGGTGATGGAGTGTGAGGAGGAGCACAGGGAACTAGTCTCTTTCCCCCTCTCTTTTCCTCTCAGATGAAGGCGATTCAGCAGGAAGCCTTTAGATAAGGCACAGCACATGCATTACCCGTGGCTTCTGTATGAAGTATGCTTTGTCTATTTCTGTGGTAGTTAGTTCAGACACTGTGGCTTGTGCCTCCGGTGCTAACGTCAAGTCATAACTCCACTATTTATTAACTCCATGACCTGGCTGGATGATTTCACCTCTCAGGGAGTTAGTTTCCTTATCTCTATTGTGTGCTTAATAATACCCAATTTATGTTGAATCAGGAGGTAGTGTGTTCACAGATCTAGTACAGAGTGCCCATTGAGGGCTGCTCAGTTTTTCCGCTCATGGTGTCTTTGTTCATCGCCAGTGTTTTTGTCTGACTATTTTACTTCTGAATCAGTCTCCATGGGGAGCAGTGCAACCATTTGTTTAGCCTCTCCCCGAGTCTGGTGAACAGCCATGGTCTTTTGCTAACCCATTTCTGTCTCCTGTGACAGTGGTAGCTGCTGTTTCTCTTCCTTTAAGGCAGTCCTCCTGCTTGATGTGTAGGTAGTGCTCAGGGAGCATCTGCGAGGTAAAGAAATTTCTGGACTTGGGAAGAAATGTCTGCAACACTTCTCACTGAACATGAAGTCTGTGAGTTCTTGGTGCTTTGTAAATTAGTTCAAACTTGTAACTTTTTAGTTCTGAGGGCAGGATGCTTTTAGGATTTGGACATGTTACATTTGTAGATTAGCTATCTACTCTGCAGTGGTTTTAGTGACAGATATGTTTGGTTAGTGCTTACTCAGAGCCAGGCTTTGCACTGAGCACTGTACCTATATGTCTTCTTTAATCCTGATAACAACTTTATGAATTTGGTGATATTCTTTATCTTTTTATTGTTTTAAAAGATTTTTTCTTTTTTAGTTTTATGAGTGTATGAGTGTCTGCCTGGATGTATGAATGTGCACCACATGCATACCTGTGCTGACAGAGGCTAGAGAAGGCATCACGTCTGGATCTGGAGTTACAGGTTCTTATGAGCTGCCATATAGGTCCTGGGAATTGATTCCTGGTTCTCTCAAGAATAACAAGTGCTCTTAGTCACTCAGCCATCTCTCCAGCCCCCAGTACTGTTCTGGTACCCATTATAGAGATGTGGAAACTGTCCTTCCAAAGACTACACAGCCTGTAATAAAGTAATTGAGATGGGTTTACATCTGGATTCCAGAGCTGCCTTTTTGTTATGTAGTAGGTAGCTTCCCACTTTTGTGTTTGTCATGTGATAGGAGAGCTGTAGGCAGGCAGATGGCAGTTAGGGTGAAGGATTCTCCAAGATTTCTCCTGGAGTTTCGGAAGAAACAAACTGCTGACTAGCTTATGTCATGCACCTGATACTCCACTCTTACCTCCAGTGGGTTGCAGTTGTAATGTGGGGATTCAGTTTTAATTTTACCACACTAATATCTGTGTGGAGGAATAATTACAACTTTGAAGTGCAGTGTAGTGAGAAGTAACCAGTTTCTATTAAAGATTGCTCAAGCAGTGAGTAAGTCATTAAATTCAACTCCTGATGATTGTTGATTGCTTAATATCTGTCTGCCAGGAGACACACACAGAGATATATGTCACTAGAGATAGATAATTGGAGGTGATTTTTACAGAGAAGTAATGTTTTAGTTTTGATTTTGACAGTGAGAAGTTCAGGGCATGGTTTCTATTGTCATCTGTTTGCATCTCTCCAACAAAAGAGTAAGTGCTTTTTTAATAAAATATTGAAGAATCAAGTTCTTATCCGAAGAGATCTGGAAGTACTTATTCCCAATTTTCAGAAAATAAGATCTTCTAGCTACATGTGCTATTTTTTCTAAGAAATATAAAACAAAGTCAGGCAACCCCTTGCTGCCTTTCTTCTTTCTTGCCAAAATGGTATATGTCCTTTATGACATTTAATGTTTATCAGATTCTTCTGAGTGTGTGAGTCATGTTGACTCATAGTCAGCAACCCTTACCAACACTAAATGTCTGCTTTGTCTTAGCGTGGTAATTTACTAATAAAATACATGGTGTTGAATTTGAACAACTATACGTATGGTTGTTTCTGTCCAGGCATGCTTATTTGTAGCTTTGTAGAATAGAAAAATTAACCTGATCCCATAGTTTTTATTTTATTTGTTTAGGACAAAATTTCAGAAAATAGCTTGGCCGTGGACAAAGCTGTTCACCTGAATCAGATAGGCAGATGGAAAGAGTAAGTAGGTGACATTTGTTTTGAGGGTGTGCCTCCCTAGTGTGTGTGCACACATGTCCTACTTGTAAAGGTAAAGAGGCTTTATTGATCGCTAAGGGATGGAATATTTGGACCTGTTCTGGACAGTAGAGAGATGTCTGGGAAAAGACCTTGTGGCTGAGATCGTGGGGAGCTTTCAGTAGGGCACATCAAAAAGACACACAAGGAACGGTGGTCGCCTGTGTGTGGTTTGCTTGGAGAGACAAGGAGGGCAAACCTAGACTTTGATGTTTGTTTCACTGAAGGCAGTGCTAGTGAAGACTGAGAGATCATGAATGGCTTTCAACTCTACTTCCCAAACCTCTGGGTGCATGCCTTGGGCTGCAGCACAGCCACCTGCGGTTAGGGAAGGCCCTGTGTAGAGTAGTTGGTCTAGAGCTGCGGCACTTCCATCCGCCCTCACTAATCTGGTCCTGGTCGGCAGCAGCAATCGGGTTGGTCTATTGATCATAACCAGGTGGACTCAGCCGTGCCACGATAAAGAACTGCTTCCCCCTCTGCTGTTGCTTTTAAACCCGAGACCTAGAAAATTATACTGAGTAAATAGGTGTGAATCCACCTTAGACACTGTTGGTACTGAATGGGGAAAACGTCTCATGCTCCCACGCTGTACCACATAAGGACACCATATTGCCATGCTTACTTCTGGAGTTTTAGCCACAACCTGGAGTCATTTCTACTCTAGAGTCCATCTCCATAAAAGCAACGTAATTCGTCTCCTCTCTCCCTTCTCAGCTCTGTCTCTTCTTTTTGCCATGGTCTTTCCCATTCAGGACAACTGGTAGCAATGGCCACTGTTTGGCCTTCAGACTTTGTTCCTGCCTCAGTCATCATCTTCCTCTCATTAAAGTCTCATGAATTTTGTTTGACGTTGAGTTTCATTCTAGCACTAAGCCCCCCATTCCTGCTTCAGTGCTTTTTCAGGGCTTCAAAGCAGAGAATAGTAATAGTTACTGCTGTTGATGCATTTTAACATTGAGCAACAGATGACGTGTCTAATGAATAGCGTGGCTGCCGAGATTGCATAATTATAGGTTTGTCTGACTTTAGAAGAACCATAAGCAGGCCAGCTTCATCCGGTTAGAGACTTCTCCAATTTATGTAAGCATCAGAATATTTCAATCTAAAATGAAGCCCTCTTACAGTCATTATACTATTCTTTGTTTTCCTGGAGTTTGCCTGAATAGGAAAAAACAAAACGAAACAGAAACTCTCTTCAAGGAAGTGGTTGTTCTGTGACTCTTCCCTTACCGAGTCCCACTTGGTCTGTTAGGTGGTACAGGCTCCAGTGTGTCTGTATAGTCTTAGAAACAATGCTGATCGGCGTGGCCCGGTAGACGTGTGCAACAGCCTCATGCTGGCTTGCTTACAGACAGCTAGAATTTTATAATTCAGAGCAGGGATTATCTGTGCCCTCTGGACTTGGTTTGCTGGGGTGGAGGTGGGGGACATACTTCAGCTAGTTATTGTGCTAACTTCTTGGAACAGTTTCTTAATCAATGTGCCAGGTGACAGGTTCTCCCAGAGGCCTTAAGTTCTCCCCATGGGGCTTCTCAATGTGTATATTGGCTTGGAAGTCAATGTTCATACATTTCATGTGGGTTTATTCAATTACTGATAGAAGGGGCTGAGTCTAATAAGTTCATAGGATGGCATATTGAAGACATTTCAGTATCCTGAGCCTCCCCAGACCATGTTTGGTGAGGGGAGTGCAATTAGATATATGGGTAATAAAAATTATTTCTAACACTGAGTGCTGCTTAGAAGCATCTCTGCCCCCAGGTTCTTTGTAGGATTCTGGTTCCCTCCAACCTTTTCTCTGTATTCTCTCTGTTGCCTCACAGTTGGTTTTAGCAGCTTCCATCTGTGTGGTTGGTTGCAAGTACTCTTAGACTAGCGCACCCTGGACTTTTGAGTGGCTGAGCTTGGCTGGTGTTCTCCATTCAGTGGGTAACTTGTTTGTTGTCCTAGGTAGCACTGGAAATTACCTGTGAGGATGGGAAAATTCTCTATTTTAATTCTGTAGAATATCAGGTTGGACATTTCCAGATTTAGGAAATAGTGGTCCTAGGAGAATATAGAAGAAAGATTAATTCTACAACTTTTTTAGGTCTTAGAAATACTAACACACCATTCTTATCCATGGAAAAATGTAAGAAAGGCACAATTGTTTATGGTGCCAAGTATGAAGTGTAGGTGTGTGAAAATAAATTAAGCAAATAGTTTCTTTTAGATTGGTATAATTTCGGAACAGATGGAATTTGAGCTCAAGTCTTGAAGCATGTGCGTATTAAATCTGATAAAGAATCTTAGGAAAGGCTTTGTGAAAATATGTATGTATGTGCGTGTGTGCATGAGTGCATGTGTGTGTGTATGTGTCGGGTGGGGAATGTTGGAATGCAGCAAATATACGCTAGGCTGACCTCGTATTCCTGAGTGCTGGGGTTACCTACCTGTGCCACCATACCTGGCTAAGTGTGGCAGTTTTTAAAAGATGTATTTTACCTTTAATTATGTATGTGTGGGGTTGGATGTGTGTTGACTGAAATTTCTGTCCTGCCTGGTCCTGCAGTCATTCAGTCCCAAAGAATCACACAGAGGTCTACATCAATTATAAGCCAATTGGCCCAGTATCTCAGGCTCTGCTTATTGACTAATTCTTTTATTTATTTATTTATTTATTTATTTATTATGTATACAATATTTTGTCTGTGTGTATGTCTGTAGGCCAGAAGAGGGCACCAGACCTCATTCCAGATGGTTGTGAGCCACCATGTGGTTGCCGGGAATTGAACTCAGGCCCTTTGGAAGAGCAGGCAATGCTCTTAACCACTGAGCCATCTCTCCAGCCCCCTTGACTAATTCTTATAACTTATATTAGCCCATAATTCTTGTTTGTGTTGGCCACGTGGCTTGGTACCTTTTCCAGTGAGGCAGTCATATCTTGCTTCCTCTGTGGCTGGGTCACAACTGCAGAATATGCTTCCCTCTTCCCAGAATTCTCGTTGCCCCGCCTTTACTTCCTGCCTGGCTACTGGCCAATCAGCATTTACTTGAAATATAAGTGACAGGGTATAGACCATTATCCCACAGCAGGTGTGGGATGGGGAGAGCTTTTGTGCATGTGAGTGCAGGTATCCAAGGAAGTCAAAAGAGGTATCAGATGAAGCTGGAGTTACAGGTAGTTGTGAGAGCTGGGAGCAGAACTCAGATCCACAGAAAGAGCTGTGTGTACTCTGAAATGTCTGAGCCATCTCTAGCTCCTAGGTGGGGCAAGTTTGATGGTTGAAATATATGCTGTAGAATCCAGCATCAGTCCAGATCCTCTGGATGGTGGGTTTCTTTTTCCTTCTCCAGTCTACTCCCAGCCAAGTTGTAGTAAGCATGAAAGCCTAAGGAAGGAAGTATGACTGCAGGTAGCTTTAGCTAAGGCTCCAGAGCCCAGAGAATATCTGGAGGAGCTGAGAACTGCAGTTGAAGAACAGTGTAGCCTGAGGGGTGGGAACATGAGAAGGGATGAAGATGGTGATCCTGAGAACAGAATTGTGGAGAACACAGCTGGAGTGGCTTGGAGCCTTTCTCCAGATGTGCTGCAGAAGGGCAGCAGAGAGGCCAGAGCTCAGAATTGAGGATTTTTGTGGTTCATTTTGTTTTCTTAATCTTTAATCCTCTTTTGTAATAACAACATAGCCGATCTGTGTATGTGTCAGATGCAGCAGGCTGGGGAAGGCACAGAAATTTGTCTTGTTCTCCAAGAGGACAGAGGCGAGGAAAGAAAAGCAAGATGTTACATGAGATAGGCAAACAACCCCTCACCCAAATCAATCCCAATCCTTGGAAAGTTCTGGAAAGGGAGAGACATACAAATAGGCAAAGTTGATTGTTGAAGAGATTTTGAAGAAAATGCAGTACTTTTACAAATTAGCCCTTTGGAGGTTATGTTGTTTGAACTTTTTCCAGATGTGGCATTTGGAGTGAAAAATAATATTCACAACTTCTTTTTCTCTTTCAGCTGAAGTGAGCAGTGAATACAGTATGGACAGGGCCATGGTTGAATTTGCTAAAATGGATCGAGAGCTAAATCATTATGTTAAGGCTCTCCAGTCTACGATAAATCACGTAAGTCTGTTCCACTTCCCTGAATATTTGCTTACAGCCCTCTGCTCTAGAAATGGAAACAAAATCAAAATTCTTTTCTACCCTTAATATCTCCTTGTCCTTTCTGAAGCAGCTGTTGATCAGGACTCTCATGGAGCAGGAATCTGTAATATTTTCCAGCAAGGCACCTAGGCTAGTTAGCATGTGAAATGCATTTTACATTGTCTTGCATTTTTGTTTGAAAACTTTTAGTGTAAGCCCTTTCAAATGTGAGCAGATTTTCACTAAAACATTGAAAGTGTGTTCAGCTTGTTTCTATTGTCAGATTTGCTTAAGCATATAACTTAGACCAGGTTTGGTTACTTGTTCTCTAGCTTTAACTAATATGCATCCTTGCAAGATTTTTAGTATCAGATAACATGGAAGCATTTAGAGAAAGTTTAAAAATAAAGAAAGTTGGCATTTGGGTTGTTCCAGAGGCCAGACTTCTCTCTGCTGACTCCAGCTGTCACAGGAACAACACAGAAAGCAGTTAAGGTGGGAAGGAAGCAACATCCTCTTTGGCAGTGCTGTGTTGAGTAAGAAATGAGCAATAAGATTGCAGTAATGTTTCTGAGAAGTCCTTTGTCTCTGAGCCACGGAAACTCCCCGTTGAAGTGATTTCGGATACCTGTGTAATAAGGTGGCTTGCACTTCTGGTTTCTTTATTTGCCTTTTCTTCTTATGGCTATGGGAAAATTCCAAAGAGCAAGTGTTTAACAAGACCAGCTACTATTCAGACGAAGATAAAATTTTATGTGTTGTCTAATACTTAAGCAACTGAAATGAGCATTAAATACAGATTTTTTTTCCTGTTTTTGTATGGCTAGTCTTTGGTATAATGTAACTGTGATTGAGAATAGTAATAACTCATTCAAATTGTAAAGTCAAGTGTTTTTGGCTATTATAACTTAGGTTTAGTCCTCTGAATAAGTTTTGTTTTGTTTTGTTTTTTTGAGGCAGGATTTCTCTAGCCCTGGCTGTCCTGGAACACACTCTGTGGACCAGGTTGGCCTAGAACTCACAGAGATCTGCCTGCCTCTGCCTCCCAAATGCTGGCTACCACCACCACCGCTGGCTAAAGGCTTGCTTGCTTGTTTATTTATTTGTTTGAGTAGCAGCTGGGGAGGGGCGAGGGCAGCCCAGCCCTTTAGAAATAACAGCAATCTAGGGATTGGAGGGGATAGTTCTCCCACTTCTTTAGTTAGCATCCTTGGTCAAGATTTCTGGAACCTTATGTTCTTCATTTCATCACAAAAGCATTTTCACAGTACTGTTCTATGGACCAGATTAGAGACTGTGTATCAACACAATTGGGCCTCCATAGCGCTCGCTGGAGCTATCAGATACTGCATCGCTTCACACCCAGATTTCTAAAGAACACCTTGGAAAGGCGGAGCATACACTTCCTAAAACATAAATACTTTGTTTAGTTAACTGCAGTTTTGGATACTTTTCATGATCTTGTTCTACTTTAAAACTCAAGAGATACAAGATAAGCTTATTAGGTTAACATGTTAAGTGTTCATGGTCTCTAAAATGAAGTTGTAAGTCAGGCTGGTAAGAAATACTATAGATGGTGAGAAACCTTGGGTCCCATCTGACCTTATTCTGTCATGGATTTTTGAAGCTATAATACTTCCACTCAGGAGCTTGTTCCAAATGTGGCTCACGATCTTTCTGTTCATGGACTTTGCATAGTCACAGAAAAGTTTAAAAAGACATTGCTTCACTCATTACAGTGCTCATCACTTCAACAGACAGCTTTCTAGTCCACTTTCCCCTTAGAATTTGGAACTCATGCAACTTGGGAAGTTTACTGTGGGATCTTAGCTGTCTGGGTTAATTTACCAGTAATTCCCTGGGAAGTCCTGTTAGCAGTTAGCAGAAGCTCTCAGATTGCCTCCCTCTGTCCTGTGAGAAAATAGTATCACTATATCCCGTAAGTCTGAGGTTTAATTAGGAATCAGTGTTCATTTCAGTGGCCTAAAACCTAAAGGTTTTAAAGGACCTAAAGGAAAAAAAAGGACCTTGTTTTAGCAAGTTTGTTTGTAGAGGGAATATTATGTTGTGAGTACTACAAAAATGGCCAATTTCTAAAACATTTATAAAAACTTTCAGGATGAGTGTCTTTTATACCTATGAGTTATTTGGATGGAGAGTTTTGGTCATGAGACCACACGTGTTATAAACGTGTTGTGGAAGGTATGAAATGGTACACTGATAATGATACCGAAGTGGTATAGGAACTTTCTTTATTACAGTTAACTGCCCCGGAAAAACCCATCTCCCATCTTGTGTGGAGACAGAGTGATGTTCTTAACATTAGATTTCAGTGGCCCTGCCAGTCCTCCCTAGCTTTCTGAGTAGGGACTCCACTGGCTGTCTTTCCCCCTAAACGTCTAATGAGTAAGTGTGTACCGCACACCTGTCTGCCAAGCACTTGGTGATGGAGGACATCGGAAGTCATGAGCAAGAACCACATGATCTTTATCTCTATGTCTTAAGTCTAGAGCAGAATACAAACATTAAAAAAAAAGCAATAACTGTTATTTAATTACTATCAGTGTGTGTGTGTGTGTGTGTGTGTGTGTGTGTGCGCGCGCTACAAATGGAAAACAGAGCACTGCGGGCAGTTTAATGACTCGAGGCATAGTATCTTTGATGGTTGGCTAGAAGACTCCTTCCTGAAGAAGCGGTGTTTCTGAGAAGAGTGGATTAGCTCTTAATATGGAGAGTGAAAGGTAGCTAACTTCTGAATGTGACATTTGTCAAAAGCGAGAGCACCTTATTTGTAATGGTCTTTAATTTTTTACTTATTTATTTAATTGAGACAATCTCATATAGCCCCAGACATTTGAACTTGCAACTTGTGGGATTCCAGATGTGTACCACTGCGCCCAGACTTATGGGATGGTGGGAATCGAACTCTGAACTTCTTCGTGCATGCAAGGCAAGCACTCTACTAATTAAGCTACATACCCTACCCCCATTTCTGATCATCTTTGTTTATGCATTTATTTTTTAAGATGTATGTAGTTTTTATTTGTGTGTAGATGTGCATGCCTGCGCCAGTTTGTGTGTACCACATGCACGCAGGTGCCCATGTAAACCAAAAGAGGGCATCATATACCCTGGAGTAACCGCTGATTGTAAACTGCCCAGTTGGACCAGAAACTGGGTTCTCTGCAAGAACATTAAGTACTGTTAACCATCACTGAGCTGAGCCATCTCTGTAGTTCCTTCTGATGATTTTCACATCAAAGATTCAAGGGCCTTGGTCATTCCAAATAATAAATTTCAGAAAAGCAGACGACCATGCCTACCCTCAAAGGTAAGAACCTGAAGTACAGTGGTGGCATAACCTGCCAGACGTCAGTGATAGAGCTGCTAGCAGAAATTGAGCTGACCCGCTGCCAGGTACTCTGCCTGGTAATGCCTATCATGCCAGTATCAGATTTAAGAATAGTTTAATTACTATGATTCTATTTCTCAAGTAGAGGTTACTTCTGAAATTTGACTAATTGAATAAATCCAGTGATAGTCATGTGTGTTTCTCATTGTGTTATTAGTGTTTGCACCTACACCTACAATTTGGCCTATGGCCTTTAGATTAGTGAAGGTAGATGGGGAAGATGAGTACCAGGCCAGTTCAACCCCCTCCCCTCCCCAATCTGTTTTTCAAGTAAGAGACAGCAAAAACACCTTGGGCTACTGTGCCTGGGTGAGCTTGGAGGACAGCTCACAGCTGGCTCTCTCTTTCTACCATATGGAGCCCAGGGATTGAACTCGGGTTATCAGGTTTAACCACAAGCACCTTCACCCTCAGCCATCTTGATGGCTCTCACAAACTTTTTAATGATCTTAATTCTGATGATGAACATGAATGGGAACCTTAAAGCTTGATGACAAATGATTTAACTGGTTTATCTTAGTCCCATAAATAATCAGTCATCAGTGATAAAATATATTATCTCATATAGTCATAGAGCTTATGGAAGGTAGTGGAATTTGAGATTTTTTTTGACTATTCTTTTAGAGCAAGCTCCAGCTCTTAGAAGAGGCATGAGACTTCACCTGTGGTGTTTCCTTTGCTGAGTTAAGTGCTTAGAAACCTATAGCCTGTGTGTTTTCTTCATATTCCTCAAGACTCTGTTTTGCCCTTTTTCCATCTTACAGTTATGTAAGACTTAAGCATTTGAATCAGATTGCAGTCCCACAGCTGGCTTTGTTTGGGAGGCAATGTCTAGAATGTTTTTACTGAATGCCCGAGGAGAGCAAATGCTTTTCTTCCTAACTGGACCAGCTAGGTGCTGCATTGGCTCCTTTGTGTTTCTCACTGACCAAGTCTGCCCTATTCGGCGTACTGTGGTTTTTATTTGATATGCTAACCTGAAATGTTATCTGCCTTTTATAGTTAATATGTTGAGAGTTAGAAGAAAAGAAATGTACTTCATATACAGTGTTGAAAACCAGGTATAATAAAAGTACAAGCTAGGTCAAAGAATAGTTTACCTCAGTCCCGTCATTATGCAATGAATTTCGGCCATTTCTGATGTGCCACTTCCCTGTGCCCTCTCACCTTTCACCCTTCATCCGCTGGTAAGTTTAGGGGGGCTTGTTTGTTCATTTTTGTTGCTTTTTTGTTTTGTTTTGTTTTTTGAGACAGGATTTCTCTGTGTAGCCTTGGCTGTCCTGGAACTCACTTTGTAGACCAGGCTGGCCTTGAACTCAGAGATTTGCCTGCCTCTGCCTGTCTGGTGCTGAGATTAAAGGCCTCTTTTTTTTTTCTTTAAAGTTAACTATAATAACTACTACTACATGCAGCCCTATAGGTAATACCCATCCCACTCTCACCCCCCCCCCATTCAGACAGGGACTCACTGTGTAGACTTGCTAGCCTGTAACTCACTACGTACACCAGACTGGCCTTGAATTTACAGATTTACCTGATTCTGTCTCCTACGTGCTAGAATTAATGGCATTCACTACCATGCCCAGCCCCTGTAGGTAATCTTATCATTTTAGTGAAACCTAGTTTGAAAAGAATTGCTCACTTAGATAGCTAATACCTTATTTCCCAGTGTTTGAAGGAAATTCTAGGCCAGAGGATGTGGCTGCTGGGTGTGATTATCTACTGAGCATGTGTCCAAATCCACCCCATTCTTCTAGACATCCTGAGCCATTCACTGAGGAAGGGAAAGTATCTAGGGTTATAAAGCCTAAGGACAGCAGATTCCTGAGCATGGGAGGAACCAGGCAATGGACCACAAGGTTAGATGACAGAAGAGAGAAGCAGGTAGAAGCTTTGGACCCAAATGGCCAATGCCCAGGAGCCCACCCTCTTGTCTTCTTCCTGTGTCCCACACTGAATACTCCAGAATCAGATGGGATTCAGCCTTTCAGCAACTCTGGCCAGAAGCTGATGGATGAGCCAGATCATTGTGATCTTTCCTTCTGTAGGACCGTTGCCTTGAAGTGGATGTTACAATTTTGGGAATTTAGTTGTCAGTTACTTGGCCTTGGGATCCATTTCTGTGCTTACTGATTTTTATTTTGGTCCTTTAGAGCTGCCTCTACAGTTATTTTGAAGTTGCATTTGTGTTTGGTACTTGTTTGTCTCATACATGGATTTAGGCTTGAATATACAGCTCACTAGTGAGATGTTCTATAGGAAAGACTCTAGATAGATCTCTTAGTTATCAAGTAACATGGCTGCTTGAGGTGAGCATTCTTACAGTGAGATTCATTTTTATAGTCACAGAAATCCGTCTTAGTGTCTGTTTGGTGTTAAGTGTTGGATCTTAATCAGAACCATACAATGCTTAGCACTTTAGTAGTCCTTGTGCCTCCAGTGCAGTATTTTCAAAAGTTTGCTCCGTAATATGAATTAATTAGGACTTGAATAAGTATAATAGAAGAACAGGATTTTGTGGTCAAGTAAGCTTGGGGAATGCTTGATAAAAGAATTTCCTTAAATACTGCAAAGCCTCTAATGTGCTTTAGTGCAATGTGATTCTCCAGAGGAAAGGCTTTTTAGATATTTCCTTAACTGAGCTAATGAGAAAACACCTGGGGAAAGACTGACACTCCACAGAATCTACTTTTTTTTTTTTTTTTTTTTTTGGTTTTTTCGAGACAGGGTTTCTCTGGTTTTGGAGCCTGTCCTAGAACTAGCTCTTGTAGACCAGGCTGGTCTCGAACTCACAGAGATCCGCCTGCCTCTGCCTCCCAAGTGCTGGGATTAAAGGCGTGCGCCACCACCGCCCGGCCAGAATCTACTTTTTAAAATGCTGCTATAATAACAACCTCCTAATTTTTTATAAGATTTAAAATATGTGTTTGAGTGTTTTGCCTGAATATATGTATGTGAATCACATTCATAAATGTGCAGTGCCTGTGGAGGTCAGAAGAGGGTATTGAATCCTCTAGAACTGGAGATGCAGATGGCTGTAAGCTCTACCTACCGCGTGAACAATGGAAGCTGAACCCAGATCTTCTGTAAGAGCGTTAGGTGCTCTTAACCTCTGAGCCATTTCTTCACCCCCAGTTGCCCCTAATTTGTTTGTTTGTTTTTATTTTTTTGGGACAAGGTTTCTTTGTGTAGCCAGGCTGGCCTCATACTCACAGAGATCCACCGTCTCTGCCTCCTGAGTGCTGGGATTAAGAGCGTGAGCCCCCACTACCGCCCAGCAGCCTCTTAATTTTATAAAAGAAGTGCTGGGTCCAGTAGTTTACCTAGGGTTTTTGTCTAGAGAACTGGGAGGTGGGCGGAGGGACACCGCATTCCCTCCAGGAGGTGGCCCTTAGTGATACTCTGTGAAGTGAGAGAAAAGGACCAGGATTGGGGGAGAGGGAAAGAAAATGACACATTATTCCACCAGTGAAGATGGAGGGAAGTTCCTTGGCTGTCCTAGAACCAGCTGTGTAGACCAGACTGGCCTTGAACTCAAAGAGGTCAACACCGCCCGGCTTGAGGGAAGAAAGTTTTTAAAGACGGACAGATTGTGTGGCTATTAGAATGTCTGCTGGAAACAAACATGGCCCCCCTGTGGGTTGATGATGGGAAGGATGAAAAGGAGAACGACAGGAGTGGAAGGCAGGGGAGTTGCAGAGTGGGCTGAACGGTAGCTCTCACCAAGAGCCTGCAGAGGAGAGAAAGATTGAGGGTGGGATTGTGGACTGTGACGTCACAGGCTCATGTGTCTGGACACTTGATCCTTACTTGGGAGTGCTGTTTTGGGAGAACTTTAAGAGGTGAGGCTGGGTAGTGAGTGTGGATTACCAGGAGGAGGTCAGGATGTACAGAAGCCTCCCTCTGCAGATACATGATGGACTGTATCCCCAGAACTAAAGACCGGAATATTTTGTTTCCCTTCACTTCTTATCAAGAATCTGTCACTGTGACAAAAAAAAAAAAAATTCACATAGAAGAATGTCTTGTTTTAAGTAAGTTCACAAGTTTGCGTTGGGTTGCATTCATAGCTGTCATGGGGTGCATGCAGCCTGTGAACCAAAGGTTTTACACTCCTGGACCTACATTTTCATCTCTCTCCAGAGTCACTTTTTCTCTGTAGTTGACGAGAACTAAGCTTGGGGTTCAGACTTTTCCTTGCCATCTGGCAGTGGCTGTGAGTGGGTGATAAGGAGAGCAGGTAAAGAGTTTGATCCGGGGAGTCACCAGATGTTCAGGTTCACTATAAAATAAATGCATACTGACCTAGGGAATTGAAGGAGTTGTTTATTGATCTCATAATTAAGTCGTTCAGTTAGTGATCATAACATACTTTAGCTAGTAGAGACGCGATAGCCTATTGATTTGTCCCTAAGACAGCTGTAACATCATTTTAACAGCGATCTAGTTTGAGAGAAAGGACAGACTTAGTAAATGCTGCTCATGGACACTTTGACCTTGAGCCTCAGTTTCTGCTGAGTATGGGATAGCAGTATAAGTTCTGGGAATATACAGTTCTGGGAAGGATGAAAGCACCTGAAACACTGTGTCGCATGTCATCAGATTGTGCAGGAAGTTCCATGGAGAAGAGTCATCCTCTCCCTTGGCCAGATTCAGACAGCATCCCGAAGGGAATTTTAGCTCATGTGGAGACTGGAGTGGGTGGTGGGAAACTTCTTTCCCCTTCTGTGGAAGGGATTTCTCCAGAAATTGGAGCAGAGAGCTGGCTGGGATTGAATTTACTGCTGTTGTCAGTATTGTGACCTCAAAGAATATGGTATATATAGAATCATAGTAATTAAACTATTCTTAAATCTGATACTGGCATGATAGGCATTACCAGGCAGAGTACCTGGCAGCGGGTCAGCTCAAATTCTGCTAGCAGCTCTATCACTGACGTCTGGCAGGTTATGCCACCACTGTACTTCAGGTTCTTACCTTTGAGGGTAGGCATGGTCATCTGCTTTTCTGAAACCAGGGCCAGTGAGCAACCTGGCAGTGAGCAGCATGGCATCCGGCCAGCTGAAGCTGAGGTTCTCTGCTAGTAACTGCGTGTGTTTTTGTTCATAGTAGTCAAGGGCAGCAAGTGTATGGTGGTGGGGCTTCTTTTAAAATAAGCACTAGATAATTAAGGTAAACAAGATTTCTAGTTCAAGAATAATGTATTTCATGTAAGTAACAGAAATGAAGCCCTAAATATGTTTCTCTGTATATAATAGATTATTGAATTATCCTATATATTGATCGGTGTGTCACACCTTTAAATCTTATTTACTTTGTTCATCATACCTATTGAAAAGCTGTTGATATCTTTGGTAGTGGTGTTGTATTGGCCAGAACAATGTGTCAGATTATGTACTTTTTATTATTGATATAAATGTTTATTTATGTGTCACGTGTCAGTTGTATTTCAGATAGAATATTCATAAGCCATTAACAAGCAAGAGGATAATAGGGAAAGTGTAGGATGTTGCGTTCCCAGGCCCTGGTGAGTTTGCAGTTACCATGGTGCGGCCAAGCTTGCTTTGTGATGTGGAGCCGCTGCTCAGCACACTCACTGCAAGCCCAGAGAAGGCTTCTCTCTTTTGCTCTCAGAACCTCGAGCTTCTGGCAAAGGTGGCCGTTCTTTTCTCATGACTGACCTGACCATTTAAAGCACTAGATGTTTTTGCATTTCGTTTCTTTGTAAGGTAGAGTAATAGAGTCAGTTATGAATGGTTTTAAAAACTATCTTTTTTCCTTTCTTTTCATCTTAAAATAATGATTTCATTATGTTTGACAAGAAAGTGCTAGTTCGAAAGGCCTGACCAGTGTTCTTGCAGTTGGAAGCCGTGACCAGAAATAGTTGAATGTGGCTGCACGCATAAATGATTCCCAGACATCTGGACACTCTGCTTTTTACCTTCCCCTCAGCTGGCACTTGTCAGTTTGCACATGCTCAGTCCTGCCTTCCAGATGCCTCCATAGCTTGTGGTTCTTGGAATGCAGTTGAGACTGAGAAGCAAGCCCTACTGACCTTGTGGGTCACCCTTTGACGCACTAAGGGTGAGTTCAGCCTTAATGGGAAACAGAAGCCTAAAGTGTCCCATAAGATACTAAACGGGCTCTTTCCTCTTGCGGCCATCGCTGGATCGCAGCCGCCAAAATGAAGTTCAATCCCTTTGTGACTTCTGACCGGAGCAAGAACCGCAAACGGCATTTCAATGCACCTTCTCACATTCGGAGGAAGATCATGTCTTCCCCACTTTCCAAAGAGCTGAGACAGAAGTACAATGTTCGCTCAATGCCCATTCGAAAGGATGACGAAGTTCAGGTTGTCCGGGGACACTACAAAGGCCAACAGATTGGCAAAGTGGTCCAAGTGTACAGGAAGAAATACATCATCTACATTGAACGGGTGCAGCGGGAAAAGGCTAATGGCACAACTGTCCACGTGGGCATCCACCCCAGCAAGGTGGTGATCACCAGGCTAAAGCTGGACAAAGACCGAAAGAAGATCCTGGAAAGGAAAGCCAAGTCTCGACAAGTAGGAAAGGAGAAGGGCAAATACAAGGAAGAAACGATTGAGAAGATGCAGGAGTAGGGGCGTCTCATACAGTTTTCATTAAAAAGACTGCTTGAGTAAAAAAAAAAAAAAAAAAGATACTAAACGGTACCTCAGAGTGGACTGAATCCTAAGTGGGCTTACAAAGTCAGAAAATGAATTTGACGTGTAAGGCATAATTAAACCATGTTTTTAAAAAATGCCCCAAACATCATCTGCTTATTTCTATTTTGGCAGAAACTCTTGATTTACTCTTGGAACACCTATAAATAATATGATAGGCTATAATATGACATGACAGAATTAGAACATGTTATACTGTATTTTCTTTAGCGACAGTGAAATTACTCATCAGGATATGAAATTGAAGTGCATTTCTCTCAAACATGCTGTGTCATACATGATGCTGCTATAGTAGTAAGTCTTTGTCGTGGTGGTCAATGTAATTGTCGCATTCTCTTCTGCACACGTCCACTAAATATCTGTATGACCTTCAGCAAGTTTCTTAGACTTTATGCCCATTGGCAACCCCAGCAGTACCTGCCCTCGTCTATCTGACAGTAGTATCTTGATGTCTAAGAAGAGATAGCCTGTGAAAGTCCTTGGGGATGAAAGTGTGTTCCACTGTCTTGGCCTGTTAGCTCTCACCCTGCCCCCATTTTCTTTTCTTTATATTTTTTTGAACTCAAAGCATCGTGCACGCTAGGCAAGCACTCACTGAGCTGAGTATCTACTGTGTGCTGCTCTACGTGGGCTTCCCCTTCTAAGCCCCTAAGTCTGAACACATGGCAGCAGATCATTTTCCTCATGGCTGCTTTCCTGCCTCACAGCTTAGGCTGAGAGGAAGACATGTGTAAGACCCACATTCACGTTTGCCTTCGATGCTGTCACCTTTTGGTAGTCTTTCCTATCCACCTGCCTGCCGTGAGACCGTGCAGTCAATTTGCTCAGCCTCTGAGTCACTTCCTTGTGAAACTCTTGAAGTGAACTTCTCTGCATGGCAAGGAGAAATAGTGATAAGGTTAAAATAATTTATACTCTGGCAGATGGTTTTAGTGGCTAGCTCATTGTGAAACAATAAAGGACCAGAGTTAGTAATAACTCATAAAACCATATATGATTAGTCTAAAAATAAGGTCTGGATAAACCACAGTCAGTCACCTTTCTGTCCCTTGCCCCATTTTGCTGACTAGTTGTTATCTGACTGATAAGGGAGATTGGGCTGGGAAATAAGAACCTGGTTTCATACCCTAGCCCTACCAGACTCTGACTTTGGGCCAGTCTTGCAACTTCTGTACTTTGGTCTTCTCATTGCTAAGATGGGGCAGCAGTAATATTTGTCTCATGTACCTCAGAGAGCGATTGTACATAAAGCAAAATTAGACAGAGATATATTTTGACACCACCCCATCCCCACACCCTCACCTCTGCCAAAACCAAGGTGATTATGCAGCTGCTGGAGACTAGCGGCCCATTCATGTAACAGTGCACACATAAATGGGCACAGAGTCCAAGACTGAAAGACACTTGCTGATGCTTCTCCAGAGAAGATGAGGGGAATTTCTGAACTCTTGGAGCTGGTAAGAGAAAGATACATCCCAGTATTTAGATTTTTTTAAATGAATCATGGACCACTAGCTCTCACAGAAATAAATTCAGTAGCTGAGTTTCCAGACTAGCCGCTTAAGAAACGTGTAAGCATAAGTAGGTTTTTTTGGTCCAGTTTCTGTATGCAGTGGAAAAGTACATTGGTTGTATGGATATCAGTTTGTGAAAAGTGCTCTCCTAGTTGAGATCCAGGTGAGAAATACTGAAGTCACTTCTCTTTGGTTTCCCTGCTTCCTTACTGTGCGCCCAAGGCTTGCTTAAGCCAGATCTGTAAATACCAGCACAAACTTCAGTCCCCTACCCCATATGAGCAAGAAGAGTTGAATCCGGACTTCTGTGCCAGGAGTGAGAAGCCTTTTTCGCTCTCAAAACTCCTTAGTAATGAGCCTGGTAACCTTATGCAGTTAGAAAAAGTGGCTCCTTTTGCCTCTGCGCCTGAGCAAGGCTAGAGGGCTAACCCAGGTCACCTTGCTGCTCTCAAGGAGCGGCACTTAAAGCCTCACTTTTACTCCTATGCAGGATTTAAGGCTTTTTTTTTCATTACGTTTCTGTATTCAAGATTAATGTAGTATGTTAAATTCACTTAGGATGTAGCTGTCAGTTGAGCGAAAATAACTTTTATCTCATCTTAGTTATAAAGTGTATTTAGAATCTTGCCTATATGTTATAAAACTCTCAAAAATAAAGATTTGAGAAGTTTAATCAAGCATATGTGCCCCTCCACACTGATTTATCATGTGTAAAGGAGGGATCCCATTAGTGTTATCTGTTTGAGGAGAAGAATATTGTTAAATATGTGTAACTTTTATACCAAAATAAATTAAAGCATTTTTAATTGACTCTTCTAGAACCACTTTGTTTTATTTTGAAGGTGGCAGTGTTGTGGATATACAGGGGTTTTAGGGACTTAGAAGTAAAAGAGAACTGAGGCTGACTTTCTCTCCTGTCAGTGAGATGCTTTATGTTTGAGTTTATTAAAGCGTTCAGTGCCTTCTATGGTAACAGAAAGCCTGGCTGACATCCCTCCAGTGCATGCCACACAGTATTGAATGTCGTTATTTTTGGTACTGGGGATTGAACCCAGGGCCTCACTCATGCTGTTCATGTGCTCGCTCCATCATGGAGCTATACCCCCACTTCCTGAGAAATCACTTCCTCCTTGTCATGTTAGCCCGAAGCCTTGTTCTTCATCTGTTAGAAGCAATAAGGATGGCATTGCTTCATGGAAGAAGGTGATGATGTGGTCTGTGTGTCAGGTTATGTGGGATGTGTGGAGAGTGATTGCCTGACAGGAGGAAAGAACTCTGAATTGAAGTCTGGAGAGCAAGCCTTATTGCTGCTTCTCCACTACCTGACCTCGTGGCATTCAGTTAGCTATGCATCCTCACAAACCTTTGTTCTTCCTTATCTGTAAAGAGGATGATGATACCTCATAAGGTGACCTCAAGAATTAAATGAAGGTCATGGGCTTCAATGTTTTGTGCCTAGTAGACATTGAGATTATAGAACTCCTTTTTGAATCTCTGAACCTACAGATTTTGTGAAATGAAATTTTAAAACCAGAAATAAAAGGCTGGTTTGGGAGCTTTTATAGCATCAGGTGGCATTTTGCACTGGCCATGGCCTTGAACAGTTCTGGTGTAAAGTATTAACGGGGGCAGATGGGTTATAGCTAGAGGGCCTGATGGTGAGGCCGAGGATGATGATGAGGTTGAAGTTGATCATGATAGGGTAAACAATTTGTAATACTATTTAACTGTGTATCTTTGACTGGCCCGAACTTGCTATGTAGACCAGGCTAGCCATGAACTTACAAAGATCTGCTTGCTTCTGCCTCCTGAGTGCTGGGATCAAAGATGTGTGCCAGCACTAGTCTGGGAATGTAGTGGTTTAACAAGGTGGTCTTATAGCATTAGGATATGCAGGCTTAACACTCGTATCTGAGACATTTGGGAGGAGAACTGTTTGAGACTTCAGAATGTTTTGGATTTGAAATATTTGCATATGGGCTGGAGAGATGACTCAAAGGTTAAAGAGTACTGACTGCTTCTTACAGAGGTCCAGAGTTCAGTTCCTAGCAACCACATTCACAATTCACAACCACCTGTAATGAGATCTGGTGCTCTCTTCTGGCTTTCAGGGATACATGCAGGCAGAACACTGTATACATACTAAATAATAAATCTTAGAAAAAAGGAAAGAGAAAGAAAGAAAGAAAGACAGACAGACAGACAGACATGCTTGCATACATAGTGAGGCGTTTCAGGAATGGGACCCAGGTCTGGACACAAAATTCATTTGTGTTTCATATAGACTTTATACACAAGTTGATGATACCATACATGGTTTTAATAAAATTTCTGTTGTGCATGCATTTTGACTGTGATCTACTGTATAATGTTGGTTGTGGAGTTTCCTACTATGGAATCATATTGTTGCTCAAAAGATTCAGATTTGGGAACGTTGGATAATGAATTTTTGGCATAGGGATGCTCAGTCTCTTTTTTTTATATTTATTTCTTTATTATGTATACAATATTCTGTCTATGTGTATGCCTTCAGGCCAGAAGAGGGCACCAGACCCCATTACAGATGGTTGTGAGCCACCATGTGGTTGCTGGGAATTGAACTCAGGACCTTTAGAAGAGCTGGCAATGCTCTTAACCTCTGAGCCATCTCTCCAGCCCCGGATGCTCAGTCTCTTATATTGTATTTTCTGTTTTGGTTGACATTCTGTAGTTTCAGCTTATCAGTAATTGGGTCCTATCAGTAATCAGAAGTATTCTTTAATTTCTCTAACTAATGAGAATCAAACTGCATGCATTATTCTAAAAGGTACTTCATAGACAGTAAAGCATCAAAACCTTGGGCTTTGCTTTATTGTTTGAATTTTTCCATAGTATAGCTGTTACTGTATCCAGGACTGGAGAGAGCTGGCAAAGGCCGTTTGATAGATCTCCTTTTGGGAAGCAATTTTGGCAAGAAAAACTAGGTTCGTTAGAAAGAAGGCAGCATCTGAGAGCGTCTGTGCTGGAGTGAACGGAGCATACCAATGACAAGGAGCGGAAGAGAACTGCTGGGGCACTAGTCATTTGGCCATCGGCCATTGAGCTGTTACCTCGTATGAGGTATGAAAGCTGAGGAGGAAAAGGTCCAGCCCTTTACTCTTTCATTGTCCTCCCCCTGGACTGTAAGTATGAGGCGCAGCATACAGACCAAATTGAAATCAGACTTAATGATTAGAAACTGTGTGTCAATTAGAGATAATTTATGGTTTCAAGAAAAAAATGTTAAATCGCCCAATAGATAATTTCCTTGTCTTTTCAGTTATTCTAGTCTGCTCAGTAGGTTCATCAATTAGTGACACTAGGAAGGAGAAAACATTTCCTTTTCTTTTAGGTCATGATAGAGATGGTGTCAGTCTGTTTGTTAAGACCTTCTAACTTGTGGGGCTGTGGCTAAGATCCAAGAGAGGGGGGAAGATGATCCCATGAGTACTCCCCAGGTGGGCTTCCTGTGATGATCCTTGGAAAGAACAGGCTCTCTTGAGGTTCAGCACTGGACCTTTCTTCTCCCATGTTTCTGCCTCCTCACAGACAGAGCACAAAGTATGTGTCCTTAGTCCTGCTGTCTGACCTCATGCACCTCCATGAACACACACTCTTACATGGCTCACCCCATGCCCAGCACACATTCAGGCATCTCTTACTCCGTGGCTGTCCACGTGCACACTCAGACATCTCTTACTCCGTGGCTGTTCATGTGCACACTCGGACATCTCTTACTCCATGGCCCCCCACGTGCACACTCGGACATCTCTTACTCCACGGCCCCCCATGTGCACACTCGGACATCTCTTACTCCGTGGCCCTCCACGTGCACACTCGGACATCTCTTACTCCGTGGCCCTCCACGTGCACACTCAGACATCTCTTACTCCACGGCCCCCCACGTGCACACTCAGACATCTCTTACTCCGTGGCCCTCCACGTGCACACTCGGACATCTCTTACTCCATAGCCCTCCACATTCGTGCACACTCGAACATCCATTATTCTGTGGCCTTCCACGTGCATACTTGAACATCTATTATTCCGTGGTCCTCCACGTGCACGCTTGAACATCTATTATTCCGTGCCTCCACGGGCACACTTGAACATCCATTATTCTGTGGCCTTCCACGTGCATACTTGAACATCTATTATTCCGTGGTCCTCCACGTGCACGCTTGAACATCTATTATTCCGTGCCTCCACAGGCACACTTGAACATCTATTATTCCATGGCCCTCTGCGTGCACACTTGAACATCTATTATTCCGTGCCTCCACGGGTACACTCTGACATGTTTTACCCCATGGCCTCTGTACTTTCTATGTACACTCAGCTATTTTTCACCCCACACCCATCCATGAGCACTCCAACATCTCCCATCCTGCAGCCCTCCATGCACACACTATTGCATCATTCACCTCATGCCCCTTTGTGCACACTCTGACACAAAGACTGGAGCAAGACATGCTTATTTGTTTGTTTAGTTTTTTTGAATTGGTGTTTTGTTATGTATCACAGACTGACCTCAAACTCACTATATAGACCAGACTGGCCTTGAACTCACCTCATAGCCCAGACTAGCCTTGAACTCACTGCATAGCCTCCTGCCTCAGTCCACCAAGTACTGGGATTTAGATATGTGCCTAAAGAACATGAAACTTCTTTCATCATTCTCTCTGTGCTTTATTATTGGAGTCTACTACAAGATTATTCTTCATCACCAGGTCAACCTCAGTATCACCAGTCACTGCTGAGTTATGGAAACAAGAAAAGCTTATTTAAATTTGTATAAGTTTGAGGTCCTCCATAGTTAAGACTTTGATTGCTCAGAGCATTAAATTTTATGTAATATACTTTATGGGAAAGGACCATATTATGGTCTCTGTGTATTGAGACTATAATGGAAAGACTTAGGAAGTTCATCAGAAAACAATAGTGCTCTAAAAGAAATTATTCTAAAGGAATAGGAAAAGACTAGATATGAAAACAGCTGTGGACTTATTTTATTTCCCTTTCAGGAATTATGTATTTTTTATTTTTTTCTTGTGACTATATGCCTGTGTGGTGGTTTGAAAGGAAATGGCCCCCAAAGGGAGTGACACCATTAGGAGGTGTGGTGTGGGTGGAGGCTGCTTGTTCATTCCTGGCTACCCATACCCAAAATGATAACACAGAAACTATATTAATTGCAATACTGTTTGCACAATAGCTTAGGCATATTCCTGGCTAACTCTTATATCTTAAATTAACCCATTTCTATTAATCTGTGTATTGCCACTTGGTTGTGACTTACCGGTAAGGTCCCGTCCAGCGTCTGTCTCCTGCAGTGGCTACATGTCTCTCTGACTCTGTGTATTTTCTTCTAGCATTCAGTTTAGTTTTCCTGTTTAGCTCCGTTCTGTCCTACCTAGGCCTAAGCAGCTTCTTTATTCATTAACCAATAAAAGCAGCACATATACAGAAGGACTTCCCACATCAGTGTGGTCTTATTGGAGGAAGGGTGTCAATGAGGGAGCAGGTTTTGAGGTCTTTTTCTTAAGCTTCACTCAGTGTGCCAGGCAGTCGACTTCCTGTTGCCTGCAAGATGTCAGACTCTTAGCTCCAGCACCATGTCTGCCTGCACACTGCCATGCTCCCCTTCATGATGATAATGGACATGAGCTACCCCAATTAAATGTTTCTTTATAAGAGTTGCCGTGGTCATAGTGTCTTTTCACAGCAATAGAAACCCTAAGACAGCCTGACAGGAAGCAACTTAAGGGAGGAAGGCTTTATTTTGATTTATAACTTAAGAAGGGATATTATGTGCCATGGTAAGGAAGGCATGGCATCAAGGATATGAGGCAGGAGGCAGAGCAGACAGAAGTGAGCTCAGCCTAGTAAGCCTTAAGGCCTGCCCTTAGTGACTCACTTTCCTGAGGCTCCACCTCCCTAACAGCCCCACTAGCTGGGAACCAAGTGTTCACATACGTGAGCCTGTGGAGAGCATTTCACATTCAGACCACAACAGGAATGTCTTCTCTATTTTTATTTGAGGAAGTGTGGTGTTTTCTACAGTAGAAATGGAAGTACTGGAGGAAGTTATCTAGCACACGTTGACATCACTGGGGAGCTGAGAATAAGAAAAGAGAGCAGGGACTTTAGTCTTTGATAGAAATGCGTGTGCCTTGAGTGCTGCCTAGGCAGTATCTGCCGAAACTAGGCTGCAAGTGTGGTCGTCCAAAGGTCTTCTTAGTCATGAAGTTAGAATATTTCATTTGATAAACAGTACCTGACTTATCATTTTAAGACTTAGAAGAATTTGAAATCATGGATGAGTCTAACTTCTATATAACATGTTTGTCTATGACTACTTTGTGGGTTTAAAGCTGCCTCTTAAGATTGCCACAATATCTATATCAGAAGTTCAGATGACAGTGGAAAACAGTGCCAAAAGTTCAGTTCTCTGTAAATGCTGAAGTATCTTAAGTAAAGCCTCTTGAATAGGCTCTCAGAAATTTCTGCAGTTTAGGCTACATTTGGAGCAGTGATTCTCAACTGTGGGTAGAATGACCCTTTCATAGGGTCACCTAAAACCATCAGAAAACACAGATATTTACATAACGATTCATAATGGTAGCAAAATTGCAGTTATGAAGTAGGAACAAAGATAATTTTGTGGATAGGAGTCACTACGACACAAGGAACTGTATTCTAGGAGCACAGCATTAGAAGGTTGAGACCACTGCCCTAGAGGCTGGGAGAAAGGAGAGGAACAGGGAAAGGGCTGGTTCTCTGTCCCCAGCTGCTCATCTTCAACGTTCTTGCCATATTTTGTGCCACGTGTGCAGTTTTGGAGGCTTGGAGGACTAAGTTCCAGACACCAGCACTTCGTTCAGGCTCTGCTCCTGAGTACTCTTTATAAGGGCGTATATCTATCTGATCATGCTCCAGTGCTCTGTCTGCATTACTGCACCACCTTCCACGGGTGGAGGAGAGAATACCAGTGCACACCCGCAGAAGTCACAAACGGCAGAATTCCTTGTCACGTTGTAATTTCCACTTTAGTTGGGCGTCTTTGTCTCAGATACACGAGGCGTGTGACAGTAAAATGGCAGCGTTTTGTGGGGTCCTCTGTCAAAGGCCTTATGGAGTGCTGCATCCGCTATAGCATGTATCCATCCTTACCTAAAGTACTGCAGACAGAAGGGCAAGGCTGACAGTTACCTGGATCTCACAGGGCAACACACCCATGACATCCAGAGGTTGTGGTTTGGATCTTTTTGTCACCTCTCTGTATTGATTACTGTTACTTTCCCAAATTCCATTCCTTTACGTTTTAGAACATATCTGATTTTGTTGTTAGCTTCTGGCCAGTCCTTCCAACTCACATGAGGGGCTCTAGTGGATCTTTCTAGACCTTTCAGTTCTTGGTATTCCTCCTTATTCTTCTTTTCTATTTCACACTGTGCTGCTGAGTCCCACATCCCAGTCTCCACTCCCGATTTCTTGTATGAGAACCATATACACAAAGTCAGTGATATAGTTCACATTTTCTATTTTATTGTGTTACACATTTCTTAATGTCAATATCCTAACTTAAAAATTTCCCCTTAACTTTTTTTTTTTTTGCAGGGGGAGGGGTTGAATAACTTACAGTAGTACCTTCTACTCAGTAGCTGTTTCTCACATCAGAAATCTGGTTGCTTTACCCCTTTTGGATCCTCATATCTCACTTACCTCCTCCAAATTTTACTGATTCTTAAGCTAGATCACCTACCTCTACTCCTGCTTTCACGGTTTTCCAGCTCCCAGGGCAAGCTTGTTTTCTCAAGGGCCCAAGAGAGCTTTGGATATTTGAAATTCACCTGCCTTTTGCACAGTTTTTCTTCTTGATTATTCCTTAGTTCAGCTTGTGTGGTTTGTGCTGCTTACCTCTGTGGTCCCCTTTCCTGTCTTTTTAGGCTAGTGCTTGGGATGGCACTCACTCCGCTTGCCCCAGCGGGTCCCTGTTTGGAGTGGTCTTTCTCTTTCAGATAACTTTTCACTCTTCCTGTTGAGTTTGGTCTTTTTTGGCTGACCTCCCTGATGCCATCTGATCTCTCTGGACCAAAGGGTTCCCCTGTATGCTTTCTGAACAGTTTCATCATTTGTAGCTGGAACCTAGTGTTTTCTTCAAAACCCCCTTTTAGATGTATAACTTCCTTCTTTTCATTTCCACTTCATTGAGCATATAATTTTTCAAAACCAAATTTAAGTATTTTTCTTCCAAATTATCTGTTTCTCACATTTTCATATCAATTTAATCAAACAAAATACCAAAGTGGTCTAGTTTCAGAGCCCATATCTTGACCATCAACAAAGTAATTTTTGCTTTTCCTCAAGAAATATTATTTCTGTCTTTTCAAATACTTAATTGGAAGTTGACCACCTCTTACTGTTGTCACCCTAAACCACACTGTCGCCACCTTTTGCTTAGACACCTGTAGCAATCTACTGTTCCCCTTCTGTGCCCCTCACTGGCCTCATTTTCTCTCTGTGTCTCTAGCCACTCGAACCCCAGGCTCACTACCCTCACCCTCCATCACAGAAGAGCTTGCCTGTTCCCACTTTTTAGCGTATTATTCTTCCACTCAGCTAGTGCAAACTCCACTAGAGCAGGGACTTGGTCTCTCTGTTGTATCCTCAGTATTTTGAGCAGGTGTGCCCCCTACTAGGCTCTCAGGACTTAATTAATAAAATCCACAGTAGAAGTTAAATGCTAATCTTCGTGATTTAGCATACCTACCACAATAAGGACTTCACTGACTCTGAGCTCTTTGAGTACTTGCAGTTAGTCACTTAGTCTTTATTTTGTGTTTTGTCCCTAAATGGGACAATCACTGTGTGTGAAGCACCTACGTGTCTCAATACAGTGCAGATTTAAAAAAAAAAATGGTTAGTTTAAGGAATCTGCACTTGCTGTTAGAGATCTTTATCCTTTTGAATTGTAACTGCTTTTCCTTGTCTACCTACCTTCTCTACTATAGTTTAAGTTGGCTCCATCTTAAACTACCTGTTATAATATTGATAGCAATGTGATCCTAAGAGTAAAGTAATAATAATAATAATAATAATAATAATAATAATAATAGAGCAGGTACCATTTGAGTGTCCAAGAAGTATTCTCTCAGCCACTGTTTTCCAAAAGAACTTTGTGCACTAATGAACCCATTTTGTACTGTGCAGATGGTTGCTGCTAACTGCGTGTCTGCTAAGCACCTGAAATTGTGGCAGTATACTGAAAGTCTCACAATTTAAGTGACTTCACAAGCATAGTGGCCAGACTACTGGAGTTGGAAACCTCTGCCTTTTGTTTGTACACTGTCATTTGATGGGACAGCTTTTGAATTAAGCAGGGTTCTATGTGAGGAAATTGATCTTCTGAGAGACTTATTTGCCCAAGAGTGTTTAGCTTGTGTGAGACCTAAGGGATTTGAAGGCTAAAGCTCAAGGGAATCTAGTTCATTCCATAGACTATGCTAGCACTTTCTGTGAGTACTGTTCTTGTGTCTCTCTCAAGAATTGGAGTGTCACAGGCAAAGGCCAAGGTGCCATCTGTATTCTTGCTATAAGGAATTAATGGTTGTTCTCCAGTGAAGTACCACTACCAAGGTAAGAACTTTCCCAAACCTAAATGTGTTCCAGAATTAGACAGGTAAGTTCAGCCACTCACCCTCTGGATGTCTACACTTTCCTTTGAGGCTTCAATTTGCAAAAAGCAGCAGCAGCAGCAGCAGCATGCTGCCTCTTAACACATGCAGCAGCAACAGCAGCAGCAACAGCATGCTGCCTCTTAACACATGCAGCAGCAGCAACAGCAGCAGCAGCAACAGCACGCTGCCTCTTAACACATGCATGCAGCCTTCTTTCACGTCTTCTGTTCTCTCCCCAATAAGGGGAGAGAGGAGAATAAAATGTCAGCTACTGTTTCCAGTCTCTAATCGGATGCCTGGGCTGAGCTCTTTCTTCATATTCCCTACCAGTGCTCAGTAACTACTGAACTGCCAACTTGTTTTATAAGCTTAAGAAAAAGGGAGGGTGAGGAAACGTAAAGAGATTAATTAAAAAACATAAATATGTGCATTATCAAAAAGGGGGAATATGAATAGAGCTGCGTGTGTTGGCATATGCCTATATTCCCAGTGTTCCAGATGCTGAGGCAAAACCGTTACAAGTTTGAGGCTAGCCTATTAGGAAAATAGAAACTCTCTGCTCCCTACCACCCACACCGTACCTTAGCTTTGCCCATGGTCCTGACCCACAGTTAGTACTTCTCTCTACTGCTCATTCCATGTTCTTTTGGCCCTTGGCCATTTCTCAGCTGATGATACTTAGGTTTCCAAACATGAAGGCCTAAGATCTTGGTCACTCTACCTGTATGTAGTGATTTCTGCTATCCATTTTCTTTTACCACTAGTTATGGCAGAACAGAGAGAGAGAGAGATTCCATAGTCAGTCTTGTCTTTCCTTACTCTCTAGTAGCAATCCTGATGACCCTTGACAGTCACCATTCAGTGTTTAGCCTTTTTTTTTTTTTTTCTGATTGTGACAAGAGGCCCTAAGAACTTCTGTTTGAACTTCCATATCAGTAGAGGCGTTGCTGACTCCTTGGACAATCATTCTTCGCTTGGGTTCCGAAACTGTCTAACCGGTAGAACCAGAGCTGCTATAAGATGGGGTGGCGTGGGGGTGTAAGCCGCTCATCAGATGTGACTAAGGGAAGAGACCCAGTTTCATTGCCCCTAATCTGTCCACTCTGGCTCTAGGAGAAACAGTGTCTGACAGTCTCTAGGTTTCAGTATCAGCGGAGTGCCACCTTAGCTAACCTCATGAGGTGCTAGAGCTGAGTCTTCAGATGATGACTTTAGCATCTCTTTCTGGATCATAAGCTGCATGGTAAGAACCTTAAATCCTCTTGGTTACTCATCAATGTACTGCTTCACTGTAGGCTCTCCAGTGAGATACCATGGCAGCTAATAAGGCATTGATTGGCTCAATCTGTGGATGATAGAAGCATGGCAAAGACAGTTCCAGGTCAGAGTGTCTTTTCATGTGAGAACTCGCATGGATAGTTGCCTTGAGTCCTTCATGCTTTCACAGTATTGATGGTGTGAAAGGGAGGCCTGAATGAGTTGATCCTTTCTGTCGCTGCCCCACTGTGACCTTGTGTAAGTAGCTGTCCACTCCTTGTATCTGTTTTTGAACTTGGGGCTTTGAGCCACTAGGAGTTAAAGATGGGCTGTTTGTTAGCAACATCCACAATCCCCATCCCACCCTGCCTTTGCTATGGACTGTTTTAGGCTGAGCACTTAAGGTTGTCTGAAATGGTGCTCTCGGTAGTTATTTCACTAGATGCTTCCCTAACATCTGATGAGCTTTCTTCCAAGAAGTGCTTACCATAGTGTGTCATAATCTCTTTAACTAGTTAAAGAATACTTTCCCCCACCAGATCCTAAACCCCAAGATAGTAACAGGGACCAACTAATTTGATAATCCATATATCTTCTGATGGCTCGAACAGGGTCACATGTAATAGATATTCAGTAAATCAGTAAATTACTAGGTAGATAAATATATGAATAAATGAATCGTGCATATTTCTTTAAATGTTGTCAAAAGAATATTCCTCCATAACAAACAAGCAAACCCTTATAGGTCAGAGCAGCATCTCTCTTTGTTCTCTCAGGGAAACGAGAAGCCTCAAGTTGTCTTCTGAGTGCACCAGTTGATCCTGTTGGTCCCAACCTCAGGGTGGACAGAGTGCCATGAGCAGCGTGCTGGGTGGTTTTCAGCAGCAGAAGTGCTTAGTGACAGATAGCGAAGATGGCAGGCCGCCTTAGGGCTGCTGTCTTTTGGTTTTATTCTAACAGGACTGGCCATTAGAACCAGGTCAATAGCATACATAAAGGTTTGACCTTATTCTTTCTCAATTCTTATCTAAGCAGCTTGAAGGAGGAAAGGTGTTCTGTGTCTGATTGGGACTGCTCAGTGGTGGTGTTACAACACCTTGGCAAACTGTAAAGTCCACTCCATGTGTCATAATGAACCACAAGGAAGTATTTTCTCTCAAGTGTTTAGTTAGAAGTCAGATTCTTGCTAAATAACGATGCTAGGAAACATACCAAACTACAAATATTTGCTCCAGTAGAGGTTAGTGTACACTGTAAAAGTGTACACTAGTGTACACAGCAAAAGAAGCTGGCATAAGATGAAGGGAACAGTTCCATGCTGGTCATCATTAAAAATATATGAATATTTTTAAGCATGAAAGAGTATAATAAAATAGAGAAAGTATAGCATGTTTTCATATGTACATGCAATGAGGGTATCCACATTGAAAGCATACTATGCATTTATGTCTTTGACATATACTTTTTAATAAAATTTTCACTAAGCCCTTTTGCTATGTATAGGTGGAGACAGTGTTAGCCTAATATTAATGTACCCTGTGTATGACCAGTTGGATTGGTGACGTGTCACAAGTGTGGGCCAGCCTCCATAAATGCTTTAGTGCTTAGCATAATGCCTGACACTCAACTGGGACTCAGTAAATATTTGTTGAATGAGTATTGTCAGAACAGTTGAGCTAATTCTCTTTATATTTCTAGCATAAACCAGGTCCCATAGCTTTAGATCCAGCTAACAAGAAATTATAATACTGAATGTTCTTACAAGGCATAGTAAAAGCAAATTTTGTCCCACTAATGTGTGCCGTGGTAAACTTCTAAAGGCAGACTGGAAAGCATTAGGTATTTTGTATTTGGAAGCCAGACATCTAACTGGTCATTTGAAAGTCAGTCAATCAATCCATTTGAGATTCTCAGTTCAGTTACAAGAATGACTAATTTTATACTAGATTCTCACATGTTCATGAAGTGTGTGAATGACTCAGACCATTAATATCTCACACTCCTGTGATCTCCCCTCCCAGTGAAATGATGCCTGTAAGGCAATAATGGTAATTGCAGGAGGAGGAGATCTTGACTTTGCCCTGTGGCAATAAAATGACACACTTTTGAGTAACTACACATGCATGCAGTATTATACAGAAGAAATGAGGTATATTATCATATTATAACTTTATTACTATTTCTATTTGAACATAGTGAAAGTAGTACTCAGTTTCAGTATGGTTACAATTGAGTTCCACCTTTTGTTTCTACCAGTACCCCCCTACACAAACAAAAAAATACTGGCTTCTGTTTAGAGGAAGGCGTAGCCACCAGAATAATTAAGTCAGCTCATTGATTACCTGTCCCTGGAGGAAATGGCTGCAGTCACAAGCAGCCAGATTGGGTTTTAGTTAAAATGTCACTAAGGGGTTAGAGAGAGATCTCAGCAGGTAAGGGTCCTTGCTACCAAGCCTGACAACCTGAGACCAATCCCCCAGACCCACATGGTGGAAAGAAAGAAACAATGACCAAAAGTTGTCCTCTGACCTCTTGCCATGTGCAGTGTAGCATGCACATGCCCACATATATATTAATAAATAATTTTTTAAATACAGCTAAATATTCACAATTGATTTTTAAGCCAAAGCCGAGCAGTTCATTGAGGGGTGTTTGGAGATTTGTGTAGTTTTTGCATTACTGCTTCATCTTTTTGAAATGATTTATTGAACAAGGTCTGGGTGTTTGGCATGAGCTTTTGTGCCCTGCTCTTCTCTTGCCAGAGTCCCAGATGACTCAAACTGAGCTGCATGGGCTCTTCTTAATCTTTATTTAGCTCAGCCTCTCTGAGACATTTGACACTTCTTAAAATTCCTTTCCAAATTTTAGGGCACTTTCTTTGATTGACTTGTTAACTCTTACAGGATTTCTTTTTTAACTCTTCTAGCTGTCTGTTAAATGTGATATTCTCCAAAGTTCTATCTTGGTCCTTCTTGTGTTTCCATTTATTCAATCTCCTTGGTGATCTCATTCATTTCCATGGTTTCCATTACAATCTGTTCATGGAGGCCTCCATGTGGGTGTCTCCAGCCTTAACTGAGTGCAGACCTGTGGATCCATCCACTCTGCAGATCTGTCTCTATAATGCTAAGCACAATAGTAATCACGGCGATAATAACAACCCCTCATTATAGAACACTCTGCCAGGTGGCAGAGGGCTTTATTGCTTTGCTTCATTTATTCTCAGCAAATTTGTGAAATGAATACTGTCATTCCTACCCTTATGAGAGGAAATCTGAGTTGGATGCATACAGTGGCTTTTCTAAGGTCCTTCAGTGAGTAGTGGAATCTCGTCTCTAAGTCTAGAGACCAAATTTTTATTTTTAACACCTTAGATTAGTATGTCTAAGTGGATTCCATTATTGTCCTCTCTTCCACACACCTTCTGCTGCCCACCACCCCACATAAAAGGAAATTTCAGGAGCTGGAAATGAAGCTTGGTGGTAGAGCTCTTACCTAGCATGAGACAGGCCTGGGTTTAACCCAAGCTCATAAGCTGTAGGTACAGAAGTACTTATTTAGTTATTAGTTAGGATCTTAGGTAGCCTACATTGGCCTTAAACTATGTGGCCCAGGGTGCCCTTGGAATCCTTGATCTTCCTGCTTCCACTCCTTTGTGTTGGGATTACAGGACCACACCACCATGCCCAATTTCAAAACTACTTTCATAAATATGGGGGAATCAAGCTTGTAGTCTTCAAGCTGATCTATCATTTGACCCCCTATGTTGTTCTAAAAAACAGAAAGTGCTCCTTATAAATCTGGATTTCCAATTTAAATTCCAGAGCCTGCAGGATTCTATGTAGCAGCCATATGGATTGGAATAGCAGTTCTCTCTGACTCTACACTATTCTGGCTGTTACCTGAGACTCATTGCTAACCCAGCTCTGAACACTCCAGTACTTGTTAAAAACTGCTGTATTCAGTGGGACCGTGGTGGCTCACACCTTTAATCCCTGTACTCAGGAGGCAGAGGCAGAAGGATCTCAGAGTTCGAGACCAACCTGGATTCACAGAGCAAGTTCTAGAACCGCTGGAGCTACACAAAAAACCCTGTCTCAAACCAAAGAAGATCGCTGAGCTCCTAGATCACATCTTCATAGTTTTTGATTTTCTTTTCCAAGTGACATCTATTACTTCTTGCTTTTAGTGTTTTTTGTTTATGTTTCCCCATTGCAACCTCTCCATCTTCGAACATGTTAACGTTGTCTGTGCTGATGTTGGAAGGAAAGGAATCCAACTTCTGATCATCTACCATATGCCAAAGTTTAAACACCAGAAGGGTTTTGTTGTTTTGACATTAGTATATATACTATATACATACATACACACACACACACACACACTCCTGGTTTCTAGTAAAGAGATGACAAGAATCTGAAGGTTTCCTGAGGATCGTCCGTCAGCACAGCCTGGAGTGGAACCGGGTCTGTCCTGGCGTCCATGCTCATCTCACCCACCTCATTTTATTCTCTGTAAGGATGACACACCTGCCTCTTCTTCCCATGACTTGGTTCCTGCTACTTTGCTCTTCCTTGCCACTAAAATATCCAAATTCTCTTAGTTCTGGATGGTGTGAAAAAGGGAAAAAGAGAAACTAGGAAAGAATCAGGAGTGAGGAATGTCACAGAAGAAAGGAACAGTTTTTTTTAAGACAAGTTTTTTCCCCCAAAGGGAAACAAGAAATCCCAAGTTAGAAATCACTACAGCTGACACTGAAGGTCCCTGTCAGACTCTTACTCACTTCAGAGCAGCTACTGACTGTCTCACCTGCTGGCAAGAGTCATTTCCCAGCAGGCCCACAGGTGCTCAACCAATGATGGGGATGGGCAAGAAGGCCAGTGGGAGATAAGAAAAGGAAGTAATCTTTGCCAAGGCAGCCATAACTGTTTATCGAGACCTTGTTTCAGAAAGGGGGGAAGATGGTATAATGTAGGCTTGTAACCTCTGCTACTGGGGAAGCTGAAGCAAGAGGACTCCAAGTGTAAGGTCTGCCTGGGCTTCAGGTTTAGTGAGGATCTGCTTTAAAATAAAAAGGAGAAAAGAGTTTAGGATGTAGCTGTATTGTGTGTTTGTCTAGCATGTGTGAGATGCTGGGTTCACTTGGTATCCCAAATGAAAAAAGAAAAAGAAAGGAAACATAAATGAATAGATTGTTCTACTGCCTTTTGTTATATATTTTATTGTAATTTATATATTATATGTAGTATTTTAGAATAGATGGGTGAATGGATAAAAATGTGTGTGTATTGAATATTTGACACATTTCATAAATACCAATAAAATGAATATTCTCAGCTTTGAAAGTTTTGCTTTCTATTCATGTTTCATATTTCATATTTTGTTGACTTCAAATGCTGATTCCTGGCTCCCTCATCACTCTCCACCCTGTCCTCTGTGTAGTGCTGCAGTGGCTATTGTAACTGAGTTATGGGAGTTGCAGGGATTGCATTTGCTGAGTGCTTTAAGGACTTTGCTAATGAAGAACACTTTTTTCTTTTGATTTATTCTTCTATCATAGAGTACATCCCAAATGCAGTTTCCCCTTTCTTCTCTCTTCCCAGAAACCCCCATTTCCCCTCTCCCCCAGATCCACTGCTCCTCCATTTCCCTTCAGATAA
Source organism: Microtus oregoni (assembly GCF_018167655.1). Classification (NCBI taxonomy): domain Eukaryota; kingdom Metazoa; phylum Chordata; class Mammalia; order Rodentia; family Cricetidae; genus Microtus; species Microtus oregoni. The sequence continues at coordinate 31,364,635 of NW_024543081.1, read as the reverse complement.
GAGCAGGCCTCCCAGGAATATCAAGCAAACATGGCATAACAGAATGCAGTAAGACTAGGCGCAAACACTCATGTCAAGGCGGAACGAGTTTTCCTTATCGTCTGCTCAGATCAGATATTTGCTCATCATCCCAGCTCGTGACCTGATTTCAGATTGGTCAGACTCCTTAAGAAGCCTCATCTGCCTTTCTGATCACTTTTCTGCCATGCTACCATTGTCTTAGGTGAATGTGAGTCCATTTTCTTTTGTAAACCTAGAAAGAGCCTGAATCCTTCTCTATAGAAAGAGCAGTTTGGATCTGAGATTACCCTGAACTCTTGTTGCCGTAGTCTGGAATTTGTCTCATCTTATTTTGTCGTGTATAGTAAAGGAAGCTAGCTGGTCACCCTTGGCTCACAGCTCCTATTTTCTTTAATTTGTATTATTAAACTATTAAATTTGCCATGTCTTTTCTAATTGAGTTTTATTGGTTCTTTAGCTTTTCAGGAGCTATTTAGAAAATTTTATGAAACTTGTCATTGAAGCACATTGTGGTTGTTGCTGCAGCAGTTGGTGGTGACTCAAGCATGGCCGAGTGACACAGTAAAAGACACTTCTTTCACTCTGCTGCATAAGTATGACTGGACATTTTTGGCATTCTGCTTAAATTTTCACTTCTGCCTAGCTCATCAGAATCCTAGCAATTAAGCAGGGAGTGGTGGAGCACTTTAATCCCAGCACTTGGGATCACTTGGGAGGCAGAGGCAGGTGCATCTCTGAGTTTGAGGAAAGCTTGGTCTACAGAGTGAGTTCCAGGTCAGCCAGGGCTACACAGAAAAATCCTGTCTTGGGGGGAAATTAAACAAAAACAAAAGCCATAGCAATTAAGTAAAGAAAATAATTTTCTTCTCTGTGACCAAAGATGGTCACAGTGGGCAATCTTTTGCTTCATGTGCATTGGTCGGTTTGAGAACTTAGAAATACATCACACTAATTTGAAATAAAATCAAGAATTTTCTTTAATTAGAGGGTAGAAGATAAGTCCTTTAACTTCTTTTATATTAACTTTTAAAATTTAAACTTAAGTTTTTAAACTTAAACTTTTAAAATTAACTTTTTAAACTTTTTAAATTTTTAGCTTTTTAAAATTAATTAATTTATTTATTTTATATCCCAATAGCAGTTTCCCCTCCTTCCTCTCCTCCCATTCCCTACCCTTGCCTCCCTCCAATCCATTCCTCTGTTTTTGCTCATAAAGGGACAGGTCTCCCACAGTTAACAAAGCATGGCATATCAAGTTGAGGTAGGACTAAGCTCTTCCCATTGTATTAAGACTGGGCAAGGAATAGATTCCCAAAAGCCAGCCAAAGCATTAGGGACAGCCCCTGCTCCCACTGTTAGAAGTCCCACAAGTAGACCAAGTTACTCAACTGTCACTTATGTAGAGGGCCTAGGTGAGTCCAGAGATTGTGGGGGTGGCCAACCAATGATTGGTCCAGCCTCAGTCCCATGCCACGAGAATGAGCCCACCCTGACATTCACTGCCTGGAGTGCCAGGACCCACAGACTGGATGGCCCAGAGACCTAGGATAGAGTCAAACACAGGGAACAAAAAATGCCAACGTAATGATGCCTAACAATATTTCTTAACATTTTAAAACTGATTAAAAAGATCAAGGTTAGATGGTCTATAAGCTGTCTTCCAATCCAGAAATTATATTCCAGTAATAATAATAAGTTGATAATTTTGGCTTTTATTAGATTAAGTCCGTTTGGTCCTATTAATATGAATTTGAAATAATTTAAAATACTAACTCCTATCTGTCTGCCAGATACTTGCAATATAGTGATAAGCCAGACATCTTTCAAAGAGTTTCTGTTTTAGTAGGAGTAAAAGACAACAAGGGGAGTTTTTTAGTGGTTGTCAGCACAGCGGTGAGCAGAGCAGGAGGAGCGGAGGGGTGGTAACTAGAACTGAGAGCGAGGAAGTAGAAAACAGGTGGACACAAATAGAAAGTAAGGGGTGAGAGGTGGCTGCTCGTCCAGACTTCCTGAGTTTGATTCCCAGCACCTATGTTACGTGGCTCCAGCAGTCCTAGGGGTAGGGAGGGCTATCCGAAACTGCTAGCCTCTGTGTAGACACCTGCGCTCACATGTCCATACCCACACAGAGACACATGTACATACACATAATTTAAAATAATAAATGAAAACCTAAAGAAGGAAACGGAATGTAACTGGATGTCAAGATCTTTCTCCTTTTCCAAAATCATATTCTGTGGACATCACTGATAGGCCAAGATTTTCTGGCAGAGGCTGGGCTGTAACGAGTAGTAGAGCATGTGCTTAGCATTCAGCAGGTTCCACCCTCGCACCAAAGCAAAACCAGAGCTAATGGTGGGAGCCCCAGTGCTGTATACAAGACCTGTTATGTCTGATTTTCATTTCCTCATCTGTAATATGGAAGGTTAGGTCATCTCTGGTGGGTTCTGAGAAGATGAAGAGCTAGCTTGCTCCTGGCAGCAGCTCCTTGAGTTTACCAACAGAAAGTTTACACGTTTACTCTTCAAGATCCAGGTAGTTGCACCACCAGCCATCCTCCCTGTCTTTTGTCCTATAATTGTCCCCAGTGGCCTAGGTAGTAAAGACGAAGTTGCTTATTATTTTCTCCACACTAGAAAACTTGCTATTTAGATGGGAATGCTTGGCCTTAAAAGGCTTTTGCAGTCAGAAATGGCTGAGAGATGAGTGGTAGTGGTCGTGTGAGCAGTGAAAACATTTAAGATATCAAGCAAAATTTCACTTACTTCATAGAGAAGGAGATTGTTTCCTGAACTGAATCCTGGAAGAGTGGACCCAACCTCACAGGTCTCCGACTCTATTGCCGATGTGGGGTAGCTTGTTTAGAACCAAGGCACTGTCTGCCATTCCATACAAACAAAGGGAAAACCACAAAGGTATGTGCCACACTCAGAAAGATGGACCAGGGGCTCTAGTAGAGTGCTGCTGCTGCTGCTGCTGCTGCTCCTGAACATTGTTCTAGAGGAGATGAAGATCTAAGTTAGCTAGGACAAACTCAGGGACAAGACAGATGGTGCAGATGTGGTAGTGCACACACAGCCAAGTGTGATTGGGGCCTTGAGTAAGAATGTAATGTTCACAATCCGATACGTTTGATATTTCTGCATGGCTGAAATTTTTATAATATTTAGGGAGAAGAACATACATTGAGAGTTTGGCTTTGAACAGAACAAGGGGACACTCACTCCTTGTTAGGCCGGGGAACTATGGAGGCCAAGATTGAAGCCTTAGTTTCTGTTGTTATTGTGGGGCCTCGCTGTCACCAGCTGGTCAAGGGCTGGAAGAGGACACTGAGACTAACAGTGGAGTAGCTGCTGTTGACAAAGGGACAGGCCGAGCAGACATTAGTGAAGGAAGGGCAACGATGCCCAGGTCTGGGCTGTTGCCTGGCCTCATCTGCAGTTTTCAGCAAGCTGATGGACACAGAGACAGGCGGTGTGGGGGCGTCAGGGAAGGCAGAACCAGCAGGTACAGGGTGAGTCCCAGCACCTTTTCTGAGTATTCTTGTTACCTCTGGGGAGAATCTTTTTCTCCCCTACTGTCTTTTGAACTAAATGAGGTTAACAGTATCCAGTAACCCTTGTTGACAACTCTGGTCTCTAACTTAGATGAATTTCTTGTCTTCCTTAGGTAAAAGAAGAACGTCCAGAAAAAGTGCCAGATTTAAAATTACTAGTGGAGAAGAAATTTTTGGCTTTGCAGGATAAGAATTCTGATGCTGACTTTAAAGACAATGAAAAGTTTGTGCAGTATAAGCAGCAGCTGAGGGAGCTGAAGAAGCAATGTAAGTCGGCCGCTTTGCTTTGGCTATTGACATGAGGGACCTGACCCGTGAGCAGTTCTCTCCTCTGCTTGCTTCCTCCTCCTGAGTGCCTTGTCTTGTTGCAGTTTTGTGTTTGACTAATTTTAGTTCCAGTCACCTGTCCATTTCTGAAAGCCTATAGTTTCCACAAAGTGTCTCACTGCTTGGGAGGGAAATTTGGAAAACAAAATAAAATGGGAAACCATTTTATTTAGATGATGGTGGTAATTCTTTCAAAATATGAACTGCTGTGCCAAGCTCTAGAGTATGTTTGTTCCTGTCTGCTGCTGTGGAGCAGCATTGGAGAAGGTCCCTCAGTGTTCTTCTCTAACACAGTCCAAGTCCCTCTGACGCTGTGCCCTGGGTACTGTTAATTCCTTCCATGTGATTTTAAATTGGCTTCTACTCTAGACGGCTGTTATGTTTACAGTTTTCAATTGGCATAATTTTGACTTGAAAATGAGATTCAGCAAATAATTCATTACACACACACACAGAGTCTTAGAGTGTACCAGAAATAACATGTCTGATGCACAGTGGAGAACCAGTGCTCCATTCTCTCCTGGTTTCCATGTGGTTCTCAAAACAATGTCAAGTGAATTACGTCTTTTTTTTTTGGTCTGTGAATCTATTTAGTTGTGTAGGATCTTTTTGTTTTGGTTTGTTTTAGAATCGAGATTCATTTATTCCTTAAAGAACGGTAGAAAAGAGCAGATAAATTTTCCCTCTTCAGCATTACTCGTCTTTCAGGTTCCTTTGTTTACTGACAGAGCAGGGATGGTACATGTGACATGGATCCATCCTGTGGCCATAGATGTATTCAGTGTAGCGGTTTGGGTTTTAAAGTAGGCCTTCTTCTAAATATGAATGTTTTCTTTAAATTGGTGCCGAGATCTCAAAAATGACTGAGGAAGCTGCTTTAGTTTTGTCTATTTTACAAATAACTTAAGTTTCACAATTTAGAAAGTTTTGCAATCATGATGAGACTGTTGCTGTTCTGTAGATTTAAACAGTAAGCATTTTCCCTCTGTTTGGTTCTTCATTGAATATTGTCACTACCAAAATCTTTCTACAGTAATTTTGTACTGTTCCCCGAATAGAGAGTAACCTCTAGAGGAGACAGGATGGGCCTTTCAGTTTTCACATTTCTCAGACACATACTTTTAAGTTTAGGGTACTTGGTTCTACAGATTATGACAGATATAACATCGGGTCAGAATCCCTTACTTTAATAGTATTTTATAATAAAAACTAAGGGGTAAATATAAAAAACAATTTCCTCTTTGTTAACTCACAAAGTTATTGTTCTGTAAAAGAAATTATAGTGACCTTTAGAATAATATGGTCTTGGGGGAAATTTCTAATTAAGAGCACGTAATGCAACAAAGTAAGTATTGAAGTTGTAATTATTATGTAGCGAGAGAGAGGAGAGAGAATGAAGAGAGGTATGCTTCCCCAGGCCCAGCCGTTCACATCATTTGGATAGTTAAATCTAATGACAAAGTAGATTTATATTGAACAAAATGCTTCCTTCTGTAAGAGTTCCTCATACATTGCAACACTGGGATTAACAGAACTTTCCCTTTAATTTCCCCTAAAATGTTACTTTTAAAGGTCTAGATCTTGAGTAGCAAACAGAATATTGGTATTCTTTTAAAGTGCTAGTAGAGCCGGGCAGTGGTGGCGCACGCCTTTAATTCCAGCACTCGGGAAGCAGAGGCAGTCGGATCTCTGTGAGTTTGAGGCCAGCCTGGTCTACAAGAGCTAGTTCCAGGACAGGCTCCAAAGCCACAGAGAAACCCTGTCTCGAAAAAACCAAATAAAATAAAATAAAGTGCTCGTGTGTGTGTGTGTGTGTGTGTGTGTGTGTGTGTATGGTGCACTGTGAGTTAAATTTGCAGGATGTCTGATGGCTTTTTTTCCCCCACTCTCCTGTGAGACTCTTGATTAGGACCAAGCTCTCATAGTGAATGTAAGTCCAGATCCGAGGTACACTGTGACTTATTAAATGGGCTAGTGAATCTGCTCTGAGATATGTTCTGCAGTTAAGGAGTTGAAATAATAATCTTTTGTTTTTAAAGATTGGAAAATAGAAAATAGAAGTGAGAGACAGACCCTTGCTTGCCTATTTTGATGAAGTAAAAGCTGAAGTGAGATCCAGGCATAGTGGGGCAGGCCTGTAATCCCAGCGTTCATGGGAAGAGGTGAGAGGATCACCGAAGTTTGGGGCCAGCCTGGTCTACGTCATGAGTTCCAGGCCAGCCAGAACTGTTTGGCAAGACTATCTTAAAAGATAAAAACAACTGAAATATGTATGTAAAACATACATGAAAACATCCATGATATGTTCTCCATATTCATTATGTGAGGTATAATTTGCAGGGGATTTACTTTATCAAATCATAATTTAATGAAAGAAATGTCATGTAGTTCTTGAACAGGGTTACATTAAGGTGGAGGACGGATGTGGTTGAGTGGTGGGCAGGACTAGGCACACTCCGCTGCAGTCACGGTTCCCCTTGCCAGAGCTAAGCAGCTAGTTCTCAGTCTGTGATCCCATATCTCTTTGACATACTGAGTATACACTGCTGGGGTCCCAGGGCTTCAATTTGCGCATGTGTGCCTCAGTAGTTATCCTGTTGGAAATCAGAACTGAGGATTAAAACATAATTATCTATTTTAAGAACTATGCCCATTACATGTTAAATATAAACATATCAAACATTTGATATGAAGTGTAACTACTCCCCAAACAAGAAAATTTACTGAGACAAGAAGGCATTGCTTCTCATTTTTACAAAGCTCAACTTCTGGCCCACAAAGCAGCTGGGCCCTCTCCTTTGCTTTTGCATTGCTCTGTGTACCTTGTTCTGGTGGAAAGAAAGTAGGGTCTCACACATTTGAATAGTAGTTGCGTTTTCAGACCACCAGAAATTCCCGTTTTTAAAATACCAGATCTGGGCTGTCTGATACAAATTCAGCTGACAAACTAGGAATAGTTTTTTATAACTGTAATTTTTGTTGGAAATTTTCAGTTGTTGGGATACTCAAAGCAGGGGTACACTTAGTGATGTGAAAATAACATGAAATCTGCTTTCAGTGTTTATAAGTAGGTTGATTGGAGCCCAGACATGCTCTCTTGTTTATGCAGCTTTCACAATGTCATTTCAGACTCCATGTTGCATCACAAACCACTGGTCCACAGAGCTTATAATACGTGCTATCTTGGGGCTTTACAGAAGAAGTTTACTGATTCCTGATCTAAACAACATTCAGAAATAAGGAGAGTTTCTTGGTTTTTTAACTCTTGATTCTCTGCTCACCCCCCAAATACCACACATTTTTCTTAGGGTATTCAGAACACTCTAATGTAGACTGCTTGTTCTGCATTAATTCATGTAGTTGATAGTCTCAAATGAATACAAGTTGAGCACTTAGTACTTGAGGACAAAGACATTATATACAGACATGAAACAATGTGAGGACCATTACCATAATAAATCAAAAGCAAAGACAATGTCAGAAACAAGAATTAATGTGAGGAAAGTCAGAACATTTTCTCTAGCCTGCTCATATTGCCTATCATCAGTAGGGCTCTGTGGAACAATATATTCAGGAACTTTCTGAGGTTGGGCTTGGGCTTAGGAAAGAAGATGCTGATCGGTTCCTGCAGGGAAGAGGAGCCAGTGCAAGTGCTAGAGTTTCCCATCCCTAGAATGTAAACCTAATGGATTAGCTGTACTTGTCTAAGGATAGAATTACTCCAACGATAACATGTTTTATTTGCATATAGTAATGTTGGAGTGATTATGTCTTGTAGATAAACTACGTATCAGATCCGGCTCCTTTGAACACATCATTTTTATCCCTTGGATACCTGATGCCCTGTTGTGGTTGTTTCCCTCCATGTTGTGGTAAAAGCACCTGGCAGAAACAACCTCAGGGAGGAAAATTATGGTTCACAGTTTCCAAGATTTCAGTCCGTGTTCATGTGCTTGCACATCATGACAGCAGTCGCATGTGGAGAAGTTTGCCCACTTCTTGGCTGATCAGGAAGGGCCAGGGACAAGATATACCCCCAGACCTGTCTCTGGTGACCTACTTCCTTAAGCTACATCCCGCCTCCTAAGGTTTCCAGAACCTCACAAAAAAGATAGGAACATTAGTGTTCAACACATGAGCCTTTTGGGGAAATTTCATACTTAATCTTAATACCTTTCTATTAGAGAAAATTATGTCTGCCCCAGTTTATTTCTCAGGATTGTCACCCAGATTGTGAGGTACTGGTTCCTTGTAAACACTCAAACTTGTTTTCATTTATTATTGAAATATAATAGCCTAGTTTATAGCATCATAGAAAGAATATACTCTTAATAGCCAGAAAAAGCTACATCCCAACCTGACAAATTAACTTTTACATCTGTTCTTTTTTGTCAGCCAGTTAAGACAGCTGTGTATTTTGTATTCATCTGAGGTTTGTCCTCTTCCTTTACTGTGATGAAAGTCATGGTCAGGCTCTGTGATGTACTCAGTATAGGAAATTCTTAGCACTTGTAAACTGATGCATGGCAACCACCATTGTTTGAATGCCTGTCTGTGCATGAGTTCTGTCTGTCTGTCTATCTATCTATCTATCTATCTATCTATCTATCTATCTATCTATCTATACCTTGCTATTTATTTCTCACCACTCACCAAGATGACTGGAGGACAGTAACACACCTTGCTTATGACCCGTAGTGCTGAAGTTCAGGTACCACTGGATGACATGAAAGCCTGTGAGCGTGTTTTGGTTTATATATCTTTTTTGTTTTTCTTTATCTCAAGTTCTCCCGACTCTTGAAAAAGACTCTTTTCTCTTAACTACTTCACTCATTTTTTGAGAGAGGAACTTGTAAGACTGTCAAGTAATAATTCATCGGGGTCACCAATCATTGAACTGTGCTCTGATGCCCTTGAGGGGAGTCTGTCTGTCTAGCCGACAGGAAACTGTCCCTAGCAGTGGATTTACAGAGCAGGGAGTTGAGATCCAACAGACAGTGCGTACGTACTCTTCTTCTTTGCTCAAGCCCGTGATCCTGACAGTGCATTTGATACACAGCACCGAGACTGACATTTCCCTTGTAAATAGCTGCTGTGTTTTGGCAGAGGAATGGGATATTCATTACATCACACGTTTACTGCGAGTTCTGTGAAGTTTATTTCAAGCCTAACACACAGTAAACTGGCGCACGCATCCTCATTTCAGTCTTTGCAGTATCCACATGGGGAAAGGAGCGAACAATCACTGCGGGTCCTGTTTTTAGCAGACCTCACACTGTATAATGAGACTCATGGAGGTGTTTACCCAGTGTTTCAGTCAGGCCAAGAAGCTGGCACATACATTCACAAGGAAAAGGAAAGTTTTAGAATGAGAGATGGCTATATTTAAAGTTAGTAAAGGAAGCTCCCTTGTCAAGGTACAACTGAGTCAGCAGCAATTGGAACAACTGAACTGTGGGTGTTTCTCTCGTTGTGGCTTTTATGAGGGTGCTGTTACTCATACTAGGAGGCAGCTGGACTCTAGGAAGACCAGAGCCTCCATGCTCTGGAGCTGACAGATGTTATACGTAAGGAAATAATTACACTGTCAAGTTGTTGTTACAGAAATTAGAAAGGTTTCGGTTTTGTAATCTATATATAATCCAAATATCAGACATATTATTAAGTATTTCTAGTACCTTGGGGTTCTTTTTAAGACATGCATATATTTGTGTTTCAGAAAGATTTTTAAATAGGAGCTGGCAGCTCAATATTACTGTGTTTGTGTATTGCGAGTGGGCAAGAGTCAGTTAATTGTTCTGAAACTCTAAAGTGAAACAAGATGTTTCAAGTTAATAATTGCTATTTGGCTTTAAAAAAACACCTGGGGTTGAGTATTCTTTACACATATGGTAGCAGTTATGGGGGCAGGGCTGGGCGGAGACATGGCTGCAGCTGACCCATGAGCTGCACAGAGCTCCTGACAGAATGCATTGCTAGTGGACAACATTTGAAATCAAGCCAACTGGTATACCCTTGCACATTCAGAACAATAGTGACTTGCTACATTTAATTTCAACTTAAAGCTTTAGAAGCATCCATTCACGTAATACAACAAAAACATGATATTGGGAGTAAAAAGCTGCTGTGCGCCCTCTGGCCGCTCAGTTTCTATCTTTGGGTCTCATATACTCACTTCTTGAAGACTTCCTTCGTCAACTGTTGGAGTGTGACATGCTCAGTTGTCAGAATACACACTGCCTCTATATTACCATCCGAATTAATTTTCTTAGAAATTATGTATCTGAAAATCTTCCTTAGGTAGATGTTCAGAAAGAGTGGAGCAAAATTGAATCAGCGCAGTGGTGTCCCTTCAATACTAACTCTAATTAATACGTAAATGATGATTTCAACTACTAGCAGTAGAAGGGTAGTTCAATATGTACACTGATGATGCACAATTTTTGCCTTTAAAAAGAACCTTAGGAATTAAATGCTTATACTACTAAGAGTTTTTAAAAGTGGGATACAAAGTTTAATATTAGCTCCAGGCCTGGTAGCTCATGCCTGTATGCCCATACTTGGAAGACGAGGCAGGAAGTTTAAACCAGCTTGAGCTACATGAGTTCCAGGCTGGCATGCACTACATGTAGCCTGAGGCTGCCTCAAAAAATAATTAATAAATAAAAGTTAAAATGTTTAGTATGATTGTATGTAAAGGAGACTTTACCTGAGTTTAGCGGCACATGCCTGCAATCCCAGAACTCTGGAAGCTGAGAAAAGAGAATGGATGCGGGGCTGAAAGCAGCTTGAGCTAGATAATTATACCCTGTCTCAAGCAAAAACTCAAGTAGATTTCATCAAATTTTGAAACATTTAACTCATTAAAAGACAAAGAAACTATTCAGGAAATGAGTAAGCAAACTATAAATTGTTACAGAATATTGACCTATCCTGTTTTTTGCAAAGGCTAGAGGATATTCAGGCTCTATGAGAAGTTATAACATAATAGAAAGAAAAACGTTAGTGCCGAACCCAGGATTGAAGACTTCCAAAAGGAATTCACAGAAATAGCCAATTAGCATGTGCAGAAGATCCCTGCAAACCACCTTCACAACCACGCACTGCTGGGCGGCATCGTGATCTATCCCACCTCCATCCTCAATTCCAAGAAGTGTGTGTGAGCTTGTACTCCACCTTCTAAATGAGTCTGTAGAATGTCAATAAAGAACTAATTGTTTTCCACCACTAAACACTGCTACAAGCTAGAAACAACAAAAACGCTGCTTGGGAGGGTGTTTTCTTAGAAAAGATGAATAAAGTCTGGGGCTGTAGTTTAGGACTGGAGTGCGTGGCCCAGACGTGTAGGCTCTGCACGCCATCCTCTGCCACTGCAGAGTGTGGAGGGCTGCAAGAATAAAGTAACACAAAAGGCGTGTTCTTTCCTGAGACTTCAAAGACGCTCTTACTCCATGCTGGCCAGCAAACTCATCTGAGCATGTCGCTACTGTGCTCGCCTGTCACCAAGTCAGGATTCACCTGCTGTTGTTGTCTTTGTTAGTGCCATGTCATGTCGTTCTGGAAGCAGCAGAAAGAATGAATGGCTTTTGTGAACCAGCACTAACACTTTGTGTCTGTGGGAAGCAGGGGTGCAGTGTTTTCTGTTTCTGTAGAAGGCATGTTTTATCTTCAAAACACGTGTATTACTTAACAGCAATGTGAAGGAGTGATTGGAGTGTAGTTGTGTTCGACAGATGAGGTTCTGCAAAATTGAGTTTCTTGTACAGTTCTGTCTCCTCCCAGAATTCTTTTTGTCCCCTTATAATTGACACCTCCCAACATCTTCAGCCACTGGCAATTACTGTTGATTTTAAGTCTTTCACAATGATGAATAAATGGAACAACACAGCCTGCAGCCCTTTGAGTGACTACTTTCGTTTACCAGAATGCATGGTGGTCTACCGTTGGTGCTGTTGATATCAGCAGCTTGATGGTGATTTCTGAGTAGTCATCTGTCACATGTGTGGTGCATTTATCCATTACCCGTTGAAGAACATTTCTGTGGCTGTCACTTGTGGCTTTCGTGAGCAGAGCTGCTCTAAGCATCCACCTACGTGCTTTGATGTGGGTGTAGGTTTGCATTTCCCTTGGGTAGTTACCTAACCATGGCATTGATGACTTGTGTGTTAAGTATATGGTGTTTTGCTTAAAGAAACTGCTCAAATGTTTTCCAGCATGCAGCACAAGAGGGTTCTGGTTGCTATGCACCACTACCATCACAAGAGTTAGTTTGGCTCTATTTTAAATTTAGTCATTCTAACTAGTATGTGATGGTATCTTACAGTTTTAACTTACCTCTTTGATTTTTTTGTATTTTAATTTTCATGTAATGTTCATATTTCTCTAGTCAATTATTACATTTGCTCTTTTTTGTTGTTTGTTTTTCAAGGCAGGGTTTCCCTGTGTAGACTTTGGTGCCTATCCTGAAACTAGCTCTTGGTAGACCAGGCTGGCCTCGAACTCACAGAGATCCACCTGCTTCTGCCTCCAGAGTGCTGGGATTAAAGGCGTGCACCACCACCGCCCGGCTCTCCATTTGCTTTTAATTTATTCCACATACACCAGCAAAAGTCAAGTATAGTGGCCTGTACCTCAGCAATGGGCAGTGCAGAAATTTAGGATCATTTTCATCTATATAGCAAGGTCGAGGCCAGCCAGGGCTTCATGAGATCCTATCCCCAAAATATATAGAAATACAATAACCCCCAAATCCCAACAGTGTTAGTGCTACCTGGAAATGTTAAATATGAACTGCCATGTTCTGCTGCAGACCAGTTGACTCTAAAGTTGTGAGAAAAGACTAATTGAATTTTAATTTTTCCTATATTCTGAGTTTGAGAACCATTGTCTCCAGTAGAGGTGCTCACCTCTTACTAGACATCAGGAGCAACTGTGAACATTAAACAAAATGACAAAAATCCAGGCCTCATTCCCCAGCAGGGAGATTTAGGTAGGCCTGTAGGCATTAAAGTTCCCAAGTGGTGTTAATGTACAGTCAGGCTAAAAATAACCAATCCAGTACAGCTTGCTTGAATATCAATTCAAATCTGACACTAGTTCCTGACTTCATGTGCTTATTATCCAAAAGAGAAGATTCATTCATGAATAGCCTAGTATAGTTAGAAGCACATACTGGTTACACAGCTATCGCCTCATGAACTACAGTGTACTTGGTGTCTTGAATGTGATCTTGTCTTGATTGGTAGTCCTGTCTGCCTTGAACTTGATGGTCTTCTTGCCTAAGCCTTCTGGGTACATACCTGGCTATATTGGAGAGCCTTATTTTTTTGCTGAATATTGCACTTAGCATTCATTCATTCAGTAACTATTAAGTGTGCTGAAAAACATGAATAAATAAAAAAGACTTTGTTATCACAGAACCTACATTCTGGTCTTTGGCATTTAGTTAACCCAACTCTGATAAGTATTTTATTGACAATACAGTACTTTTCTTTGTGATTCTTGAGTACATGTGTTTATTTGTATACATTATTTATACTGAGATATGTGTGCATGCTTGTGTTTAATTCACATGTTAATAAGATGGCTAAGACTAGCAACCACCAGCAAATTTGAGAAGAGAAAATATAAGTTGAGATTGTGTCCAACCAAGTAGTAGTCTATATTTTTTTTTATTAACTCGGGGGATTTTACTCTTAGAAAGTATGATTCTATGATAATAACACTAATAATCAGCCCACAATACTGGAGAAGGATTAGATAAGATCCTGTGTCTAAAAGGGCTTTATAAACTAACAGACTCCCTAAATATTAGTTTCCTGGTTCATTTACTCTGATGATTTTTATTTATATCTCAATGTAGAAGGGTAAACATTTTAAGAGGTTCTATCAGTGGCATGAATTCCTAAGTACAAAGAAACAAACTCAGCATAGGCTAGTCATTTTGCAACATTGCTAAGGGATTCTAACGAAGGGTGGACTGTAAAGTAGTGAGGAATGCTCTCTAAGTGACAAGGTGTGAATGAAAAGCCGTGGGAGGGGAAGATAGTATTTTCAGTGTATATTGGTTTGGCAGCATTTTCTTGATAGGGAAGCAGAGACTGAGTGCTTAATAATTGTTAAATGGGCATAGTGAACCGTAACTGCAGTCCTCGTATGTGGGAGGCTGAGGCAGGAGGATCTCCATGAGCTCAAGGCGGACTGAAATATGTAATGTAGTGAGTTCTAGATCAGCCCGGGCGACAGATCTTGCCTTTTGAAAGAACAAAAGAGTAGTCTTACTCATATAGTGAGCCGGCCTGTGCTTGGGATGAAAACACACTCATTATAAACAGATGTTGTAGACCTGTATCATTATTGTGTGTCGTATGAGCCTTCAGTATGTTAGGGATTCTTTGGTAGATTGAGCTTGAGGACATGAACATGGAATCTTCTGTCAGAACTTGATTATTTAGTGAACTTCATTTTAAAGAAAAGATGGTGTAATAACTTTTGTATACACACATACACAGGGGTTTGTGTGTGTGTCTGTCCTCACTGAGGCTTTGTTTTGTTTGCTGCTGGGGATCAGTCAGGTCAAGGACCTAGTTTTTGCTGGACAAGTGCTGTAACTTGCTGGGCTTTGCCTCCAGTCCATATCTCCTGTTAATCTACTTCCAGGCTTCATCTCCCCCAGGGTCCTGCATAGTACGATCTACAATAGAGAGGGGAAGGAGGCAAAATGGCTTCCTGGAAAAGTGGCTCTTGCTGAGAATCCTTTCACATGGCCTGGCACACCTTGTGACACATGCAGCCCACACTGCTTCCTCCTCTTGGAAAGATTGAAAGCTGGTAATAGGTTTGTAGAAGAATTAATTTGAGGTATATAGATGTCCATATTTCTTTTGGCTCTCGCACCCCACATGTATGGCTTCCTTATTAATTTTGTTTTTCAGTGAATAGGTAACTCCTGTGTGTAGCATTGGGAAGGTTTGAGAAATAGTCAAGTAATTGATTCCTTTCATGGGAGAGGCAAGGGGGTTGTTCAGATGAGAGGTGGGAGTCCTAGAACATGGCATGTAAAATTCAGAGAAACAAAATTGCATATAGCAACAGCCCATGTTTCTGATCCTAGCACTTGGGAGGCTATGGCAGGAGGAGCAGGGCTTTGAGGCTAACCTCAACTATATAGCAAGTTTGAGGCCAGCCTGAGCTACAGGCTGAGCTACTTGGTCTCAAATAAAATAAAATAAGAAATCCAGAGAATATATTTAAAATCTGAAGGATTAGATAGATGAAAGATTTTTCAGTAAGAGCTTTAAAAACTAAATATCACTAGTTTATTTTAAATAAATAAAAAATACGATTTTCAGGTTCACATAAATGTATCAGCCTTCTCCTCCTTTCATCTTTAGTGTGCAGTTTATATTTGGTTGAAATATCACGTAAGTGAAAGCAGACTATCCCCCTTGGTAATCTGCACCCTAAGGGATTGCTGTGGAACTAGGACTTAATATTTACTTGAGGAATAAAAACCTAGAGAAGATTGTGTGTGTTCATGCATCCAGGGTGTTCTCCCCCTTCTTTTCCTTCCATGGCAAATGTTCGACACATACTAGTCCTGAGCATGAGAGGATAAGACAAGGCCTCCTGTCCCTTTTCACCAAGGGCACCTTGGCCTGTCTTTCTACAGTGTGTGGCTGCCAATTGGCTGGAGATGCCAGACTTTCTGGCAAACTTCCTCACCCAATTTGACCACTGAGTCCTTCTTGATGGAAGATTCTTCCTCTTTTTCTTAGGTAACACTAAACTTTGACTTAATTTCGATTGCATAAAGTAGGAAACTTATAACGTAGGCTCAAGAACTTTCCATTCCCTCCGTCAGGATCAGCCTTGATTGACAGTGTCCACTATTTCTGTTCTGTTGTGGCATTGATCCTGTCTCCCCTCAAAACATCAAACTGACCATGATTCTTACATTTGGTAGTATTGCAGTCAAGAATCTATAATATCCTATTTACAAATATTTTCCTTTTGCTTTAAAACACAGTGCTTTTATTTTATATGCACCAAAAGCAAAAAGAAAGAAAAATTCTTCTTGTTAGAGATAGGTAAAGGGACTGGAGAGATGGCTCAACAGTTAAGAGTGTCAGTGGATTTGAGTTCAGTTTCCAGCCCCCACACAGGGTAGTTCACAGTTCACAGCTGCCTCTAACTCCAGCTCCAAGGGATCTAACACCCTCTTCTGACCTCCATGGGCATTGATATTTACACACACACACACACACACACACTAACAACAACAACAACAAAAACCCTGAAATACAAAATAAATTTTTAAAGAGGGCGTCAGTCACTTCATAAACTGTGCCATCTAGTTCTGTTCCTGGAAACTTCTCCCAAGGCTCTCACCTGTTCTTCCTGTTTTGTTCTACTACTAGCCATATATACGCTCAGCTCCAGCTTGCTGTCTTGCAGTCTTCCAAGACGATTGATGATTACACAGGGTAGATCTGATGGTGCTTGTACTTGTGAAACTGGCAGAAATGGATTCAGGTTCTTTTGGTGGCTCCCGTCAGCCCTCTGGAGTAGTAAAGGCTGTCTGACTCCTTTCCTCCCTTCTTCTCTCTAGTCTTTCATCCCAGACACTCATTCATAAACCCTAGAAAGTACTAAGTTCTCTTTCACCTCCAGACTGCTCATCTCTTCGTGGTACATTTCCACCTCTTTTTTTTCTTCCTTTGCTTATAGGAAGCCCACCCCTCTGTCTTTCTGCAGACATCACAGACTTCCATTAGACTATTCAAAAGTAAAGGAAATGCGTATTTGTCCTGTGAGACCCTTAAGGGAGGAAGTCCCAGTCTAGGGAGAACTGTGTGACAATTAGGAAAATGTGTGCTAGATTGTTTGGGAAGAAGAGGAATAAGAATAAACTTATGGGAACTTTGAAATATCCAACTTTTAATATTTGAGTGATCACAAGTCTATCTGCTGGCTAGGTCAGCAAACCATTCTGTGTCCTCTGCTTTTGGTTGCAGTGTATCCCAGTAGATACAAGAACTAAAATATACCATTTTCTCATCTTGCCTGACTCATTTGATGCAAATAGCAAGTTCCCCCATGACCCAGTCTGTAAAAATAGAAAATGCATTATTACATTTTGAGAACAAGCTTTGAGAGGTAGTGAGCTATTCTTTGGACACTGACCTGGTTATAGCATAGTCTGGGGACTGGGTACCATATGGGGAAGAGGAAAGAGGATGTCTTACAGGAACAAAGGGTTGAGAGTTGAGTATTCAAGTTACAGATTGTAAGTATCATCCCTGTAGTTAAGATTAATAAAAGGCTGCATCTGAAGGTTAAGCTTAGCATAATTCCATGATAATCTAAGATGGTTATAACCAACTATTTAGATTCAAAGGTGCACCAATGCCATAATATATTTTTTGGTAATTGTATTTTTGGCATTCAATGCTAATGTGATAATTGTAGAACAAATACTTTATATACAGATATTTCTCTGTAGTACTCAATAGGAAAATTCAGGAGCAGTCAAAGCTTTGAGAAAACTATTCACGAACAAAAGGTTTTATTATATAATGATAATGTTTAAATTAGTGTGTCTGTGCATTGGGTTGTGTGCGTGCATGCATGTGTGTGTGTTGTCTGTGAACAGAAATAGAAGAAAAAGTGTGAGGTGCAAGTGACCCAATTAAATGGCATTTTGAGTGTATGAGAGAAACGATTACAAGGGTAGGTTGGACTGACTAATAGTTATTTTTTTCCTTAATTAAGCCAATTTAATTAAATAATGGAGAGTGTTCAGTTTTTCATTTGCTGCATCATCTGGTTGAGTTTGAACTTTAAGAAGGTAAAGGTGGTGTAGCATTTAGGATAGACTGGAATGGAAAGCATTCTTGCTGACAGTGGTCCATTGAAATGCTGACAAGGTCCTCAGCTGCTGCAGACTAACTGTGAGAACAGATACAAGAAGTGTTGTGCTGGCGGAATACTGGCTGAAGAGGATATTAGACCTCAGAAAATAAGGCGTGGAAAATTCCATGGGAGAGTTTGGAGGGAAGAAAGGGGTGGGTAAATGATGTAATTATTTTATAATTTCAAAAAAAAATTTAAAGATACCTTACCCCCCTCTAATAAATAAATTTGGAGAACAAAATATAAGCCGTATGATGGCTAGTTGTAGTGACACATGCCTGTAATCCCAGCTCTTGGGGGCAGAGGCAGGAAGATCTCAAGTTTGAGGCTGGTTTGGGTGCGTAGCAAACTGCAGGTTTTCAGTCTACCTCAACAGCTCATGTTTATTGGTTCATTTAAAAACTACTGCAATATTTATTTGTAACTGCTGAAGTAGCATGGCAGTGTGTCTGTTTTTCACCGTGTCCTTGGAATGCTGCCCCTGAAGAGCCAGGGCATTTGAAGGACTCTTTCTTCCAACTCACCTGTGTAGTTTGGGACATGGATGCTTATTCAGGGATCGCATCAGCTTGAAGAAAGAATATGGCCCAGTAGAGTTCAGCTACAGTTCCTTCACTTCTACAGCATTTGTTGACTCTTCTCTCTCATACCTGACCACAGACCAGGTATTTAGTAAAAGTAAAGGAAATGTTAGTGTATTCCTTATTCTAAGAAATTTGTATCCTTTTAGGATAGGCAAAATTTATATCCAGTAAGTGCCAACTATTGCTTTACTAGAAGATAGGATATGATGAATTTGCTATAGTCCATTAAACAAAGCAATGAAGATATTTAATGTAACAAGTGGACACAAATGACTGTTCAGAAGGAGATGAGAACTCCGTGTTGCTGAGCTGGAGCAGGAGGAGGAGGCAGATGCTGGAGTCCTGGTCCATGTGACTCATGTAATTACCAACCTGAGAAAGCAGGGCGATGGCTTCGTAGAGAGAGTGAGGTTTGGATAAGACTAAGAAGAACTAGAGTTTGAGTAAGTGGAGAGGTAAGAACCCCACAGAGTTTAGAATGGAGTCATGTTTTCTCAAGAAGGTAACTATTGGGCTGGAGAGATGGCTCAGCGGTTAAGAGCATTGCCTGCTCTTCCAAAGGTCCTGAGTTCAATTCCCAGCAACCATATGGTGGCTCATAGCCATCTGTAGTGAGGTCTGGTGCCTTCTTCTGGCTTTCGGGCATACATGCAGAAAGAATATTGAATATATAATAAATAAATACTTTATAAAAAAAAGAAGGTAACTATTTAATTAAAGATAGTCTTTCAAGTGGCACCTACTACAGAGCCTGAGATCATACAGCCGCGGCAGCGCAGTGCTGGGAATATGCTGAACAGAACGTTTCCTCTCCTCTGGTGTGGGTACCGTTTGGAGAACTTAGAAAAGCGTGCTCATTCTACAAGCGAAGGGCTCATTCCATTGTCGTTAAGTAGTTCTCATCTTACCCAGATATCGATTGGGGAAAACAGAAACAAATGTGTTTCCCTACTGATGTGGAAAGCCAAAATGAACAAAACTCAGGAAAACCCCATTGAGTAATGGCAACTGGTACTTTCTACAAGTGTATCTAGATCTAGGTAAGGTCTAAACTGGTAGAAATAATTGGGGAATTTCCTTTTCTAAATTTGAAAAATAAATTTGTTTTATAAACTTTGTTTTTTAGCTGGTCCTTACTGAATAATTTAAACTTTTTGGAGACGACTCCATAGAGATGCATTTTATTTAATGCTAATCCTTACGTTATCCATATCCCTCAGTTCAATCAGTACCACATGTTGTATCTGAAGGGCTAGCCATTCTTAGTGTAATTCCACTGTCCTTACCTCTCTACGCCTGAGCTTCTCTTCAGGTGTTTTAGTAAATGCACATTTTTAGAGGATGATGTCACTTAATATTGTCCTAGCAGTAGAGCTGACATAAGGCACTCAGTCTGCTTTTCTTCTTGCCTGTCTTCCTTCCATCTCCAGGTTGTAGACTGCACATGGAACCTGGAGCCCAAATGGTTCTGGTTGTTTGGCTTCCACAGTGATAAGGTTGATAGTTTTGGAATACATGTGAAGAAGTGCCACCTTGCCATTAGACTCCATTTGAAACACCCCTTTTGTATCTGTATCTTTTTGTCTTTCCATGTAAACATCCATGGTTACCATTCTCTGTATCTAAATACTTGGTGAGCATCAGATTCAGGCAGAACATTAGAAGCTATAATAAAGGTCTGCTTTAAGACCTTTATGAAGAACCAGTTTATGTTGAAGAAAAACTCTTATCTAAAGTATTAAGAAATATCTTGAGTATTGTAATTTTGACCAGTATCATCCCTCTGTTCTTTCTATGTAATTACTGCCAGGATGAGTTGTGCCTTACAGCAAAATAAATATGAGATTAGAAGACAGAATTAGGGATCTGTGTCTAGATTTAGAGTACCAAACGCCAATACTAGGTCAGTCTCCTCAAGCCAAAATAAGCACAAAGCAGGGGTCAAGAGAAGTTATAAGCCAGAGCAAGGTAAGCAACCAAGGGAGCATAAGAGCACCAAGGGCCCATGAAAACAGGGAAATCTAGAGCCCCAACCTCCAGGACTAGCGGATACATGGGCATTAGAGACGAGGTCACATTGCAAGAAAGGAAGCTGAAACTAAGCAAGAAGGCTGCATTGTGGAAGCTCAGTATCCCCACGAGGAAATGGGTTAGTGAGGAGCGAGTGCAAGACGCTTCACAGCAGATGGGAGTTTGACACAGATTAACCCCCTTTGCTCTTCTTAGAATTATTATTTAATTAACAAGCTGTATTTTTTAATTAAAAATGCATTTATTAATTTCTCCATGTGTGTTCACAAGTCATGTGTTTGGAGGTCGAGGAGAACAACTTCTGGGTGGTTCTTCTCCTTATACCAGGTCCTGGGTGTTGAACTCGGATTGGCATGCTTGGCAGCAAGCCCCTTTGCTCACTGAGCCATCTTGCTGTCCTGCTTCTTTTTTTTAGACTGTTTGTTCTCTAGTCTTCTTTGTTTTCTCTTCTGACCACCCCCCACCCTGGGAATGATTATTATTATTATTGACTCACACCACTAGGTTATGACCTATATTTAAAACACATTCATTTTTCTTTTTATTGATTTTATTGAGCTATACATTTTTCTCTTCCTCTCCCCTCCCCTTCAACCCTCTCCCATGGTTCCCATGCTCCCAATTTACTCAGGAGATCTTGTCTTTTTATATTTTCCATATACATTAGATCTATGTATGTCTCTCTTAAGGTCCTCATTGTTGTCTGGGTTCTCTGGGACTATGATTTGTAGGCTGGTTTTCTTTGCTTTATGTCTAAGAGTACATGTAATATTTGTCTTTCTGGGCCTGGGTTACCTCACTATATATGTTTTCTAGCTCCATTCATTTGCCTACAAATTTCAAGATGTCATTATTTTTTTCTGCTGTGTAGTACTTCCATTGTATAAATGTACCAGATTTTCCTTATCCATTCTTTGGTCAAGGAGCATTTAGGTTGTTTCCAGGTTCTGGCTCTGACAAACAATGCTGCTATGAACATAGTTGAGCACATGTCCTTGTGGCACAATTGAGCATCCTTTGGATATATACCCAAAAGTGGTATTGCTGGGTCTTGAGGAAGGTTGTTTCCTAATTTTCCGAGAAATCGCCACACTGATATCCAAAGGGGCTGTACCAGCTTACACTCCCACCAGCAATGAGGAGTGTTCCCTTTACCCCACAACCTCTCCAGTGTAAGTTGTCATCAGTGTTTTTGATCTTGGCCATTCTTACAGGTGTAAGATGGAATCTCAGAGTTGTTTTGATTTGCATTTCTCTGATGGCTAAGAATGTTGATCATTTCCTTAAGTGTCTTTCAGCCATTTTAGATTCCTAACTGGCTGTATTTCTTAGAGCAACGTTAGAATTAAAGAGTCAAACAGATAGTGCAGAGTTCATCATGTATCCTACCCACAAGTAGTACTCGTTCTCCTTTTTTTAGGGGAGAGCATTGACAAGGCATATAGTTATAGTAGATAAGCAATTGTTGCTATATTATTGCTATTAAAGTCTGTTTCCACCATGGCTTATTCTGCTGTATATTTTGATGTGTGTTAAATTTTAGATTTACACATAAACTTTACCATAACCCTGTTAACTTTGCAATTTGCTGGTGTTAAGTGCATTTGCATTGTACACTTTGTTGTGCACCCCTGGAGCTTTTTCAGATTCTCAAACAGAAATTTTATACTCGCTAAATAGAAATTCTTTATCCCCTCCTTATTGGTTTCCATTGTATTACTTTCTGTCTGGATGTATTTGATTCTTCTAGGTACGCATACAACTGTATGCGCTACACTGGCTTCAAAGTTGGCCCATCACCCGTATCACAATGCTAGGTAATTTTCTTGTTTGTACCACATTTTGTTCAAACATTCATCTACTGGTGGACATTTGAGTTTCTCCTTTTCAGTTAGTCATGTTGCTGTGAATTTTGGGTTATATCTGTCTGTTTGAATTCCTGCCTTCAATTCTTTTGTGTATGTGTCTAGACCTAGAATTGCTGAGTAAAATGATGTGTGGCTTCTCAAAGAAAACTCACTCTTCAACTGTTCAGTTTTCTCTCACATATGCCTCTGCTTAGCTTCGAGCATATTCTTTTTGTAGAGATTTAACTACTTTATATTCCTCTAACCCAAACCTTTCAGGTAAAGTTGAGTTAATAAGGTCAGTGATTAAGTGAGTCAGAAGGTCATTATTTTATACATTGCTTCCATTCCCCAAGGCATTGAGATTTGAAAGTTACCTACACAGTTAATATACGGTAACTACCCCTTTAGAAAGCAGGGGTTTCAAGTGTTTTGCAGGCTTGCAGTTTGGTACATGCTTTTTGGTCCACATGTTCCTTTTAAGCACCAGTGCTGCATGCCAAGGCCTGGCCTACGTTCTGAACCTGGTAATTACAGAGTCCATTCAAGAGAATTCTGGCAGTTTGGGCCTTTCCTGTCATAGGGTACCTTTCACGGTGTTCCCTCGAGCCACGAGTTTCAAAAGATCCTGTTGACAACTCTTGCAAAGCTTTTTCCAAATATTGAACTGCCATGAATAATCTTCTGGGCACCCTGCTTATGTAAAGATGAATATTTTTTTCCTTGGAGCATGACTCTCCAGTGAGGCTGTTTGTGTGACTGTTCCTGTGCTCAGTCCTGTCATCACAGCTCTGCCAGACCCTTTGGCTCTTCTACAGACTTGCCTTACTTGGTTACAGTTTCTCATCTTCTCTGGTGGTGTTCCTTTGCAGTGGAGGCTGCGTAAGTGTACAAAAACATTGCACTGGGAAGGAAAATACAGGAAATACTTCCCCAGCATCTCAGGTATTGTGGCCTTTAGAGCAGGGGTCTCCATGCTTTCCCCATTGTTCTCCGCGATAGTCTGTGGCACGCTGTGCACGGTGTCAGTGTTTACACTGGTGGTGAAACTTAACCTTTTCTCTCTTTCCTATACAAAAGTTAGTTATAAGAAGTTCTATGATTTTGTGTATATTCCGAGGTATGTGCATTCTACCACAGATACCTCTGCTGGGAAAGCTGACTGATTACTTTTGCTGAGTGAAACCCTAGCCACTATGTTGAGATGATGCTAGCAATGCCAGGAATGAGTAGTTCTGGTTAGGGAAATGCTAGCATCTGTTCCTCCATCCTCTCATTCACTCTGCTACCCAAGCACAAAAGCCTTATGTGTGTTTGGAATAGAAATAGCATATTCTGAAAATAGGGCTTTTTAAACTATTAGTAGGTTTTTCATCTTATAAGATGAAAGTTTCTGGAGATATCTTTTATAATAATGGTAATGTCGTTAACCCTAATTGTTTCAGCTTTCTGTTACTGTAACACAATACCCGAGACAATAGACTTTCCAGAAGGAAAGGGTTATTTCAGTCGTGGTTTCAGAGCCCTTGGTCCATGGTCACTTGACACTATTGTTTTGGTCACTACTGTGACTGGAACACCCAGAAGGGGAGGCCTCTTTACCCTCATGGGAACTAGGAGGCAAAGAGAGAGATGGGAATGGACCCTACAATTTAAAGAGTACATACACCTCACCGCAATACTACAAGCTAGGACCAAGCCTCTGTGTTGTTGGCCTTTTAGGGACACTCAGAATTGGAACTATAGCACTGATGAACTGTGTACTTAACAGTGGTTAAAATGGGCTGCTGCTGCTCTCTGGTGTTGCTACCCAGCCTGCTGCCCCCTATAGTGTAGTAAGCAAACCTTTTCTGTGGCAGAAAACAATAAGGGGTTATATTATGTGGTTTTTTTTTCTCCAGCATAAAGACAATTAGATCTTTCCTGATCTTTGCCTGCAACTAATTTATTGTACAACACCTCTGAGTGTCAGCCGTGTAGACAGACTGTGACCGTATGTGATCCTGTGTCAAGATTCAATATGGTATCTGTCCACCAAATTTTCTGCTGCTTTTGCTAAGTCCTTTAAGTACTTTTATCTGCTATCCCTCCACTGCTAGAGAAATGTAATTTCGACTCATAGGGTAAAGCCAAGTAAAGCCTATGAGCAGCAGTCTTTCAGCAGTCTTCAGTGTGCACTTCAACAGGAACCTTCAGTGATGCGCTCACTGCATAACTGCCAGTGGGGATCTGAGGAGGCAGGTAGACAGCAGACAGGATAGCCTGAGTTGCATTTGCTCTTTCCCATGTTTCAAAGCTTGGATGTAAATGAAAGATGAGCATTTTAACTTGGTTGATCTGGCTGGGCTCCTGGGCCTAATGACTGCACTATACCATACCATAAACACTGTGAAGAAGCAACCATGGAAACACTTGTTTTCTTGTTGAGCTAAATTTACTCTGAGTTGAATATTAACACAGCTCCTGGCAGGACTTTAAAAGCAAAAATAGCTTAAGCGTGATTCAGTCTGAGTCACAGTGCTGGTGCTGCTGCGCTGCCTGGAGCTTGACATTGAACAAGTTGGCAGCCCGTATTGCTACATTTTTTCTAGGAACTCTGAACACATTTCATTCTTGTGAATTTGCTTGTGCAATGATATTAAATAGAGTAATATGTTTATTTTGTTTCTATGTTAAATGAATTTGAAAATGGTGAAACTAAAGTATTTTTCTTGGGCTTTCTGGAAAAGCAAGATTCTCAGAATTCTGTGGTTACTTTAAGACTTTATTTTATAAGGGATTATATGGAAATTTTAGTTTAGGTATTGGGGCTTCTGGAAGTTTTGTTAAAAAGAACCCAGCAGCACTATTAAGCAGGATTCATTAATCTTCTGACATTACCAGACAAGCCGACTGTGCCCTTCACAAAGCCCTTCCTTCCTTCCTTCCTTCCTTCCTTCCTTCCTTCCTTCCTTCCTTCCTTCCCAGGGAGGCGCATAGTGCTGCAGCCTGCTGTGTACCACTGCTCGCTGGCTCGGCTGGGTGTCTAACTTAGGAAATACTCTCCTTCTTGAGATTATCAAATGGGAAGTTCATGGGTTTTGAAAGGCAGACCAGACCCACCCATGGGATCTCTGTTGACCTCTTAAAGGCCTCACATGCCTTTCCCTGAGTAAACCCAGTGACTGTGAAATAGTGAGTTGCATGTTGGCTGGCTGTGGGAAAACCTAGGAAGGATCAGTTCATCTCATCTGGAGTCAACCGTGGCTGAGTCTAGAACTCTATATGAGGGTGGTTTTCCCTTGATGTTGCAATTTCTATTTTAATATGTTTTTGTTTAGCTTTTGGAGTTGCCTAACAGTATAATTTCAATTGAGGTTTAGTTTCAGCTCCTCAAAATTTTTTTTCTAATTTAAACACACTATCATTTTGTCTTAGAATTTCAATGACTTATATAGAAAAGAGTTTTTCTGTGACAGTTTTAAAACCAAAATGAGCTTAGCCTGACTTTTGATAGTATTTTGAAATTATTTTACCATAAAATCTTACATTAGGCGATGCAACTCTGGTAGAGAATTTCAACATAGTTGCATAAATTGTGTTTCATATTACAACTTGTTCTCTGCTTGACTTCACTGAAATTAATAAAAGAACCCTTTCAGAAGGATCTGGTGAGTTAGCTTTGGTTTGGTTTTGGTGGTTTTTCCTTTTTTTAAAAAACTTACTCATAGTGTATCCTGTGTTGCTAAGTTTTCAAAGTCAGCCTTCTCAACCACACCCAAAACCCTTTCAGAGGCATGAGATCTGTTTATTCGATTTTCTTCCTAGTAAAGCTTGGGGATCTCTATGCATTTCCAGGAGATGTGTGATGGTCCTATGAAGCTAATATCTCGAGATTGAGCTGCTGCCAAGTCTTGGATGTAATACCCAGTTCCTTATTCTGCAGTCAGTGATCCCTTACACTGAATGGACTTTCTGACTCTGGCCTCGTAGCTGCCAAGAATATGCCTGAAGTGTTTTTTCTCAAAAGGATACCATCCCTGCCTTAGAGCTGGAGAAGGGAACATGAGTCTTACCTTAGCATTCCCCTGACCCCGGCCATGCACACTCTATGCTGATAGCTGCATTTTGGGGGCATGTTAATTTGTGGCTTGTCTTGAAAGTGAGTTCAATAGGGTTTGGGCAGTTAAACCGTTTCAGTTGTAAAGTGAAGGGGTTAGCCTAGTTGAGTCTCAGTATAACCCAGTAGCATTCTGTTACTGTAGATCAGATACATATTACCCCCTTCTATCGTCCACCCACATGCATGCTTGTGCGCGCGCGCGTGTGTGTGTGTGTGTGTGTGTGTGTGTGTGTGTGTGTGTGTGTAGAAAAGGTATCAAGTGTAAAACCTCAGGCAGGATCCCTATAAAGAAGAACTTGATGTACACTTACTAAATCTGGGTTTTACAGACTGGGCTACTGTTCACTTTATTTGGTCTATACAACTTTGTTTTTCTGCTTCTGTTCAGTTGTGTAGTAATAATTTATTAAACCTTTACTATATGCCAGAAATTAGAATATTCTAAAAAAATAGTATATTAACTTGACAGTCAATCAAATTACTAATTATTCATATGTTTTAAAGGACTAGGCACAATCATATAACTTTTGTAGTAGTAACTATTTTCAAATGTTTCTAATTTTCAAAAAATAGCTTTATGGGGCACATTGTGACTTTTTAGTAGGACTTTGGCTTCTACAATGTAGAATAATTCAAGCTGATTGACATGCTTGGCACATCATCTACTTTCTTTTATTACTTACTTGATTATTTATTGTTTATTTATTTTGGTTTTTGAGACAGGGTTTCTCTGTGTAACAGCCCTGGCTGTCTTGAAATTCTCTTTGTAGACCAGGCTTGCCTCAAACTCACAGAGATCCATCTGCCTCTGCCTCTGCCTTCTGAGTGCTAGGATTAAAGGTATGCACCACCACCACCTGGCTAAAACTTATTTTGTTATTTTATGTGTGTCATCTTTTGCCTGCCAGAAAGTTTTGGAGTTTTTTTTGTTTTTTGTTTTGTTTTGTTTGTTTTGATTTTTTGAGACAGAGTTTTCTCTGTGTAATATCCTTGGCTGTCTTGGCACTTGGCACTTTGTAGACCAGGCTAGTCTTAAAATTCACAGAGATCAGTCTGCCTCTGCCTCCTGAGTGCTGGGATTAAAGATGTGTGCCACCACCGCCAGCTTCATCTACTTTCTAATGGTGAAACTATCCAAAATCTACTTACAAACTTTGAATTATATATCATCATTAAATGTGGTCCTGTGCTATGATTATCCAAACCTATTCTACCTTTGATAAACCTCACCTCTTTTCCCAACTTCTCCCTTCCCCCATACATACACTTTGGTAAATTCAACTCTTGACTATCTTGAAGTCAACTTTTTGGATCCTACACTGAAGTCAATCTGTTCTCTGTTCATCTTTCAGTGCCTAATTTAAAATGTTCTCCAGGTCCACCCATATTGTTGCAGATGACAGACTTTCCTCTTTTTGATGCTGAATAATATTTCTGTGTGTGCGCACGTGCATGCATCTGTGTCCACCCATTGAAAAATATAGCATCATCTATATGTTGGCTATTGCAGACAATGTTGTATATATTGGACCTGGGAGAAGAGTTGGCACTAATTTTTAATCCTTTGGCAATTTATTCATAGAGAAGAGATTGCTGGATCTTATATAGTAATTCTACGTTGGGTCCTGTTTTCTTCTTTTCTGAAAGCTCCGTTCTGTTTTCTGCTATGACTGTATTAATTCTTACTCCTCCTACATTCTCTCGAATATTGGTTACTTTTTGTCTTTGGTAATGTTCTCTCTAAGTGAGCAAGGTGCTGTCCTCTTGTGATTTGCATTTGTATTTCTCTGGTGGTTTTTCCATATATTCTTTGTGAGAAATACTGGTTTGGATCCTCTGTCCATTTGTTGTTAATGTTTTACCTTCATAAATGCTTCAGTTGGTGAGGTATATTTGCACAATTTTCTTTGAGTTTTATATGTTATGGGTGTTTTGCCTACATGTACGTCTATGTAATACTTTAGTGCTTGATATCCAGAGCCCAGAAGAGGGTGTTGGATTCCCTGGAACTGGAGTTACAGATGGTTGTGAGCTGCCGTGTAGGTGCGGAGAATCAAATGTGACGCCTCTGAAAGAGCAGCAGGTGCTTTTAACTACTGAACCGTCTCTTCAGACCCATATTTACATAGTTTAATACTAATATGATGTAACTAGAGACAGACAGACAGACAGACTTCACTCCTACCCTGTCCCCTATTGACTACCATCTCAACCCTACTTTCTAATAGACAAACCATTTTAATTATTTTTAATGTTACTCACTTTCAAAATAATTATTAACACATACTAATTATGAAAGATTAATGAGATTCCCTTATTAATGAGATAAAGGTTATATCCATCTGCCGTTCTTATGCCCTCAGTTCCTTCCACTGTCTGTTCCTCCTCCAACACCCTTCCCAGGCCCTGGAGGTCCTTCTTAATGCTTGTCTCTCTTTTCTTTTGCAACTCTAGTGATCACTGTACCATCCCCTACCCTGTACAAGACTCACTTCCTGGCTTTCATCAGTGAGTCATAAAGTGCTGTTTGTCCTTCTGTGCCCTTGTTTCATTCAATCTCAAGATCTACCTACATTGTGCAAATGGCAGGATTTTATTCGTTATCTTGTTGAGAACCATTCCATTGAAAAGCATACCAATGTTGTTTCGTGGTTCTAGGAATTGAACCTAGGGCTTCTCCAGCACCTTGTAAATGCTCTCCACTGAACTGTGCTCTCAGCCCGTCCTCCTTTAAAAGTTTGCTCTAATTTTCATTTGTTTGTTTATCCATTCATTTATTCATTTGTTCACTAATTTTTTTCATTTATTTATTTAGAGACTGGTTCTAACTATAGGACACTAGCTGTCCTGGAACTCACTATGTAGATGAGGCTGTTCTCCAACTCACTTTACCACCCTGCCACTTGGGCAGCTTGTCTTTTCTAGGCTGAATCTGGTGATCCTATGTTGAGGCTGAGAATTTGATGTTCTTATACCTTTCTTCAGATTGAGTTTTGTCACTTGGAGAAGCTCAGGGGCCAATGTCAGGTAGGAGATTAGCCGAGCAGAGTAAAGCTTTCCTTTCATGGATGGCAATGGTCCTCTGTCCTGGCAGGTTAGGGTCTCTAAGAGCTTTTCCGTCTGTCCATCTGCCCGTCCACAGTCCCTCATCACTCATTCTTCTGACAGTCAGACTGCTAACCAGCTCTCGAGCCTGCAGCTTCTGTTTCATTCCAGCTCTGTCAGAATTCCCGAGCTACAAAGAGGAGAAGCAAGTGGAAATGAGCTGCTCATCCTGCTCTCTTGGCCAGCCGTTGGCCAGCACCCGGAAGGTTCTGAGAGTGCAGAGGACAAAGCATTCCCCCAGGACAGCCCCCAGCAACTCGTTCCTGGGTTTCGGAGCATGTTTGTTTTATTTAGCAAGGGATTCCCTTTTAATTTCTTGATTTGTTTTCCAAGAAAATTTTTACATGGGAGCAAATTAAATTTATTTGCTTAACTGTCTTGCAAGGACATTTTATTTTCTACATCAGGGAGTATAGCTTTTGGCAGTTGTAAACAAATTATCGTATGGTTTGATAAAGTTAAATTATGCACTGTAACTACTAAACACATTTCCAGATACAATACTATCTGTTTTTTTGATTTTTTTAAAGTAATAATTTCCAAAAGATGAGTTTTTTTTTTTTTTTTTTTGGTTTTTCGAGACAGGGTTTCTCTGTGGTTTTGGAGCCTGTCCTGGAACTAGCTCTTGTAGACCAGGCTGGTCTCGAACTCACAGAGATCCGCCTGCCTCTGCCTCCCGAGTGCTGGGATTAAAGGCGTGCGCCACCAACGCCCGGCCCAAAAGATGAGTTTTGATAGCCTTTCCATTAACTGTTGTATCCTGTGTTTTCCTGTTGTCTTGGACTTGTCACATAGCATAGTATTTGGGCTCCATCCACTATTATGTCTACTCAAAAATATGAATGAACATAGTTTTCTTCAAAAATCTGAATAATTCAGAATGCAGAATTTTGTCCTGAGTATTTTCTTGGCATGTTAAGTTGACCTGCTTGGATCTGAGACAATGCACCATGAAACCACATGTTCCCGCTCAAAGCCCTCGCATAAGGAGAGCGATTTTGTGGTTCAGTTTTGTGTTTCAAACAAGCCCAGTCCTGGAGCTGTAAAAGAACATTTTAGAAATCCACCAGAAAAGGAAGGGTGGTAGCTGTGAGTTTGTCCTCACGGGGGTGACTTGTAACTGAAGACAGCACGTCCTTTGTAAGGAACATGGTGCAGATGAGGACACGGGTGGCCAAGTACAGAAAGTAGGCAGGAGGCAGGTGTACAGCTGCTTCCCTGTCCTCTCCCTCGCCCCCCTCCTCCCACATGTACATGGCCCAGCTCAGCTGAGATCGCCATGTAAGTGCTGGGAAGCCCGGCTGGCCATTGTTGACCACCCTGGATAGATAATTCCCTTGGTTCTTACTTATTGAGGCCTCAACCAAGTGGTACACTTGAGGCTTCAGGGTCCATTTTTTTTAAAATGATAAAGGCGAGAGGAATGCTGTGGGAGAATCAGGGAAACAGAACTAGGGGAGCGAATTTGAAAGAGTACTGGGCTAGAAGAGAGAAAGAAAGGAATCTCTTCCTCTTTGACAGTCTGGTTGCTCTTTGTTCTCTCTTAGTGACCACTTTCACTGCTCACTTTGATGACTCTTTCTCTCAGGCCAGCTCCCCTTCTCCCTCTTCTCTGTGTCCTCCCTAACTCTGTCCTCACCACCATCAAAGCGTCCTTTAATGATCCCACTTCATTTACATAGGACTGCCCCATAGTCACACACAGCATGTTCTGTGGAGGCTGGATTGCCTGAGGTTACCTGGGTCTATGTTAGAATCAGCCTTTACTTCCCAACATCCTAAACAGACTTTTAAGTTCCCTGCAGGTCAGAGTGAACCACTTTGATTTGCTGAGGTGGGAATGGGGGAGGTTAGTCTATAGTCCTGTGAGCCAAAGTCTTGAGCAGTCTCCAGATATGTGAGAAGAGGGTCTGCATTATCCCTGCCAGTGTGGCAGAGAGGTTTTTGTTTTGTTTTGTTACATTGGTATTTTAAGATCAAGTCTTGCTGTTCATCCTAGGCTGCTCTTAAACTCATGACAATTCCCCTGCCTCCACATAGTGCATATTTACCATGTACCATGCCGGACTTGTGGTAGAGATTTAATTAAAGAATATTTTCTTGGTCTCTCGTACAGTAGTGAGAATGTGGACGTACTGAGAATTTGTGGGCGTAGAATCTGCTGCTCAGAGAGGCAGTCATAGAGCAAGCAGAAGAGGTGCTAAGCTGGAATTCCAGCAGGCCACCCAGTCCAGAACTGCCAGTTCATCAAGAAGTCAGACGTCTGTTCCCAGTGCTTTGTACCTCGAGCTGGGGACCATCTGTGTTAGTGGTCTTGTCTACGTGCAGCTTTAGTTCAGCGCTGCACTGTGTTGGCAGAAGTGGACAAAAGAGTGTTCAGAATCTGGAAGCCTCTGCGTTGCTGCCAAACCCTTTGATATTTGTAGGTCCAATTAAGCTTTAATCAGATCTCTTTTTTGAATGACTTTTATGACTATAAAATGTCTATTTAAAAACTAATAAAGAAGGCAAAAAATTGCCTATAATCTTATTACTTAAGTAGTAATGTTAGCTTCTTGTGTATTTCTTTAGTCTTGGTCTCTAGGATGTATTTGGAAAGTCAGGATCAGTATAGTCTCTGATTATTCATTTGCTGGTCATTTATGATAGCAGTTGATGTTATCATTGCTTCTTTAAGTCATTTTGACAATTTTTTTTTTTTTAATTTTCGAGACAGGGTTTCTCCGTAGCTTTTTGGTTCCTGTCCTGGAACTAGCTCTTGTAGACCAGGCTGGCCTGGAACTCACAGAGATCCGCCTGCCTCTGCCTCCCAAGTGCTGGGATTAAAGGCGTGCGCCACCACCGCCCGGCTCATTTTGACAATTTTAAAACCATATCTTACTTAGGCATTGAATATTAAGCATCAACATCACACAATTTTAGAACATTTCTTTGTTGTTTTGTATATTGTTAAAATTAAAATCAATAGTATTTTTAGATTTTTTTTAATAAAAATTATTTCAAAGTTTAATATAAGTAACTGGTATTTTGCTTTGGCAATATTTTTCTCCTTTGGGAAAAAAAATTTTCAACATTTCTATACTGAATCGGTGAACATTTATGACAGCCCTTCCATGCAGTTACTGAGAATAAAAGCAAGAAAAAGCATGGCTTCTTCTGCCTTGGCAATGCTCATAGTTTAGTGCAGGCAGCGTATAAATAAGTGCTAAAGTAAAGCTGCAGGAGTTGTACTAGGAAGACACAAAGGGTACGTGGTGGATTTTTTGATCAAAGAATGAAGGGAAGACTTCCTGGAAGCATTGACATTTGAGCTAGGCCTCAAAGCCTGGGTAGGATTTCACTGGAGAAAGCTAGAAAGGGCATCTGAGGCTAAGGAAATGGTGTGTAGAGTCAGCCAAAGAGGACTGAGAGCATATGTTATCTTTGTCAGTCATGGGGCATATCTGAGGGAGAAAAGGGATCAGTTGTACAGCAGCGTTACTTATCAGCCTGTAGCTGGCTCTGGGCTAAGCTCCCTCCTTTATGTAACCTTTGAGGTTAGCGGACAACCTGATGAGCCGTTCACATCTCCACTCCCAGGTGGAAGCAGAAGCTCAGCCAAAACCCTAAGTCACAAAACTCATACAAGGCAGGACCAAACCCAAGCCTAGATCTGAAGTCCAGGCTTGCTTTCTACTACAAAGGGTGATGTTGGTTCTAGAAAACACTAGAAACTGTGTTAATGTGTTGTCACATTTGCTCCTTGATGAATGCTATTATTTGACTAGTTAGAACCCTGTTTTTTAACCTTCACAAGAGTCAACCACAAATGGATCAGAGTCTAAATTTAAGACTGGAAGTGCTGAAGCTGCTAGAGGGGAAAGCGGGGAACGCTTCATGATAGGAACGAGCAAGGACTTTCTCAGTGGGACCTCAGCCACTCGGGAAATAAAGCCAGCAATGGAAATTAAAAAGCGTCCACACAACAAAAACAGTTAATCAAGAGACAGCCTACTGAATGGGAGAGAACCTTTGTTAGCTATCCATCTTCGAGAGCATTAATATTTAGGATCTTTTTACAAGTTTAAAAAAACTAAGCAACAAGAAATCAAACAGCCCAGTCAACAAACAGACTAATGAAATTAACAAACAGTTCTCAAAAGAGGAAATACTAATGTCCACTAAGCACGGAGGGAAAAAACAAAAACGAAAACCTACTTTGAGGTTTAGATCAAAACTGCATTGAGATTCCATCTTACCCCAGTCAGAATGGCATTCATTAAGAAAACAAAAAACAAGTGCTTGCAAAGATATAGACAAAGGGACCCTTAATCACTGCTGGTGGAATGTAAACTTGTCCAGCCACTGTAGAAGTCAGCATGGTGGTTTCTCAAAACACTAAAGTAGATCTTCCCTCTGACCCAGCTATAGAACTCCTGGATGTTTACCCAGAGGATCCCAATTTTCTTTAAAACCGCAAACCTGTGTTAGTACAGTTCTTTTGAGCGTGTAAAACCGCATAAGATTTGACAATTTGGAACTGGGCTATAGCTTAGCAACAGAACACTTGTCTAGCATGGGTTGGGTTCTGCCCTTAGCACTGCAAGAGAGGGTAGAAGGGAGGGAAGGAGAGAGATTCTAGTGGATTTTCTTGTGTCTGCATTTTACAAATAACTAGAACTGATTAGGAATGTGGAGTGGGTCTGATAGGAGGGAAGAAAAGATGTCAAGTTTAGTTTCAAGCAGTCTGTATTTCAGGTATCCAAACAAGTGTTTCTATCTGAAGATGTTTTATACAGAACTGGAAGTGCTGGGGGATTTCAGGAAATTGGTGGTCCCAAACTTCTATTCTAGATGGAGTGTAACTTCTCCTCAGACTAATACGGTATTTTCTTTCCCAAGTCTACTTTCTCTAGCAGGGCATTTATGGATTTAAAAGCCTGGAGTCAAAAAGCAAATAAAAACAAATCAGGAGTCTCCTTGAGTGTTCTATCATTTGATTATCCTTGGTGATCTAAATTAAAATAGATCAGGTGTATAAGCTCAGTGGAAAAACACTTGCTTCACACACGCGAACCTCCATGTTTGACACCGCATGGAAACCTGATAGTGTTGAAAACTAGTACAGTTCCTGCTCAGGCTCCTTAGAGTACACTGTCAGCTCTCCATGTGGCTCCCGGGCAGTCCCGTAGGCATCAGGATGCCTTGGTTTCTCAACAGCCTTCTGTAGCTGTGCTGGTCCTGCACTCTCAGCTCAGAAGGTCACTTTCTCAAGAATGTAATTCTCCTTTCCTTCTGGCCAGCCCTCTACCAATTAGTCCTTCTCATTTTATGAGGCGCTTTAATTCTATAAAGAGAAGAATCCTAACATCTGTCTTCCTCTTCTGCCTCCATGAATCCTCAGAATGAGACTGAGCCCGAGACCTGTTTCCTTACATTTTATATTTCTCTCTAGTCCAGGGAAAAAGACATGCACCATTACCACTGTGGCTAACTAGGGTAGCTACTGGGATTAAAGGTGTGTGCCACCACTTCCTGGTCTGTATGGCTGACCAGTGTGGCTGTTTTACTCTCTGATCTTCAGGCAAACTTTATTTATTAAAATACAAATGAAATATCACAACATTGTTATTTATAATTGGGTTTTGTTGTTGTTGTTTTTGTTTTGTTTGTTTCTTGAAACATAATCTCATTATGTAGCCCATGCTGGACTCATCTTTAGAAACATCCTGGCCTGGCCTCCAGAGTACAGGGACAGATGTGCACCACCATTTTGGCCCAAAGAGTACCATTTTTTAAATTGCAGCCAGTTGAATCTTTTGCTGTTGATAGTCAAGTCCTGTTTCCCCTTTGGGAGTAGAGATAAGAACAACTGTAGCTCTTCTTTATCTCATAAAATCCAACCAACTGTCTTGCTTTTCCCTGTGTTTTGTCCTTATATGTATATTGGATGTCTGATGAATAGTTTGACTATTCTAAGCTGCTCATTAACACCTTTTTTTTTCTTTTTCTTTTATTACACTACTGAGAAAAGACAAAGAAATTGCCAATCTAGGTCAAATTTATATAATGAATCTTAGTGCAGTAGGACCAGATGATATGAAAACAAGCACCTAAATTAGAGACATTCCCAGTGGAAGAAGAGGCAAAGCTAAATCAGGGCCTTGTGTCTGGTGGATCTTAACCTGCAGTCTTCCTTTGAGATCAGAGGGCAGCAGGGAGGAACATTAGTTCTCGTGGAAGAATCAGCGTTTAGTAACCTATTACTGAGCTCCTACATAGTAGATCAGCTGATCTGGATGAGCAGAAAAAAATTTGAGACTTTGAAATACAGGGTGAGGTTTTGAACAAAATCATGTTATAAATTGGTGGTTGATTATAAATTACAACATTTTACAATATCAGAGGTCCTGGACTCACTTCATAGCACTGGGAAAAAAATTATATATGGTTTGTATTTAATATATGCTGTCCTGACCCCTTACTTTTTAAGGTATTATTTTATAGAATCTTTGAGAGGGCAGATTATATAGAACTATTTCCATGGAATAAATCTTTTGTCTTGGGATCGAGGCATGCATCATAGGATATGTTAGGAAAAAATACTTGTTTTATAGGCAGTCACGAGCCATCTGATCCTGAAGTCTCAAGCCACATGGTAAAGATTTGGCAGGGGGAACGATAGCCTACATCATCTATATTGGTGCCCTGGCTTTGGCCAGCACAGACAGAACAGAGCATTTCAGGAACATGGTGATTGACATACATGAGACTGTTGTTCTAAGTAGCCCTTCACTGTTGGTAAGCTCTCAGAGACCAGATGTTTATTCAAAGGCTATCCTGACTAGATCAGAAACCGTGTTTCCTTTCTGTTGCTACAGGGCTCTGGCCATTCTCCTTGTTGCATGTTTGTATGTAAACCCACAGTTTTATCATGAAGGTTAGTTGAGGTAGTGAATATGAGAGTGCTTTGTATAAACACAGCTCATATAAGGATTATTGTCTGGTATGAATTTTGTTATTGTTGTTGAACAAGTAAGCATCACAGACTCTTCACAGCCCAATGTTTTGATGACACATTTAGGTCAGTACTATTAATAACACTGTTATGTTCCTTTTTAGGTACAAAAGTTAGGCATGTGCCCATTTTTATTATGGAAGATTTCAGACGCACAATCAAGGCACAGTAGCATGTGGCTTTATCTCCATTGTTAGCAGTTCACAACTCACAGACAGATTTTTTTTTATCATCTGCACCTCTCACATCCTCCTGCTTTTGCTGCACAGCAGGGATGTGTTCCTGCTGCTCTGCTCCTACCTTCTCCTTTAGAGCATCACATGTAGAAATAGTCTTAACATTCTTTAAAGAAGGAAATCCTAGGCTGGGAAAATGGCTTGGCAGGGAAAGGCACTTACAGCCAAGCCTGGCAAACAGAGTTTGGTCTCCATGACCCGTCTGATGGAAGGAAAGAACTGACTCCCGCAAGCTGTCCTCTTACCTCTTCCCATGCACTGTGCTCCCTGTGCCCACAGGCTGACCTCTGACCTCTTCCCATGCACTGTGCTCCCTGTGCCCACAGGCTGACCTCTGACCTCTTCCCATGCACTATGCTCCCAGTGCCCACAGGTTGTCCTCTGACCTCTTTCCATGCGCTGTGCTCCCTGTGCCCACAGGTTGACCTCTGACCTCTTCCCATGCACTGTGCTCCCTGTGCCCACAGGTTGACCTCTGACCTCTTCCCATGCACTATGCTCCCAGTGCCCACAGGTTGTCCTCTGACCTCTTTCCATGCGCTGTGCTCCCTGTGCCCACAGGTTGACCTCTGACCTCTTCCCATGCACTATGCTCCCAGTGCCCACAGGTTGACCTCTGACCTCTTTCCATGCACTGTGCTCCCTGTGCCCACAGGTTGTCCTCTGACCTCTTCCCATGCACTGTGCTCCCTGTGCCCACAGGTTGACCACTGACCTCTTCCCATGCACTGTGCTCCCTGTGCCCACAGGTTGTCCTCTGACCTCTTCCCATGCACTGTGCTCCCTATGCACTATGGCACACACATCCTCCCCACTTCGGCCCCACAAATAAGTGAAATATAATTTTTAATATCATTGATAGTTTAGACTGAAAGACTATTTGTGAATAAGTTATTCTCTTATAGAAACCAGCAGGTAAATGGAATTTTGTTTCTCAAGATTCTCATGTGATAGTGACCAACTACATTGCAAAAGGATGGTGACATTCCAGAGTTGTAACTAAATCTGGAGTCTGAGTGATACAGTTGTCAGCCCTGTCACCTCCTAGAAGAATTTGACCTTACAGAAAAGTACGGAGCCTGCAGTGTGGTGGGTCACTTCCGTGTCATAGTTCTCAAGCTTTTTGACCTCTGGAATTCTTTACTACTATAGTGACTTCTGCTTTAAGACTATACCCTGAGCTTGGAGCATATAACTTAAGAGAAAATGGAAAGGCAGTTTGGGTGGACAGCATAGCTCAGAGCAACTTTTGTTTGACCTGGGAAGGCCCCAGGTTTGATCCCCAGCACTATGCAACATAAAAGGTGAAAGTAAAAATGAAAATTAAGAGAAACTCGGTAGGAGAGATCATCCGTCAATCAATAAAATTAAGGCTCAGTACATTAGTACTTCATTTTCATTGTTTTTTTTTGTTGTTGTTTGTTTTATTGTAAACTTTTACCCAATGCAGTAATTAAATTTAGTTTATTTTGAGTGCCTGTGTGCTTTGAAGATTCTCATTCATTTTTAATTTTTTAAATAAATTTTTAAAATAATTTTTTAAATAAGTAACACTTTTATCTCTTAAAATTCCAAGCTGTCTTTGTATTACGACAAGGCAGTTCTACTCCCATGTGGGATTATAGGTATCAGATATTGAAGGGCTGAAACTCACATGATGGGAACAGGTTGACTCTTTGCTGTGCTCACAGGTCAGTGTCTGCAAAGGACGTCACTCTTCTGCTGGTCTCCCTCCTTCCCTGCATCCATTTTCTGGATCCCTTTGGATGATGCATTTGGAAAATTCTCTTGGCTTTGTCTTTTCTATTCTATGACCAGGGCACCGGTTCTGACCCTTATAGCACACAAAAAAACATCTGCTCAGCAGTAGCTGAGATGTGAGCTAATGCAAACCAGTACCATATGAAGGACATTTAATGCTTACCATGACCCTGTGAGGCTGTACTATCTGCATAGGCAGGCAAGCCTTTGGATGAAACCTGAAAGTTATGTTTCCTCGTATTCTGTACAAATCCTTTTAGATACTGTTACTCCCTTGTAATTATCTTTAGTTTCTTTTAACTGGTTATAAAACTCTTCAATTAGTAGGATCCACATTTTATGCTATGACTCTTGTTAAGTATGCTTTATCATGTTCTTGGTGTGAATTGGAGTTAGCTTGAACCACTAGGCTTCTTTGTGGTACTGAGGATGCTTTGGTTGCTAAGCAACCACTTTGTGTAGCTTTTCTAGTACCATTTCCATTTCTTGCCTAATGTCCGTTCCTTGCCTCTGTTTTCTCATTTCAGCTCTGCTAGTTACACATTCGCACAGTCCTCCCTTTCCTCAAAAACCTTCCCAATCATTTCTGTTTTCTGGTTCGTTTTTGTTGTGTGTGTTTTCTGTAGCACAACGGATAAAAACCCAGAGACAGATGTTGGGGTTCAAGCTGAAGATCAAAAAAGCAAACTGGCCAAGCCACTAGAGAGTGCTTACCTCTATCAAGAGGCAGACAAACAAAGGGACAGTCCTCTCCTCAGCATGACTGCAGACTACAGCACTTCCTACCAATCCTCAGACTGCAATGAGCTCTTATCTCCTCTCTCTCTCTCTCTCTCTCTCTCTCTCTCTCTCTCTCCTCAGCCACATCACTCCTGTCTCCATCTCCCTAGTGCTGGGATTAGAGGCATGTGACTCCTGAGTGCTGGGAGCACCTTTGTGTGAGTTTTATTTCTCTTTTTAAACAGATTCAATCTGTAGCCCATGGTAGCTTTGAGTCCTGGGATTAAAGGTGTGTGCCATCATTCCCTGGCCTCTAGTAGCTTAGCTCTGTACTCTGATCTTCAGGCAAACTTCATTTATTAAAACACAAATAAAGTATCACTGCAGTTTTCCTTTGAGATATGTTGTTAATTTTGCTTTTTCCTAGCTATAAAAGTAGTATACTTTGAGGGAGTGGTGTTTTGAAGCAAAGTCTCACTATGTAACTCAGGCTGTTCTGGAACTCACTATGTAAGCCAAGCTAGCCTCAGACTCAGAGATCCACCCGCCTCTGCCTCCCAAGTACTGGGATTAAAGGAATGTGCTACTACACCTGGCAATAGCCATTTCAAGAAGGATATAGAATATTTGAAAGTGGAATTTTCTAAATCCAGACCAGTATAGTAGCCACTGCTGTGTATTCTAACAGTCATGCCTCTGTGTACTGTGGAAAATCAAACTGTTTGCTTCTCAACTCCTTAGAAATTACAATCCCATGAATAATCCCATCTCTGTAGTGATGAGGTGAGCAGGCCTGCTTTTCATCCTGCCTGGCTCACACATGGCTAGTTTAGCCCCAGAAATAATAACACAGAAACTGTATTCTTTTAAACACTGCCTGGCCCATTAGTTCCAACCTCTTATTGGCTAGCTTTTACATGTTGATTCAACCCATTTCTAATAATCTGTATTGACGCTTGACTGTGGCTTACCGGGGTGAGTCTAATTGGCGTCCATCTTGGAGAGGAGGGCCATGGCATCTCCCTGACTCTGCTTTCTTTCTCCCAGCATTCTGTTCGGTATACTCTGCCTATCTAAGCTGCTGTCCTATTAAAAGGCCAAGGCAGTTTCTTTATTTAACCAATGAAATCAACACAAAACAGAAGACCCTCCTACATCACATCTCCGTTTATAGCTAGGCTGTGGTGGCACACACCTTTAGTTCCAGCACTCAGGAGGCAGAGACAGATGGATGTCTATAAACTCAAGGCCAACCTGGTGTGCAGAGTGAGTTCAGGACAGCCAGGGCGGTTGTTTATATAGAGATACCCTGTCTCAAAAAGCAACAACAAAGAATCTCCGTTTATTCTATAATTCTGACACAATGAAGGAAGTTCAGGGAAGTTCTCCTTTCCTTGAGATACTGCATATAGGTCATTTGAGCAACCCTTTTACTGAAAGCTTTGAAAGTACTGGATGCGTATTTATGGAATTAGCCTCAAAACAACTAAGCACTTTCATCTCCTCCACCTTGTGTTGTTCCTCCTGGCACAGTCCTCCCTGCTTAGGAATAGTAACCCTTATGCAAATATGGCTTGCAATTTCAAAAATCAAATCTCATTGACATTCTTATTTTGGAAACAAGAAGCTTTTATAAAAGAAAGCGAGCAGCAGGGAGGCTCTCAAAAGCTAAAGCTGCTGTCACCCTAAGGACCTGCAGGCAGCCGGTTACTTCCTGTGCCTGGGGATAATAAAAATGCAAAGAAAGCTGCTGAAGGATTACCATAAAATTTAGGTCAGGGATTGAGGGTGCTAAAAGCAGGGAATTTCTGCAAGTGCTAGAATTTTTTATTTATTGAACTGATAGTAGCTATATAAAATAATTCTCTTCTAAACTAAAATATTTCTGTGTGCTTTTCAGTATACATTTATTAATATAACTCGCAATAAATAACTCAGTATAAAAGAAGTTACCAAAAATATGGATATAATGTGAGCTATTGCATGTGTTTTATATAAATGGTGCACGTATATTTCTATAAGTAGAGTGTATAGTATGTGAATATTATGCATTTATATAAGCACATTAATTTGTGTTTATATTTACATAAAATATGTGTGTACTAGTCAATAGAAAAATATCTAGTTTTAAAAATGCTGCAAGGCCCCCGGGGCGGGCTGGTCCCGCCATGTGCGAGCTGCGGGCGGACGCATGGGTGGGAGACACGTGGGTAGACACATTAAATGGAGTAGAACTGAATATTTATTACTTAGAGGAAAGAGAGAGTGTGGAGGAAGGAGAAGAGAAAAAAGAGACAGAGAATGGGGGGAAGCGGGGAGACACACACGCCAAGAGGGGACAGAGAGAATCCAAGATGGCGGGGGGGGGGAGGGCAGGGGTCGCCGGGAGTGGGCATGGCTTGCCTCTTAAAGAGATGAAAACCATAACATCTAGAAATAATGAACAACAAATGGAAGTCATTCTTTAAAACTCTAAAGGAGGAAGAAACTTATTTCTTATATTATGCTTTGAATGTTTACTTTTTAGAATCCAGTTTTTTTAAAGTTAGACTTTCTGTCTCTACCCCTAGATAGGAGGTATTCCTTCGCTGTACCATGTGACATAG
This sequence comes from Microtus oregoni, assembly GCF_018167655.1. Classification (NCBI taxonomy): domain Eukaryota; kingdom Metazoa; phylum Chordata; class Mammalia; order Rodentia; family Cricetidae; genus Microtus; species Microtus oregoni. The sequence goes on along the minus strand of NW_024543081.1, from coordinate 31,322,828 downwards.
TTCCTTTTTCTTTTTCTTTTCTTTTCTTTATATATTTATTGTAACTTAATCTTTCTTCTTTGCTAAACTCTAGGCTCTTAAAAGGACCAAGAGAGTGGCATATTTATTTTTGTATTTCTTGTACCTAATAAATCCTAATACATAGGAAAACTGACAATACTAGTGATGAATGAATGAATGAATGTGCCAGAAAAGGAACAAAGCTGTGGACACCCAACACATAAAGCATTTTCTTAGAACACTTGGAGATGTTACATTGCTTTGGCACGGCAGTGGTCATAAAATTGGCACAGTAAATACAGTTTGTTTTGAATTTAACCAGCACTTTGTGGAACTGTAGGCAAATGTAGAATTCACCATGTGGTAACCCTCTTAATCCCAGAAGACAGCGAAATGAAAATACCCACTGGAAATGACTGAACTGAGAAGTGAATGCCTAATAGCTCAAAGAGAAATTACATGATCTGGGATTGGTTGGTTGGTTTTGGTTGATGCTCATATATCTGGTACAAGCACTTTGCCAGAGAGTCATATCACCAGCCATGCAAGGATGTGATCTTTGCAAAATTTGCTATATCCTAAGTGAAGATAAGATGCTAACATCTTAAACACATACATGCTCACTCACTCACATGTATATAGTGTTCATTAGAAGAGTTCTGTCTCCAAACAGAGAACAAAAAAAGGCTGTCAGTGGAAATTGTAGAGCTCTTAACAGCATGGTCAGACCAACACCTGCCAGGTGGAGGCAAGCAAGTTGGCCTGGCTGGTGGCGATTCCTATTTCCCAGAGCCTTGTGCCATGCATGCACTGTAATTCTGCACGATTCATTGCACTTGTTCTGCTTCCATGAATACCAAACCGTCTGGTTGTTTGCCTTCCCAAGGAGATAGCTCACCACAGCTGATATGGATGTGCCCAATTCTCCTGTTGTTCACTGTAAATTAATAAAGCTACCTTCTTTATTCTTCTAATGCATCAGTGTCTTTGTGAGTTTTGTTAGAGTAATTCTGGGTTTCTACGCCCAATCAGTAATATGGGTGACAGTCTGCAAGGCTCCTTGAGGCAAACACTTCCTTGTAGGACTCTCTTGATTCTGCTTGCTAGTGGTCCACAATGTTGGCCCATCCCTCTTGTCATGAGCATTGACTATCCTGCACTTTACACTTCATCAGAGTAGTTCTTTCCGTACATAACATGTTAAGAACTTCTAAAATTTGGTGTGGTGGCATCCAACTGTAATCCCAACACTTAGGAGGTGGTTGCAAGGTGATCATCTTGGAAAAGTTAGCAAGACTCTTTCAAAATGACAACAAAATAATAATGAGTACATTTGAGTTATTAATGACACTAAGCCATTGTCTTGGTGATAGTTGCTCTTCTGGGTGAGTATTTGTTTGGTTTTGCAAATGCCATGCCTATGAGGATGGATGGTACATCTATTGTAGGTGTCACATCATGAAGACCTCCAGCAAGTTATTCCAGTTCTGATTTCACAAACACTTCTCAGGCTCTCATTTCATTGTCAACATTGACCTGGCCTTATGGTCAAGACACTTCCTAACTTCATCTCTCTCACAGTAGTGAAACCCGAAGAAGATGGAAGACACAATGAATTCAGCCAGATTAAGGATGCAAGTAGAGCAGGCTATAGATTTTTTTTTCTTTTGCTCTCATCTATCTCTCTTTCCTTAGAACAGCCCCAACAGCTTTTAAAAGAGATTCAAGTCTTATGCATCCTTATAAAAGAAAATAAAACACAAGGTCTCTTTGAGTACAGTGGAACTTAAGCCAGATCTTTAACACCTATTTCTTTTTCTTTTTTTAAAAATTTATTTATTATGTATATAGTGTTCTGGGCACCAGATCTCATTATAGATGGGTGTGTGTCATCATGTGGTTGCTGGGAATTGAACTCAGGACCTCCGGAACAGCAGTCAGTTCCCTTAACCTCTGAACCATCTCTCCAGCCCAACACCTATTTCTTATAAGACCAAAATGTCATCAGTGTAGACATAAGGGCAAAAGCTACTACAGCTCTAGGTAAATCTTTGGCTCTTAGAAATGGGTCATTGTATTCAGTAACTGTGTTATTGCCTGAAATGTTAAGAGTCACCATCTTCCCTGTTTTCCCTCTTCCCACAATGCCCAACTGAAATGACTTGTCATTAAATTCCATGATAAATTCATTGGGAGCATACCCAGAGTAGGGCTCAGTTTACAAATTTCAAATATATCAGCTGTGCAAGAGTGTGTGTGTTGCCAGTAGAGTGAGACTTTGCAGCATTTCTGGTAGGGCAGGTAAATGCAGTCTTGCCAGGCTTTACTTCTTGCAAAGTAGGTTCTTCAAAAAGTACTTGTTTATAACAGTTACAGTGTTATTGATAGAGTTGAAACCCTGAAACAAAATGGATCCTGCAGGGGCTGTTAAAGGATCTGGTGAAGGTTCTCTCCATCCGTGGTTATTACAGAACTGTTCTTGGGTACTGATGTTGAATAACATAGGATCAAATTGTTACCAGATAATTATGGACCATTTGTGATTACTTAGATTATAATTAGCCACTCTAGGCCCTTTGACCAAATTCCCCATTCTGTGGCTTCCTGATTCCCTTGGATGAAGAATGAGGAGCAGGGTCTAGTTTGGATCCTTTATGGCAGAGATACTTCAGAGTGAGACATCTGGACTGTTCCTGATACCAGGCGAGGTAGTGTCCATACACCCCAAGCTCAGTGGGGTGTTTAGTGCATTGCTTTACAATACAAACTTTAGCACTGTTAAAAGCAAATAGGCAATAATTATGTTATGTGCTAATAAGAGAAATGTTACTATTGTTTAAAAATGAAAGTTATAATCCTTTAGTAAATGAGAGGATGAACACCCTCAGTGTTTCCACTTACACAGCACTCTTGAACCTGTTTTTCAGAACCTATATTCCCTCTTTCTATTATCGTGCGTGTATATGACCCAGATCCTGCAAGTAGGAAAGCACATAAGCCACACATAAGAGAAGACCAGAGAAAAGTCAGCTGAGAGGTCACAGGTGTTTGCCACTGTGGTCCCATGGGCCCAGGCAGCTGTTTGCCTTTTCCCTTGTTTCTTTCCTTGAAGGTTAGGGTCTAGGAAAGAGTAATTCACTAGACTGAAGACAGCTCGGCTGTGGAACAGGACTGTTCTGAAGCTGGGCAGCATCAAAGCAAACCAAAGAACAATTTCAAAATGATACGGCTATCTTTAGACTGGCATCTTCTGCCCTGAATCCAACCCTGCATGCCTGGCTACACCAGGACCGACACAACGCCAGAGCAGGCAGAGGGTGTCTTCTCTCTCAACTGCATTTCGAAATTCTTTTTCTGACATCTGTTTTTCTTCAGTCATTTACAGCTTTCTGTCTCCACTGGTTCCAGCCCCTTTTCGGTAGACTTTCCTGTAAAGGTTTGAAGTCATAAGCAAATCCCTATGTGCTTTTGTGTGTTGGTTGAATATATTATAGTTTAAGTTAGTTTATAATAGACTTTGAAATCTCCTGTTTGAACCAAATACCTCCCAGCAGTAACACGTTAAATTTTTAGGATTAGTGATTCTTGACAATCTGAAAATGATTCTTTTTTTTAAAAAAGAAAAATGTGTATGTCGAATGTCGAGTACAGTAGGCCCGCCCCTGCATACCACTTGTGGATCCCAGCTGCATTCAGGTTGCTGAGCCATGATGGAAATCCAAAGTTGCCTATGTTCCCGTGGTCACTAATGTTTGAAATCAGTCATTTACCAGATATTTATTGAATGTAAACTCCATCAAGAACTCTGCACAGTACTGAGATGCAACCTGGGAAAAAGCCACTAGCCCACCCATGACAAATGTCAGTATAGCAGACCAAACAGGTGGGCATGCAGATATTGTGTAGAATAGATGCAGTAAAAGGGGAAGTATAGCATACAGAATACTTTGAGGAAAATGTCGTACAAGTTTTCAGTGTGTCATTTAAGCACAAAGAAATTCTTAGTGTCATCTGAATTGTTCTTCCAGGTTAAAGGAGCCCTGGATATAAAGTTCTTGTAGAAGCTGTGTATGGCGGTGCATGCATGTAATTCCAGTGTTTAGGGAGTAAAGACATGAGGATCATGAGTTAATCCTTGGCCTTATAGTTTCAAATCATCCTTGTCTTAAAATGCACACATATGTGATACATGCACACATGAGAAAATGACTTTACTCCATGTACAAAAGAACCAGAGTATTTTACTTGCTATTGTAGGGGCCAGGCATGGTGTGTGCAGAAACCAGAGGACAGCTTTTGAGAGTTTGTTCTTCCCTTCTGCTGTGGATTGAACTGGGGCCGTCAGACTTGTGGAGCACTGAACCATCTCTTAAGCCTTGAATTTTATTTTGAGGGCAGTAAGTTGAGGTGTGATAAGAACTGATCTCTACCTGAAAGTAAAATTATGACTGCAGCATGGGAAATGGGCTGGAGGGCGTGAGCTTGCTAACTGGAAGAATGAGCCGCTTAGTCACGTAAACAGTAGTTCCTTAGCAACATAGTGAGAAATGCGCATTTAAAAAGTGGATGAGTGAAAAGATATGAATTGGAAACCATAAAATTTAGTGACTAGATGAACTCGTTTCTAGAAATATTTGCTGTGCTGGGACAGTAGACTCTGTATCACATATGCTGGTGAACAAATGGCGCCATCTCTGTCCTTGAGACCGCAGGCAGTGTATTAATGGTCAAATAGTATCAGTCACTAGAGAGCTGGAGTCAGACAGTTTCCTGGGCATAGAAAACAGCTCCACAAGCTACAATTGTTCCTTTGAGACTTTAGGGTGTTCCTGTGGTTGAGAAGTAGTATATCAGGTGAGCGATGTTACTGACGAGAGTGTGTTCCTGTATAAACACTGTTCTGGAGAAGACTTTACAACCCACTGATAGAGGTGACAGTTGTCAAGAGGTGGGTGAGAGTGCCCAGGAAATGTGATAGAACGAGAACAGGACACGAGAACCAGGTCTGGCAAGCTCACAGAAATAGAAGAGGAACCCGGTGGAGAAACCCGAAAAGTGTAAAGAATGTGATTTGTCTTCTGAGATGGAGCCCATAGTGCACAGGAGAGAGCAGTGAGGCTCTGATAGTCAGGAGTGGGTGGACTCCAGGGCACGGTAGGATTCCATATTGAGCTTCAGATACTCAATATAGCCTTGACCACCCAGCTCCAGTTGCATTTCCTTTAGACTGTCCAGATGAATTTGCTAAGTGGAAGTCCCCATGGCTGCTTACAACTTGAAAGTCCGGGCCACACAACAGTCCTTCTTTACAAAACTTGGTTCTGTCTAGAGCCTTACAAGCTAAACTGAGGCGCTCCAGTCTGTGTACACTGCGCTCCCTCACCTTACAGTGGGCGCAAGCTCAAGGCACTGGTGAATTACTCTACAGTCATGCAGGCAGGGTGGGGTTGGGGAATGTGGAGTCACACGGGTGCTAGAGAAGAGATTTCCCAGTGTTTTACACAACACATGCCCATGAAGTGGCTTAGAACTGATGTGTCGGACGCTGGGCAAGGTCAGACCAGCCTCAGGATGTCACTGCTGGCTGTTTTGGGGACACAGTGATACACAAAGAAATCTTTAAACCACATTCAACCGTTTTTGTATTTTCCCTAGCCCTGAAAGATTTGATGAAAAACCCACAGATTTTTCAATAGGACACTCTGAATTCTTGACATTGATTACACGTGGATATTAAGTGAGTAAGCATTTCTAGTTTAGGTGGAAAGGGTGGAAGTAGCGTAAGCAAAGTGGCTCACAAATTGTGTGAGAGGATTAAGAACAAGAACATAATAAAATGAAGACTGTAGATTCACTGAAGGGAAGCATGTATCTTCAGAAGGGTTATGGGCCCCACTTCCTCCCACATATATCATGAATTCTATTTTAATAAAGCTATTAGTAAATAAAGAGAATAATGATGAAATGTGTACTTATAAACATATTCTAACAATCATTCCATTTCAAAGATAAATTATAAATTTGCGGGAGTGGAGTAGGTCAAAGGGAAGGAGGAGGTGAGTATCTGGAAGGAGAAAGAATGGTGGAAGGCTGGTGCTCACTTTTTACAGCCAACTGAGACATCTTTCCTTGAAAGGATAACAAGAGGATCGTCTGTGACCTTGAGAGCCATACACAATATCTCACAGTGGACCAGGAACTGAAAATAATGTATCTGGGTCAGGAAATACCAACCGTGAAACCATTCTGTAGCCAACCAAATGATTAGAATAATGGACTCGAAGTGTCAGAGGACTAACAGTGAATGAGTCAGTTAACATAGCCATGAGCAGTGATCTCATGGCAGACTATCTCAAGGGCAATAGAATGAATTCCAGTATTGCCGTCCACTTGGCCAACCGGATAGACAGAAGACTACAGAAGAGAGACTTGCCTTTCACATAAAGAGAGGAGAAAGGATGTTTGAATATGGAGGATGGAGGAAAGTTTCCTAATTACTGTGACCAAGGATCGGGGAGGAGAGGCCATTTACAAGCATGGCAAGTAGAATATAGTTTAAAATTAAAACCAAACCTCCTCATTTCCACCCAGTGGATACCCTGCTCTGATAAAGATGAGGATTCAAAGCTCCTTTCTAGCCAACCAGAGTCTAATCATCCAAAGGTTTGTTGTTGTTGTTGTTCATGTCCTTTTTTAAAATCACAGGCGGCTCTAGAAATATGTCATTGGCAGCAACAGATGGGGCAAGTTGGGATACTATTGTTAGAGAATTTAAAGCGGATGTATTGTAAGTATAGTTCTTTGTTAGCTGTTGAAAATGCAATGCATGCTGGCAAAGCGATGATCTTGGAACTTGCTTTTCACCAAAGCATGTTGCAGAAGTAGGAGAAATGGCCAGACCTTTTCTGTTGCAACTTGGAGCTCATGCTTTTCGGAGCAGTGGACATCTACAAACAAAAATAACGGAGAGGTTGGGACATTCACCAGGTGTAGTTTAACTAGCTATACAGAATGCTTTGTATCCTACAGAAATATCTCATCTACCAAGTCAGCACACTAGAAGAGTTATATGATATCACAAAGAAAGCAATAGGGACCATTAAAATTCTAAAGTTGTACTTAACACGTTCTCTGACCATGGCATAGAAAAATGCACTCTTATGCCAAGTATCAACCAACGTTAGAATGACTTGAAACTAAAAAAAAAAAAAGATAAAATAATAAGATCTATAACTTGTTGAAGATGCATCAAAAAAGTGTAGTTAAAATTAATACAGAAGAATGTACATGATTTATCAAAATGTGTAAGTGGGAGAAGCGTTTACCAAAACCATTTTATGAAAGGAAAAGTCATTTCTTTATTAAGATAGATAAGTAAGCTTAAGTAAGTTAAGCAATGCAGAGGATAAAACAAGAAACAAAGGGACAGGAAAATAGAAGAATGGTTTTCTATAAAAGGAATTATAGATGAGCAATGGAATTGATGAGTCTAGGGCTTTACACAGAGATGACTCAAGGGTAAACGTGATGAAAAGAAGCTATGGAATGAGGTGTAAAAGCCACAGTGATAGGTGTGACAGAATCTCTAAAGCATACATTTGGAAGAGCGACCTAAATAGAGCTGTTTATTCTGTTGTGATAAGATGTTACCTTATTACATCTTATTACATTAATAGGCCGTAAGCTGTTGCCTAGAGTGTGTAAGATAACAGTAAAGGGGGGAAAGGCCATGTCCTCTATGGAACTGTGCTTTGTTAGGGATCTAGTATGTGGTGTGAAAAGCTTTGGTTGAGTGTATGAAGTTCAGAATGTGCTTCTACCTACTAATTTAAATTCTCTAGCACATAATGGCAGTTTAATATCCTTCAAGATCAGGTAACACACAACCCACACAAACGTAAGTGAGCTCCTGCCATATTTTTCTACTGTATCTGCTTGTGTAAGGTAGATTTGCCTAAAAAGAAATGCAGGTCAGGCACTGGGGCCAATCTGGGATACATAGCAAGTACCAGGCCAGATAGGGACTACATGGTAAGACCGTGTCTCTCAAAACAAAACATAGCACAATAGCAACAGCAATAACATAAGCATGCGCGCGCACACACACACACACACACACACACACACACACACACGGCAGTACCATGGGGAGGGGAGAGTTTTTTCCTATCTGAGATATCCATACAGATAACAATAGGTATCGCCGATATTTATCTGCGGATCAGGGACCTAAGGACTTACGTGTTAAGCATTATCTCAGTTAATCTTTACCAAATCTTTTTGTAGGGGTGGTATACACACAGATGCACACAGAGGCCAGAGGACATTGGCTACCCAGCTCTAACACTTTTGGGCTAGGCCCTCCACACAGGGTCTGTCACTGAACCTGTGCTGGCTAGGACCAGCAAGCTCCACTGTTCCTCCTGTATCTGTCCCTGCCCCCACCCCAGCTCTTGGGGTTTCAGGTGTGCACCTGCTCACATCTGGCTGGGTGCTGGGATCTGAACTCAGGCGCTCATGTTTGCCCCTCTTAACCTGTTGAGTTGAGCCATCTCTCCAGTTTCCCCTTAGGACGGTGTTAAAGCACAGTACACCATCAATCGTGTTCTGCAGTAAGTCAGCCTGCGTTTAAGGTTTACCCTAACAGATAAGATTTACCGCAGGAGCACAGCTAGGGTGAGGACACTTGAAATGGCTCTTGGGTACTCCACAGATTTCTTAACTCCTGGCTTGCCTGCCATTTATCTCTACGCACGGCTCTTATGGACCATAAAAGTTAAATATAAGCTCCCATTACTAAGGTAATATGCACAATGATTTCAAACCATAAACTGCCAAATTAAAGGCCTGTTATTTAATACACAACTAAGGTGACACTTACCCGACCTAGACACGTACAGGTTTAGATACAAGAAAGTGTATGCATTTTAAGTTTTTCAACCATGACTTTTAATTATGTGTTTGTCTGTAGTGCAAGAAGTCAGAGGCACTAGGTACCCTGAAGCAAGAGTTACAGCTATGCCACCCAGTGTGGGTCCTGGGAACTCAAACGTGGGTCCTCTGCAAAAACAGTGCTCTTCCTTGCTGAGCCCTCTCCAGCCCTCAAAGTATACACCTTTCAACTGATGACACTCCATGTGGATTACCTGCTTCTCCCCTTTTCTTCGTTCTGTCTCCTTTTCCAGGGAATGACTTCAGCTTCCATCCCAAACTCTTGCAAGCTAGTGTTCACACCACTCGGTCTGTCTTCTTCCTTTAATATGTCTTTAAAAGGGCTTCTTCCATCAGACCCACCCCAGCTCTTACTGGTTTGCCCCGGAAGTGACACCGGGCATATTAAAAAGCCTGCTGGTAAGTGTCCCCTTTCTTGGCTCCTTGTCCTCTGGTGGCAGCAAAGTGCAGAGAGACTGGAGACTGAGTTTGTGACTTAAGGCTCAGCTGCAATCCTGCTGTGGAATTTAGCTCCCTCCAACAACTCATTTCACATTGCCTACGAAGCCACAGCTTCAGGAAGGCTGGGTGTTACACACTGCTGATTGCCATATTTGGGAGGCAGAGGCTCCTGGGCTGGCAGCCAACCTGCCTGTGTTATATGGAGAAACCATGTCAAAACAAAATAAAACAACAAACCATACCTCCCCCCACCCCCATCCCGCAACAAACAACAAAGTCTCCATCAGGGTCAGTATTTTATTTAAATAGTGAATGTTGTCCTCTCTTTCTCTCTGTCTCTGTCTTTGCCTCATGGGAAGATATGGCAAATTAGGTGTTGGCCATGTTAATAACCTTGAATGGGGTCATCACTTCACACACACAACTCTCTCTTCAGATATAGACTTTAAATATATATGGTTTATTAATTTTGCCTTAATAAAAAAGAAGAGGGGAAATAATTTGGTCAAGATATTCTACCTAACCAAATATAAGCCCAGAAGTTCTTCCTGTTTTCCCATGCTTTGAGATAGACTAGACCCCACAGGAAGTAGCTGTTCTTTTAATGTCCAACAGAATTTAAGGATAAGCATATCTTAACTTTGCATTTTAGCAGGGAGAGGCAATCTTTAAATTCTGTTTTTATCAATGCCATTCACAGCCATTTTGAGTAAATTTTTGAATAAATTTTCATTGTTTTCTTAAAATTATTTTTGGTTATTTTGAAAATCTTAATTATATATTGATTACTCTTTTTTTCTCTAAAGGTTTTTTAAATTTTAAGTACTAGCCCCAGTTCCCCCTCCCTCCCCTTCTTCCACCCCCTCCACCTTCCCCCATCCACTCCTGAGAGGCATAAGGCCTCCTTGAGAAGCCAACGAAGTCTGGTATACCAAGTTGAGGCAGGACCAAGCCCCTCACCCCATATCAAGACTGAACAAGATATCCCACTATAGATAATGGGCTCCAAAAAGCCAGCTCATGCACCCAGGATAAGTCCTGGTCCACTGCCAGTGCCCTCCAACAGATCAAGCCACATAACTGTCATCTACATTCAGAGGGCCTAGTTCCGTCCCAGGTAGGTTCCCCAGTTATCAGTCTAGAGTCTGTGAGATCCCACTAGTTTGGATCAGCTGTCTCTGTGGTTTTCCCAGTCATGACCATCCCCCCTCCCCCCCCCTGTTTATATCATCCCCCATTATGGGGTTAGGGAGAAACCAGGTGCTAGGGAAATTCCCAGGAATCTACAAGGATGACGCCAGCTAAGACTCCTAGCAATAGTGGAGGGTGCGTGAACTGGCCTTGCCCATAATCAGATTAGTGACTACCCTAATTTTCATCATAGAACCTACATCCAGTAGGTTACTCCTTAAAAATGTATAGAAGTGCCAGGCGGTGGTGGCACACACCTCTAATCCCAGCACTCTGGAGGCAGAGGCAGGCAGATATCTGTGAGTTTGAGGCCAGCCTAGTCTACAAAACCCTGTCTGGAAAAACAAAACAAAACAAAATGTTTCGAAGTACGTTCAGTTTTTCTTTCTGGTGCTGGAGAGCCAACCCAGGAGCTCACACACTCTAGACAGCTGCTTACACTGAGCTAAGCAAAAAAAAAAAAAAAAAAAAAAAAGCCAGATACAATCTTTATGGATGGGGATTTGGGAAATTCCTGCATATCTGTCAAGTAGACTGAGAGACCTTGTTTCTGCACTTTCTACTTTGACTCTGACCTAGGCAGGGGATTTTGTAAGTTGCTCAGTTGGGCGATGGGCAACAAACAGTAGCTTGGGAAACAGGACAAGAACTGAAGATAAAACTCCTTGGTGTGCAAGCTCCAGCGCCTTATCTTTACTCGGGAATTGCTAAATTAGTTGTGTACCTTTCCTCTGGAGAGGGCCATGTGGAGTCACATAGACAGTCTGGTTTGGAAGGAGACTATTCCATTTCTTGACTCTTCTACAATGCATGAAGAGGCCGAAAAGAAGAATATGCCGTGTTCACAGGAAACTGGTTTTACTGTGTCCTGGTAAAACATTCCCTATAGTCATTTAGTTGGCTGTTACTGTCGATGTTTTTGTTGCTCTTCTTGTAGTCAGAATTGTCACTACCTCTGGGATTTTCTAATATCTGGAAAGCTCCTCAAAAAGCCTAGACTGCTTTCTGCCACGTGTTTCTCAAGGTAACGGCTGGGCATCGCTGCCCGTTCAGCAATCTAATTTGAAATTTGGATTTCCTTAGCACTTACCTCTAATCGGGCATGGTGGTACCTGCCTTGAGAGGTTAGAAGCAAGGAGATCTAGAACGTAAAGCGAGGCTGGTTACATGTTGAGGTTCTGTCTCCACAGCACCAGGAAGCCCTTTCCTTTCTGAATAACTAGTTATGGTTCCTTTGACTTGAACATTTACATGTAACAACCCTGCCTCTGCTGTCAGCATCTCTGTTTTCAGTCTGCCTGATTTGAGGAGGTTAAAAAAAAAAATCGTATCTTGTGTATCCTTTCAGATTGAGTGTGATAGCTGTGTGATGTCAGTGCATAGTGTTTGAGTCATCGGTGTGCTACAGAACATGTCCCCAAGAGATGACTCTCAATTATGTAGCTGAATCACAATGATGTCTATAAATGGGCCCCAGTTTATACAAGTAAATCATGCCCCCTACTTACAGGCAAGAAAATAAAGCCACTCATTCAGACTTTGAAGTTTAATTGGTTGTGACTTGAAGGAAAGTCAGCAGTAAATAGTGTGTATTCCCCTCCGTAGAGCAAAGCCTGAATCGTTGTCCTCCTTTATGATGACAACCACCTCCGTCAGCTTCTTTGCTGAATTTTTTTTTTCAACTCAGCTGCTCTTGGTAAAATGGAAGATTATCATTTAATTAGCTTGTGAATTTTCCCCCTTTTGTAAATTGTTATATAAGATTTTAAAGCCTGATTTCCTTTGAGCCTGTGCCTGCTACTAATTGATGTGGCTGGAATCCGCTCCAGTGATGCTGACTGACGCTGGAAAGCTCTTTGGGGGCAATTCATTTTGGTAATGAATCCATTCATTCAGCAGACCCATGTCGTGTCAGCTGAGTCCCAGAAGAGCACACAGCCTCAAAGAAGAATGTGTGGGCATTGAAAACAAACCCTCTCCCCACTTTCAAGTTCTTGGACACGTGTTTGGTGAAAAGGTGGGAATCTGCCGCAGTAGAATATGGTGTAAGCGACAGAAGTGATTCACATCGTATCCATTTCTGGGTCCAGCTTCTACCTTCCGTTTCCTGGGATGCTCACTCCTGGAACCCAGCTGTCATGCTGTAATGATGTCCGAGCTACCCTGTTGAAAGGCCTAACCAGTGAGACGCTGTACCTGGTACCTGCTTGCTAGCCAAGTGGGTGCTCCAGCTGATGCTGTGTAAAACAGAGGAGTCATCACGGTGACCTTTTCAAATTGTAGATTCAGGTATAAAAAAGGAAAGTGACTTCTGTGTTAAGCCAGAGTATCTGAGTACTTTGTTTGCAGGACCAGGAGCTAGGCATATAAGTAGGTGTGCAAAAATGTAAAATTATAGCAAGGGTAGTATGGACTGGGTATGACATTAAAACTGAAGAGAGATATCTAATCCTTTCTTCATAATCAAGGAAGTTAACAACTGAACTGTTAACTGGGTAGGAGAAAAGAGTGTAGTCTTCTGAGCAGGGAAGACAGTGGTATGAGCAGAAACAGTGAGGTATAAAACAGTATGCCATGCAGGGGATTTATGAATGTTTAGGTTGTTGCTGGAGTGTGTGTTTTAGACAGATCTTCTCTCAGTAATAAGGAAGGTGGATTTGAGGGAGTTATTGGGCCTGGTGGCTCAAGCCTATAATCTCAGCACTAGGGAGAGTACGGCAGTAGAGTTGCCACAAGTTCCAGGGCAGTGTGTGGTCTTAGCATTAGGGCAACTGTTATGTAGCCTTATGTTGTCTAGGCAAGGACAGCAAAGGCCTGGATTAAGACTGCAATGAAGATAGAGAGGGAAAAGTGTCTAATCGGTTCTGTTGTTGCTTAGTTAGAGAGGTTTTTATTTTTGTTCGGTTTGACCCTGGTAACCAATTGTAAGGAGGAATGATAAAAATAAAGGGAGACTCCCTAGTTTTTAAGTTAGGTGAGTGCCAGATTCTGGCTCCAGCAAGACTGGAGGATGGGGAAACGCGAGGAGTGTAAATAGAGGGCAGAGCTGACCAGTCCAGCTGTGATGTGCTGGACTCAACCCTGCGGCATCTCTGAAGGGATCTCAGCAAGGAAATTAGAAGGATAAGTCAAAAGACGACAGAGATTTAAGCTGCAAATAGATTTAATGGTGCCCAGAGTCAGTGAGGTGGTGATTGACATCATTAGCAGATAAGCTCGCAATGAAAAGAAGGGCTGTGAGGAACTCTGCATCGCATCCTGATTTTGAGAAGACGGTTCGAGGAAATGAGCCCACCAAAGAGGTGGGCAGAATGAATTTCCAGGAAAATGGGGATGGAGCTTGTCTCCTGAACCCATGAGGACAGGTGGAAGGCCATCCTGGTACTGCTGTTCCGGCTGGGTGAAGGAGGAGGAGAGACACCAGTGATAAAACCGAGGGCTGAAGAGTAATTAGGGGAACATGTCCTGAGAAGGGTTATGCCATTCAAGAAGAAATGATTGAAAGAAAACAACAAAATCAAAATGAAGAAATGAAGGTGACTCCAGCTGAAAACAGAAGAGCAGAGAGTCATGGGAAATCCTTGGAAGAGGGATATATAGAGAGGATAGGTATAGATATAAATGCTTTTAGAATATGGCAGGAAATTGAAGATCATGGTTGTTGGTCTTAATTGTTTTCTATGAAATAGGACCCAAATTGTCCACTGGGAGAAGAGAATAAAACAGGACTTTATTTGTAGCTATGCTGAAGGAAAAGGTGCATTTTAAAGTAATCCTTTGAAGAAATAGGAATAAATTCTGGCTCATAATAGGCAAGAAGGATGGATGGGTAACCCAGAAGACCTAGTTGATATTGGAGATCCAGTTTTATTCTGCCAAGTGCCTGAGGAGTGTGCTGAGCTGAATGCTTTTGTTCAAACAACACAGCCCAGTTCTTCCTCCTCGTGGCCTCATTGGCCTAGGCTGTGGGAAAAATATGTTGTCTTCAGAAATAATGGAACAGACTTTGTATAGCAAGGAAGTTTTGTTTAAATCATTATGTGCATAATGAAACTTGAAGATAATCAACTTTATTCATTTTTAAAGTAACAACATAGAGGGCTAGAAATCGATGACTCAGTGGTGAAGAGCGCTGGCTGTTCTTCCAATGGGTTCAATTCCAAGCACCCACATGGTAGCTCACAACCATCTGTAACTCTGTTCTAGGAGACACACTGCCGTCTTCTGGTCTCCACAGGCACCAGGCACACCAGTGATACACCAACACATGTGTTTGCAAAATGTAATGCCATTGAGATTCCAACAGACACAATAGAAAAATTCTAGAAGGCCGTCAAAAATTAGACTAACCACAGAAAAACAAATGAAAGGAGTAGGGGTAAGGGTAGTGGAGGGAGGTGGGGAGAGACAGGAGCGGGTGAGGGGCTTCATGTAGAAAAGATGTGACTGGAGGAGGTAAGCTGGAATTTCTTTGGCATAACATGTTGTTTACTGAGCATTGGCCCACAGTTTATTTCCGACCTGTGCATGGAGCTTTGCAAAGATAGTCCCATGTCAGTCAGGGATGACTCCTGGAGAAGGATTGCCCAGGTATACAGGTATACAGGTTGGGTCTCCCCAAACAACTTGGACCAGCTGCACCCTACCTTGCTGATCTCCTTTTACTGCAGCTCCCACACATGTAACAAGAATAACCCTGAAAGCAGGAGCTTACGTTTATATGTGCTTTCTACCTTCTAAGTTCCTACCTCTAGTCCCTCTGAGAGAAAAGGTAAGAAAGGGTGATACTCCCTCATTTAGGGAGCAGGGAGTGCAGTGTGAGTCTTGGGGTTTCAGGTCACACACCTTGTAAGTGGATGAGATACAAATAGAAAGAAGATCTTCCGCTTCCAGCTTTCTTCAGATACAGCAGACTACAGTGTGGAGCTCAGTGTCCACCACAGTGGACTGTAGGGCTAGCTAGCTGTGGGGTTAGTCCAGGCTAGCACTGCCACATCCGAGCAGCTCAGGAAGCGGTTGTGCCAGGTAGCCGCTGAGATCCTCTGCTGTAACTGCGAGAATCCCTGTAACTAACTGGGGCTGAGCGTCAGTGTTTGTGAAGTAGGAAGAGTAACTCCTGTCCTGAGGGTCAGAAGATCCTATGCGATGATGAAGTTCCTACACGGTACCTGTCTGTCAGTTCTTTAAGAACTCAGCATTGCTGTATTGTGTGTAAAGTGTCTTCATTCAGGGCTAGATCCTGTCGTCTATAAACATTGCTCAATACACGTTTCTTTAAAATATATAAAAGATCCAAACAGGTTCATTAATATCCTAGAGGCCAGAGTCGATGTCACAGCTAGAGCTGGGGTACCTCTGCTGCTCCCCTCAGGTTGGGTTTCAGGTCAAGAGATCTGGCAGATGTCTCGGTGGTGATTCAGTTTAGCAGAAGGGAGTGGCCCTTAGTATGACTTTACCTGGGAGGATCTGGCACCTTAGGCTAAGTCACTGGTGTCAGCCCTTTGTGACAATGTGTTTTTCAGAATGGACTCAGAAGATAAAGATGAAGTCATCGCAGTCTGCCAAGGTAGCACTTAGCCGAAGGGTGACTGCAATGTGAGGCAGGCTTTGGTCCACAGACTAAACATGGCTGTGCTCCTACAATTCTGTGGCTTTCCCTGCTTGCTGAATGCCGAACCAGCTTAGTCTCGTTTTCTACTCTGGGTCTGACCATCTTATATGAGAGCTTGAATCTAGCCAGTCCTTTGCTATTCTGTCCAGTTTAGTTCTAAGAATTCCCTGCAGCACATGTATTTTCAGGCAGAACATGACTGCATTAGCCCAGAGGCAGATGTGTTGAATGATGTGTACAGAGAAGAGTGTTGAGTAACTTTGAAATCATTCATACCTGTTTCAGTGAGGAAGGGGAGAAAGGTTAACCAAGTAAGGACCCCGCAGACTCTGACTTGTTACTGGTGTGTGTGTGGTGTTCATTATCCAACATTGACAGTCACCCTTGTGTGTACAGCAAGCACTGCCAGCTAAACCCCGTTTTGTCCATCTGGGGCAGGAAATGGGAAGGTGGTCAGTTCAGGTCAGAAATACTAACACTGGTGTTGTCTCAGGTGTTCAGATCTGATCCGGGTTCAGTATCATAACGACAGCTCTTTATGCAGCTTCTGGGTGGGTTTTTCCTGCTGTTGAGCTTTGTTTCTGTGTGCTGCTATTTGTGTGCTCAGGTCTGTTTGGTTGGCGCTGGGGACTGAACTGGGGCCTTGAGTGTTCCACTGCTGAGGTGCAGCCCAGCCTGACTAGCCTTTGACTGTTGGCACCTAATGTTCTCCCTGGAGAGTAGCATACTCAGCAGCTCTTTCATTAGTATTTTGAATCCTGGAAATTTAATTAATGTGTTTACATTTAGGGATTATTTTTTGTTTTTTCCTTGTCTGAGCTAGTATATACTTTCAACAGAACAAATATTTAATCCGTAAGATGTCATCACCAAGAGATTTAAAGGTTAACTTTGAAAGTAGGTCAGGAGAAAACATCTAGTTTTAAAGCTAGCTAGATAAGGAAGTACAGAAACAGCGTGGAAGCGTTGACAAACTTACAAAACCAATTTCTTAGCGTTTTCTGAAAACTCCTCTCTGTATAGCCAAGGTCGGTGAGTCATGCCTTCCCTTTGTCTTGCCACTCATTCATTCACCCGTTCATTATTACCCATCCATTCAGTGTTCATTGTGCCAAGAATTGCTCTAGATACTAGGGAACAACAATAAATAAGACAGTCAGAACTTACGGTGTGCCAGTTCTGTGCCAGGCACTTTGAAACTTGAAATGTGCTTTCAGCTCCACAGTCTGATGTAACATTGTAAGTGTTACGTTAGAAGTCAGTTTTCTCCAGAACTCATTGATTGGCTGGGTGGCTTGACTGGAGACCAGTTCAGTGTCAGTTTCCTCCCTTCTGAAATGCTGTTGCTCACTCCGTTTACTTCATAGCATTGGTGTAAGTATCGAATGAAATAGTCCTTTGGAAAGCTCTTTGGGAAGTATCGGGCCTTGCTTGTATAGAGACAAGGAGCAGTCTTGTAACTGGCTATGGTTTGGGTCATCTCATTGCCTCTGTGAAAAGTGTAAAGGCTGTGTGCCTGTTGTACATATAAATATATAACTGTCACTTCCTGCTCATGGGGTGGGGACTTCAGAGTGAGGTGGTGGGGAATAATTACAGCAAGTAAGACTCTCACAGGAAAGATGACCCAGCCTGTACCTGTATACTACATTAATTCAGCAAAGGGTGCTGTCTGTCTCTATCTATCTATCTATCTATCTATCTATCTATCTATCTATCTATGATGTTAGTTATAAAGTGCTTGGATGCAGGGGCAGAGAAAAGGTAAAATGTAAATTGGCCTCTGACCTCAAGAAACATAGACTTGAATTTGAAAACTGAGAGTGACCAAATATAAATCCTGAACTTAATTACAGGGATTAGAGTTATCTGTTTTCCCCCTAAATGTTTCTAAAGGTCCTCTGATAGATACAGGGTACCTGCTGGGATATGGTAATAAGACATTATTTCCAGTTTCATATTTAATTAGATGTCATGTCTTCTGTGCTAATATTTTAGAATGAGGTATGAAATGTGATCTGGACAGAGAGATAACTCACTCAGGAGTTTGATTCCCAGAATTTATATAAAAGAGCCAGCAGGCATGGTCACATGCACGTGTAATCCCAGCACTGGGAAAGCAGAGCCAGGAAGACCCTGGGGCTCACTGGCCAGCCAGGCTTGCCTAATTGGTGAGCTGTAGACCAATGAGAGACCTTGTTCTAAAGGAGGAGGATGGTATTCCTGAGGATGGTAACCTAAAGTTGTCCTCTGCAGAGCACGTGTACGTGTGTGTGTGTGTATGTGTGTGTACACAGTTTTAAGTGAACTACACTAAAGTAAACTCCGTCATGTACAAACTCAAGAATCCAGTCCCTCACAGCTGAGAGTGATGGCTCACAACATAATCCCAGAACTAGGCAGTCCAAGGCAGGAAGATCATGAGTTTGAAGCCAGCCTGGGCTGTGCAGTAAGACCTTCCTTCAAAGAAAACTACAAACTGGCCAGCATGGTGATGCACACCTTTGATCCCAACATTAGGGAGGTGGAGACAGTCAGAGATCTGGATGAATTCAAGGACAGCAAGGGCTACATAGACCCTGTCTCAAAGAAGGAAAACAAAACCTCAGACCAACAATAATCACTTTCAGATGCCAGTTCTCTTCATCACCTGGCTCAAACAAGTAAAAGCATCAGTCTCATTGAGTTTTTGTTGGCGCTCTGCTGCCAGGGCAACTTTGTGAAGACGAGCAACTGCACTGTTCTCCGGATTGTGGATCTAGTGCTTGCCTGGCTCTCAAATGAACACACAAACCTAACCATCACCATGATAGAGTCCAAGGGCAGAACTCTGCAGGCCCTCCCCACAGCAAGCCCTAAAAGCAGTAGCAGAGCTGGTTCTCACAAAGTCTGGGGCACAGCCCACACCGGCCTCTCACAAATAGAGGGTTTTTTTTTTGTTTGTTTGTTTTTAACCTTAGCATTTCTTTTAGTTTTTTTATTCCTTTCATATCCCTGTCTTTTGATAACTATCATTTGATAATCTCCAAAAGAGCAGAGTCAATTGATTATGCTGAAAAACTACCTTGTGTGGCTTCTCTGGGGTGCACTCTATGACATCAGGGTCCAGCACAGAGCAGGCTGATCCATTTCAGATTCCCAGAGAGCCCTGTGGAAATGAGCACAGGATAGGAGAGAGAAGTAGGGCAGTGTGCTAGTTATTTTCCAGAGCATTATCAGGCCATTGTTTGATCTTAACCCTTTCCTCTCCTTGACCAAGGTAACACCACCAGCTAACCTGTGCTCGCCTCTTCCAGTGTCTTGCTTGACACACGCAGATGTTCTGTTAAAGCCTCACAACTCACTGTCACTGTCTTCACAAACGAAAAATCTCAGGCCCAGAGCAGAGTTGGAACGAGGGCGAGGCACTCCCTTCAGGTGCAGAATTTAAGGGGGTGAGGTAAATTATTGAATTATATACTAAGAACCTGAAGTTTATTTCAAATTGTATACTATTCATCACAGATGCTTTACATTGATTTTTAGATTATTGCATTAAATTATTACTCACCATGAATAGTTTGGTTATTTTACTTTGTTTCACATACCCTTAGATTTTTGTTTCTGTGACCAGTGTGTCCCTCAGGTCATCATGGTGCCACCCTGCCTTGGAGACTGTGAGCGGCTCAGTCACATGGCCTAAAGTAGCAGAGCCTGCGTTTGACTCCAGATCACATGGCCTTCTCATCATTCCACTTAAAATGCCCGATTGTCTTTAAATTCTCTTAGGCTTTTGAGTCTCACTATTTTAAACTATCCTAGCTCCCTTTGACCTTTCTGCATTTTTGTTCTGAGTATTTAAATCATGTGCCCTCTGTTCTTTTACATCTTTTGATTTGTGACTTTGTGAGTGTTTCTGCCAAGGGCATATTTCAAGACAGCTGCTTTGAGGAGAACAAGATTTTGTGGCCTGAGTTAAGAAGTCTGATGTGGTATATGTCTGTGATACCAGCACTTGGGAGATGGTGAGGCAGGGGAATTTTGAGCTTAAGGCCAGTCTAGGTTACATCAAAGCAAGCAGCCCAAACTAAACAGAAATGAGTATTTGAATAGAGCGAGCTCTGAATGAGTCAGGGAAGGAGAGGTGTGTTCTCTTAGTGACTAAGACATTGTAGAACAGAAGGGTGACTGAATTCAGGGGCATGTTTTAAAGAACCAGGTGGGAACACTGCATGCTTGGAATCTCAACTCCTTGGGGATAGAGGATCCCAGGTTTAAAACAAAAACCAAACATACATAAACTCTGAATCTATAAGGTACAAATTTCTACAGATCATTTTTTTAGTGAGGGTTTTTTTTTTTTTTTGGAGGGGGGCTCTCTGAGAGAGGATCTCACTCTTTAGGCCAATATGGCCTTACACTCGATATAATCCCTCATGTTTCAGCCTCCTGGGAATTGGGATTTGGGATTACAGGTGGCAACTACTATATCTGGTGGAAATTTCTTGAACAATAAAAATAGTCAAACCCAGTTAGAATTGCCATTATTTCTATGGAGGAATACATCCAAATGTGTGATGATTTTTATCTCTCATTATGACCTTGTTTTCTAGAATGTGTGCCCCACATTGGAAGACATTCTGTAGGCAGAGACTGCTTGTTCCTTTCCCGTTCGCCCAGACCCAAAGTAATTACACAGAAACTTTATTAATTGCAAAACTATCTGGCCAGTAGCTTAAGTGTATTTCTAACTAGCTCTTATATCTTAACCCATTACTATTATTTTATATTTTACCACCAGACTCGTGGTTTACTGGCAAGGTTCTGGTGCGTCTGTCTCCTGCAGCGACTACATGGTGTCTCTTTGACTCTGTCTGCTTGGAATTTCTGCCTTGATCTATTCTGCACTGCAATAGGCCCAAAGTAGCTTCTTAATTAACCAATGGTATTCACAGCATACACAGGGGAATCCCACATCAGTGTTTCAGTTATCCATTGCAGTACATTGGAAAGAGCAGGACACTCTCTGAATGAGTGTTTCCTTTGTCTTTGCCTGGGAATTTCAGGTCCAGTATATCTGTTGGGGAATTACTGGAAGTCTCAGTTTAGAAATAGAAGGTAAGAGCAGGAGTAAATTTGTGTTTTCCTTTACAATTAAATCTTAGAAGTAAAGGAAATTGAAGGCAAAGGGATTTTATTTTGGAATACTGCAGTGTCTGTTGCAAAGAAAAGAAATGTGGGGAGAGTTTCCGCATCCCTGAGAATAGCACGAGATAAAACTGACTCACAGCTTCAGACCTTGGCTTGGTTTGAGAATCAGACATAGAAGGAGGAAGGTCTCATTTCTAAGCATCCATTTTCCCTGTCTTACTATAGCGAGAGTAGTTTGTACAGAGACTTTTGTTTCTGTGGAGTTCCTGTGGGAACTGCGAGAATGGTACCTAAGGGTCTGGGCCACACTGCTGAGGAGCTTGGTACAGGGCAGGATGACTTAGTGTCTATCCAGCAGGCCACACTGAACTGTAGAAGACCTGAGTGGGGATGCATGAATTGGTGCTGCAGAAGTTTAATGCAGAAAAGAGGCCAGAAGGGTACTTGATTGTGTGAATAGGTTTTCTGTTGTTTTGTTGTTGTTGTTGTTGTTTTTTGTGCTGGCCAACATTTGGTTAGTGAGAAAGGGGAAGAATGGCAGTTTCCTCTGTTATTAGATAAATGGAAGAAAAATTAGCATTAGCCCCTATTAGTCTGCTAATTATAGGAGGGAAGAAGAGAGAAAAGCAAACAAAAAGCCTCCTTTTGTGCTTCATCAGCCCTGGCCTAGAGAATGCCGAATCATTAACAAAAAAATGTAGAGAAACTGCAAAGTAGAGGAGTAAGTAGTCTTTCATGTGTGTTCTCTTTGAAACAACGGTGTGTACACAGTGCAATACCCCGTAGGTTGTTAAAGATACAAATAGAACAGAAAGGCTAGGATGCGCACACTGCCATTGACTGGGAAGAGAGACATCATAAGAACAGTTTGTGTTGTGTCGGGCAGCAATGGCACCCCCCTTTAATTCCAGCACTCTGGAGGCAGAAGCATGCGGATCTCTGAGTTTGAGGTCAGCCTGGTCTACAGAGAAGTTCCAGGACAGCCAGGGCTACACAGAGAAACCCTGTCTCAAAAAACAAAAGAAAAAAGCCAACAGTCTGTGATGGGGAAAGAGTCAGGGCCTAGGCTAGTGCTGGAGGCATGAGAGGAAGTGGTTTCAGGAAGAACAACATGGTCAGTGGTGACCAAGATCCCGTGCCCGAAGATCACATCTCCCGAGCAGTCCCAGGAGTGGGCTTGAGCTCCGAAAACAACCAGGAGGAAGCTAAAGTAAAAGGAGCCGCTTTACCTTTGTGTGATGAGACTGTTTTTTTCCCTGAACACCAAGTAGACATTCAGTGGTCTCATTTTACATCAACTTGATTGAAATACTTACTTTTTAATTGGCAAAGATTGAAAGAGGAGCTTGACTTCTTTGTAATGTATTTTTATGTTTTATAGTTCTTTTTCTTGTTCCCACAGAGCATAGCTGTCATTGTCATTGCCCAGAATGGACTAGAATCTACTGAACTTTGAGCAAAAGGGCGCTGGGTCATGCATGGATAATTATTTTTATGTGTCCAGTAGCATCCCAGAGTGAGGAAGGGTAGTATACTGCATCTTTCTTTTCTCGCTTCATCCGTGGAGCAAATAAAACATGGCAGAGTAAGATGGCGTCCTTCTGCATTCACTGCACTGCATTCGCTCCGCATGCCAGAGTAAGATGGCGTCCTTCTGCATTCGCTCCCTGCTTGAGGGAGCATGGACAGGAAAGCGATGGCTGGACTGTAAGGTGAGGGTGTTTGAAAGAGTGAAGTGTCAGGCGAGAGGTGGGGTTGAGGAGCCGACTCCAAGTGTGCGGAACCGAGTTCTGTGTGCTGAGCTCCATGTGACGTCCTGTGCCTGTCATGGCTTGACTGCAGAGATGTTTCTTACAGCAGGGTTCTGACAAAGGGGAGCATGCAGGGATCACAGCCCGTGCAAGATCACCCTCTCTCTTCTGCTCTCAGCACTTGCTCCTTGACAAGAGTTCATGACATGTGATGGGCTGCAGAAGCTTAAAAGGTGAACTCAAGTGACCCAGGTCTGTAACAAAGAGTCTCAATAGCAAGACATCCAAAGCCGTCATTGTCATCTATAGCTAAAGCATCAGGAAACCCAAGGCTGTTTCTGAGCTGAGAGTACAACACAGGAAGTTAATGTTACTTGTCCTCTGGAAGGGTTCGTTCATTCATTCATTCATTCATTCAGCACTTACTGTGTACAGGCACACTTTATGCCAGGCCACCACTGCCCTGCCTCGTGATTCTCTGAGTCACGCATATCTCACATGTAGCAGAGCTGAGCCTGTAATGGTGGTACAGCGGCTGCACTGAAGGGAGCTCTGGAGAGAAAGAAGGAAAGAAGTGTTTTAAGAAATAAAGGGAATGTAGGAGCAGAAGAGGTAACTCCAAGTGGGAAGAACTAAGTTCCATCAGCATAAAAAAGCTGGGTACGGTGACTCAGTGGGCAGCCAGCCTTACCTACTCTGTGAGCTCCAGCCAGTAAAAAAAAAAAAAACAAAGAAAAACACCTTGTCTCAAGAAGCAAGGTAAACAGATCCAGGACAACCAAAACTACACAGAGAAACCCTGTCTCAAAAAAACAAGGAAGAAAGAGAGAAGGGAGGGGCAGGGGGAGAACATTACAGCCTGTCAGAAACAGTACCCGGGGCTGACCTGGGGCTTCTTCATGCACACACAGAGAATGAAAGAGAATATGAATTTGGAGACAGTGTACAATGTAGGCAAGTGAGTTAACAAAATTCTTATAGGACTTACCAAGGAACCTGAATTTTGTCCTGAAGACAGTAGCCAATGTCAATTTGTCCCCCCCCTCTCGTGTGTGTGTGTGTGTGTGTGCGCGCGCGCGCATATGAGGGCTAAGGAAGGATGACAGGCTTTTTCATTCTCTTCTGTATTCTCTTGAGCCTTATGCACTGAACGGAGCTAGGCTGGTGACCAGCAGACCCCAGCTATCCTGTCTCAGCCCTCCACAGCGCTAGAGCTACAGTGGAAGGACACCTAGGTTTCTCACATAGGTTCTGGGATCCAGACATTCTTACCCTCTGAACCATCTCTCCAACCCAGTTAATTGTCTTGAACAGAAACAAGTCATGATTGGAATTGTGTCGTGTTCTAGGAAACATGGAGAGAAGGGAGAGAGAAAACTAGAGGCAGGAAGATCTGAATTGAGGTATTATCCATATGGCCATAGAGAAGAAGAATTGAACTTGAGAGAAGGAACTGAATTTGAGAGCTGGTTAGGAGATCTGTAACTAGCTGAATAGAAGCAGTGGAAAGGAATAAGAACCAGTAGTGTTGGACAAGTTTTTAGCCTAGGCATTGGGGGTACCTGTGACGGGTGCTGACCTTGGGCTCTCTAAAGCGAAGGTTATAACAGGTGAGTCATCAGGCTGATTCAGTCACTGACAGGAGTCTTCATTGTTCATCTTTGAAACTCACAATGAAATGGCTTTGGATCTCTTCAAGCTGAGACCTTTGGAACAGTACTAAATAGGTATGAATCAGGTTTCACTAGTGAAACACTGAGGTCTCCACCTCAGGGTGCTGCAGCATGCATGCTCGTTTTTATTACTGTTGGATATCCTTTTGATACTGGCTTTCGAACCTGCTTTTTAATAGCTCTTTAATCATATGTATGTTTTGTGTTTCATCTTGATAATGATTACTATCCCTAGCACTTTATATCTTCAAAGATCTCAAAGTAATTGATCTGTATAATGTCCCTGGGAGTTAGTAGGTGGGGATTCTTGCCTCTTTTTCTTTTTTAGACGGGAAAAACCCAAAGATACTCAGTGACTTGCCCTCAGGCAATACAGCCTTTGAATCTGCAGACTGCTTTTGAATCTGTAGTTTTCTTTATCTTATCAAACTCAAACTAGAAATTTATCACCAGTCTTAGCATATTATACCATGTTTTCCACCTCACTGTTTATAAATCGCAGCATTGAGGTTTTGAAGTTAAGTGAGCAAAACGCTTGAAGAGCGAAGGCACCCAGATGACAAAGCCCTGCATATGATAGAGAAGGGACAGAAATACAATGAGGTCTTAAGTCCTAGTGTGTATCGAAGGGGAAAAAAAATGTTCATTTTCTAGTGAAACTGTGACATCACTTCAACTAACAGAGCAGCTGATCATTTATCACAGTGTGTGTGAGTGTGAGTGTGTGTGTGTGTGTGTGTGTGTGTGCGCGCGCGCGCGCGCGCGCTCGAGAATGCGATCTTGGCTGAAATCCCTCCCAAGAAGGAAATGGGTGACACGGGCAGGAACTCAGGCTTCTACCAGCATGGGAAGGATTAAATCGTGGTACTTGTCAGCTACCCTCCGTCAAGTTTGACAGTCCCTGCTTCATAACTTCAGAGACAAAGTGTAATCATGTTGAAATGGCCATTGACTTTTCTGTTGTATGACAGGCCCAGGTAAATTCAACTATTGAAGTGTTACAGGCTATTAAAGAAGCCAGTGAGTGAGACTTTTCAGTCTTGAGCCAATCAGGTACTGGCCCCACCCCCTATTCATGGACAAATATGGGAAGGTGATTTCAGTCAGTCAGCTGTCAGTGTGTGCCTTCCAAAACATTATAGTCATGTTACAGTAAACTTTTTATATTTGTTGCGTCACAAAGATTTATTGAAGTGATAAAAGTTATTATGGAAAACAGTGTGTAGTAACTATGGCAACAGTTATTTGATCTCACAGTAATTAGCTGAGCATTTGGTTGCACAATACTTTTCACAATGCCTTCCTGGTTAGTTCATTAAACAAAATTAGCTTTTGTTTGAACTGCCTTCCTACAGCGTCCTAAATTTGGTTTTAGTTCAAAAGAAATAGAAAGTGTATTTTAAAACTACCTTTCCAACTTTTGGTTTATGGCCATTATTTGAAGTCATAACTTTTTAATTTAATCCTCTACTTATATACTACAGTTTAGTATGAGTCATTGGCTTGTCCTCTGAATTCCTCTCAGTATACCAGAGTGGCCTGTGAGATGGACAAAGCTGAAGACTATTGTCTTAATGGTGGCCTGTAGCCAGATGAGATTGCAGACTGAGATGAGCTGGTGTCCTTCTTATGTCTCCATTTCTACCCTATGATATTGGGCTACTGTACTGTGATGTTGCAGACCCCAGATCACATGTGTTACTTTCTTAACAATCTCTGTCTCCTCATGTTACCTAGGGCTGGTCACTGCCTAGTTTTTGCTAAGACTCCCTCACCTTAACACTTTTGCCATGCTCCTGGCATATGTTCCTTCCTCTGTCTGCAGGCAGGTGATGCATGCCAATGGTGATGTCATCTTTAGAGGACTTCCTCTTGAGACAGGGGCCTTCAAACTGTTTGCCCTCCCTGTCTTCCTTTGCTTCCTTTGCTTGCAGAGGTAAAGAGGGACACACACACACACACACACACACACACACACACAAAGTGTTAAGATTTCAAATCAAAAATAATGAAAATGAAATGAAAAGAGAAGAGTTCCAGAGTATATTAGTATAACCATGTTTTTTTTTTTTTTTCTAATTCAGCAAATGGGCTTAGAAAGATGGCTCCCCAGTTTAAGGGCTCTCCAGAGGACCTGAGGTGTGTTCCCAACACATTGGTTGGATAGGCCACAACTGCCTGTAACTAACTCCAACTTCAAACATCTCTGGTCTCACACCTACACATTAAAAATAATAAATTCAGAAAATGTTCCTTGTTTTTCATTTTAATCCCTGTAAACTTGATGATATATATGTACGTACGTACGTACAAATGTATAGACAATACTAGCTTTTGAAAACTTTCCAAGTTCTCATGAAGTTCCTTTCTCATTTAATTCGCAGTTGTCTGCCAGTTTTCAGTTGGGGACATTTTTCTTGCATAAAGACACAGCTTTTCCAGTTCTGGTAACACTTGTCCCTTAGATTATTGGTCTCTGTTAAGGACGGGTGCATCGTCTCTCCTCCGACCATCAGCAGAGCTCTGTTGTTAACGATTTAACTCATCCGTGCTCTTGCTGGCGTTTGACATTTTGCAGGATGATCTGGACATGATGAAAGCAGTGTTTATTAATTATCCTAGGTGAGTTCAGCACCTGGGTCATTGCTTTCTGCCATCTTCTCCTCATTCTGAATGCCTTCAGCATCATGACTGGGGTCAGGGATCCTCAGATCCCCCCCCCCATACACACAAGGATCCTCAGATCACACACACACACAAGGATCCTCAGATTACACACACACACACACACACACACACACACACACAAGGATCCTCAGATCACACACATACACACACACACACAAGGATCCTCAGATTCACACACACACACACACACACACACACACATGCATTCATTCATTCCCTCCCACACACTCATTCTCTCCCTAGAGTAACATCATTTGGAAAGTTTGAATACCGTTTGAAGGCTGTAGCCTTCCCTGAGGCTTTTGTGAAATTTCCCCCACTTTCTGCCATAGTATCCCTGTTCCTAGTCATGCTGCAGCTGTCCTGGACCCAATTCTTGGCCTGGTGTCATCCTGCATTGCAGTTAAAGGCTAAAACACTCTTGCCTGGTGGGCTATGAACCCCAGGAAAAGGATGCTACTTCCTGCTTGTCCTGAGTCAACTTTTGGTAGCTACACGACTGTGCCCAGATTACAGCTAGGCAAATCAGTGGGCTAGCCTCACTTCACTCCCTCCTGAATTCTAATTCCTAGTTTGCATTTTACTGCCCATGCCCTGCCACGTGTATATTCACCCTCCTGACTCTCCCCATTTTGCCTTCCTTTTCCAGGCCTCCAAAATGTTCTGTATGTGGACCTGCAGTCCTTTCAGGAAAGGAGGGAAGGAAGAAGTTATTTATTGACCAGGACTGCTCACCTTAGGAATTCAGCCCAACCTACATTGCACTCTTGGCATATTTACTAGAGCAGCCGCCAGCGCTCAAGACCCCTTTGATCACCTCTCCTTCTGCACCATCATTTCAGCCAGACCCTGTCCCTTGTCCTGCCCCAGTGCTCTAGGATCTACCGAGACTGGCTGCTCAATTTTACTCAGATAGAGGATGTCTTATCTACCCGTCTTCCAGCCCTGGTCGTACTGTAAGCCATCATTACACCAATATATGCCAAGTATAGGTTCATATGCAGTCCCCCAGGGAACCCTTACCAAGTGAGCAGAACTGAGAGCAGATATGCTCGTTCACCTCTTCGTCTCTGCCATACTGTTGCTGAGCACGTTTCCTGCTTCATGTCAGCCTTCCGTGAGTCCCTCTTTCTTTAAGTTCTCTTCTCCCTTGCTTCTAATGAGTTGAAGGACTGGTCATTTTCAGACCTTCCCTACGTCTTGCTTTGCCTTTGGTCATACTGAATCTTCTGCCTACTCTACCATCTTCCTATCTGTAGCGGTAGAATATAATTTTATTAAGAACTCATGAAGGCAGAAATCATGTGAACATTGTTCCTGTTGATATATACAGTGTCTAATAAAATGGCTGACGTGGTAGAAACGCCATGAACATTTGAATTAAGGAGAAAGCAGAAAGACAAAGGAGAGGAGATTTGACACTGGTACTGGCATCCATACATTTCCCTCTTAAGTTTTCACTGTGTCTGTTCCTCATCATCTGTTTTCTTCTCACCCCTAGAATCCCAGTGAAGTTTGTGCTATTGGCCCTGTTATGTGTGTGCAAAGGAAAACTCATAGGAGTTACTCTGCTTGTAAGTGGAAAAGCTTTCCACCTGTCTTTCACAGTCCTGCCTGAAGCCACCACTTCTAGAAAACCATGTTATCCCCGCCCCCACCCCTGAGCCTTCCATGGCACTGGGTAGCTGTTTACAAAAATGGCAGTGTGAATGACTCCCGTGGTAGGCGTGTTACATTCCGTTATTACTCCTTGCACTCCCGCGGTAGGTGTGTTACATTCCGTTATTACTCCTTGCACTCCCGCGGTAGGCGTGTTACATTCCGTTATTACTCCTTGTGCACTGCTTACGTGAGGTCTCGAGGTACTTGGGGTCTTTTTGACAGTTTTTGCTTTCTGTCTCACTCTCCATATGCCAGCACCTATGTCCTCCAAGGCTATAGGTCCCTCCAGTGCATGGAAAGTGTCTCTGCATTTTTGTGACCCTCATTGGACAGGCATAGGGATTGTTGTGTGCTGACCTGTCCTGTCTGCTGTCCCGCTGAGTTTGGGGCTCTGTGGCATGGGTTCTGGTGACCACTTCATCCAGGAGTCTTTTCTTCTTCTTCACCTTCCCTTTAGTCCCCGCACGGGAGGCGGAGGAGCAGTTCGCCTTCTCCAGGGGCCTTTCTCTCTCCCAAGTCAAGCACTGGTACGTCTTAGACATTAGGAGTATGATGACCAAATGAAAGCTAGCACAGGCTTAGGTGTAGGTTTGCTACAAATTTATAAACAAAAATATTGTCTTTAAATGCTTAACTCAGCTGTGATTGCTGAGACATCACTGTGAATAACCAGCCGCCAAATAATTCCAAGACAAAAAAAAATGCAAAAACTCTTTGAAAAATGTTTGGCTAGAAAAATATTTTAAATCAATTTTGAATATAACTTTAATTATTTGATATAATAGCAGAGGAGGATCCCAAAAAATAAGCATACTTGAGATCTTAAAAATAAATTACCAGGGGCCACATTTCACAAGAGATACTTGCTAGGTTTTAATTGATTGTCATGCAATATTAATTGATTATAGTGAAATGATGAGTGTTGTGTGGAGGGAAGAAGCAAAGGTGTTCACTTAAGTACCAAGAGAAAGAGAATTTCTAAAGCGGTTCCAGAGACACTACACCATCTTTGGGGTTCTCCGGTGGCATGGAGGGGGTGTCCTGGAGCAGTCTCCTGGCCCTCCTCTCAGGTTTGTTCCCCACCGTTCTCTGGTTCCTTTGGAGGAGAGGAAGTTGGGGGAGGCTGGAGAAGCCTGAGGGCAGAAGACAAGGGTAGATGAAGCCAAGACCGGTGTTTGCCATGCCCTGGCAGTAGCACAGATCCAAGGCCTGTACATTGCTGGCTCCCGCTCCAGCTCCTTGTTTGCTTTTGTGAAGCATGCCGGAACTGACCTTTCCCCTTGCCCTTCATGCTCTGGGTGACTCAAATGCTGAGCCATTGTTTCAGGAACTGATTATACGCTGACAGTATGGTAGAGGTATTTCCTCAGCCCTTGCTGAAGCTGAAAGGTGGGTAGATTTTGGTATGCTTCTGCTTCAGTCAGGAAGACCTCTCTTTCTTCCTTTGGGCGTTATTTTGGTTTCTCCTTCAGTAATACATATCACAGCCCCAGATGCTGAGATTGACCTGATCCTGCCAGGAAACTGCCAGAGATCTTGTAGCTTTCGCTGGCAGCTCCTAGCATTCGTGTGTCATTTCTGTGAAAGGCTCACCCCATCCTTCTTACCAGCACAAGGGGGCCAAGATGGAACTGGAGTTAGAACAGAATCAAATGTGGGTGTGTGAGCCATGTTAAGCTACTGTGCTTGTCAGTGCCCAAGGAAGAGCCACTGTAACCAGCGTCAGGGAGGTTTTTCTAAGTAGATTCATGGGATCTCCCCGCTCTGAAAGTTTGGAGTTGCCAGTTAAATACATATGTATTTTTCAAAGGAAATCATCAAAAAAGACATTCCACTCTTATTACAAAGCTATTTTAGGGGTAAATATTTTGATAGATGTGGTTCGGTGCACCTGGGAGCTGAGTTGTAGCTTGAGGCAGTTAGAACAGATGGGGCTCTGAGATAGCTCAAGGCTTGGGTTTTCCCC
The DNA here is from genome assembly GCF_018167655.1 of Microtus oregoni. Classification (NCBI taxonomy): domain Eukaryota; kingdom Metazoa; phylum Chordata; class Mammalia; order Rodentia; family Cricetidae; genus Microtus; species Microtus oregoni. Next base: position 31,291,763 of record NW_024543081.1, on the reverse strand, counting down.
TGTGCGAGGCACATGCTTGGTGGGGGCAGCGGGAGCCCTAACATTTTCTATGCTGACGTTAGAAAAGTAGCTTCCTCGTGAGGCAGTCTCATTACTGGAGTTCTAGGACTAGTCTAGGACTTCTCTCAAATAAATGTATAGCAGAGTCTGTTGTGATACAAGCATTTTGTTAGGGGAGAGAATGAAGTCTGGAGACAGGACTAAGCCGTGTCAAAGCTGCTTAAGTTTGCATCCGATGCAAGGTAGAAGTCCTAGGTTAGGGCACTTCTGATTGGCATGAATAGCAGACATTTAACAAGACAGAGAAACTGCTGCGAGCTTCCTCACTAGTCAGCTTGAAATCTTAGCATATAATTTTTAAAAATAACCCATGCGTCATCCAACCTTGTGAGGAAATAAGTGTGCACATGTGCAGTGCTGGCTGCTCTCCGTGCTCACCTGCCATCTCAGGAGATGGGTTGCTTGTGACATTTTCCAGTATCCACTTTTCCCCCTTTGACTAAAGTCCTGTCTTTCATCAGCTGTAAAGGTATCTGTCCTTATGAAAGCAGTGTTTTAGGAGAGATATGACTTGGTAAACTCAGTATAGTTATTGGCCCCATCCTCAAATTAATGCCAAGTGTAGGACAGAGGAAGGGTGAGCTTGTTTGTTGTTGTTGTTTATCTTTATGTTTTTGTTTTGTTGAGACAAGGCCTCACTGTGTAGCTGGGCTGCCCTGGAACTCAAACCAGTCCTGCCTCGTCCCCCAAGTGCTGAGTTTTACAGGTATGAGCTACCACACCCTCTCATTTGTCACTTCTTGTTTCCTGTCCCAAGATAAGTTCCCCGAGGGCAGAACCCATCTTTCTGTCCTCATCTAGTGATTGCTGATGAAGTGTTGAAGGGCTCCTTTTCTCCAGCACCCAGAGCTATCAGTTGACACATTCAGTGGTAATTTTTCAGCACTTCCTTCTTAGTAGCACAAGCAGGAACATGGATACTGTGAGCTAGGCAAGAGTTAACCCTTCCCATCCTGGGTAAGAGTTCCTGATAAACTTTCTCCTTGGCTGAGGAGAGAGAACTAGGCCCAGGGCTTCCTCAGAGATGGCCTTTACAAATTGGGGGACTGGCTTTGATTGCCAGAAATGTTTGTAGATCCCCGGAGGTGCCCTGTGCTTGTGGCGTCTGCTAAGCCCCTGTGCTCTTCCACTTAACGTTTTGTTAGCCTTTGTGCACACTGCTTTTTGAAACAGTACGGTCAGGTGACTGCAGCCATTCTAACAATCGGGGTTTTCTTTTTAACAACATAAGCATTGCATATTGCCTTTTATTTATTGCACACAGTATTAGAAAAAAACCATTTAGAAATGATTGTGCTAAACTTACTTTAAAATAAAAAGGTTCTGTTTAAAGTTCAGCTGATTATATTATAAACCAGGACTAATGATTTATTCTAGCTATACTTTTTCCCCCTTGTATGCTTTTAGTTCTTGTTTGGGATCCTGACAGGAGAAAGCCCTTAAATTATGTAGATTACTTATTTAAGGCACCTGATTTAGTAGCAACTTGTTGACTAATTGAGGTAACACTTTTAGTTAGAAATAATTAGAAACAGAAAATCCAAGTTGGTGAAGGACATCTCATTATAGTTATAGTTAATTTGTGACTATATTTGGATAAAATAAATGTGTAAATTTAATAATTTCTCAAGTGCATGCTCTCCTCCTGATCCTGCCTTACAAACCCATAGTCTTCCTCACAGTAGCTCAACTGCAGGAGACCCTAGTCATTTTCTAGGAAGAAACCTGCTGGGGTACCGGGACTGAGTCAATGCAATCTCAGCTCTGCTCCTTACCTACAATCTTTGTGATGATCATAAGCATATTTAAATGGCTTTCAAGGACTCTGAGCTTTTGGCCAGTGACACCAGTGACAGACTTTCTTCCTTCAAGTCTGTGGGTGTGATCTAGTAAGTTATTTCCCCTCACAGTGCAGAGTGGGCCCTGCATCAGGATGGGTCGTTTACTCTAGAGCCATGAACAGGGCCCAGCCTGATGTATGATTCTGATGGTGTTTCAGTGTTGAGGAGGAATGTTTGAGGTTGAGCTGCCTACCAGTTTAGCTGCTAAGGCAAAAACCCAAGCTTGGTCACTGTATTAGTTACCATTCTCGTAGCTAAGACAGAATACCTGACAAACAGATCTGAAGGACGGAAGGGTTCTCATAATGGAGAAGCCATGGCAGCAGGAGCACAGCTGGCTCCGTTGTGCCCACAGTCGGGAAGCAGGGAGATCTAACTGCTGGTGCTCAACACCGGTCCCCTGGGAGTGGTGGCGTCCACATTCAGGGTGAATCTTTGCTTCTAAGTTAAATCTTTTTGGAAACACCCCCATAGATGCACTCAAAGGTGTGTTTCCATGGTGATTCTGAGTCAAATGAAGTTGACAATGAAGATTACCCATCACAGTCACCAAGCGTCTAAAATACCACTCATTGTGTTACCCAGCAAGCCTGGTGGAGTGTCCTGAAGGGAATACAGGAATCCCCACGGGCTCTACTGCACATCCAAGACATCCTCTGTGTGGCTCAGCACACTCAGAACTAGTGGGGCCAGAAATCAGTTACATGAGTGATCCTCTGCCTTTTGTAGGCCCTGGCTGGAGAGCAAATGCCCTGCCCTGTCTGCTGCTCTCAGTTTTCTAGAGAAAGTGGAAATTGGAATGATGCTTTTTAAATATTCACTGCTGATTAAAGTTTTCAGAACACTGTAGCTGAACAAAACCTGTTTCTAAATTACAGGTTCTATGTGATTAGGAGGTTGTATAGGGGATGCTAGTTCCCTTGATGTAATAATCAGTTATTTATCTCTTCAGATTGTCGCTTTTGTTTTTTAAGAGAGATAGAGATATAACCCAGAACAAGTCAGTACTCCATTCTCCCTGATGAAGACTTGGTCATTTCCAAAGTCCACTTCAGCATGCAGTTCTCCTGCACCACCTGTGTGACACTCAAAGCTTAGGCAGCAAGAATAATACTAACCTGCCCACATCTTCAGAGGATCTGCCATTGTGCGAGGGCAGGAGGCCACAGCATTCGGGACCTGTGTTACACACATGAGTGTAGCGGCATGGAGCCTCTTGGGCAGCCTTGGCTGGATTCTGGCTGCTTGCAAGTAATTTTGCCTGAGTCATGGAAGGGAGCTGAGAGATTTTGATGAGCGCAGCTGTGCTATTGTGGGAGGTCAGTCTAGCAGAACTGTTGAAAGAGCAAGCATAGAGCCAGTGCCTGGCTTAAACCTTGCTTCATGACAGCAGTGTTAGTGTGGGAATATTACTTTAGCTCTCTGAGATCTTGCTTTCAGCCTCTCTAAGTGGCAGCAGCACAGGCTAAGTATCTCTCATCCAAAAGACTCGGGTGTTGGGGGATTTTTCAGATATCATTTGTTACATGTATATAATGTGATAAATTCCAAGTTTCAAAATAAAATTCATTAACATTTTTGCTCAGCATATACTCTATATATACACGTGGGCCAAAGATAAATTTTATGCAGTATTTTTAATTGTACATGAAACAGTTTCATGGTGTATGATATTCCACCCACAGTAATACTATCTACATCACAGAGTTACAATAATTACATCAACTCTCCAGTACCTCACACGCGGCAAATGCATTGCAGTTATCAATTACTGCTGCTGCTATTGTTTTTAATTACAAAACCATTGAACTTTGACGGCCTGGCTTCAGCCACTGCTGTGCCTCTAAGTAATTGTGGCCACCGAGCTACTGCTTAGTTGATGTTTGTGAAGATCCGTATGATTGAAAAGACCCAAAGATAAAGTGTAATTACATATGAAAGTGCATAAAGGTTTCACATATGAAAAAGTATTGTTTGGTGCTTAGCCTTGTTTCAGAAGTGAGGACGTGGACTAGAACTGTTCCATCTTTGCCCAGCACTGCTCAGACCCCAGGATACGTTAGTCAGCTGCCTCTGTGACTTCTAACATTTGAGTCAAGCTATTCAAGTTGGCTTCAGTATCTTAATTCTCCTGAAAGAAAACATTATACTGCGTTTTGAAAGCATTTGCAGACCGTTTGCACAGTGCCCAGTAAGTATTATTAAGACGGAACTCTCTAGAAATTGTCTATTGGATCATTTCATTCTGTGATAATATTACAACAATAATCAACAGTAACCAAGACTATGGTATAATAGTCAAGGAGAAGTTGATTTTTATTTTGGTGTGGTGGGGGGATACAACCAAGTGAAAATAGATTGATGAGAATCCCGTTTCCCTCACAGCATTATCTTTATAGCTGGTGTACTAATTGACTCAGAGCTAACACCTGGGTCATCTATTTTTAAAAACCTACTGAAATCTACATTTTAGTGAGATTCTAGGAAAGAAGTCACAACAGCTGTCCAGGCATCTGTTTGAGTGATGCAGTGTGAAAAGAGTTCTAAATATAGTTAGGACCTAAGACAAATGAATTCCCATGCAGTGTGGCAAGTATCAATTGAACTAGATCAGAAGAACGTGCTGTTAAAATTAGCCTGAATCAAGAGTGGATATGGTTTGCTCTGGAAGGCAACAGATGTGTGCCTTGAGTAATCTTTGTTAGCAAACTCAAGATATAACGTCCATTGCCACTTTCCAGGTGCAGAGAACCAGTATACCAGAATGTGGAGTAAGGCCAAATGGCGTCAGGCTGACAGTGTAGCTCAGTTGCTAGAGTGCTTACATAGATGCATGAAGCCCTGGGCTCAGTCCCCAGCACCACATAAAACAGGCATGGTAGTTTCCCACTTGGGAGGTGGAGGCAGGAGGATGAAGGTCATCCTCAGCTACAGAAGGAATTTGAGGCCAGCGTTGGCTGTAGGGGACCCTATCTCAACAAAAGTGTTAAAAGGTATGGCACAGGGCTCTTTCAGGAAGGCTTCACCACATCCAATACTTCCAGGATAACCCTGTGTCTATTTTGACTTTCCTAGCACCTCAGCAACTCTCGGCGTCTTCTTAGTCTGTTTTGTATCATTGCAACAGAATTCCATGACTGGGTAGTTGATCTAATGTCAAGGTGCTAGAACCTGGCAAGGGCCATTAGACGGTGTCATCTGATGGTAAAATTCAAAAGAACAAGAAACAGAAGGGGCACCTCAGTGGCTGCTGCTGGTGGTGGTGGTGCTGCTGCTGCTGCTGGTGGGCATCAAACCCAAGTTCTCTACCGCTAAGTCACGCACTCTGCCTGCGTTCAAAAAATAACCCACTCCTATGAAAAGGACATTGATCACTCATGGGGACAGGGCTCCCCTGACCTAGGAATTTGTTGGTGCCTCAGCTATCCACAGCGTTACATTGGGAATTGTGTTTCTAACACGTGAGCTTTGCCATCTGTCCATCCTTCCCATTCCTTCCCCTTAGTTCCTAAGTATCTGTATTTGCTGAGAATGGTTTTATACCCTGACAATCCAAAGAAAAAGGTAGATCTCATCTGCCTTCTCCTAGAGACTGAGTAGCAATGTGCATTTTATTTCAGGCCTCATTCTCCTTATAAAGCTCTTAGCATTGTCCGGCACAGTGAATATCAGTAAACCACCCCAGTATGTAAGAACACGCATAATTGGTAGTAGCTGCCATCATTTATGGAGCACTTATAACAGTCTAGGAATTCTCTGTACACACATGCATGCATACACATATACACAAAGTGTTTTAATCCTTACAGCATCTTAAGGGTACATGTTATTGTTCCAGCTAGTCCCATTTCAGAGATGAACTGACTGGAGTTTAGTGAACTGGAGTTGCTCAGGATTACATGTTTGGTAACTTGAGTCCTTAACCATTGGGATGTTCCTCTAAGTATCATTCCATAGTCCCCATTGCCCATTGACACACAACTCCCCCCACAGTATTTGTTGCCTGCCTTCCAGTGCCCAGGAGAACTAAATGCCCTAACTCCCCTGCCAACATGTAACCTCCTAACCCTTTCTCAAGATCACAAACTATCTGGAAGCAAAGGAAGTTATCAGTCAAGCTGAAAGCTGTCGTGCTAATAGAAGGCTAATGCTAATGATCAGTAATAACAGGAAGGAAGGAAGGGAAGGGGGAGTCTGTAATAACTGCCCAATTTGTTTTCAGATTGTTCAGACACTTTCACATCTTTGAGTGGCCCACGCCTCACTAAGCCTTGCTGTGGTGTCAGTTCCTACCATGTGGTAGGGGAAGAAACTGAGACCTATACCATTGCCAGAAGACATTGCCCAAAGCCAAGGGTCAGTTTGCAGCAAAGCTGGAATTCAGGTGCAATTCTCGTTCCTTTGTATCCCAAGAAAGTCTTCTCTGTGCAATGATTATTTATCCCAAAACATCAGGTGTTGGGTGACCTTCCTCTAACCCCACCACATATGTCCTTCATCTGTAGGATTTTACCAGTCATGTAAGAAACCTTGAAATCAGTACAGTATAGAATTTGCATCTCTGGATTTGCTGTGGGTTTCATGCCACATTGCCATGTACCTGCTGCTGACTTACTTCCGCAGACCCTTGTCTTTCCATAGCTCTCCTGGCAAGAGACAGCAGAAGCCAAGCATTGTTCAGATAGATGCCCTAACTCAGAAAGCCTTCTCTCACCATTACCTGCAGTTGCCTGTTCTTTCTACCTGCACAGCCACTCAAGTCTCTCCTTCAGAAAGAAAAGGCAGCAGAGGTTATTCTTGTGTAGCTGGGGCTGTCCCTCTTCCTTCCCCTCAAAGGAGAGGTCTTACCAGAAATATTCCCTACGTTCATTTTTTTTCTTGAACTACAGACTTCTGAGAGCCTCCACCATTCAGTGAGACGTCTCAGGAAATACTTCTTGGCTGCATCTGGCCCAAGCTTCTGCCCTCTGTTAACTCAGACTCTCTCCATCACCTCAGTGTTTCCAGTCAGTGCTCTTGGGTTTGTTGGTGGTGTTTTGAGGGAGGGTCTCACTATGTTGTCCATACTGATTTCTAACTCCTGGGCTCAGACTGTATCCCTTCTCCAGCCCTCTAAGTATTGGAGACGAGGTGTGCACCACTGTGCTGATTCTCTTGATGGCAGTGTTCTCACTCCCTCTTTGTTCTCTTGTGGATTCCTTCTCCACTCCTGCACCCATACTTCAAACACGGTTGTTCGGGATTCTCTTTCTGGACATTTACCCTTCTTTGTCCTGTCCCTGCCTGTTCATTTCAGTGGTTACCATGGCTTTAGTGCCCATTCCACCTTCATGCTCCTGAATGAGGTCTTCCCCTACAATCTCGCCCTTACTGCTTCGTTCTCTCGCCTTTGGGATATCTCCGGAGCATCTCAGGGTCAACATGTCCCTTTTCCTTCCTGCATTGCCCACATAAGTGGGTCATCATTCACTCCCCAGAGCATTCTGGTCATGACTAGTCCGGCCTTCGTCCTCCACTCCCAGTAACTGCAATCCATCCTTCTGCTCCTCTGGTATTTCTCAAATGTCCTCTCTCACTGTGCCATAGCCCTTTCCCAGGGCCGTTACCTTTTGTGTCTGCAATGCTTCTCTCAGCTTTTGTTGTTAATGTTCTTTATCGGTCAAGGCTTGAGGCTTCATTGCTGGGTGATTCTTTAGGATAAATACTGTTATCTTAATTCGTTCTTTGTACTTCCCTGTCTATAGCAGTGTCTAAAACTTACTGTGTCCCCAGTAAATATTTGTTGAACAGGATGGGACTTTCTAGAAAAATCAAAATGCAAGAAATTTGGGGGAGGTTCTTGGAGGAAATCTACAGGTACTTGTCCAGCGTGCCTTGTTTGCACAGTTGTTTGGGAACACTGGATGTTAACACGCACCCCTCCATCCCTGGATCCCTTCTCTGCCTTTATTCGTACTCACCTGGCGCTTATCCTCTCACATCCAGCACTCTGGCCTACCAGAGGTGGTTTAGATGCCTCCCATCCAAGTAAGTTGTGGTCTCCTGGTCCCTGTCTGGTTTCTAGGGTTAACTGCAAGCTCTTACAAGGCAAAAAAAAAAAAAAAAGTCAAGCTACTCCTTGAAGTGATAGACAGGGAAAGCACCAGATGTCTGTGGGTGTGGTACTATCGATCTCTCTGTAGACTAGATCTCTTCCCACTCACCCGAATATACAGGTCAAGTTTCTTGAGTCCAAGCTAAGAGCCCTTCTTGTATTTCAGGTGAGTTCAAGTTCTAGCTTCTCCAGTCAACAGTTGTTAATCAGACTAGCTGCCCAATTGCTGTGTCTCAATCAAAGCATTTACTATCAAAGCCTTCTTGTCTATGAGTACAAATACACCATTGACGTTTATAAGAGGAATTATTTTCTACCCTGCATGCAAACTAGCCACAAAAGCTGCTTTATGCATATGATAGTATTATTGTGTGTGAAGTTTAAGGAATCCTGGGTTTTGACATTCTACCTTTGAATAAAATGAGGCTCTATTAGAAAATCCCTAGTGAAGAAAGCAAGAAAGTTCTAGGAAACACCCGAGACGCATAATATTAGAACGACAGCTGCAGTGTTGTCATGGCATTGAGGAAAATTACACTGTCTGGTAATAGACCTTAAGTCTGTGCTATAAAAATGGTGAGAATGTGGGTCTTAATATTCAGAACAACTAGACATGTCTCAAAGTTGTTATTAAAAGGGGCTGGAGAGATGGCTCAGAGGTTAAGAGCATTGCCTGCTCTTCCAAAGGTCCTGAGTTCAATTCCCAGCAACCACATGGTGGCTCACAACCATCTGTAATGGGGTCTGGTGCCCTCTTCTGGCCTGCAGGCATACACACAGACAGAATATTGTATACATAATAAATAAATAAAATAAACATTTAAAAAAAAAGTTGTTATTAAAAGCAAAAAGGTACCAACACAGGTTGACTTTAGTAAAACAAAATTGCAAATTTAAGTAAACATTTGGGGCAAATAGTTTTTTCTCATAAGGGACTAAAGCAGGCATTAGAAATGGAAATTATCTCTTTCTAGAATGTAACATGATTAATAAAAACCCAGAGACGGATATTGGGGTTCAACCTGAAGGTCAGAAAAGCAAAGCAGCCAGCCACTGGCTCTATCTCAGTCTGAAATGGCAATCCTGCCTCCAGGAATCTCAGAATGAGGCTGTGTCTGAGAGCTGTCTTCTCCTGTCTTATGTTCCCCTCTAGGGCTGGGATTAAAGACATGCACCACTACTGCCCCATTTTTATGGCTACCTAGTGTGGCTGCTGGAACTAAAGGTGTGTGTGTCACAACTGCTAGGTCTGTAAGGCTGACCAGTAGGATTGGGACTGTTTTTCTCTCTGATCTTCAGGCAAGCTTGATCTATTAAAACACAAGTGAAACGTCACCACACTAGAACACCTGTATTTTTTCCATATAGTGCCTCTTCATTTCTCTCTAAACCAGCCTCCCCGGCCATCTGGCAAAAAATGGCTTCCTCTTACCACTCCAGGTTCTCTGTCCTCTTTCAGTTCAACTAAAGAATCCATACTGAGTTGAAATATCTCAGTTCCAGTTTCAGCTTCTCAGAAGGAAATTGGTTGGTGTGGCATAGGTCAGAAATCCCTGTGGTCCCAACAACTATGGCCAAGGAGACAGGGCCATGTGATGGAAGTGTGGTGCCATAGTATCCACCCAGACACAAAGCAGGCAATTCTCAGGTAGGGCGGGCTGTCGTGTGCTAGATTGACCACCTTTCCACCACGAAACTCCAGGGAAGCATGAAGTGAGAAGCACAGTGTAGCAGTCCTGAGCAGGTTCACGGTTCTTATAGCCTGAATGCCTGCATCTTCCAGCTAATGGCTCCCCTTACGCCAGGTTCATGCTTCCTGCTGTAGTACATAGAGAAGTGCCCAACCACAGGCAATCACTGTGCCTTTATTCAATAAGCAGAAGAAAATATTAGCTCTGCCTTCATGGAAATTATAGTCTGGTGATACAAATAGGCAGTAAATGTTTGAATAAATGCAAAGCAGAATTGTGGTGTACAGTTCTGGGAAGGAGAGAGGGAGGAAGACATAAAACTAGAACAAAACCTTTCAAAAGGTGTCATCACCTGTTCATCCCAAGAGGATGGCAATGGTAGTCATAACTTTCTGTTTGCTTATTATCTGTTCATAATCTTGGCACATACATAAACACTGTGGTTTGCACTTAAACATTTACTGGTTCATTTAAAGTATTAGCTGCTAAGAGATTATCATAAAAACAAACAAAATATAAATACATGCCACAAATGTTAGTTGGTATCTTTTAATATTGACTGACTTTTTTAATTCTTATTTTCCAGTTTCAATTGATAGACTCCCAGCCCAGAGTTTGATGTAATTATAAAACAGTATCAAGTGGTTAAGTTTACAATAGGAGATAAGAATTCAGTCAATCCTATAAGGAGATTTGGAATAAAATTTTACAAATAACAAGCAAAAGACATATTCTTTAGGACGTGCAGGCAGGTTTTAAAGATATGCCAGGATGTGTTTTGTCTATATGTTGGATTGTCTCTAGTGATCTTGGTGATGGTAAAAGGGACCAGGGGTAAAAGAATCTAAGAAATGTGGGGGTTTGGGAGTTAAGCTAGCATATTTGTTGCCAATACTAACCAAGAAATCACTGTGAAAGCAAACCAGATCTAAGAGTGTACTTCACAGAGCTTTTGCCTTACTTTATTCATTAGAACAACTCCTGTTGGTGCTTACTTGAAGCTTCTGTATAAGCAACTCAGTGACTGATTGCTATAGATTCTTCCCTTTCCAAAGTTTGGATGATGATGGGACCATGCATTACATGTCATCTTTCCTCTTATGTCCTATGAGTCTTCTGGGTCAGCTTTATTGATAGAATCACATAGCAGAGTGTCCACTGACTTCCACATGTTTACATAGCTGTGCAACCATTTTGACAAGTGTAGCAAAAGAAAAAAAAAACTCTATTAGTACTCACTTCCCATTTTCTTCCAACCTCCCCCAACTCCAGCAACTGCACATGGAAGTTCTTTCTCTGTAGACTTGCTGTTTGGGATTTTGCATACAAGTATGTTCATGTGGTCTGGTTTGTCTGGCTCTTTGATTCAGCATGATGCTTTCCAGTTTCATCCATGTTGAAGCATGTATCCACACTTACTCCCTTTCATGCCTCTTAATCCATTGTACACACATGTCACCTTTATCCACTCATGCGTTGGTGGTCATCTTGCTTGTTTTTCTCTTTTGCCTGTGATGAATAATGCTGCCTGAATGTTTGTGTACAAGTAGACATGAGTTTTCGTTTTCATTTCTTGTGGTGTTTATCTCAGAGTGTAACTACTGGGTCATATGGTAACTCTTATGTTTATCCCTTTTAGGAACTGCCAGGCTGTTTCCCACAGCGGCGGCGCCATTTTACATTTCCACCAGCAGTGTCTGAGGGTTCCAATTGCTCCACGTCCTCAGCCAGCACTTGTTACTGCCTGTCCTTCTTACTGTAGCCACTGTAGTGGGTGTGAAGTGGTGTCTCATTGTTTTGGCTTACATTTCCCCCAATGGATTCATTTCTGTGGTGTTTATATTACTAACCTAGGGCAAAAGTTTAAGTCTTGTACTTTCGTGTGAAAATCACTTCATATGACTGGATTGGCTCTCTGAAACAAAACGTAGTTCTATACCAGATAAGTGTTGTTCATGAGGTTATACTTGTTAAAAAAAAAAACATAAAGTGAAATGAAGATTGCACACCCACCTGGGACTTTGTTTTGCAGTACAAATTCATTCACAGTGTTCTTTATCCGAGCTCCTCAAGTGCTATTATGTGACTTTTACTGGATAATCCAGACAGCACTTTGGTTAGATCCCCAGTGTGGTGTCACTAGGTAAACACTTGAAAATGGAGATGTGTGTCTCTGGTTTTACCAGTTGAGATTAAAGGTGGTTTATAGCACAGTAAACCCTTTCTCCCTACTCTGTGTCTCAGCGTGGGCCGAGAATCTGCCACCAGAAACTCCTTAAGCTAAGCCTTTCTCAACTGTCGTGTTGCTGTGATGACCTCAGGTTCTGACTGCAGAAGAGAGGCAAGAACCCTTTTCTGACTCGTGTGCCTCCCTGTCCTTTGTTTCCAGTAAAAGCTGTGCCGCTTTCAGCCCTTGCCTCTGTCTGGTTCTCTGATGTTTTTGTCAGTTCTTGCGCCTTCTGTCTCTTTGGAGCTCCTTGTCTGCTGTCCTTGTTTCTGTCGTGGAAAGAACGTCATGTGCAGCTTGGGAGTGTGAGTTTCACCAGCTCTCGGTGTGTACAGAATGAGAAAAGAAGGGGTGTTGAAGGAGGAAAGACTACTGAGCCAAATTCAGAAGCTGCTCTCTCTAGAAAGAGTCCCAGCATGCCTCAGGAAGCTCCCCCAGGAAGGAGCACCTCCCTGAAGACCCATCCTTCTCTCTGGCACACTGAGAGCGACACCAGAGCTCAGCCTCCTGTGCGCTGTGCACTCCTGTAGGGGACAAAGGGGGAAAGAGAAAGAAGAATAGAAAGTTGTCCCCTTTGTAGTGTCACCTCTGTCTTACCTGCTCCTCAACCTAATGTGGGCTTGGGGCTCAGCTGGGAGTGGCTGAAAATAATAACTAGATTGATGGGCAGAACTTGAATTTTGCTACTCCAGAGTAAAGGGAGGCGACAACGAAGCTGGAGTTAAGCCTTCGTGAATTCACTTTTGACACTCTTTTGTTAATTAAAACACTGCTCTGGGTGAAGCAAGCACATCATGACCCAGTTATGGTGTTGCTTTTCCTAAAGGTCCTGGACCACTAGATAATCCTCACCTGTGTGCCTTTTGAACTCCACAGAGGAACCAAATACTATTCAGTGATGTGCTATAGGAACTGCGGTTTAGTTCTGATTTTTAAATGACTAGCCCTCAAGTAATAGAAAAATGAATGATGGCAAGTCCTTACTAAACCATCCTGTGTGCTAAGCATTATGTGAGAGCCGTGCATCGCCCTCTGAGGTGAACACAGTTGTCTTTCAAGTGAGGTGTGATGAAGGTCAGTGCTTGTCATATCTAGTTTACCCCATAGCTCAACCTGTCTGTGGAGCAGACATAGTGAATGGGAAAGCTCTCCACTCCCCTGTACCCTAGGAGGAGTGGAGGAGAGGGGATGTAGGATGGTTCCCCACCTCCCTGTACCCTAGGAGGAGTGGAGGGGAGGAGGTATATGAGGCGGAGCAAGGCTCTAAAGGCTAGAGAGCTTACCCAGACTAGGAAGCTAACTGACGGGTTTGGCTGTGGTGGAGCTTATTTCTGTTCGGCTTTTGAGTTTGGCTGTGGTGATTTATACAGGAAACTTCAGGCTCCTTTCCCTCCTAGAACAGAGGGAATGAAGGCCGAGGAGAAGCCAACTGGTTTGTTCTGTAATCAAATGTGCTTCTGTGGAACAAAAATGGATTTGAAATTTTGCTTGTTCTCTTATGAAAGTAAAATAAAAAAGGAACGCTACTTGAACTGATTTTCTGATTTCACATAGAAAATAAGAGTGTTCGGAACCTGAGTATACTTCCTTGCTGCAAATGTTGTTATCCACAGTCACTTGATCAAGGAAATTGCCATTACCTCACTATACTGTGAGGGTTCTAAATATCAGCAAGCTAATATCTCTCTCTCTCTCTCTCTCTCTCTCTCTCTCTCTCTCTCTCCCTCTCTCTCCCTCTCTCTCCCTCTCTCCCTCTCCCCCTCTCCCCCTCTCTCTCTCCCTCTTCTCTCTCTCTCTCTCTCTCTCTCTCTCTCTCTCTCTCTCTCTCTCTCTCACACACACACACACACACACTTTGAACAGCCTCTTGCGTTATTGTGATTGTGCCCTCTCCAGTTAAGGTGAGTGTCCGAGTATGCTGGAGCTAGTGCTGCATCCCTGTAAAGATGCCCTTGCAGAAGGAAGCTCTTGGAGTCAGCCTGTGTCCCCGGAGCTTCCCTTACCTGCTCTTCCCCTACCACGCGCGCAGAAGCAATTCTTTAATGTACTCTCTAAGTGACCCCCTTTGGGAGAACACTCCCTGAGTATTCTAATAGGAATTATTTCTCTGAGTTTAAGGAAATTTTGTGTTCATTGAGTCTTGTTCTTAAAACTATTCCTTCTAGAATGACACACACTGAGAACTAGGGTGGGATGCCTTAATTAGGAAACGTTTCTTGATTGCTTCCAATAAGCTAAGCAATTATGCAATGTATCAGAATATGAATATGTATGCTTTGTAATATTAACCCTTGATGTAGAAGAAGCAGCCTGAGCTTTGAAGTCAGGTAATTGCAAAAATAATGCTGACTGGATGCCAGGCACTGTTGCAAGCATCTTTATAAGTTAGTTCACTTGTCCTTACCTCAGCCCTCTGAGGTGCATTGTTAATGTGCCCATTTCACAGATGAGAAGAAACCCGAAGTGGGATTAAGAAAGCTGCTCCAAGTCTGGGCCCTCTGAGTGTAAGCCAGCGGTTGAAATCAACCTGACTGATTCCTCCCTTCTGAGGAACCACAGTCAAGGCTTCCAGTTCTGGGGCTGTACTTCAGTAGCCAGGCAGTGCTAGGAGCTAACCTGTCCTCAGAGTACTTTGCTGACCCATAAAAGTGGGCCAGGCTCTTTGAAGAATTAAGTGGAGGGCCTGGAGAGATGGCTCAGTGGTTAAGCACAAGCACTGCTCTTGCACAGGATCTGGGTTTGTTCATTGTCAGACAGCTCACTGCCTGTAACTCAGCTGAGGGGAGTCCAATACTGCCTTCTACTTTCCACGGCCACTTGCCCTCACTTGTGCGCCTACCCACATACAGAAATACACACAGCACATAATTTAAAATAATATATTATTTCTTTCAAACAAATTGAATACTACTGAGCATGAGCAGGACTCTTAATGGTGACTCTACACCTAATTCATCTATGGGTTTCTTTTTGTTTTTTGTTTTTAGTTTAGACCCCACCCAGAGAGGTGATTCATTTCAGTACCCTGTGGTGTGTGGCCTCTTGTGACCAATTTAAGATCCCTGTGAGCATCGTTTCAGAATAAGCAGAGTGGCTTTTAAACTGACTCTCTTGATGACTATACAGCTCAATTCAGGATTAAGACAGGACAGTGGTAAGGAGCCAGCTCAGAGCCTGAAACAGTTGTTCCGAAGATATGGAGGTGCCGCCCTCACCCCCACTCACTGCTGAAGGATACCATACTTTATGAGCACGTTGCTTTTCTTCTATTTGGTTTCCCCTCTGCTGTGACCCCGTGAACTATGAGAGCAAACCTTGAAAACAGTCACGGTGTCAGCTACTACATCATTTACAGTTTTAGGTCTGCACAGTGGAGTCGGGAGGGTCTAAACAACCTGGTGGACACAGGCATGTCATCACCACGTCCCTTACCCGAAAGGGAGGAGGCGCTTGTCAACACCCTGTTTTGCAAAAGTGAGAGGCACTCCCCCAAGAGAACAGCAGTTCCTGTAGTGCTTTTATTCAATGGGAATTCGGGGTAATTACTGTATTGAGAATGAAGAACTTTTGACTTGTAGCAAGCATTCATTTAAGGAAATGGCACATAACTTGAAAACTATGCTCTGACCATTGATTTTAGCTTTCTTTTGCTGGATCTGGCTTACTTCAAGGCCATGCCATTTAGATCTCAGGCTAAACCAAATAAAAGGTGACAAGGTGGCAGATTAGAGGCTGTGCTGTCTTAACAGGGTGGCACTGTCCCATTCAACTGCCCTTTATGAGCACTGCTTACGAGACACTGGAGTGCACATCTGCATAGGATATTGTCCCCACGCTTGAAGTCCATAGGAGAGGAAGACGTCCATTTGGTCACTCATGGGCAGTTTGTAGACATCGGCCTCACTAGCGTCACCTCAACTCCAAGTAATGTCTGATATGACCTACTAGCTTCAGGTTTTAACATTATCTGAATGTTTTTAGACATTATTTTAAATCTCAGAATGGTTAGCTGGACTTGTATGATTCCAATAGAATCAGATACTTGGGACTTGCTTTCTTGCCTCTGGTCTGTCACCTACTCTCCTCCATCACCACTTGGTAGGACTTGGGAGGGAACATGTTAGACCCTCAGCAGTTAGGACCACAGGGAAGAGGGACCCATGGTACATCACCGTCAAGAGAGCTGCAGTAAGCCATATCCCCAAAGCCATCGGAATTGATACCACTCTGGCTAGTGGCTCCTGATGTCATGCCAGTGCCCTTTAGTAGACTAACCTCTCTCCTGTAACATGGAGGGGCCAGGCCTGCTTGTTTGTTGTTGTGGTTTTTGTTCTGTCCAGTTCCCCAGCTGTTTAGTCCCAAAGAAAATCACACATAGGTCTCCATAAATTATAAGCTGATTGGCCCATTAGCTCTAGCCTCTCACTGGCTAACTCTCACATCTTGATTAACCCATTTTTCTGATCTATGTTAGCCATGTGGCTCAGTACCTTTTACAGTGAGGCAGATCACATCCTGCTGCTTCGGTGGTCTGGGCAGGAGTGGGAGGAATCAACTTCCTCCTTCCCAGAATTCTCCTGTTCTCATTACATCATTTCTACTTCCTGTCTGGTTTTCCTGCCTATATTTCCTGCCTGGCCAATCAGCGTTTATTTATAACATGATTGACA
This sequence comes from Microtus oregoni, assembly GCF_018167655.1. Lineage (NCBI taxonomy): Eukaryota > Metazoa > Chordata > Mammalia > Rodentia > Cricetidae > Microtus > Microtus oregoni. The sequence goes on along the minus strand of NW_024543081.1, from coordinate 31,275,180 downwards.
GACTACAGACAATTCTCCCGCACCACTCTCCACTTGTCTTTCTTCTCAAGATAAGGAATAATAATAGCACTTCACTATGCCACACTACTCTGTGGACATGGGGTTGGAGGCTGACACTGAGTGAATTCACTCCTGGTGGCAAAAGGAACAACTTGTTAGCTTTTAACTAAGAAACATACAAGGACTTCTGCAGTCTGAGCTCCATTTTCTGTAGAAGCTAGTTTAGCATTCAAGCCAGTGTGTTCCTTTCATGACAATTGCCAGTATGCTGGATGCCAGACACTGTTCTCGGCACCTGGGGTAAACTCAGCAGTCAGTCCACACAGAGTCCGACCTGTGGTATGGGAGTCAGCTTGGCACATTTTATGAGTGATGATGAAGTCCCTTGGAAAGGGAGAGAAGAGAAAGAGATGAGAACAGAGCTTATGGGGCCCAGATGGCACAAGCCCATCAGCCATTGTAAGTAAAAACTGGAGGAAGAATGAAAACAACTACTAGGGATTATTGAGCTCACAGGATATACCAGGCATTGTGATAAGCTTTTGACATGGGTTTTCTGCTTTAACCCAAATAAGCAGAGTAAAGCCTTGCTGTAAAGCAGGTGACACTGTCTCCAGGGAGGCAACAGAGAGTTGCTTGCAAAGGCAGCGGGTGAGCCCAGGACCCTGTAGTTTTGTAAGGCAGCTTGGTAGAGGGATGTGCACACCACAGTATTGGGTATAACAAGATTAATTTTGGATTGTACTTGACTTCTGTGTAAGGCCCTTGTTCAGGAACTAGGGAGTATTTGGTACCTTTGCTTCCAGAAGAACTAGACCCAAAGCATCTAAGCTCCCAGTGCTCACTTCTCGGGTATTTTTCCTGGAGCACCAAGCAGGTACACAGTCCAAGCTAAACTTCCCTACTCTTATACCTGGTTTTTTGTCCCCTCCCTCCCAGTGGAAACGTTGGATGAGTTTACTGTGCCCTTCTCCCTTTTAAAGACCCCAGCATTGCCCAGCGCTTGTTAAGGGCAGATGGAGAGACTAAACACCAAGGCTTCAGTTTCCTGTTCTGGCTACACTAGACCAAAAAAATGAGGCAGCTTTCAGAGCAGCTGCAGCGACCCATGAACCTGCACTCCAGCTGTGACTCCCAGAACCCTGTGAAAACTGGCAGGCTCCTTCTTCTGCAGGATGTTATTCTGAGCCGAACGGACACTCCCAAAGTCAAGTTGCTTGTTCAAGACCAAACCTTAAGGTAGACTGTGAAGGACAGACAGCAGGCTTATTGGAATAAGTCAGCTTATTTTGCAAGATGAAGTCAAGACCTGCCAGATAATCTTCATTCATACTCTGTAGATTTGAAATTCATGAGACCATTGAAGACCATTGAGCTGTTAAAAATAAAAATAAAAAAGGAAGGGAGGCATATTGGTCATTATTTAGCTGCCAATCATTTATCTCTAAAACACAGTGCTGGCCACCAATGGTGCACTCACAGGTGGCCACTGGCTTCTACCCCCTGGCTGTGCAGAAGAGGCAGGTGATTACTTAGGGTTTAGTGTTGAGCTGTGCCCTGAGCTGAGTCCCAATTCCATTTGCTGTGCACAGAATCAATTTGTCCTTACCCAGCAAAAAAAAAAAAAAAGAAAAAAGAATAAGACAAAGAGAAAATGTATATAAATGGTGGGGATAGTTCTATCTGCATTCTACCTGAGCATAAAATAGGAGAGGCCAGTCTGCTCTTCCCCCAGTTGACCTCAGCTTGCCAGTGCTTTCTCCTGCCTCCCAGTGTGAGATTTCATTGTATCTAGTGTTTAAAGGTAACATTTTCATATACCATAGCCCCAAGGTGCTGTAAGCAAAGGGAGGAAAGAAGCAAAATTCTTTCCATTGCTGAAAGAAATCCCAGCTGTGTTTGGCTCTGCTAAAGGGTCAGTTTGCCTTTTACCCCTATGAGATTTTCACTGTGTTCTTTGACTTTAGCACTTATGCTATAAAAGAAATACAAATTCATTATATTGATAGACGTACAAGGCAAAGTCGCCTTGTTTATCAGTGTCAGTATCTGGCTAATTGAGACCACGGCCACTGTTGGGCTTCCATATGTGGTTAGCCATTGCCCTCATTTTTAAAAAATCTCTTTCCCTCTCTCCCTCCCTCCTTTCCTCTCCCTCTCCCTCTCCCCCCATACACACACACATACACAAAAACAAAGACTTAGAAGCCCCCTTCCTTCCAGCGTCATGCTATATGGTCTGTTTCGAAGCCTGCCAGGCTCAGGGACTGAAGAGATAGCTCGGCAGTTAAGGGCACTTGCTGCTTTTGCAGAAACCTGAGTTCAGTCCTCAGCACTGACAGATGGCTCACAACTGCCTGTAACTCCAGCTCCAGGACATCTGACACCCTTTTCTGGTCTCTGCAAGCACCTGAATACACCCACACAGGTACCTACACATAAATAAAAATAATTTTTTTAAAAAAATAAAACAGAAGTCTGACAGCCAAGAGAGAGGGCTTTGAAAGCATAGCTAATCGTAGGCACAGTCGGCCAGCAAGAAGCCAGCCTTGGCCTGGTCTCTGTCTCATAAGTTGTGTCAAATCATAGGGGATGCGGTCTTCTCCGTAGCTGAACGAAATTTTCCAGCAGATCTATTGAGCTGCCCGTTGACAGCCCCATGTGACGTCCTTGTTGGGCTCATTTGGCAGTCGCAGAGCAAGGAACAAACCCTGCAGTTTTAAATGAGAAGTTGGAGAGGTCAGAGCAGGTGGTCACACCTCAGTATGAAGCCACCAAACACCTCATCTTCCTGACTGACTCCTCCCTAAATCCCCACAAAGATCTCAGAACACCTCCTCCTCAGCAGTTACAGACTTGACATTGTCCGTGAAAGAGGCCCATCACCTTCTTGGGCTCTCTCAGAAGGTCCCACAGGGTAGAGCTACAAAGAGTCTTTTGACTAAACAGCAGCGGAGGTGACTCTGCGGAAGACAAGCCAGCACTTGTTTACTCTCAGTGGTGAAAGGGTTAAGAGCCATTGCTGTGGTCACTGAGGTCACACACCAGCTCTCGGGATTCTGGGTCCAACCCCAGATTGTTTGGCTTGGCCAGGAGAGTCATATGCACACACATCAATTGCTTGAATACTCCAGTTGGAAGGTTTCACTTTCCAATCAGCATTTCCAACTTTTCTCCGTGCCATCTCTGAAAACACAGGCTGGCCACGTAGACACTGTGTGTTTGAGTGAAATAGAGGCCCCTCATTGGCCCTTCCACCTTGAGGGAGCTTCAGGCTGGTACACTTCCTATATATTTGCAGGTTTATCAGTGTTCCTACAGAGCCCTGTGCCGTTCCCTCTATAATATAATCCCAAGTGAAAAGCAAAAATCCTTTTCATCACTCTCCTGACCTAATTTAACAGGGTGCTGAGTCTCAGGCTTTGAGTTCAACTGAAGATGAAAACTCCTGAGTGAAATATTCTCTGGCTGGTGCTTTTCTAAAGTGGCACAGTTGAAAATGATCCCTACCTGGTGGCATTTCTGTGTTGTTTTCCCTTTGACCTTTCCGTGGTAGCATTTTATGCTCCTCTGGTTCCTACCAGCTGTGCAGGCTAAACAGCAAGCCAACTTTTGACCCTCTCCTTAGTCATCCACTTCTGGCTGCTGAGAGAGTTTGAGGTTATAGGCTGGATGTGGGGACAGGAGCGTGGAGCTGCAGAGGGGAAATGAGATACCTGTTTCGCTTCCACGGGCTTGAAAACTGAGTCATAAGGCCACACAGGACAAAGGTAATGCGAACAAGTCTTTGCAGATCATCGTGTCAGGAAGCCATTTGCCCCCACCCTTGCGCCTTTTCCTAACCAGGTGCATAGCCGGGCCCTCTCCTCATGGATCCATTCAGGCTACCTAGCCTGGGTCGGCAAAATCTGCCCTTTCCCTAGACTTCTTTGTTCTCTGGCCACCTGCCAACCACTCGAGGGCAGTTTGAACACTTGATAGGAGGCCAGCACGTGGAGTCCTTGGAGGTGAGGAGGATCACCGGTGTTAGAGGCTCCTCCCACTCTGGAGCCTTGGCTCATGACATTCCACTGTTGTCCTGTTTCCCTTTACCATAGCAGGGGTTTGTTCATTTCTCCCAATTCCCATGACTCCAGTTTCACTTGAGGTCGTGGACTCCTCAATCAAAAAGTTGTTCATAGCTTTGGTAGGTCTGAAATTTCAGAGTATTGAGCAAGGCCCACATTGTGCTAGAGCATGATCTAATACGATTGGACTGTCAAAACAAGAAGCAGCCGAGTCTGCGGCTCAGAGGTTCTTAAGAAGGAAATCTCCCCTGTGAGAACCTCAAAAAGATCATAAACATGTAGACTGGGGGCCAATTTCATTTTCATTTCTGCCATGAATTTAAGTAGACTAAAGTAGAATGAAGTCTTGGTTAAACAGAAACAGTAGATGGTATCTTTCTGTTGGGAAACTAATCGGTTGTGTAATTACTAGTGTGAAACATCAGAAAAATACGTGAACCATTTTGGTAGGACCCTGCAGAGCACTTGGGACAGAGCCCCAAAATGTCGAGTAGAGACGATGCGTCACTGAGGCTGCAATCGGAGATCAGGGAGTTCCTTTTCCAGCCCACCAACTGGGAGAGGCAGCCAGTTATGTAACCTTTTCCGCTCCTTGGTCTTTTCATCCCTGAACTGAGAATTGGCATTACAAGATTGTCACAGGGGCTAACAGAAATAATATGTGGCTAATGTTTGGAGCAGTGCCTGGTGTGTGAGGGGTGCCCAGTTAGTGGGAAAGGTGGCTGTCTGGGTCAGTGCAAGTGTGCCTGTGCACTGTGGGTATTCAGAACAGTTTTCAAAATAACGTTGATATAGTAGTTTCCTGTTCCTTGTGTCTCCTCACTTGTGTGACCCTATAAGAGCAACGTCTCGTTCTCATCAGACTTCTTCCCGAGAGCACTTCTCAGTGAAGGCTCATCCGGCCCTGGGGATGGGGCACTGTGGCTCACTTCAGCCTCCCGCAGCCCACTTTTTCAAATGTTCTGTTCATGTATTAAGGCACTGAATGTCCGCATCATTGCTCCTGCTGGATTGCACTGTAACCATTAACCAGGCATGTTTATGCAATGCCTTGGGTATAATCACTTGTTATAAAACACAATACAGGATATGGCTTACTGATGGTTTCATATTGACTACAGGGGAAACCCAGTGCCATCTCTCACCTTGTTAGATTAATACCTGCAATGAAAACTGACCGATTCTGAAGAGAAGTTAGAGATGAAATCGGCTGTCCCGCTTGCTGTCTCCTTGCTGTCTTTGTGTCATGGTGGAAAGGTGTGTTCCGGGGACTACCCAGGCATTTGCTTTTGTCCTCTGCCAGAGGACTTGGATCTAATTTGCTGAAGCAGCAGCAGAAGCAGACAGTTCCTTTCCTCTACCGAGTCATTTCCAGCTAAGGAAATTACTGTCCTCGGTGCTGGGTGGGATCATACAGCAGAGAAAAATTCCTTTAGCTCATTTACTTGTTTTACTTACAGCCCAGGCTGGGGGTGGAGGGGAACTCAGTAAAGTACTTCCCTTGCAAATGCAGGGACCCATCTCTGATCCCAGCTCCCATCTGAAGGAAGTCAGATGTGGTGGCACAAGTCCAGGAGAGGTGGAGATGTCATCTTCTGAGCTTGACATCCAGGCTGTCCTCCTGCTGAGAAGAACCCCCTTCGTTCTCTCCCCTCCCACACACACACATGCACACTTTACCCTCTCATAAATGTGTGCCAGCACGTGAGCATGTGCACATCTACACGATAAATACAAAGAGAAGCCATGGCCAGGGGTGACCACTCACACCCTTTTGGTTTATAGAGACAGAGTTTCTCTGTGTAGCCCTGGATGTCTTGGAACTTGCTCAATTAATGGCGTAAGCCGCCACCACCTGGCTACCAACTCACACCAACAGAAGGAGGTAGGTCTCTGTGAGTTTCAGGCCAGCCTGGTCTACATAGGCAGTTCCAGGACAGCCAGAGATACATGGTAAGACCCTGTGTAAAAAAAAAAAAAAAAAAAAAAAAAAAAAAAAAAAAAGAAGGGAGGAAGGGAAGGAAGAAGGGACGGAGGGAAGGAGGGAGGGAGGGAAAAATTACAAGGAGTCTCTGCAAAGTCTGGCTCTACACACTGTTCGATGTTTTCAGTTCTCATTCAAAATCCTTCAGAGGGGTCTTACTGTTACCTTAGTCTTTGAAAAACATGAAGACAATAAGGACATCAATTTGGAACTAAAAAGATTCAGCAGTTAAAAGTACATACTGCTCCTGCAGAGGACCCAAGTTCAGTTCCCAGCACCCATGTTAGGCAGCTCACAACCCTGTAACTCTAGTTCCAGGGGATCTGACACCCTCTTCTGAACTCCACTGGCGTTGGCACTCAGACGTGCACATACTCACACATATACACATAATTAAAATGAGCCTTTAAAACAGAATTCGCTACACATAGTTTATGATGTCACCAGGGATACTTGATGAAGTTGTCAGCATCCGTGAGCCATTCTGTTGCTAAGGCCTGCTTTATTCGGGGGTGTTGCGCAATGCGTCAGCACTTCCCCTTTCTTTCCTGTAAACTGCAGCTTTTCTGGTGATTAGCATTCGTTGTCTTTTCCTGGTGAAGGGGTTGTCTGCTGCAGTCTTGAGGGAGTTCCCCGCCCGCTTTGGAAACAATCTGAAGAGCTGAATGTGTTACTTGGAAATTAAGAAATTTGGAATCATTCATGGGAACTCAAATGGTGAAATAGAGCAAAGAAATGGTTATGATCGTGAAAATAAGATAATGATAGGATCACAGAAGGACTAAAACCTCAGGAATGATAAACGTTCTAAAGTGTTTAATCAACACTCATGTCTCTGTCCCTTGCTTTTCAAAAGATGTACTTGTTACATCTCAGGAGCTGGGCTGAAGGCAGAAGCACTGCAAGATGGGATGGCTTCAATTCTTGTTCAATGAACAAGTTCTTGCAGATGCTTGGGAAGTGACTTTGTAACTGGATGTCTTGAATTACCTGGGGCTAACAGAAATTTCTTATAAATCCCTGCCGCAGCCATAGTGCCAACAGCACACGAGTGACAGCTTGGGGTGGTAGAAGGTATGCTGCGCAGGACAAAGGCAAGAGGGCGGGTGTCTGTGCAAAGGCCTATGTGATCGCTTTCTGCCCAGTGGCCAAACGGGGTGAGAGAGTCAAGAGATGGCTGATGTCGGAATGAGGGGCCTGTTAAAGGGTGGTAAGAAAAGTGACCTTCCCTCCTGAGCCGCAAGACAGCAGCACAAACAGAATGCAAAGGAAGGAATGGAGCGTGGGCAAAGGCCTTGGGGCTGGACTGATTTTGCTGTTTAAGTAGCCATAAGAAAGCAGATAGAGCTGGGGCATGGGAAGAAGTGGAGCTAAGCCCTGAATGGTAGAAGTGAGCACTGATAAAAATAAGTCAGTACAGGGAGAAAACCATAGTAGTTGATTTCACTTATGGGATTTCAGAATTGTCCCAGTTTTCTGTTTTTCTTCCTCTTCTTTTTTTGGGGGTACTGGTGATGGAACCCAGGCCAGGCCATGGTAGATTCTACCATTGACCTGTACCTTCAGCCCAATTGCTTTTCCTTTTTAGTATATAATGGGGTTTTGGTGTCTAGCCCAGGCTGCTGCTTCAAACTCCTGATTCCACTCAGCTCCTGAGTGCTGGGAGTACAGCCCTGTATCATCCTAGGAGCCACATGTGTGCCTGCTCAGAGCCATCAGTGACAGCTCGGCCTTGCCAGCAACTCCTCTTGCCCACACCCCAGTACCACACAATGAAGGAGACTTCTCTTCACCCCCACTCTCGGCTCCTGACTTATAGTAGCTTCAAGAGCTTCCCTGTGCTCCACCTTCCTCAGTGACAAAGCATGGTGACAAAGGAGGATGGAAAATTCAGGCTGTTCTTTGCTCGGCAAGTAGGAGAGATTGGCTTTGCAGAGTAGACCGAAGTGTAGAGGTGAGATGCAGGGCCCCATCAGATGGCAGTGGAGAGCTCCTGATGCTTTCTTCCTCTTAGCTTCCAACCCCCCCCAAGTCCTCCTGGGCCCCCAGAGTGAGCAACTACAGGCCATACAGGGCTGGCAGGGGAGTGACTTGAGATAATGGAAAGTGAGAATAGCGTGTGGGCTTCAAAGACTGGTAATCAAATAAGGTAGAAACATGCAGAGATGGGAGGTGCATGGGTGAAGGTGATAATTTGTTCAAAATAATTTAGCAACCAGAAGCAAAGTCTTTAATGCCTAAGTGGATATGGGAGCAGCAGGCCAATTCCTCCCCACCATTAAAAGCTTATGCAAAGCCCATAAATCAGTAATGTGCTTTTTAGACTTGCAGTTTCCTTTCTAGGAGCTTTGCATTTTTAGGCTCATGACCACTCCCTGAAAATAACCAAGGGTAAGTGGTGGTGGTGGTTTGCCAGTTCTCTTCTTCTCCCCCACCGCCAGAAGTGGGTTGGTGATCCTGGAAGTGGGATTCTTTTTCCATGGCCAATGCTGTGTCTAGATGCACAGACTTCCATTCCATACACGGACTTCATTTGTTGTATGCCATTGCTGAGCACCCCTGCTCTGTGGGTCCAGATGGGGGGCTCTGGGGTTCCATATGGGGAGCAGAGGTGTGAACAAAGCAGAACTAATAAAGGGCAGGGGAGTAGCTCATTCCAGGGAGGGTACCGAGGGCCTAAAAAGGTAACTAGCCCCTGACTGAGGGGTTTCCAGGAAGAAGTTATGGTTAGGTCCAGGCAGCCACGTGAGCTGTGACGTGCAGACTACCTCATCTCTGGCTTTCCTTGTGTGACTAGAGCCTTTCTTTACTCTTTTGTTTCCTGTGTGTGTGGGTTGCAGAGGGAAGGAATGTCACAGGTAAGATTCAAGGACTAGGGATGGATGCCACTGGGGAGGATTAGGACCTGTGAGTTTCCTAGTAGCAGAGCAACCCTGTGTAAACTCTAGAACCAAAAGGATCTACTTGGCCTCAGGCATTTCCTCTTCCTCCGAGTCTAGCCTGTGCTGTGAAGACGAGACCACGTCCTCTGCGGTGCTGAGGATGAAGTGAACTGTGCAGAGTGCCATCAGGGGCTGGGTTGTGAGCCACGGACCTGGGCTGCGTGACTGTGTCCACTCTAGGTTCATCTCTTGAGAAACTTTAACTTGAAGCCTCATGTTATATAGGTATGTAAAATAGGCAGATCGTAAATCAAAAACAGATTTTATTTTAGTTCAGCAATACTGATCATTGGTTTGCCCTGAATGCAGTGGAGCAGCACTACTGATTCCTGCTGATAGAGGAAAAGAACAAGAAGTAAGGCTGTTTTGTGTTGTTTGGAGAGTAAGTCCCTGCTGATCCATACTCATGTGCATTCAAGCTGTGGGAAGCCCAGAAGCCATCCACCAAAGGGTGGATACTATGACAATTTTAAAGTTATTCATTCAAAAAACCAATCCTTGAAGAAAGTCAGAGGACCAGCTATCAGCTGGAGAGAGGCAAGGGATTGTGATTCATGTGCGCAGTGTTCATTTCCTTAATAAACCTTAGAAATCAGGCAGATCTCTGTGAGTTCAAGGCCAGCCTAGTCTACAAGAGCTAGTTCCAGGACAGCTAAGCTATTGACCATACCAAAAGTTACCAAAGCTACTGGGGGACCTTACTCTCTTTCCTGCAGATGAAAATGTTGGGTGATACAAATACTTTAGGCAGCAACTCAACAGTCTCTTTCAAAATTAGGCATATTGTAGACCATATGAGCGAGGCAGCCCTCTCCAAGTATTTGGTAAGAGCATTTAAAGCATATACCATATGAAGACTTCTGCACTAATGTCCACATCAGCTTTGATTGTAATTGTTCCGAGTTGGAAACACCCCAGACATCCCATAACTGATGGCTGTGTACATGTTCTGTGGTATGCCCGTAGACAGAAATTCAGTACTTCCCAGGAAACAAAAATGGCCAAGCTGGATATGTGCAGCAAGGAGCCAGACCAGACCAAAGAGAACACATGCTATGTGGTACCACTTTGATAAAATTCTTTGCCATACAAACTTGCCTAAAGTGATTGAGGAGCAGGGAGATGCAGAAGTGAGCACAAGGAAACTCTGGCATGATGGATTGTAGTGATGATTGCATGGATGTATATACCTGTCAGCCTTACCAAACTCAGCCCTTTGTGGATCAGCTCTGCCTCATCAAAGGGGAGGATGGCGGCTGCTTGGCTGTTCCTTGGTAGGGATTAGCTCGGTGAATTCCAGATGGCTACACAACAGAATATTGTGCAACTGAGTTTTAAAAGGAAGTTAATCTGTATGTCTAATATGAAATGATCACACCGATAAATTATTAGTTGTGAAATGCGAGGTGCAAAACAATATATGTTGAGCTAGATGTGATGACCCACAGTTTGAGAAGCTAAAGCAAGAGGATCACAGTTCAAAGCCATCCTGTGCTACGTCGACTATCCCAGAACTCCAGTTCCACCCAAAAACACATGCATACACAGACGTGTTAATGATTTTTTTTAAGAAATAATTGAACTTGTTGATCTTTTGCTTTTTTTTTTCATTATTGGAAACTGAACACAGGGCCTCAAGCACACTGCTAGAATCCTATGAGCTCCACCCCAGACCAATAGCTCCTTTTGTTTATTGGTCTGTGTGCTTTTAAATGTAATAACTATCCTTTTAAGAACTTTAACCAGCATTGTGGCTAAAAAGTTAATGTTATGAGTTTGTCCCAAGTAACTAAAATATGTTATGCCTCGTTTCTTAATCACATTGAAAAAACTAGTATTTTTCAAGCCTTTTGATTTCAAATAGAAAAAAAAAACCAACTATTTTTTTTTTTTACATGAGAATTGTATCTCATCCAAGACCACAGCTAAGTGTTTCTCTGTGAAGATGCTGTCACAGAGTAGAAGGTACCAAAAGCTGTAGGAAATAAAATTGCTTTAGGAATATCATAGGACTTGAACATTTGGCCTGTTAGACCCCCCCCCCCCCAATTTAAGTAGTCACGAAATTTATGAATACATTTGTTGTAGGATTTGAAGACAAATCTACATCAGATGCTGTTGAGGGGAGGCATAGTCAGGCACTGCTTACCACCAGGGTTGGTGAATGGATTTACCAAAACTCTACATCTTTGAATGCATCTAAATGGGTAAATGAAGAGGTAACCTGGGCACTCCCTTTGACTCTCTTGATATTAGTATGGATTAAAATAGTCTCTTCAGCCAGATGAGGTAGAGCACACTGTGATCCCAGCACTAGAGAGACTAAAGCGGGAAGATCTCAACTTTGAAGCAAGCTTAGGCTACAGAACAGGACACTGTCTCCACCAAAAACCAAATAAATAACTGCCCAAGAACACATGGCCATACTCAAGAACCTATCATAACTATGAAGTTTTCTACATTTCTAGAAACTGCTGGGCCGGGAGTCTATCTCAGTGTACAGCACTGGACTAGAACTTGCAAGGACATGCTGCCTCAGTCCCATAAAACAATAGCGATGTTTGCTTTAGTGACCTTTAAGGGAAGGGAGGGAGTCGCCACAATGGCCACTTTTCCACATTTTAATAGATGATCTCTTAAGAGGAGACATTGTCCTGCCAGGCATGATAGCACATGCCTTTAATCCCAGCACTTGGGAGGCAGAAGCAGAGAATCTCTGAGTTCGAGGCCAGCCTGGTCTACATAGTGAGTTCCAGGGTGGCCAAGGCTATTCAGTGAGATAATGCGGGGGACATTATACAATTCTGCGCAATTCCTTCTTCCTACAGACTTGCACAGAGAGAAGTCAGAACTGTATTCATCAGTAGCAGTGCTGTAACCTTGATTTATGAAGCTTCATGTTGCCTGTCTTTTCAAGAGATTAACTACTTCTTCACAAGATCTTGTCATCCTTGAAAGATGGGCAGGACTAGATGAAATATTCTTTGTTTCAAGATTGATTTCCATGTTTCATCAGCTTCTGGCAGGAAAAGAATAAAGTAAACGTGTTAAAAGAGTGTGGAGTGCTCCCGATGTGTAAGGACTGGGGTGCTGAGAGCCTGCGCTGGGGTTTGTAGCAGCATAGCGAGTATATTATGCACATTGTTGAGCTTGGATGCTTAGCCCTGCTGCTTTGGGAACTTGCTACCAGGCCAGGGAGAGGTGGCAAGTAGTAGACCTCTTGTGAAAACCCGACCCAGGGTTTTCCTAAGATGGTCACAGGCCAGTGCATAGCGTCTCTGGACTAGGGGCTGAGTCTCCAGCATGAATCAGTATTCTTCAGAAGCGCTATCAGCCTCTGCTCTAATTTAGGTCAGCTGGGTTCCCATTCTCTGGCTCTTTCATTTCAGTGCCAAGGGAGTGATAGTCTTAAAATGTTACAGCTGGAAATAATATCCGAGGTCATCTAGTCCCAGTGCACAGGAGGAAATGTCTAGTTACTGCTTCCGTGAGCCTGCAGTTCCCACATTGTATCTGGCCTTTCCGCCCATCTGCAGGCCTTAGAACTGGGAATAGCTGTGTCCAGAATCACCTAGGACTGAACTGTCACCACGGTAGCCAGTTGATTAGTTCTCATACAAAGGCAGGCACTCCTGAATCACTACCACAGCACTACCAAGGTGAGGCCTGGCAGTGTGGTAAAATCCTAGCTGAGCTGGGGAAAGGCCCACTAGCCTCTGTCCTCATTGGTGAATATCCTTTCCTTACAAGTTGTGGGAAGTGTGTCTTGGGAAGTATTAAAGGCCCTGGTGCAGCCTTGCAGGTTCCCCGGGAGCTGTTCAGCTTGGTACAGCAAGAGCTTCAAGCCAGAGCAAGGCCAGCCTGAGCTGGGTCTTCCACGGAAGCAGCTGCAGCAGCAGCCTGCCATTGCTGTCCCATTTGCAATTTAGTTCCCCAGATTTCCTCTTGAATGAGTGTCATGGTGTGTTCAGTCGGGTGACGTCACTGTCCACCTTGGTTGCAGCCAGCCTGAGCGCATTCCCAGCAGCACGTCTAGCCAGTGTGCTCCGCTAGGTTTACCCGGTTTTGAGGATCTGCAGGGCCTGTGTTAGAAGATGATGGTAGCATATGCGAGTGAGCCTCATTTGCTGGGTGGCATCGGGCAAATTCACCTGTCTGTGCCCCAGTTTCCCTGTCTGTGATGGGAACAATGTGGTAGCCTGCCTCAGAGAATCGTGTAACAGCTCACCAGCTGAGGCTGTACACAGCAGCGCTCGGTGAAGATGGTACACATCTGTAGTCCCAGCACTAGAGAGGCAGCGGCAAGAGACCAGCCCGGTCTGCACATGAGGTCCAAGCCTGCCAGGAGCAGCATGGTCATCCTCCTCTGCAGGTTGGCTGTTGGTCACCAGATCCTCATTGATACGGTGCCAGGAAGAGTAATATTAGTAATTGTTACTCTTACTGAAGTAACTGCCTACGTAAATGTTGCTAGGACCGTTTACCTAGAACGCCATAACCCTCAAACTTCCCTCACTAAGGTGGGAAATTTAAACCAAAACTAGGTGAATCACCCTTTACCTAGGGCCCCTAATGCTCAGACCACTGAAATGGGAGTTTGAGCCAGAGGAGAAGATGTGATGACCCAGGAGTAAGTAGCTTTGAGAGGAAGAGGAAGTAAGCCACCTCTGGCTAGGTGAAAACAGAACTCACTTTGGGGTGCACCATGAAAAAGTGTGAAGATCCATTCCACTGCCCTCCTCAGGGAGGAAGCTAACCCCAAAGTCTCATAGCTCCAATCTGTAGACCATGATAAGCTCACACTTGGAAAGCTTCATGTATCCCAGACATCCAATGAGAGTCATTCCTTAAAGCCTTGAGTGTGTATCAGGTGCCAATGAAAAGATAATTCAGATCTAGAACTCGGCAGTGGGGGGAAAGGAAATAGTGTGGAGCAGGGTCCCTTAGGTAGGGACAAGTAGCCTAGATATCTTGCCTCTCCATGGGCTCAGTTGTAGGTCAGGTCTTGGACTAGATGGCCACAGCCTTTTCAGTATTAATGTAATACCAAGTCCACTAAAAGCCCCCTCTTGTTCCCTGTACGCGTTAGGCACTTATGTTTTGTGCTTTGCACTGTGGAAGTAGAGCCATACATTCAGGGAGAAAATGACGTCAGAGCATTAAGCAGCTCAGTAGACTCCTGTGACTATTTCCTCCTGCAGGCAGCTGCCAGTCCCCAGGTCCTCACTCACAGAGTACTGGAAGAGTAGATAATAAAAAGATAGTAGAACACTGTACATGTCAAATGCTGTGTTGTAGGACAGCCACACAGGACAGAAAAGCAGTGTGGGAAAGACAGGAAATAGGCATTCTTCCCCACTGAAGTTTAAAAACTATGTTCTAGATTTTTAACAGAAGCTCAGAAGCTGTTACTCTTGATCTGTATTTTCCTGTTAATTGGAACTGCTCAACACAATTTGGGGCAGTGTCCTCAACATCCGAGTGTGTTATTGGACGTTATTTCACTGTTTTACTACCTAACGCCTTTTGCAAAGAGCTTGAACAAGCTTTTTTCATTTCCAGTTCCATTCACCAACCACATGATTACTGTGGGTAGCATGGAGGAGCCAGGTTTAGAGAGGCACGGAGGAAGTCTGGACTCTGTGCTGCTGCTTAGAAACTTCAATCAGCTGCAGCTTTTGCAAGGACAGATCATAGCTGCAGATTGTATTGGGCACTTTCCTGTGAAACGGTCAAAGCTACTTTGTGGACCTAATCTACTTAATTTTCACAGCATCTCTGCCACGTAAGTAGCTGCTGGCATGCTCAGTTGGTACGAACCACAGACATAGGAAAAATAATGTCAAGGTCACACACAGGAGGAAATCATCATCACGAGTGGGAGCTAGATTCTACATTTTAGCTTCTCTCCCCATGCGTCCACATTCTCCTAAGTCTCTTGAAAATTCTGAAAAAGGGGTCTTTCTGTGTCCAATTCATATATGCTCAGAAAATTGGCAAATTTGCTAAACATCTGTCATAAATTCATTAAAGTCACAGTAATAGCGTTGTACGGTTTGTAGAATCAAATATGCTTAGATTTGACTGGGTTTTAGGGTTCCAGTTTTAACAGACATGAAGAGAAACACTAGCATCAGAGCTGCTTCCATTAAATGAAGTCATTTGCATAATATGCATAGCAGAGGGCTGGGCCGTACCCTGCAGTGCTTCATAGCTCTTGTTACAAAACAGGTTCTTGGAGGACTTACTTTGGTTAGACACCACTGAGTGTCTAAGCTTGTGATAAGTGAATCAGATGTGCTGGTGGTGTTTTATTGTTGCTGTTGTTTGTTTGCTTTGGCATTTACTTATTGGGGGAGGCTTGTGCATGCTCTGCTACCCTCTGAGTTCAGAGGACAACACGCAGGAGTCAGTTCTCTCTTTCTGACCTGTGAGTCCTGGGGTTCAAACACAGCTCACCAAGCTTGGTGGCAAGCCCGTTTGTCTGCTGAGCCATCTCATTGGTCCTGTTTTTGTTTGAGACTGGTAGCCCACACTGGCCTCAGACTCATGACAGTTCTCCTGCTTCAGCACTCTTTGGGTGCTGGGGTCACAGGCATGAGCTGCCACCTGCAGCTGCAGGGTTCACTTTAGAGGCATGCCCATGTGCTGCAGAGCAGGCCTGCTCTCTGCTGTGTCCCATCTGTTTTCCTGCCGGGTAAAAGATGCTTGCTCAGTTTGGGGGTGCTGCACTTGACCTTGGGTTTCTGTCAAAATAAGATCACCTCTTCAGCAGACCCTTGAGTAGCTATTGATTCTTATGAACCAATCCTTGATTTCAAAACTCTCTGGGTTCCCATGCACATGGTGAGCTACCATGCAGTGTACATGGAAACTGTCCAGCTTGGTTCTAAAGAGAAGGAGAGAGGGATCTAATTACTTTGGGAACTTGAAGGAGACAGCATTGGCTGGGGGGAAACACCAAGCTGAGAATGCAGCGCTTGTTCCCAAGGGGAGTCATACAGAAAACAGTGTCCTGTGCTCATGCCAGGCCAGCAGAGTCAGAATCCCCAGGAGTGGAGAACCTAGACTTTACAGGTTTGGGAGACATTGCCACGGTCATTTTCCAGATGAGAAAAACAGGCCCACGAGGAAAAGTGATTCCTGATTCCCCCAACGTCACTCCCGGGGCCAGTTAGTGACCAAGGCCAGCCTGGGGTTCACTCTCAGCTAGTACGGGGTCTTCCCAACACTGCCCCGGTTCTCTAGTTCTCTACTCGCTGAGGAGAAAGGGCAAATGAGTCTCTGCTAGAGGGAGCCTTCTGACCTTAAAGGCCCACTGTGGCGCTAAGTGAGTTAAAAGATGTTCCGTTCACTGTGTCCTTTACTGACAGTCTGTTCTGGAGACAACTGAAAGGTGCTAAATTAAGCCTTTTTTCAGAGAGGTCTGAGTCATGTAGTGGCAGCTGTCAGTGCCTTGCTGGAGATGCTTTGATCATTGTCATCTAAATGCACACATTAGTCCTGTATGCCGCGGTGTATTGGGCTGCACTAAGGGACTTACCCAGATAATGGGCTCTCTCCTTGGAAACATCAAGGAAGACCAAAGGCTTACAGTTTACTCTCAGGACAGGAGAAGACATGGGAGCCACAGATCAGATAGCACTAGCAATCTGATCTCCCAGCCAAGAAGGGTTTGAATGTATCCTACCTGCCCAGTTGACATAGAGAAGGGAAGTACCTAGCTCAGGTCACATGGGAATTTGGGAGCAGATGATAGGATACAGTGGAACAGAATTGGTTTCCTCAAGGGAGTTTCCTCTATTCCATCAGGAAGGCTTTCATTAGGAGTTGGCATTTCAGGGACATCTGGAAATGAGGTCTGGGATACCAGTCCATATCATAGGTGACCATGGGCATGTGTTTGAGAAGAATTGTGCCCCAAAAAATAATCATGTAGTAACTTGAATTAACCCAGCTGTGACGCAGTGGATATAGCTGTTTTACACCATGGAGAGAGATCAGAGTAGGAATCTGAAGAGTCCAAAACTCACCAAACAATTACCAACGGACAAGACTGTGATGGAGCCTGTTGGCTGAGTGGGTGGTGGGAAGTGGTTCAGGTGGGTTGAAATCACCACTACCGTTCCTGAACAGCTATTCGTGTCATGTCCCAATGTCTAGCGTGTTGCATAAAATGTCTTTTCCCTCAAAACAGCCTTTCAGACAAGTAGTTTCATCCAAACCAGTGATCTGTGCCAATGAATGCCCACACAGACCGGGTGGCTTGCTCAAAAGCACAGGTCCCTCAGGAGGCAGTGTTCGTGCTTTTGCTGGTTCCTTCCTGAGGCCTCTCTCAGGGTGTTGTGGGGGGGGGGGGGGGGCTAGAGATACCCAGATAGGAGGTTATTGAAAATTTCTATCTGGGCCTGCAAACAAAGAGAGGAATAAAATGTTGGTTGAGGGTGGGTTGTAATGATTGGAAAGAGCAGAAAAATAGCTCAAGTTCTTGTCATTGTCTTAATGATGCTTAAGAAAGGACAAATGGAAAATGACCAGAGGTTGCTTACTTGGCTGATCATTGGCATGGTGGCATCACCCATCAAGATAGGAAAGAGGAAGGTACCTCAAAAAGAGAAAGGATGTCATTTATAATCAGCTTTACTGATGAATCGGAGTGTTTAGCATCGAAAATAGACCATGCCCAACCAAGAAAAGGTCAAAGCAAAGGAATATGCTAATGTATCATCTCTACAGATGATAGCACAGTGTTCAGTGACCTGGACTCCCCCAAGATCTGCCACAGGCCTATGTGCATTCAATATTGGATACATGAATGGATATGACTAGGAATGGAAAAATTGCCAACTCGGGGAGGCCATGTGTTATCTATCATGCCAGCCTTGCAATGGAGAGAAAATAGGGGACGTGAGCCTGGCAGGACCAGCTCCTATAGGAATGGATCGTTGATATTTCTTTTTTCTAAAGTTGGGAAAGACAGCTTTTAGACAGGAAGAAAAGGTCAACACATCTAGTCTCCTAGAATCCAGGGAAGGGGAAAGGAGGAAAGACTTAGCAGCATTTCCGTGCTGACCACATTGGTCAGTTATTCATTAGGTTAGAAACTCGTTTAAATCTTTTCAGCAGACCTGCAAATTCAGCATCCCATTTACACCTCAGAAAAGGGGCACTGAGTACACAGGTAGGTGAGGGAGAGGCAGACTTTTCCCAGGCCTGACTCTGCCATGTCTTCTGTGTCCCTGCTGCCTCAGCTGGGCATTGGAGAAGAGCAAGGAAGGCTAGTTATGTACAGAGCCACAAGTTGTGAAGAAATCAGGATCAGAGTAGCGTTCTGAGAACTAGTGGGAGCCTGGTGCCTTAGTACTGCAGACCTGAAATGACCGAAGCTGGCCACAAGGAAATTCACACAGTTGAGTTCACATTGCCATGCCATTGTGCTGCTCGGTAGGTGGAGGACTGAGTATTAGTCATCCGAGAATGATGGGGCTTGTCTGTCCAAACGAGTGCAGGCCATTGTGTCCTGAAATACCCCCCATAACCCCCATGTCCTTTTTGTTTACCCATTCAGTGACATGGGCTAACTGTGACTTAATGTGAATCGCAGATAGTTGGTGATCTTTGCTAAAACACAATTAAATTTGAAAAAGCCGGGCTACCTGTGTGTGATTGAGATCTTTGTAATCTTAAGGTGAGAAGAGACAGATGGGCAAAGGTCTGCCTCCAAGAGTAGGCAAAAGTGTACTTCGTCTTCCTGGGAAGACACATCCCAGCCCCTGAATTCAGTTGTGCTCTTGTGGCTGACTTGCAGCCCTGCTCCCCCTCCAAGTGTGTGACAGGTCTAAACATAATTCCTCTCTATAGTCCACTGACTCTTGTAACACAGTTTCCAGAACGTTAGTAACAGCCACATTGCACCTACATGCTATACTTGGGTAACCACCTCTGTTGCTCAATTTACTTAATATTGGTCACAGTGAAACATGTTTTCATCACTTGAAATCCAAATTTTATTTGCCAGGTTACTAATGGCCATTTATTTCTGTAACATAAATTAGGATGTTGTGCAAGTTTGGCTTGTAAGCAGGTTGACTCTTGAAGTCCCAGGCAGCCCATGGGCTCAGTGTTAGGAGTTGTTTGGGTTGCCCGAGCCAGATAGCCACAAAAACTTTTGCCTGCCTGCTTCCTTTTTTTTTTTTTTTTTTTTTTTTTTTTTTTTTTTTTTTTTTTTTTTTTTTTTTTGGTTTTTCGAGACAGGGTTTCTCTGTGGTTTTTTTTGGAGCCTGTCCTGGAACTAGCTCTTGTAGACCAGGCTGGTCTCGAACTCACAGAGATCCACCTGCCTCTGCCTCCCGAGTGCTGGGATTAAAGGCGTGCGCCACCACCGCCCGGCTCCTGCTTCCTTTTTTAAGATGGTCTGATGGCGATTATAAAGGGTTTAAAACCAGAGTGGGCTCTGGAGACTGTGGTGTCTGCCCTCCTGCCTGTTCTCATGCTTCAATTTTCAGACTGGAGAAGGAATAGGGTCAAGAGAAAAGTATATATAGCCTACCTTCCCAGGTCACAAAGACGGGGCTTTCAGGTCATTCTGCCTGTTCCTCCAAAGTGCTGCTTTCTTCCAGTTAGTAAACACCTAACCCAAAAGCTATCTGTTGATGTGGTTTGGCCAGAGAAGGACTCAGCGCCTGCCTATGAAATAAAAAGCTTTTTCCACATACTGGGGTCAAGTGAATACAAGTTTCCTCCTGCAAGGCCTCCCAGAGTTCCCTCAACTTGAGTCTCTTTTCACTTTTCTTTTGAAAAGCTATGTTCCCTTTCTACTTAGGAAGAAAGCCTGCCTTGTTCTGACTGCAGCATGCAAGTACCTATTGCATCAAAATTCCCAGGCAGAGCAAAAGCCTAGGGATGACCCATTTCTGACTTGATTAGCCAGGCAGCGAGCATTTTACCGGAACGTTAGAGGTGATGCAGAGGAGAAAAAGCAAGTTAGCAATTACATAGTTATATGGTTAACATGATACAAGATGAAAGCCTGCTTGCATTATACTAACCTGAGTGCTGCAGACTCTGAGTCCGCCTGCAGACTGTTCTTTCTGAACACGGTGCCTGCTGTCAGCAGTGGGGTTTAGATAAATTTTATCCAAATTTATCTAAATGATGAGAAGCAAGGTGTATGGTAATGTTTTTGATAGGACCTGACCCAGGGCATCATGTGGCTTCAGACACCTTGAGATCTGAATTCAGAAAAGGGGTTTTACAAAGATTCCCACAAAAAGCTAATTATAGCTCCAGACTGAGATTCACAATGGACGTGAAGGTCAAGGATGCGCAGACAGACTGGAGAACACTTAGTGCCTCCTCACAAGATCAGACTGACCCTAGGGAAATCGTGTCAAGATGTTCTGTGTGACTGCCAAGCAGAGGTACATTTTAGACTGCACCTGCTGCCCGGCTGCCATGGAAAGGTCTTCGGCAGCGTCTGGAGCCTTTCTGCTGTGCCTGCTCTCCTGTCCATGCCCTGGCTTGTCTCCCCAGTGCAGATGTCTCCCAGTGCCCTGCTTTCCCCTGAGCTCCCTGCAGTGCTGTTTCTCTCAGGAGTCTTGCTAGAGCTCACAGAACACATGCCACATGTTGTCATGGCACTTTCTGACCCAGCACAAGGCAGTGAACTCTTGTCTTACTTCCCTTAGCGCACACAGGCTTCCCAAGCATGGCAGGAACTTACCTCAGTAGGGGGGGTGTGAGGAACCAGGCAAGCATGTTCCTATGTTCAGGGCCTCCTGAACATGGCTGGAACTTACCTTGGTAGTGGGTGCCAGCATGTTCCTATGTGGGCTTTTTAATCAATTACCATTTTGGAAAGTGTCAAGTGATGCTGAGAAAACCTCCTCTGGGGTGCTTTGGTCACTGGTGTAATTGACATGAGGGCTTTGTACATCTCTTGGGAATTTCTGTCCCTGTGCCCTCCGTGGAAAATGGAAGGGTGACAGAGCCTGCGTCACAGGTTTGCCTGCGGTCGCTCATCTCACCCTCCTTTCCCTTGGGTGACTCCCAGTATCACTGTCCCTCTGTAATCATCGCACGATGCCTCCCTGAGTGCTCCCCCATCCCAG
Source organism: Microtus oregoni (assembly GCF_018167655.1). Lineage (NCBI taxonomy): Eukaryota > Metazoa > Chordata > Mammalia > Rodentia > Cricetidae > Microtus > Microtus oregoni. The sequence continues at coordinate 31,254,077 of NW_024543081.1, read as the reverse complement.
AGCTCACCTCTGTGTGTGCTCCCCACACTTGCTGTGCCACAGGATGCCTTGCCTGCCTCGTCTCAACCCTGCCCTCCATGCCCAGACAGTTGCCAAATGAAAGTTGCATGAATCATTTCTCAGGCTCCTAAATGAGGAAGAGAGAATTCTTTAAGGTTTGCTCCTGATCTTAGAAATCGAAACCTCCAGTGTCTTTAACACATGAAACTTGACCATCCTTCGGCTTCGGGTCTCAGTTTTCCTCTCACAGGGGTGATAACACTCCAAGAGTCATCATGAAACTAGGCTGAAGCTGGAGCCCGGCATGATGCCACATGCCTGTAATTCCAGTACTGGAAGACTGAGGCAGGAGTTCAAGGTCAGCCTCAGATACCGGTGAGTTCACAACCAGCGTCGACAAGACCCTGTCTCAAAGAGAAAGAAAGAAGGGAAAGGAAACAGATACTCTGTCCAGCCTCTGACCATGGCTGACTGAGTTTAATTCTATCTCAGTATTAATTCTGGAAAATAAAGCTGTATTTTAGGATTCCTTCCTCATCCGTCACTCTGCTGTCCATGGGAGCATGTTTGCCTGTGTTATTCTATTTGTGCTGGCTTTACTACTTTGATCTCCTTAGAAGCTGAATCACACTTTTGGAATGAAATAGTCATGGGCTTCTTTATCATTAACTTTTTTTTTTTACTATTTAATTTAGAATAAGAACAAGATGATAAAATTAGATAGAGGCCTCTGTGTCATCAAGTAACCTAGCCTACTTTGGGTAACAAAAATAAATTTGCTTTAAATACTTGCCAGCTCGTTTGGGCCAGCTTTGTTAGGATGAATGGCCTTCAGTCTTGTGCAGTGTGAGAAGCCATCTCTCCCTTAGAGCTCTTCCTGACAATTAAACTCTCCCTCTTCTTAATTTCATTCCAGTGCTCCTAATTATGACCCTGTAATTAGCGTGCTGATTACATCCCCTGCGCTATTTCTCTACCTCCTTGATGTTCACCCTTCATTTATTTTTAGTGTGCTTCTTCTCTCTGCTCTTGAAGCCCCTGCCTACCTGTCCCCCACAGGGCTTGTAGCTCAGGGCTTGGCGTTAGGGAAGCTCATCCCGTAGCCGCCTTGCTGCTCCAGATTTACTTGCTTTTGTCATGAACACCACATGGTATAGCTAAGGAAGAGAGCTGTGGTCTGGGGACCCTGAGAGCTGTGGTACAGTCTTGTCCTCCGCCATGCTGGGCGATGTCTGTTCATTGCTGCATTCAGAATGATGCAGATCCAGCCCAGCATCCCATGTAGGAATTGCATTTGGACCCACAGCGCCTTCTTCATTGTCTCCTTAGGGTGGCAATTATCTGGAATCTTCATGGAGTTCATAAAGCAAATGCTTGGGAGCTTTCTCCTCTCACTTTCTCTTTCCTTACTCTTTTTAAATTTTATTTGTTTATTTTTTGTCCCCACTTACCAATAAGATGTTCCACTCAGAGCAATACTATCTTCTGTGGTGTAGGACCACAGGCACCCAAATCTCAGACCACCACAGGTTTGAAAGCAGAAAGACAGGCCAGCCAGTCAACTTCCTTTGTTTTTCAGAAACCATTCCCAGAGTCCTCATGTTGTTTCTGGCTTTGTTGCCACCTTAATCCATTTACTGGGTTTCCCTCCCCTCTCTCTGATGAGGGCAAGATGTTTTAGTTCGTCTTCACAATGGCCTAATGAGATGGAGAAGTGGACACGTTAAGGAAATACCCGTCCAGAGTTGGTGGCAGAGCCAGCTAATGGTTCTGAGGCCTGGACTCTGCCCAAGCCGCTGTGTATATGCCTACAGGAAATAGAACCCCCTTCTCTGCAGAAGAGCTGGAGAGTGAGCAAAGCGGTTGGAAATCAACAAGGACCCTAGAAGAGTGCAGTCCACATCCCACCACTGTGCCTTGCCCACTCCATGCATGGGAGTCTAGAGGTAGTGAAAGCCGGCCTTGGAAAGCATGCAGATTAGTGGGCCACTGTGGCCGATAACACGTAATTCTGAAGGATGTGTTTACTTCCCCACAGTGCAGTTGGGGGTCTCCTGGGGACTCCTGGGAGCTCTCCAGAGAAGGCAGAGCCTTGGTAGAGTGCCTTCCTGGACCCGTCTTGGTTCCTTCCTTCTGTGTGGCAGAGACAGGGCTTGTATACATCATAACCTGTGTCAATGCTGCGGCATGTTCCCACGCTTGCTCCACTCTCCTCACCTGCCTGGAACATACAACCTTCCAGTGAACAAGGTCTTCCCTCCCTGGCTTTCCTGGAAGTGAGGACAGAAAAGACCAAGCGTTCCGTGCTAAGCACATTGGGAAGCCCCGTGAATGTCATGACGTTTTAAGTGTTTACAGAATGAGCAAATGACTCACATCTATTGTATACATCCACCAGAGCTGTGTCCTGAGCTGATCCTTATTGTGCAGTCCTGTGTCTTCCTGCACATGTGAGGAGGGTTCCAGAGAGGCCCGGACGTGGGGGTGGGACAAGGAAAGGGGACAGGAACTTAGGAGCTTCATCAGTGGGTGCTTTCATGGGTTTTCAGTCGATCACCCTCATCTGCCAGCTTCTTGCGTCTTCCTTCCTGCTCCCTCTTCTTCCTCCTCTCTTTTATTTCTTTCAGTCAGCAGAACTTTCCCTTTGGGTGGGATGTTCTTTGTTGGTCTAACTTCAGACAGAGCTGTGCAAGCTGAGGGCAGACTGTGGATGTTACTTTAGCACAGGAAGTCCCGCCCTGATGACCTGGCCACTTGGCCAGCGAGGAACCAAGCTACTCTGTGGGTAGCTTTGTGACATCATGGTGACAGGATGGTTAAGACCCCTCAAGCTTTGACATTTAAAATTTCTTCCTAGGCCAGCCAGCCCCAGCACTCTTGAAGGCAGGCAGACCTTGGCTAAAAAAAATTAAAAAATAAAAATTTTCTTCCATAATAAACATACTTTAGAGGTTGACCTCCTGGCTTTAAAAAGAAAAAAAAATTTAAGTACCTTGTGCCAACATAGGGAGTTGGAGTTTTTGTTTGTTTATTTATTTTGCTTATTTTGTATATATTTTGTGAGGGGGTTGTTTTGAGACAGAACTTTACTGTGTATTCCAGGCTAGCCTTGAATTTTTTTCAGTATATGTGTTTTGACTCTCTATGTATGTATATGTGTATATATATGTACACACACACACACACACACATCTGGTCCCCTTGGAGGTCATAAAAGGACAGAGCATTGGGTCCTCCTGGAACTGGAGTTAAAGATGGTTGTGAACCACCATGTGGGTTCTGGGTCCAACCTGGCCTGTTTGTAAAAGCAGCAAATATTCTTAACTGCTGAGCCATCTCCTCAGCCTCTTGAGTCCAGGGATTACATGCATTTTTTTTTTTTTTGAGATACTTGCTCCTACTATAGCCCAGGCTGGCCTCAAACTCATAGCAGTCCTCCTGCCTCAGCCTTCAGAGTGCTGGGATTAAAGGGCTGAGCCACCACACCTGACTCGAAAATCAATCTTAACACTCTTTAGCAAAAAAGATATTAAAAGGAAACATGAAATAAAGGGAACTGGTAAGGTGGCTCATAACTAGAAGCTTTTGTTGCGGGGGACCCCGGCTCAGTTCCCTGCACCCCAGTGTAGTCAACAACTACCCACAGCTCTAGTTGGGGGGCTCCAGCACCCTCCCTGACCTCTGTGGACACCCATGAGGATAAAATGATAGAATAGTAACAGCAGCACCATTTTAAAAGGAAACATAAGCTTATGTAGTTGCTATGAAAGGTCTGTGGCATTTTCCAAGTCTCACACTGAGTATTTCTGATGATTCTTGATTAAGTCTGGATCTGCAAGGAAATGCACACCTGTCTTGTCAGCCCCAGGACTGTACTGGACACTGGCAGGTGGGACTGGCAACCACCGGTGACAAGAACACAGGTTCTTGTTCCCTTCTGCATGTTCTCCTAAAACAGCCACCTTTAAGGATTACAGTTCAGCTTTGACTTTGAGAAGCTTTAGAAAACAAACCACAATAATAGGGCTAGCCTTATTCTCTTCTTCAGTTCTCACTGTCTGCACAGCCACTTGACTAGTGTTTTGTCCAGAGGTGCCAAAGTTAGAAGAGACACTGTGGTGTGGTGATTGGAATAAAAGTAGCCCCTATAGGCTCAAATATTTGATTCCTTAGTAACGAGGCACTCTAAACTGTCTGATAGGGTTAGAAGGATTAGGAGGTTTGACCTTGTTGGAAGAAGTGTGACATTGGGGTAGGCTTTGCAGTTCAAAAGCCCATGCCAGAGCCAGTCATACTCTCTGCCTGTGGATCAGATGTAGCTCTCAGCTCCTACTTCAGCACAATGCTGTCCGCCATGTTCCCCGCCATGATGATGATGGACTAAGCCTCTGAACCTGTAAGCAAGTCCCCACTTGAGTACTTTCCCATGGTGTCTTCTTCACAGCAATAGAACAGTAACTAAGGCACATGGGTAAATTGATTCGTTCTGTTAATTAGTTGATTTAATGATATGAATAAGATATCAGTGTACTAGCTTATATCTTATAGGATAGACCATCTAGAATAGATCAGGGATTCAAATAGTGTCATAATCCCTGTCCTCATGAAAATTAAAACATTGTATTTATAAAGCTGAGAGTTTATAAATCTTAGTTCCTTTTTTAAATAGCTTGATCTTTGGGCTTTGTTTCATCATCTGTTTCAGTTTGACACATGGGATAAATGTGGCCACCAACAGTACCATCGATCTTACCAGTCTCATAAGTTTTGCCTGATCTCATGATGGTGTGGAAAAGGCTCAGAAACCATTGCTGACTCCTCTGTTGGTGCTCACAGTTACTGTAACCATATCAGCTGCACGTGGTGGATCACACAGCTCATCATATTTTCTCTCTATTTTTTCTATATGCTAGTTAAGTTTTGAAAATATTTTTGTGTGTGTACTTTGGGGGTGGGAGGGTCACGTGCATCCCACAGCACACATGTCGGTGTCAAAGGACATCTTGTGGGGCTTAATTATTCTCTTCTACCATGTGGGCTTCTGGGAATTAGCTCAGATCATCAGGCTGGAGTGCAGGAGACCTGCCTCAAAAAGGGGGGAAACATTACAAATAACAGTGCTGTGGTTTACTTAACTTCAGTCTGGTGCTGGGGTGGGGTTCAGGATTAGAGCACTACACATATTCTGGTACTACACAGAATAAAAATCTTTAGTCTGGAGACTGGAGAGACAGCTTAGTGATTGTAAGAGTATGAACTTCTCTCACAGGGAACCCAAGTTTATTGCCCAGGGCCTGTGTTGGGCAACTCAGAACCATCTGCAGCCCCAGTCCCACGAGGGCTGATGCCCCCTTCTGGACTCTGCAGGTACCTGAACTCACATGCACAAACCCACATATACACATAATTTAAAATAAACATATTTTTCTAAATCCACACTCTATCAAATATCTATTTTCAGATGCTTTTATTTGTAAAAATACAATTTTTATTATAGAAGCTGCTATGCTTAAGTTTCTACAGTTGCAGATCTCCCTACTTGGTAGATTCAACAAGGTTAAAGCAGTAGACACATTTTTATAACTGTTATATGCTCCTCTGGATTCAAATGCTTTGGGGCAAAGGAAGAGAATCAGAATTTATGTAAGGCCCTATTCTGATGTTGTTTACATCTGGGAACATGACATCTGACTTTGGGGCATTTAGTTCTGGCTGAGTGGCGTGGCGTGGAGACTGTACAGTGATGTGGCTTGGGTGGTGTCGTGTGACTTCTGGAAAAATGAGAAATCACATCAAACCAAGTCATTGTCCTCTAAGGTAATTGCCTTCCAAACAGACTTTTTAGCCACCCTTGGTAGCTCATGTCTGTGATCCTAGCAGGAGCCACGCTTCCAAACAGACTTTTTAGCCACCCTTGGTAGCTCATGTCTGTAATCCTAGCAGGAGCCACGCTTTCAAGGCCAGCTTGGGTAATATAGCAAGACTCAGGCAAGTCAGGGCTTGAGACTATGAGTCCCTGACTCAAGACAAACAGCAACACTAGTCTTCTTAGGTCTCTGGGTATGTGGCTCACTGGTGGGCACTTGCCTTGCAGGCTTGAGGTCCTGGGTTTGATCCCTGCAGGGGCTGAGGAGAATCAGTTTACACATAACCACACCAAAAGCTCCTGCTTTTTCTGTCGTGATGACAGTGGGAAGATGAAGGAGGCAGAGTCCCCTCCATCAGGGAGTCTGTAGCCTGGTGGGGAAGTGACGAAGTGGAGCTGGAGCAGGGTGTTCCTCTGCTGTAGGACCACGCAGAGGGAAGACTTGAGTCTTGAAGAATGGTCAGGGATTGGTGGGGGAAGAAGGAAGAGGTAATGAAAGAACATGGCAGAGTTGGACAAAATATAAGTAGTTTGGTATGGATGCTGGGCTTGGGTTTGAGGTAGGAAGCCATGAGAGACCAGGATTCTCTAGGTGCCAGTGAAGCGCCTTGTCCAATCAGAGACTATAATTGTAGACCTATCTAGCTGGGATGCAAAGAATAAACTGGAAAAATGGGTGAACAAAGAATTTTGTGTAATAGTAAAACAGGGAGCGCTAGGGGTTTGGCTTAGAAGAGCAGCACTAAGAATGAAGAGGACAAGCCAGAGAGACGGCTTAAAGAAAGAGTGGATGGGGTCAGGAGTAGTGTCAGACTGTCCTCAGACCTGGCACTTGGCACTCACCACCCTCTAATATAAGAAAACATAGAAGGGTGAAGCTGGATATGGGGGTACATGCCTATGGTCCCCGCTCTCAGGAGGCTGACCACAGCTTAAGGCCAGCCTGTGCTGTGTATTACGTAGGAGGCTCCACAGCAAGACCACGACAACAAGGATAAGAACATAAACCTTAGGGGATTTCTTCCGTCTTTCCTTTCAGTAGACTGTGTGTAAATCTACATAATCGAGATGTGCACCTTCTTGTTGATAGCTAATCAAAGTTTTCTCAGTAGGTGAGGTCCGTGTTTGTTTGTCTGTCTGTTGCACCAAACAAGGAATTTGAATGTGTGCATTGGATTCTAATGTTGCTTAATGATGACCACAGCTCTCTTTTTAAAAGTACAGATGGGCGCCGGGCAGTGGGCATGCCTTTAATCCCAGCTCTCCAGAGGCAAAGTCAGTGAGTTCTGTGAGTTCAAGGCCAGCCTAGTCTATAGTGTGAGTTCCAGAATAGGCTCCAAAACCACACAGAGAAACACTGTTTCATAAATAAATAAATAAATGTATAGTTGGAAGCACTGTTTTGGTGATATTTCTCAGTACTTATTGCTCCAAAACCACACAGAAAAACCCTGTTTCAAAAAAAAAAACTAAATAAATAAATAGTACAATTGGGAGCACTGTTTGGTGAAATTTTTCAGTACTTATTGCCAGGTAATAACATAGCCCAGTCTCACCTAGGTGGTTTTTTTTCCCCACCAGATAAATGCATGGGTTTTGATGTTTTTGTATTTTGACAGTATTTAATAGGTGAAAGCAAGTTAATGTGTGATATCAGCTGAAGACAAAAGACATGTCTAAACTAATAGTAGATAAATTGGTAAATGGAAAATATGTATTATTAAAATCTTGACTCGTCCATAGGAATGATCTGAAACTCTTTACTCTTTGCCTGTGAGATCATCAACCATATGTTGAAAGAGCTAGGGAAGGAAAGCAGACAACAGATTGACAATTTTGAGAGTTCTGTGTCAGCAAATTGCACGTGCCAGGCTAATTTAGGCTTCACCACTGCCAGGGGCATGGAAGGTTTTGCCCCGTACAGAACCCTAGGCCAGCCCCTTTGCAGGTTCTTTGGGCTGATTGAGCTGACTGCACATTGTTACAGGTGCGCACTGGATGCTCACTTCATGGGAATCTGAATAATAATGTCAATAAACATTCTAATACTGCTAACAGCGCACTTGCTTTTTGTCAGGCACCCTTCTGACACCAGTAATCCTAGTGTTTGGGAGATGGAGGCAGGAAGATCCAGAGTTCAAGGTAGGGCCAGTGAGATGGCTCAGTTATATCCACCAATCCTGATGACTTGAGTTTAATGCCCAGAACTCCCATGATGGAAGAAAACCAATTCCTGCAAGTTGTGCTTTCATCCCCCACATGCATTGTACATGTGTGTGTATGCCCTTGCAAATATGTGGAGGTACACACACACACACACACACACACACACACACACACTCTATAAAACAAATGTAAGTTCAAAGCTAGTCCTGGCCCAGGCTACCTGAGACTATCCTGTCTCAAATACTGCACACCAGCAACACCAACCCCAACACCAACCCCATGTCCGCTCCTTTAGCCGTCAGATAGCTCCATGTTGTAAACGCCATTAGTCCATCTTATGGCTGAGATAACCCGCCCAGGAAGACCTAGCTAACTGAACAAGGCAGGTCCAAGCATGCTGTTTCCAGTCACCATGTTCTTAAGTACTGTAAGTTTGGCTGCCTGGCAATCCTTCCCTCTTACCACACCTTCCTGGAGCGTGGCTTCATCGCCATCTTCCTCAGGAGGTCCACCTGTACCCCTCTCCTCAACCCCATCTCTAGGGGTGCTTCAGTACTTCATTTGAGGCACCTCTATCACTTGCCATTCCTCACACAGGAGCAGCAAGCGTATTTGTATAAGGTTCCATCTTGTGATTGCATCACAAGGAACCTCCAAGGTCACTGATGAAAAGTTACATTCCTATAAAACCATATAAAGGAGGAAGTTAAAGCTAAAAGTGTGCAGAATAGAAGGCAAATAAAGAATACTGGCTGCTGAGGGCTGGGGGAGGTCATGGAGGTTGGAGTGGTTCAGGTGGAGATGGTTTCTCCAAGTATGTGGACCAGAGATGACTGTAGAGTATGGCTCTGCAAAGAACAAGAGGAGAACAGGAGAACATCCTTCAGAACATTGATCTGAGGTGTAGTGGAGGAAATACATTTAAGGAGGCAACTGAGTTGTGTTAAAGCCGAGTATGGTAGGCATGGTGGTGGACATCTGTAATCCTAGCATTTGGGAAGTGAAGTCAGGGGAATTGTGGATTCAAGAACTGATCTATGAAAATCCTGCCTCAAAAATAGAGCATATATGTATATATTCTGGTCAAAGGTCTTCATCATTGATGCCTATAGGAAAACAGCTTTCCTGAGAGGCAGCCCTGCTTTCTCTTGGAACCTGCTTTCTAGAGGTCTGTGTGCATTCTCATGAAGACACTTGGCTTTGGGTGTCCTCTATGTGACTGGCCTCTCCCAGGACAGGACTTTTTTTTTTTTTTCAAGTACGTAGTGGTAGGTAAAAACAGTGCTGCTGACCAGCCAAGTGTGATGACTCGGGTCTGTGATTCCAGCACTTGGAAAGCCGAGGCAGAAGGATGGAGAGTTTGAGAGCAGCCTGGACTGCTTAGCACGACCTTGTCTTAACAGTAATCATCATAATTATAATAGCAGTGTTTTAATTCTATCATATTAAGTATATACCTAAATACAGATACCTGCAAAATAGCTGTTGTTGGATCCATCTTTCATTGTAGCTATTGATCTGATGACATTGTGTTACCCTCTGTTCACGAAATATTTTTGTTGAAACATTTGTTTGGTGACTTTTCATCCTGTGAAAGTTCTAGCATGCAGCATATCCTCTGTTCCGTAGACCCAATCTGAACGTGACACACGCCTTAGTTGTGGAAAACTGTTCACATAGCAGACACTGCATTGACACAGGAAGTGCTGCGAGCCAGGGCCGAGTTCTCTCCAGAAGGGAAGCTTAGCTGAGAAGCTGCTGTTCAGAACAGACCATCAGTCCCAAGAAGAAACTGAGGTACAGAACTAGATGTCTAAAGTCATAGGAGGGCCCTCTGCACGCACAGACACCCAGACATACACACACACACACACACACACACACACACACACACACACACCTCTCGCTTCCAACCCGAGGGGCTGTGCCTGCTGTCATAGAACTTTCTCGTTGCAATATGAGGCTGGGTATTCAGGTAGGACCCCTCTAGCCGAGTCATAGCTGGTACAGAAGCAGTCTCGTTTGAACTGCAGTGGGATTAGGTGAGCTGTGCCTCCATCATCTGTGCACCCACCCGCTCATCTTGTCTAATACGCTGTCCCAGAATATTGCAAGTGAAAATCTCAGCAGGCAGCAAATATTTGCATAGCATTTCCTCCGTGTACCACTATTTTTGAGAGAAAAGAGCTTTTAGAAACTGTTCTGGCCTAATTGAAAAAGTACATAACAATCCGCATGTATTTCCCACCAGCATGAAACTGTCTAACAAGTAGCCAAATTTGGGATCCTGAAGACAGACAAGTGACTAATGCTAGGCTGTGTGTGGCCAGAACCAAATGTATTTTGTGACCACAAGACCATGTCTGGATTCTCCTTTGTAATTACCACACAGCCTACTGTAATTGTAAAACTTATATTTACTTCCTGCCTTTGACATGTAATCCAGGGTCCAGGGCTGCACCCAGACCTACAGTGAAGTCCTCTCTTATCTGACTACAATGTGTAAAATTATTGAGATTGTGTGTGTGTGTCCAGGTCTGTTAAATGTGCAAGTATAATCTTGTGAAAAAGTAAGTTTCTGCCTTATTGGATGAAGCACTTTACCAACCTAATGTTTATTGAAGACCTACTATCCACCATGACTATTTTAGACTCTAGCAACCATAAGAAGACCACAGAGGCCTTGGCTTCCTGGAAGAGATGAGGGAGCTGAGAAGGAGGAAGGAGACACGCCAGAGCACAGTGCGTGTGGATGTGAACCCACCCAGCACAGTGCTAGGCGTCAGTGGCTTCTGCAGCTTGGAACCTTAGAAAAGCCCTCTCCAAGATGACATTTCAGTTGACATTTTAAATGACAAGAAAGAGTGGAACAAGCAAAGGGCAGGGAGAACATTCCCAGCAGGTTAATGGAAAGGCCCACAGACAGGAAGGAATTTGCCATGCTCCCAACACAGAGCAAAGGCCAGGGTAACTTGAATATGGCCGGTAGTGGGTGACTAGTGGCAGTGGAGTTAAAGGGCTTTGATCACAGCTGTGACCATGTGTGGTGTGGCCGTTACTGAATCGGCATCAGCCTGGAGGAACTGCCGCCGTCTCGGCAGGAGATGGTCATGGTTTGAGCTGGATTACATATCAGAGGCAGGAAGTGACCAGGCAGAAGGCCCAGAGTTGTAGAACTTGACAGTGGGCTGAACGTGAGGAGTAACAGAAACAGTATTCAGAATGACTCCTACAAGTTCAGCCTTGAGCAACTGGGTGGTAGTGAAGGAGATGAGAAAGACCAAAGGCCTCAACCTTCACAGCTGCAACTGACTAATGCCAAGCCCACATCTTGTCTACTCCATGCCCACCCTGCCACACTCCAACTGCGTGTGTCACTAGGACATGGTAAACTTTGGAAAGACCGCATCAATCACTTGCATTGTTTCTACTTTCTTTGGTATTTCATTTCATGGCATCAAGAAAGAAAGAAAGGAGGTTATATATTTATTCAGGCACTGGGAAGATAGTTTATTGATTAAGATGGCTCATTGATTTTTTTTTTTTTTTTGGTTTTTCGAGACAGGGTTTTGGCTCATTGATTTTTACTCTTCCAGAGGATCTGAGTTTGGGACCCTATACCCCTATCAGGGAATTTATAACTACCTGTAACTCCAGCTCCAGGGAATCTAATCCCTTCTTCTAGCCTCTGAGGGCCCTCACACACATGGCATATTCTCACACATATACAATAAATAATAAATATATAAAGTTCAGGACTTTGGGACCTAGCTTGCTTCCTTACACAAAACCCAGTACCACATAAACTAGGCATGGTGGTACACAACCGTAATCCCATCACTCAGGAGATAGAGACAGGCAAGAAATCAGAAGTCCAAAGTCATCACATGCATAATAAACGTGAGACCATCCTCTACTATATAAGATCCTGTCTTAGAGGTGGGGATGGGGAGAAACATCTATCAATCAATCATGTGATTACCTAACTCCTACCTTGCTGCATCCATCCACTGTAATCTTAGTTTCTATGCAGGCTTTCCTCCTCAGCATGGTGCTTGGTCCCTGAGCCCAGGCATCTAGATGCAGCATAGGGGTTCTGATACCTACCCACTGGTTAGAAGTTAACGGCTAGCATATTTACCTAACAATGTTGCTTATATATGCCTGTCCAGCCATCTCTCAGTAGCCATGAGGGGGTTATCTCTGAGACATTCAAGTCCCTTAGACACAATGGCAGAGCGTTTGCCCAGAACACACAGCCTCTTATAGTCCTAAGTCATCTCCAGGTCACTCACCGTACCCAATTTGGTGTGAATGCTATGTAAAGAAGAGATACAGCAAGAGTAAAAGGTCTGTGCATGTTCAGTACAGATAGAGATGGTTTTCAGTTAGTTTTCACCTGTGCCTGATTTAATGCATGTATTTAGAACCCAGGCATGTGGAAAGCTCAGTATAGAAAATAAGACATCTCATTTGATTGCTTACCTATGCATAGTCAGGAACATTTTGTGATTCCTTAATAAAGATTATATTGACTTAATCCAATTGCTTCTTTATTATATGTCTAGCTTTTACATTTGCCTTAGAAATGTCATGGGGCTTAAAACCTTATCTATACAATAGAAATAACAATACAGTCCTTCACAGGTTTTATACAAGTATTGGGAGAAATAATATCAAGTTACTGGAGCAGTTGTCAGCAAGTGAGCTATTAGTAGTCCTAATGAGACCCCTTGGTGATGGAGCGTTCTAGAACCAGCACATGTTTGCAGCATTCAGGTGGACCAGCTCTAGAACGTGGGGAGGCAGGCACCCTGTGAGCGTCCTGCCCGGTTTTAAACAGAATCTGTACTTTTGTTTGACTCTTGGTGTTCTCAAATAAAGAGACTTCAGACAGCAGCTAATCCCACTTTTAAAATATCTGTGGTTCCGGCAGATCTATATCTTTCCCCCGGCCTGGCCTTGACCACATACACCATACAGTTCTGTCCTCTGGATCAGCTAAACCACCGTAAGTGATATTTATTGCCAGATGCAACCTTTTGCGAGCACCTTGTAAAATCCCAGCATTAATGTCATTTTCTATAAATACAGGTGTAGGGTGAGGAAATGCTCTTTGGAGAAGTGTCGCTATTGCAGTCTTTCCCCTTTTAGACTCTCGGTCTGTGGGCTATTACTCACTGCTGGCATTCACCCCTTCTCTCTTTTGTTACCTCCCTTTTCGTGATCTCTGCCATCGCTTAGTTCCCCACTCAGCCCTCCCTAGCGGTTGGCATTGCATTTGGGTTGTGCTTTCTTGCTTCCTCTACCTTTTGAAATTTAAAAATAGAAAATAACCAACAAGCCCACAGTCTTTCACACAGGCTGAACTCTGCTGTACAGCTAACAGATTTTCCAGTGAATTCCACGCTGTAACATTTATAGTCAGAAATCTGCCATCCGCTCAGAATAAACTCAGCAAGAAAGTCACAAGGAGCTCCTTTTATTTCGACTATCAGAAACAAACATCAGGACTAGGAGGCAACAGCCCACTGGAGGCAGCTTTGGAAAGTGAATTCCAGGGGCGTCATGACTCCCCAGCCTGCCTCTTGCCTTTTTACACTACCTGCCCAGTTTCCTGAGTTGCTAGTTGATAAAGGACCCTTTAAGGAGTCTGACATCCCTCCTATGAATGCCAAGCCCAGGGCTCAGGAAGCATGCAGCCTTCATAGGTATGAGCACTATTTGCAGAAGCCCCACCTCATATCACAGTAAACATACAGATGCGATCATATCACACCTCATTTCACAGCAAACATACCAAAATGTAGCACCTTCCATATTCAATGCCATTTTATTGCTGACAGGTTTTTTTTTAACTTTTTTTCGATTTTGCTTTGGAAATAGATTAGCTAACTGATTTGTCACTGGCCATCAGTTTCTCAGCAATTAACTTTGCATACTTGGGAATCTTTATCAAGTTAAATACTAGATCTGGCCTTTATATTGATTCCAAATGAAGCATTATTAATTACTAAATAAGCAATTAGTTAGGATAAACAAATAATAAATACATTTGTAGGCCATGAATTGATTTTAAGTTGGCAGTTAGCTTGTTTAGAATAATGGACTAAAACTTCTGAGGAATACTTAAGACCAGTTTTGGACTTGGGTATGCTTGGATAGACAAGATTAGTTGAGCATTCATAATCCAGAGAGCTGAAATCTTAAATGTCCCACTAGATGGCCTTGAACAAAAACTTCAAGTCCTTGTCCTGCCTCAGTGGTATCTTTCTAGACAGACAAACAAACACTTCACCTAGCCTGAGGAGAGGCCCAAAGTATTTCCATAATGGAAAGGTTTACAAAAACCATCTGACCCAGAGTCGAGGGTTTTGCTCCCACACTTTGACAGGAACGTGGTTTTAGATCTATAGTCTACCAAAATGTTGGAAGGAATAGGCCATCGACAGACAGTTGACAAGCATAGGTTAAATAGCCCTTACCCTGAATGCTCAGGACAGAGTGTGCCAGGTTTAGGATTTTAAAACGTTGGCATATGCATAATAAGATATCTTTTTTTTAAAATATTTATGTACTTATGTATTTATTTATTTATTATGTACACAACATTCTGTCTGTATGTATGCCCACAGGCCTCAGACCCCATTACAGATGGCTGTGAGCCACCACGTGGTTGCTGGGAATTGAACCCAGGATGTTTGGAAGAGCAGGCAATGCTCCCAACCTCTGAGCCATCCCTCCGGCCCCCCATAATAAGATATCTTTAGGATAGGATTCATTACATGTAGAAAATTTACTTAAATTCCTCATACAGTTTCTACACATAGCTTGGAAGCAGTTCTACGCAATGTATTAGACGGAAGTCCTTACCAGGAAGGAACCACTCAAGCTAAAACTGACTCTGATTTTGTACAGTATTTTAAATAATTATATCTATGAAGCAAAGTTTCACAGTGGCACTGTCCAAGGCTGGTGTCATATCAGTCCACAAAATGTTGTAAGTCTGGGGATCTTGCAGATCTCAGACTTTGAGGTTTAGAGAGCTTCAGCCTGCAGCCTTTCCTCAGAAAGGAATTCACCCCTCCTATCTCACTCAGAAGTCGCCCCATCCCGTGTTTTCCTCGTAAAGGGCAAGCGGGCTGCAGGAGAAGGAAAATTTGGAGGCAGATGGCTCTGTGTTAGCAGCCTCACAGTCATGTGCAGCAGTCCCCAGTGCAGGCCAGCGCTTCAGGGTGGCCTCCAGGTCAGCTGTCTTCACAATGGCCCTGTGACGTCATTAGCCTCGCTACTCATTCCTTCATAAATGCTCCGTGAGACACTGGCATTGTGAGGGGCTGCATGCCAGACAGATACTGGAATCTGCCTTGTAGAAGCTCCTCTTCCTGTCTTCTCCTTTGAAGCCAAACATCTAAGATATTTACAAAACCAGAAAACGGTGCACTTTGGTTTGTTCTGGGAAACATAATTACTTTTAACTTTTAAAATGTTATTTATATGAGCCAGGCATGGTAGCACATGCTTTTAAGTACACGTCTCAGCCCTCGGGAGCAAAGTCCAGTCTGGTCTACAGAGAGAATCCCAGGACACTCAGGACTATTTCACAGAAAAGCCCTGTCTCAGAGGGGGAAAACAAGCTTTAAAAAAAAAAAAGTTATTTTTATTGACATATAATGGGATGGGATTGTTGCTATTATTTTTAAGTGAAGCAATAAATGTATTTTTTAATTCTTTAGTCTTAATAGTTACTACATTAAATAGTGATAAATACAACCCATATTTTGAAAAAGTTCCTTGGAGTCCTCAGTAACATCTAAGACCTCAAAGGAGTTCAAATCATACTTTCCAAAGTTTGCCGGTTTCTGCACTGTATAGCAGTAGGTCCTGTCTACTGACTGTTTCTCTGAACCAGGAGCCATGTTGTTTTGTTTGTTTGTTTGTTTTCTCCATTTGTCTTGGCACCAAAGCTTCGAAGCAGACTTTTAAATACAACACCTTGCTAGCCCAAAGCCTGTAACTGGACCCTGAAGAGACCAGGTCCCCCGACTCTGGCAACCACAGCCTTTGTTTCTAAGCAGTTTGTCCTTACAGATTAATTCTCTGAACTTTGTAAAGTCTTATTTTACAGCTCTGGGTCTTGGGTTCCTTATCTAAAGCGGGCAGAATTGGGGACCCTTTAGGATCCCAATAAAAGCAGAAGGTTAACTTACGTCTTCCAAGTGCCTGGTGCAGAGGCTGAGGTCAGATAGGCCCTGAGGAACTTCCTGCCCTTCCTGCCTCTCCCTGGCAGGCTCCTGGGCCAAGCAAGCTCACAGCCCCCTTTCTTCCTCTAGACGGTCTGCATGCAGACAGAGAGAATGGCTGCACAGAAGGAATTGATGAAGATATGATTGTGACCCAGAGCCAGACCAATCTCATCTGCCCCATAACACAGGTATGCCTCCTCTTTCCCCTCAAAGAAAATGCAGTTAGGTTAGTTTCACAGGGCCAAAAGGGCTCCGATTTACCTTCTGCTATCTCACTGTGAGGGAGGAAGCAAAGAAAGAAAAGTGATGAGCTCAAATTGTATACCTGGGAGGTTTGTGGCTAAAAAACACTTTCATTCAATCATATACACTAGGGCCTGGGAATAGAGTCAGAGCCCAGAGACCCCTGGAGCCCTGCATTTCCTGATCACAGAGCTAATATTTGGGGCAGGGTGGGGGCGACACAACTTGGAAGTGGATGGTTAGTATTCCTGAAAGCCTAATCTCTCCTTAATCGTAGCTGGAAATGAAGAAACCAGTGAAAAATAAAGTGTGCGGTCACACCTACGAAGAGGAAGCCATTGTTCGCATGATTGAGTCCAAGCACAAGAGGAAGAAGAAGGCCTGGTAAGTGGGTGCTGGAGGAAGAAGAACACCTTGGTGGTCCTCAGGGCATGTCATAGAAAGTCTTCCCTAGACATGGCTCTGCCCAGACTGTCCACAAGAAAGGCGGCTTTCTGGCAAGAGCAGTGTTCAGAGGACATTGAAGGTACTTCAGGCACACCATCAAAACAGGAGAAGGAGGCTGGGTTGGAGGCTGTAGATAACAGGAGTCTAGTGAATCCTGCTGTGTCAAAGGCAGCCAAGGACTAGCTCAGTGAGTGGAGTGCTTACCTAGCATACAGGAAGGCAGTACACAAATCAGGCACGAACACTCATGCCTGTAACCCAGCAATGGGGTGAAGACGGGATTGAGACATTAGAGATTATCTTCAGCCACACAGAGAGTTTGAGGCCAGTCTGCATGAGACTGATACTCTTCTTTCTCTCTCTATTTCTTTCTCTGTTTCTCTCTCTCTCTCTCTCTCTCTCTCTCTCTCTCTCACACACACACACACACACACACACACACACACACACACACACAGCAAACCAGAGTAGTTGAGGATCTACAGAACTGTGATCTAAGAGAGACACACACCAGCCCTACCAGTGTCTACTTAACCAAGAGGAAATTACCTTACTCTGTGCTTTCTGCTATGGCACTTTGGTGTAAACACAGTAACGTAAACCTCCTAAGACAAGCGTTCATATCCAGTGGTCTGCCTTATCAGAGGAATGCTGCATAGACGGTTTCAAGAAATCCATGGCTAACTCACCCGTGAGAATTTGTTTAACTCGGAATCTTCCGTCCCTTCTCTCCCTACCTCCCAACCCCAGGACCACGGCCCTGTGCCTGTGACGAGAGTCCTCAGTGGGCCACACTGGAGCTGACTGGTTTTGGCATCTCCTGAGCTCTTATCGCAGGAATGGAATGGCAGGTGTGACCCTTCTCAGGCTCTGATAGCAGGTCCCTTTGATGTGTGCTTTGCTTCTGCATCATCCAGACCAAGAATCAGAATTCCCCTCCCCTCCCCATGTGGGTGTGGGCTGAGAAATAGCTCCTAGAGACTGGAGAAACTCCTTGGCCATTCAGTCAAGTAATTTACAGGATTTATTCTAGAAGAAAAGTTTTTTTGCAGCCCAATGGCTGCCAAACGTAGACCATTAGTTCATCTCTATCTAGCTGTTTTGCATTTACGCCTCATAGTCCAAATGTGGAATTTCCCTAATGACCTTGACATTTTTCATTTGAGCATAATTTTGTTACTGGACTTCCAAGCCTTCCCTTTCCACTAATTTCTTCCTGGTGTTCCTTCTCACAAGCCAGAAAGGGTCACTGTGCCCACTACGAATGCCTCCTAGCTCGCCATCTTTTCCCTTCTGATGATGTGTGATGCTCTCCTCATGTTGGGGGTGGAAAGGGCCGGGGACTACAAGGCATGGTTCCATTTCCCATCAGCAGCCTCAGGGCCAGCGGCAGAACGTTCCCACATGTCAGTGGCCCTTCCCAAGTATCCACTCCGACTTTCCAGCGCCCTTTGCCTGTTCTGAATTGCTCACAGTACTTGCAAACACTTAGCACTTGTCATCCAGACATGCCTTCTTTGCACGTCACGCTCATGATTAGGGTGGCAGACACCCTGCAAGTTTTTGTGTTCTAATAGTCACCATTAAGTCCAAGTGGAAGAAGGCTAGAGGTTTATAACAATGACGTTCCTACCAGGCCTGATGCCAGGGAACGGTGAGGGAGTGCTTGTAGGCCAGTCCTCCTAATGTTTTTCCCTTGGTCACCCCTTTTTACTAGATCATACGTTCCCCCTTTTCTCCTTTCCATGTGTATATGTGTGTGATGTGTATGTATGTATGTGTATTCACATGTATGGTGCACATGTGGAGGGGTATGCATGTACATTATGCGCACATACATGTAGAGGCCCAGTGTTGCTTTCAGGAATCTTCCTTGGTTTCTCTTCCACCTTCCTCTTAGAGGTAGGGTCTTTCAAACCCTAAGCTTGCAGATACAGGTTGGTCTTACTAACCAGAGTGTCCCCCTGGAGATTCCTGTCCCCCTTTCTGAGTTTGGATTTATAGGCATGGCACCATGGGCTCCAGAGATCTGCCCTCTGGTCCTCCTATTTGCACAGCAAGTGATCTAACCACTGAGTCATTCCCCCAGCCCCCTCAGTCCTGACTATATACATATATAAAGTACACAAATTAAACATTTGCTAACAATAAATTATAAACAAACTTATCCTAAAACAGCTCTGCAACATATATATATATACACATATGTATATATATATTACCATTTATTAAAGGTAAAAGCAAATCTATATACTAATGAGATAGATGTGTCTGATTTTACATAAAGATAAATATTGACTGAATAGTTGATACTGCAGAATAGAGTATGTTTTTCAGCTGATTAGAACTTTTGATTTTCTAATTGTCAATGCTGAGAACACCATAAATACATAGTACAAAAAGTTGGTGGAACTATGTTTACAGCCATTTTAGAAACTGTTGGAAATTTTGTCCTAATTCCAAGCCAAAATTCATTTTACAATTTTTTATGAAATCTAATTCAGTAACTCACCACAGTTTGTAAAATCAAACATTTTACTACATTACAATGCAAAGATACAGTGATCTACTCCAATCTGTGGAATAGTCGTAGGAAAATACTGTCTTTTCTGCTGTTAATCATTGTTTCTATAAGAGCAGAAAACATGTACAGAAAAAAAAAACACAGCGATTTGTAAGACACAGTTGTCTCAAATCTGAGCTGAGGTTTTCCTTGGCACTGTGCGGTGTGACAGGAATCACAGCAGAGTGCACTCAGGTGTTCAGAACCAAAGCTACGGTGACGCTGTGTGACGCAGAGTGGATGCACATGCGCAGCAGAGAGATGGCTCCGCAGTTAAAACTCTGGTGACGCTGTGTGACGCAGTGTGGATGCGCATGCGCAGCAGAGAGATGGCTCCGCAGTTAAAGCACTAGCCGCTCTTCCGCAGGACCCGAGTTCAGTTCTCACACCTACCTGAAGCTCTAGCTCTCAGTGGTCCCACGTCCTCTTCTGGCTTTCATACCAGCACGGCTATGGTGCAACAGACATACCTTATAGACATAGAAAATAGCAAAATAATTTTTAACTGTCTTGTTTGGGTTTTTGTTTGATTCTCCTTTTTTGTTTTTGGTTTGGTTTGGTTTTAGTTTTTTGAGACAGTCTCCCTGTGTAGCCCTGGCTGTCCTAGAACTCACTGTGTAGTCCACACTGGCCTTGAACTCCCAGCGATCCACTGCCCCTGCCTACTGAGTGCTTGGATTAAAGGCATACGCCTCCACACCCATCAAAAGCTAGGTCCTTGACAAGAGCCTCACCGCATCTGGCCAGCTTTCCCTCGGTGGGCAGTTCGCGTGATGGTGGTTACTGTTGGTGGCGGGAAAATGGAGTGAGTCCATAGATGATAGAGCAGCAAATAGGCCGGGGATCTATGATAGAGGCCAGGAATGTCAGTTTCATTGTTTTCCTCGTCTGTAAATTGACAGTAGTCAGTGTAGTTTTCTCATCGGTGCATTTGAAACTTGAATGAGATATTTGTAAAGTAGCTAAAGCACCAAGCACACACACAGTGAGGCTCGGTAACCATGGCCCCTTAATCATTATCTCCAAGCTTTGGCCAGCTTTCACCAGCGTCTACCAGCCTTACCCCATAGGCACAGGAGACCTTGTTAAAAAGGGGGGGGGGGGGCATTAAGAGGAGCCATCCTGGAGTTGAGGAAGTTACCCCAGAAGCAGTGCAGGGGACAGGCCTGTGCTGCTGCCCCTACACGGGCTCTCTCACAAAGAAGGAGCACATACCTGGGGGTGTGCAGCGCCCCTGACAAAGGTGGCAGCGGACTGAAAGTGGGAGAGCAGAAAGAGGGGGTGATGACTGCCGTTTCTGTTGAGTGTCCAGACTCGGCTGCTAGCTGCCCCTGGTCTAGAGAGATACAGAAGAGGGAAAGTGTCGAGAAGGGCTTCTTAGGGGCTAAGTTCAGGCCATCCAAGTCTGAGATCACAGCATACAGCTACTTAAACAAATCAGAGGCACAGGCGTGTGAGCTCTGTCCTGAGAAGGTGACTGAGGTGGCACTGAGTATAAAGGCAGGGCAACTGTCACTGTTTTTGACACAGCTCTGGAGAGACAAGCTAGACAGAGCCTTGGCCTGGAAAGAGGTCTCCTCACCATGGCCCCTCAGCACCCGGCTTAGATCCTACAGTCAGCTCCAAACAGTTTCTTGTTCATCAGTTACAGCGCCAGAGGTAGAAGCCCCTGTGGGAAGCAGCCTAAACCACACCCAAGTCGAGAGGTGCTACAGTCCCAGGAAGCAGTGTCAAATGCGGGGCACATGTGGCGTCTGTGCACAGCTTGCTCCATAGGTTTCTGATTCAGCACGCAGTGTTGCCATTTCCCATGAAGCGGTATTTAAGAAATGTCTGCGACGTATCCTGTTGGAGAACTCTTTCTCCTGTTCCAATTATGTTACGTTACTGGAGTCCCGGGCACACTGTGTTACTGGGTACCATCTGAACTTTCCCAGCATGTTTCAGTCCCTGGAGAGCTCACCACTGACTTGAGGCGGAATATTCTTGTGGAGCTTTTCACCCTAAGTATATTGTTAGATTTGTTTCCTAAAATATTCCTCTTAATCATAAAGCTATTATCTCACAAGTAAAGCTGCCTGCTGATTTTCATGGCAATAAGCTGTGGCTGATTTTGACCCCAGCCGCTTGTTTTGGTTTTCTCGTACTGAGCCGGATCCTCAGCAGTCATTCAAAGTATGTCAGGCAACGTGAAGTGAGCAGAAGTGTGTGATGTCAAAGCAGAATTCCCTTAGCAGCAAGTCACTGGGCCTCTCAAGCAGATTCTTTATCTGTCTAGTGGGAATAACGTCATCAACTCAAAATTCCTAGGACTCGAGAGCTGACAGGGAATTCCTTCCAGATCTGTCCTAGCACATCTTCTCCACAGAGAAGATAGGGAGCCAGCTCCTTCAGGCTCAAGCTCATCTGCAAAACTCACATTCAAGTGCCAAGTTTGACCGGGAATGTATTATCCCAGCACTGCGGGGAGGGGTAGAAACAGGCAGCCCGGGGCACAGTGGCCGGCCAGCCTAGTGTACACTTAGCCTAGTGTATACTCTAGGCCGTGAAGGACCCTGTCTCAAAAATAAATAAATGTGCTCGTCCCCAAGGACAGCTGAGGATGTCCTCTGACCTCCGCTGCATGCACATGTGTGCACATGCGCACAGCGGCATATACACCTGATGGGAAGCCTGCTGCTGGGCAGCGTGAGCAGACAGCTGTGGGCACTTGTGGCTGCCGGTCATCACACTTCTCTCACTGCTCTGGGACACACCACCCTGGACTCGGAGGGCATGGCACAGTTGCTCCTGTGTGTAGGTATGACAGGAATCCGCCCAGCTCTTGCTGCCAGAGGTATCTGTATACCCACTTCCTGGAGCTTAGAGATCAGACCCTAGCAATCTTAGGATCTGAGCCCCTTGCGACTCACTATGGTGTGATCATAAACTGAGACTGGGGGTCAGATTCCCACAGCACCTTGGGACCCTCTGCACCCTGAGGCCTTTCCTTAGTAGACACTGAAGTGTGCCCCGCGCTGTTAAGGAATGCGCTGCCCTGTGGTTGACCCAGGCTCAGAATCAGCCTCTCCTTCCAGGCCTGTGGGTCTGAGCCCTTCAAGGAGATGATGCGGGAGCTGATGTTGCCACACCTGACTTGCTCACCCGGATGTCCTGGGGATTACGGCCTAATGCTTGGGTTGTGTTGTTTCTCAGAGCAGGAGTGCCCTGATTCAGGCCCGTGGCATCACGGCCTTTTCTTGGCCTTTTTAGTTTAAAAAACTTGTTTGTTTCTGTGGGGTGGGGTGGGAGACGAGGCTGTACCCTGGTTCCTGTGCTGGCCTCACCTCCAGGAAGTCTCCCCAGAGATGCATTCATGCTGTTCAGTGGTTTGCACCGTGTCACTCACTGAGCCATCTTGTTTTGAGGAGATGGGACTGGTAGCTATGGTTTAGCATAGCAACGGCTGCGTGGTAAGGCCTGGGACATAACCCTTTGCTTCGGCATAAAGGGCCCACTTGATTCTCACTGTGCCAGGGTGTCTTCAGAGAGACAAGCAACTCTTCTTCCCTCTGTCTGCAGGAAAAACCTTGTGTAATAATTAATTTGTACAGTGTCAGTACCAGGGGAGATGACTGCCAGGGCTTTGCCACTTTTCTGGAGATGCCTCACTGTGTAGCCCAGGCTAGCCTGGAACTTTCTATGCGGTTCAGTCTGGTCTAGCACACTCGATTCCCTCCCCCCCCAAGCTCTTCCATCTTCAAGTTGTGCCTTTGCCGTCAGGTCCCCTAGCCGCCCTTGGAGGGACTGCTTGGTTTGTGTCTCTGTCCCCAGAGCCTGTCTCTGCGTGACACAGATCTCACTGAGCTCCAGCCCATCCACATGCGTGTGGGCGCCTCCTCTGCAGCCAAGTGGTGTGGTTCCTTCCATCAGCCATTCTCAGAATGCCCTCATTTACTGACTAAAGCCACTGATGTCATCAGGAAGTCCACCCCCCTCCCCCTCCACTTCCCTCCCCACGGCTTACTCACTGTCTGGCAGATGGAGATAGACCTTGTTCTCAGGAGTCCGTGCTCCCAAGGCCTGGTAGTCACAAACAGAACTCAGGGCTTTGCCCATCAGGGAAGTTTACCTCCAAAACGCCTGTTCTGCATTTCCACATCAGGGAAGCCTAGGGGGTGACAGTTCCCGGTTCTAAAACGAGTGTGTGTGTGTCTGCATCATCTCATACCTAGAGATTTCAGAGCACAAGGGACAAGCTGGGGTGGGCAGCAAGACCCTATCAAAAAAACAAAAAACCTCACATGCCTGAATGTACAGGGCACATTCAGCATTTCAGAATTAATTCCCATCCTTAAGCTTACCATCCATTGCACCAATGAAAGCCCCTGTGCTTCGAAGGCTCCTTAATTCCAATATCAAGACCAAGAAAACCTTTTCTTTCCTATGATCTGAGGAATTGTAGCTCTCAGGTCAGCTTCTCTTCCCTCTGCCTTTTACGTTTCTCCTGTGTTTGCTGGCTGTTTAGAGCCATCTCAGGTCCTGGGGCCAAGCTTTGTGCCAGAGCCATGTTTGTACTTTGGGTTAGGTGGCCCTGCACTGATCACACAGAAGCCCCCTGAATGGGTGAATGGTGCGTGTGTGCACTGGGTCTCTGTGAGTACAGACGGACCAGATAACTTCCCGAGAGAGTAGTGGCCGGTCTAGGAGATCGCAAAGTGGGGGAACATATGGAGTACCTCAGGGGGCTGTGGCCATGTGGAATGGGGACCCTGTCCATATTTTAAAGCAGGGGGACCCAAGCTCAGAAAGTTTATCTGGGCTACCAACCAGTAGCTGATTGAGAGAATTCAGGACCTACATGAGCTTGACTCCAAACACTGGGAGCCCAGCCCTGCCCAAATCTTGTTCATAGTAAAAAGATCAGGTGACTCAGTCCAAATACTGCCCTGGCTAAGGCCAAGCCGGCCCTTGAGCCCCACCCTTTTCTGGTGACTCACATTCTTAATTCCCCCACCTCAGGCTCCTGGCCAATCCCTAACGCCCCACTCAGTGTCCCCACTGAGAGGCCAAGTGGCATTCAGAGGGACATAGTCCAGGCAGGACTCCAGGGCCCATTCCTTCCCACCACACAACAGGGCCCTGCAGTCGCCCATCTATCTGTCTTCCCTTTCTTTATCCATCTTGACTTCCATCCATAGGTTCTGCAGGTCCCTCATCCTCGTGTGTGCTAGAGTCTGTCTCTGCCAGGGCATGCCACCCTTGCTGCACCTCTGTGGGACACCCAGCAGTTTTCTCTGCTTCATTCATCCCTCTGTCCTCTGTGAAGTAGCATCACACCCCCAGCGCTATCTGAGAAAGCTCCAGCGGGGTTGGGGGGTGTTCTTTTCATAGTTAAAATGAGACCCAGGGCTAAGGATGATGCAGCTTAGTTGGTAGAGCATTTGCCTGCCGTGCGTAAAGCCCGGGTTTGATCCCCAGCACTGCATATAGCCAGGTCCTGGTGGTACACGCCTGCAATCCTAGCACCTGGGAGATGGAAGCAATAGGAAATTCATTCCCCTCTACGGAGGAAATTCAAGGACAACCTGGGCTATGTGAGACTCTAAGTCAAAACAAAACGGAAAATAATAACAAAATAATCCAAAGTGTCCCCTTGCCCCTGATCTCACCTTCTCACCTCCAAATTCCTTCGCTCTCACTGCAGAGCACCTGTCTAAGTCTTCTAGGCAGCCCAGGCCACACGCAGCCTGTTTCCACCCTTCCTTCCCAGCCGCTCTGACCCCGTGTTCCCTCCACCCTGCATTGCTTCTCTGCTGTTGTGGCATGGTACTTGGCTACTTGGTGACTGCCTGCCTCCTGTGACAAAGCAAGCTCCTAGTTGTAGGTGCCGCTTACACATCTGCTTGCATCCCCAGCTCCAAACCAAGCTGCCCTTGAATAGGGCGTTTGCATGCCTCTGAGTGTCGAGGGGTTTGGTTTGTCTTTGTTCCGGTTCTTTCATAAACTGGTCTCGTTTCAGCGCCTGACTATGAAGTTAGCGCTCAAGGCCTGGGACAGAGATGGACTGACAGTTTGCTTTCTCCCTCACAGCTGCCCCAAAATTGGCTGTAGTCACATAGACATGAGAATGTCGGATCTCATCCCAGATGAAGCCCTGAGAAGGGCAATCGAGAGCCACAACAAGAAGAAAAAACGCCACTCTGAGTAGGAACAAGCCCCCCTGCCCACAGGGATGCCAGCAGCCTACCTCCACCCCAGCCTCCTGAGAGTGAGCTTAGAACGCAATCCAGGGCTGACTGACCAGCACGCTGCATTTAGGGTAACACCTGATGGCTAATTTAATTGAATGCATTTTTCAAGTTACGAACTAAAACGCAAGTACATTATACTCTTTATTTTCAAGTGCTCTGGAGTTTTAAATAAAACTTTGATAATCCTCAGCATGTCTAGTCTGTATTTCTTCCAGTGCATAAGGGGTTCCTAAGGTACAGATCTTCTTTCTCGCTCCTGCTTCTGAATGGTTTTTATAATTGTTTCAACGGAAACATGTCTTTGGGGTGGTAATTAAAATAGAAAAGCAGAGAATCGTGCCAACCGAGCAGCAGTTTCTGTAAGCAAAGCCAACAGCAGCATCTGGTTGTGAAGCGAAGCCAGCGGACCCTCCTATGTAGTTGGCGTGACTGACAGTGCTGGGTATGGATGTTTTCATCTGTCGTGAGTTTCTGAATGGTGTGGAATGTCCCAGGACCACACTCCCCAGGGCAACTGTAGGCAATGCCGTAATGTAAGCTTGGCTGCATCCCTAGGAGGGCCTCAGGTGTCACATGGGAAGCCACCACATCCTGAGCACGCAGCTGAACTCACTGCAGGATGCTACTTGCCGGTGACTTCATCCTCTAGGCTCTGTCTCCACAGTTCATGGTGTCTTCAGCAACAGGGACTTACCTTCATCTTCTGGGGGCAGCAAAGGGGAATAGCAATAGCCTATAATGTTTTGGGAAGCTCTTGGACAATCCTAACTAACGATTCAAAAGAGCCTTCTTATGCCCGGTGTTGAGACTTTTGTTAGTTTATGGATCTTGTGAGGAGCATTATCAGCCAGATGGAAATTACTCACTTGAACTCTGTATGTATATGATATGTATACACAGACCTGTAGTTTTCGGTAGGAAGATATGACTTTTTCAGACACGTCTATCATTTTACGCTCATCTGTGTTTATCTTTGCCCATATTCCCTACTTCAAGTCCTCCATTCTTCCCTTTTCCTCCCTCAAATCACTTGTTCCCTGTCATTCCCCACTTTTTCACTCTCTCTGTCCTGTTTCCCTCCCCCACCATGGTCCCCTTTTACTTCCCTGGTTTCTGCAGTTACTCCAGGTTGCACACTTATATCTGAAGATTTGGAACTAGGAGCCTCAAATGAGAGACCAAACATTTGTCTGTCTTGATTAATACGATCTTTTCTATTTTCATCCATTGACCTTCAGGTTTTGTTTTCTTCTTTACAGCTAAGGAGTATTGCACAGTGATAAGTACCACATGTTCATCATCCATTCCTCAGCTGAAGGAGATCTGTATTGTTCCGTTACCTGGCTATAGGGGATAGAGCCGCAGCAAGCAGTGCTGTATCTGTGGAGTCGCAGGTCAAGTCCCTTGGCGGATGCTGAGGAGGGGTGTAGCTGAGGTTTAATTTTAGCTGCTTTGGGACTCCCCACACTGATTCCAGAGTGGCTCTACCAGTTCCAACCCCGCCCTGCTCCACATCCTCCCCAGCATTTACACTCTATTGTCTCATTGATTTTCCCCATTCTGACTAGAGGAAGATGAAATTGATTTGACATTTCTCTAGTTGAAAAGGACAGTGAACACGTTTTGAAATATTTCTTAGCCATATTTTCCTTTTTTTGAGAACTCTGTTCAGATCCTAAGCCCATTTTTTCCAATGGTTTTTTCTTACTTTTGTTATTTTAAGATTTATTTTAATTGTTTTACTTGTGTGTATGTGTCTGTCTGTGTGTCTGTGCAGGTATACCACATGTATAGGTGGCTATGGAGGCTAGAAGTGGGTGTCAGATACCCTGGAGCTAGAACTATAGAGGTCCTTGTGAGTCCCCTAATGTGGTTGCTAGGAACTGAATTCAGGTCCTCTGAAAGAGCAGCAAGTGTTCTTAACCACTGAGCTATCTCTTCAGCCCCTCATTTGTCTTTGTATTTCATTTTGGTTTTCGTTTGTTTGTTTGTTTGTTTTTTTTGACTCTCGCTTTTTTTAGTTCTTTATATGTTCTGGATATTAAGACTATGTCAGATGTATGGCTGGCAGAGATTCTCTCCCATTCCATAAGCGTCCTCTTCACTAGGTTGGTTGTGTTGAACTGTGCAGATGGTACTGGGAGATGCCATGTAAGCTTCCAAGAGAGGGAAGCAACCAGTAGTCCTACCCAGCTCTGAACCTTACCACAACTCAACATGCCACAGTATCCCTAAGGATGCATTAGTGACACGCATACATTGGCAGAAACCAACAACTTTTAAACCAGACTTAAGATAAGATGGAAATCATGACTGGTGCTAGAAACCTAGCCTCCCCAGGACCAGTGAGGCCATGGACCTGGAGAGAATGTAAACCCACCACTTCACTAAACCAGCACCATCCCTAACTGCATTCCAAATATTTATCTTTATACTCACAGATAAGGTCTCACCAAGGAAACTTCTCCTTGATGGCCGGGTGGTGGTGGCGCACGTCTTTAATCCCAGCACTCAGGAGGCAGAGGCAGGCGGATCTCTGAGTTTGAGGCCAGCCTGGTCTACAAGAGTTCCAGGACAGGCCCAAAGCTACAGAGAAACACTGTCTCAAAAACAAAAAAGAAAGAAAGAGAGAGAGAGAGAGAGAGAGAGAGAGAGAGAGAAAGAAAGAGAGAGAAAAGAAAAAGAAAAGAAACTTCTCCTTGCAGCCGATGGAGACCATTATAAAAAAAAACCACAACCAATCAAAATGCAGAGAATAAGTATGCCCTTGAACTCACAGAGACCTATCTGCCTCTGTCCCCCAAATCCTGGGATTAAAGGTGTATGACACCACTGCCTGACTTCTAGTGGCAGAGTTTTACCTTCTGGTCTTTAGACAAACTTTATTTATTAAAACATAAATAAAATACCACTATGTTAGGCATAAATATAAACATAACAATTAAATAGAAGCCACGAGTTTGAGAGAGGTCAGGGTGGGGATACTTGGAAAGGATTGAAGGGCGGAAAGAGAAGTGGGGGAAATCATATAACTGTTTTAATTAAAGAGATTGTCCCAGCCCTATCATTCTCAGCAGTAACAGGACTAAGATCAGCAGGGACATGTGTTTGACAGAGAGATCTGGGCCTGGTGATACACACAGCCATCCCAGTACTCAGGAGGACCCAGAGCTGGAGACCAGCCTAGGCTGCCTAACAAGACTCTGTCTTCCATGACTAGGTGAATGTCAGTTAGACTCTTCCATCTCATTCTGATCGTGTAAAGAGTGCTGGTCCGCTGACCCCCTTGGCAGCCCTTTTAATCTACTGGACTGCTTAATTAAGCCCTGGGAAGCATACATTGCACCAGGAAAGCAAGAGTGACTAACAAGGGCTGATGTTTCTTGAGTGCTGAGTGCGTACCAGGCCCTCGTGCTTTAGGTATGATCAACGCCCATCATCTTCCAGCCCACCGAGTGGCCACTGTTCCCGCGCTCCA
This sequence comes from Microtus oregoni, assembly GCF_018167655.1. Classification (NCBI taxonomy): domain Eukaryota; kingdom Metazoa; phylum Chordata; class Mammalia; order Rodentia; family Cricetidae; genus Microtus; species Microtus oregoni. Next base: position 31,224,835 of record NW_024543081.1, on the reverse strand, counting down.
GCACTGAGACGCAAAGACATTGTCAAAAGTGACAGCTCAGAAGGGACTGGGTTGGGACCAGAACTTAAAGTCTGGACCCCTAATCTCCTGCTCCCTTCTTCCTTAAGTATTTAGTTAGTGCCCCAAAAAAACGTGTTCAGAGGAAGGCGGACTGGGGGAGGAGAGCAGGGAGATGGGTGAACAAGAAGTGCGATGACACGCGAATGAAGATGCCGTGACTTTGCATTCTAGAAAGAAGTTAATAAATAAAAACATCCAAAGCCACATTTAAAACTAAAGCCTTTGTAAATAAATGAGTGAAAATAAGCCTGATTAAAAAGCATCCAATAGAGGTGTGGCCTGCTCAAGGTCAGGGCCAGGAACTGTAAACAGGCCTTCTAGTCGAAAAGCCGAAAAGCACGCTCAAACTGGCGGCAGAAATGTTTAACGCATTTTCTTAGGATTCAAAATAAATAGAGACATTCCATTTCCTGCAAACCGGGAGATTGTGAGTTTCCTAATGGGCTTTATCTGAATCGGGCTTTCCTGAGGAAATGATTATGTTTAAGCCAGAACAAACACACTTCTCTTGGAATGTGACTCTTTTGTGCAACTCTTGGTTTAGCAGATGGGAGCCAGCACACTAAGCTTGCCTAAGATTCGGTGTCCATCTTCCTGGCTCTTTCCAAACAGAGCTCTGTATATTGCTGCAGATACTTTATCAGCTGGAAAAAATCCCAAATAACACCATTTCTCTTCCTAGCAAGGGTTTGCCTTTGCCAGTTGTAGGATGTGGAGTGTGCACTGGTCTCTCTCTCTCTCTTTCTCTCTCTCTCTCTCTCTCTCTCTCTCTTTCTCTCCTTCCTTCCTTCTTTCCTTTCTGTCTTCCTTCTTTCTTCTTTCTTTTATCTCACTATGTATATATCTTTGGTTTTACCTGTACTAATAAAGATCCTCCTGCCTCTGCCTTCCAAGGGCTGGAATTAAAGACATGCACCACCACACCAGAGGATCATTTTCTTTGAAGGTTTATAACCTGATTGTCAGTCACAGTTTGGCATGTTTATTAAATGTCTGGTTACAAGAGTTTCCAAAAACACTGGAACTCTTTCTTCATAATTATTTCATATTTTTCCTGGTGTGTGTGTGGGGGGGGGGGCGCCTATTTGTAATACCATCATTCGAGAGGCTGAGGTAGGAGAATTACTCAGTGGGAGTTGGAGACCAGCCTGGGCATTTCCTAGTGTGACTCTGCCTCAAAAAGAAGGACGGGGAGGAGAAAGAATCTGGTTTGGAATGGAATATGCGTCTGTAATCCCATTCATTTGGAGGCTGAATCAGGAGGAACACAATTTCAAGGATATCCTGGCAGTTTACCAAGCCCTTGTTTCACAAGAAAGTGAAAAATGAACGGGACGTGCATCTCAGCAGTAGAGCACGTGCTACGCGCTGCACGACCTCACGCTGCGGGCGCAGACCTGGTACGGCAGCAACAGAATCCAATACAGAAATCCCCTGAAAGGGAGCAGTTCCTAATCAAAGTTGAGATAGGAAAAGTGCGTTTCTTTCCAAGGACAACTCCAAGTCTCGCTTGAGACAACAGAGCGAGGCCCTGTGAGAGGACTCACTAGCTCTATCTTTTGGGTATTACTAAGATGCGAACAAATGTGTGGATGTGACTTTTTTTTTTTAATCGCTAGCTCTTTGAAGAACCTTCCAACTTGGTGAGCTTTAAACATTACCAGAAAAAGCCAACAGCATAGACAGTCTCCCACTCCCCATAGAAAACTTCACACGGATGGTCCGGCTGGACCCTGTTCCTACAGCAAGTGCTGTCCCAGCTGCGATGCTCCTAACATAAACAGGGAACTGCCGGACTCAAGGGAACCTCTGAGACCACTGCCTTCAAGGTGTCACCCAACTAATCCCCCTTGGAACCCCAGAGGTCGCTAACGCCCCAGTTTACAGGTGATTAAACGGAGGTTCAGTTTTATCCTTTGCCCAAGGACATAGCCTTGTGTTTGGTTAATCCCAGACAGGAACAGAGCAGCAAGGGTTCACACACCAGGGCCCACATCTCCTCAGCTAACCACCTCCCTCTCTTAACTCCCTCACAGTGGTTTCTGAGACCAGCCCCCACCCCCAGTCTGGGGCCCTGAGTTCTCTATTTGCTCTCTCTTTTCTGCACACACCTACCTCCCTTGCCTCACGGTGACTCTCCTCCAGTCTTTAGGGGCTCCTGATTCTAATCTTGCCCTGCCCATGTTAGTCTTCTGAATCCCTATTGGATAGTGCCCTGCCCACGTTAGTCTTCTGAATCCCTATTGGATAGTGCCCTGCCCACGTTAGTCTTCTGAATCCCTATTGGATAATGCCATTTTGCATCTTCCTACTCTTCACTGCTGTGTCCCCACCCCCCTCCTGCCCACTCCAGCTGCAGTTTCTTTCCAAAGAAATCCTCAATACTACTTCCCTAGTGACATGCACAGGGGACCCAGAGCGCATCCATTCCAGTTCTAGGCTTCGCCCATAAACATTGAAGATTCAGATATTTCCCTAAGTTCTCTTTAACAACTCTAAGATCCGTGTTACATTTACAATGAATTGGTCTTGGAGGAACTCCTCTGGCCTTTGGAAGGAGAGCAGGGACTTTAGTACATTTGAAGTGAATGTGTACATTGGATACTTGACTGTTATTCAGTAAATATTTGCAAGGCCTACTTTATGCCGTGTTTTGTGCTAGTCTGGAACGGCACTTAAATTCCCCTTCCAAAGGGCTTTTCTTAGTTGGCACAGACACTAAAACAATTAAATTCCAGTAGCTCAGTCGTAGCGCTCTTATCTGGCATGTTAAAACCCTACATTAGATCCCCAGCATGCATAAAAGAATAAGCCAGTTAATTGTAAAAGTGATATAAAAATAAAGGCTGACTATGTAGTTTGGCCGATAGAGCTTGCCTACTGTCACAGTGGCATGTCTGGGTTCTAGCCCAGCCAGCAGAGCAAAAACCGCTGTGATGGTGCTCGCTTGTTTTATTGTACAGTTTTTTAAAAACTATTCTTCTCATAACACTACATCCCAACTGCAGCCTCCTCTCCCTTCCCACTTCCGCTCTCCCCCAGTTCCATGGCTCCTCCATTTCCCTTCAGGAAAAGAGCAGACTTCCCAGGGATATCAACTTAACACTGCATAACAAGATGCAGTAAGACTAGACATAAGGCTGGACAAGGCAACCCAGTAGGAGGAAAAGGGTCCCAAAAGCAGGCAAAAGCACACACATCCCCTCTCCTCCTATTAGGAGTCCCACAAAAACCCCAAGCAAAACAACCACTGCGTGTGTGCAGAGGACCTGGTACAGACCCATGTGGTCTCTGTGAGCCTAGGGAGCCCTGCTTAGTAGATTCTGTGGGCCTCGTTCTCCTGGTGTCCCCCACCCCTCTGGTTCCTATAGTCCTCCTCACCCCCTCTGCCCAGTGTTTGGCCGTGGGTCTCTATCTGCTGATGGTGCTCACTTGTACTTCCGGCACCTGGGAGATGGAGGCAGAAGGATCAGAAGCTTAATGTCCTGGTTTCATGTTGAGTTTGAGGCCAGCCTGGTCTACATGAAACCCTGCCTCAAAAAGGAATAATAATCAAAATGATTCTACACTCAGAAAAACATTTTCTTTATTTTGTTATGATAGTAAAAGAAAGCCTCAACTTTACTCTGTGTTCTTTGATTTTCTTTATATTTTAAAGATTGCTTTTCTTTTATTCTGTTTGAACATAGAAAATAAAATCTGACTTTGGGACAAAAAAAGAGGAATAATAACTAATCTTACCTATTGTTTCTTTTATTCTAATTACCTACTTTGAGGGTGATGGTGGTGGTGGTGGTGGTGGTGGTGGTGGCGGTGTGTGTGTGTGTGTGTGTGTGTGTGTGTGTGTGTGTGTTTTAAACTGTAATGGAGTAACAACCTGACAGTTCTGCATTCCTAATGTCATTTAGGAAGCTTGAACTCAGACCCCAGGGACAGCTTCATCATTCAGAAGATGGCAGAACAGCCAGAATTTAAGAAAGGCGTGAAAGGAACTATTAGTGGGGACTGTATCTGTGAACAAATACAGAATTGGTAGACAGTTTCTTTAGTTCTGAAATAGTGTCTCTTTCCATCTGGCCTCAAACTCCCCAGGCAGCTGAGAATGACCTTGAACTTTGCTCTAGAGCCTAGAGATAACAGGTGTCACCTCACCCAGTTAGCACAGCTGAGCTTTGTTCTCAGCCCCAGAATTGGCTTTAAAAACCAAAACCAGCCTGGCAATGATGGGTCACACCTTTAATCCCAGCACTTGCAAGGCAAAGGTAGACAGATCTCTGTGAGTTTGAGGCTAACCTGGTCTACAATACTGCCTCCCCATACTGGGATTAAAGGTGTGTGCCACCACCACCCAGCAACTTCCTAAATTTTATTACAAGTACCCTGCCCCAGAACCCCCAACTTTTCCCCCTACAAATATTAATGGCCCCTTAGTTGGTCCTTTCAGGGTTCTCATTATTATTTTGCACAAAATAAGCTGTTTTCTCCCCTCTGGAGGCAAAAACAAATGACAAACAAAAAAGAATTCCAATTCCTTTTCTCAGAGTACCCACGCTCCATCATCCCCAGCCTTGGCTCCATCACCCCCAGCCTTGAAACCATGCTCCATCATCCCCAGCCTTGGACCCAGGCTCCATCACCCCCAACCTTGTTTTTACTGTCCTCTGGACTCCTAGTCAGCATCTCTGGATTCTTTGTGAGCCGGCGACCATAACTAGCCAGCTGCCCAATGTGGGCCTCCTGCAGGCCCAATGGCAGTCTCTCAGGCCTGGAGGAATGCCCTTCTCCTGTGGTCCCAGGCATCAGCTCTTTCCTAACTGTGTGCTGTTTATGACAAAAATTGACCCTGAATTGCTTGAATTGCTTCCTTGCATAACTGGTATACTGGTGTACTTTTTTTTTTTTTTTTTTTTTGTCCAGGACAGGATCCAAAGCTACACAGAGAAACCCTGTCTCAAAAAAGCAGCGAGAGAGAGAGAGAGAGAGAGAGAGAGAGAGAGAGAAATGTTTAGGAAATTGTATTGGTATGGGAAAATGGGAAAAATATTTCACTTTACTAACCAGGAACCGGAATCTCACCTTCTCTACAAAGACAAGGTGTGATTTTAGCAATGCTATCACTTTATCAACCACCAAAATTATAAATATCTTCATACTACATTCTGTTGCTGTGAGGATACATTTATGAAGATTTCATCTCTAGAATAACCAATTAGGGACTCTGGTGTAGTTGTGATAGAGTGCTTGCCTCGCATACATGAGACCCTGTGTTCACCCCAGCAGTGGGAATGCACGCACATGTGGACACACCGACATTAAACAGAACTTAGTTTGCTCTGACCATCACGGGCACACAATGTGATTTCCCTCACCCATCTTTGTTTGTTATTTTGCTTTTGCTTTTCCAGACAGGGTTTCTCTGTGTAACCTTGGTTGTCCTGGAGCTCACTCAGTAGACCAGGCTGCCCCTGAACTCAGAAATCTGCCAGCCTCTGCCTCCCAAGTGCTGGGATTAAAAGCATAAACCACCACACCCATCTCCCTCTCCTGGTCTTTAACACAATCATCTAAGTAACTTGTTTCAGGCATACAATCACAAGCAACAAAGGACACAAATCTGTGGGCATCCATGAGCCCTTATCGTGTGAATTGTGTTGTCCAGTTGAGGAGGCCAGAGGCCAGAACCTCCCAGGTCAGGAGAAGGAGAAAAGAGAGCCGCTTACAGGAGGACCAGCCCGAGAGATGCACCATGGCCTGAGTCATCAGCTGGGCCTTTGAGGAAAGCACCTGAGGCGGGGGAAGAACCGCAAGAAGAGCCCAAGGAACAAAAACTGCATTTCACTCCACCCAGAACAGTTGCTTTTCCCGCTTGTCGGTGAAAAGTTTCCGCACTCCTATAAGCCTCTCCGCTGATGCAATAATCCAAATCGGACTAAATCAAACCAGATTAGAAAAAATCCAGGTTTGATAGGTACCACGTTCCTGGGTGGCCTTCTAGCTCGCAGGAGAGGAGACAGGAAGACTGGAAAACCACACGTTTGTTCTCTGGGGGGCAGTTTAAATACCCTGTGGGTGTGTTCTTGGGGGTTGAGTCTGGGCTGAGGCAGCTCCAGGGGAAAGGAAGGGGGCTTGGGGTGAAGCTTCCATCCGAACATGCTTTGGACATACAGATGGCAGGGCCTGGGGTAATGCTTCCACCCAAATAGTCAGAGGGGAAAACTTTGTCATTTGTGGACCACCTGATAGAGTGGGGCAAAGTGAGCCCTAGAATAAAGGATGCTCTTGCATTTACTAACAATATTTATAGATGACCTCAAAGGCAGGATTAAGCAAATGTGAGGAGGGCCAGCCTGTTAATAGCTGAAGACCGAGAGCATCTGTTGCAGCAACTGGACTCCTTTAGTGCCGCAACAAACACCCAGCTCCAGTGCCTGCAGTCCCCAAATTCAGAAGGTTCTGGTTGGGGGAGAGGCTCAAGATTGTCCTCTGCCACACAACAAGTTCGAGGCTAATCTTAGAGCAGTAGGATTGTGGAAAAAAAAAAAAAAAGAAGAAGGAAGAGGAAAAAGAAGGTCTGATATCAAAGCAAAAATTCCAGGTATACAAAGAAACAAAAAACTGTAGTTATGATGAGGAAAGATGCAATAGGAAGAGGAGAGGAAATGACACAAACTATGGAGTTAGTCAGCGAGGACATCAGCTGTCGAGTGCAGATACCATAAGCCCATAAATGTAGAGGAAAGTGCGAGAATGTAATGAAACACCATGGAGAAAAACCATAACAATTCAAATTTTTAGATATAAAACGGATATTGACAATGAAAAACGCATTGGATGATTGTCTTAGTTTTAATTGTCAGCTTGGCATACTGCAAGAAGAGAGTCTCAGGGATGGAGTGTCTCAATCTGGTTGGCCTTGGCAGATGAGACAATGAAGAACAGTATCTCGATTGCTGGATTAAGGTGAGAAGGCCCTTTCATCAGTGCCATCCCCTGGCAGGAGATCCTGGATTCTGTGAGGATGGGGAAAGCTATCTGAGCAAGCAGAGTGTATCCTCCTCTACTCTTGACCGTGGATGGGGCGTGACTAGCTGCTTCAAGCTCCTGCCTGCCACCTTGAATTCCTGGCCGTGATGGACTGTGTAACCTGGAACTGTGAGCCAAATAAACCCTTTCTCCCTTGGGTTGCTTCTTTCGAGGTGTGTATCCCAGCAACAGGAAAGGAGGCTAAGACACTAGGGGGAAGCAGATTCGCTCCCAAGGTAGAAAGAGAAGAGAGTCTGGTGCTACAGTAATAGAAACTCCACATTGAAATACAATGGCGAGCTGGGGGGAGGGGTGTGAGAGCATAAGAAGAACAGAGCACCACTGAACCCCAACACACCAGGCACCCTACTATACATGACTTGGACTTCCCAGAGAAGACAAGAAAGCGGGAAAAAAAAAATGCTTGAAGTGATAAAATACAGTATTTATTAAAGCGACTACCAGATCTTACTGTTAACAAAAACTTGTCTCCTATAAAACCGCCTTCACTTTGTGCTTCAATATCTTGTATTCATCTTCAATATCATGTATTCCCTTGTAAGCCTATGCTTTTATTATTTTTATTTATTTTTAAGCAGTAGCTCTTTAAGCCCAAGCAGTTCCCACATACTCCTTTTGCCATGCCTTCCCTGCCATGATGGACTATATTCTGGCACTGTGAGCCAAAAAACAAAACACAAAAAAACCAAAAGCTTTCTCCTTTAAATTACATTGGTTGGAGTATTTGGTCACAGCAACAGGACAAGAAATAAGACAAGATAGGGTAGTGGAAATAAATTTTATGTGTAGATCTTATGTAACAGTTTCCTCTGAGATTAAAACATTTTATCCTGCAAGAAAACCCTTAAATCGGGAAGAAAACAACTCAAAATATCTTCAGGAAGTCCCTGAAACTGATCAGATTCACCAGGCTCCTCCTGGCCCAGAGTAAGCAATAAAAGATGGGATTCCTACCGGGGCAGTGGTGGCAAATGCTTTTATTTCCATCACTCAAGAGGCAGAGGCAGGTGGATCTTTGTGAGTTCGAGTCCAGCCTGGTCTACCAAGCTAGTTCCAGAACAGCCAGAGTTACATAGAGAAACCCTATGTCTGAAAAGAAAAAGGGCAAAAAAAAAAAAAAAAGAGAGAGAGAGAGAAAGAAAAAAAGAAAAAGAAAGAAAGAAAGAAAATTATACCAGAAGAATGTGTAACTAACACCGTTAAGATTTCTCCCAGACCTGAAGTAGTTGGCATCAATGAGAACTCCTCTGGCACATTTTGCATCCATTAGTCCATTCATCCAACAGCCTGGGTGTAGATGAGGAAAGTGATGCCAATACAATCATCTTGGCCAAGGCCAAGCAACAGGGTTGAACTAGACCACACACACACACACACACACCACCACCACCACCACCACCACCACCACACACACACACTAAGCAGGCACCAGTATGCAGAGGATGTAGCAGAAGAAAGCTGCTTGGGTGGGACAGGCCGCAGAACAAATGTGGAAAGCCCTTTAGGGAACCCCATGCATGCCCAGCCCAACATCTCTGCCCATGGAGGGAGTCCCCGACCTGTCTGGACTACTTCCTTTTTTTTTTTTTTAAGTGGGCTTGGTCCATTGTGGCCTAGGAAGAGTCATAGACAGGGGTTGAGGGATGGAAGACAGGAAAACACATCCCAGCTCTCTGCCCTGCGTTTGCCAATAACTGCTCCTCATATCCTTCTTTCTGTTTACTTGTTTGAGGGTTTGGTTATGTAACTCAGGCTGATCTTGGAAATCCAATAACCCCTGCCTCAGTCTCTGGACCTTCTGGACCTCTTCTTGATTCTGTGATTGAAATTTGAGTTTGAAATTTATACCCTAGCAATGCTGAAGCATGCACGGGCAGCCCATATATGGCGGTTCTGTCGAACTTGTCCATGTTGGGTTTCACGGTCTACGTTGATGAGGACGACTGACCAGGTCTCTTCCTAGGTTCTGCAGTTAAATGGAGGGTAAATGTGTGCTTTAGGTTCCGAGCCACATTTCTTGCAACCAGTTCCTGGTTTTTCATCTCTTAGACAAGAAACGGGACTTCTCCATCCGCGAAGGGGAGAGAAGAGTCTACATCATTGATGCGATTCTTCTGCCAGATATCAGAGCAAACCCATGATTACAGGGTCTAAGGCATGGGGAATATCTGAAAGATGGGGCACAGCCCCTAGTGTTCCCTCAGAACAGACCAGTGGAGTAGTGCTGTCTTACAGAAATAAGATCATCCGTGGACTCTCTTCCCTTCCCCCTCCCTCCACCTGCCTACCTGTCTACCCCAGCCAACCCTAGGATAGAGCCTCGAAGGCCCCATCTTCTGGCTCCCTCCTGTGTATCCTGCTCCCTGACCCAGCGTGATGTCAGGACTCACTGTCATGTGTTCTTGCTGCCCTCCCAAGTGTCATGCCTTTCCTGCCACAAGGGACAGATAACGCCCGATGAGACTCTTAACCAAAGCACAGCTTCTTCCCTCCGTGTCCGTGACAAGAAAAGAAACTAACATTCAGGGTTTGAGCCACCCTCCAATCCTCCACCCACTTGGCATATATTTCGGTGTCTGTGGTGCAATGCACAAGACTGTGCTTCCCAAAGATCGTCTGTTTAGGTGCTCCCATCAGATCTGTCACTGCATGTGCCTTACTCACTTCGCTGTTTGGAATGATATCAACTGGCCCACTTTTTAAAAGCTTTCTCCTAAATAACAAAACACATGGAATTACCAGTATGTCACTCGACGTGCAGAATATGTGATGTAGTAGATGAAATCAGTGCTTTCTCTTTTTCTTTCTCCTTTTCTTTCTTTCTGCTTTATTTTCCTTGCATAGGATCTTATGTGCAAGAAATTGCCTCAAATTCATTTTTCTGTGTGTGGTTTTTTTTTTTTTTTGGTTTTTTGTTTGTTTGTTTTTCAAGACAGGGTTTCTCTGCAGCTTTGGAGGCTGTCTGGAACTAGCTCTTGTAGACCAAGCTGGCCTCGAACTCACAAAGATCCGTCTGCTTCTATCTCCCTTCAAATTCATTTTCTAAATGAGAGACTGACCTTGAACTTCTGATCTTCCTGCCTCAACCTCCCAAGTGCTCTAGGCTTGCAAGGGTGTGTCACCGCAGTTGGTTTGTGGAGTGCTGGAAGGGATCCAAGGCTAGGCAAGTACTCTACCAAGGCTAGAAACAAGAATGCCAGGCAAACGCTTCGCCAAGCTTTAGCTCCAGTCTGGTGTTTTTGAGGCACCTAACATCATCTTGGCTGTCCGCTCTAGGGCTCTTGCAGGGGTGGGGCCCAAACCTTCCCCACTCACCAGGGCTCTCCTCCAGCCCTCCCTCCACGCTTTACCCAGCACGGAAACTAAGAAGTCCCTTGAGAGCACGCTGATGCCAGTGGGGAGGAAGTGTTGGCTAGCCATCAAGGAGGGCTAGCCCGCCCACTGTGGCCAGAATTTCAGCACTGAATTCCACAAAGAGTGGTTTGTGCTGACCAGTTCATCTGAGTTCCACATGAGACGTGTAAGCCAGACACATGCCTTGTTGGGGAGCCCAGTATTGCCCACCCTGGGTCCCGCCACCAGAGCTCAGTTGTGAGTTTCAGCCACCCTCCCAATCAGTGACCATGAACTCACCCATATGTCCCTATGGGCTGTGTTGAAGTAGGTGACATCCCCCGCCAGCCTTTGGCACTCCACAAGGAAAAGACAGCTTGAGTCCTCAGAGCCCTTGCAGGCTGCAGATCTATTTTCCCCGTGGCTCTGTTTGCCTTTGAAGTAACGCGTGACTTGTATTGAGCACCATGTCGAGGGAGGCTGTTTAATGTCAGCCAAAGAAAACAAGCCAAGGGTGCACTGACAGCTGGCTGGTGGCTTATGATTCACCTGAGGACAAACTGAAACCAGGCTGCTTTCAAGGGGCTGCTACCGAGGGTACATTCAATCCCCAGATGGGCTTTTTCCTGTGGGACCTGGGCTTGCCACATCTCCCAGGTCACTTCGGCTCTGCGAAGGTGGGGAAGTGGAGGGTTCTTTGAACAGCAGGACCTCCAGATGCCAAGTGCCAGCTTCGTTTTCTGACGGGTGGTAACCCAAGGTGGCTTCCATCAGCTTCTCCCCTCAGAGCTTTTGATTGGAAGTGTGGTCCTCTACTTTGCTTGCCTCTCGGAACTGTATCCGTGTTGAACGGAACGCGGCACAGAGCCCAGGCGGGATCTCTGGAGCAGGGCTTATGAAGTTGAGTTGGAGTGCGTGGGTAGAGGCCTACCGTGCTTTCAAACAGCAGGGTCCTGCCCTTGAGTTCACCAGGATGCGTGAAGACTATTGCAGAGTACCAGCCTGCTTCGAAATGGGATAGCTTGGGGGTAGGCAGGGAGGAATCAGGACTGGGGTGAAGTGTTGTGAGTTAGATATTGATTCAATGCCCCCCCAAAAAATGCATAGACTGGAGTCTAGGCCCCCAGAGTGGCTTACTGGGAAGGGGGGGGGGGCTTTTTAAGAAGTGAGGCCTAGAGGGAGGTCTTCAGCCCTTAGACGAAGTTGTGAGTACCCGTCTGTCTCTTTCTGCCTTCCTGTTCCAAGATGTGACTTCTTCCTTCTGCTGTTATCCATGATGAGGTGACAGAGCCAAGCAGAGAAGGGAAGACCCATTCTGTTTTTACTAGTGTTGAGAACTATAAACTGGATAAACACCTTTGCCCTACAAAATTAGCGTGTCTGGGGTATTTTGTTATAGTAAAGACAAGTAAATGCAAGGGTTAATTTTCTATATAAATGCACAGGCTCTCCCCATGTAACTTGGTCTTTTTCAAGATAATCGTGAAAGGTTAATTGTGTTTCCAGGTCAGTGAAATCCTTCAGGATACAGTACTCAGGAAATACTTTACGGATTCACTTGGCAATGAAAAGGGACTGATTTGGAGAGGTAGGAGCAACCAACATAAGCCCAGAAGCTGTTCCCAGGGCGGGACGGGGGGGGGGGGGGGGGGGATTGGGAAGGCAAAGATCAAACAAATGAGAACACAGGTTCCTCTTGGGGGATTTCAACAGAAGGACCCAGGAATGACGGTGAATACACCTTTTCGTCTGGTCTTCAGGGTCTGTAGAAATATTAGACGTGTCACATGGCTCACTTAGGAAACAATGGGCAGCGGAAAACTCAGTTTTAAAGAAAAAGAGAGAGAGAAAGAAGGGAAAGAAGGGGAGAGATGAGAAAAGGGCAAAGCAAAGCATAAGTTAAAGAAGCCAGGGACAGTTAAGTCACAGAAATCTAGACGGAAGCTGTGCTGAGATTTAGTAAACTTCTCATCTGAAAAGGACCCTGTGGGGTCTGGACGGAATCATCTCTGCCATCTGTTTTAGTGACTTTTCTCTTCCCTGTGACTAAATACCTGAACGAAGCAATTCCAGGAAGAAAGGCTTTGTTTTGGCTCACAGCTGATAGGGGGAAGGCATGGTAGGCCGGAGTGTGAGGGGCCGGTGAAGTCGCACGTACAGTCAGACAGGACTCACGGTGCTCAGTTCCTGCTCCCCTTTCTACTCATTCCAGAACCCCAGTTACGGCATGGGGCCGCCCACACCCCAGGTAGGTCTTGCCACCTCCGCTCACCTCACCTAGAAAACCCCTCACACACGCCTCTTAGAAGCCTGTTTCTCTTAATCCCAGCACTCGGGAGGCAGAGGCAGGCGGATCTCTGTGAGTTCGAGACCAGCCTGGTCTACAAGAGCTAGTTCCAGGACAGGCTCCAAAACCACAGAGAAACCCTGTCTCGAAAAACCAAAAAAAAAAAAAAAAAAAAAAAAGAAGCCTGTTTCTCCAGCAGTACTGGGTGCTACCATCCTCACAAGATTCGACACCATAGTGTCCTTTTCTCTGCCAAGGAAGACAACACAAAGCCACTCTGACTCAACTCTGTGGCAGATGGGAGAAGAAGGAAGTGGCACCTGTAGCAAGGGGGACAATTGGATTCCCCACCCCCACTGCCACCCAGAGGAAGGAGCCGGAAGCATCAACGGAACCAAGGCAGGAGCAACCTTCGGAACATGCACGTGATAGACAGCTGCTAACAGTTTCTTGTCACCTCTGTGTGACTGTCCTTCCCAAACCACAGAGGACAAATCAAAGCCTGGGACTGGAGTTCCCTAAAAGGCATCCATTGGGAGTGAGTCTCCCATCTGTTAGTTGAGAGCAGAAGGACCTCTAGGATGCCTGAGGGTAGCCATGGATTCAGAGGCTACAAAGCCATGGACGATCTGTCCAGTGTGCTTTCGTTCATCATGGAGAACTTAAACATGGGAGTAGGTTAGGAGAGTGGGCTACCAAGCGCATGCTCACTGTCAGGCTCGTTAGCTGCCCCTCATCCTGCTTTCCCAGACTCTAGGCATCGTGTTCAGTTAAGGAGAGATCGGGTGGGGCTAGCCTGAGAACAGCCCCACAACAGGCCAGGGACAGTGTGCCCCCTGCCCCCCAGTTTCCTTGATCCCAATTGATCGCCCTAGCCCAGCCTCAGGGCCACTTCAAGGTTAAAAGAAGGCACCGAGGGTTTTAAGAACTGTAACTGCTGTAGACTGTAAAGGAGGCCTAAGGATCTGAATTTCAAGAGGGGAACAATATTCTGTAGTGCCTACCATTTTCTGTGATTTGTTAAAGACCATAGTGTCCTGAAATGATCGGGGAAGCTCCAGCCATTCGGACTCTGGAAGGCGGGATCACCTGCAGCTGTCCCCAGACTGAGTCAGGCTGGGGCTGTTCTGGGTTCATCTCAACTGATAACTTATCCAACTTGGTTCTTCCTCAGTTGAGATGCTGGTGTTTTGGGGGCCTCTTTCCAGCTGTTCCCTTTCCCGACACCCCCCCTTTCTGTTCCCTGCAGCCTCCACCCCCCTCCCACGGCGCCCTCAGCACTGCCAGACAAATGGAAGTCTCAAAAACTAAGGTCCTGGGTTCCTGTGGCCTTTGCAGGTACTGTTTACCTCACCTGAGCTCTTCCATGCTCTTTACACACAGAGACATGGATACAGACAGACAGAGAGACAGACAGACAGACAGACACACACACACACACACACACACACACACACACATACACATACACACACACTCTGCCACCACCACCTCCCATTCCAACCTGGTTGACCCCTTTCTCCAGTACTGATAAACAGATGTGCCACCCAAGCTTGTCTTTTTATTTTTTATTATTATATTTTTTTAAATGTATGTAATGGGGAATTGGAGTCAGGTCTCCATGGTTACCTCACAAGAACTTTACTGACTGAGTCATCGTCTCCAACTTCCATTTATTTTTTTTTATCTTATTTTTGGTTTTCTGAGACATAATATCTCACTATGTAGCTCTTCCTAACCTGGGACTTCCTATAGAGACCAGCCTGGCCTCAAATTCGTAGCCCTCACCCAGATTCAATCTTAACCTCCCACCACACTTGGCCTCCCCTCGTGACCACAGGGCTGACAAGAAACTGCCCAGCACCACTAGAGAGGGTCATATTGCAAATTGGTAGCCCAGGGGAAAAACCAAAACAAAGATTGAAGCGTAGCATATCTCTTTGGAATCATAGGAAAGTGAACTGGTGGGGTAGGACCCGCTGTCCTAAATCACTGCCAGGGCCCTGCCCCTACTGGACACAGACCGAAGTGCTTGGCATGGATAGGGCTCTGCCCTTCTGAGGGTCACATAGCAGGGAGCTTAAGCAGGGATCCGTTTGGGTGCAGGTGAGTCTTGTGAAGGGCCCAGAAGAACAAGTTTCGGGCATTACTATGAATGTAGGGCTACCCTCTTCGTCTGCTCTCCCCAGGTAAGTTGGTAAGGAACCTGTTCTAGGCCTGTCAAGGTAGTTTTGGTGTTAATTCTGCCTTCTGTAAGGAAGCATTAGTGGTTAGAGCCCATGAGCAGGGAGAAGAGGCGAGTAGAGACCCTCAGCCAGTGGAGTACGCGGCAGGGCATCGGAAGGATGTCTGCATGTTGCACCAACTCGCAGGCGCTCGCTCGTTCGTCCAGGGGCCAGGAACACTGCTGAAGGCTTGTGGTAGATCCTTTCCCTTTACAGAAGAAGCTTGGCTGGGGAGCGGCGAAGGGACCAACGCCTCTGCTGAGGTCTCTATCGAACTCACATTACCCAGTCTGCTTCCTTCACCCCACGGATGTTGTTCCCAAGAGCTCCTCACGCCTCCCACATGAACATCCCCATCTCAGGAACTGTTTCCAGGGAAACGAGTGCAAGACAAGCCAGTCTTTCATAACTGCTGTGTCTGCTTGCGTCACCGCCACTGGGGTCCTACCGTGATGGGTGAGCTAGCCTGGGAACCCCTATGTCTGTCAATCTTGCACCCGGGAGGATGCATCCCGAGGGCCAAAGGGCTGGTTTCTAGTGCCCTTTGCCATCCGAAAGCACAGATGCGGTTGCTGGCCTTCTGGGAGGGGAACCCCAGGATCTCCAGACTTGAAAAGCATCCTTCCTTTTGGCATTTCCAGACAGTGCTAGGGCAGCCCTCGCCATCCTGAAGTTCTTCCGTACTTCAAAGCCAGACTCCCTCCTTCCTTAACATGTCCCACTTCCTCTCCCCTCTTCCTCGTGTAGCTGTGTTCTTGCCAGCAAAGAAAGTTGAAGGGGAACAAAGGCATATGGTTTTCCTATTAAGACTGACGCCCACGTGTGAGGGAAGCCAGAGGGAAACGTTCAAATAAGGGCAACGGAAATACGCTTATGTGGCACTCGGTTTTTGAGACTGATTTTTCTTTTTAAAGCTTACCGGAAACAGTGATGGTTCTCTTTTGTTCAGCTTGTTGGAGACCCCTCTACAGAGAGGCAGGGAAAGACAGAAGACCCCCCGGTCTGGAGCATCACACAAGTGGGCGCAAACTGAGCTGCGTTCGGTGCTGCATGAACGGGTGCAGGCTTATTTCATATGGTGGCTCATGCCTGGATTTATTAGGGTAAGGTAATGGGGACGGGGATCGTTTGGGCCTGGCCAGAGCCACATTGGGAGACCCCATCCCATCCCACCCTCTCCCTCCAAAACCTTATTTCTGCTACACACTAGCTGCGAGACTACAGTGCCACACACTTGTAATTCCCAGCACTCCAGAGGCTGTGGCAGAAGGATTGTGAGTCTGAAACCAGCCTGGTCTACAGAGAGGGAGAAACCCTGCCTCAAAAAGCTAAGGGGCTGACAGAAAACCATCTCACTCAGGAGTTAAAGAGCTCACTATACAAACCCAAACATACGAACTGGAGTTCATAGCCCCAAAACCCACCTAAGTGCTGGGTGACCAGAGTGGCCCATCACAGCCTTTCTGATCCTCAGTTTCCCCTGTTGATTGCTAGCCTTGCCACATATGACACAGCGTACTTGCATAGCACAAGTGAGGCCTTGGGTTCCATCCCTAGCAATGGAAAAGAAAGGGGAGGGAGGGAAAGCTGGAGGAGGGGCGAGAGGGGAGGGAGGAGAGGGGACGGAGGGGACAGAGGGGACAGAGAGGACGGAGGAGGAAATGTCTGCAGTGCAGAGGCAGTGTTTCTCAAGACTGAAGCCCAGGGCTGGAGCGCAGTTGGTAGAGTGCTCACCGAGCAGCAAGAGACCCTGAACTCCATCGCTGATGCCATGTGAAGCCAGAGGTGATGGCTGACACCTGTAATCCAAGCACTGAGAAGGTGGAGGCTGGAGGGTCAGAAGTTCAAAGTCATCCTCAACTTCGTAGCAAATTTGAGCCTGGATTGGGAGATGCAAGAGTCTATATTAAGAAAGAAAGGAAGGAAGGAAGGAAGGAAGGAAGGGTTGAGAAAAACTCCATAATTTTCCACAACTACCAGATGTGAAGTCCTTCTGCATTTTTTTGATAAATTAATAAACCACTAGTAAACTTAATATGTAAAAGCTAAGGCCTGGAGTAAGCAAAGGACTCTGAAGAACACTGCTGACTTCAGGCCCTTCTAGAATAATGCAGTGGTCCTATGGCATTGGAGTGGAGAGAGAAAGGACCCATGGGACCCCAGAGGTCAGAAGCAGCTATGCACACATGGGCAGCTTACTAGTTCACGTTTACTGTTTACATTTTATTTTCTGAAAACTAGGGATCAAACCCAAAGCTTTATAATCTGCCAGGCAAGAATTCTCTGAGCCACACACAAGCCCTTGGATTTTCTTTTTCTTTCCGTGTGTATGTGGTTTGTGTGCATATATGAATGCTTGCATGTGTGTAGGTGCACATGGAGTGCGTATGCAGGCACATGTGTGAACGTGTGTGAAGGCTCCATCTTGATACTGGGAGTCTTGCTTGCTCACCCCCTACCTGGTTCTTAGAGGCAGAATCTCTCAAACCCAGAGCTCTCCTGTGTGCTTAGTGTCAATAGCCAGCTTTCTCTGGGGATCCACCGGGCTGCTCTGCCCCAGCCCTCGGTTTATGTGGGTTCTAAGAACCTGGACTGTAGTCCTTGTACTTGGTGTCTAACCACTGAGCAATCTCCCCAGCCCCTTGGTTTTAAAACAATGTTACTCTATGTATCCCAGGCTGGTCTCAAACTCAGAAGCCTCCTGCCTCAACCTCCCAAGTGCTGGGAATTATAGGTGTGTATCACCAAATCCAGGGCTACCTGATTTTTAATTTTTATTTTCTTGAGATAGAGTCTCGCTATGTAACCCTGCTTGACCTGACACTATCTGTGTAGGCCAGAGTGGCTTGGAACTCACAGAGATCCTCCTGCCTCTGCTCCCTGAGCACTGGGATTAAAGGTATGTGCCACCACGTCTGGTGATAACTGACTTTTAAAAACAAAGATATAAAGGCAAATGAGAAATGTTTTATTTCTCAATGAATGGCACTTGGAGACTTGGATACCCATATTCTAAAAATTGAACTTGGATCCATGCCCATACCACAAGCAAAATGTGACTAAAAGCAGTTCATAATTCTACTTGTGAAACCTAAAACTATAAGGATTCTTTATTTTTTATTTTTTTGGTTTTTCGAGACAGGGTTTCTCTGTGGCTTTGGAGCCTGTCCTGGAACTAGCTCTGTAGACCAGGCTGGTCTCGAACTCACAGAGATCTGCCTGCCTCTGCCTCCCGATATAAGGATTCTTTAAAAAAGAAAAATAAGAAAAACGACATGATGGCCTTGGTCTTGGGTTTAGGCAAAGACTTTAGATATGATTCTAAAATAATAAACCAAAAAACATATAAATTGTACTTTGTGAAAATTCAAAAAAAACATCTGCTATCAGAACAATCTGTTAAGTAGGTCACAAATTTTGGGAAAAGATTTGCAGATCCTATATCTAATGATGTGTTTATAGCCAGGGGCTGGGGTATAGCTCAGGTCAGCGTGTGGGAGTCCTTGGGTTCAAAACCCAGAAATACCAGAAGAGTGAACCTATTTCCAGAATATAACAGAATAGTCAAAACTTAATAATAAGGGGGAAGGTGGGACACAATGATTAAATTATGGGTCCCTAGTGTGGTGGGACACTTTTAATCCTAGCACTTGAGAGACAGAGGTGGTTCTCTGGCTTTGAGGACAGCCTGACCTCCACAGGGAGTTCCAGGCCAGTCAGTGTTACACAGTGAAACCCTGTCTCAAACACAAACAAATGAGCTCAGAACAACAGGGGCTATGTAGCAAGTCATTGTATCAAAATCAAATCAAAACAAGAAAAGCACAAAAGGCGAAATATCTGAACAGATACTTCATGAAAGAAATGAATAAAACGAAAATGGGTTTAATCATACACCTTTAATCATACCAATCGGGAAGCAGAGGCAGGTGGATCTCTGTGAGTTCAAGGCCAGCCTGCCCTCTAGAGTGAGCTCGGGGACAGCCAGGGCTATGTAGAGAAAAACAAAATACAAAGAAGAAGTTAAATAAATGGTAAGCGCATTCAAAGCCATCCAACGTTGCTAGTCCTTTGATATGTGTAGAAATTAATAAAACCCCAGGGCGCGACCCTGTGGCACTTCTGTTCAAACAGCTAAAATAAGAGAGTGACCACACACCACATTGATTGTCAAGAAGTGGAGCACCTAGAACCTACCTACACCAGTAGACTATGGAATTGTTCTACCAGCCAGGTATGCGGTCATACCAGGTCTATAGTTCTAGCCACTCAGAAGGCGGAGACAGAATTTCTTGAGGTCAAATCTTCAAGACCAGCCTGGGCAACACAGTGAGATCCTATCTACAAACCCAAACCCAAACGACAAAAACTTTGAAAACCAGTTTACAAGCTTCTCACAAAATTCAATGTGTCCTTGTTCTGACGCCGCCATTCTCCTGGAAAGTTACTCCGGAGAAATGATAATATCCAAACACACGTGGTCATGTATGTCCATGGCAGCTTTTTTGGTAAAAGCCATGAGCTAGAAATAGCTCGATATCTTTCATTAGGCGAGTGGAAACTGGCAGTCATACCCAAAGTTGACCTCTCTGGATAGAGACATAGGTTGCCCGGCCCCTGGCAGAGAAGCCTGGAATACTCTGAGCAGTGATGTCACCGTGAACTGGCTCTCCAGCCTTGAGTTGGCCCAGTTCCACCCCTCTGGATGTTCTGAGATGGCCTACCCTGGAGCAGAGGGCAGAAGGTAGGGTCTGGAGCCTCCATGTGGGTGCTGACCATGCTTTTGCCTACACGGACTTGAAGTTCATCCCTGAACTCCTCCAATAGAATCCTTCAACAGACTCTCCCTCAGCTTCTTCTGGCAACCCTGTTCCTGCCCTCGGAGAACTGCCCATCCTGGGTTGTCACCTTCTCATCCAGCTGCTTCCTTTGGACAGCCACCTCCTTGTTCACCACTGTTCAAGGCACACAGCACACAGCAAGCGTTTAGTGTGTGTTTGCCAACGGAATGAAGCATCTCCGGTGGTTGAATGTTTAGTGTGTGAAAGTGTATTACTTCTTTGTGTGTGACAGCAATGCTAGGGGCTGAACCCAAGGCCTTGTACTCAATAGGCAAGCTACATAGACAGCCCCTTTTCTTACTCTGTTTATTAAATATCTATTTTTATTTTTTTATTATTTGTTTATTTTTGGTTTTTCAAGACAGGGTATCTCTGTGACTTTGGAACCTGTCCTGGAACTAGTTCTTGTAGCCCAGGCTGGCCTCAAACTCACAGAGATCTGCCTACCTCTACCTCCTGAGTGCTGGGATTAAAGGCGTGTGCCACCACCTCCCGGTCTATTTTGTTTTTAAGATGTGTCTGTGTGTAGGTATGTACATGTGAGTTCAGAGTCCTGGGAAAGCCAGGTTTCCCTCCAACTGGGCTTATATTGTGAGTTGCCCAATGTGAGTGATGGGATCAGAACTCAGGTCCTCTGGCTAGAGCAGCATATGCTCTTAACCACTGAGCCATCTCTCCAGGCCCCTCTCTCTTTTCTTAAAGCTTTTACAATCGTCTATACAGAGTTGCATGAAGCCATTGTCATGCAATGTAAACTGTGGGTTGAGGACGCCCACCTACACCCTGCTCCCTGCTACTCTCCCCCTTCCGTCCCCTTTACTGCTGTCTGTTGTTTCCTAGACAGGTTTGGGTTCACTCATTACCAGTACATGCATGATTCCCTAGGACCTAAGAGTGAGATGAAACATACAATATTTGTCTTCTTGAGACTGACTTTATTCATTTAATATAATTATCTCCAGTTGCATCACTGTTCCTGCAAATGACATAACTTCATTTATTAAATGTGTGTGTATGTATGTATGTATGTACTCTTTGTGTGTGGCGGGGATAGGGAGAGAGAGGTGAGTGAGGGTGTCTATATCATGATTCTGGAAGTCAGAGGACACCTTGCAGGAGGTTTCTCTCCTTCTACCTTGTTGAGGCGGGGTCCTTCTTGGTTCCACCATGCTGCACGCCCTGGCCTAGCTGGCCTCCATGCTCCCCCTCCCACCTCAGCAGAGGACTGCTGGCAATGCAGATGTTCACCACCACATCTGCTTTCTTTGCAACGTTCCAGGATAGAACTCATTTCAGCGGGCTCTCGTGGCAAGCATGTCTACCTCCCGAGCCATCTTCACAGCTCCCCGAAAACGTCTACTGTGTATATAAACCATATTCATTTTCTTTATCTATTCTGAAGTTCATACAGGATTGCAATGAACATGGATGTGCAAATGTCTCTGTGATTGGCCGACACAGAAACTTTCGGGCCAGTACCAAGAAGAGGGATGGCTGGTCACATGGAATATCTATCTTTGTGTTCTGAGGGATGACATGCTGATTGTCACAGTGGCTGGCTTAGATTGCAGTCCTACCAGCGGTGATTAAGGGCTCTCTCTTTTGTCCATACCTTCACCAGCTTTTATTGCCATTTGTTTTCTTGATGACGGCCATTCTGACAGGGGACAAGGTGGGATCCCACATAGATTTTATTTGCATTTCTGTGAAGGCTTATGAAGTTGAACAGTTTTCTCACACTCATTGGCCACTTGTACCTCCCGTTTTTTGATAACTGTCTCTCTTTTTTAGTTGGTTTGTTTCTTTTCCTGTCATTTAATTTCTTTTTGAGTTGCACACATTCATGCTCTGTCAGATGTATAGCTGGCCAAGGTTTTTCCTGTTCTATAGGCTGCCCCCTCACTCAGTCGTTTCTGTTCCCAGCCTCACTTCTAAACACCCTAAGATGTGAGTTGGCTCCAGAGAGGTGGTGCTGTTTGGACCTTACTCGAAGCCACAGTCCCTGAACATGCGGCACAGATGGCATCAACAGCCTCTTCTGAACATACACTCCTGCCTGTCCTTCCCAGGACTCCATGGACCAGCAGGTAGAGTGCCAAAAGACGTACTTTGTCCTAACAGCACTGCTCTTGGACCCTGGTGACCAGAGCATCACAGTTATAAATGGTGTGCCCTCCACGTGGAGTGGCGTGCCAGGCTGTGCTGGTTAGTGGCCTCCCGTTCACCTAACTGGTTGTGTTAGGGGTGTGCCACCTTCGTGAGAGCCTGGTTGGGTTTCCTGTGGGTTCCCACGGGGATCGGCCCTTCTGGGAGGCACCCGATGCCACCTTCTCTCTGACCTGGTGACAACCGCACTCACCCCTCTAGTGGCCTCAGTCATCAGTCTGACTGAATTACTCAGAAGTCACAGCTCATAATTATTTCGCTAATCCTCAAATGGTGACACACTACAGATTGTTTTCTTAGCACGAGGCAGTGCCCGAGAGAGCTTTGCCGACTGCAACACGCCTGTGTAGTCTGTGTCTGGGAATAGGGCTCCTCCTTCACGGGAACAGGAAGACACTGAGATGCTGGGAATGAAATGCCAGGTCCCCGGCCTCTGAACACCAGTGACAAACCCTCTCTGCTTCCCAAGGGCTACTGCCTAATTCCCATGAGTTTTGAGACTTCCCACAGTCCCGGGACTGAAGTACTCCAGCCCTGTGTTAGCAGGGTTGAACTCTCTCCACCCATCCTATGCTTGGGGGAGATTGGCAATCCCAGCTTCTGGGAGCATGTTATAGGGTCAGCATGGCCTGGGACACTGGGGCTTTGGACAAACACAACACCGCCAGCAGAGTTCCCTGTCCTGTGGACCTCTGGGTCCAGAGAGCACTTTTGGAGAGGTGGCCAAATGCTTGCTGCCTTCCTGGATGGCCCTCACTAGCCAACCCTCTGATCTCAGGGATCCTTGATTTACTTCAGATTGCTGGAAATCAGGTCACAGGGAAACCAGTTCGTGGGGAAAGACTGGAAACCACCCTCCCAGAAGAAGGCGCAGAAGAGGTGGGGCTTCGTGGCTGTAAGGCTGTAACACTAATAGGCTTTCTAAACAGACCTAGAGCAAAGGAGACAGGATGCAGAAACAGCAGTGACCAGGCACCTACCCCTGTGTGGGAAGAAGTCAAGAGTGATTTGATACTGAGGCATCTGCCATCCACAACTTCAGGGCTCTGAAGGACCAGCCAGCCCTCCACAATCCCTATGGCCGCTCAGGAGCTTTTCTCATTAATCTTTGACTTGAGCCAGCTTCTCACAGGTGTCATGCAGGAAGCATGGTTAGGAACATGGCCGGAGCTGTGGACGTTCTGATTCAGTCCCAGGTTCTCAGCATTCGCGTTTGTGTGGAGCCAGGCTTGGCTCTCTCAGAACGCTTGGACACCTGGGAACTATAGCTGTTGTACCTATGCAGAGGAAGATAGAGTGTCCAGCCCATCTGCTTCAGAAAAGTGGGGTGCCGGGAGCGCCACTCAGATTCTAACAGTCAGCAGATGCAGGCCGGGGTAGTGATGCTGTTAGCACCACGTGGACCACTAATTGTGCTTGCTCATTACCAGTGGCTTCCAAGAGGTCTCTGGGAATGGAGCACTGGCTCACCACTTGACTGGGGAAAAGCCCTGGACAGCTTTGCAAGATAATCAAAAGGCAGTTAACTGGGCAAACAGGCATCCCACTCAATGGACTACTGTTCTGACCTCTGTTACCTGAAAAAGCTCCCAGGTGGCTCAGTTATTGCCCTAGGTCCCTGTGTCTGCTCAGTCACAAAGAGCGGCCATGACTTCTCCAGTGGGAGAGGAAGGTATGGTGTCTTCGCTTTTTTATTTCCTTGAAAATGCAGGAGAAATAAATGGACAAACCAAAAATAAATGTGCAGTGATGAGCCCAGGCTTTTTTGTACTTTTGCAAGTCAAAACTTTTGTACTCCTTGTTACAACAGTGTTGTGAAATATTTCATTTTATTTGGTTTTTGGAGACAGGGCTTTTCTGTTTATCCCCGGCAGTTCCGGAACCTGCTTTGCAGACTAAACTGGCCTCAAACTCAGAGATCCACCTGCCTCTGCCTCCTGGGATTAAAGGTGTGTACCACCACGCTTGACTTGCAAAAGTATTCATTAATATTTTATTCTATGAAGGGAAAGGCCTGTGTTCATTTATTTGCCCTGCTAGATCAAAATATATTACACAGGTAATTTGTAAAGAACAGAAATTTGTTTTTCACTGTTCTGGAAGCTGAGAGGTCGAAGATGAAGGGGCTAGCAGGTTTGGTATTTCCAGGGAGACATCCCTCTATTTCTGGGATGGTACCTTGTTGCCGCGTCGTTTGAACACTGTTTTCTGGCAGAAGGTGGGCATAAGCTGGTTTCCTCCAGCCCTATGGCTTAAGTCTTCTCTCTTAATGCTTTCACACAGAGTCCCAGGTCTGGATCTGTGACTTTGAGGAGGACACGTGTGTTCAAATCATAAAGAGGCCCTAGCGAAGAGCAGGGCGCCTAGAACAAGGAATTCGCCACCTTTGGAGCAAATGTTTGTGGCCACTCAGTCGGTGTAAGGAGAACAACTTACTGCATTTCTTCTCAGTAAAGAGGCAGCTGGCCCAGATCTTGAGTCTAAATGGTTCTCTGACTTGTATGGGACAAGTCGCAATGGTGGAAATGATAGTGTGTACATCTGAGCCTGGTGCTCACGTCCCCTGCAGCTTCAGTTCTCTTCTCAATGGAGCCCTGAGACGTCACGTAGACTGTCCTGACTAACCTTGTGGATGTTAAGGAGGGGCATTGGCTGTCAGTTTCCTGAAGGGGAAGCAGATAACTGCCCAGACACTGAGTAGGGCTGGCTGACTGCAGGACTGCCCATGTGAGCCCAGTCCACACTGACTCAGAATGTTAGTAACTCTATGCCTGTAGTTTAATCACCCACTACAATCTGGTGTAGCAGACCTTTCCTTGGAGGCCACCAACCAGCTCCCAAATCATGGCACAGAGACTTATTATTAGTTATGAATGCTCAGCCTTATCTTAGCTCTCATTTTAATCTGTTTCTCTTTATATTTTGCCTTGGGATTTTTTTTTTTAACCTTTCTTTCTGTAGATCTTACTTTCCTGCTGTCTCTGTGTCTGCCTGGCAGCTGTCTGGCTTCTGGTCCCAGGCATGTCCCTCTCTTTCTCCCTCATTCTCTTCTTTCTTCTCTCGAGCCCAGATTTCTCCTCCTCGTTATTCTCTCTGCCCACCAGCCCTGTCTCTCCCTCTCTCTGCCCAGCTATTGGCCAGTCAGCTTTTTACCAGAGCAATCGGGTGCCTTAGGCAGGCGAGGGGAAACAGCAGCACACCTTTTCATATAAACAAATGCAGCAAAGCCAACTGAAGCACATCTTTCCACTGTTAACAGAGGCAGCAGAAACAGATGTAACAACACACCTTTACATAGTTAAATATATAATATTCTTCAACAATCCGGGGTGGTTTTCTATACAATGAGAGCCTGATTGTTGCAGCTGCCATCTACCCTGGGAAGGATTTGCAAATGAGAAGGGCCAGCCCAATGCTGTCCAGGAGGGATGTAACACATCTCACATAGGTGTGTGACTTCTTATCGCCTAGTAGCACATTAAAAAAAATAATAAATGGGCAAAATTAATTTTAATAATATATTTTCTTCAACCCAGTATATCCAAAACATTAACATTTCAGCACGTAATCAATATAAAAATAGTTGTGAGGTATTTGACTCTTTCACTCATATTAAGGCTTTGAAACACAACATAAAATTTACACTTAACAACAATTAGACTACGTTTCAAATGCTCCAAGGCCTCTTATTAAGGGGGCACTGGCCTTGGAGTCATTGCTGTCACCCTAGCAACAGTCACTTTCCTGAAGCGGAAGCAGATATCGGCCCAGACAGTGAGTTGGACCGGCTACGCTCTGCAGGACTGTCCGGGTGAGCCGCACATGTCCAGACTCCTGGATGCTTTCATTCCACTAATTTATAACATTTCCCTTCAAATTCGTGGGCCAACTATTACTAAACTTTTATTTAGATTGAAAGAACATTGTTAATCGGTTTTCTATCGTGGTTACAAAATGCTTGGGACAATGAACTCATAACGAGAAAAGGTTTTTCTTGTCTCAGAGCTTTAGAGGGCCTGGCCCGCAGTCATTCTCTCCTTGTGGTGGACCTGTGGTACAGCAACGCAGCAGGCAGAAGAGCGCAGTGTCTAGAATACCACCCGTGAGGCCCCGCCTCTCAGTTAGTTTCATTGCATGCCAGGACTATACACTGAGGATTAAACTGGACCTTTCATGTCTAAAAATCTAATCAGGAGAAAGGGGGGAGGGAGGGAGGGAGGGAGGGAGGGAGGGAGGGAGGGAGGGAGCTATTTCTATGGAAGGACTTAAAAGTCACAGTCCTTTCTTATTGAAGGCATTTCATTCGAAGGAAAACACTCTCGTTATTTTTCTCATTTGCTGTAAATGAGAAAAACAATTCCACTCTATTCCTGCAGGTTCTGTCCAGCAGCTCGTAGAACCATCTGGAAGAAGCTCCGAAAATATCTGTGACAGCTGATTTGATGGTACGCCTGGCCCGGGCCATGGAGCCCCCAGATTATTTGGTTAAACGTTATTGTGGGAGTTTCTGTAAGGGGATGTTTGAAAAGTTTAGCATTTAAAGCCACAGACTAAACAAGGTAGACCAGGCTCCCTGATGTGGGTGGGTCTCATCCAATCAGGTCTGAGCAGAACATTCTCCCCCAGGTCAGAGGGAACTTATTCTTGGAGCTGAGATTTTTAGGGGTTTTTCTCTTGAGACCAGGCTCGAAGGGACATTCAAGTCTTGCTGGGCCTGAGTCTGACGGCCTCCATACTGGAACTCCAGCTGTTTGACAGGTCTTCAATTCTGAGTTGTAATTGGAGCCATCGATGTCCTGGGGTCCCTAGTCAACTGCATAAGTCAGGACTCATCAACCTCCTCAGCTATACCATAAGCCACTGGGTAGCATGCTGACCTTTCAACTCCCCAGTTCAAACTGATTGACTCTGAACCACTGGGTAGCATGCTGACCTTTCAACTCCCCAGTTCAAACTGATTGACTCTGAACCACTGGGGCATCTCCCCTGTCCCAATCATTGGTCTGGACCGGGAACCAGTGCTACCCTTCCAAACTGTAACAATCTGGATCTGCAGATGAACAAACTGAGCCCCAGAGGTGGGAAGCCAGTCAGTGCTGCCCGTAGACCAAGGGCTGAGACTTCAGACCTCCCCAGACAAGCCCTTTCCCCTACTCATTCAGACAAGAGGCCTTGAGGGGCCCTGGGCCTCTCAGGGTTTGCAGAGCAGTGAATAAAACAGCTTTGTGGTCAAGCTGAACAGGATGAAGGGACGCGTCAGGTCTCACTAGAAGAAAGCAATGCTGACGTAGCACAGGAACCAACCGATTCCCGAGGTGACTCTTCCCTAGGGGGCTGTGGCTCAGGTGTCCTAGATGCTTTTCCCTCCTGTGAGACAAGAAACAGTCTTCAGTCAGGTCCCTACCATGGCTCAAGTCTAGCGGTGACCAAAGTCTCCTTGACTCTGTCCCCATGAGCCTCTGTGGGCAGCCTCTGCCCGTGGCCTGCAGAGAGACTCTGAGTAAGGTTCCCCTCAGGATGAGTTTCTGAGTGCTGGGGTCCTAGGAGTATACCACCAGTACATGGAAACACCCAGCCACAGTGAGGCAGGAGCCATTTCGGTAGGTGAGCGCTGTTATTAGCACGTTGATGACAGTAGCAATATGACTTACTGTGCCAGGCACCATGCTGTCCTTTGTAAACATCTGCTCATTTGAGTCTCAGGATAGCCCTATGGGATGAAATCCATCAACCTTCCTTCTCTCCTCCCTGTTTCTTTTCTTTCTTTGTTTTAGAGTCTTTTTCTTCCTTCTCCTCTGCAAAGATGGACTGAATGTGTGACACATTGTGCCGGTTGTCATTCAGGAGATAGAGAAGGCAGGAAGGTTATGAGTTCAAGGTTAGCCTAGGCTACAGAGGGAGATCTCAGAGACTGGGAGGCTAGTGTAGCTCGATAACAGAGTGCTAGCCTAGAGTAACCTAGCGTTCAGGGTCCCATCTACAGCAAAAGAACAGATGAGGTCATACCAGGAAATGGGGTGACTGTGGATGCTGATCCTGATGGAATTAGTGCATATGTGATTTCTTACTATAGCCAGTGATATAGAAAGGTAATCGTTGGCTTTGAGAGCTGGGGTAACCAGCTGGCCAAGCTGACTCAGCTTGGGGAAATATCTTTTCAGCTCAAAACTGGGATATTCTGGAAGAAGAGGGGCAGGGGCAAGAACCCTATGCAGAAGGCCTGTGAGGCAAGGAAGTAGAATTAGCAATGTGGAAGTTGCTTGGTTCCCTTATACTTTTAAGAAGGCTTTTATGTTTTGGCTAGTACTCTGGGAAGTAGCATTTGACTGTGCCATTGAGTTGTCTGTCCCCTTCCTTTCTCTTGTGTCTCTTGGCTGGGCACCCTGGGCTTTCTGTATATGAGTGTGCTCAAGTTCCCACAGTCCTGCCAAGGGACAAGATACACTCTTGTGTCCCCAGTATCTTACACATGAAAGGCATTCAGAATATCAAATACCCCAAATGCTGGAAAGAGGACCTTGCAACTCTTGCACAGTGACGTCCTCTATCACCTTAGAAGTCCCTCCCCTGGCTGTGCCCTTGCAAGTGAGCTTCCAAGCTTCCGCAGCCCCGATCTGATCTCCCAGCTCTCAGTTACTCAGGCCGGCTCCTGCCCTGAGAGCGACAATCAGTCCAGTGTTCCCTGAGAGAAGCTGGCAAAGAATTGGAGTGCCAGGCATGGCAGGACAACTCCAAGGAGGGCTCAGGCTCCAGCCCCCAGCTTCCGGAAGTGTGAATGCTCAGACACCGGCCTGGCTGGGGTCAGGAGGGCATAGACAAGGGAACTGAAATGCTCAGAGCTCAGGCTCTGCAGTCATAAATGATCACAGTTTAAAACCCTGAATTTTGCAGCAAAAGCTTAAGGAACAATAATTAACAGGCTAGGGAACAGACACCAACAAAATTACTATTCTCTTCTGAACGGGATACCTGGGGTGACAGGCACCATTTTGCAATAATGAAAGAAAGCCCAATAGAATCATGATATGATTGGCTTTGTCATCATTGTGCTGCTGACCCCCCCAAATCCCTAAATCCTGACAGGCAAACCAGAAAACCCAAGCACCCTGTGCAAGCTTAAAATGATTTTCCCCTCCTCTTCTTCTATCTGTCTGTCTGTTTATTTATGAGGCAGGGTCTCACTATCTCATTCTTCTCTTTATTTTTTTAAATATTTATTTATTTGTTTATTTGTTTGTTTATTTATTTATTTATTATGTATACAATATTCTGTATGTGTATATGTCTGCAGGCCAGAAGAGGGCACCGGACCTCATTACAGATGGTTGTAAGCCACCATGTGGTTGCCGGGAATTGAACTCAGGACCTTTGGAAGAGCATGCAATGCTCTTTACCACTGAGCAATATCTCCAGCCCCCTCATTCTTCTCTTTAAAAAGCATTTCTTTCTTTATGGGGAGTGGGACACATGCCTATCATGGCACAAGTGTGGGGGTCAGAGGAAAACCTGGCTTTCTCTTTGCGCCATGTGGGTCCTGGGGATCAAACTCGGGTGGCCGTGCCTGAGCGGCAAGTTTTTATTGGACGAGCCATCTTGCCAGCCCCTTGATTTTTTTTTTTTAAATGTAAGAACATAAACCCTAATTAATTGTAACCTGATGATTGTCGTTGCAAGCTAAGCTATGCAGTGGCAAGTTGCCAGTGTCTGGTGCAGTTGGGGGAGGGTCTGGTGTGGGGAGGAGCGAAGGAGGAAAATCACCTCAGTGAAGAAATCTGTGGCCCAGGTCCCACGGTGTTCCATTGCCTCTTCTGGACCTTGACACGGGGCAGCAAGCACCACCAGAGAACAGCACCCTTCTGGTTGAGACTTCTGCGGCAAGCCTCACCTGGGGATGCTGGGACTGACTTCTGAGTTTACCCTCCTGGACCAATGCAGCCCCTGATCAGGTCTTCTGTGAAGGGAGATGACTCCCTACTGATAGTTAGGAAACCCTGCAGCCAAAGGGATTGCATTGTTTTCTGACAACCCTGGCAGGAAGATGTCCACGTGGGGGATGACTGCCCCCTCCAAGAGTCCTGGCCCAGTGTTGGCAATGGCTGGAGGCAGTGGAAGCCCTAACAGGGCTCGGAGTGGGAAAGGTCAGTGCTCATTTCAGAAAGAGAGATCTTAGGTCAGGCAGACTTCTCATCTGCTTTGTCTTCTTCCTTCCTGGAAGATTCTAGCTTACTGTGGGGAGAGAGGATTACTGTGGAATAATCCTTTTGTATATTGTGAAGATGTGTTGCTCTTGTTGGTTTAAGGAAGAGCTGACTGGCCGATAGCTAGGCAGGAAGAGGTTAGGAGGGAGAGTCAGACCGAGAGAACGCTGGGGTGAAGAGATGTGGAGTCGCCAGCAAAACGCAGAGGAAGCAGGAGATGAACAGGCTGTGTTGGAAAAAATTTGGTAGATTGTAGATTTTCTTATCTACATTCTACAAATATGGGTTAGCTTAAAATGTAAGAGCTAGTTAGTAAAAAGCCTAAACTATTGGCTGAGCACTTATAATTAATAATAAGTCTCTGTGTGGTTATTTTGGGAGCCAGCTGGCGGGACAGAGCTAACTGGTGGGACAGAAAAGTTCACCTACAGAGAACCCTCCTGTGCACGTGCGCGTGCACCACACATATACACACGCGCGCGCACACACACACACTCACTTGAATACCTGCACAACAGTTCCTATAATCTCTAAACATTCTCTTCATCTTTACTCTGCCAATAATGTTAATTTTTAAAATGTGTACTTCATTCATGTATGTATGTGTGTATGTATGTATGTATGTATGTATGTATGTATTACAGTCAAACCCAGGGCTCTAAACAGGCTAAGCAAGTGTTTTATTATTGAACTATATTCCAGGCATTTCAAGTCCTAGAATCCAGGCTCATTAATTTTTTTTTTTTGCAGTATAGGGGACTGAATTCATATATGCTAGGCAAGCACTCCACCACTGAGATGTATTTAGCCTTTTTTAACCTCTTAAAATGTTTTAAACACTTATTTTATTCTATGGGTGTTTTGCCTGCATGGACGTCTGTGCACTACGTGTCTTGAAACTGAAGTGACCCGTGGTTGTTGTGAGCCTCTGTGTGGGTACTGGGACTCTGACGCAGGTCTCTGGACAAGCAGTCAGTACTCTCAACTGCTTAGCCATCTCTCCAGTCCCAGCATTTGTTAAATTTCTGAACTGGGATATTTCACTAAGTTGCCTGGACTGCCCTTGGATATACTCTCTGTGGCCCAGGAGGGCCTTAAACTTGGGATCCTCCTGTTTCAGCCTCCTGAGTAGCTGGAATTACAAGTCTGGGGCACCAAGACAGCCTTCAAGTGCTTAAGAATAGCATTTCCTCAACTTAAGAGGAGAAAGGAGAGCTCAGAGCGGGTGGGTGGCTTGCCTGCTGCTGCAGAGCGCTGATTTATCCTTGAGCCAGTCTGTCTGCAGGCCTCTTCTTGCTTTCTGCTTGAGCCCCTCCTGGCAGCCTCTCCCCACTGCCCCTGTGCAACCCCAGCAATGAGAAATGAGCCCCAGACTTGGAGTCTGAGAGGCAGATTGGCACGGGTCCTCAGGGGTCATCCTCCCGTGACCTTGGACAAATCAATGTCCAGTTGTTAATTGATACTCGGCTTGACCCCTCCCACCCAGGGCATCTGGTGATCAGAGGAGCGAACTGTGGGCTACTGCCGTATTTTAAGGGGTTCACATCAGCCCAGCCTGGGGTTGGCTATCCTAAGCTAGCATGTGACCTGAGGGGCCTGGTTCTGGCACCTGGGCAAGTGTGGGACTCCCTGCATGGCTCCGAGTCACCACCCTCCATAAAGTGCAGAAAGATGCCAGGATTTTGCAATCTGTGATTGCAGCAGGAAAAGACTGAATGGCTCTATTCTCCCTTCTTCCCCGCCCAGGTGCCAGCTCGGCCAGCCGGAGGTTGGCTGGAGGGGAAAGCGAGATATTTCCTTTCCCACCACCCAGACAGTGCCAGTGGCAAGGACACTGGGATCTTGGAGCTGTCCCAAACGCCCTGGAAAGCACTCTTTTCAGAGCCACGGGAAGGGGGAAAGCAGGAAGCCAAAGCCAGCCCCCCCCCCCCCCCCCCAGGGAATGAAAGGGGAGAATCTGGGGCCCAGGAAAGTCACATACCTTCTCTTGAGTGAGAGCGGGAGTTTTGCCTTGCCATCTTCAGAGGGGGTGTGGATTCAAGAAGAAAGTACAAAATACACACTGTATTGTGATGCTTCCTTCTTTTCTTTTTCTGTAGAGAGTCTTGTAGCCAAGGATAACCTTGAACTTCTGATTCTCTTCCTTCAGCCTCCAGAGTCCTGGGATCACAAGCTTGCACCACCACACCTATTTTATGTGGTGTTAGCAAGTTAAGCAAGCATTCTATCCACTGGGCTTCTTTCTTTATTTCACATTTTGTTGTTGTTGGTGGTGGTGGTGGTGACTTGTTTTTTTTTTTTTGTTTTTGTTTTTTCTTTCCAGACAGGGTCCTCTTAGCTATGGCTGACCTTAAACTCAAAGCAATCCTCCTGCCTTAGCCTCTCAAGTGCTAGTTCTCAGGTGTGTGCCACTTATACCCATCCATCCTTACATTTTAAATGAATTTTTCAGTAACTGTAAGCCGTGGTCACTGTTATCACTTTATTCAGCCCCTCTGGGTGGCTCAGTGCACCTCAGCAGCCATCCAGAAAACCCAGCTCTGCTACCCCAACCTCAAACCCATTCCTCTGACCTTGAACTTCGGCTACTGGATGAGACCACACCCCATGAGTCCACAGGGCAGTGACGTGAATCCTGTGTAAAAGGGGCAGGGGGGCCAGGGCCTCCTGCAGAGGAAGTGGCCATCAATGGTGGCCTTTATGGTGGCTGGCCTTGGATGGGACTGAGAGGGAGTCAGAGCTTGGGAACAGAGGGAGTGATTGTATGAAGAAGGGGGTGCTCCCTGAAGACAACAGCAAGAGTCCTCACCCGACAGACCCTGGCTGGCCCTACTTCTACTTCATTTTTTTTTTTTTGTAGTGTCCTGGGAGCAAGTGGAGGGGACCCTTTCAAGGGCACAACGGCTGCCAGACTTTCCCATGCCCTCCCTCGACTTGCTTGGAACACTTTTAACCATCGTCCACTCCGTGAACTATTATCTCATAAACACCATTGGTGAGGTGGCCTCAACTAGATAAGAGCCTGTTTATTGTTATTGCTGAAGATATTGCGGGGGGGAGGTTCCTGCAGCAATGCCATGCTAGAGATGACAACTGGGTGCCCCTTATTCTGTGACCTCGTGACAGCAGCCACCGTGGGAGAATTTACACTGTGGAAAGAGGCCAACGCCAAAGCCCAGGACAAACCGCTGAGGCATTTGTCAGCACAATCACTGTCTCTAAAGAACTGAAAACGATGATTTATTTGGTCAGGGGCACCCCACTAAGAGGGCCAGACTGGTTTCCAATGCCGGAGACCAGGTTGGGGGACAGCACCCTCCATCCTAGCCAGGTAATCTAGAGCAAAAACTGGGGAGTGAGGGGATTCAGGGAGCAGAAGGCAACTCATATAGTGGCCTCCTGTTTGTCTGGAGAAAGACAGAAAGGACGTCTGGAAAGGGCAGAAAAACCTGGGTGACAGGTGGCGATGTCCGTGTGCCAGCACCTGATATGGTCCTTCCTCCATAGACCTGGCCTCCAGTTTTCTCCAGTGCCACCATGGTGCCATTGGACCAGGTGAATCTGTCGCTGCTGCTGGTGCACGAAGGTCGACATTATGAACATCACAGACAGGCAGAGGAAGGATCAGACATTTATTCCCTCACAGTTCTGCATCTGGAAGCCACAGTCCAGATGTGGGCAGAGTAGCGTCTCCCAAGGCTGCCTCCTTGACTGACTGATGGCCAGCGGCTCGCTACCTCAGAAAACAGTCTGTCAGTCATTCAGATCAGAGCATGTCCAGGATGCATATCCCTGGCGCTCCATCACCCTGGGCTTGTGGCGGGATACAGGGCCAAGTCTGTAGTCTGAGGATCCCACAAGTGACACGTGAGAGTGTTCCCATTGGGGAGATAATGTGGGTACAGTGAAGACTGTTCCGTGCTCTCCTTTATCCACAGGGCTACATGTTACACTTCCGAGGGGTGTTTGAAACTGTGGAACCCTATACACATCATACTTTACCCCATGCAAGCAGATCTGTGACAACATTTCCTTTATAAGTTTAGTGGATCTAGAGACTGACATTAGTAATAATAAAATGGAACAATTCCGGTGGGCGTAGAGCCCCCGCAAGGAGGAGGAGGAGGAGGTAGGAGGTTCAAGTTCGTCCTCAGTCTTGGCTACAAGAAACTCAGTCTTAAAACATCAATATAGGGCCGGGGCATAGTTCAGCTGATAAAAGCACTTGCCTTTGAAGCTCATGGGCCTGAGTCCAACACCCAGACCCCATGTACAAAACCCAGACTTGGTGGTGTGGCTTTGTAATCCCCGCTCTGGGCTACGGAGACAGGCAAGTCTCTGGGGCTCTCCACTGGCCAGCTAGCATACCCTGATGGACAAGATCCAGGCCCATGAGAGATTCTGTCTCCGAAGACAAGGTGGGGCCTCGGCGATGGCTACGTGGATAAAGTCAGGTGACCTGGAGTTCGATCACTAGAACCTCGCTGGTAGGAGAGAGACAGCTCCTGAAAGTGATCCTCTGACAGCCACATGTTAGTATGCAGTGACATGTTTGTGCACACGCGCACAGATGAAAATGGGGTCAGTGGGGATGGCTCAGAGGGTAAAGGCGCTTGCTGCCCAGCCTGAAGACCAGAGTTCAATCCCGGGGTCTCGCAAAAGTTGTCCTCTGACCTCCACACATGTGCCACGGCAGGTGCACACTCGGACACACACATGAAATTGATGAATTAAATGTGATAAATTTGTTTTAAAGCAAACGACTCCTGAGTCAGGAACAACACCTGAGTGAAGTTGACCTCTGCCCCTCCCCCCTGCCACACATGCATGTACACACACATACACATGTACACCTGCATGCGCACACACAACAAACAAACAGAAAAATAGAACAATTACAAGACTGTGTAGTGAAAGTTACGAATCGTTTCATTTCTAGAAGGTGCCATCGTTAGGATTCTGGTGCTATTGGCACGGATGCTACAGATGAGCTGCAGCAGCTGGCTGTGCATTCTTAGCTGAGCGCCTGTACCCTCTGCCAGCCGGCCACACCCCGGATGTCTCTGAGACCTGACCTTGACCCCTGCTCCTGAAGTTCAGGGTCCGTAGTGGAAGGAACCTGTGCCTCTAAATTCCACCCACCAGGAATGGCTCCCTCCGGACACATCCAAGACGCCTCGTCAATCCCTCCGCACCGCTGTGAGCGAAGTGGGGGGGGGGGGATCAGAACTTTGTCCTTGAGATGACATCCCCCGTGGGGCGGGGTGGGGGACAGCTCTGGGTCACCCTCGTTGACAGACCCTCCGGAACATCTGCTGCCTTTGCAGATTCCACCAGCACAGGTCACTTCCTGCTGAATTGGCTTCCTGGGGCCGGCGGCTCCTATGGACGCAGCACTGTTTTCATTGATCTGCTGATGAGAACGTCCTGCTGTGTGCTGTGCCTGACGGAAGGCTGCCTCTAACGACCGGATTCTCACCGGCGGGCGGCAGGATATCAAATTCCAGGAACAACTTCAAGGCCAGGCACCTCAGACACACTCCCCAGTCGGTGAGGACAGCTTCGGGTTCAGAGTTGGTCTGTGAGGCCTTCCAGTACAGCTAGCTGCCTTGCTCCTTGGAGCTCCTTGGCCCTGTGCCCAACACAATGCCTGGCACAGAGTAGGAGCTCAGTAAACATGGGCCAGGTGGCAAATGACTCTGGCATAGGCAAGGGTCTCTTCCGAAATCCTGGTCTAAAACGTTTTTAGCATATTGAATTATGTTTTGCAGAAGCTAGACCCTCAGATGAGGCCCCTTAGTCACACTCCCCTAGAAACATTACTCTCTCACCTCTTGAAGGGATGGAGTCAGGTGACAACAAGCAGGGAAGGGAAGAGGAGGGGGCAGTGACGCCCTTTGCAGTATACCAAACCTGGATTTAAACTCAGGCTCTTGGTCATTTTCACTGTGTGACTTTGGATGAAATACTTGGTTTCTCTGAGCCCCCTTCTCCTCAGTTAGAAAATGGAATTTGTAACACGGACTGCTTTGAGGACGAACGAGATTATGTCGGCAAATACAGTGAGTGACACAGCCACAGCTGTCAGCATAGGTGAATTACCTGTCGTCACAAAGGCAAATAGCCCTCCATCCAGGAAGTGGAGAGGGAAGGACCGCCATGACTCCATCAGTGACTGAGGCCCACCCCACCCTTCTGTTCACTGTCTGCAGTCATCCTCAGGGCTATTGCTGTCAGAAAAGCCACCAACCTAGAGAGCTTTTAAATGGATATCCTAGAGACCAAACAGTCCTGCTCCCTTCCCACACCTGGCTTCCTTGAAGAAGGGAGGGTGCCACTCTTGGCTGGCTGCCACCAAGGCCAAGTGCTGGGGGAGTCAAAGAAAGTGACTTGTCTCAGGAGGCAAGATGGATGACTTCAAAATAGCTCACAGACCTCAGATCACATCACTGTGAGATATGCTCTACCTTCCTGCTCTCTCTGTCTCTCTCCCCCTCCCTCCCTTCCTTTTTCCTCATAAGAAAAAGAAAGAAAAAAAAAAACAGCCCATGGGTGTATTTTTATATCTGCTTCTGACAAATGTTTCATGTGTCAAGATGACTCACTGGTGTGAGGGAGAAGCTTCCAAGGTCTGAAGTGGGGCCTCCCCAAATCCTGGAGATGCTTGAGGGGTTAGGAGGGCCCACTGTAAGTGTGTTTCAGTTCTGCTTGCCTGGATGCTGGCAGGACAGGAGAAGGTGGCTGTGGGTAGCAAGCCCCTCGCACGTGGCTAGCCAGTCCCTCACACGTGGCTAGCCAGTCCCTCACACGTGGCTGTACACACCAGGGAAGAAGCCTGGCTGCACTCTGCTGACTGAGCTCTGATGGGTGGAAGGTACTGTTCAGAGCAAAGGGAGCCTGCTCGGGTCAGCAAAGATCAGCTTTCTTCACTGCTATGACAGCCAGCAGAAGAGGCTTGAGAGGGGAACTGCTTATCTGGGCTCACAGTTGCCAGGGTAAGGCAGGCCCAGCTGGGCAGGGAAGGCGTGGTGTTGGGAGGCACTGCATCTGTGATGGCAAGAGCTTGCAGCTGCTGCTTGTTCACATCTTGGTGAATCAGGAACTAGAACCAAGGCCCATCCCCAGTGACGCACTTCTGCTGGCCAAGCCACAGCCCAAACAGTACCACAAACTAAGTGTTCAGACATATGAAGCCCATGAGGACACGTCACATTCAAACCATAACAGCATAGGCGAATGTCATAGAACCTGCTTGAATTTCCAATTCCTCCAGAAAGTTCTAGACTGTTGTTCCAGGTGTCTATTGCTAGGTAACAAACCACCCCCACACTTGGGAGATTTGGGAAGACAACCTGCAGGACCTATAGTTGGGTAAGGATGGTGTCTTCCAAGGT
The DNA here is from genome assembly GCF_018167655.1 of Microtus oregoni. NCBI lineage: Eukaryota > Metazoa > Chordata > Mammalia > Rodentia > Cricetidae > Microtus > Microtus oregoni. The sequence continues at coordinate 31,187,287 of NW_024543081.1, read as the reverse complement.
GGGACCTTCACTTCTGAGGCAACTTCCTCTCTCTCTTTCCTGGTGCCTTGAACAGTGGCAGGACAGGCCCAGCTGGGGCTGTCACCTGGAGAGCTTCCTGTAACCTTTAGGACAGACTATTCTCAGGGCCTGTGGGGTGCTTACCTGTCTGCTTGGGGCTGTAAGCCTCACTGTCTCCGTGAACAAGGGAAAAGCTGTGTGGCTCCTGGTGACTGAGCCAAGTGAGTTTGAAAGCACGCTTTCCTTGGACTTCATGGACCAACACAGACAGACAGACAGACTCAAGAGGGCTCTGTCTCTCAAAAGGAAAGTGGCAGTGAACTGAGCAGTGTGTGTGTGTGTGTGTGTGCGCGCGCACACACACACACACACAGCAATAGCCCTCCCCAGTTCTAGAAGTCCCTAGTCTCTGCCCAGGGGACCTCCAATCCAGCCCCTCTAATGGAGCACGCAAAGATTTGCACAAGCGGCAGGGAGGAAGCGGTATTACTGCCTATGCTGCCAGCAGCCCTGGGAAGCCTCTCCAGCAGATTCCCCCTCCTTTCCAGCCTTGATAATCCTCTCCCCTCTATGCGCTGGGTTCTACTGCTTGCTCACACCTCATGAGGTGCAGAGACTGTACAAACTGTAGAACAAGTCAAGAGGAAAACTATTTCAAAGTAGCAGGCAGTTACACTCTTCAGGTCCAGTGGGAGGGAGGGTTTTGGTAAAGTACTGGGAACCCTCCAGTTGGGAGGGGTCTTTATACCTGATAACCCAAACATCTTTCTCCACAGGACAATGCAGGGGATGCCTGTGCAAAACCTCCACCTGACTTGCTAGGCTAAATTTCAGGTATTTGGGGCCCTAGAATTCTGTCTCTCAGAGGCCTAAAACCTGTTTCTAGAAAGTAGAAGTCTGGTTTTTGACTGTTATCTATTGAGGGGAGTGGCAGCCCAGACTGGCCCAGTACCTGTGATGTAGGTGAGAATAAGTGTCTTTGTTTGTTTGGGTTGTTTGTTTTGTTTTTGAGATAGGGTTTCTCTGAGTAACAGTCCTGACTATCCTGGAACTCCCTTTGTAGACAAGGCTGGCCTTGAACTCACTGGAATCCTTTGCCTCCTGAGAGCTGGGATTAAAGGCGTGGGCCGACACCGCCCAAGTGAAGATAAGTGTGTTAATTAGGGTTTCTATTGCTCTGAAGAAACACCGTGACCACACAACTCTTACAAAGGAAAATATTTAATCTGGGCTGGCTTACAGTTCAGAGGTTTAGTCTGGTACGGTCGTGGCAGGATGTGGCAGTGTGCAGGCAGACATGGTGCTGGAGAAAGTGCTGAGAGTTTTACACCTTGATCTGCAGGCAGCAGAGGGAGACCTGTGTCCCACAGTGGTAGTAGTTTGAGGACGTGAGACCACAAAGCCCACATCCACAATGCCACACTTCCTCCAACAAGGCCACACCTCCTAATAGTGCCACTCCCTACAGGTCTAGCATTCAAACGCAGGAGTCTACAGGGGCCTTTCCTATTCAAACCATTTGACAATAGCCTTGAACTCCTGATCCTCCTGCTGCCTTCTCCCAGGTAGTGAGATTACAGGTGTGTAGGTGTGTGCTACCACACCTGACTGCTGACTAGAAAGAATTGTTAGAAAGAATTGTGTGTGTGTGTGTGTGTGTGTGTGTGTGTGTGTGCTGGGACTTGAACCCAGAGCCTTATGCAAGGCAGGCTGGCAGGCACTCTACCACTAATCTATACAACCCCAATCAGGTGATTTTTGGTTTTTTCTTTCTGAGATAATGTCTGGCTATTATAGACCAGGCTGGATTTGTGCTTCTGTCTCGACCTTCAGAGTGTGAGGATTATAAAATAGCCCACCAAACTCAGCTTCCATATCCATGGCCTGACTCTGAGACCCACGTTTGATGGCTGGAGCATAGGCAGGAAGAGGAGGAGACACAGTCACAGACCAGAAGCCCCACTTTGTCCTCTTGTCCACTGCCCCCTGCCCCCACGGTAGCAAGGAGAAGGCCAGCGAAGATCTCTGCTCGTATAATAAAAGAAGTGTTTCGACAGAATTCTTCATTAGTTTTACACACTGGTGCATGCTCGTAGTCCCAGCTACTCAGGAACCCGAGGCCGGAAGATCACTTGAACCCAGAAGTTCAAGGCCAATCCAGGCAATCTAGTAAGGTGACCACTCAAAACAAACAAGTTTTCTCTCCATTTGGAGAGAGGAATGGTGCCAAAAGTAGAAAAAAGCATAGCTGGGACCTGCCAGCCGAGGTCGAATTCTAGCACAGCCAACATCCAGACACCATACAGGTTGCTTAGCTTCTCTTAGCCTGTTCCTGAGTCTATTCAGAGGGTGGTAGCATTTTCTAAGGTTGCTTTGAACATCAAACAATAGGAAAGGGTCTGGTACATGGTAGCAACATAATGCATGTCTATTTCTGTCCCAGCTTTTGAAATATTGTCTTCCCCAAACAGATTAAAAAGTTTACTCTTCATCCTTTGGAACTTGGGTTTAGGGAATATAATATGCCAATCCACATCTTCTGTGTGGCTGGGAAGACTTGTGTGCAGAAAGCAAGGTGTGGTCGGACTTTCTTTTGGGACCACGAGCCTGCAAATAATGACACAGAGACTTATTATTAATTATAAAAGCTTGGCTTTTAGCTTAGGCTTGTTCCCAACTAAATTCACCTGTTTCTATTAATCTATGTTCTGCCACATTGCTTTTTACCTCTCTCCCACTTATTGCATCCAACTTGCTTCTGTCTCCCACTGGCGTCTCTTGCTAACCTAGATTCTAACCCTCTGATTTCCTCTCTCTGCCCAGAAATCCCGCCTATCCTCTCCTGCCTAGCTATTGCATTCAGCTCTGTATTAAACCAATCAGAGGGTGCCTTAGGCACCTGTACTTCTTTACAGTGTGCAAAAAGATTATCCCACAACAGCAGGGAGGTAGAAACGAGACTTCAGGTGGCACCGCCATGTCCTGCTTGATGCAGGGGCTCTCAGCACCCTCCAGCATTGGGGTCATGCACCTCCCTTCACACTTGCTGGAATGAATTAAGCCAGAGCGCATTAGTAGCTCAACCCCATTCAGAAAAATCAATAGGGCTTCCCTGTGTTGTGCAATGTGTAAGTTCCTGAAAAGTCAGAGGTAAATCAACCTCCCCTCCAACTCAACCAGTCCTGAGCACCAGGTGTCAACTCAGCACATTGCTGGGGCCATGCAGGGCATGTGCTCACACCCACACCCCAAATCAGCGATGAGTCTGGCTTCTAACTCACATTGCCAATGTACCAGAGACACTGGCCAGTAACACCATGTGGTAGGCATTGTTATAGAGCCAACATCACCGTTTAGCCGGGAAGAATTACTTCCTGCTTGCATCCTATTGACTAATACGTTTTATTCATTGTCTTGGGTTTTTATGGAAAAGCCTTTGAATTCTGGCCTATGGCAAGCCTTCATAATCCTGGTCATTTCACATTCATGTACCCCAAAGCACTTTCTATGCTTCAATCTGTTTCTTGGCGGGGAAAGAAAAGCAGGTCTTTCTTATACCCTTTCACAGGTGAGGCAAGCAAGGTACAGAAAGGCAGTTGGCTTGTAGGCTCGGTGCCTGAGAAGCCGGAAGTTCAATCCAGACTTGGCAGCAAAGAAAGACCCAGGACCAAACCCAAGACAACCTCTGTCCCTTGCTCTTGTCCTTCCCGATGGCAGGCTCGCCAGTGGTCCGTGTGTCCATCCCTGCACACATAGCTTCAAAGCTTAAATCCCTGCTTTCTTGGGCCACCTATAGCCTACCGTCTTCCAGGGCTCTGGGTTGGACTCTGAAATGTGTCGTGAAATTTCCAGCCCTGCCTCTGCCCAAATGTGGGTTTTTAAACAGTCTCTTACCGCCTGCAGTCCTTGTGGGTGGCCCTCATTGCAGGGGAACTTGGTGAACCCCTCTTGTGAGACAGACCTTGAGCTGGGACTAGAGTGAGGAAGGTCTGGACCTCTCTTTCCTGGGAGTGCAGCCCAGTGGAAAGGGTCACAGAAGATGCAGCTTCGTTGCACTTGGATGCCTTTCTCCCCTCACTGCGGGTGCTGGGGAAATACAGGTGCATGGCAGGCCGAGCAAGAGCCCATTCACGTGGCCGAAGGAGAAGCAAGATTCAGGTGGGAGGGAACATTATGGGGAGCTGGGCAGAGGTGTGAACTGGCAGGTGTGTTGGGGCCCTGCCAGGACCTGGCGTGGGTAGGACAAGAGACCAGGAGATCAGAAAGACAGTCTTGAGAATGAAGGTCTACTTTCCCAGTGTGGGGGGTGTGCATTTTCTCTGTGAGTCCTTCAGTGTGAGGCTAGGACCTGCCTGATGTGATCAGGTTCAAGTCTCAAGAGTTCCTTTATAGTTGTGCCAAAGAAAACAAAACTGGATTAAGGGAGCAGAGGGCAGCATTACCTTCTGTATGCCTGTAACCCCAGCATTTAGTAGGTACTCTGACACATGGTAGGTGTTTGCCATTGGCTGATAGGATGGTTTCAGAAGCTCACTGCAGGAATCCAGTATACAGCCTTGCACCAAACTGGGGACAGGCAGAGGAGGGGCTACACAAGGAAGCAGAACTCAGGTCAACAAGTTTAGTAGAAAGAATTTAATATGGGGAACGGATTCCAAAGGTATTGGAAAAGCAGGAATAAAAAAGAACAAAGCACACTGCCTAGGTGACTCAGAATTTAACATCAGGAAGTTGCTGTCACCCTAGGACTGGAGAACAAGGTGGTGTCGCCTGATCCCAGGAGTCAGAATCCTTGCGGTGAGCTGGGCCCCTGGGCCCCTTGCAGAGGGCTGCACTCCCCAGGGGGTATTCGTTTGGAAAGGAGAAACAGAATGCAGGAAGTGGAAGGCAGAGAAGGAGGTGGATGGGGCAGGAATAGCTGGGCTCACCACAATCTAAGAAGGCTTCGGTTGCCTCCAGTTCCGAGCTTGGAAAATAGAAATGTAGAGGTGGTTCAGGCCCTGGCAAGAAGACCGGGGCATTATCCTTTCTCCTGTAGAGTCACTGGATGTGACCTCCAGAGAAGAACAGCGTGACCTTCTTAGCCAAGGCAGTTTCCAAAAGAGCTTCTGATATGCCCTTATAGCAACCAGGGAGGAAAATCCAGTCTCAAAGAGAAGGGTGGATGGGGGGGGGGGGGGGCGGGGAGAGGATCATCATCACCAGGCAGACTGCTGTAGCTGGACACCCCAAGCCAGGGAAGTATGTCTCCAGGTAACTCTCCTCTGCCTCCCACCTCAGCATGGTCTTCCAGAGGCTCCCACTGGGCAAGAGGAGCGACTCCCCGGGAATCCAGCAGGGTAGGAGAGCACACAGTTTAGCTGAGGTGTCATGGGTCAGTGGTGGTCAGTGGAGCTGTAAATGTACAACATTCGGTTAAAATACCCAGAACCGTACTGGCTTTACCATCCAGTAACAGACGCCCAGCTGGCAGCTCAGGAGAGAATCCGGTCAGGTAGAAAACCTCAGGGTCTAGAGAAACTTCTTAAACAGACCTGCTTCCAACAACCTGTGAAGAAGAGCCAGCTCCCTGCCTTCCTGGGAGCTGCCCTGCCCTTCTGCGCTTCCCTGCCCCTTGTGGCCGAAGTTAGTTCACAGCTCTTCTCTGCGCCGCTCTCATAATCCCCAGTCCAGCGCGCCTTGCAGACGGAGGCCTCCCCAGGGGTTCCTTTTCTCCGCAAACTGTAGTCTCTTCCGAGACTCCGCTAGTACACAATAAGCACGAGGGCTTCACTTAACCTTGGCAGGAGGCTCAGGAAACGTTAGAGTTTGAAGGAGACACAGCAAGGAGGTTAAGAGGCTTTCGTTTCTTCATCAAATGGGGCAAAATGTAACCCTTTTAAGCGAGCCTTAAAGTGCGGCAATCTGTGCAAAGTGCTAAGCACAAGGACTCCGGACCCCTACCCCCAGGCCGCAACTGATGCCAATCAACATTACCGTTTCAATCTAAATCTTCTAATCCCCAGCGTCTAGCCCTTGGAGATGCTTAATTAGCGTCTATCGAATGGCTGGAGAATTAATAATGAAAAGGATTTATTCTTGGGCTTGACCTGGTTTTAGAAAATTAATTGTTCAGCATAAGTACAAGAAAGGACTTTGATAATAGGTATCAATGTTGAGTGAGGATCCAGGGACTCCAAACTGACCTGGTGTGCGAAAGAGGGGGAAAAAAAACTCAACACACGCACACAAAACGTAACAACACAAAGTGTGATTGCAAGCTGTTTCCAGAACTAGCTTCAAGAGCACCCAACTCATGCTGCAAGAACACACACACACGACCTTGTCCGGGTGCAGGTAGTATTATCCCTGGCTGTGGGAACGTCCCCGATACCCTGGACCGCACCGGCATCCTAGACCCTAGGGCGTGTACGGAGGTGGGAGGGGACAGGAATCTGGCGGCTGCCACGTGGGCCCCTTCCGCCAGTTCCCCACATCCTTTGTTTCCCACCGGCCGGAGCTCAGGAAGCTCTTTCTGCGAGTCACCGCGAAGGGGCGGCCCAGGAGCCTGGAGAAGCTATTTCCGTGCTATCCGGGCGGGTGGCAGGCGCGGGAGGGGCGTGGAGGTGGAGGCAGAGCAGAAGGCCCAGTGTTTGCTTTTATTTCATCCAACAGAAGGTTCTATTTGTGGAAGCGAACAGACGCTGGGGATTAGAGCTGGGAGGAGGCAGGAAAAGAAAAAAAAAAAAGCCACATTCACTACCACGCACAGGTCTTCCCCGGAACTACCGCGTGGGGGGTGAATGACTGATAATGGAATTCATCACCTTTTCTCTCGCCCCTTCCTCCGGCTGTAGCCGCGACTCGGCGGCGCCCACAGCTCCACCGGGAGCTCCCCAAGTGTAAAGCCGCGGGGAGGTCCCACCGGAGTAAAGGCGTGACCGCTGGGTTGCAGCCAGCTGCCGGTGCGGAGCCCCGAGGTGCGCGCGCCGGCCGGGAGCTCGCGATCCATTGTGTTGTGTGAATGATGCGCGCGCACCAATCAGCAGTCGTTTCGCCCCCGCCGCCCCGCCCCTCCCGCCCACTTCCCCGGGCCCCTGACGTCACGGGAGCGTTTCCTCCGCCCCCTCCTTCGGCTACCAGCGCGGAGCCCGCGGGCTTGCGGTAGGGTGCGCGCCGCCTGCTGCCCAGCCTAGCCCGTGGGGCGTGTGCGCGCGCCCAAGACGGCCCAGGACGTTCCCACCTGCGCCCAGGCGCGCGCTGTCGGGAGCATCCCCAGGCCTCTGGCCACCCCCACTGTCCCGGCTTCCAACTCCATTACCCCTCCCCCAAGTCTCCTCCCTCCTCTCCGGTGACTGTGAGCCGGGCGACGGGGCCGGAGTCGTCGCAGCCACCTCATTGCACAACCCGGCTTCCCAACTGTTTACACAGCCCGGCCTGTGAGTGTGTGTGTGTGTGTGTGTGTGTGTGTGTGTGTGTGTGTGTGAGTATACAGCGTGAGTCACCGGGAGGCGGAGGAGGTGGAGGAAAAGGAGAAGGAGTGCACTGGCTAGGATCAGTGCAGCGCACACACTCATATTCAGTCACTCTCTCTGAGCGCGTCTCGCTCGCTCACACGCCCGGAGCCCAGAAGCGCGCAGGATCCCGAGCGGCGCGGAAAAGTTATGCCGGCTTTTACTCAAGACTAATTGCTTTGGGAAGTGCGTTTGCTCTGGGAAGCCGCCGTGCCTGCGGAATCCTGTCCTCAAGGCTCAGCACCCGGGAACTCGGGCCGCCTCCACGTCCCGGACTATCCACAGTCTCGGCAACAATAGCGGCCCCCGCCGCCAGCGAGGCGCCCAGACCTGGTGCTTGCTGGGGTCTGGAGACCCCACGCAGCTTCCCACTCTCGGACGCGTGGCCAGCGTGGTCCTCGTGTGCAACGCCAGCTTACAGGAACGGCTCTCGTTTTGCTCCTCTTGGGGGCCGACCCAAGCTCCATCTGCAAACTCCATCCCGAGGGCTGGAAGAAGTCGCAGCGCGGATCCGGGGATTTACAAAGCCGGGGCCGCTCCGGCCAGGGCCGCGATGCGGGTCGGTCCCGTGCGCTTTGCACTCAGCGGCGCCTCGCAGCCCCGGGGTCCGGCTCTACTATTCCCCGCTGCCCGGGCTACCCCGGCCAAACGGCTGCTGGACGCGGACGACGCGGCGGCCGTGGCGGCCAAGTGTCCGCGCTTTTCTGAGTGCTCGAGCCCCCCAGACTACCTCAGTCCCCCGGGCTCGCCCTGCAGTCCGCAGCCTCCGCCCTCCGCGCAGGGTACCGGCGGCAGCGGTGCGAGCGCACCCGGGCCCAGCCGCATTGCCGACTACCTGCTGCTGCCCCTAGCTGAGCGCGAGCATGTGTCCCGGGCGCTGTGCATCCACACCGGCCGCGAGCTGCGCTGCAAGGTAAGCATCCTGGGGCGGGGGTTTTGGGGCTGGGTGGTCTACAGAAGTGCTTGGGTTCCTGCCCACCCAGATCACGCTCTGGCCAGCGCTTGGGTTTGGCAGAGCAGACACGGGCGTTGAGTCTGAGAAGGAGGGATTTGGTCAGCTTCGTCTTTTTTGGAGGTTGAGGGGTTTCCTGTGGAGTGTTAGGGTGAGGGTTCGGCGGTCTAGAGGAAGTGCAGGGTTCAGTTCTTTTATCTCTGTTCTTTTCTTTGGCGCTCAGAGTTGCTAGCGCGTGGCGTTCCATTTAAGTCTGGAATTGCAGTGGATTCCAGGGCCATGCCATTGCCCTGCTCTCATCCCCCACCTCCTCCCCCTGTCCTGGAAGGACGCCCTGCAGTGGGTGCCTCCTTGGGGCTTGGAGCAATTGACAAGCTCTTTGCCGGAGGTTCATGGATACAGGCTGTGCTTAGACGGTGTGGGGCTTTTACCCAGGGAATTGTGGCTTGAACTCCTGCTGGGGCCAGAATACAGCCCACCCCAGGGAGTGGTGGGAGGGGGTCTTAAGCTTGGGGGGGCTTCTGGCCTGCGTAGGAATGCCGAAAAGCTCTCAAGGACTCTCTTTAGTTTGGGACCGGCAATTTTCATTGCAACATTAGGAGGAATAAAACACGAGACGGGATGATCCGGGTCTCCTGGGGAGAGCTCTCCTATCAAGCGTCCTGGGTAGCCGAGGACGGCTTGAGCATTCTGCGCTTTGTGAGCCGGACACTCACACCTCCGGCCCACCCAGAGCCCCACCGACTCCTTTCATTTCCCGGGAGTTAAAGCAGCTCCTGGGTTTTCAGTAACTCACCTGAACTCCCCCCTCCCCGCTTGCTGCTGCCACCTACTGTCCACCCGCGTGAAATCTCAGATGGATGGTTAAGCCCAGAGAAAGAAAGAAACTAGGTGGATGAGAACAGTTTCGAGAGAGAAACTTGCGGAGGGGTGGATGGGGCGGGAGGAGAGGACAACAAAGGGATCCCCCCCCCCCCCAGTTGGTACCAGAGCAGCCACCTCAGAGGTGGGGTGGGTCTGGGTCATTGTGCAACCCCTTCCAGTTCCTCCGAGCAGATGATAGCTGGATCCAGATGGTGACAGCCCGTGTGTCACCATTTCCAGTTGCGTCTAGGATATGAGTAACCGAACTGAACAAAAGGTCCTTAAAGAGACCAGCCTGCAGCTTCTTAGAGGATTTGCTACCCGTTTTGGGGGTGGGGCAAGTGGGGGGGCATGTAAACAAACATGAGAAACGGCCTTTCAGAGATGCCCCATCCCCTCCTGTGAGAAGGTAACTCCAGGCTGCTTCTACCTGAGTCACAGCCATAAGCAGGTTGCTTAAGGCTGCCGTGTCAGTCTCTCCCTCCCAGTCATCAGTTCCTTCTGACTAATGACAGCTCTGCATGTTTGCTGCCCCTGCTTCCCCTTGGAGGCTGCAAAGTCACCACATTCCTTGACTGTGCTGTGCTGAGCCTTCTGGGTTTGCCGGGGACACATGTGCGTTTAACTGCTGCTTTTCACCCTTAGGGGTGCTGGGGTCCATTCCCTTGACTGCTGACAGCCTTATCTGGTAGGAAGAGCCACATCAGGGAGCTGGCCTTGACTCCCAGGAACTGACAGTCCCCAAAAGACAAAAGGCTTTGGAAAAAGACATCAGGCTAGGGAAGATGCTGGCCCAGATCCCGAGGTGTGACTGGTTTTAAGATTATTATAGCCGGGCGATGGTGGTGCACGCCTTTAATCCCTGCACTCGGGAGGCAGAGGCAGGCGGATCTCTGTGAGTTTGAGACCAGCCTGGTCTACAGAGCTAGTTCCCGGACAGGCTCCAAAGCCACAGAGAAACCCTGTCTCGAAAAACCAAAAAAAAAAAAAAAAAAAAAAAAGATTATTATAGCAGTGGAGCTGCATAAGAGGCAGGGAGAATGGAATATCCAAAGGTTGAGAACTTCAATCCAGCTTCATATAGGACTTGGGGGGCAGCTCCTGACTTTCCGGCCCCCCTAAACAGACTGCGTTCTCTCTGCAGGTGTTTCCAATTAAACACTACCAGGACAAAATCAGGCCCTACATCCAGCTGCCATCGCACCAAAACATCACCGGCATCGTGGAGGTGGTCCTCGGGGAGAGCAAGGCCTATGTCTTCTTTGAGAAGGACTTTGGGGACATGCACTCCTATGTGCGGAGCCGGAAAAGGCTTCGGGAAGAGGAGGCTGCTCGACTCTTCAAGCAGATTGTTTCCGCCGTTGCCCACTGCCACCAGTCGGCCATCGTTCTGGGGGACCTGAAGCTTAGGAAATTTGTCTTCTCCACAGAGGAGAGGTGAGCAGCTGCCACAGCACCTCCTGTGGCCTTTTGGAACCAAAACAAAACAACAAAAAACCAAACCAAAACAAAAAACAACAAAAACCAAAGATACAGGTCATAGAGTTAGGTGTGAGCCAGCCAAACTCAAGGGTTTGGGTCTTCCTGGTTTAGCATTAAGTTCTGCTTCTGGAAATTCGTGGTCAGGCTTGGTTTATCGTCTGCTCTGTTGGTGGATGGAGTGTAGTGAAGCCTAGAGACACCCTGGTGCTTTTGTGGATACTGCCTGTTGACCAAATGCCCTTCCTGCTTCTGTCCCAGGCACAGGCTTATTTCCCTTTGTCAGAAAGGTCAATCTTCTGGGGGGAAAAAAGTACTCCAAGAGGTGGTCAAGTCCTTGCTTCCAGCAAGTGGCTCTTGTGTGCCTAGAAGGCATTACAGAGCTAGTTAGGCTCTTGTGTTTGCAGGATTCCAGCCGTCCCTACCACACTGCGTTCCTGCTCTATTTCAGCCTGCCCCCCACCCCCATACCCCTTAATAGTTTGTTCTCATTCTCTGGTGAGTTTTTAGTAATCGCATCAGCTCCATCTTCAGAAAATAACCACATTGAATAATAAATGGAAGTTGGCTAGCATGCTCTGCTAAATATAGTTCTTGGCTTACCTCATCAAGGACAAGATGTGCCTGATAAGGGACTGGGGAGACATTGAGATTTGAAGTGGAGGTTTCACCAAGAGAATTTCGGGACCTATGTGAGACAGACTGTATGCTCCATTCTGTAGACATACTACATCTGTGGTAGGAAGATGGGAACTGTAGAATTGTCCTGTGGCAGTGAGTTACTTTGTTGAATATAGTTAGTTACACAGGACTTAACCCTACCTGTTCACTTTTACCTTTAGCTCCAGGGCCCCCTAAAAAGCCCAGGCTGAAGTCCTCCAAGCTTGCATTTGTATCTGACATCGCACTAACTATTGAAACATCCTGATTAGCAAAGAGAAGCGAACTGTTTGCTGTGAAGAAGTGTCCAGTTCCTGGAATGTGCTTCTTTGATAATAGTGATGCCCTTTTTTTTTTTTTTTTTTTTTGAAACATGTGCTGCACACCTCCTCACTGGCTTTTGAAATCTGCATTGCACAGGCCAGTGTCATGGGCATAGGGTTTGGTAACCCGAGGGTTAAGCAACGGCAGGCTGACGCTATTCATGTAACCAGCACAGGTGCAGGGTTTTAGTACTACCGGAGCCAATCAGGGGCAGACAGTGTGGGTTGAGTCATATTTTCCGTTTACAGAACCAATGGGTATTTTACATAACAGGGAGGTCATGCTGAGGACACACCGAAGTTAGCACATGTATGCTACACTCCAGGGAACAGGAAGGCTGGAAAAGAAAAAAAAAAAGAAAGAAAGAAACCACCAGACCTTTGAGAGGAAAAGGAATTGACCAAACGCTTGTGTGTAACTTCACAACAAGTGAATTACTGAAAGAGGCCTCTTTCTCGGAGAAGCAGGCACCGGATATTAGAGGTGTCCCACGTGTGGCTGTGGGGGACCTAGGAGATGTGGGTGGCTGGTTCTATATGCGGAGGCACCTGCAGCTTCCTAAGCGGGCCTTTGGCCAGACGTCTTCTAGACTACAGTTTCTTTCCGTTTTAGTCTTGGTTTCTGTGCTTTCCTTCACATCCTCCAATGTCTTCTTCAACAGAGACTCTCGTATAGGATAAAGTGTCCATTGATCTGCAGCCCTGGGGTGTTTCAGGGGCCCCGTACTCCTCAGATCCGTCAGCCTCTTGTGTTTCTTCCCATAATTTCTGTCTTGGCTAAGTGTTCTGTACAGGGAAACAGCCCCCAAAACGCAACCAAGCATTTCCTCGCCTCTTCCCCACTATAGTTATTGCAGATAGGACTCAGGTGAACAAAATTTTCTTAGTGTGGACAGGAGTGTCACCAGCCTGGGCAGTCAGTGTCGCAGTGAGAAACTAGTGACCTGTAGGATACATAGGTCCTACCTAAGGAAGGAGGCTACAGACACTTGTTCTTCCCTGACAGCTTTTGTAGAACATGCCAGTCTTCCCCTGAAACCAGCTCTCCGTTCTGCAATGTGAACTTTGTCAGTTGTGTAACCTATTAGGATATCTCTTACAAGCTCTAGCATCATGAATATTATTTGCGACTTTGCATCATACCCCTCCGCCCCGGGCGCTCTCAATACTTTGCAAATATTTATTGCAGTTTGTATTGGTTTGTGAAATCGCTAGTCTTGGATGCTTGCAGGCCAACGCTTACTAGATGAAGGGGTAAATGACATTCCTGCGGCCTTGGCTGTTAGTGCCTCTGGGCACTGTTATTGGGAAGGCCTTGTTTTCCCATGGCAGCTGATCTGAAAATAATCACTTCATTTCCGTCTCCCACAGAACCCAGCTTAGACTGGAAAGTCTGGAAGATACACACATAATCAAGGGGGAAGACGATGCGCTCTCAGACAAACATGGCTGCCCAGCCTATGTGAGCCCCGAGATCCTCAACACTACTGGGACCTACTCTGGAAAGGCGGCCGATGTTTGGAGCCTTGGGGTGATGCTCTATACACTTTTGGTTGGACGATACCCCTTTCATGACTCAGACCCGAGTGCCCTTTTCTCCAAAATCCGCCGTGGACAGTTCTGCATTCCCGAGCATGTTTCCCCGAAAGCCAGGTGCCTCATCCGCAGCCTCCTGAGACGAGAACCTTCTGAGAGACTCACAGCTCCCGAGATCTTACTCCATCCCTGGTTCGAGTATGTCTTGGAACCAGGGTATATTGACTCAGAAATAGGAACTTCAGACCAGATCGTTCCCGAGTACCAGGAGGACAGTGACATTAGTTCCTTCTTCTGCTAACCCCTTCCCCCCAAAAAAACCTCAGAAACCTCATAATTCTCACACATGGCATTTCCATTTCTAATGACGGGCAGGCCCTCTTACATGGTGCCAGCCAGATTTGGGGACGGAGCACAATTGTCCCCATGGGGCTCAGTGTGGTGCTGCCTCTCTGGGCCTAGTGACTTCATTTGAGCAGAACTCACTCAGATTAGCTGCTCTGCAGAGGTGTCCTCTTCTCGATGAACCGCCACGCCTGTCCCAGCCTTGGATACGAGGGAGTCCGATGTTTGGAAGCTAATGAAAGACTATGGCCATCCCACATGATCAGGGGTGATGAACTTGAACATTTGAACGGGGAAGGAAGCACATCACACGGTGGCATTTTAACAAGGTGGCTGATCGGTCGGGGCGACAAACCTGCCACCTTTGAAGGTTCTACTTGCTGCTGCAGTTTCTCTGACCAGAAGTTTTTCAGTTTTCTTTTTTTACCCTCGCCCTTGCTGTACACTCTCCTCTGACTGCTCCAATGTTGGAACAGACTGAGAAGCTCCGGAGCCTGCCTGAATCCAGACTCGCCCCCCCCCCCCAGTGTTTGCCAAGACCGCCTATGCAATAATATTGCACCCCTCCCCCCACCCACCTTGGAACCTGTCCTGGGCAGCCATGAAAGCACTTACCAGCTAAGTGTGGAAAAATATTGGGAGATTCAAACCCCTGGCTGTTTCAGAACCCTCGGAGCTCAGTCAGACAGCAATGTTTTTTTAAAAAATTAATTTGATCCCTTGGTATCTGTTAGCTCTTGAGACACTCGTCAAACACAGCATTCAGCTTTATGCCTCACCCCAAGACCGTCTCGGGGTGGAACATTTTGTGTCTGAGGACAGGGGTGAGGAGATTCCCACCCTGTTGTCTGGAGCATGTGTGAACCATCTTTGGGCTTCAAAGAAAGAATTTGAGACAGTCTTTGGAAGCTTGTCAGACTAATATTCAGAATGAAACTGGACACCGCTGTCCCATGAGTATGCTGGGTCTCTGGCATCCAGGGTCTTCAGTTTCCCATGGGTTCTTTGGACCTCGTGTGTTGTGTGGCTTGTGACTCCATCCTGATGGCTGTCTCTGGCGTGACAGAGTGAACCTCGAAGACATAGCCGGAAAGGACTTCAACGTTCTTCCGATACAAATTCTGGCTTCTAACTGCCTACCGGAAATCCCCTGCTTTGGCTTCCACAGGTGGGAACCCAACCTCAGCCTGAATGCTTCTGGAGATGGACACTTAACTCCCTGCAAGAAACCAAACTTCTCCGGGGAAGCTGCCGGAAGTCGCATTAAAAAAACAAAGCAAAAAAAATACAGATGAAATAGCAGTCACTGTCTGGGACAGTGCTGACACCAGGCGGTTAAACGGGTAACAGAATTACTGTATTTCGAGAAATGGCCCAGAAGCAGGCAGGCGTCTTCAAGGGCTATGCCTAGGCAGACTACTAACATTGTGAGAATGCCGTGTATACCTCACGTACCGTGTACTTTATATTTGTATATACATTTTACCTTTTATACATATGTCCAGTTGTTGTCGTTCAGCTCCAAGGCTCGTCTTGTCGTTTGTGTCTGTCTGAGGAACCTGTGTGTCCAGAGCCACGTAAAATGTGAATGCCTGCCTGTTCAATATGACCTTGACAGGATGGTGGGACCCAGGTGGAGCAGGGACAGGCCTCGGTTGGGGTTGCCCAGCTCTTGTATCTGTGATCCCTGGCTGAGGACTTGGGCCTGGCCCAGGCATTCGCCTGGACAGCTGGAAACACTAGGTGTCCTGTGAGCATGTGGAAAGGTGATAGTGGCACACTGTTGCTGACTTGTAGAGAACTTTTAATAAATCTGGTTTCATAAAGAACTGTGGTGAGTCTACTTCGTTGGCACTCTGACTCCTGTAGCTGTTCCAGGGCAACAAAGACAGGGAGGTTGACTTCAGGGGCTTAGTGTCTCACAGAAGACAGGAGAGTGGTTTGGGTTTTTGTTTGTTTTCTCTTTTTTTTTGACAGTAGTCCTTGTTGACAGGTAATTTGCTGTGCAGACTCAGCTGGCCTTGAACTCACACAGATTAAAGGCACGTGCTGATATGCCTACCTGGAATCTGCTTTTTGTGTGTGTCGTTGAGCGTGTCCGCTTTAGTGGGCAGGACTGAGATGCGAAACGTGGTTTGTGGATGCTGTGAGCTGGGTTGGAAGCTTTGGAGGGACCATAACATGGATTTTGGGGTTGAAGAACTGGCTGGCTTTTGACACGCATGGACGGTTGACATCTGTCTTGTCATCCCAATACTTTGGGAAGCTGAGACAGGCAAGCCAAGAGTTCAAGACCAGCCTGGACTATATAGCAAGGGACTATATAGCAATTGGACAAAAAACAATGAGAATTCTCTGGCTTTTAGTGTTTTAGGTTAGGGAGATGGAGAATTAGAGAAAGCTCTTAATACCCCCACAGAGTGTCACAGGGTCCCCAACAGAATTTCATCACCTTCGTTCATATTGATAAAGGGTCATGTAGGTTCCAGAAGACACTTGCCCCTCCAACTTTAGACCCAATTATAATAAGAATAATGATGGCATTTCTGCCCACTCTGTAAGTATAAATATGAAAACAAGGAAAAACTTAGAAAACATGGGCCAGGGTCACGGAATTAGAAAAGATGGCTGAGCTAGGTTCTTAGCGTCACTGTGTCTTTGAAATCTCCTTTAAACAAAGCAAATCAGACTGATTAAAACTGAGTGAGCAAGGAGGCAGGAGGGGCTCACATGTCTCCTCCCCAAGTTGAGGCCCTACTGATGGCTGGGGCCCCATGCCCATGGACAGCACAAACTGGAATCTGGGCTATAAGAAAGTTGGGAGAGCATCGGGAAGGCACTGATGGTAGATCTAGGAAGAGGGGAAGGAGTGGGAGGCGAATATGATCAAATATATGCAAGTCAAGTATGAAATTCCCCAAAGTTAATAAAGACTTTTTAGAAAGTAAGCAAAGTCTCAGGGCTGGGGAAATGACTCTTGGAAAATGCCTGCCTGCTACCAAGCCTGACAACCTTAATCTGATTCCCAGCATCCACCTGGTGAGAGAAGGGAACTGACTTGTAAGTTGTCCTGTAAGTGCTGTGCGAGCCACCATACCCCATGTACAGTGAATCCTCAGAGAAAGTCAGATCTAGCACCTAAGACAGGACCTGGGTGCCCTCAGGCTCTGTCCATCCCTGCCTGACGCTGGTTCCCAAGGCACCCACCACTGATGATACCCTTTCTTGGTTTTTGTTTTTTAGGTATTCACTTGTTTGAGACAGGGCACTACTATTATAACACAGGCTGCTTTCAAACCCAGCCCTGCCGCAGCCTCTCAAATGCCGGGATTACAGTGTGGGCTACCATGCCTGGTTCACGAGATAACATTTTTTTTTTAAAATAAAAACCTCTTCTTTTGAGAATTTTATATATGAATACTATATTTACATCATTTCTATCCCTTGTTATCCCCCAATTCCTCTAGTGTCCCTCTCTCCTCAAATTCATGACGTTTCCATTTAATTATTGTTAATGTACACATGTGTGTACATATATGTGGGTGTATAAATACACAACCACAGTCTGAGGAGTCCCTTCGGTGTTGTTCCTTTGTGTGTGTGTTTAGGGT
This sequence comes from Microtus oregoni, assembly GCF_018167655.1. Taxonomy (NCBI): domain Eukaryota; kingdom Metazoa; phylum Chordata; class Mammalia; order Rodentia; family Cricetidae; genus Microtus; species Microtus oregoni. The sequence goes on along the minus strand of NW_024543081.1, from coordinate 31,170,024 downwards.
GACCGTTTGGCCTTGGATAGTCCTAGAGAGACTGGTTTTCTGAAGAGATAAAATTTTAACTAAACGGAACTACGAAGTCAAACTGCCAGCTCTGGGCCCACAGGAGAAACCTGGCGCAAGTGCCAGGTGACCTTTTTTTTTCTGTCCTTTGCTGACATTCAGCTAGAGGTAGCTTAGAAAAGCAGACCCGTGATATCGGAGTCATTGTAGTGCGGGCCATGTGACTCAAGAACCACAAAGAACAGAGAGAGCACACCAAGACAGAAGCCGTGTGGGAAAAGAGCAAATGGCTGGTAGGCTGGCCAACTGTGGTGGTGCATTCCTCTAATCCCAGCACTTGGGAGGCTGAGGCAAGAGGATCAGGAGTTCAAGGCCAGCCTCTGCTACACATTGAGAGTCTGAGGCCAGTCTGAGCTACGTGAGACCCTTGACTCAACCTCCCAGAGTAAAAAAATCCACCAAACCCAAAATGAAACTGTTGAAGGGTTGGTCCTGGCCTCTGTGCGAACAGGACCTTCAACCCCAAGTTCCCGGAGAACCACAGAACCCGTGCTGCAATGTCTTCCTGATCCAGTGAACCCAGGCTGGCTTGGTGCAACAGCTTGGGCACACACAGAGTGAATACTTTGGACTTCCCTCGCTTTAATCTGAGGATTTCAAAACACTGCAAGCAATTAAGGTTACAACACCCCTTTGTACTGTTGTTACATGTATCGGATGGGGAGAAATGTGGGTCAGGATTGGCCAGGCTGATGTGTGATACCACGGACACACACATTTAATCTCCTGAGAACCGACCAGGGCAGGGGTGCTGGCTCCCAGCTGGCTGAGAGAAGGGTGCCATGAGTGGGGGTCGCTCACATTTAGTTTTCTCTTGTGTCCCTTACACGTTTAACATTTGAGTGGGTCGGAACACCATACTCTAATACTGTCTAGAGGCTGACCCTGAGCTCAGTCCTCCTGCCTCAGCCCTGTGAAGGCTGGGGCTCACACGTGTGTGCCGTTACACCCGGAATTTCTAGAAGTTTTCTTCTTTCGCCTCACTTTTGCATCCTTCTAGGCAAGTCAAATATTTCCCCGTCTTATGCTTGAGAAAATGAAGGCTCAAGTGTCTCCCAGTAGCTGCTCAAGAGGAGCCAGCTCCTAGCGAGGATATGAACTTGGCCCTGTAGACTCCATGCCTAGTGTTCTCAGCCTGCATACTGCCATACTGGCTCCTGGTAACAAGTGCCAAAGAAAGGTGTTTTGGAAACAAGTAACTCAAATGCAGAGTCCTCAGCCCCATCTATATCTTCAAAAATGATCTGTTATATTAGTCAATAAACACAGAAACATTAGCAAAAAATGAGGGCTCCACCGTTCACCCAACAAGCGTGTCCTATACCTAGCCAAAGCTAGACACTGTGGTGGACCTTAGGAGAATGGCTGAGACTCAGTGCTAGTGACTGCTGAAGCCTTGCTCTTCTCTGTCACTTAGCACAGTGCCGACTGAAGGGAAAGGTCAAATGTCATGGATGAGAAGTGATGGGTGAATGGATAAGGGGGCGGTCGTGGGAGAAGTGGGTGGAGCAAGAGATAGATGGATGGATGGAGACCCTCCAGCAGCTCAGAGCCTAGTGGACCTCCGAGTCACAGAACCACAAAAGTAGAGATCTTGGAAGCACGGTCTCATCCCATGTCCGAACAGTTTGCCGTTCCTGTTATCTTTTAAGCAGAAGTGACGTTGTTTGATTTCTTTGGTCCCATTCTGTGGAAGCAGGTCCCACACCATCCTTGCCGGAGCAGCTGTGGGAACAGCCCTGTGACTCCTCGCAGAGCCGGACCCAAGCAGTGTGCTGGTTTTCTTGCCTAATTTCCTCCCGGATGAGGAAAGGTGTTGTAGCAATGGAGGTGATGGAATTGGCTTTTCAACACGGCTTTGGCTGGGAAAGGGAGGACGAATTCATAGTTAATCATCCACTCCTCCCAGAAGGTAAACAAACAAGCAAGCAAAAGGGGGAAGATCCCAGCACCAATCCCTGGGAACCAGTGCAAGAGCCTTCAGCTCATTCCTTATCCTTAATGGTCTCAGTTGCAGTGACTTCATAGTTCCTGGAAAGGGTGGGGGGGAGAAAGCTCTGTGCCTAGCAAGCATGAGCCCCCAGGTTGGATGCCCCAGTACTGCACCAGCAGAGCTTGGTGATACATGTCTGTCAACCCAGCACTCAGACGGTCAAGAGCATCTGTGGTATATAAGGAGTTCAAGGACAGCTTGGGACTCATGAGACCCTGCTTCCAAAATAAGAAAAAATGGTAGAGGAGGGGGGTCACGAGGAAATGGCTTCATGGTAAAAACACCATCTTCCAAGGTCCTGTGACTCGAGTTTGAGCTCCAGAACCAGCACCAGATCCCAGATACTGTCATCTCCCATGGCAAGATGGGAGGCAGGGCTGGAGAACCTGAGAGGCTTCTGCGCAGACTAGCTTGGAGGACAGTGGTAGAAACAGGAGAACAATTAATTCTTCCCATAAAACTAGGTAGGTTGTGGATGTGGAGTACTGCCCCGAAATCCTAGCCCTTGGGAGGTGGAACTTAACCCAAGCACCTGGGAAGCAGAAGCAGGCAACTCTTTGTCAGTGTGAGGCCAGGCTGGATGACAGAACAAGTGCTGGGTCAGTAAGGGCTACCCTGTGAGAGCCTGTCTCAAACAACAATAACAACAGCACGCCAAAGAACACTAAACCAACCAAACAAAAACAAGGTAGGGAAAGGGAAGAACCAATTTACACATGCCTGTACTTAAACAAACACATATGGACACAAAGAGCGGGGAAGATGGCTCGCTGGGTTAGAGCACTCGGTATACAAGCATGCTTGCCCGCGTTTGAATCCACAGCCCCTATGTTAAAAAAAGAGTCAAGTATGGTGCGCATTCCTGTAACCCCAGTAATGTGGGATAGAGACAAGAGGATCCTGGAGCTCAATGGCCAGCCTGGTCAAAACCATGAGCTTCAGGGTTAGCAATAGACCTGTCTCAATACAATAAGGTGAGGAGTGGTGGAGGAGGATGCTGAGCATACATAGGTCTGTGCGCCTGCGGGCTCACACGCACGGATATCCTCCATACACATCAAAAATAGAAGTAAGATAAAGAAGAGGGGGTAGGGGTGGAAGAGGAGGAGGAAGAACAGAGGAAGAGGAGGAGGCAACAGAAGCATCAGAATTAAGAATCACCCCTTATTTGCTTGTCTATTCACCGGATTTTTATGGAAGGTCCCAGTTCATCTCCTTGGAGACCCTGTTGCAAGGCATGAGACACAGGCTGAAGAGTGGCTAGAGTCTCAGTGCCACATAGGTGAGATGTCAGGCTCACTGGGTTGGAGAGCTCTGTCCTTTTCTGTCCTGGCCTTTCCTGGTTGGTTCTGACTTGCTAGACTAGCAAGACCACATCCTCTCCCCCACCCTTTTTTGTTTGAGCAGCCATTTTTTGCTGGTGGTCTTTGTTGGCTTCTCTGTGCCACAGTGTACAATACACTGGGCTAGTACTGGTGGGTGTGGGTCCAGGACAAGCCCTTGGCATTCTAAAAATCCAGCTAAGTACTTCACGTGAATTTGCAAGTGGTTGCTCCCAGTACTTTCTCTGTCTCTCTGTCTCTGTCTCTGTCTCTCTGTCTCTCCTCTCTCTCTCTCTGTCTCTGTCTCTCTCTCTCTCTCTCTCTCTCTCTCTCTCTCTCTCTGTGTGTGTGTGTGTGGTTACTGCCACCTGCCTTGCATTATTCTAGAGTCACACAGCACTGTATCTATTCCATGAGAGTACACCCGGGTCCCTCAGTGAGATGCTCTGCTTCTGTTGTCAAAGCTGGGAGGCGACTTCGTAAACAAGACAGTATGGTATCTGGAACTGAGGAAAAACACACACTAGTAATAATGAACTGCAAATAGTCTGAGCCAGGCCTGGTGGCATAGGCTGGTAATCCCAACTCCTTGGGAGGTCAGGACAGGAGTTCAAAGCCCGGATAGACTACCGGTCAACCTGGAGAGCTGAGCGAGACCCTCTTTCAAGATACAAAGTAAAAAGAGGGCTGGAATGGCTGATGTTCACAAGGCCCTGGGTTCAAAACAAACGCTAGTTAATCTGACTTAAACCTGGAGTTCAATGAGCCACAATCACATGTCATGCTCTCTTTGTTGTGACAAGCATTCCAAATGAACAGCGGTGGGAGAACCCTTCGTACTTTCTTTGTAACTTTCTGGCAACTTGAAATTATTCCAAAATAAGAAGCTCATTTTAAAATAGGCTTATCAGCCTGGTCTACAGAGCTAGTTCCAGGACAGGCTCCAAAGCCACAGAGAAACCCTGTCTCGAAAAAACCAAAAAATAAATAAATAAATAAATAAATAAATAAAATAAAATAAAAAATAAAAGATAGGGTTATCTAGTCAGGCGTGGCAGTGCACGCATTTAATTCCAGCATTTGGGAGGCAGAGGCAGAGGGATCTCTGTGAGTTCAAGGCCAGGCTGGTCTACTTAATGAGTTCTGGTCTACATAATGACATCAGAGCTACATAAATGAGACCCTATCTCAAAGAAACAGGCAAACAAACAATAAAGAAGAGGTTTGGCTCACACTTGCCCTGTTTTCAGCCAGCGGAAGCCGAGGCTTGAGGCCTAGAAGTCATAGTTGAGCACCAACTGCTTTGGAGTGACACCGAGGCTCTCCCAAAGGCTGGTGGGTCGTCAGCGGGCTGACCTTCTAGAATGGGACTAAAGACAATCGAGGTGGCACCTCCTTGCACTCTGTCAGAAGCCTTTGGTCTGACCTTTGGATCGGTGACTGTGGTAATGACTCCCCGTGTCCTGCCCTGGCCCAGCCCTGGCTGTGGTGGCTTTGGTGTCCAGCCCCAGTGCGCACTCACTCACTCTCTCATTCCCGCCTCGTTAGCTGGCTGAGGCTGGTGTGACCTGAGAGCAGACTTGGCTTTGGCTCATAGAGGAAGGGGTCTGGGGATTTGCTCTCAAAGGCATTTCTCATCGTGACTCCAGTTCGAGGGCTTGCTGTGTCCCTGGGAGGTGAGGACATCACAGAGCCCACTCCAGGCTTTAGGATGGAAGAAAGGAGACATCCAACTGGTGAACCCAGTCAAAGCTCAACTCGTGTGTGTCCTTCTGTTCTCCCCATCTTCCTCCCTCCTTCGTGTCCTTCTGTTCTCCCCATCTTCCTCCCTCCTTCCCCTCCCCTCTCCATTTTTCTCTTTTCTCCCCTCTCCTCTTTGTTTTCTTCTCCCCCCCCATCCCTCCCTTCCTTCCCACCCACTTCTTTCACGGATCTGACAAAGACGCTGTAGCTATCAGAATCTGCTAAGTAGTTCTGGCTGGCCTTGAACTCTCAAGGCCCTCCTGGCTCGGCCTCCTTGTTGAGATTACAAGTGTCACGCCTGGCTGCAATTTCCTTTCTCAATCGCTGAAGGTAGAACTGCTTTCCGAGCCATCACTGACCGATGTAATTTCCACTTCTGCAATGGGGAAGTGAATTTTGGGTGACACTTCCCAGACAGTCCCCAAACACTTAGCCTGTCCTCCACACCCTGCTGGATTGTCTGTTACTGACGGAATCCACAGGACTGTGAGAACGCTGTCCAGCATGGCTGGAGGCAATTTGTTTCATTTTGTTTCTTGAGACAGGGTCTTGACATGTTCCTGGCTGGCCTAGAACTCACAGAGATCCACCGTCTCTGCCTCCCAAGTACTGGGAATAAAGGTGTATTTTTAAAGCACGGTTCATTTAATTCTGTGCAGTTATGGATCCTGGTCAACCTCACTTTACGGGTTAATGTTAGAGAGACCAGAGAGCTCAAGAAATTTATTCAACACCACAGAGCAAATTACAGGGATCAGAATATGAAGGGGTCTCATGAGAATGGATTCTCTCTTTGAGTACATGTCCATTTTCATGTTTATCTTTTTTAGATTTACATATTTAAATTTATACGTGCCATTCTTTTGCCTGCGTGAATGTTTACCACATGTCATGCGTGCCTGGTGCCTGTGGAGGCCAGAAGAGGGAAGTTCCTGGAACTGGAGTTACGGGTGCTTGTGGACTACCATGTGGATTCTGGGAGTTGAACCCAGGTCTTCTACGAGAGCAACAAGGGCTCTAAACCCCTGATCAGCCATATTTTCATATTTTATCAGCTTTCAAAGTCCTGCCAGGTCAGTCTACCTATATGGAGTGTCGAGGTCTCTGAAGGGGTGTGTTGGGGGCGGGGCACATGACGCCCCTGAAGTTGGAAATAAAGAAATTACTTGGTTGTTTGGGTTAGAGAGACAGAGAGAATGTGGGTTTTAAATCCCAGATCTGTCCCTAGCTGCCTCACGACCTAGAAAAGTCATGCGAAGTGGCTGGTCCCCAAGAGTGACAACCTCCCTTGCAGGGCCGTACTTGGAAGGATTCTGCAGTCCAGGTCTCTCAACAGCAGGCAGGCTCAAAATTCAGAGTCCCAGGGAGATGGGAAGAGCCAAGGTTGGAAGACAAGCAGACCTGGACTTGAACCCCAGATACACACTTCTGGGCTCTGCAGCTTTCAACAATTTCAACACTCCCTGGAGCTGCCGTGGCCTCACCCGTACAATGGCGTGTGGTGATGAGGACTGTGGCTGCCAACCTCCCTCCCAGGCTCGAAGGGTGTCAGAGCTGGAGCGCTGGCTGTCTTCATCAGCTTGGAAGGATGGCTGTGGCAGGAAGCAGAGCCCACTGGTCACCGCGACCCACAGCTGTGCAGGCTGCCTGTTGACATTAGCTGTGCCTCTGGCTCTTCCGAGTTCACGCAGCCACCAGCACCCCTCTTGTGTCAGGACATGCCCCTCCACTGGCAGAAGGAGACTTGAAGTCCCCAACTCCCAGTCGGTGCCTGATTCAAAAGCAAAGACGTTGAGCAAACCAGGAGAGTGGGGGTTCAGACTTATCACAACCCCAGGCTCTACGGAGGCAGAAAAGCCTGGGGTTACAGAGGCCCACAGTTTGGAGTATGCCGCTATTACTTTCTGCCACCTGCCTCAGCCTTTTTATCTGTGAGATGGGCAATAAGAATTCATGATATATTTTCCAAATGGTAAAAAAAAATGTGTTTGGCCCATGTTGCCAATAAAATAACAGGCCAAAGCCAAGCATCCCTTCTAATACAACTGTACATTGATGTACATGCCCATGGCCTGTAGTTCCCATTGCTTCACAGGCTGAGGCATGGGGATTTCTTGAACCCTAGGTGTTCCTGTCTGTCTTTCCTTTCCTTCTTTCCTTCTCTTTCTCTCTCTCTCTCTTTCTTCTTCTTCTTCTTCTTCTTCTTCTTCTTCTTCTTCTTCTTTTCTTCTTCTTCCTTCCTTCCTTTCTTTCTTTCCTTCCTTCCTCCCTCCCTCCCTCCCTTCCTTCCTTCTTTCTTTCTTTCTTTCTTTCTTTCTTTCTTTCTTTCTTGACAGGGTCTCTAGCCCAGATTGGCCTTAAAATTCCCAACATATCTGGGTGGTGGTGGTGCACCCTTTTAATCCCAGCACTTGGGAGGCAAAGGCAGGTGGATTTCTTTGAGTTCGAGGCCAGCCTGGTCTATAAGAGCTAGTTCCAGGACAGGTAGGGTTGTTACATAGAGAAACCCTGTCTTGAAAAACAAACAAACAAACAAACAAACAAAAAACAATATAGCAGAATGACCCTTCCTCCTGCTTCCCAGTGTTGGCACAAGAGGCTCATGTAGTGGCAGGGGCAAGCTGGGGCTCTGTGTGTGCTTGGTAAGTACTCTCCCATCAGAGCTAGCCTTAGATCCTTGGTTTGTTATGTTCCTGACAGGTAGCCCCAGCTGGCCTTGAACTTAGGGTCATTTTGCTGCAGGAGTCCCTTGAATGCTGGAATAACAAGGGTATGTTAGCCATTATGCCTTACTTAAGCCCCAGAATTTGAGACCAGTTTGAGCAACATGGCTAGGACCTCTCCCTGCCTTTTGAAGTAAAGAAATAAAAATAAAAGGAAAGGTGGGGGTGGCACACGCCTTTAATCCCAGCACTGGGAGGCAGAGTCAAGTGGATCTCTGAGTTTGAGGGCAGCCTGGTCTACAGAGCGAGTTCCAGGACAGACAAGTCTACACAGAGAAACCCTTTCTCCGAAAACAACAACAACAACAAGGTAAAAAGGAAAGGAAGAAGGGAAGGAAGGAAAAAGTGATGAGTATGGCTTCTCAGGGGTGGGGTGGGGTGCTTGTCGGGAGGCAGAGCCTGTTCATCAGGGTTGGGTGGCAGTTGATCCTCTCTCTGCATTTCCAGCCAGCTCCTGGGTGAGGCTGGCGCTGCCGCTGGCCTGGGAACCTCTAGCAGCCTGGGAAAAGGCCCACTTTGGAACAGAGGCTTCGTCTCAGCTGAGAGGAGCTAAATCCTGAAACCCGGAACACTTGGAACACACCAGCTAGGGTACCACGTAAAGAGGAATTGTTGCAATCACAGCCACCGGAGCAGGATTGGTGGCCTCCTCCAGACTATCATCACCTCCTTCCTACAGGGAGATGGGATCGAAGACTTGGCTGATACCCAGGTGTGCTGGCACATGCTTGTAATCCCAACACTCACGAGGCTGAAGGCAGGAGGATTTCTGGGTATCTGAGACTCTAGTGAGGTCAAGGCCACTCTGAGAACAACAGAAAAAAAAAAAAAGACTTGGATGCTAAGTGACTTGTTACACAGGCAGGGGTGTGGCTTTCCAAGGCTGGCATCTTCCTGTGTCCCAAAACGCAATGGCAGGAGTCTGAGGAGGAGGCAAACCACCTCCCTTGTCTGGACCTGACTTTCCCATTTGCTCAGTGGGAGGCCTGGGTGCACATGACCGACCTCCAGGCTCCTTCCCCAGCCTTTTGCTGGAACACTCTGAGCAGTCTGTGCTGGCTCAGCATGCCCTTGGCTTCATCCCCACTCTGCTTCCTGAAGTGGTGCTGACGGCCTGGACGCAGGCATATCCGTTTCGTCCTGTCAAGCTAGCAGAGTTACTGGACAGGCCATCTGCCCAGCAGTGGGCGGAGCCCTGGAGGGGTGACCAGAGTAAAATCCAGCGCTTAGGCCAGATAGAACATTCCTCCGCACTCCAGAGAGGAGCCTTTCAGCCGCTCTGCAGGTAGAGAGAGTCGTTGTATCAGCTCCAAGTCCTGTGCAATCTAGTCTCACCTGGAGTCCCCTGTGGGCGCCTTAACCCTAATGGGCCTGAGAGTTGGAAGGATCCAACTGGCACCCACAGGTGATACCCCGGGGCACACAAGCAGAGGCAGCTTTTCTGAAGAGCAAATGTCTGGAGCTGGAATCTCGAGGCAGGAATTCCAGGTCTGAAGCTCCCTAGTGAAGCCTGACAGGAAATTTAAAATCTCCCTAGGCCTCTGTTTCCTTATCTGTGAAAGGCCTTTACAAAGCCACATGACATAAGGCACACCCCAAATCAGAACCACTACAATGACTTGTTTTTTTTTGTTTTTTGTTTTTTTCTCTCTAGACAGGGTTTCTGGGTATAGCCCTGGCTGTCCTGGAATTTGCTGTGTAGATCAGGCTGGCCTCTCTCTGGCCTCAGACTCTCCTGTTCTGGGATGACAGATGTGCACCGCTGTGCCTGACACAGACTAGAGTTACCTGGAGTGTGGGAACCTGAATTGGCAAATTGTTTCTGGCAGGTTGGCTTGTGGGCGCATCTGTGGGGCATTTTCTTGACTGATGATCCATGTGGGAGGGCCCACTGTGGGCATCGCCATCCCAGGCAGGTATGTTGTGTAAGGAAGCAAGCTGAGCAGCCCCCGGGAAACAAGCCACTAAGCAGTTTTCCTCCACGGTTTCTGCTTCTGCTCCTACTTGAGTCTTCGTCCTGACTTTCTTCTGCAATGCACTGTAACGGGGATGTGTGAGCCAAATAAAACCTTTCCTCCCCAGGCCGCTTTTAGGGATGGTGTCGTCACAGCGACAGAAACCTAACTAGAACAGCATCCATATCTGGCCTGAGAGGGTTATTTCCCACATTCCAAGGACCATAGGGTGCCTGAAGCTGCTGAGGGATGGGGCGGGTGGGAGAAACACTTGTGGACGGCCAGCATCCTTATGCCTCTTCTCCTACCTGTAGACTCTTTGATCTTAAGGAACTGGTTCGTTTTGTGTGTGGTGCTGGGGTCTCACACATGCTGATTTCACACACTGAGCAACATCCCCAGGGCTCATGATTTTCTGTTCAGTTGTTCTTTCGGAGCTGAGCCTGGTACTCAGGATTTTACGCATGCCGAGGACATGCGGCCGCCGCTGCAGCTATACCACTAGTCAGCCTTTCTGACTTCCGCTCCAGTGAGCTATGACTACTGCCAGCCTTTCTGATTTCCACACCATTGAAGGGGATGGGGGGGGAGAAATGAAGCGAATAGCTTTACACTTCTCATCTTCCCGCCTCCACCTCTGCAGTGCTGGAACTACAGGCATGTGTCTCCATGCCTCCTTTATGCCATGCCAGAGCTCAAACCCGGGTCCTCATGTGTGCTGGACAAGCACTCTACCGACTGAGTATATTCCCAGCTCCTGTTTTATGTTACTTAAAAAGCCATCTTTAGTGAGGTCTCTTTTTTGACAAAGTGAACTTTTTCCCGGTGGGCAGGTGGATGCAATTTGGCAAAGAGATCCAGCTAGCAAGCCCCAGACATCCCCGTTTTCTTCCTCCTCCCCTTCTTGGAGACTTCTCACTGTGGAGCTCAGACTGCTCTCAAATTCAGGATCCCCGCTGCAGCTTCCCTTATGCGGGGTGTGTGTGTGTGTGTGTGTGTGTGTGTGTGGTGTGGTGGTGGCAACTTTACCCACTTTCCTCTTCTTTCCTTTGAAGGAGACTCTGGTCCTATGGGCTGTCTACTGTTCTTCCTTTCAGCATTAGACAGACATCTAGGCGTTCCCAAATGGGGATTGCTCTGAAGCTTCCTGCCAACGTTTGTGTTCATGTGTTTGAGCGTCTTCGCATCTCCTGAGCAAGTGCCTATGGACAGAGCTGCTGCTTCTTTGCTTTGATTTGACGAGAAACAATGGTATTGTCAGCCGAGCACCCCCAGCAGCGGAGTGGGAGCGCTTGGGACAGCTGCGTCCTTGACAACGCTGAGCAGCCTCGGATTATTATGCTTGTTTTCATCCAGGGACCTAGACATACTGGAAAAACATCACCTGCTGCACACATGTACAGATTCTCTCCCTTGGTATCGTTCCGTGAGCAACACAGCTGCAGTTCACCTAGCGTTTACACAGTTACACAGCATCAGGTATCATAAGCAATCTAGACACGCTCAAAGTAGCCTCAAACAGTGCACAGGTGTGTTCAAAGGCTGCGCTGTTTTGTGACAAAATCATTTGCAGTGTGGAGAGCTGTGGGGTGCACTGGGAAGCTCTGAGAGACTCCGGTTGGTTTGTATTTAGAGATCCAGGAGATCTGCGGCATTGGCTCACCGCAGTCCCATTTCCCTTTCCCCAGTGACAAATGAGGTTGAGCACCGTCCTTTTCCACGTCCACCCGCCACCTGAATCTCTTCTCTGAGGAAAACATTTTGCCTATTTTTTTCATTCTGCCTATTTTTATATTGGGATGTTTGTTTGTTGTCTGAGTTTTCTGTCCTACCCGGTTTTCGCAATCGTTAAGTCCCAAAGAAATCACACAGACGTCTACATTCGTTATAAACTGATTTGCTTAGTATCTCAGGCTTCTTATTAACTCTTTTTTTTAAAGATTTATTTATTTATTATGTACACAGTGTTCTGCCTCCATGTATGCCTGCAGTCCAGAAGAGGGCACCAGATTTCATTACAGATGGTTGTAAGCTACCATGTGGTTGCTGGGAATTGAACTCAGGACCTCTGGAAGAGCAGTCAGTGCTCTAAACTTCTGAGCCATCTCTCCAGCCCTTATTAAGTCTTACAACTTGGGCCGGGCGGCGGTGGCGCACGCCTTTAATCCCAGCACTCGGGATGCAGAGGCAGGCGGATCTCTGTGAGTTTGAGACCAGCCTGGTCTACAGAGCTAGTTCCAGGACAGGCTCCAAAGCCACAGAGAAACCCTGTCTCGAAAAAGAAAAAAAAAAAGTCTTACAACTTATGTTAGCCCATTATTCTTGGCTATGTTAGCCACATGGCTCAGTACCTTTTTCAGTTGCTTCTTCTGTGGCGGGATCACAACTGCAGAGGAATGGGCTTTTCTCTTCCCAGAATTTTCCTGTTCTCATTGACCTGCCTCTACTGCCTGTCTGGTTGTCCTGTCTATACTTCCTGCCTGGCTACTGACCAATCAGCATTTATTTAAAATATAATTGACAGAATACAGACAATTGTCCCACACCATTTATTCTATTATTGAATTGTGGAGCTCTTTTTATATTTCAGATGCAAGCTTTTCCCCCCTTTCTTCAGACAGTATCTATTTTACATTGGCTCCTCGCTGTGGTGATTTGAAAAAAAAAAATGGCCCCCAAAGGAAGTAGCACTATTAGGAGGTGTGGCCTTGTTAGAGGAAGTATGTCACTGTGAGGGCGGGCTTTGAGGTCTTGTTTGCTCAAGCTTCCTTCAGTGTGACTGTCAGTTGACTTCCTGTTATGTGACAGGTGTAGCACTCTCAGCTCCAGCGCCACATTTACTTACATAGCGCCATGCTCCCTGCCGTGATGATAATCTCTGAAACTGTAAGCCAGCCGTCTAATTGAATGTTTTCCTATCAGGAGTTGCCATGGTCATGGCGTCTCTTCACAGTAATAAAAACCCATATGAAGACACTGCTATTCGGTGGCTTATTTTGTCAGATTTTTAAAAAAGTGTGTTCTCTCTTCATTTCTCTCACTCTTTGAGACAGATCCAACTGTAGTAGTTCAGGTCTGCTCAGAAATTTCTCTTCTCTTGCCTCAGTCTTCTGGATGCTTGAGCTGGGATGATAGGTATGTGCCATCATACCTGGCTTTTAAAGACATTTAAAGAATGTCTTTTGAAAAGGTGAAGTTTTATATTTCTACTTTTTTATTTTATTTTATTTTTGTCAATAGAGGGTCTTTCTTTGTAGCTCCAGCTGTTCTGGAACTTGGAACTCTTTGGAAGAGCAGGCTGGCCTAGAACTTATAGAGATGCACCTGCCTCTGCCTCCCCAGTGCTAGGATTAAAGGCGTGCGCCACCACTGCCTACCCCAAAGCTTTATTTTTTTATTTTTTAGTTTTTCGAGACAGGGTTTCTCTGTGGCTTTGGAGCCTGTCCTGGAACTAGCTCTTGTAGACCAGGCTGGTCTCGAACTCACAGAGATCCGCCTGCCTCTGCCTCCCGAGTGCTGGGATTAAAGGCGTGCGCCACCATTGCCTGGCAACCCCAAAGCTTTATATTTTCATATAATAGCCAAAATGTTTAGTTTCCTTTCATTTTCTGTTTTAAGATTTCTTTGGTCTAACCTAAAGTTACAAAATATTTTATGTTTAATTTCTTCTAAAAATTTTTATAGTTCTGTTATTTTTACAACTTTTTCTTTTTTAATTTTGTGTGTATGTATATATGTATGTGTGTGCATGGGGGGAGAGGGAAAGGGAAGGATAGATCACAGCCCACGTTGGCTTGCAATGCTCTATGTCTCTGTGCAGCTGTGCAAGGCTAGCCTAGATCCTTATATGCTCTTGGATTGAAGACAGGCATTCAAAGGATTCCTTAGTTTAGTGCTTTGCGTTTCAGTTGGTCTTGTGTGCATTCCGAGTTATTTTTATACATGACATGGAGCAAGCTCAGGGATTATTTCCAAGATCCATCATCTAACTACAGCAGCAAGATTCTTTTCCCAGAGAGTGCATTGGTTAGTTTTGTGACACACTGACACAAGCTATAGTCATTTTGGAAGCAGGAACTTCAACTGAGAAAATGCCCCTACCATACTGGCTTGCTGTAGAAGGAAACTACTCTTTCGTTCAAGGCTGTCCAGACCCAAATAATCACACAGAAACCATATTAATTACAACACTGCTTGACCAATAGCTTAGGCATATTTCTGGCTAAGTCTTATATCTTGAATTAACCCATTTTTATTATTCTGTATCGTCACGAGGCTGTGGCCTACTGGCAAGGGTTCTGCGCATCTTTCTCCTTTGACAGCTACATGGCATCTCCCTGACTCAGCCTACTCTCTTCCTGTATCTCTGTTCAGATTTCCCGCCTGGCTTTACTCTGCTAAGTCATTGGCTGGAACAACTTCTTTGATAAATAAAACATATACTCAGTCTACAGAGGGGAATCGCACATCAGCTTGTGGTGTATTTTCTTGATTGATAATTGACGTGAGTGGGGCTGGAGAGATGGCTCAGCCATAAGGGCTGGGCTCACAACCAAAAACAGAAGATAACTGACATACATGAGTGGTGAACTATTACCCAGAAGAATAAGCCAAACAATCCCCAAGTTGCTTTTTGATCACATTTTTTTTCCTTTTGTTGAAAGTAAATTTTTCCCCCTCACACAATGCATTCTGATTATGGTTTTCCCTTCTTCTACTCCTCCCAGTTTCTACCTACCTCCTTTCCCATCCATATTCACTCCCTTTATAGTAAAGGCAGTTTACAGCAAGCCATAGCCAACACCCATTTCAATGGAGAGAAACTCAAAGCAATTCCACTAAAATCAGGAACAAGACAAGTCTGTCCATTTTCTCCATACCTATTCAATATAATACTTGAAGTCTTAGCTTGAATAAGACAACTGAAGGAGATCAAGGGGATACAAATTGCAAAGGGAAGAGTTCAAATTGTCTTTTTTTGTAGGTGATACAAAAGCATACATATAGTGACCCTGAAAATTTCACCAGGAAGCTCCTACAGCTGACAAACACTGTCAGCAAAGTAACAGAATACAAAATTAACGCAGACAAATCAGTAGCTCTCCAATATACAAATGGCCATGATGTTTTATCTCAGCAGAAGAAATTCCTAAGACAGACCAAGGCGGGAAGATTTTGCCCATTGTTCTGGGGGAAAATGTGTATAACATGCAAAAAGGGCCACCAGTCTTGGGGCTTCAATCTGCCTATCTGGGTGCTCTCTTGCTAGCTGCAAGGTTAGGCTGGTGGGTAATGAAGTCACCAGGCCAGCGGCAAGTGGGCTGGGCTCCTGGGGTGTTCGCAGAGGTCTGTCCTGGGCTTGCGCAAAGAGCAGATTGGGAAAGAGTTTGGTAATGAGAGCCGTTTGCACGGAGCCCAGGCAGGCAACAGGCCAGGTATGCAGCCGGTGGGGATGGCCTCACCCACGCTGGTGCCTTGGGCTCCCTTCAGCTATGCAGCTGTAGCCCAGATTGTGCATGTTGCAGGCCTCCATAGTCTCCTGGGAGGCAGAAGTGAGGAAGAAGCCAGGAATCCTGAGGAGCTGCAAAATTCATCTCATTTGAAGAAGCAGGTGATTGCAGTGACTGTGTCAAGAGCCACTGTGTTAATGGAAAATAATCAGTCCCAACTCTCTTCCCATCCACAGACTCCTCCCCACAAGGAGGGCCACTTTGCTGTTGACTCCAACAGCTCTCACTGAGGGATGGAGCTGCGCCTTCCATGCTTGAGCGCTGTTAAGGCTCGAATTTTTATCACTAATTCTTTTTTCATACTCCAGTGTGGCTACTGCCCTCTACACGCCGAGCCCCAACTGTGGGAACCTTCACTCATGACTTCCTTCGTGCTGGATGCTATGGTCCCAGTCTCCAAACGCCTCTGGGTTTATTCTAATGGCAGTTCTCTCCATATAGTAGTGGGGTTCAGAGAGGCTGAGCAACTTACTCAGGGTCCCACAGCTAGTAAACGTCAGAGCCAGGATGTGAACTCAAGACTGCCAGACTCCAGAGCCTATGAGTAACAAGCAACCCAGTGGTCATACTATGCACACAGGGCTTGGCCAGGAGCCACGGAGAAGCAGCAGGTAATGAGACATGGTGTCTAACGTGACCCTGGGTAATGAAGGCAGAGTAGAGGGATCTGTGAAGCCTCTATGTTGGCAGACCATCAGGACCGATTGAGTGGGTCCCCAGGGAGCTTGGGTGACATTTGTGAGGGTGTGAAGGGCAAAGGCCAGCACCTTGCAGACACAGGGGCTGGAGAAGTGGATCATGCAGATGGGAAGATCCGCCACAGAAGTGTCCGTGTGGGATCAATACTAACAGGAAACCCAGGGATAGCTGTGTGCCCAGCCCTGACTTACTTCACTAACAATGACCCATATAAGCCATCCCATAGCCCCAGGCAATAGATACTGTTATTATCTTTAATTTACCTAGACTCAAACAGAGGCCCAGAGAAGGCAGGTAACTTGCCCAAGGTTACACAGTTAATAAATAATGGGGCCAGGAGTATGCCCAGACTCCCAAGGGGCACGTGGAGTCAGGTTGGATGTTATACGTTGGGGGATGGGACAGCCTGTGTCAAGAGCTATTGTGTATGCAGTATTTTCTCTGGGCAAGATGCTGAAAATCTCCCAAAGATTCTAGCTGGGATGGCAGGCCTGTGTCATCAGACCCGGCTCAAGCTAATTGTTCTGTATTTCTCCTTGAGGGAGACTCATCGGGTACCTTCCTCATGATTAGATGAGGGTTATGGATAATGAGGAATGAAGACTGAGTGGCAAAGAGACACGCTTATTTTTCAGATATCAATTCAGTTTGTTTGTTTAGGCGAACTTGTCTTGCAGTTGACAGTATGTTCTTGCAAATTCATCTCCCCGATAAGGGGCAAGAGGACTCGATCCCCAAACACAAAACAAAAATCACAGGCATTTTCTGTCCCCTTCTTGGTTCTTCCTACCTCCAGACTAATACCTCTGAGGTTTCTAAACATTGATAGTTCTAGAAGGGAATGGGATAGATCCAGATAAAGCCATACATCACTGTATACAGAGCCCACCCCAGACCACCCCTTTCTGTGGGCATGTCTTCATCTCCAGAGAATCTTAGAGTCAGAAGGGAAGAGCTGACTACTACCAAGGGTCTGTCTGCCGGGCCTGGGAGCCCTGGGCCTTTCTTTCCCTTCTTCCTTATGAACTTGTTCAGTCCCTGATGCATTCTGGGAGAGTTGGGAATCTTCTCTGCATGGTGCTGGGTTTGGAAAGAAAAGACTCATGTCACAGACCTAGAGAGAAAGGTATGTGGCTGGGTTTTTTGCAGTCCTGTGGAGGTTTGGATTACACGACATGCAAACACAGCTGGGCAGGAGATGCCAATAAAATAAACAGGGCAGTTCCTCCTGTGAGGAGACAGTAACGGCGGCCTCTAACAAGAGCCATCTACCGAGCACCATTAAATGTTGGGGTGCCGGGGGTGATGTTTTCCTCCCAGCTTTTCTGCCCGTGGGGTAGTGGGTGCTTTGCTCTGCACCCAACTGGCAGAGGACAGAGGTTAGGGCACAGCTACCAAGCCTAATCCTTAAATCCCTGACTTGTTTCCACATAGCTCATGGCGAGCCGATCTCTAGGAGTGTGCAAGCAATGAGGATCAGATCTCCAGCCAGAAGGTTCAGGCTCCATGGAAGATTAATGAAAGGAGACTCTCTGAGAGTTTCCTAGAAAAAGGCGGCTTCTGTAAGAGCTCCTTGTTGTACTTTTCTCCACCCACCTTTGGTAACGGTATGAGATACTGAGACTGTAAGGTCTACTGCTCATTACCAAGTGTTTATGTGTGTCAGGCTGCTTAACCCACTCTACAAGGATCGCCATACTAAGTGTGCAGGTTTTAAGCACAGAGCATGGTTTATTCTTTGCCTATAAATGTAGCCATGTAACTCCCACTTAGATTAAGATGCGGAACGTTTCTCCCAGCCTCCTTCATATCTAGTCTGAGTCATTATCTTCCCCAACCTGATGTAGTCACTCTTCTGGTTTCTATCACTGAGATGTGTCTGCTCACTTTAAAGTCAGTAACTAGAACCCAGCATAGTCAGTAAAGTGACTGCTGTATAAACTAAGAACTGAGTTTCAATCCCCAGAACCCTTATGGAACATTAGGTATGACAGTGCATGCTTGTAATTCCAGTGCTGGGGAGAACAAAACAGAAAGATCCCTGGGGATTGCTGGCTGGCTAGTTTAGCTGGTAAGCTCCAGGCTGGCTAGTTTAGCTGGTAAGCTCCAGGTCTAGTGAGAGACCCTGTCTCAAAAACTAAGGTGGTTAAGAGCACTTGTTGCTTTTGCACAGAGAGTGGACCTGGATTTGGTTCCCAGCACCCACATGGCAGCTAGCAGCCATCAGTAACTCCAGTTCCAGGGAATCTGACAGTCTTTATTGGCCTCTGCAGGACACCAGGCATGCATGTGGTGAATATACCTGCATGCAGGCAAAACAAGTCGAAGAATTCAGAGGAGGACATTAAATTTTGGCCACCTCTAGCCTCCACATGACCATGAACCACACATATGTGCACACATGTGAGCATACACACATTCACACACAAAATAAGTAAATAAAATAAAACAAACAAACATATCTAGGTGTGATAGTATGGGTGTTTTTATCTGAGCAGTGGAGAAATAGAGGCTGGAGGATCATGAGTTCAAGGCTGGGCTGGTCTACACAGGGAATTCCAAGCCAGCTAGGACTATATAGTAAGACTCCATCTCTCTAGGATCATGAACTATAGGCTCAATATCCTTTGTTATAACTAGTATCCACTTATGAGGGAGTACATAACATATTCATCTTTATGGGTCTGGGTTACCTCACTCAGGATAGTGTTTTCTAATTCCATCCATTTGCATGTAAAATTCAAGATGCCATTTTTTTTTTACCACTGAGTAGTACTCTAATGTGTAAATGTGCCACATTTTCTTTATCCATTCTTTTGTTGAGGTTCTAACTATTACAAATAACGCTAATATGAACATAGTTGAACAAATGCCTTTGTAGTATGATTGAGCATCTTTTGGGTATATGCCCAAGAGTGGTATTGCTGGATCCTGAGGTAGGTTGATTCCTAATTTTCTGAGAATCTACCATACTGATTTCCAAAGTGGTTAAACAAGTTTGCATTCCCACCAGCAATAGATGAGTGTTCCCCTTACTCCACATCCTCTCCAGCATAAGCTTTCATTGGTGGTTTTTATCTTAGCCATTCTTACAGGTGTAAGATGTTATCTCAGGGTTGTTTTGATTTGCATTTATCTGATGGCTAAAGATGTTGAACATTACCTTAAGCATCTTTTTGGCCATTTGAGATTCTTCTGTTGAAAATTCTGTTTAGTTCTGTACCCCAATTTTTTAATTGGGTTATTTAGAATTTTGATGTCTAATTTCTTAAGTCCTTTATTTATTTTGGAAATCAATCTTTTGTCTGATGTGGAGTTGGTGAAGATTTTTTCCCACTCAGTAGGCTGCCTTTTTGTTTTATTGACGGTATCCTTTGTTTTACAGAAGCTTAACCCTAAGAAAAACATATATAGATCCACCTGGAAAGTGGAAACTAAGAAGATTGTGTCATAATAAGAGCGGCGGGGCTGCGTCCCCAGCACCCCGGCCGCCTGCTAGCTTATGCCCCGAAATAACAACACACAAATTGTATTCATTTAAACACTGCTTGGCCCTTTAGCTCTAGCCCTTACTGGCTAATTCTGATATCCCGATCAACCCATCTCTAATAATCTGTAAGCACCGGTCTTACTGGGAAGATTCTAGCCTACGTCCATCCTGGGTCGGAGCTTCATCGCGTGCATCTTCCCGGGAGCGGGGAGCATGGTGTCCCTCTGAGGCATCTGCCCCCAGAGGAGAGCTGTCGAGTCTGAGCTCACTTCCTCTTCCTCCCAGCATTCTGTTCTGTCTACTCCACCCACCTGTGTTCTAACCTATGAGGGCCAGCCAAGCAGTTTCTTTATTTTTTTAACCAATGACCTTCCTCCATCAAGATTGGCTGACAAAATTGGGAGCATGGGGGTGGGGGGAGAAGGGAAGGTGGAAGAAGAGGAGGGGAGAAGGGGAGGGGTGAGGAGAACTTAAGGGAATGTGATAGTCAAGAAGGAGGAAGGACAGAGATGAGAGTAAGGAAAGAGATATCTTGATTGAGGGAGCCACTATAGGGTTAGCAAGAAATCTGGCTCTAGAGAAATTCCCAGGAATCCACAGGATGACCCCAACTAAGACCCTAAGCAATAGAGGAGAGGGGGCCCCATCTTGACTTGCCCCGTAGTCAGGCTGATGAATATCTTAAATATCACCATAGAACCTTCATCCAGCAACTGATGGAAACAGAGGCAGAGACCCACATGGGAGCACTGGACTGAGCTCCAAAGTCCAGTTGAAGAGTGGGAGGAGTGAGAATATGAGCAAAGAGGTCAAGATGATGATGGGCTCACCCACTGAAACAGTTTACCTTAGCTAATGGGAATTTACCAACTCCAGCCAGACTGGGGAGGAACAAGCATAGTACCAAACTAGTCCCTCTGAATGTGGTTGACAGTTACATGGCTGGGGCAGACTGAGGGGCCCCTGGCAGTGGTACCAGGATTTATCTGAACTGCATGTACTGGCTTTTTGGGAACATATTCTCTTTGGATGTTACTTTGCTCAGTCTAGATATAGTAGAGAGGGCCTTGGACCTTTGCCAAGGCAATGTGCCTTACCCTCTCTGAGGATTGGATGGGGTGGGGTGGGAGGGTATGTAGAGAGAATGGGTGGAGAGGAGGGAGTGGGAACTTGGATTGGCATGTATAATGAAAAAAAGATAGTTTGTTTTCTTTTTTTTAAAAAAAGAAAAAAGAAAAAAATTCTAAAATGAGCATAACTTTGTTGAAAAGCAAAAAAAAGACTGTCTCAAATATACGCATACAAAATTTAATAAATTTCACTATTTTTATATTTGGGTGAAATTCAAATAACATAAAATCACCTGACCCCTTCATTGAGAAATGGTCTCATGTAGGCTGACCTCAAACTTACTATGTAGCTGAGGAGCGGTCTTGAACCCCTGGTCCTCTTGCTTCTGCCTCCCAAGTGTTGAGAGGACAGGTGTGTGACACCATCCCGGTTTATCTAGTGCTGGTGATCGAGCCCAGGACTTTATGCATGGGAGGAAAGCTCTCTGTGGACTGTGCCCCATCCCCACCCCAAACCAACCATTCTAAAATGAACAACCCAGAAGTATTCAGCATTCCACAGATCTGGACTTCAGCAACCACCTCCTTCTTCGACATGCTCTCATCAGTCAAGAGGAAGCCCCAAACCCACAAAGCAGTTAGCTTGTGCTTGAACACTGAGTGAGTTGCTCAGGTGTGGCCTTCGGGGTCCAGCTTATTTCATGCCGTGTGTATGGCTTGGGCCCATATCAGTCCCGTTCTATAGATGAGGAAACTACGGTACACAGTTAAGTAATCCACCTGTGATTGTTCAACCAGTGAGTAGCTGAGCCACAATTCCTCAGGATATAGCCCTGGAACCTTGTTCTAGAAGTGTGAACCATGTAGCAGGGGAGGAAACAGCTCTAGAGGGTGGGGTGACAGGTGGAGGAGGATTGTAGGGCTGCCCCACAGCTCTCCCCTAACCCCCGGACCGAAAGCCCAAGCTGCCAGCCAACTCTTGCATCTCCGTTTCCCTCTCCATACAGAGATTAGAGCCTGCTTTAAGGGGTCGTGGGAGGCTTGACTGACAGTTCTTGGAAACCTCAAGTGCTACATGAAACAACCACTGTGAAGTTGTCTAAGAACTTGACTGGTACATAGTATATCCCTGGGAGAGCTGGTATTGGGAAGATAATGAGAACCCTGCCCATCTTGCTCAGTCTGGAGAGCTGCAGGGTCCACCTGGAGGGCACCATGTCAACCACAGAGTTGAAGGCACAAGGCCTACAGAATCTCTCCTGGGCCTGCTAGCCTAGAAAATGCATGTTGGAGAAGGTCCACAGCTCAGATACTGGGGACAGAGCCTCACAGCGGACAGGTCTGTTGTCGCTTCAGAAGCCCACTGTCCCAGGCAAGGAGAGAAAGAAAGGCAGGTGTCTAGAGAAGAGAGAGAAGGTACTCTGTCAGAATGAGCTCCCAGCGTCTCCCCAGCAGAAAGTTATTCAGTACCACCTAGGAAGTCATTCTTACAGCTTTCCCCGCTGTGGCCAAATGAGAGGTTGGGTCATCAGGCATTCGGCTTGTCAGAGTGTAGCTCTGTGACTCTTAGCCCTAGTGAGCACTGAGGGTGGGGGACAGGTGTGCATAGTCCCTGCATCCTGCAGCAACTTTGAACCCTTAGAAAAAAGTGAATGTGTCATCCTCATATTCTCAGCGCTGCTATTCCCTGACACAGCGCTTTCCACTTGAGTCTCGTTATAGCCCCATGCTTCCCTTCCCCGAGGATGCAGAGGACTGTTCCAGAATGCTCTGCTAGCCCACGGGTGACTTATCAGGGCGGTTTCCTGGATGACGGCCTCATCTTCTCTCAGCCAGTGCTATGAAACACACTTCTGTCAGCAGTAAACCCCGAATGTGGGAAAAGGGCTGACGCAGAGGCCCCGGCTCATGAGTAGTGCATTCCGGAGTGTGGGTAGTCCACCAAGACTAGAAAGCCTCGTTAGCTGGGGGAAGAGGTCATCCTGTGGGCAGGGGCAGCCCTCAGCTGATGAAGGAGCCACGGCCATCTCTGAAATCCCAACCTGTCCTGCCTGGGGTTACTGATACTTCTGCCAGCCATGGGGTACCACCCTCCCTCTCCTACCAATGGTGAGTAACGACAGGCTGGATGTCCCTGGGACATTCCGGAACAGGACACAGCTGAGGTTTGACCCATGCTGCGTGGGTCTCTGCACACTGGTGAACCGTGAACTGCCTGCCCTGGAGTGACCATTCCATCCTCAGGCTCTCTAGAAACAGCCCGAGGCTCTCAGCTCCAGCCTCCTTCCTGCTTACTGGGACCTTGACCTCTTGGGTGTCTCTGCTGGGCTGCAGGGCATCCAGGAAATGAGTTAAGCTGTCATTTCCCACGTCAAGGCCGAGCCCACCCCGTTTTATCCAGCCTTCCCAGATCAACTCGGGCTATTTTTTTCTTTTTCTCCCTCATCTTTGTAGCATTTCCTGGTTTTCCCAAGTAGCATGAGTCAGTTCCTTCTCTTGAGTTCCCATAATGCCTGAAAGTTACCTTATCTCTGTGAGTGGGCTTTATTTCATGAACACTGAGAGTTTTTTTTCTCTTATGGTTGTAGAAGATGTTATAAATGCATCTTTTTTTTTTTTGCTTTGCTTCCTGGGAAGCTCAGAGTCCAGTGTGTACTTCCCCTTGATCAAGTGCCTTTGTCCGTTTTCCTCCTTAGTCAAGACTTTCTTTCTCTAGTTCCAGTTTTTATGGCATTTGTATTTATTTAACTGCTTGACTCATCTTAAATTAAGTTAATTATTTTCATTATGAATTTTGTTTTAATTGAAGGTTTATTTACATTTTATGTATTTTAGTGTGTATGTGCCACGGGGTGCACAGAAGTTAGAGGACAATCGGTGGTGGGAACTGAATGAAAACAAGAAATAAAAAATGAAAAAACACAGCCACTCCTAGGTATGGTGGAGGAGAAGGTTTATCATAGATAAAAGAGAGAGCATAGTAGAGAAAAGACATCTGGGAGAGTCCTGAGTGAACATCCCCAGACTGAGCGATACCAGGTGAGAAGCCGGAGGGAGAAAGAGGAGAGGAGCATTTGACCAAGAGGGGCAGGCTGGGCCAGGAGATTGGCTAAGAGGGTAAAAGGGTAGACCAAAAGGGAAAAAGGACCAGCACAGGAAAACGGTTGGATTTATAGGAAAGGGCAGCTCAGCCCCTGAGCTGGAGAAGTTTAGGGTAGTGAACAGAGTATGTCAGCCAGGAGGGCCCCATTAACAGGAAGAGACTGAGGGATGCTGGGAGAACCTGGCAGCCAGCACTCGTGTGACACGGGTTTTGCCCATGTTGTGGGTTGATGTTTAATAAAGCAGAGCATTTGGTTTGAGAGGCGAGGTTCACATTCACACTCAGCTGGCTGGAATGGATCATGGACTTCCCTGGCTGACTTGGGACAAGGGAAAGAAAGGCCTTCGGAAGAGGAAGAGGAGGGGCCAAAGGGTTGTGTGGGTCCTTTCGAGCTGGGAAGTGAATGGTGGCCGTGTGTGTTGCAGTTGCTGGTGATTCTCTCAGGTTCTTATCTTTAATATTTGTCCCCAAGTTTTATTTTATAATAAATGGTAAAAGAAATAGCAACATCTGGTGCCACACATTGGGTGCCATTTGTAGGCTGACTTTTCTGTTCCACCACCCAGCTCCCAAATAACCACACAGAGACTTATAATTAGTTATAGATGCTCAGCCAATAGCTTAGGTTTATTACTAACTAACTCTTACAACCTAAACCATACTTCTTATCTATGGTTTACCACCTGGTGGTACCTTTCTTCAGCATGGCAAGCTCACCTTGCTTCTCTCTGCATCCTGACAACTAGGTCCATTTTGCTATGTTACACAGTCCCCTCAGCCGTGAGTGACTATATGAGTCCTGGGAACAGAACTCGGGTCTTTTGGCAGCAAGCGCCTTTAGTCACTGAACCATCTCACTGGCCCTGCACTGTCATTTCTCATGAAGTAGAATTTACATCAATAAAATGCATTCGAGAATGCAGTTTTGTGGTGGCTAATCTTGGTTTTCGACTTAACTGCATCTGGAATCAATTAAAATGCAAGGTGCCGTGGTGGCTCACGCCTTTAATCCCAGCACTCGGGAGGCAGAGGCAGGCGGATCTCTGTGAGTTCGAGACCAGCCTGGTCTACAAGAGCTAGTTCCAGGACAGGCTCCAAAACCACAGAGAAACCCTGTCTCGAGAAAACCAAAAAAAAAAAAAAAATGCAAGGTGCCAGGTGTGCCTGTGCCGGGTTTTCTTGATCAGATTATTTTAAGTGGGATGATGGATTTTAAATGTGGGCAGCACCTTCTGGTTGCTGCACAGATAAACAAACATGGAAGAAGAATGCTTTACTTTATTTATTTATTATTATTCTGTCACTCATTCACCCCATCTTATTGATGCTTCTACTCATGGGCCCAACTAAACTCCTGGAGTCTGACTTCTCTTTAGACTCATCTTCTTCTTGTGACTCTTCCTGTTCTAGGATGTCACCAATCTTGATTTCCCTTGCTCTACTGGCTTTAGTTTTTTAAATCCTATTTATTCCTTCATATTCAATCCATTCATCCTCCCTTCTCCACCCCACCCCCTGCCCCACTGCCTTGAGATGACTTCATCACTATGACTTGCCTGGATCAAGTGTCCTCCCAAATGGAAAACACCAGTTATAGGCTGGGGCTATCACTCCTGGTACATCCTTCCTGATGCCCTTCACAGCCTCCAACCCACTTCCTGAGACCCTCTTATTCTCTCCTCAGTCCTCCTTTCATCTTCAGTGGCCAACTCCTAAGGCGATGCACCCCCACACTGGTGTGGCTGCTGCTCTGACCTCAGCTGGTCTCTCTTCTTGATGCATGAGCTACCTGACCAAGGTCTTTTACTCTGAAGTGTGGAGGCCGAGCATACTGTCTGTGTCTGTGAGGGGCTTGGGTTTCCTTTCCTGGGGCCAGATTAAAATGCTTGATGGAAGCTGCTGTAGGGGGAAGTGTTTGTTTCAGCTCACAGTTGGGAGGTGTTCTGATTTCTGGTTCTCTTTGGAGCTGGCACATCCTTCCATGGAGGCAGGCGTGCGAGGCAGCTGGTCACCTTGCACCTGCAGTCAGGAAGCAGAGAGAGGCGAATTCTACTGCACAGTTCATGGTCTCCTTTTTTACTTAGTTCAGGAGCCCCGCCCACAGAATGGTGCTGCTATATTTAGGGTGGGCTTTCCCCTTTCTTTCTCTCTCTCTCTTTCTTTCTTTCTTTCTTTCTTTCTTTCTTTCTTTCTTTCTTTCTCTTTTGGTTTTCCGAGACAGGCTTTGGAGCCTGTCCTGGAACTAGCTCTTGTAGACCAGGCTAGCCTTGAACTCACAGAGATCCTCCTGCCTCTGCTTCCTGAGTGCTGGGATTAAAGGCGTGTGCCACCACCACCTGGCTGGGGTTTTCCCATTTTGATGAACCATTCTAGAACATTTCTCAGAGCCATGCCTAGAGGCTTAGCTCTTTCGTTCCTAGATTTTGGGAAGCTGATGGTCAATTCTTGTCCTCAGAAGGCTGACCACAAATACCAGAAACAGGAAGGGTTCAGCAAGGGCCAGCATTGATGGAGGATTTACTCCACTGGCAGCATTTAAGCCTTTGCTCTCTCATTTGTATCTGCCAGGGAACGAGGCCTGGGGAGGAGGAATAGCCTTTGGTCACACAGTTAGTAAGTATTGTAGTTGGCCTTTAAGTACAGGTTTTTTTTTTCTTTTTTTTTTTTTTGGCACCCAAGTACACTCTTTTTCGTGTTATTGTGTCTCTTTTTCTTTAAAAACCAGATTTAGATTGGCATGCTTTAAATTCAGTTAGTCTAGCCCATGTTATCTTTGGTGCCCTTTTCTGGCCAAGGCCCCGAAGAAAGGCCGGGAAGGCTGCAGCATAGGCCACTGGGCTCAGCACACACGAAAACTGTCTCAAATTAGCCTGAGTCAGCAGTTGCTGGCTTGGGCGCGAGCAGCCATATAATGTCACGCAATGTCAGCCCTGAAATACATCTTGGGTGGGTTCCAGGAAGATCCGGAGACAACAGGACACCCGGGGAAAGCTATGGAAAGTCTGTGAACTACTGTTGCCCCTTCCTGGTAAGGTGGGGGCAAGCTCTGGTCTGGAACAGCCTGCCGAGCTGAAACTGCAGGGGAAGATGGGAGGAAGAAGTTAATTCCTGGCTGGGCCTGTTTACAGGGAGCCCTGTGCTTTGGTTATTAAAGGGGGCCCCACATGGGAGGGAACAGATTGGCTTCCCAGAGCGTAGGTAAGCCGTGGAGATGGTTTTCTCTCGGCCAAGCACAGGAGAGGGGTTAGAAGTTGGCTTCCAGTTTAAGATGTGGTGGCCTCAGACCCATGGGTTTTGTGTGCCACATTCTCCTGTTCCCTCCTGTTAACTTCCTGTCTTTGCTTCAGAGAGCCACAGAACTGGAGTTGGAGAGGGAGCTAGATTGGTAGAGCACCTTAGCGTGTAGGAAGTCCCAAGTTCCATTCCCAACTCAGCACACATCAGACCTGGTGCCACGTGCTTGTAAACCTAGCACTCCAGCGGTAGAGGCAGGAAAATCAGAAGCTCAAGGTCCCCCTGGATTCCCGTGGAAAGTTCCAGGTGGGTTTGAACTACCTGAATTTGTCCTTAAACAGCTTGGTTCCCTTAATTTACCAGTTTGAACCGGTCCTTCTGGTTTTGTTGTTTGTCTTTTTCTGAAGACATTTTCCATTTTGTCTTGCGCTCACAAAACTTCTGATTTCTAATTGTTCTTTTTTTTTTGTGTGTGTGTGGGTGTTGTCATGAATAGAAGTTTTTAGAAGAGACAGCCTACCAAAAGATGATGTGGCGGTGGGACGTGCCTCTCCCAGGTACCGCAAGAGCTCTAGGCTACCTCTGGGGTCAGGGTGTCCTGCTCTACATGTGGGTTCTCCAGGTTTTGCATGTGTCTTTCTGACTTTTGGAGCTTTTGCTTCTAACTGGGTGCTGGTAGATAAAGGTGCTCTTTACTGCAGCGGGGCCTGAGTGTTGATCTCCTTTCCAAGCTCACTCAAACTCCCAAAGGGATGGAATGAGGAGGCAGGACCTTTGTGGGAGGGTAAATGATCCTGGTATGGAGCATTTGTGGATGGGATGAGCCCCTTATAAAGAGGCTCCAGAGGGTTTTCCACCGTGGGAAGACCCAGCAGAAGGCACCACCTATACGGCAGATAGCAGCCCTCACCAGACAGACTCTGCAAGTGTCTTGATCTTGCACTTCCAGACTTCAGGACAGTATGCAGTATGTAGGTTATGAGCCTTTGGTTGGTGTGTTATTTTTGTAACAGAAGAGAGTGCTGACTCCTCTCCCGTGTCAGCCCACAAACATTACCTCTTCCAGGATCCCCTTCTGACTCCTGTTCCTTCTTGGGAACTCAGTCTTCCGGGGCGCAGCTGATCAGCTGCAGGATCCTGCCGAGTGCAGCTAGATGCATGGTCCTGCATGCACGGAGCAGCCTGACATCACTTTCTGAGTCTGTGAAAGGGCTTTGAGATTTATTGAGTTGGGAAGAGCCCATCTCCGTGGAGCTCTGTCTTGCTCAGACAGGGCAGCTCCTTTTCCAGTAATCCGTTGTGTAGCTCCTGTCTCCTGGCAGAATCTGGAAAACACAGAAAGCGCCACTGAGCTCAGTACCTTTTAACTCCCATCCCCGTGGTGAGATATGACCTGTGGTCCACATACACATCAGGACCCAGACATAGCAACTTGCCTGGGCACTTTAGTTTTCTTCCTTTCATGAAGGGAAAGGAAGGTGAGTGGACTAGTTATATGAATAACTTAATTGGTGGAGAATTCGGCCAGCTACTGCGGACTAATGATGTGTAGGGATCTGTGGCAGGCCACCCAGGTGGCCTGGGGCAGAGCGAAGATGTTGGCCCTCTGTAGACCAAGGTTGCCTTTCATAAGGCAAGCTGCGTGAGTAAGAAAAGATTTTTTTTTTTCCTTATTTGGGGAAGGGAGAGAAAAAAGAAGGCACTTTGTATCATTTGCTTTTGTTCTCCTTAGTTCCTGTTCCCCCCAGAGATCCCTCACAGAACAAAGTCACTGACCAACAGGAGAGACGCCAGAGTTAACCTAACTCCTGAGCTCTCCTGAGCCCTCTGTGGCGCCTGCTTATCTACACAGCAATCTTCCCAGGCTGGAATGATTTCAATCTGCTTTTTATGGATACAGATACCAAGGTGAACTGATTGTCTGGGGCCAACCACCCAGGAAGTAGGTCTCAGAAGCCTGTGTGTCACCCTTGGGCTACGCTGGACCAGACCTTTCGGGTTCAAGTTGTAGTAATCTGTTAGTGCATCTCCTGGAGCAGGCCTTAGGGCTAATGGGGACACAGTGCACAGGAGGGAATCAGAATTTACTGTGATTTGTCACTTTTTTTTGTGGCGTGTTGACTAGGTGCCAGTCCTCTTAGCAACTATATTTAGTACACTTATTTAATTTTCCTGGTTATACTTATTACATTTCTTTAATTTTCCTGGTGAACCTGTGCTTTGAGTACTAGGTTTCTTTCCATTTTACAGATTAGAAAACTTAGGTTTGTAGTGCACAGAGCTCTTCAATGGCAGAGTCTGGATTTGAACCCAGAGCCGTTCTCAGGCTGTGTGGTGAGATGGAATACGCCAGAGGTGGATAATGGTTTGGGTACTCATTGCTTTCAGAGAGAAAATGCCAGGGGGAGTTGTGCAGAGTGGGAGAGACACCAGGAGAGGGGCTACCCAGCCAACCATTGCTGACTGAATTCATGTGGTAATCCACGGCCTTAGACTGATATCATCTCTGGGAATGGGCCCGGAGCACCCGTGAGAAACAACACAATTGTTGAGCAATGCAGCTTCGTGTCTTAGGAAATGGAAAATTCTGAAAAGGAATGTTCTGGGGGTTTGGAGAGGCAGACTCACAGAGATGAGCGTTCCATTTGTTCACAGTCTCCAAGATCGCTCCGCCTCTTCCTCTGTTCAGAACCTGACTGGGTTCTGTTCCTGTCTCCCCTCCAGTCTCTGCCAAGTTCCTCACGGCCTTCTCCTCCCCCACGCAGATTGCACCAAGCGTGGGTTCTTTTTACTAGCATCCAGTTTTAGGTTTTGGAGATGGGGAAGTTTGACTTTGTAGCCCAGACTGGCCCTGAAGTGGGGACAGACTTCCGTTCTTAGACTCTTTAAGGCCAGGACCACAGGTGTGCTTCCCACGCCCAGCCCTTGGCATCAGTACTGAAAGGCCAGCAGGACGTGAGTGATGTTAGGTTCAGGTGTAGACTATCTTAGGCAGAAACTTCTAGATAATTCAGAAAGTGACTTAATCCTGCATATTGCCAGGCCCCAAGGCTCAGAGAGGTCACGCAGATCTCCTGGGCCACACAGAGTATTCTATCTAGAGCATTCTTGTTGAAGGGAGTGAGTCATGGCAGGTGTCCCATCAGCTGGCAGAGTCACTCTCCCCGTCCCCACGCCCTTTGTCTTCTCTCTCCCACAACTGGTAGGAAGTTGGCTGTTACAGACAGACCCTTCTTAAAACATATCTGTAACCCCTCCCCCCCAAAAAAAAGGTCTCAAGAGATATTTGTTAAAAAAAAATGGGTAAAAGAGGTTTGGGGGCCTGAAGCAAGGTCTACTGTCCCCAGAGTTGCTATGCCAAACGGTGCACTTGTGGCCACATGTGCAGGACTTCTGGAAAAACTTGTCTGGAAGACAGAACCCAGCTCCAGGGAGCAGGGTGCTGGACAGATTAGGACCCCATTTTTTTTTTTTCTACTCGGGCGGGAAGGAGGTGGCTAATCATTTGGGTGCTCATTGCAACAGGTGCTCAGGCTGAGGTTGAGACAGCCGGCCTCAGGTGGCCTGGATGCGAATGTGGCAATTACGGAGGTTGCAACATCAGGAGATAAAGATATGATAGGGGCCTGGGAGTCCCGCTCAGAGGCGCTGCAGGACCCAGCCGTTTGTCTGCTTATTGTTGTCCTGTGGTCTGGCCAAACTGAGCAGCCCAAAGCCAGTTTAGGATGTGGTCCCCACCTCCTTAGCTGCCCTAGAGGATGATGGTGGAATAGCTGTCTGGAAGAATCATGTTATAGGGGGCACCTCCCAGACCAGGAGGAACGGGCTATGCCCTGGAAGAAAAAAGAAAAGAGAATTGGCAGCCATGAGTTCTTGCTACATATTTGATCCCAGAGAAGGCCAGTGTGGTCTCACCAGGGAGCTTGGCTTGATCTTGCACGTGTCTAGTTCTGCAGGGGAAAGAGATTTAGGCTCTATTTTCTGTTCCCTAAGGCTGGAATCAGTTACACTTCTAAATTTCTATTAAGATTAATGTATTCTGTCTATTATCTATCTATCTATCTATCTATCTATCTATCTATCTATCTATCATCTACTTATCTAGCTGTTAATGTATCATCTTATTTGGGCTTAAAAATAAACCCAAAGGTGATTGTAATTCACAAAGCTGTCAGCTCACTTAACGGCGGACCAGTAGCAATAAATTAGCAGAATCAACCTGCCCTACTTCCCTAGGTCTCTGTCCTAATCACAGATTCTCTGAGCCCAAATTTTCCATTCAAAGCAGACTTGCAATTTTCATGAACCTTGCTCAACAGAAGTCTTAGTAGCGTAGTTAATAAAACCCCAGGCCCATTCTTCTAAACAGCGAGGAGGGTATTTCTTGTTGACCCCCCACCCCACCTTTGTGTGTGTGTGTGTGTGTGTGTGTGTGTGTGCACACATGCAAACACAGTCTTTCATGTGGAAGCCTGAGGATGCCCCTTGGAACCTTCTTCCCCCATCAATGTTCCTACCTTGTTCACTGAGGCAGCATTTCTCAGTCAAACTCAGAGTTCAACAACACGGGCTACTCTTGCCAGTCAGCTTGCCCAGGGAATCCCATGTCTCTGACGGGGCTGGAATTACAGGTGTGTGTTGTGGGGCATTTGTTTGTACTGTGTGAAGATGTGTTGTTGTGATTGGTTCAATAAAAGAGCGGAGTGGCCAGTAGCTGGGCAGGAGAGAACAGGCGGGACTTCCAGGGAAAGAGAGGAACGTAGGATGGGCCTAGGTGCATGACAGATGCCAGCGAGACACAAAGGGAGTCTTGCTGGCATCTGCAGAATGAGGGAGAGGTTAAAAAGTCACGTGGCAGAATGTAGATCAGTAGAAACAGGTCAAGTTGTAAGAGCTAGTTGGGAACAAGCCTAAGCTAAAGGCCACGCTTTCATAATTAGGAATAAGTCTCTGTGTCATTATTTGGGGCTGGCGGTCCTGGCGAGAAAGTGCTACTCCAGGGACGGGGTGCCACATCCCCTGAATATTTATGTGAGTTCTGAGGATACAAACTTTGGTTCACATTGTGTGGTAAGTGCTTTAAACATTGAGAACCCCTCCAGACCCGGCTTTTTTTTTTTTTTGAGTCAGAATCTTATGTAGACCAGGTTGGCTTTGAACTTGCTATGTAGCTGAGATTGGCTTTGACCTCTTGATCCTCTGCCTCAGTCTCCAGAATGCTGGTATTAAGGTACACACCACCATGCCTGGCTCTTTCTTTTAAGTTGGTCATTTGCTTTTATATTTTTAATACACATCTTTAATTTTAAGAACCATATTATTATTCTACATGCTTAGGTTTCTTTTGTTGCCTAACTTTTCCCCACAAGTTTGGATAAAATGCTGTCTTATGTCAAGCTGCAAGTTCTTTGGTGCTGTTCTGAGGGGCCTGCGATTTGAGTGAGAGCTGTGTGAACCAAGGCAAACTTGGCTTTTTCTCCCTTTGAGCTGTAGAGCTCCCTGGGGGTGTGGAGATAGTCTGGGACCCAGTGCTGGTCCTTTACTACACATGGCTGGAGAGCGGTTCTGTAGATTCCTCTCCTTCTAAGGCTCTTGAGATGAAATGTGAAGCTTCAGGCATTGGGTCCACAGTGGATGCTCAGCAATGCTCTGTTCCTTCCTGCCTGTTTTCCCTTGCCTGCCTCACCCTCATCACCATGGCAACCCATCTTTTCCCATACCGATTTAGTAGTACCATTTATTCTTTTTTTTGAGAGTCTGATACGTTTGGTAGGGACCAATATTGATTGCAAGAGGCACTATGACCTTATTTACATATTCATTCATTCATTCATTCATTCATTCTTTCATTTATGCTGAGGTTCCAACTCAGAGTCTTGAGCATGCCGGGCAAGAGCTCTAAGCGTCAAACAACTACACATCAGTAGAACCAACCTTCCCTACTTTCCTACCTTGTTTGCAGCGATGTTTAAAACTGAAAGCAGAAATCCCACATCTTAGCACTGAGGGCAGGTATGGTGATTTGAGTAAGAAGGGCCCCCCCAAAGGCTTATATATATTTGAATGCTTAGTCATCAAGGAGTAGAACTGTTTGAAAGGTTTAGAAAGATTAGGAGGTGTGGCCTCGTTGGCGGAAGTGTGTCGTGGGGGTGGGCTCTGAGATTTCAGAAGTCAACACCAGGCCCAGGCTCTCTCTTTCTCTGACTGGGGATCAGGATGTAGTTCTCAGCCAGTGCTCCAGGGCCTGGTGAGCTGCCGTGCCCTCACCATGATGACTGGGGATCAGGATGTAGTTGTCAGCCAGTGCTCCAGGGCCTGGTGAGCTGCCGTGCCCTCACCACGATGACTGGGGATCAGGATGTAGTTGTCAGCCAGTGCTCCAGGGCCTGGTGAGCTGCCGTGCCCTCACCATGATGAGAGTAACAACAGACTAACTTACCTCTGGAACTGTAAACAAACCCACAATTACATGTTTTCTTTTCTAAGAGTTGCTGTGGTCATGGTGTCTCTTCACACCAAATATATTTTTATTCGAATGTATTATCTATCTATCTATCTATCTATCTACCTACCTATCGTCTATCTATCATTGCTACCTTGTAACTGTAATTTTGCAACTGTTATGAATAATAACATAAAGATCTGGTATACAGCATATCTGATATGTGTCCCCTGTGAAAGGGATTCGACCCCCAAAGAGGTTGTGACCCCCAGCTTGAGAACCAGTGCTCTAGAGCTAATTCAGGGGACCCAGTAGATCCCTATAGTGACTCTAGAGCTGTTTAGCTCAGAGACAGTGATGGACTGTGACCTGGGCTGTGGGATGACATAAACCGTCTCCTCCTCTGAGTTGGATTTTGATCACAGCAACAGAAGAAACTGGAACAGAAGGAGTCAAAGTGAGGTGTGTGTTGTGGAAGCCAAGGCTGGAAACATCTGGAGAGACAGATATCAGCCATAATTATATCATCGCTTAGGGAGTGTAGCTGAAACATCTGTACACATTCAGGAGAGGCTCATCATGAGTTGTGTTCTCCGTCTCTGTCTGTGCATTTGTGTATGCATGTATGTATGTATGTTCATACATATATGTGGAGACCAGAGGTCAAACCTTAAGTGTTGTTCATCAGAAGCTGTCCATTTTTTTTGTTTGTTGTTGTTGTTGTTTTGTTTTGTTTTGAGATAGGGTTTCTCACTGGTCCGGAACTCAGCTGGCCAGTGAGCCCTAGGGATCTTCCTCTCTCTCCCTCCCCAGTGCTGGGGTTATAGGCACCTTAGCACCCTCTTCCCTCAGGCTTGTGTCCGGTCCTCAGACTTGTGACAGTTACTGTGCTGTGTGCTTTTCAGTGGGCTCAGTGCTTCTCAGCCCTGGTCGAGTATTCAAGACACACACACACACACACACACACACACACACACACGTATGTGAAGGCTTCACTCTGGGTTGAGGTCTGGACACTGAGACGCTTCATGTACTCCTCAGGTGATGCTTGCACTGACTCTTTCAAATTTTCACTGGTCCTACGCAGTGGTTCTAGTGGACACTCCCTTTGTCAGTCCACTGGCCCTACGAGGTGGTTCTAGTGGACACCCCCTTTTCCAAGAGCCATAGCACAGAGAAGTAAACCTTCCTGTGGGGACCCCAGCTCTGGCAGTCTGGCTCCAAGGTGGTCATGAAGAGTGTTCTCA
The DNA here is from genome assembly GCF_018167655.1 of Microtus oregoni. Taxonomy (NCBI): domain Eukaryota; kingdom Metazoa; phylum Chordata; class Mammalia; order Rodentia; family Cricetidae; genus Microtus; species Microtus oregoni. The sequence continues at coordinate 31,135,433 of NW_024543081.1, read as the reverse complement.
AGAGAATGCCGTGGGCCGTGAAAGATTCAGGACCCACCCTGAGGCCACTGTAGGGTTTGAATGTGGGGTCCCCCTGTCGTGCTTACGTACTGGAAATTTGGCTAGAAGTGCAGCAGTGCTGAATGGTGGCGCCTGTGGGAGATGATTGGCTCATAAGGGTTTGCTTTGGTGAATGAACTCATTCACTGATGGATTAATGGCTTAACAGATTCATTCATTTGTGGATTAATGGATTATGTGATGGAAATGTTATAAAATTTACTAGTGAGTTGGGAAGACGGCCCAGTCTCTGAAGTGCCTGCTGTGTAAGCAAGGGGACCTGAGTTCAGATCTTCAGCCATCACGTAAGAGCCAGGTGCAGTGTGTGTCTGTAACCCTAGCACTGGGAGTCTCCGGGGCTGCAACCCAGCCAGTCTCTCTGAAATGGTGAGCTTCAGGTTCAGTCCCGTCTCCAAAGATAAGATGGGGAGTGATAGAGGCAGAGATATCAGATGTTGACCTCTGGCCTGCATAGTGTACCCACTCACATGGAAAACTTATATATACCTCTCTCTTTGGCAAAAATAAAATGCTTAAAATCCATCTCTGAGAGCCAGTTTGTTCCGTCTTACTAGAGGATGCCCTGGGCCATGTTCTGATACAGCAAGGAGGCCCTCCCTAGAAGAAGCCAAGCAGATGTCAGCACCAAGCTCTTGAAAGGCAACTTCCAGAACCCCTGTTCTTCACGAGTTATGCAGGCTGCCTTGTACAGTGACAGCATCAGAAGCTGGACTACGGCACTCACCTGATGTTTTAGGAAATAGGACTAGGATATCAGACAGCTGGTCCTTGTCTGCTGTACTACGGCTTCAGTGACACCGGATTTGGTTAACTGTGTGATGTTGTTGGCTCTGAGAGACGGTAGCGTGAGGAATCATGGCTTCTCTGAAGAGCTTGCACACGTCCTCCTTATCCACTCGGACCTTCTTAAGCAGGCAGGTGGTTGCTTGGTCCACGGCAAAGGCGGTCATGTAGGAGGCATGTGTGAAGCTAGGCCCTTCATGGACCACTGTGCCTCCTGCTGCCTCTGTTGCTGAGCTCAGGTGGCGCTGGTGTTGGCCATGGTGCTTTTGCATCTGCCCAACTGTGTACTCTGGTCACTGCCTGGCCAGGGGGGTTACCAACAACATCCACTACTTTTGTAATAAAGTTAATTATTAAAGAAAATCCCATCAGTGATGTGTTATATGAAATATTTACATTGTAAAACTCATTATGACAGACACACAGAAAACAAATTACTACCCAGACATCTTGGAAATAGCCTTCTCTTCCATGGCCAGACAGAGGGGTTGATCCACGTATTCGTGGGTTTTCTTTTTTCTTTTTTTTGTTTTTCGAGACGGGATTTCTCTGTAGCTTTGGTGCCCGTCCCGGAACTAGCTCTTGTAGACCAGGCTGGCCTCGAACTCCCAGAGATCTGCCTGCCTCTGCCTCCCGAGTGCTGGGATTAAAGGCGTGCACCACCACTGCCCGGCTATTCGTGGGTTTTCTATGACTGTGAGGAGCTGCTTGAAAGAATCACCTTAAAAGGAAGGAAGGTTTATTCTCAGAGACCCAGTTTCAGAGTCTCCATTTATAACTGCCTCACATGGGCACAAGCATCCTGGAGGGACAGTGTGACGTACCACAGCTGCTTATGTTTCTTGTGGCAGAGAGAGAAAGAGCGAGGGAGGGGGAAAGAGCAGTGTTCCCCTCAAGGGCACACTTCCAGTAATCTAACTGTCTTCCACTAAACGCTGTGTTAGTTCCCAGTAGTGCCACAGCTGGGGACCAAGCCTTCAGTATCTGGACCTCTTGGCACACTGGAAACCATCATTTCATCGTGGTGGTGCGCTCCTGTAATCCCAGCTCTCAGGGGGCTAGGGCTGGAGAATAAGATCTGAGGTCAGCCTGGGCTACATGTCTCAGATAAAACAAAACAAAGAAATAACCTAGGCCCTCTGCATGTATGTGACAATTGTGTAGCTTGGTCTCCTTGTGGGACTCCTAACAGTGTGAGCAGGGGCTGTCTCTGACTCTTTTGCTGACTTTTGGGACCCCGTTCCTCATACTGGGTCACCTTGCCCAGACTTATTACATGGGGAGGTGCTTAGTCTCACTGAAGCTTGATATGCCATGTGTTGTTGATACCCATGGAAGGCCTGCCCTTTTCTGAATAGAAATTGGGGAGGAGTAGATGGGGGGAGGGATGCAGAGGGGAGGTGGGAGGGAGGCTAGGAGGAGAGGGGGAGGGAAAACTGTGGTCCGGATATATATATATATATATATGTATATGCCACACACATATATGTATACACACACACACACACACACACACACACATATATATATATACACACATATGTGTATATAAAAGAATCCACACCATGACAGTGTGGATTTTCTCCCACATAGGCCTTGCCTATATTACCCCCTTGTTTGCTTTTTAGGCATCTCTGTCATAGTGTCCAGGAGATAGGGCCTTGGACACATGGAGTGGGAGGGCATCTTTCCTGAGGGGGGCCTGATTTTTTAAACTACTTTTATTGGTTCAGTTTCCTCCTAGAATGCTTTTCTAGTAATTTCCATTGCTTCATTTATTCACCCACCCATCTACCCATCCATCCATCCATCCATCCACCCATGATCTATTCATTCAGAAATTTTTAAACCTCTTTTTGTTAGAGAAAACAGGGCCATCTTTAATAGGCAATCCATCCAGGCATTTATTAGGCATCTTCAAAGGACCTTGCATCAGCTGGAAGTGGGCTGAAATAAACATCTAAGTTATGGTTCCCCTAGAGTCAGAACTCAGACGAGGTACGTGGCTGTCGTAAGAGCAGGTTGCCGAAGCAGAGCTGGTACGTGTCCAGATGTGGGGAAGGGGCTGTGGGGCCAAGGAAGACAATCATTTCCATGTAGCTCTCTGCAGAGAGACTCCAGCCACCTGGTGTTCACTCACCACGGGAGGCAGGCACTGAACAGGTCCCATCTGCTCACATGGTTTCTCTACCTGATGCTGGAGGCAGCTTCTCCAGTCTTTTCTAGGCTCAGACAATGCCTCCAGTACCCCGTGCATCCTATAGGCACCTATCAAACATTGGGCAGAGAGAATAAATCTTTGTGCTTTAACTCCCTCAACTGTACAGTGTGGAAGATGAAGCCAGTTTCAAACATGGTCTGAACTTTAACCTACAGCCTCTCCTGCCACCTGCCTCTGTCCACTTAGAAGCTGCAGACAGCGAGTCACATTCTAGCTTATTGGCCAGAGAGTGTCTTTTTCCAGCTAGGCTGGGGACTGCTCTGGAAGCCGAGATCGGGTGGCTGGGGCTCAGGCTGGGGCCAGAACTCATGTGATGTCTAGACCCCTCCTCCACTGCCCTGGGCTCTTTTTGGAAACACATGGGAAAGGGTGAGGATGATGGGCTTCTCCTCGGCTGCAGATGTTTACTGGGTCAGGCTCACTGATTGCAAAATGAGGATTGGGAAAGGGTGGAGGGGGCAGGGCCAGGATCTTGGGGCCATGGTGGGAACCTAGCAGACAGACACTGCCCAGCACCTGCTGTATTTTGGTGATAGGTGCTCATCAGATCCCATCTCTTCTGGGACAACCATCAGGGACAAGCTGGCCTTCAGCCCAGGTTCAAGACACAGCCCTTAGAACAGTGCCCTGTGCCTTGATAGTACTTTCCCTGATGCTTTGTGACCCTTAGAATACAGCCCCACATGCCCCTCCTATGTCAGCAGATCCCATCTTTCAACCAGCAGCCTGGAGCTGGCTCCTGGACATCGCGGCTCTCGGCCTTTAGCATAGCCACTGGCCAAAACTTAGCTTTTTTCTCTTGGTGCTGAGCAGTCCACCTGGTGACATCAGGAGTCCCCAGTGAGTTAGCTTCAGAAAGTAGAAATGTGTCCTTTTCTTCCAGGAACCAAGATGCAGGGATGTCAGGACAAACGACCGGGCCAAAGGGTGGAAGCTGGAGGCGGAAGCACATCCTTTTGGAAGGTAAGAGGCCTGCCCTGGCTGGCCTACTGGTCATGTGACCCTCATCTTTGTTTTCCAGAATCCCTGCTGAATCTCCCTTGAGACTTGGAAGGAATCCAGTTGACAGGATGGACAGGCAGAACCACGTTCTGTCATTTTAAAAAATAGACTTTTCAATTGTATTTATTGGTGTGTGAATGCCCTTAAATGCTAAGCTATCTCTCTGGCCCAAGTTTTGCCATTTTTGAGCACAGTGGCCTAAGACACAGCTTATGAAGTCCTTCCCTAAACCCCAGGTTCTCTCCTGCTCATAGTGGACTGCCGTGCCCTGCAGGGCTGGCATGCTTACACACTTTGCTCTCGGTACTCAGTGTGGGGAGGGTAGATGTCTGTGATATAAGGGAGCCAGGGGGCTGTAGCCGCGGGCACAGAACTCCTAGTGACTACTTGCCACGGCACCATCCTATAGGTTGTAGCCTTGAAGCTGGGCTCTGGCCCACAGACGCTCAGTCATCCTCAGAAGTGATGAGATCAGGAGTAGCCATCACAGAGGCTGTGCTGGAGTCTGCTGGGCTCCTCCTCACAACCTTCCCGAGAGGTCCTGAAGCGGGCATCTGTGTGGACTCGCGAGTACCGTGACTACAGAAAATGGTGTCCATTCACATGGCCTTTGAAGGCGACCCCCCCCCCCCCCCGCCGTACAGCAGGGGCTTGCTTCTGGACTCTGGATTGAGCACAAACCACACCCAAACACCTGTTTTCACAGAGAGAGCCTTTATTTTTATTTTTTTAAATATTTATTTATTTGTTTATTTATTATGTATACAGTATTCGGTCTGCATGCTAGAAGAGGGATCCTGATTGAATTACAGATGGTTGTGAGCCACCATATGGTTGCTGGGAGTTGAACTCAGGACCTCTGGAAGAGCAGCCCGTGCTCTTAACCTCTGAGCCATCTCTCCAGCCCCAGAGAGAGCCTTTATTAAGCAGGGAAGAAGAGCTACAGCTGACTCGGGCAGAAAACAGCAGCAAACCAAATTGCAGGTATCATTTTTAAGAGGAGAAGGGGAGATCTGTGTCAGAATGGGCTAGGATGCAATGCTAAAGGAGGTAGAGAATGAGGGAGCAGGGGGAAGGGGACAAGGAAAAGGGGGCAGGGACAAAGGGCTGCCTCTGGATAGAGAAGAGACAGGCGTGAGCACATAGGCAAATGGGCAGATTATAAAGGCAAAGGGGGAAACCTTGTGTTAGGATGAGGTGTTCAGTTTTAACTGGGCAAGTTAATTAGGTGAACCAAAGGAGGCTTCTGATTGCTGGACTTTGGTAGTCAGCCTCAGGAGTGGGGAAGTGGCTGATAAGGGAATAGATCTTGGTGGCTAGTTTAGGAATGTAATCTAGTGGTTTTGAGCAAGGCAGAGGGAATGGGGAAAGGGACAAGGCCTGACAGAGCCACATGCTTCAGTAGGCTAGTGTCCCTTCAGCCTGCATATGCGTTATGAAGTCACTGATGTATGAGATGTCTCTTTGCATTATGTTTGGAATGTTCCCAGGTAGGCGGACTTGCTAGCAGAAATCCACATAGACGTTGGGGAACCACAGCGGTCAGAAACAAGATCCTGGGGGCTGGAGAGATGGCTAATGGCTGAGAGCACTTGTTGCTCTTGTGGAAAATCTGGCTTTGGTCCCTACCATCTACATGGTGGCTCTCAGTCAGCCATAACTACAGTTCCAGGGAATCCGATGATATCTTCTGGTCTTAGTGGGCCTTGCACACGTGCAGCATATGTGAGCCCATGTAAGCACACATACACACACACAAACCCGCAAGCAAACAAACCAAAAAATAGGGTTCTGGAGCTCTATGGCCTGGGTTTAAAGTCCTGCTTTGCCTCTTCCTGGCACTTCGATACTGAGTTAATTCCGTATTTTGTTCTCTAATCTCTAAAGTTGGATGTAGCCATGCCTTTCTGCTAGAGGTTTGGCTCCGAGTTGACTGACTGGATTTTAGAGAGGGTCTATTTGTGTTCCTACTCTCTGTGTCTGGAATGTCAGGATGCATGGATAGGAAGACAGCATTTTTTCCTCCTTCCTTCCTTCCTTCCTTCCTTCCTTCCTTCCTTCCTTCCTTTTTGAGACAGGGTTTCTCTGTAGCTTTGAAGCCTGTCCTGGAACTTCCTCTTCCTCTGTAGACCAGGCTGGCCTCGAACTCAGAGATCTGCCTGCTCTGCTTCCCGAGTGCTGGGGTTAAAGGTGTGTGCCCCCCTGCCCTCCCCCATGGAAGACAGCAATTTTTATTATTAGAGATTTACCTACATGCATACAATATATTTTGATAATGTTCTCCACCCCTCCTCTTAACTCCTCCCAGACCCATCTCCCAACCTCTTACCTCCTCCCAATTTTGTATTTTTGTATTTTATAACCTATTGAGTCCAATTTGTGTTTCCCATATACTCAAGGTTGTGAGGCCATCCCCTGGAGCGTGGTTGACTTCCCAGGGGCCACACCCTTAAAGACTAATGACTCTCCCTTCCTCAAAAGTCATCAAACCACTCTTAGCTCCTTAGCAAGGGGTGGGGACTTGTGAGTACCTTCTTCCTCCTTGCTGGAAAGTTGACTGGCTCCAGCCTGTGCAGGTCATATGCATCTAATCATAGCTAGACAGCAAGCTTTTAATCTCCACCCTCCTCAGATGTTTAGACAGGAAGAAAGAAGGCAGGGAGGAATTGCATTCTACCCAAGGATATCTGCAAAGTCAGACATAAGGTTTGTTTTCTGAACCTACCATTTGGGGGAGTATGGTCTTCGGAGAACAGGTAACAAGAGCCCAGATCTGGTCAACTGGCCTGTGCCTCCGCACACCCAGCTTACAGTAATTGTCTGTAAATTCTGCTGGCCAGCGGTTAAGAGAAGAGCTTCAACCAAATGGGTGGGGCCAAGAACTCTGTAACCCAGGGTGCCAAAGTGGAATGAGCACTGGGCTCTATCCAAAGACTGGCTTTGATTCTGGACTCTTCTTTGATCCTAAAGTTCTCTGAGCTTCAATGTGACCTTTGGTAAGATGGAGATGCCATTGACACACTGCTGGAAATACCAAGTGTGACTTTGTATAAACAGAAAATCCCAGGGTTCTCAGGACAGCAAGTCAGGGATTCTCATGGGGGGTCCATCATGAAATCACTGCTCAGCTTTTTTACATGGGCGCTCACATCTTAAGCTCCTTGTGGGGTGCTCTGGAAGGCCCTACATTCTGGAACCTGGCAAGCAGATGAGTAGCCATTGGTATTGCTGCATGTGTGGGTGTCCTTTGAATTCTATGTATTGAAAGTTAATTCCTAAAGTTCGATGTGGATGATAGTTGAGCGTTAGTACCTTTGGGTCGCGACTGGATCATAAGGGCAGAGCCAGCCCTGATCAATGTTTCATCGTAAGAGTTGCTATGTTCTAAGAGTGAACTGTCCAAAACACTTGATCTGTCTCATCAGGTTGTGCAGTGATTTTCAACCTTGCTAATGCTGCAACCCTTTAGCACAGTCCATCATGTTGTGGTGACCCCCAACCATAAAATTATCTTGTTACTAGTTCATTACTATAATTTTGCTACTGTTATAAATCATAACACAAATATCTGATGTGCAGGATATCAGAGATGTGACCCCCAGAGGGGTCATAACCCACAGGTTGAGAACCACTGATGTACTGTCTTCTGTCTTGCTAAGATATTCTGTGCTCTGAACTTCTCAGGGTTGCAAGGAGAACTTATACCCGAAATAACCACACAGAAATTGTATTCATTAAATCACTGCTTGGCCCATTAGCTCTAGCTTCTTATTGGCTAACTCTTACATCTTAATTTAACCCATTTCTAGTAATCTGTGTATCACCCAGAGGTCATGACCTACCAACAAAGTTCCAGCACGTCTATCTCTGGTGGCGGATCCATGGCATCTCCTTCCTCCTCTTCTTCACAGCATTCAATTTAGTTCTCCCCCTCACCTAGCTCTGTTCCCCTATATCTCTACTATAGACCAAAGTAGTTCCTTTATTAACCAATGAAAGCAACACATAGACAGAAGGACCTTCTATACCATGTATATACAGCATATTTTCATTTTCTGTATCCATTTGGCTCTTGATGGGCATGTTTAGACATGGCACCATGATAAACAGGGATTGAGAGCATCCCTACGATATGTTGACTTGAAAGCATTGCTGTTCCTCACTGGTGCTATGGTAGTTCTATTTGCAGTGTTTTGAGGAAGTTAGGTGTTGATTTCCACAGTAGCTGAACAGTTTATGACCCTGTTGGCATTGTATGAGGGTCTTCTTCCTCACGTTCTTCTCAGGTTCTGCTGTATTTTCTAAACTTTCTTCTTGCTAACTTTCTTGGACTATGGTATTCAGGCACAGTGCAGGAGTGAGGTGAAGGTGCTGGCCTTCAGTTGGGAGCCTGGGCTCTTGCTCAGCTTCTACTGCTCTGTGGCTTGGACTCCTTTGGGTCCCAGACTCATCTGTGACGTGAGAGAGCTACACACTGTGACAAACACAAACTAATCAGGTAATTTCAAGTAATTTTTCAATGCACAGCAGTCTCTAGGATAAGAATAGCAGTGGCCAGGAACTTTAGACTCTAGCTGTGCCTCTGGGCCAAGCATGGTAACTGACCTTGGAGCAAGTTACTTTTCTTTGCTGAATTTTCCTTCTCTTCTCTTCTCTTCTCTTCTCTTCTCTTCTCTTCTCCTCTTCTTCTCTCTCTCTCTCTCTCTCTCTCTCTCTCTCTTTCTCTCTTTTGTGATAGGGTTTCTCTGTGTAGCCTTGTCTGTACTGAAACTCACTCTGTAGAGTAGGCTGAGCTCAAACTCAGAGATCCGTCTGCCTCTGCCTCCCATGTACTGGGATTAAAGGTCTGCTCCACCACCACCTAGTGAGATTTATTTTCATAATCTATGGACTGAGACTCTAAGGAAGAGCAGCAGCTCCAGCACAGGACACACTGGAATTGACCTGGAAGCATGGTATAAGAGGCCCACCTCCCCCTGACTCAACTGGAGGCTCTGGGCAGCACCACTGGGACCATCCACCAGCTGACTAGTGTGGCCAGTGTGTTAGCAGTGCTGGAGGACACATTGTCCCCACGGATCCAAAAGTTTCTTTTTTTCCTTTTTTTTTTTGAGATGGGGTCTCATGTAACCCAGGTTGATCACACATTTGCTAAGTAGCTGAAGATGACCTTGAACTCTTGATCTTTCTGCCTTCACCTCCCTGGTGCTGTATTACAAGTGTGTGCTGCTAAGTCTAGTTCAAACGTTTCCTTTTTTGTTTCAGGAAGTCTGCAGGATATGATGGTCACAGACGCACTTAATGCTGGGGCTACCAGTCTCTCTACCGACAGTTTCTGTCTATCTACAGAAACTCTTATGTTTTCCCTGCCCCTCCAACCCTATCCCCACCACATATGAAAGCAAACATGTCATACCTTCTTTGTGAACTCTGCTTCTGTATGTACTAGCATTATCTGGAGTCTTTGAATACTTCCATGACTGAAGTATATACAATCTTTAGAGAGAACCCACTTAAAAAATATCTGCCCAAGTATTTGAAATATGAGCACCCGAGTTGAAACCTTCTGGTTTAGGATTAGCTAATGAGCCAGAGAATGCTGCCTGACCCCCACCCCACCAGGCCTGGCACTTTTCTGGGCAGGTTGCTTATGGCCTGGGGTGGTGATAGCCCCCCAGGAGAGTGACCTCTGAACATGCAATTGAGGTGGCTGGTCTAATTGGTAAGGACATAGCCTCTTAAGTTAGGTAACCTGGGCTTGAATTCCAATTCTATGTCTTTATTGGTTGTGTGACTTTGGACAAACCACGTAACCTCTCATAAGCCTGCTTTTCCCACCTACAAAATGGGCTTGTCATAGCATCGACTTCATGGAGCCATGAAGGGTTAATGAATTCTGCTGCAAAGTCAAAAGAACCTAGTGCAACACACAGGGCATTGGCTATAATTTGGGAGAAGGGCTGTACCTTGCTGAAGTCTAGACCACAGTTCAAGCTCTGTGTGGAAGTCCCAGGCCGCTTTTCACAGCCACATTGTGCCCAACAGGCATTGGCTTTACCCAGCAGGCTTTGGGTGAGCTCAGGGACTTGGAATTTGGAAATACTCCCCAAGTGTTACAGTTTGAATATAAAATATTCTCCATAGGCTCATGTGTTTGAACACTTGGTTCGCTGATGACAGTACTGTTTGGGGAGGTTGTGGAACCTTTTGCTGGTGATGTCAAGCTGGAGGAAGTGAGATGGGGGTTGGACCTTTAGCATTATAGCTCAGCCCCACATCTGGCCCCAGACACTCCTTGCTTACTGGTCCACTGCGATGTGAACAAGGCACCACGTGCTCCTGCCACCTTGCAGCCGCATACCCCCATGGCTTCCCTGCTGTGATGGACTGTATCCCCTCAGACTGTGAGGCCAGATGAGTCCCTTCTTGTCAGGTATTTGTTCATGGCAACAAGAAGAGTAACCTGTACAATCACAGCCCCCCCCCCCCCAGTATCCCAGGGTACTGAGCTACATCCCCATTGTCCCCCAAATGTCTTAAAAGACCAGCCAAAAGTTGCTTAAAAGTTCAGTATCCGGCCGGGCGGTGGTGGCGCATGCCTTTAATCCCAGCACTCGGGAGGCAGAGGCAGGCTGATCTCTGTGAGTTCCAGGCCAGCCTGGTCTACAAGAGCTAGTTCCAGGACAGGAACCAAAAAAAAAAAAAAAAAGTTCAGTATTCATACTGCAGTGTATACAAAACTGCACAGAAACCCAGAAACCCGTAAGATCACCTCTGTACACAGGTCCACAAGTCAGCAAAAAGTTCTTTGTCATCCTGTGAGCCTAGACTTTTGCTTTGGAAAATACAGCTAATGTATTTTCTAACGGTGGGGGAGTTTCCATGGAGTCATTTTGATTCTCAGGCCTCGCAATGGCTTGAAAAACATATTTCTCTCAGTGACTCTCATCAAGAGCCAGAGTCTGCTCCCCTGCTTCTCGGATCTGGGCTCATACTGATCCTTCATGGCTTACTCATCTTTACTGTTTGGGGTAGGTTCCTGAGACCTCTGTGTGTGAGAGCCACGTGGAATGGGCAGATGAGGCTGTAAGGAGGATCAAGGTTCCCAGAAACAGCCAAGCACTTTCCCACCAAGCTCACAAAAGAGACCATCTTGGACTTTCTGTTCCAACTGGCCAGCCAGCAAACACAAGCGAATGTGTTCTCGAGCTGGGTCAAAACCAGCAGGGGAGAAGCAGCAGGAGTTGTGAGAAATGAGCGAATCTTTGCTGGTTTAAGGCAGTAGGGTGCAGGTTTGATGCTGATACAGGGTGATAGATGCCAAGAATCTATCCGTGCTGGGCTTGAAAGACAACTCCGTAGGCAAAGCACCTGCAGTGCAATCACGAAGACCTGAGTTTGATGCCTGGAATCTGTGTTAAAAAACAAAAAGACGGGTGTGGCGGCATGCGCCTAAAATCCTAGTGTCAGGGGGGGCAGGCCAGGAGGGCTGCTGGGGCCCACTGGCTAGCCTGTCTAACAGAATTGGTAAGCTATATGTTTAATGAGAGCCCATGTGTTTGGAAATACACACACACACACACACACACACACACACACACACACACACACCACGAAAAAGAAAAAAGATCCTTGCTTTCCCTTCCTTTAGATTCAAGGTCTCTTATCAGGAAGGAAGGTAGCCAGAAGAACCGTGCAATCTCCCAACCCCCTGGGAGGCAGATCTGTGCCCCGGGTCAGTCTAAGAAGCTGAAAAGTCCCAGGGGCCCACATGCGGCTCCTGAAGCCAAGGCAATGTAAACCCCATCTGACCCCCTTTGCCTTTGAAAGCCTCATCAGATTCCCCAGGCTTGGAGACCTGAGGTTCTAACCATCCCCAGCATCTTCTTTCTGCGCTGTGGCAATATTCATTGTGTGGCCTGGGGCCTTGGGAAAGCTTGGTGCAATCGCGAATGAGTTAAATGTGCTATCTGATCATAAGTCAGAGAACTTGTTTTCATTTTCAAAACCCTGTGTGTCAGTGGCTCTAATGCAATGTCCAGCAATATCTTGAGCAAGTGACCGGCAGGGGACATAGGATGCTGTTTACTCAAGATAGCTCCATCACGCAAAAGCAGCTTGCCTAACCAGGTTTGTAAGCAGTGGTTACGAGACCACCATTGCAACAGTGATTGCTCTGGGGCATGGACCTAGCAGGGAGCTGGTCCCTTCAGGCCAAGTTTGGGGCCCTTTTCTACTTTCTGGAGCCCTGGGGACCTTTGGGTCTCTGGCAATGAGCAGAGAAAAAAAAAAAGCGTGGTTGGGAAATCCCATCTGAGGTGCTGTGGTCTGGGTAAGGATAGCTGCCTCAGGGTGACAGGCTTCCTGCTAGCTAGGAAGAAACAACCCCAGGTGTCGGCAGAAGTTAGAGAGACTAGGGGCCTGTGGGCGTGTCATGGGGGCGAGGCCTGGACTCAGACAGAAAATGGTGACTTGGGCTTTTGTAAAGGTTGGTGTGGGTCTGTACGGTTGGGAACAGTGGTCGGCTTTAATCCGGCGCTAACATCAAAGTGGGTGGTGGTTATCTGCCGTGCTTTCTGTTAGGTGTTTCTGTGAGTGTTTCCTGGAGGGTCAAATTATTAGAAAGTCTTCACGCTTTCCGTTGCTCCCCTTGGCCCCGGGTCTGAGTCACTAAGACCTCAGCCATCACTGCTACCCTACCAATACTTCCATACCTGCCACCACCATCACCATCAACCCATCACCGCCACCATTCTCCCAGTTACAACAGTCGCCCTCAGCACCACCACTCACAGCCACCGGGGTGCCACCATCAATAGAAGCTGTTATCACCTGCAACACTTTCGCTACCACCACCACTACCACTACCACTCATCACACCACCAATCCCGTATCAGTACCATATCAGTGCTATATCAGTACTATATCAGCACCACTACCAATAAGACCTTCACCCCCCCTCCCCCACTAACACATCCTGGCTGCCCCTGTCAACGCAACCACCACTGCCACCGTCATGACGACTTCCTCTCCAGTCACCACCAAGCTGCTCACTTCACACCTCCTTAATATCTCAAACCACGTTCCTGTATCCAGTCAGTTCTTATTAACAATCCCAAGGGCCAGACATTATTGTACCCATTTTATATCTTTGGGAAATTAAGGCTCGGAGAGGAAGGGATGGTTTGTTGGAGTCCTCTAGGTGAGTGTGTACTATATATATGGGAATACTCAGAAGTTCAGGAGTGGAAGTTGTATTTTCAAAACTAAAAAAAAAAAAAGTCAAATTAATTTTGGTAATAAGTGAACATATCCAAACTATTCTAGTCTCAAAACACAGCTGCTTCCATTCTTCCCTGCCCCCACATCAAACCCCAAGTCTGGACAGGACCTGTGCTCACAGCTCACCTCATCTGGAGAGGTCACATTCCCAGTGCTCTGTCACAATATGTGGCCGGTGACCAGGGTGTTGGACAGCACACAGCTAGATCTTTCAATGACCTGTGTTCTTTTTCCTTGTTGAAACCTCTCCCCTCTTCCATAATATTCATCATATCTTCTGTGTTTCTAAAGGGGAGTTTTGAGCCAAGGCATTCCTTAGGTCTTTCCTACTTCTAAGGTTGTCTAAGGCCAGGACGAAGCCAATATGCCAGGCTCTCCTGAGACCCATGGCACAGAATCCAGAAGACGTGGAGAGAGCATGCCCCCCCCCAACCTTCAGTAGAAATGTATGTTAAGAACGGATGGTGATAGAGACGTTAAACACACATCCGCAGACCCATAGACCAGAGAAGGACCCTTCACTCCCAGACACTTGGGTGCACAGGGGCACCCCGAGGTCACTTCTGACTGTGTCTTTTATGTCTTTGATATTATTGAGGCCATCTTTCCCCTTACAGGCCAGATAAAATTATCACAGACAGAACACACATGATCGGAGCACTGGACGGAAGGTTCGAGTGATGACGGGGTGGGTAGGTTAGCCAAAATGAGGGAGGTGTGAAAAAGTCTTAAGGAAATCCCATGCTTTGTAAACTAAATGTAGTTAAGAACCGCAATGACGAACAAACATGCGCAGATGCCCTGGTCCCCTCCTTCACCTCCGGCCCGCATTTCTTTTCTTCCGCATGTGTGCGCTTTATGCATGGACGCTGGGTCACTGTGGGAAAAGTGCTATTCCCCTGGGCCAGTTAAGCAAAGTTCAACTGTCCCTGTTCAAGACATCCCCCAGGGCCCTACCCAGCCACCTCTATGGCTGCCTCTCAAGGCCCTTACAATTCTGCCTCCTTTTCTCTAGCTTGTGAACTATGCTTTCTTTCCTCCTCGTGGCCAACCCCGAGCTCCCGGCTGTCTTGGTCCTTCAGCTGGCAAACTCTTCATTTCTTTTGCTTGGGGCTGGGCAAAGCCCCTCGAAGATATTCTTCTCCTTCAGTGGAGCTGCGGTTCTCTGGGCAGCATCTCTGGCTTCAGCATGCCCTCGATTCCCACACCCTTGACACTATAGGAGATTCTGAAGGTGTTCTGGGGCTCACGGGGAGGAACCACCTTCCCCACCCTTCCTGCTGAAGATGTGCCTTCTCATCCCTTCCAGGCTCTCTCATCCCTCAGCAAGTCCTGCAGGGCAGGTGTTACTTAATCTCATGGGAAGGGAGTGGCTTTAGTAAGAAGTGTCCTGTGACCAAGGCCCCGAACGCCCCCTCGAGCTCCTCCTCGGCTCCTGTGTGAGTGAGCGGACCCGGTTCGACCACTTCAAAGCCATTGGTCATTCTGATTAGGTCACCCCTGGTTGGAGGATGTTCCTTGAGCATTCCTCTGGGCCCCTGGAGGCATTGCTCAACAATATGACAAATAAGCAATGGGGACAAGATTTGGAAATGAAATTCTTCTTCTTCTTTTGGTTAGACAGGGTCTGGTCTATGCGGACTAGGCTGGTCTCGGGCTCACGGAGATCCACTTGCCTCTGCTTCCTGAGTGCTGGGATTAAAGGCGTGTGCCGCCGTGTGTAGCTGCAAATGAAGTTATTAGAGAAGGCTGAGGATTTTGTTTCCATCCTCCCTTTTTAAATTTCTTCCCTTCGCCACTTGTTTCCCTCATCATTCTTCATGATATAGAACGGTTCTGCTCTGAGAGGGGGTGGGAATTCAGACAGGTCAACCTGTCCTGACTCAGGAGAGGGAAGAACACAGGTGCTCTCTGGCTTTCGGGTGACATCTTTTTCTCTTCCCAAATCATTCTATCATGGTGAAGGTGGGCTGTTTGTAGGAGAGTGAGACAATAGTGTCGCTGGTCAGGGGTGTCACTTCATAGTGCTAGCATGGCTTGGCTGTGCTGTGTGATGGGTGGGGTCAGGAATTAGGAAAAGAACGATGTGCCAAGAAGGTGCCCACTGGAAAGGGGAGGCAAACCCAATGCACGGCAGCTTCAATAACTAGGGGTTTAGTTTCCCACAAAGCAAGAGGTCTGGAGGGCTAGAAGGTGGGCAGGGAGACCTAGAACAGATTTCTTTCTTTCTTTTTTTTTTTTTGGTTTTTTGAGACAGGGTTTCTCAGTGGCTTTGGAGCCTGTCCTGGAACTAGCTCTGTAGACCAGGCTGGTCTCACAGAGATCCGCCTGCCTCTGCCTCCCGAGTGCTGGGATTAAAGGCGTGCACCACCATCGCCCGGCCCCTAGAACAGATTTCTATTCGATCATGATGAGAGGCTCATTAGCTCTGCCACTTTGGCACGCTGAAATCCAGCCTTCTTGTGGACAGGTGACTGCTGTATGTCCGTGGGTCACATTCATGGGACGCAGGAGAAGGAGCAAGAAGTCGCATCAGCTGGGGCTATGGCTTTGGGAAACACATTAACTTTCCAGCACACCGCTGCGCTGAGCTCCTTAGTCCCAACTGTGTCACACGCTGTGAAAGGTGGAAATAGATGTCTCAGCATCCCAGCCTTCCTACTGAATTAGGGAGAAGAAGTTGGTGTGGGTGGATGTGGAGTGCGTGGGGTGGCCATCCAGACGAACAGGCTCCAGGGAGTGGGCTAACTCAAGGAATGTGGGGTTCTCATCCAGACACCAGAGACTGTATCCTTGTCTTTCCTTCCCCTGAGGCTGTGTGTACACCCTGGAAGGATGGATAACAGATGTGGGAATGAGGAGATGCTCAATCCTGGGCCCAGCCCTAGGGTATCCACAAGTAGCATGCTTGTGATTACCACTGCGGGAGGTGGGTTATTCGGTAAGGGTAAAGTCAATTTCCTTCATTCTGTCTTGATCAGGACTTGGTCCCATGCAAGCTTTTAGGTCTGGATCTGTCTGTCATTGTGTTTAAGGCAAGGTCTCCCCAAGGCACTTGTGGTGGGGAGGAGGTCATGTTTGGTCCCTTGGAGGCAGCCAAAAGTGTCTTGGATCTGGAGGAGGCAGTTGAGAGGGTGGACTGCTGGAGGGAAGCTAGATGTCTTTGGTTAAGAAGGCTTGGTCTTCCGGGCTGGCCTCTAGCAACTTTGTATAGGGTCCTGGAAGGTCAATTAGTCATCAATTCCCCCTCCCTCCCTATCTATCTATCTATCTATCTATCTATCTATCTATCTATCTATCTATCTCCTATCCATCTATTCTATCTGTATCTATATATCTATCATCTTGCTAAGTAGCCTAGGCTGGCCTTGAAGTTGCTTTCTATAGCCCAGGCAGACCTTAGATGGTTTGATAATTCTGAGTAGCTGGAATTACAGATCTCTACCACCAGGCCAAGTCTTCTTTGCTAAAACTAGGAAGCCAGGGTTCAGAGAGGGGAAGGTGATTCCTGGCCTGGGATGTAGGTGGGACCCAGGAGGGCAGGAGAGGACCCAGGGATGGCTGGGGTAGGGAATGGGTCAGGGCTTGGCTGAAGCGTGAGCAGCAGCTTCCCAGTAACTCAGTGAGACCTTGCTTCCTCTCTGCCGAAGGACACCTGGTGACTCACTCCTTCCTAACTCACCCTGTGGAGCCCTGGGGCCTTACTCAGACTGTGTCTCCAGACCTTCTCCAGGGCTGGCCTCTTTGGGGCTGTTGTCCCTGGACTTTTGCACTTGTCATTTCAGCTCTTGGACAGCAGCTGTCCGTCTTCCTCTTCTTGGATCCCCGCTGTCATGGATGGGCCACAAATCTCATTTCATCCCAAGCCTTGTGTGACTGTGCTCAGCACTGCGCATACTTGCCCTGTGTCGTCGCTAAGGACAAACCCGAGTTCCGCCAGTGGGTCCAGTCTCATGACATTACTGCACGGATACTCGGGGCAATGTTCCCAAAGGCCAGTTCCCACCCTGTGAGAAAATGATTTGAGTCAGGACTTGGTAGCTCACACTTGGAAGCCCAGCACTGGGGAGGTGGAAGCCAGAGGATCAAGAGTTCAAGGTTATCATCACTTGCACAACCAAGTGGAGGCCAGACTAGGCTAAGTGAGATCTTGTCTTAAATAAATAAAAAAATAAACAAACTAAAGTAAAAAGAAGAGGAAGGAGGAGGAGGATAACAAATAAAACCAAAGCAAGAGAATGGTTTGAAATGGGAAAATTTAGTTTATGCCAAGGTCATTGTTAGGCTAATTACAAAGGTCTCATATCTTTACTGTTAGTCATTATTATTTTTAGCAAGTTGAATAAACTATTTTCCCTTTTGTTTTTTGATGAGGGGGGAGGACTGGAGTGGGGGGAATCCAAATATCAATCACCAAAGCTTGCTTCTTTGGGAAAGCTTCCTGCTTACCCATAACCCCTCTGGTTTCTCAGGGGCCCAACTTTTGTCCACACACATGGCCATGCCTTGCCTGGACTGGTGGCAGCTTGTGAAATCCTTGATAGGAAGAAACACCAAGGTATCCATTAGGCAGGCACCAATGACAAGCCACTGGACATGAGGGATAGAGTCCTCTTCACCCAGCTCCTGGCTCGTCTGGTGTGGGGGCCGGCATCTGCAGAGGCTCCCGCCCCTTCCCCCATCCAGTCCTTACTACCATCTTGCGAGACAGCTATTATTACCTGCACTTTACAGACTAGATGGTGTCTCGGTGATGTGTTACAGAGCTAGACAGGGACAGGGCTGGGCTTGGTGCCCGGAACCTTGGAGGTCAGAGCCCAAATTCTTTCCGTCGCTTGGCATTTCTCAGGCTCAGCACACTTCTCCTTTGGGGAGGGGGGTGGGTTGGCTGTAAACATTGCACTGAGGGGGAAGGTATCCTGGCAGCTGGGAGCCAAGGAAGACCTCAAAGTCACACCGCGAAACAAACCTTACCCGAGAGATTTACTTGGACAGCTACAGGAGAGAGGGCGGCTGCCTCTGCTCCGGAGAGAAGTAACAAAGAATGGAGCAGAAGGCAGGCTTTATAGAGGCTTCCTTGGGTGGAGGTGTGGGGGAAGAGCCTTCCAGGGTGGCCTGGGATTGATGGGATTTTGTGGCCCAGTCGTGGGGCAAGCTCAAGGACTGGTGGGATTTCAAGCTCAGGGATTGGTGGGATTCTGTGGCCTGATCTTGGGCTTGTTCTTTTTTTCCCCCTCTCCATCGGATGGAACTTGGCCACCTGAGTATTTACTGTGTATTCTTGCATGTTGAGTGCCTTTTCTGTCTTTGCTCATGAGAGGCCAGGAGACTCCTATCTCCTGCTTGTGTCTATGGTTACCAAACACATTTTTGGACACTGGCAAATGTCTTCCAGGGGACAAAATTATTCCGGGAGCACAGCAGCACAGCTAAGAACCTCAAACTGGTTGGTCACCTCTTCTGTGTCTTTTCTAGGTCCTGCTCTGCATAGGCAGTGGGTGACAGTCCATGGACTCTTGAGTCTCCTTCCTATGTTTGCAAAAATAGGTGCCGGCAAGCCATGGTCCTGTGAGCGGAACTGAAGAGAACTTGGGTCCCAGCTCTCTTGCATGGCCTGCTGCCTCTCCTGGCTGAAGCATCCTGCGGCCCTGAATCCACACATCTGAGTCTTGTTTAATCCTCCACTGTCCTGGGAAGAGTTTAGGGGACTCACACCCAGGGCAGGTCCTTTGCAGCTGGGACACCCAGCCGTGCTTTTAGATTAGAACAATGCCTCTCCTCTTCTGTGCCATCTCCAGCGTGGGGACTGGATTTTGATCCCCACATGGCATCCCAGCTAGTCTAGTAGTACCAGAGTGCTCAACTTGCTTAATCATTCAAAGAAACCCTGTGTTCGAATGTTTTATTGATGGCCCTCTTCTACCTCCCCACTACGGAGAAGTGCCTATGTAATGGGAACCCACTGACAAAGGCCAAGTCTTGTTTTAGATGTAAGCCTTGACTCCCTTCCCGCCACCCCATCTATGTTTGCTTCAGACCGGCTCATTTATTCACTGAGCAAACATATTAAATGTCTATTCTGTGCAAGTGGAGTTTTTGGAGCTTGAGTTTGGATTCTTAGAAATGAGGTAATATGATGTAGTGGAGGGATTCTCAAAACCTGGTTTGGGAACCCTGTTAGAGCCCAGGTCTTTGTTCTGTTTTATTCCAGGTTACACATGGCCGCACAGCGAATACAGAAGCAGACAGCTAAATCCAGCTGGCTTCTCTTAAGGCCAACAGCAGAAAATTTGCAAAAGAGAAAATAGCATTAGCCTCTTAGTGTTTTAAAAATGTTGTTATTTTTTTTTCTGAATGGACATTGTTTTTGTATATGTGTGTTGTGTAACAGTCTCCTCCTAAATCGAAGCATTCTATTCTACAGCGAAACTTCTTAAACAGGCAGGCAAATAACTCAGAATATTCTTCAGGAAGTCCCTGAAACGAACCAGATTCACTTGGCCCCTCCCTCCTAGAGAAAATAAACCAAGCTGCTGAGAGTCACTCTCAGACAAGCTAAGTGATAAGGAAGGCTTTTGAGATGAGACCAACTTTCTGCCCGGAAGAAGCAGAAGCCAACCTACTCTCTGGAAGAGGTTTAGACTAGTCACCTGGAAGAGACACTCTTCAAAGTGCTGAGCTGCCCACATGCTGTGCAGTGTGGTCCAAGATCCCAGCTTTTGTGTACTGTTTCCCATGCCGGGGTGGGCTTTGATGATACAGATGCCTGAATAATTTCTGCTCCTGTCGGTACCCCCTCACCCATACTCCTTTAATAACCTTAATAAAACTGACTGGTTGGTCCACCAAGTCGGACTTTGGTGGTATCTGTTCGTTGGTCTGTGATGGGCTCCCTATCTGGGGTGAGTAGATGTGCAAGTCTCTCCAGGGAAAGTCACACAACAATGTTCAGTGTGTTTGCTGTGCTTATGAGGGATTTAATAAGGTTAACATTTCTTAGGTGGACACAGCTACATGAGCCTAAGGAAGCAGAGGCAGGAGGATTGCTGACAATTCAAGGCCGGATTGGACTACACAGAGGGCCAGGACTCTGACTATACACCAAAAGAAAACAGGGCTGGGGTGATAACCCAGTTGGTAACTAAGTATTTGTCTTATAAGCGTGAGGGCCTGAGGATGGTGGTGTGTGCTTTGACCTGCAGGGCTGAGGAGGCAGAGAATGGCTGATCCCTGGCTCACTGACCAGTCAGCTTCACCTCACTGGCAATTTATAGGCCAATGGGAGACTTTTTCCCAAAAGCAAGGAGAAAGCTCAGTGAGGTTGTTTTCTGACCTGCATGTGAACTTGCATGTGCATACACACTGCAACACACACACACACACACACACACACACACACACACACACTGCAACACATACACACACACATACACACACATGCACACACATGCACACACACACATACACACACATACACACTGCAACACATATACACACACACACGTATGCACACACACGTTATGGAATTTCTTGTTTCAGAAAGAGTTAATACTAATAGAGATAACCCAGTGAAAGGTCTTTTTGGAGACTTACATAATACCTGAAATAAGCAAACCCAAGGCTTGAAACATGGCCACGTGGTGGGCCATCCCCTTGGGCTCTAGTGTTATAGGCAAAGGGTGAATCTTGGGTAAATTTCTGACTCATCCACGCCTTTGCCTTTGCACCTGTGTAGTGGGAGCCTTGTGACTCCCCCCGATAGGTGACTGTGGTATGTAACCTCCCTGGTGGAAACTTTGCTCTGCAGGGAGGTTCTGGACTCTTATAGGAAGCTGGGGGTGTTTCAAGGGGTCCCACAGAGTGACCCCAGCTGTAGGGAATGGGGCTCAGAGTGTGTCGTCAGCCTCCCCCGCAAGGTAAATATGTAAGGATTGGGAAAGTTGGTCAAAGGAAAGGAATTCAGTTTGTGAAATCGCTTCAAAGGGGGACCTGGAGGCGGGGCTTTCCCTTCGTGTTGATTGTAAGCACTTTCGAGTTTTATGGAGCCCCGTTTACGGACGCCTCTTCTCCTCCTCATAATGGACACAGAGGCAACTGACTTGACCTTTCTTGAGGTACACTTGGGAGGTGAAAGTCACTTTTTGGGGAGGCACCCAGCCTAGATGTGGCTCTGCAGAAGTCCCCACAGGGGACATAATCTCTCTGTTTGACCAGTGTGGCTGAGGCAAAACCCCTGTCCATTACATTTTCCCAGCATTCCACAGTTCAGTAACTTGTGTGGGTGTAAGCAGCCACTATCAAAGAACTTCCGGTCTGTAGTGAAGGTGGGAACTTTGCGACCCTATTGTCCCTGGTCCCCAGATGCATTTTTCAGTAATCCTTCCTGGTGCTTGTACTTTTACCTGAGAGATGCCTTCCTTGGCTTTGGCCAAAAGCTCTTGACCAGATTTCTACCAAAGTGAAGTAACTTAACAGCTTGCTACCAGCCAGTGATACATGGCTTGGGGACTATGGGACACAAGATGGTGTTCCTAGTCTCTGTCACTTTGCTCTTCCATCTCCTCATGGCTTCTGGGACCATGCCAAGGATTCAGACAGTGCTGAGCCCGTGGGGGTGGGATGTTCCAGTTCCAGCAGGAGCAGGTTAGACCATTCCTTCCATCCCTCAACTCCACAACTGGCTTTTGCTTTACTTATCCCAGTTTGGGGACCGAGTATCATGTAACTGCAGATCACTGGGCGTGCCTTGGCTAAATCCCGAGAGATGCCAAATTGGATATTTACATTTTCTATAGGAGTGTGGGATGACTGAGGTTATACCATGTAGCCCAGGATAGCCTCCAACTCACGATGCCCCTTCCTCAGCCTCCCAGTGCCACACTGTCAGAGATGTACAGTGTATCTAGCGACTAGTAAAAGTTATTATTTTTTTTTTACAATCAAAAACTAAAGGGGAATGGAAGAACAAAGTGATGGAGGCTAGGAGCACCACCCTGTATCCCATAGTCCCCAAGCCCCCCTCTCAGTGGGATGTATCAGTGACCGGATGCCAGGTAAACCCTCTACCATGGCTCAGTTCCTTAGCGTCTCTAGTGAAGTTTTAGTTGTTTAGTTTAGGGCTACAGTTGGTGCTTAGGCTGAACATCCCCTTTTCCACACCTCTCCAAATTCCTTGTCCTTGCCTCTTTTCTCTTGTTTGATAAAACACCATGCCCCTCAAGCCCCCCTCCCCCTCAAAAACAGCTTAAAAGAGAAAAGGGTTTAATTTCCGCTTGGAATTTTAGGCTTACAGTCTACTTTTGTGAGGAAGTCAAGGCTAGAACTTAGAACTTGCTAGTCATATCACACCTGTAACCAAGAGCAGAGAGGATGAATACACAGATGTTTGCTTGCTTGCTTGCTTGTGCTCAGCTCAGTTTCTCTACCTTCATATGGCTCAGGATCATGAGCCTAAGGAATGGCCGCCTCAGTGGTCTGTCTTCCCATAGCAATGAACTTAACTAAGACTGCCCCCCCCCCATATATACCCACTGGCCAACCTAATGTGTACAATGCCTCACTGAGACTCTTTTTAGGTGGTTCTAGATTGTGTCAAGTTAACAGTTATAACAGCCATCCTATCCCTGGGCTCTGGGGACATGCTACATCAGATGACAAAAGGATATATGTGGTTAAGGTTGCTGAGATAGTTGTTGATTCCAAATCGTTGGGGTGGCCTTGTGTAATCACAGTGGCCTTAGAAGAAAGAGGAGAGACAGAGTTAGAGCAGGGCCATGGTGGAGTTAGACTTATGCAATGGTTTGAGTGGAGGATGGAGAAATGGTTTTAAGTCACGCCATACTGACTCCAAAATCAGAGAGAGAGAGCCACCAGGAAGAGATAACACACTGTCTACATTGTGATTTTAGTCCAGTGGCCCAGTTTTGGATTGTGTTCTCCCAAATGGAAATGTGATAAAGTTATCTTGTTTTAAGCTTGCTGTGTTCGTGGAAATTTATCACAGAAGCAATAGAAAATATGTCCAGCTGGCTGGAACTGGGGCCAAGCCGAGCCCAGAAAGCAGCAGGTGGCCAGTTACCTGGAGTCCGTGAGTTCTGTACGGCTACAGGCTCCCCCCACTTGCATCTCACAGTCTCCCAGTAGACCCGAGATCTCCCCTGTAAGGCCTGTGGTGGTTGGGCAGCTGGCAGTACACAGATGAAGCTCAGGCCCAGTGCAGAGGAGAGATATGGCCTCTGGTCCAGGGTGTCTAATGCAAGTCGTGTTTGCATTGATCTCCACGGGAAGTGCAAGGTTCCCAGAAGGAAAGATGCAGAGAGTTAGAAGCCAGAATGAACCAGAACCAGGGAAGAGGTTGGGTTTGGAGCACAGATTGGACCGGGATGTCAGTTTGGTCATGAATTACAGAGAACCCTGGTTCTTGCCAGGAAGACAGTTTGAGATCCAGTGTTTCCAGCTTGGTCAGTATGGGCACTCAGTACACAGACCAGAAATGTAGCTTTTACTCTCTTATCTGCCCCTTCACCCTCCATGCCACATCCCCTGAGGAAGTCTACTGCTTAGCAAAGTCACCTGCAGGGGTGACAGAGGGTAGCAGAGGACAAGTGACGGGCCTTTCACGGCCAAGAAACACTGCTCTGAAGGTCTCTTCCCTGTGTGTGTTTCTAGGGCCAGGGCTTGGCTTCCTGCTAGCTGCTGAGGAGAGAGGGCCAGGAGAGCATGTGCTTGGAGGAGCACAGATGCCAGATGGAACTGGGCCCCTTCAGGGGACTGAGACATGTACATCAGCAATAAAAAGCATGTGTCATAGCAGATGTGGAATGGGTGAGGCATGAGGGTGGAGGTGGGATCATACATCAAGACAGTGGAAGTTAATTTGGGGGGGCTTTGAGAGCCAAGGAAGATTCGGGGGAAAGAGCATAATCTGAACAGCGTGGCACTTTAGAAAATTCTCCTCGGCATCAGTGTGGGAGGCTCTGGAGATACCAGCTGAAGGGACATGATGGGAATCTTTGAAGATGCTCACGCTGGGCAGCAGATCTGTGTGTGGTGGTGTCTGTGCTGTGGGTCTGGGAAGAGACTGTAATGACCATGGACTCTACCTGCTGGCCAGTTAGGTCTATTCTGACTCTGCTAACCTCATTACCTGGACCTAGTCTTCTCTTTCGCCCCACCAGATAGCTAGAGACACAAGGTAGGAGTGGTTTGAGTTTTTCACAATGACAGGTTCCTGAAAGTCACCCCAAGCTTTGGGCTGGGGATAACTGGGTACAGGCTGGGGGTGGGGTAAATACAGAAAGAGGAAGGAACTCTTAGAAAGCAGAGGGCTGGAAGGTAAGGCTGAGGATCCGACAGCTGGACCAGAAGGCGGGGCCATGAAGGGATTACAGGGATCTTCAGCTATCCTGAAGACCCAGGCCAGTGTGACCTTCCCTGGATGGGATGTGGTCCACTGTCTTCTGGCAGGTCCAGGACCTCCTTGTCCCTTTCCTGACTGTCTCAGCACTGACTTCAGTCCCTTGTCTGGAGCTGTTTTGTCACTCAGTGCCCTCTTGGGTGCCAGACCCCGCTGCTGCTTGCTTTTGAGTTATCTTAGAAGAAAAATGAGGAAGGAAGCTGTGGACTTCTCTTACAGAGACTGTTGCCCTGGAGGCCATGCCATGCACGGGGGCTCAGAATACACTCTATGCCATGGATCCTGCGACCTCCCTGCAGCCATGAAATGGTACAGACCCCTGACTGTGTAGCATCCTTTCTGCTCCTCCCACTGAAGCTGCATTCTTGGGCTCCCCTTTCCTGGATGGGATAATTGAAAATTTTAGTTAAAAATATTGAAAAAAAAAACCCAGCTTGTCAGAGACACAACTTCATCAGAACAGACAGATGCCAGCTACAGTTATGACTCCTTCCCAGGGAGGTGGCCTTGACAACCAACCATTGTCCATGCTTCTTCTTCTTGTAAGACCCAAGTTCTATCTATGTTCTGATTTAGCATCTGCCTGTGAGCTTAGGATAGCTCTTATCACCTCCACTGAGCCCTAGTTTGTGAGTCAGCCGAGTGGAGAAAGAATTGTAACATCTGATTTTCTTAACTGACTGACAGTCACAAGCTCCTGGCACGGGGAACCACGTGGTTTGCCTGAGCAGTTTTTGTTGGTGCTGTCGTCACGTAATGAACAAGACATCCTTTGTCTCTCAGGAGTATCCTGGTTCAGACAGTGCATCCCACAGTTGCTAAAATCCCCTTCCCTTGGCCCAGTGGCACCCTGGACAGAAACAGCAACAATGCCTTTGCTCTGGACTTCTGTTTCTGAGCACAGTGTAGCCTTGGGCAATCCACTTCCTTGAACTTTTGTTTCCCTAACTACACCACGTGGTTAATGTCTTCCATTCACTGGGGAGTATGGCCACACGTATGTGCTTGCCAGCTTTTCCAGGTCTGGCATTAGGAGGCCTTTAGCTAGTGGCCATGTGACCGGGTGCATCTGCTGTGACCAAAGGGGCCATTGCTGCCTCCACTCACTGGCTCTCATGGCTCCAAGTCCCTGAATCAAGAACCAGCATGCATCTGTGGCCAGTGCTCCAGGCCCCCCTGCCCCCAGCTACCCTACCCCCAGGGGAAGACGAGGTCCTTAGCAAAACTCTGCCTTGACCTCAGTTTTCCCAAACTAGTTCCTAGACCTCAGTGCAGTACCTGTATCTTCAGCCCCAAGCTGATTGATTGGGAAAGATCATCTCAGAACCCGATGCCAACTCTAGCAGCTTTCTGGCCTTGGGCACCAGATTGTGTTCGTGAGACTCTAGGACCTCAGTTTGGATCTTGGCTCAGCGTCTCAGGAACTCTGCGGCCTTAGGCAGTTCACTTTACCTCTCTGAGCCAACATTCTCTCAGATGAAGGAGAGAAAAACCTTGGGTTATCGGGAGATGTTGTGGCGGTATGTATCTGCGGCAGGTGCACAAGCTTGGGGGACTAAGTAGGTACTCAGTAAATATGTGTCTCCTCTTTCCCCTGCCTTCTCTTGTCATTTGCCCTGTGCAGGGAAGCCAGGGACAGGCATCCCCAGGATAACTGTGGAAACCTAGTCACCGACCTATGCTGCCGTAGTTTCCGAGTCCAAGGACTGATGGACTAGTTGGGCGCAACAATGACAAAGAGAAGATTCAGCAAGCCACCTTTAAAATGTCCCGAGCAGATTTGAGGTTGAGTTTCCACTTGTGTTATTGTAGTTCCTTTTCTTGTTGCCATGACAAAAATACTCTGCAAAGTCAACTGGAAGAATTCTTTGGACTCACAGTTCTCGGGTATGGGCTGTTGTGATGGCGAAGGCATGGGAGCAGGAGATGAGGCGCTGGTTACAGAGTGTCTCTGGTTGGGAAACAAAAAGAGATGCGTGCTGGAGCCCTGTTTCCTGACTCCTTATTCAATCTAGAACCCCAACCCACTGAATGGTGTCACCCACATGTAGGGTGGGTCTTTCCACCATATTAAACACATTCTAGAAACTTCCATATAGTCGTGCCCAGAAGTATGTCTGCTAAGTGATGTTAGATCTTGTCGAGCTGGCAATCGTCATTCACCATCATCGTTGTACTTTTCTCTTGGGGCAGAAACAGAATGGTCCTCAGAGTGAGTTTACTGACACCAGTGTTTGCCTTCACCAACTTCTTATTTACCAGACTCTGAAAATGGGCCTCACTGTTGCCTCCGCACGAGGAAGCTTTCATATGGGGTAACCTCCCAAGGCCACCTGGCAGATGACGCTTCTAATCAAGTGTGTCTGTCACACAAAGCAAAGTGTATCCAGTCACCTTCCTTTCTGGGGTCCCCAAGCATAATGGTAAACCTTGGTTGTGAACCCCATTGCATTTAGGAAGGGATTGGGGTTAGTCGAGGACCTTTCTGACCTTGTCAAAGATGAGTTTCCAGAGGCAGTTAGATTGCAAAGGCTCTGACCTAATCAATAGATTAGCCCCTTGGTAAATGATACTTGACAGCATTATTGGAGAAGGTGGAGGGTAGTATGTCTCTAGGGAGTGCCCTTATGGGCTGTATCTTGCCTTGGATCTTTCCTTGATCCTCTTGGCTACCTTCCACTATAATGTGGTCTGCTCTGTCCTCCTCACTGTGATAGATGGTTAATATCACAATGGTTAATACTGTCAACTTGACAGGATCTAGAGTACCCTATGAGACGAACCCCTGGGTGAGTCTGTGAAGGATTTTACCAGATGAGGTGCATCGAGGTGGGAAGACTCCCTTTAAATAGTCTTCCTGACTGCCGACATAACGTGATCTCCTGCCTTGCGCTATTGCCCCCGTGACTTCACTGCTACTACACTGACTGACTGGGAGCCCAAACGAGTCCTTCCTTAAACTGTCTTTGTCAGACAATTTGTTGCGCCGTGAGGAAACCATCCAGCCCTGGACCCACGAACAATCCGTTCTCTCAGTTTGCCCACAGTCATGAAGAATACGACGACTCTCCCAGGGCTCCTCGCCATGACCTTCGTTTACATACCTTCTCTGCCACAAAGGTGCTTATCTTTTGAGGCTGCCTCATTTTCCTCTCTTCCCATGAGACTTGCCTCCCACCTACTTCTCAGGGAGGCTTTGAAGACAGAGAAGAATGTGTTTCCCCGAAGCTCCCCAGAGGGTCCTTCTGGCCTCACCCAGTGCAGTGTGTTATTAGCTAAGGCACAATGACAGCAGCCTAATCACTGCTCTCTACCGTCCTGTCGCCAAGGCCAGTCGCTGGCATCATTAGCCTAGTTTTGGTGATGGGCCACTGGAGGCTCAGGAGCATCATTTGTGACCTATCTACAGTGATGGGGTGAGTCAGTGGCAGCCCCATGTAACCTTGTCTCCCTTGCTTGCCTTCTTTCATGACAAACCCAGGGTGAGAAAGAGGCACCAGGGCCTTAGGGACTTTTGGTCCTTCCTTGGAGCCAGACGTCAGTGCTTGACCCTGGGAGTGCCTGGTCACGTCTAATCTTCCTCCTCACTGGGCACCGGCCCTAGGTGCATGGCCGGGGCATTGTTTCCCACTTTGCCCATCTATTAGTATTTTGCTATGATCATGCTTGAGGTGATCATGTAGTGGTGAGGGTATGATGTTTATGTGTGCACATGCGCATATACATGACTACTCCGGTTCCTCGAGCTAGAACAGAAGCTGATGAGGGGTGAAACCCAAAGACACCACATTTGCTTGGTGTCTCTATGTGCCACGCAGTTCCCACTTTACCCTTGAAGAACCCGAGGCCTAGACGGGGTCAGCAGATTTCACCTGAGCTTTGGAGCTGGTGTGGTGCCAACGTGGCTTTCTGACCTAGGTTCATCTGCGATTCAAGAATGCTGTCCTCCTGAAAGTGCCCACCCAGTCTGTTTGGGATTTCTCTGGGAGAGCTGGGGTCTACAATAGGTCAGCTTCATCGTCACATGATATGTATAGGGACCTGCCTTCAAGAACAGTACCCATAGTGATTTCCATGGTTCTAGTGTGTCATGTGGAAATCTGCATCATTTGTGAACAAGGGGATCCGTGTTTTTCTTTTTACTTTTGTGCTGGACCCAGAAGATGATGGGGCTTTTCCAGGTCCCACCAGCAAAACAAGATGCTTCTACAATGTGGAGAAGGGCCTTAGGCTAGTTGTTGACCCTTAGTGTCCCTATGTGCAAAACCAGGAATCTGGGTAGCGGTCGCAGGCATTGGAAGCTGTTCCACTGGAAGAGACTGAGCCACCAGGTCTCTGGGAGGGCCTGTGTGAGCACAGAAACCTGGTAAGAGGCTGAACAGGGGCTGCTCGCCTTGGATGACTAGGTGCCTCTTGGAGCTTTATGGTGACTGAGAGATGCCAGCCACCCAATAGAAAAGGGGACTCGGGAGCCTTGTGAGTGCTGGGGCTGGTGGGGGCCCTCACTCCAGCTCTTAGTCACAGGAAGTTGCTGCAAATTTACTGACATATAATCATGTCTCTTTGATGGCCACAACTGTGCGGGGGTGGCCGCTTTTCCTTTTAAACAGATAGACTTGGATGACTTTCAAGACTGTCACCAGGGCAGGTGAGGACTCACTCCCAGCTGTGCTGCTGGGGGCGGGGGGGGGGGGCGGACGACACACACATCTGTGGTCTGCTCTGGTGTATGGAGCACTAAGTGGGCCCATGCAAGCTCTGATTCCCAGCCTCTTACTCCTGGGAGGAACAGTGGCTGGGAATGGGGACCACTGAGCTCTAGTCCAGTGAGGCCTGGAAACTCAAGGTCCTGGAAGATGTCCCGGACACCCCGTCCCGAGCAGACCCCGTCACGAGCAGACCCCGTCACGAGCAGACCCCGTCACGAGCAGACCCCGTCACGAGCAGACTGCAGCAACCCACGCCAGGACTGATTTTCCCACTCCCCATCAAAGATGTGTGCGTCTCACACTTGCTTCATCAGGTCAACTTAAACCCCCTCAGTCCTCAGCTTTGTCTCTTTTTTTCTGCTTTCTAGGAAAGTCCAAGTGGGGGTGGGGTTGCTCAGAGCCCCTTCTGGACTGAACTCCATAATCCAAGGCAGAAATTCTGTGTCTCTTCAAACACCCAGGTTGGGGAGAACTACATTGTTTGGGGAGGTGGTGCTTGGAATTCACATTCGTCGAGCCTGGGCTTTGAGGGCCATTTGAGTCCCTTCATTAGCTGTGCCACGTGAGGCAGCAGCTTGCCTTTCCTGCTTCCGGGGGCCTCACGTGCCAAACGAATGACAGGAGCATTCATACCCTGATTATGCTGTGCACGTCAAGTATGGAGTTACTTTGTAGTTGACAGGATGAAAACAAGATGGTGGCTTCTAGTGAAAGGGAGGGGAGACTGTGAAGGGTGAAGTCAGGTCCCCACCACAATCTGAGCACTTTTTGGCTGGGAGCGCCATTATTGGGATGTCATTTCCCAGGATTCCTGCCTGGGACAGGTTTTCTGACTTGTTGGTAGAGAAAAACTGATGGGGATTCTGTTCTTGGTGGTGGAATTTATGAGCTGATCTCTAAAGAGAAATGTGTAACCTTGGGGACTGGTCAACAACTGGTGTCCAGCTTGGTGGGATGCAACTCACGGGCGTGACCACTGCACGAGTCACCCAAGCACCTGACAAACACAGATGAAGCAGTTGCTAGGTTCTGGGTGCTGCCTTGGTGCACCCATGCAGCCTGGGACCAAGTCCGATCCTCTGGGGTCTCCCCTTCTTATAGGGCTGGGGCAGGGGCAGGGAGGAAGGACATAAGCAGAGACAGGAGCTATGGCAAGGGCAGGGGCGGGGACTGGAGGAAGGGCACAGGTGGGGACTGGGGGAGGGGTAAGGAGATGGGGGAGAAGCTACGGCAAGTGCAGGGGCAGGGAGGAAGGATGGGGCAGAGGTAGGAGCTATGGCAGGGGCAGGGGATGGGGAGGGGCAGGGTGAGGGATAAGGGCAGGGACAGGGGCAGGGGCCAGGCACTGGATGACAACAGAAGATGCAGTGAACAGTAGGACTGTACCAAAAGGAAATATAAAGCCAAGGGAGAGAATGAGGGAAACACAGGAGAGCACCCATGTAGAAGATGAGTCAAAGAAGGTAGCTGAGGAGTTGCCATTAGAGCAGAGAGAGTCATGAGACTCAGATTAAGGCAGAAACAGGACAGGGCATAGGCCCTGAGGTGGGAGAGTGCTCAGCGTCTGGGTAAAGTGGGTAGAAGGTGAAGAGGGAGAGCAGGAGGGGAGGGAGAGAGAGGCTGAGTTGGAGGGAGGGATGGGAACCAGCCATGCTCAGCTACTCCGTCCACAGTCAAGTTCAGCCCAGCCTTGCCCCTAGTTGTTCTGTGACTTCAGTTGTACCTTCTTCCTGGGCCCAGCTTCAGTACTGGTAAGGGGTTGGACGAGGTAATCTTTTCTCAAGCCTCCAATATCTAGCTATTTTAAACCAACAACAACCAAACGAAACCCGCCAGCTCAAACAGTGGCGTCAAAGACTCTAAGCCCAGATGCCGGTATGTGTGTGTGTGTGATCCCAGTGCCCGCAACTAGCTTCCAGAAGAAAGAGGCAAAGCCACTGGAGACCATGGTGGGGCAGGAACACCTTCAGGACTACACCAGGTGGGGTCATCTCTACAGGCTTCTGCTGGGGCTCACAGGCCCGCTTTAGGCGAGGCCTGCAGCAAGCCCACTTGTACATCCCCATTTGCACAGCAGGGACATGTCCTTGTCATTTTCTTCTGTCCAAGATGGCCTGGGGCCAGAGAGCGCAGGGTAGGGCCCTCATGGGCCCCGGAGTTTTTGTTGACAGTGCACATTGTGCTTCACAGGACCTGCACAGCTGCTGTCTTGCCTCATCGCAGCCGCCAACCCTGAGGGGTGGCCTTTGCCCGGTTTGCTAATGTGCTCAGTTCCTCTTTGGGGCATATGCCTGTCCCTCCGAGTTCCCGTGGCTGCGTGGAAG
The DNA here is from genome assembly GCF_018167655.1 of Microtus oregoni. Classification (NCBI taxonomy): domain Eukaryota; kingdom Metazoa; phylum Chordata; class Mammalia; order Rodentia; family Cricetidae; genus Microtus; species Microtus oregoni. The sequence goes on along the minus strand of NW_024543081.1, from coordinate 31,103,636 downwards.
TGGACCTAGGCCTAGTGGGTGACTAAGAGGGGAAGCCCCGGTACTGCATGGCTCCCAGAGTCTCCTGGTTGCGTAAGGACTCTATTTCTTTCTCTTTTTTTGAGGAGGTTGCAGGCAACAGGATGAATCATAGCAAACACACGTGGCTCTGGGGGGAGGTGGGGGGGACAAGTCCTTCCTCATGCCGCTGTGGAAAACGAAGCTTCTTAAAATGAATCAGCAGTGCCTGCACCCTAGGTCGTGGGAGGAGGACGAGGGTGCAAGTGGCAGCTTTCCAGAGGATTTGGGTGTGGTCCTTGGGGTCTGACAGGCTAGACAGCAGGGACCTAGGTCTCTCACCTGAGCTTCAGCTGGCGACCCGTTCCATTCAATCTGCAGCAGCTTCTTGTCTCTACTGAGGGACGGATGGGATGTACTTTCAAGGAAGTGATACAAGCTCTGAGCCTGCGAGTTCCAGAGGTTTCTCATCTGCATAGCCCAAGAAAGAGATTCCTGGCACCTGTTTGGCAGCAAAAGGCCCTTCTTGCTTTCCCAAACACCAAAGGAAGTGGTTGGGAACCGCCAGGCTTTGGAAAGAGCTTGAGGCTCAAATCCCACAGGGCCTCTTGGAGTGAGTGAGTGAGTCTGTGGCCAGAGCTGAGCCCCACTTTCTCTTCTGTAAAATCAGGGAACAGTCTCTCCCAGCTGAGCACGCTGTTCAGCACACAAGAGGAAGACAGCCATGGCAACAGACTTCTTGAATCTTAGCACTCAGGGTGAGGCAGTGGGGCTGTGCGTTTATGACCAGCCTGGGCGAGGAAGACTGTCACAGGGGTGAGGGAGGACCCGCAAGACGTCCACAGGCGGGCTTCGTAGAGGCCTCGGTGGACACTGGGAAGCCAGAGTTGACAGCCAGGCATTTTAGCTTTGTTAGCTGTGTGTTTGTAGGTGTGTCCTTTAGATGACTGTGGGTCCGAGTGTGTTCTTTGGATGGAGGTAAAAGTACTTTCCTCCTAGAGGCGGCAAAATTGAAAGCAGGATATCTGGAATATTCTGAATGCATACCAAGTGTGACCGATTGCTATTCACTGCGGGTTACCACAGCATCAGCTTACCCGTCAGCACTCAGGGGAGAGTAGATGAAGTCATTATAATCTTTATTTTCAAAAGAGCTGAAGTGGTTTCAGCTAGGAGCCGGGATCTCAAAGGATCTTTGTGGAAGTAGAACATTGACGCAGGCCCAATGGGCTTTGGTGTGCATGTGTGCACGCGCACGTGAGAGGATTTGCTGTTAGCTGGTCAGCTGGAGAAAGGCAGTGGGGGCCATCTGTCTTGGAGGGGAATGAGATTCCAAGGTGTCCGAGTCCTCTATCTCTCCTCAGAAACAGAGTAACTTCAGAGTGCCCAATTCTTAGGGTGCGGAAGACACTGGCTGCTGTCCACAGCCAGCCAACCTTATGGGAGAATCAGACCATAGAGGGCCAGAGATGACAGTTCCATTCAGACATTTTTTTTGCCATGGGAATACACTAAAATTTTGGGATTTTTTAAAATGCGGGTCAGTCTACTGGTGACCATGTTCCCTTATAGGCAAGCTATGTGGTATCCTAAATTCTGACTGGAGTCTCTCCTAGGCATAAGCCTCACAGCGTGGATGGAGGTTAGCTCATTTTTTGGTAACCTGAAAGTGTTAGCAAGCCAGTACTTCTCACTTGTGGGTACAAACCCATATCATACAGAAACCTTCAGAAAATAACGATGCTTGGGCCTCATCCCAGTGACCACTAGGTAACTAAAAGCTAGCGGGTAGAGTTGGCCATTATATGCTTTAAAATCTTCCCAGAAGGGTTGAGCGCATAAAGACTGTTGAAAAGCCATTACTCATCCACGACCCCACCTGGAGTTGAGTTCTTCCTTCTGACTTTCGTCTTCAGCGGCTACCCCTCCCTTCTCATCCCATCTTATCCCATTCTGTGTTCTCCCTCTCCTTTGCTAACCTACCTTTCTCTGACTGTGCTCTTCTTTGTTTGGATACCTTCTAGGAAGGTTGATGGTTGAGCGATTTGGCCATTCCAAAGTGTTTATCAGAAGTCCATCGTCTATCTGACTCTGCAGCGCAGATGGAATGGGAGTAGATCTTGCTTTCATGGAATCTATATTCACATATCTGCAAGAAGGAGAAAGGCTGATGAATAGAGACGACTCATGGGTAGAAATTCGACTATATCATGGAAGGAGGTGTGAGAGCAAAGGTGGTTAAAGGAGAGGGAGGATGGGAAGACTCGCAGTTCACCGACAGATTGCATGCAGTCCTTTTAGGTTCATTTCCGGCTATTCCATGGTAATCCGTTACCCGTCTCACTGTAGCACTGGTTTCTTTTGGCGTGGTTTTGTCAATGGTTCACCAACATCAGGTGGGATACAAATATGTGATAACTTAGAGGCGGTGGATGGAGACCATGTCCCTTTAGTTAGGCTCAGTTCGTCCCTACGTGGGTATTCTACCAGACTGTCAGGGGTTAAGATTAGAGACAATGTAGAAATCAACATCTCAGATATATTTTCCCATGCCTAGTCCTATTGATTGAGAGATTTTTTTTTATATTTTTGGTTGTGAGCCTAGCCTTTAACGGCTGAACCATCCCTCCAGGCTCGAGAGATTTTTTTTTTTTTTTGTGTGTGTGTGGTTAAGAACTCCAAATATAGGGCCATAGTGAACATCAGAATCCATCAGAATTTGGACAATAGATATACCCTTGGCTTCTTTTCTTCCCTCACAATGACTGAAATTGTCTTACTAGGCTCATTCTGTGAGAGGTCTTGGGATCTTGCATAGACTTGGGGCTGAGAGGAGTGGGCCACAGGACACCAAGTAATGATTACAGAGAAAAGGGATTGATAAGGTTGGGTCTGGTCAGGAGAAACTTCTGTAGACACGTACCAATCACAGGATGTTTCAAGGGCACTGTCGGGGGTGTCCGGGCTAGGGAGGGGTTGTTTTAAGATAACTCTGCAAGTTCTTTGGCCCGCCTTTCACTCATAAGTGAAATCCGCATTCCTGTCCTTTGAATCTGAGTTGGTCTCCGTGCCTCTGTTGTGAGTGATGAAGAATGCCAGAGGCTTTGCTTGTTGAGATCCTAGTCTCATAAAAGCCCACAAAACTACTTGCTTCTCTTTGGTCACTCATTACGGCAGGTAAGAAAGCTGACATCCTCAAGACAGCCACATTCTAGAGAAACCTCTGCATCACCTCACCAGAGCTACTCTTAGCTCCCAGCATCCTGGACTGAGAATGGATGCATTTGAGACGCCCGTCACTCATCTCTGTTTAGATCAACACAGTACATCTTCATGAGATCTTCTCTGAAGCAAGCATTTTTAGTCCAGCTCTGAATTTTCAGCTCACAAAACCAGAAACAAAATAAAGGAGGGGGTTATACCACTGAGTGTTGAAGGAATCCATTTCATAGCAGTAGTAAGCAGAATACTTTGAACTCAGCTTTTTGTGGCCTGTGATTCTGGACCAAACATTCCAAAAAACTGACAAAAGCAACTCATAATGGGCCATCCTGGGGTAATCAGAAGGGTGAGAAGAAAGAGAAGGACATACAGAACAGAGAACTTACAGGCCTGGAAATCAGTTTGTGAACTATCTTGCCCAAGTCTTTCGTCTGATAGACTGAGAGGAAGGGACTAGCCAAGACTGGAATCCATGTCTCCATATCTAAATTCCTAATTTTCCTTTTCAGGTTTTCTGGGCCGATACAGAATAAGGAAGTGAGAAGACAATTGGTTCTGCTTCTCCTGGGATGGGTCTGACTTGGTTTAGTGAAACTCTGTCTTGGAGTCTTCACAAGAGATTTCTATGGGTTTTCTTTCCTGGAATTTCTTATCTGTTGACTGCTGCATTTCTGGTCTCTCCTCAGAGTTAGAGGCATTCATCGACTTTCCCACGTCAATTTCTGAGGCACATCTTACAGGTCAAGGGTGTCCTGGGGCCTGGGGCTGCCTTGTTGAATGCATAGACATGGCTCCTTGAGGGCATTTGGTCTCTCCGTTTGGAAGACACACCTCCAATCTCTGAGCACCATTGTCTTTAACTCCATCTCTTTGTATAATAACCGGGACACCACCCTTTGTGTACCAACTCAGTTTGTGACTCAGCTCTGGAATCTAAGCTCCCCCAGGGCCGGATTAGTACCTGATTCATAATATCTGTGTTCAACCGTCTAGGCTCCTCTGCCAGGAGGCGGTGCCCTATTGCCATCAGCCAATAGCAGGGAAGAATGTCTGTGTTGTGTAGTCTCTATGTCTCATGTGGCATCTTCTGTTTCCTGTATGCTCATGTGCTTTGGGCTCATATGCATTCAGTCCTCACGCCCACGTAATCCAACAGCTGGCATTAAGACCTGTATCCAGGCTATAAACTGGGAGACACTTAGTGAGTCCTTTGTCAACAGTACTAAGATCGAGAGTACCAGAGCATAAACTCAAGAAACCTGATGTCCATGCTTATATTTTTCAAACCGGAGACCATTAACTATTAATGGGCTATAAAACCAGTTGCTAGATTGTAATTATTATTTTTAAAAGGCGATTTTAATTAAATATAAAATATAAGAATACATTGCTTGTGGCAAACCATAAGGAACATTTTTTCTAAAAAAATATATATGGAAAAATATATGCACGTACTTGTGCCCTAACACATACATATGTGTACACATACATATTGTGCAGTCTTGTGTCTCATGTGGTATCTGCCACTTTCTGGATGCTCATATGTGCATTATACATTTGTATGTGCTGGTAGTCATTTGTGTCTTTTTGCTTGCTTCTTTCCTCGAGTTGATGAAGCAGGGAGCCATTTTGCTAAGTTGCCTCTTAGAGAAGTCCGCATGGCATAGAACTGGCAGTGGCTTCTCGCCAGTAGCCAAGGAGGCCCTGCAACTCCCGGCCTATAGTCCGAGATGCAGCTGATCATGCCAACTGCCACTGAGAAAGCTTGGGAGTGGACCTTGTCCCAAGGAAGTCTTGAAATAACAGCAGTTTCAGCTTTCCGCAGATGCAGAGACTATCTTGGAAAGCCTACAGATCATCCATACTAAGCTGACAGAACGGAGAGGCAGAATGGCTCCAGTGTAGCTAAGTGGCTGGGTTCACACAGCAACTAATGACCTAATGATTTCCTAGATGACACACGCATATGGATTGGGTTTTGTGACTTGCAGTCAAAAGCCTTTCTAAAATAAGTCATTTCCCACCTCTGGGCTTCAGATATCTGGTTATTCAATAAGGAGATGGACTTGATGACCCCTAAGGGCTTCAGGATTGTCCTCCACCATGTCCAACCTATAGTATACTATTTGATTTTATTATTGATTATTGTTTTAGATTTATTTATGTGTTAAATTTATAAATGCACCTTATTGGCAGTGTGTATAAAAGGAAAAACGTAACTGCTGGGTTTGGCATGGTCTGAGGTTTCAGGCATTTACTGGAGGGCTCCATATGAATCCTATATGGATAAAGAGGCTTTATTGTGTTTATATAAACCCCAAACAGCCAACTTAGAGAGTGGTGCTTTCGACTCCTCTGTAGGACTCTAGGAAGTTTGCCTCATCTGAGAAAAAGCAGCCATCGCGTGAGGAGGAAAAAGAATCCACACACAGTACATGCGAAGAGCTGCGGCCTCTCCCTGTGTCCTGCATTCCAGGTCCTGGCCGACTCCAGTCACTTCGTGGTATCTGGGTAGATCCTGGCCGCTTCTACAAGCCAGAAGTATGCTGACCTTGAGAGGTTCTGAGCTATCTTCCTGTCCTGTGAGCAGGAGCTGTGGGAGCTGTCCTTTCCCCTCAGCAGTGGGGACAGTCCCCAGGGTATTTGCAATCTCCTGTTATGGATAGAGCCTAAGGAAAGACACTGGAGGTGAGGTTGACTTCTGGTCTACACACACACACACACACACACACACACACACACACACACACCTGTTGTCATATCCCTCATAATTTCTCAGCCTTCACCTTTCTTTACCCCCTCCCCCCGAGCAATCGTACACACTTTCGAATCTTTGAGTATGCCAGCTGGCTTCTTAGACTTTGCATGCGTGACCGTCTTCTAGAATGTTCCAGCCCTGCTCCTTGCATTGTGTGGATTTCGGGTTAACCTCTTCGGTACTCCACTGAATTAGTAACAACTGGCTTGCTTCAGTGCCTTTGTTTTCTGCAAAGAGCTTTCCACAGCCTGCAGTGCTCTGGTTTAGTTGGCTTTCCTTGACTACCCATCTGTGCCAGCCACTAGAGCAATGGTTCCCAACCAGTCATGACCCCCTGGGGTGAGTGACCCTTTCACAGGGGTTGCCTAAGATCATCAGAAAACACAGATATTTACAGTATGGTTCACAACAGTAGCAAAATTACAGTTACAAAGTAATAACAAACATAATTTTGTGGTTGGTGGGGGTCACCAACATAAGGAACTGTATTAAAGGGTCACAGCATTAGGAAGGGTGGGAACCATTGCGTGGGAGCATATAACTCTTTGAAGCAGGGACTCTGCTTTAGGCTTCACCAGAGTTTCCGGTCAATAGCTCTGGAACATTGTGTTTAAAAACTGTTTTTGAATGGATGTATAAGCAGAGACCCAATCCTGTGACCTCAGGCTGGCTTTGCTATCATCAGCCCCTTTTGGTTCTCATTGCAGACGGTTTTTAGCAGGCAGTTCTTTTTCCTGTGTTACCACGACATGATACTTGGTGACTCATGCCTTGTAGTCTCAGCTCCAGGGATTGATGGGGCACGCTGGAAGGGATGGGCCTGCCTCTTGTACCTTGAGTGTGAACTCCAAGACCCTGGCTCCTGGAACCATTCCTTGGTCTTTGAGGCAAGAGGGGGGTGACGATGCTGATGCTGAGGATTTAGTTTTGTCCTCCAGCAGAGCAGCAAACTAACAGAGCATCTGCCTTTGCATCTCAGGAGGATGCGTCAGCAGGCGTGGGCTGTGCCAGGCTGGGTAAGGATGGAGGGCTTGTGTCACTGGTGAGGCGTGGTGATGTAATGTGGTTGACGGCACCAAACAGACCTGGATGTGTTATCAAAAAGGGCAGGAACTGGGCTGCTTGGGCCACAGAGAAAGACTGGGGTGATTCCTTGTGGAAGAGATGATAATATTAATCTCCTGAGCATACCTGCTAGGTGCATTCATGAGGGAATTCTATGAGGATTCTTCAAACTGCCAACGAGGGCCATACCATCAATGACACTTTGACACATGAGAAAATAGAACCTGAGGGTTGGTGCGTTGTGAGGAACTACACAGGTTTTTTTTTTCAAAACCCTCAAGTCCAGGATTTTGTTGTTGTGTTTTATATATTTTTGAGACAAGGTTTCTCAGAGCAACAGCTCTGGATATCCTGGAACTTGCTTTGTAGACCAGGCTGTTAAAAATAATTTTATGTGTATTGGTATTTTGCCTGCATCTGTGTCTGTGCACCATGTGTGTGCCTGGTGCCCTGTGGAGGCCAGAAGGAGGCCTCAAATCACTAAGAACTGGAGTTACAGACAGTTGTGAGCCACCTTGTGGGTACTAGAAATCAAACCTGGGTCCTCTGAAAGAGCAACCAATATTCTTAGCCACTGAGCCGTCTCTGTAATCCTCTCCACCCCCGTCCAGTCTTATTGTTTTCTTTCTAAAGACTCTGGGTTAGAGTTGCAGCTCACCGGTGTCCAGGTTTTGGACCAGTTCCTCAGCATCCTGACTCAGTTTCCTCAGTTATAATATAAAGGTCATCGCCTCCATCCATCCATTTGGACGGAGGATAGATTGAGAGACACACGTAGAAGCTCTTAGAAGCCTGGCCTCTATGTTTAGACCCATTTTCTTCTTCCAGGGTACAGGAATCACCCATGGCAGCGCAATGAGGAAGAAGGGATTGTAGGGATGGGAGACAAAATGTCCTCTGGTTTGTTCCAGGAAATGGAAGCTGTCTTGAGACCACCTGAGTATCTTTTCCTCTCAAGGCCTAAGAGAGTAGGAAGTCAGTCAGCCTGCTGTCTACCTATCTGTGCTGTTTGTGAAGCGCCAGGCCAGGTTGGAGGAAGAGCAGTGTCTCAGCAAAAGGTTCTTGGGCTTAGATGGTGAGCTGAAGCACCAGGAACCTGACTCTGCCTGGTACCCAGGATGCCCCGTCCCATAGCCTCCTCATAAGACCTTGGAGAATGATACAATGTAATCCTCCATCTCTTTTCAGTGATGACCAAGCTGAAGACCAGGGAGGTGAAGTCAGATCAGTGGCCACACAGCACTCCAGTGATGGGGCTAGACTCCCATCTCTGTTCTTCCTATATCTTGTCTGGCTTTGACTCTTGTGTCCATTGACAGAATGTGCGGGTCGGTTCCTTCTTCTTGGGCACTCAACTCCTCTATCAAATGAGGAGATTGGAACAGGTGGCCTTTCATTGTCCTCTGAGCCCTGACACTGCCTGAGGTGTCGCCTTGGAAATTCTATCCTCCTACCTGCTCTGTGATGCTCCAGGCTTGCTCATGACTCTGTGCTGCGAAACTAGGAGGACTGAATAGTAGCAGCTCTTGTCAGACTCCCTGAGGGAAAGTAGACCAGCTTCGTGGTCTCGGGGTCTCAGAATGTCTTGCAGAACCCTTGAAGGACATAGCATTAAAATCTTCCCACCAACTTCAGAGAGAACTCATGGTGGACTTGGTGTGTATACTCTCTCTTCATGGTAGTAATATATTATATATAATAATTTAACCATTTGGAAGCAGACTGTTTGGTGGCATTAAGCACATTTAGATGTGCAACCATCACCTCCAATTCATCTCCATAACTTTTTCATCCTTTCAAACAGGACAGCCTTATAGCCTTTGAGCATTGTCCCAGCAGAATGCTGTCTGCCATCTCTCTATCTGTTCTGCTGTGAAAAGCTGGGCCAGGTTGCAGGAGAAGGACTGTGAGCCCAGGAAACTGAAGAACACCTCCAGTGAACACACGTACATGCGGGAGGATCTGGACTAGGTCTCTGAGCATGCATGAGGACCTGGGTTTGATCTCTGGAACCTGTGTGAAAATGCTGTGCCTCGTTGGCGTTGTAATCTGGTTCTGGGGATTGCTGGAGAGCCTTCCTCATCTGCTTAATGAACTATAGGCCGGGGAGAGAGAAAGAAAAAAAAAACCAAGGTGGTTAAACTGAGGAAAAACACCTGCGGTTGACCTCAGCCCCTCCTCTGCCTTCAAGTCTATCAGTGCCCCAAACTGCAGTATTGTGTACTGTCTCTTCTCTGGGATTTTGCTGTTAAGTGCTCTCCCTCACTCTGTCCCTTAGCTCTTGGGAAGGACACAAAGCTGGTGTCATGAGAAGACCATCAGGCCATTATGGGGCTGGAAACATCACTCCCTCTAACTGTCAGATCCTGAGTAACCCCGCATGACCTTCAGGAGCCCCAGAAAGCTGAATGAGGCTTAGGCCACTCTCACCAGTCAAAGAAAGGGGTAAGTTCACCAGCTCTCGGGGTGGTGAGGCTCGGGTGGAAGGTGGGGTTCCAATGAAAGGGGAACAGGTCCTAACTTGATGTCTGGGGCCCCTCCTCTCTCCTCATCTCAGGAAAATGCTCTGGGGGAGTTGTGGGTAGCTTCTCGGTCCTGTGGTTGGAGAAGGCTCTAGAGCCTACGGGTTCTGGAATGACTCACGGGAAATTTCCTAAAGGTCAGACGGTCATCAGCCTACTCTCTCCTCACCTTTCCCATGGCCTTGGGAGTCTGCTAATTCTAGGAAGTGATTTTCTTATCTCCTCCTGGGTTTTTCAGTCTTGTGAGGGTCACCGAGCTATTTTTTACTCACAATACTCTGGATACCCAATGTGTGTGTGTGTGTGTGTGTGTGTGTGTGTGTGTGTGTTTGTGTGTGTGAGTGTGTGTGTCCGTGTCCGTGTGTCTGTCCAGAGTTAGTGTTAGAAGTCACAGGCTTGAGGGACAGTTCCAGTCCCAGATGCTAATTCCAAACAGAAGGTCACCAGGCTGCTTATTCTCTGTCCTTACATGACCACAGTTGCTGGAGGGTTCCTACAACCCTGCCTGGGTAGATAATTTACTAGGACAGCTCATAAGAGCCCAGGAAATACTTGACATATGACTGTTGTTTGATTAGAAAGGGCACAGATGATATTCAGGAAATGGGCCTTAGCATAGAGACTTCACTCCCCACAAAGCTGGTATGAGCCAGCCTCCTAGCCTGTAGAGGAGTTTGCGACTTACAAGCTCTCCAAACCCACTCCCCGGCCCCACAAGGTCTTGGTATATGTAACCCAGACTGGCCTGAAGCTCACAGTCTTCCTGCTTCAGCCCCTTGAGTGATGGGATTACAGGCAGGTACTATCCTGCCGAGCAAAACCCAGTTGTTCGCTGGTCTTCATGGAAGTTGTACTGTGTAGACATAATTGACGACATCGTTGAACTACCAACATGCACTTCATTAGAACAATAGAGGATTCAATCTCCTTTATCATTCAGGAGACAAAAACCAAATACCGCCCTGTCCAATAGGGGGGTTGGCAAACCGGAGTTGGGGTGCTGTCTTCTACAAGGTTCCTTAGTAAGACCACTGTTCATCAAGGCTGTAGGTTCCTGGGAGATGTGCAAGACAAGAGTTTCTCAAAGAGTTAGGGCCCTAAAGCAAAACCCATTCATTAACTCACAGGGTCTATGAGGCAGAAATCCTAGAGTGCTCAGGCAAGTGTATCTCAAGGCCTCTTGTAGGCACGGCGTGTCGGCTGCTGTCACCAACAGGGAAGGGTCTGTTTCTAAGTTCCCTGATGTTTAGATGATTCAGTTCCTTTTGGGTGGAGGGCCCTGGTTCTTCCTTGCATATGAGCAGAAGCCTTAATGAGTTCCTTTCCACAGAGCTGCTCCCAAAATAGCAAAGGACATTGGGGATGTGGGAGAGTTAAAGGGCAAGAGAAGGAGCAGGAACAAGATGGAAGTCAAAATCTTCTGTACTCTGATCTGACCCTTGCCACGTTCTGTTTGTGAGAGAGAAGTTATTTGATCCATGTTCAAAGGAAGAGAAATATAAGGGCATAATGCAGAGTAGAGAGGTCCACCCAAGACCATCTTAGGGACAACCTCCCGCAAGGTCAGTTCTAGGGATAAAACATGGTCATTTTGATGACAATAACTGATTTGGATATCCCAAAGCACTTTGTTAGTGATTTTTGTGTTACAAAGCCTCTATTATACTCAATATTAATGACACAATTTAATACTTAAGTAGAATTACAAAGAACACCAGAAATCCATTATTAGAACTCCCTTATAAAAGTGCAATCAAAAGGTCATCACTTTTCAGAAAGCAGCATGAGCCCAGCTTTCAGATAACCGCACCAGCTCTTTCACTAAGTCACCCCTTGGGAGTCGACACTGTCATTTATAGCTCCTGGCATCATCAACCACAGTGAAACTCTGCTCTCTGCCCATCTTTCCTCCTTGTCCCTCTCTGCCATCTCCTCTGAGGCCATGGATACACACAAGCACCCGGTGACACACATCGGCCCGGAGCCTTTGAAGAGTGGTTTTGCGTTTGCAGTCATCTCTCCTGGAGACACGTCTCCACTTGACTAATTGCATTCGGCAGAAACCACGGTTTCCAGCCAACTGACGACATGGCGTCTGATTCAGGTTCCATCTCTCCTCGTCTCCACCTTCTCTCCCTCCCTCGCTCTGTGACTTTCAGTCCTTTTCTGGGACTGACGTGTCAAGTGATCTCAGATACTTTTCTGAGCAAGGGCTTAGGAACCCCAGCTGGCTTCAGACTCACAGCAATCCTTTTGTCCTAGCATCGTGAATGCTGGGATATGATGCAGGTGCCACTGTGCCCCCATTTCAGCCGGGTGTTAGACAAAAGATTAGAATGGCTGAGTTGGCTCAAGCACAGACACTGGGGTACTGCAGATCTAGCTCTAACACTGCATGTAAGAGTTCATAAGTTTTTGTTGATGTTCAAAGTAAGATATATTTTAACAGCTAGAAGTTTAAAAAATGCATCTTTTGTCCCACGCTATCCTCCGTGCCTGTTCTTAGCATCCGTGGGACTTTATTGCATACGGGGTAGGATTACATCATTGTGTGGAAAGTCATCTATTTCCTGTCTCGATTTTCCCACCCGACAAATGTGTACAGCAAGAATACCTGCTTTGTTGGTGTTATGAGGGTGTTGTGATCTTGTGTAGAGAGGATGTTCATGGTCTCATCCTCTGGCTAGAGAGTGCTCTCCAGTGGTGATGCATCCCATGGTGGCCTTTGTTTCCTGATGTCCTGAGTCGGGCTCAGCATACCTTAGGTACTCAATACTGGCATCTCTGTGTACAGTGGAGCCTGGAGGAATAACTGAGATATCATCACACCGGCAGTGTGCTTTTCCTAACCTATACAAAGATGCAAATCTCTATAGAGGGAGAGCATTTGGAATTCTGTTTTTTTTTTTTTTCCTGCACCCCAGCTTTCCCTGCCAGTCCTCAGCGCCTTCTTGGGAATTCCCAGTTATTCCCAGCATCTCATTCAGGCTTCGGTTCCCACAGAACAACTCATTAGGAGCTAAACTTTGCCCCTTATAACCTTGTCCTGAGAAGCCCACTTTCCAGGTGAGGCAGGGAGTTTAGAAAGGTCACTGAGAAAGAGGTCCCGAATGGAGAGGCCCCTCCCCCATGGGGAGACCTGATGAGCCAACACGTGTCAACCCTTACATGGAAGTTACCTCCTGTTGTGTCTTAAATTTTTATAAAAGTTGTGGGTTTGGGTATCTGTGATATCTACTGAATTCAAACAAGGGTGACATGTCCACAGTGGGGAGAGGTGACTGATATGGATGCGGCAGAGGATACCAGAGTCCTCACCACAGGAGCAGAACATGTGATACATTTCCAGCTCCAGGAATCCTTGTGTACACTGGGGAAAGCACTGGGCTCCTTACAGTTGCTCAGATCTTCCCTAGAGCCAGCTACTTAAACTTCAGATTGCTTCCTGTTGTGGGCCAGGTAGCTGAACGTGGGGCTGTGAGAAAGGAACAGTAAAAGGTTCTGGAACACGCAGCAGTCAAAAATTCACTTAAAATCTCATGTGCAATGAACCCCAGGGGACTGTGACAGAGCTTGGCTGAATTATATTATATGATCTTACTGTGGCTTTGGTTTTGGACACACTGTGTGCTCTTTTTCCTGATTTTCTAGTAAAATAAAAATTCAACTATGCAAAAAAAGATTTCTCCCACCATAATTCTTCAGTATGTAAGCACCATATTTGTATGTATTTGTACTGTATTCTTAGAACACGACTTCAAAAGTTGTTGTTTGATTTGCTTGAGTTTTGTGAAAAATGTTTTAATAAAAACTGGCTTGGGATTAGTACAGAATCAGTTTCTTAAAAGGCCTTTAACATAGTCTGTCATTTTGAACTATATTCTCACATGGAATAATGTTCTTTGCATTGATAGTTAAAAATATCAAAATATCAATCAACTCTGAAAAAGACTGGAGATGCTTCTGTGTCATGCAGAAACAAACATTAAGCAAGATCTAATTCCTTCTGTGAAATGAACACACTCACCTCATGAATAGGCCAATTTTCATCTTTACTCAATGGTAAAATTATATGTGCACCAACGAATTGTTTAAAGAGGAATTTCTTTATGATCAGTTATGGTTCGATGTTTATGCGTATTCTATATACCTCTGTGTGTGAGATCATGTAAGAATTTTCAGGACTCCCAAAAGAAAGAAGTTTAAGAAACTCAATCTTCCATCCAAGACTTAGGGACAGTGGGTAAAAGGAAAACTAGGTAATATAAGAAATCTAAAACAGCTGGCTTCTTAGTTAGGGTTTCGGTTGCTGTGAAGAGACTCCATGACCACAGCACCTCTTGTTAAGGAAAAACACTTAATTGGGGTGGCTTACATTTTCTGAGGTTTAGTCCATTATTGTCATGGTGTGACATGGTGACGTGCAGGCAGACATGGTGCTGGAGACGTAGTCCAGTGTCCGACGGCTTTGCCTTGAAGGCAACCGAAAGTGAACTGAGACCCTGGGCGTGGCTTGAGCATATATGAGAGCTCAAAGCCCACCTTCTCCAACATGGCTACACCTACTCCAACAAAGTCACACCTCCTAATAGTGCCACTCCTTATGAGATTGCGGGGGGGGGGGGGGGGACAAGGACATTCAACCCAGAGCATGGTGATTGCTTTCTCTTAGATGCAGCATGGTTCAGTTCTTGACTTTTTCTCCTTTCCCTTCCTTTTCATTTTCTTTAAGTAAAGAAGATGATGATCCTTTGGAAGCCTCTTTCCTGCAAACTGCCTGTGTCTTAATTCCCCAAATGTGCACGTACATTACCTTACACACCCAAAGCCAAAGCCAGGAGATTGACGTCATTCCGTAAGTCTTTGTAAGTCAGAGACGGAGGAGTCAGAGCGAGAGGAGAGGTGTGATGACAGAGGCAACCACTGGAGGAGAGTGAGAGCTGAAGTTAACCATGAAAGGAAAGGGCCCATGAGCCAAGAAATGTCGGTGGTTTCTATAACTGGGAAGGGCAGACCATGAGTTTCCCCAAGACTCCAGAGGAAAAGGCAGCCTTTCCTAAACCTTTGGATTTCCAGCCTCCAGAGCTGCAAGATCATAAGTCTGTGGCATTGCAAACTACTGTGTTTTCAAGAATTTGCTACAATAGGAAATCAGTGGAAAAAAGTAGGTACCTCTTCCATTTAAAAATTTCCCTGTATGGTTGTCTTCTTTCAGGAAAACAGGCAGGATTCATCTTTGGGTGTCTCTCCCCTAGTGCTGCTCACCCCTCTTTGCAGGGAGAAGTGTGTCTCCTGTGGCTCTCATATCACCAACTTCCATTTCCCCTTCTTCCTCCAGACCCCAGCTTCACACTAAGATCAGAGAAGGAAGGCCTTGTAATTATTGAAAGCGTACCTACCCTCCGCCTTCTGTTTAGATCCAGAGCCCAGGATATCTTGGTTTAGATGATGCTTCCCTAAATTTCTCATGCCTGCGACCACTTCTCCATGCACTGCAGTCAATCTCCCCAAGCTCTACCCCTACTCCATCACAGCTCTCTCCTGTCTTCCTCTAGCCGCTCTTAGTGATTTCTCTATGATCCCGTTTTTCTCCTTACTTTCCAGTGGCTCTTCTCAACTCATTGCTTCATCTCAGATGCTGTCAAAGATGTTTGGGATCTGTTGGTCCTTCCCAAACTACTATTTTGACATCCATTGTCACCACACCCTGCTGGGTATTATACATATGAGTTTCTTTCTGGTTCCTCTAATACTCCTTTTTGTTCTGGTTCTGACTGCACAGCCTGCCAAGTTCCCTTCTCTTTTGTTGCCTTGTTTCATGGTGAGCTCAGCTAGTGTCATCACGCGGGTTAGTTTTAATTGTCAACTTGACACAACCTAGAACTTCCTGGAAAAGGAATCTCAGTGAAGGACTGTCTAGACCAGGTTGGCCAGTGGGCTTGTCTGTGGGGTGGGGGATTATCTTAATTTCCTTTTTTGATGTTGGTAGATTCAGCTCGAAAGTGGGAGGTACCATTCTCCAGTTTGAGACCCTGGATGGAAGAGGAAAATGGAAGGTTAGCTGAGTATTTAGCATATGCTGACTGTGACTAGTTGCTTCCAGTTCCTGACTTGACTTCTCTACAGTGGTGAAGTGATGGGACTATAACCTGGAACTGCAAATCAAAATAGACTCTTTCCTAAGTTGATTTTTATCAGGGTTTTTCACAGTAACAGAAAGGAAATTAAGACAACAATTGTTTTTGTTGTTTGGCTCACTTACTGCTGATTTTGCTTTTAAATCATAAATAAACCTTTGGGACCACTCAGTACCAGAAAGGCCTTGTTAGACTTGGAGGATGTTTCCATCTTATGAAGATGTCAGGAGGCTGGACCCTCCCTTACCACGGCAACAGAAGAGGCTGGCTTCTCACTACCCAGCATTCCTTGCTCACATCTTCATTACCCTTAGGCTGTGAATTTGAAGCTGGTGCTGCCAGGAAACCAGATGTCCTTGGCCATTTCTTCTGTGGGGTTATAGTTTGAGCCTGAAATGTCCCCCACAGGCTCCCATGTTTGAACACTTCCTTCCCAGATGGCGGTGCTGTTTGGAAGGTTGTGGAACTGTTGGGACAGAGAGCTTTGTTGGCAGAAGTAGGTCACTAGGAGTGGGCCTTGAAGGCTGTAGCCATTTCTGGTTCTGCTCTAGCTCTCTCTGTGTCCTAATGTAATCCCTGTGAATAGTTCTGTCGGCCTCTGTTACCACAGATGGACCATTCCCTCCCTCACACCGTCCTTACACCATCCTCACGCCATCCTCACACTGTCCTCACGCCTCCCTCATGCCTCCCTCACTCTGTCCTCATGCCTCCCTCACGCCATCCTCACGCCTCCCTCATGCCTCCCTCACGCCTCCCTCACTCTGTCCTCATGCCTCCCTCACGCCGTCCTCACACCTCCCTATGCCTCCCTCACGCTGTCCTCATGCCTCCCTCACGCCGTCCTCACACCTCCCTATGCCTCCCTCACGCTGTCCTCATGCCTCCCTCACGCCGTCCTCATGCCTCCCTCACTCTGTCCTCATGCCTCCCTCACGCCATCCTCACGCCTCCCTCATGCCGTCCTCATGCTGTCCTCATGCCTCCCTCATGCCTCCCTTACTCTGTCCTCATGCCTCCCTCATGCCTCCCTCACGCCGTCCTCACGCCTCCCTCATGCCGTCCTCATGCCTCCCTCATGCCGTCCTCACGCCTCCCTCATGCCGTCCTCACGCCTCCCTCATGCCGTCCTCATGCTGTCCTCACCACTTTGTACTAATACTTCAGAAATGCTGGAGCACAATAAACATTTCCTTGCTTAGGCTGCTTTTGTCCAATATGTTATCTCAATAATAAGGAAGTAATGAGCACACCGTGGCAGACGGGGTCCTGGCTGGCATCTGTAGCCTACAGAGCCCACCATGGCAGATGGGGTCCTGGCTGGTGTCTCCAGCCCACAGAGTCTACCGTGGCGGATGCGGTCCTAGCTGGTGTCTTCAACTCACAGAATCCACCATGGCAGATGGGGTCCTGGCTGGTGTTTATTTAGGTGGGAAGCTTGGGTCATGTCTCTTTCAGACTCTGGCTCTCTAATCTACCACACTGCCTTTTCATTTTTGAGTTAAGTTCTTTAACCTTCCAAACAATGTATCTTGCTCCTCCCCCACATCTTCTAAGGTCACTTCCGTGCACAGTTCCTCAGCTGATCGGCTAAAGCACCCACATCCCACTGATTTTTTTTTTTAAAGGTTTCTTTGATTTTCCCTAGAATGAATCTTTGGTTCCTCCTTCTGTGCTCTACTTGAAACAGAAGTCGCTGGTCTTCTGGACCGAAAGCTACCGAGATGTTGCAATGTGCACAGCTTACCCTACAGCTTTCATCACCCTACTTCCTAGTAGAGCGGCCTGCGCTGTATCTGTTCCCTAAAAGACCGTGAGCTCATAGCAGGAGGAGCTTCAGAGGACCCTGGGGCTGGTGGGCTCAGGCCAACAGAGGAAGGGATGCGTCTGGGGTCCGAGAGGAAATGCTTCCTTACCCAGCGCCTTCTGTGTACTAGATGCCCGCTGAGGGTCCTTGCACGACATCTCCTGCTGTGCTGTGAGGCAGCCAAGGATGTCTCCCCCCCCCCCCTTAAAGAAGAGGAAGCAAGGCTCCTAGAGGTTAAGAGCCCTTTGCTGGAACACGCATCTTAGGACACAAAAGTGCACTCGACACTAGACCCGCCTGACTCTAAGAATCGCTGAAGATTTTCATGCTGTGTAATGCACTAAAGATAGCTAAGGGTTATCTCTGTCATTTGTTCATCTAACACATGCTTATGAGAATTCCTCTGTGTGTGTGTGTGGTGTGTATTATGTGTGCACATTGTGTGAGTGTGCTTACCTGTGAAGGGGTTGACGTTAGGATGTCTTCCTTGTCTCTTCTTCATCATATTATTTTTGGGACAGGGTCAGAGCTTACTGTCTGCTGGCCAGTGAGTCTTTCTGGCTCTAGATCTTTCTAGCTCTGTCTATACTCCCTCAGTGTTGCGGTCCATGTCCACACCACTAGACTTGGCTTTTATGTGGGTTCTGGGGACCTCATGACTGCAGCAAGCACGGAGGCACCCCCCCGACTCCAGCCTATCTAGGGGAATTCTTTGTATAGACAGTGAACTAGTGGCTGGAAGTAATACAAGGACTTGAGCAGGCTTAGCTGCTGACCTCACAGAAGCCCACAATTTCCATCATCAGCCTGCCTCTAAGACATCGCCAACTGAGTTATTCACTCCAGCCACGATCCCTTCATCCCTCTACAATCCGTTCATCCTCTTGCCCATCCAAGTCTACCCCACATCCACCTGTCCATCCATTCAGCATCCTCTCAGTTAGTCGGTTCATGCTTTTCATTCAATCATCCTGTCACTCTTTCCTCTCAGCTTCATTCATTAAACTGCCCCGATGTTTATTCCTTGGTGCACTCATTTACTTACTCATTTTGATTCATTCTTCTGTCTACTCATTCACTCCCTTGTCTACTTAATCATATGCTAATTAGTTTGCTTACCCCCTCCCCCTTGCATTCACTTTTTCCAGTGTTTTCCTCATCAGACATTTACTGAGCCTGTCCTGTGTCCCATAGGCGTGAGTATCTACAAACTGCACTGGATGGTTGCAGTGGTCCTTTTCTTCCTTTCTAAACCCCAGAAGAGGCGTCTTCTGTGGCCTGTATCTCGTAGGAGTACCTGAGAACATCGCAGAGCTCAGGCATGCGCACTACCGGCCATTATGCTTTCCTAACTGGGGGAGCCTCTCAGATGAGGCAACACGGCTTCTCACAGGATGTCACCTGTGGCCACGTCCCCAAAAGTGAGCAGCTGAGGGGAGCTGCCAGCTCTCTATCCTGCCTCCTGAGTTCAGACTCCCCTGAAGCTATTGGCCTAGGCTAGCTCTGGGCAGGGGCTGAGCTGGTGACGTGCTGGGTGGAGGCTACACCAAGGGAGATACGAAAGCCTGTTCTGTGGGGCTTATCTCAGGCCTGTGAGGCAACTGAGGCTTGGCGATCTCATCAGCAACTGTTGTTGTTTTTGTACTTATCTGAGGATGGGGGTGGGGGTGGGGAGGTAGGAACAGGCTTGAGTTGCTGCTGAAGGAATTTAGATCAGGCACCTGGAAGAACTTCTCAGCCTTCAATGGTGCAAGGCCTAAGGGAGGTAGCACAGCTTCCCTTTAACTTGAATCCATGATATAATACTTGGTATGCGCAAGCATTCCAAAACTGTGTGTTGAGCCAGGAGCCAAAGCCATTTCTTCTCTGTTTTCCCGTCAGAGACTCATTGCCCTTATCGGCTTTACAGGGTTATGAAGAAGGCTGAATGAGGTGACATATGACAGTAATAAGGCCCACCCGTACCTGGCCCACCACATGTGATGGAAGGACATGTGACCTGTAGACTCCGAAGATTCCAGGACCGCTCACATGATATCACAGATAGGTGAGCGTGTTGTTATTTTGTGTAGATCGACTAGTGGGCTAGGGGGCACTGAGACAGAGTCTCATCTTGCAGCTCAAGCTGGTCTTTAGCTCAGAATGCCAGCCTTAGCCTCCCTAATGCTGGGATTCCAGGTACAGACCACAGCATCTTGCTAGCGGTCATGAAATTGTAGAGCTGGTGGCAGGCTTAGAAGAACACTGGAAAGGAAGAGGGGAGAGAAGACAGGAAGTGAGAAGGCCACGTGCTCATTGGCAAGGTGGTCCCTGCCCAGCCACAGGAGAGGTTTGTGAAAGACAACAGAGGCATTTGAAAATTTTCAGCAGGGAAAGCCACGTGCAAGCTATCAGGAAAGAACTTGTGGCTGTGGTAGAAGAGGCAGCCTGGAGGTGCTTGCTGAAGCTGCAGAGGTCTCAGGGGCAGGCGCATCTTTGTTGCAAAAGCTCTTTGTGGAGGAACCGTAGACCTGGAGAGAGTGACACCATCAGAGACAGACCCAGGCTGTCCCTTCTCATCTGTAGAAGGAACTCTGAGCTCCATCTGAAGAGGAGCTTGGGCCTGTGTCTCCAAGGCTGACCTGATGCCTCTCTTTGTCTGCTGATTTTGCTGTGAGTCTTTCCAAAAAGTCTCTAAGCCATGGAGAGAGGCTTCTGTCATCCTGGGACACCTGATGTTTGGGTTGTGGGTCTAGTCTTTAGCAACTGAACCATCTCTCTGGTCCCAGAGATTCTTTGAAAAGACTCATGATCATCATCATTATTATTTTTAATGTTGTAGTTTGTTTGAGCCTAGCTGTCTTCAAATTCACTGTGGTGTAGGGGCTGGCCTTGAACTCCTGAAACTTCTCCTGTGTGCTGGGCTGTCAGGTGTTTATCACCACATCCAGCTCAGTTCTGGCTTCTTTAGTTATCTTGGAGTCAGAGCAGGGAGGGTTAATCTAGAAACTCATCTGTGGGAGATAGCCCCGGGAGCTGAGGTCATTCTCAGGTCCTTCAATAGAAAACCAATTACCAAGCCCAGATTGTGGGTCTGGGGTCATGTGAGGCTGAGGGGGTGCGGGAGTCCAGTAAGGACTCAGACAGAAAGTCCTTGAAAATCAGAACATTTAGGCACTGGCGGTCAACAAACAACAAAGTTTTTGGCATCGATGCTAACGTAGTAGGCTTCTGTGTCCCCTGGACTCAGCTGGGTTCTCCTGCATCCTCTTTCCTGCCCCATGTACTCACACAGATGGTGGGACTCAACACCTTTCTCCAAGATCCACTAATAGTCATTCCACAAGAACGTTGCCAGCATGGCCAATTTCCCAGAAGATTTAGGGAGAGCTACAGAATGGGGCTGCAAAGACATTACTTTTAAATTAGTTAATCCTCGCTCTTCAAGATTCTGTGGCTGTCTATCAAGTGGCTTAGCAGAGAACCTCCCTTCCTCTGCATGTAGCTATACTTCAGGAACCATGTCCCTGCATGGTAGACAGGATGGTGTGAGTCGTTAGTAGCGATTTGTCCTTTTTGGTTACAGTTAAATCTCTTGGCTGCAGTCTGATTGTCCTGCTACTGTGTAAGAACCTTGGTTGGACCTCACCCATCAGGAATGTTTTAGAAATGGTTTCAATGAGTAAAGAAGCAGGAATGAGATCTTCCAGTCACGACCATCATGTATCACCTGCATCTTCAAGAGGAAAGGAAGACAGTTAATTTTATTACATGGTGCCTGGGATGCCGAACTACAGAATTCTAGCCAAATACCTAGTTTGGAAAGCTGATGATTGACATGAGCTTTGGAGGCAGACAAAATGGCATTGAGCTTTTACCTTGTGTATCTCTGAACACAAAGTAGGCCTCTTACTTGTATAATGGGCACATCGTTAGAACACTGAGTGGGGTGTCTAACTGTGGACCCTGGAACTGGACTTCTGAACTCAGATCCCAGTTTTCTACTTATTGTAGTCAATCAACCTGTGTCCATGACCTATTCCCCTCCTCATAGGCAAAACAATAACAGTATCAGTTACCTTACAGGTGTGCTGGGAGCATGAAGTGAGTTAGAGCATGTCACCAGTGTGAGCATGGCACACACTAAGGCCATGAGGTTAGGGCACGTCATTACATGTCTCACAGAGAGACAGGGAGAGAGAGAGAGAGAGAGAGAGAGAGAGAGAGAGAGAGAGAGAGAGCGCTACCTGTAAGGTGTAGACTTAGCATGGATCTTGCAAAGTCCTAGCTGTTCAGTACTTAGTAGCCATCGCCAGGATTCCACCGTTTATCACATTGAGGAAGGAAGGAGCTGTCAGTGATGCAGTTCACTGTTTACATGTCAATCACGTGAAATGACATCAGCTGATCAGGAGAACTCCTGGGACAAGAGTGTGGCCCTCTCTGAAGAAGAGTACCCTCCTCCTTGGAGCCATTCCTGGCCTCTAGGTGGCCCAGGCAGGAGCCTGAGGAGTCGGATGCTGAAAGGGCCAGCACCCATGTGTTTCAGACTGTTCTCACACTGCAGTTAGAGGTCCATGCCACCACACACAAGTTTCATGTGGGTTCTAGGGAGCCAAACTCAGGTCCCCATAACTGCGCAGCAGACTTTAGGATGCTGTAAGCAATCTACTTCATTCGTATTTTCCTTTCCATGGGTGCATCCTTAACAAATCTTAAAAAGATTCCAGCAAGTAGCAAACATTCTAATCGACCAAGACCTGTCCTGCCATTCTTTAGTAACTATCATTATTTTCTTTTATAGGGGCACATAAAGTATTGGTGCATCTCACAAGGGCTGGTTAGATTCAGATGGATCAATTACAGTACTTGGTGTATCCACTTGACGTCCAATATCTGAACACTTGCCCCCTCTTGCAAGGGCCATAGGAAGAGAGATAGGGACTGAGGTTCTGAGTTGGAACTAGCCACAGTCTTAAGATGAGACCTCAGCCTGGGGCTACGAAGTCTGGCAGATTCTCCCATGTTCTCACCTCAGCATCCTGCTACCTGAAAGACCCACTCTGGGCTTCTTTGGGTGGCCTGGACTTGGCTCGGCCTCAAGTGCCAGGCAAGTCAGCTCGCTTCACCCCAACAAGTTGTAACCATCTGAGCTGAGCCTCACCCTTGAGTGTATAAGGGACAGATCTGGATGTGGCAGGTGAGTTGGGGATAAGGTAGACGGGGCAACTTCTGGCCAGCGCCACCTTACCCAGAATCTGGGTGTGTATTTATCAGCTCAGGACATAGGCAAGGAAAAGAAGGGTGGAGGCAGGACAGATATTTTGTGAAAGTGACAGGTCTCCATGAATACAACGGAGTCTCCAAAGTAGACATGTTCCCTCTGTCCACAACTACTAAGACATCAGGCCGTGACTCCTACCCATGGCCACCCTAACATGAAATTCTCCAGGCCTTCCTGTAGGTTCCTCCAGAGTCATGTGGGAAGAGAGGTCCTTGTTTGTTGAAGAGTAGGCAACAATCAGTTTTGGTGACCTCTGTTGTATCTGTGTACAGGTGGTGACATGTGGCTGTCAGGGAGGGAAGCTCCCGAGATGGGGCAAGAGGATGAAGGAGGTAACTGATTGCAACCCAGGCCCACGTTGCACGTGGGGACACTGGAACACCCACTCCCTTCTTCAAACCACTCCCAGGGTGTGATTACATATGTATGTCTTTGTGCAGCCAAGTTCATGTTCCTGGGTTAATGAAATGAAACCCTGAGATACTATGCAGCTGTAAATTCCTTTTCTGGGAGAGAGATGGTTGGCTTGGTGCAGTTATTTCTAGTTTGCGAATAGAATGAAGAAGAGATGAGGATGAAAGAGTGAAGAGAGAGAAAAGACAAAGAAAAATCCTCAAATGACAATTCCTTTTTTGGTGTGAATCTCATTGCTCCATTGCCACCTTTGACTTCTTTCCTGGTTGGCTTTTTTGATTGAGCCACTGTGTGTAGATTGAAAGTTTAGGAACCAGGTGCTGTATGGAGAACAGGGCCACAGAGTAGACGGAGTTGACAATCCAAGGCTTCTGGGCTCTTGGAGGCAATACAATAATACCTAAGCAAGTGCCCACGAAAGCAAGACTCTCTTTACAGCCTACCTCTGAAGCAGGCATTGTTATCTGCTTCACAGATAATGGAACTCCAAGATGCCAGGTGCCCAGAGGAGATAAAGGGCAGTGGGAGTTCAGAGCGAAGAGAAAGGATTTCCACCCAGGAAGCTCTCTAAAGGGTGTGGTGGCCTCTGACTACTGAAAGGAAGGCGGAGCTGGCCTGCAGCAGTCAGAGAGCAGGGGCAGCCAGCTCTAGGCCACAGGACACAGCTAAGGGGCTGGTGATTCAGGAGCTGGCTGCTGCAAGCAGTTGCCAAGGCTCTTGTTGAGTCTTAGCCCCTGAAATCTTCCAGTGGGTTCCGAGCCATAAAGACAGGTCACCACTAGTCAACATTGAGTGTCCCTGCAGCATCATGCCACCTGGGATTGCCCAACTTTAGTAGGATGAGCAACTATGCTGGGGGCCCAGCTCCACAGTGGGGACTGGAAGCAGCTCTCCCTATCTGTTGCGCATCTCGGAGCAAATAAACTGAGTCATTGGGTCCTTGAGTCAGGGGTTCGACAGGTGTGGGCAGCCTCTAGTGCTACCCACATTCATTCACGTGGGAAGTATTTATTGAGGATTCACTCTGCGCCTGGTGCCGTGCTAAGAGATGGTAGATACACAACCTCTGCAGTCACAACTTCAGCCTAGGGAAGGGGTGGACCAGAAAATAGCGGATTCCACATGACTGAATCTGCTTTGTTCCGGGCATTATTCTAAGAGTTTTCTCATCCCAGGGAAGGCTTCTGCTGATTTTGGGTAGCTTCTCTTATCCCTGGGACCAAGTGCGGCACAGAAGTGTCTCAATGGAAGATACTTATTTTGGTTCACAGTTTCAGAGGGTACAGTCCATTATGGTGGGAGGCCTGGCAGCTGGATTGGGTCGGTCCATGGTGGTGGGAGTTTGCAGTAGCTGCTTCTCACGTGACACCAAGCAGGAAGCAGAGAGCCCAGGCTGAAGCAGAAGCAGGTGTAACCTTTGAAGCCCATCTCTAGTGGTTTAATAACTCCAGCTGGGCCCCATGTCCAAAAGGTCTGTGACCCCCCCCCCCCCGCAACACCTCCAAACAGTACCACCAGTTGGGGACCAAGTACTCAAACCCAGGAGTTTTAGGGGAATACTTTTTCTTCTTTCTTTGATTTTTTTTAAAGGTAGGACTCTAAGTGAGGTGTTTCACCATAGAATCTTCACACATTCGTTCATATAGTGTTCTCATTCTCTCTGTTCTGCCACTCCCCTCCCCCTCCCACCTCTGTCTGGTCTCCTTCTTTCCCTAGGTAGACTTCTACTGATTTTCTATGCATGTAATCCATTTCTTTCTCTATTTCTATCTACCTAAGATCTCTTCCTCCCCATTCATGACCCCCTTTCTAGTCTCATAACTCATACACCACATACATAAACACATATGTGTATATGTGAAATTTAAATTTAGGTTCTGCATGAGAGAAAACATGAGGACTTGGTCTGGCATAATTTGCATGGTGTGGAGTTAAGAAGAGGATGTTGGATCCCCTGGACCTGGAGTTAGAGATGATAATGAGACGCTGTGTGGGTGCTGGGAACTAAACCCAGGTCATCTGCAAGAGCAACAAGTGCTCTTTACTGCTGAGCTGCCTTTCCAGCCCCTCATGATCTCACTTTCCTTTGGGGATGCACGGAGTGTGTTTATGGCCCATGTTGTCTTCATTCCCTTGTCTGTTGACAGGCATGGAGGCTGGTTCCATTTCCTGGCATCTATGACTGGTACCAGCAGTGGAAAGGGACGAGCAAGTGAATATCTCTGTGGACTTGGGATCTATCCAGGATGTAGACGGGGATGGTGTAGTTGTCAGACAGTAATTCTATTTTCAGTTTTTTTTAAAAAAATAGTTATAGATTTTAGGAAACTTCCACACTAATTTCTACAGTTGTTGTTTTGGTTTGGTGGGGGCTGGGATGTGGGGTGGGGGGAACAAGGTCTCACCATGTACCCCAGGCTTGACATGGACTCATTTTGTGAACTAGGAAGGCCTAGAACTTTTATAATCCTTCTGCTTCTGTGTAAGTGCTTGGAACACTATGCTTGACCTGTGAGGGACATTCCAGTCATCACAGAGGCTTAAAGATTAGGAATTTGCTCAGGTCAAAGAGCCATTAAAAGGAAGAGCCAAGGGGCTTATCCATTGCGCTCCGAATGTGCTGACTCTTGCCATTTCCTCAAATGTGGGAAACTCGGCTGCATAATTTTTGATAGTGGGGGACTGCATCTGTACGCTCCCCTGGAAAAAAGGAAAACCAAAAAAGGGAAGAGCCAAAGTTTATACCCCAGGCAGATTGGTCTCTGGGATGATGCTTTATCTTCTGTTCTTACAACCAGATGTTTTAACCAAGACAGAACCACTGGAAGGGAGACAGAATATGCAAGAGTGCAGGCACACTAGGAGAGGGGGCAAAAGGACTTGTGGAGAAAATAAGACACATGGAGGCCCAGGGGATGAGTGGTGTCCCCTCTCTCAACTCAGGGGAGGTAGGAGGCCAGAACAGCAGACATTGCCAGCCACAGTAGAGGACACAGGTTATTTCAGGAGCTGTGAGGAGACTAATTCGGCTTCAAGAATGTGGAGGAGGAGTCCAGAGCAAAGGGAGAGCTGGGGCAGGTGTCACTGTTGAAGAGGTGGTTCATCTGGTCAACCTCCGGAAATACAGCCTGATGTCACTCCTGGTTCCCAGGAACTCAAGGGCCTGTAAATAACCCGTTAACACAGAGCTACTCAGGCTGACTGCTCTGTGTAAGTAAATAAACACCCCCTTGCATAGATCTCTGTTCTTTCAGTGCCAAAGATACCTGCTGAGGCCATTCTCTCAGAGTGGCTTGGGAAACCAGAGGTGCAGCAATGTAGCTTTGTTCAGACTTCAGTATCATTATCTCCAGAACGGAGTTTCATAATAAACCCTACTGCCCAGCAAAGACAATGCCTGATTGCAGGCATGTGGGGGACCCAAATTCCTCAAACTCATTATTGGTAGAATTTCCACAGGAGACGACTTTGATCAAGCAGATGAGGAGCTGTGTGGGTGATTTTGAAACTATTAAAGTAGGTATTTTTGTTTGTTTGTTTGTTTTAATAGTCTTTGAGGGCTGGAGGGAAGGCTCATTGGTTAAGAGGGCTTATTGAAGCCCAGCAGTGGTGGCACACACCTTTAATTCCAGCACTTTAGGAGGCAGAGGCAGGTGGCTCTCTTTAAGTTTGAGTCAGCCTGTCTACAGAGTGAGTACCAGGACAGGCTCCAAAGCTACACAGAGAAACCCTGTCTCAAAAAAAAAAAAAAAGAAAAAAAAAAGAAATAAAAAAGATAAAGAATGTTTCTTGATCTCCAGAGGACTTGAATTCAGTTCCCAGTACCTATAACTGGTGGCTCACAACTACTTGGAACTCCAACTCCAAGAGAACTCAGTGCCTTCTTCAAGCCTCCATGGGTACCTGCACTCACACACAAACCTACCCCCAATATACATTGGTTCAAAATAAAGTCAATCTTAAGTTAGGTTTTGAATATGTAGGATTATGTCATTACGAACCATGTGCTCATTTCATTGCCATGACATCTGACAGCCTATTCCAGAAAGCGTCTGATTATTGACAGGATAGCAAGCCTTAGGAATAGAATTCACATCTAGAATGTTAGTCAGGTCATTGTGGGTGAGACAGGATCAATTAAACACCATTGCTCATCTTGTTGGGCAGGATCTTTAAATATAAGATTCCTTCCAGTAAATGGAGATTGTGCCTTCACTTCCCAGCCACCCAGACCCGGATAATCACCCAGAAACTATATTAATTACAATACTGTTTGATGGCTCAGGCATATTCCTAGCTATCTCTTACACCTTGAATTAACCCATTTCTATTAATCTGTGTATTGTCACGAGGCTGTGGCTTACCAGTAAGGTACCGGTGTCTTTCTCCTTTGGCAGCTGCATGGCATCTCCCTGACTTTGCCTTCTTTCCTCCTCTATCTCTGCTTAGATTTCCTGCCATAGGCCAAAGCAGATCCTTTAGGTGTGTGTGTGTGTGTGTTGGTCTTATGTGCTAGGCTGGTCTTGTAGTCACTATATAGATGAAAATGACCTTGTCTCCTGATCTTGACTCTATCTTCTGAGTGCTGGGGTTACAAGCCTGGACCACCACATCTTTTAAAAAGTGAAAGAAACAGACAAAATAAAAATTGACTGTTGCGCGTGTGTTTCATGATGTGTTTGTAGCAAGGGTGTGGGTGTGTATATGGGTCATGGTGTGTGTGACCGGGTCAGAGGACAATTTTATGGAGTTGGTTCTCACCCTCTACCTTTGCATGGATTCCAGGGATCAAACTCCTGTTGCCAGACTTGGATGGAAAATACCTTTACCCACTGAGTTATCTCACTGGACCTACACATGGTTATCTGTGGTGTTGAAAATGGCCCTGGGCTTTGTACATGCTAAACAAGCGCTCTACCAACTGGGTTATTAAAAGAAAATGACTTGAAGTTGGCAGGGAGAGAGGGGGTAGATATAAGAAGAGTTAGAGGGAGGAGTCAGGGGTGACTATGATCACAATATATTATGTACATGTATAAAATTCTTAAAGAATTCATAAAAATATGAATGTTCAAAATAAGACAAATGCCTACAGTCAAGGGTAAAAAAATATTAGGGTAAAAAAATATTAGGGTAGAAGGGCGAGGAGTTTGCAGCTATCCCAGACTACATAGTAAGTCTAAAACATTTACTACCTAGTAATTTCAAGGAAAAAAAAAAATCCCAGTCCCTGGTTACATACAAAAATCGAAGTCACTTGCAAAGCTAACGAATTCTCAAGAGCACAGTTGAAAATGGTAAACAATAATAAAAAATAATAATTCTTAATTTGGGCACTCCACTAAAACACAATAAGGACTTAACTATGTGTCAGGCACTGTCTTGCCACATAAAAG
Organism: Microtus oregoni; assembly: GCF_018167655.1. Lineage (NCBI taxonomy): Eukaryota > Metazoa > Chordata > Mammalia > Rodentia > Cricetidae > Microtus > Microtus oregoni. The sequence continues at coordinate 31,075,055 of NW_024543081.1, read as the reverse complement.
AATACTAATAATTTAATAAAAAAAAAAAAAAAGCAGGGCTGCGAGGTTCTGTGGCCTCATAGGCCCTACCTCTACAGAGACATTTACCGGCAGATGGTGATGAAAGTGAAATATTTAAAAGAACAATGAAGAATGAAATGTTTCAGGGCACTGAGAATGAGATCAGTGTTTCCTCGGCTTAGTCAATAGCAGGTGATGAGCCAAGCCCCGTGCAATAAAGGAGCGTTTGTGGACTTGTACGGAAGAAATTCGGGAAGACCGCAGAGCCCAGAGCAAACAAAGGCTGCAAGGTCCCATCAAGGTCGAAGGGGAAATGAGCCCATCGGCCCAGGGAGGCAGAAGCGCTCTCTGACGCTGCCTCAATCCGAGTGAGAAGTTCAGTGAGGGCAGGTCTCTTGTACACAAATGATACCAAGCCTGGGAGTCAGGAGTAAGAGCTTGTTTGAGAACAAAAATAAATTTAAGGACTTCAGAAAATTTTCCATCACGCCTTAGAGACAAGGCCGGCAGTGTAGATCATCTCTCTGTGGAGCGAAGAAGCAGCACCCCGGAAGCCGTGTGGGTTACTGAACACGTTTCTGGGCTATTCATTACGGGGTCTTGACTTGTCTAACAGCACTCAATGATGACAGAACACGGGGCTGGAGAGGGATCCGCGAGAAAGGGCAGTTGCTAAGCAGGCACCAGGACCTTTTTGTAATAACCGGGTCCCACTTGGTACGTCTGGTCTCACAGGCCTGGGACCGCAGGCTGGAACATGACTGACCCACCACTGCCCCAGTCTCCGGAGTGCTGAGATTATAGGTCTGTAGGTCTGTGTCACCGCACCCAGCTTCTGTTTCAGGGTTGGTGGCCATAAACTCTCTTTTATAGTCACCTCCGTACAAAAGTGACCAGAATATGTAAAGGAACAAGCGTGGCCGTGAGGCAATAAAACTGTTCATAGCTTGGCCTGTGTGTTATAATTTATTGACCACCTAATCCAAACCATTATATATATATGGGAGAGAGAGAGAGAGAGAGAGAGAGAGAGAGAGAGAGAGAGATTTGAGACAGGGCCCTTACTCTGTAGCCCAGGCTGGCCTGGAATTCACTCTGTAGCCCAGGCTGTCCTCAAATCTGAATCAATCTCCTGCTTTACCTCTTGAGTGCTGGCATTACAGGTATGAGTCACCACACCTGGCTTAAAGCATTAGTTTCCTAATTTTTCCCCTTTATTTCAACGTATATTGGCCAAGCAGGTGATACTTTACCACCCCAGTAAGTTGCTAGCCGTGGAAGTGCAGTATTATTTCTTTGACATTTTCTGACGTTTTGGAGAGCCACTCCCCCACCCCCAGCAGGAATATTTCCTCTCTCCATTGCTACATTTTCCTGGCAAGGCAGCCGGCAGGATGCTGTTGAACTCCAGCCTTCAACAGCCTGTTATGCAGAATTGTTACACTTGGTAATTTGCCTTGAACTTTCCGTACTCTGAGGGCTCTTTTTGGCTCAGGTCTCTCATCCGAGCTGCAGAGAGGAGCACGGAGTCAAGGCCAGTCTGGACAACTTGGTGAACCCTGTCTCAGAACACAAAGAAAAAAAAAAAAAAAAGAAAAGAGGGCTGGTGTCATAGCTCAATGACAGAGTTGCTTGCCTAGCATGTGTGAGACACTGGCCTTAATATCTACTAACCCCCCCCCCCCAGAGGTGGGGGCACACGGGAGGACTGGAGGACGGAATTTAATATCATACACAGGCTCGAACTTGATCTCACATCACATCCCGCGTCTGCCTCTGCACTGGTCCTCTGCATCTTCCGTAGCAATGAAGTTTCCTGCTATTTGCCACGCCCATTGTCTGCTCCATCATTTGGCTTGCCGTGTAAGCCCGTAGAGGGTACTGTGAAGGAGGTCAGATAATCAGAGAGGCATTGGAAAGGGAACCAAAAGGGACTGCAAAGCCAGTGCAGTCAGTTTTCTTTGGAGAGGAAAACTGATTCAGGTCATGTATCACACAGAGCTGTGCGCATGGCACCATTTAGAATGGATTCCAACGACGTATGTGGCCATACTTACTGAGTATGTCCTATTTCGCAGGGACAGCCCCTGATGCTGCTTGGGCTTCCTCATGACTCCTGGCTACGGCTCTCCTGAGTGGACACTGTTCTATTAGCTGAGATCGTCTCCCCTGGAGACTGTGTCCATCTTGGATGAGGCCACAGGACTTGCCCATGTGGGGTTTACATGGGCCTGTGCTGTTTCTTTCCTTTAGGAAATGAGGCTAGGGGAAGACCGAGGTGTGGATAAAGGACTTAGAGCTCTAGATGGACTCGCTCCACATTCTGCGACCAAGACTCCTGTTGGGTTCTTCTTCTGCTACCCGTTTTGCAAAGATAACAAAGACAGAAGAGAGAATCCCAGCTTGGTTGAGAGGCAGAGGTGGGGCGTGAGTTCAGTGGTATCTCTTTCTCCTGTAGCGCTGCGAGATTGGACTTTGTCCATCCTAGGTAAGCGCTCTGCCGCTGGGCTACATTTTTGATCTTAAGAGTTGACTTCAAAGGCACCAGTGACACCTAGGGTGGCCAGTTGCCTGGTGGGAAGGGGCAGGGAGAAGAGAGCAGGCCTGAGAATAGCTTCTGGCATTTGGGTAAGCTGATGAAGTTTTTTTCTTAAAATTAAATGAAATTATTAAAATAAATGATTGTTTGTGCGTGTACATGTGTGTGCTTATGCATTCCAGCATTTGTGTGTGTGTATCAGCATGTGTGTAGAGGTTAGAGAAAAACTTGGTAAAGAGTTACTACTGTCTGATTCTACAAGAACTCCAAGAGTTGAACTCAGGTCACCAGGTTTGTGTGGCAAAGCGCCTTTTTCTGCTGGGCCATCACGCCTGCCCAAGCTGACAATTTCTAAAGCTGATTTAGAAAGTGGGATAACTTATGGAGTTATCAGTGGGGTGCTTAGGACGCAGCACATTTTGGGTGATGTTGGATGGGTGTGGCAAACCCATCCAAAATCTATTGTCTAATCAGGAAGCAGACACTAATCATTCTACTCACTTGGTCCACAGTTATTATTACCCAGCATGCACCAGACACTGTGAGGGACATCAGAGACACAGAATGAATTCAGTTCTGTCCAGGGTATACCAAGTGTAAGTCTGGGGTTTGGGGACTGGACTGTTGGCTCCACATGCTGGCTGTGTGACTTGAGTAAGTTACTCTCTCTGAGACTCAAGCTCCTCATCTGTAAAATGGGTCTAATAATAGCACTGCCCTCAGGGGCTTGTGGTGAGGACATATGAGTGAAGCCTTGTGGTAAGTGAGCTAATTTGAGATTTTGAGAGCAGCACTTGGCGTATAAAGTATGCTATGTAAGGTATTTCCTCAAGGAATTCAAAGTCTGTTGGCAGAGGATCTCTCTCTCTCTCTCTTCATTTAGGGAACAAAATAGTTAATCAGATCTAGCATGTTCTATGTGTTGTGTGTGGGTGAGAGAACTCTCCTTCCTCCTCGCTTCCCATTCTGTGGTTCTAAAGAGTCTATGAGATCCCAGAAGGATTCTGTCATGAGGAAACCACAGCTTCAAAGCCTGCTAGGGCTGCTTATCTGTTTTATGCCACCGGTAACGAGATGGGATGAGCAACCGTGCAGTGGGAGAGGCTGCAAGGTAGCAGGACAGTGTGCAGCGAAATGCCACCCATCGGCCCGGGAGTGGAGGGGGTGAGCTGAGGGAGGAATAGTTTCCATTTTTGTCAGGGACCTCACGGTCCCGCGGAGCAGATGCAGCTTTCGGCCTCTGGCAGAGGAGAATGGCAAGCCAGAGCAGAGAGCCCATATTTGGCCAGGGAAGAAGTTCACTTCACACACCCTCTGACTCACTCTTCCAGCCGCCAGCCTGGAGCTGAGCTCACAACCCTCTGAGTCAGGCACTGTGGGGTGCCCTCTTTGGAGAGGGGGGCTGTCCCAGGGCCCTCTCAGCTGCAGCCTCTTGATGCAGCTTTCTCTTCTCTTTCAGTTCCCGCTCTTCTGGGGCCAAGCTCTTCACTGCTACCCATGTGCCCTTCACCGAAGCCCTTTCCACAGAGAATGGCCACCTGAAACACCTTTGCACCCAGAAACAGACCCTGCAAGGGCTGGCTTTGTCTTGGGGTGCCACCCTTGTCCTTTCTCCTGGCATACACAGGGGATGTTGGGACTTGGATAGATGGGAGAGTTGCCCTGATGGCAGCGGGGAGGTGGTGGGAGCAAAATGTGAAAAGTTAGGTGTTCTTGATTCTATGAGGCCTCGCCCCTCTCTGAGCTTTTCAGTTACCGGTGTTGGCCAGTCGCAGAGGAGACAGGAACTTATAGGGAACCTACCAGGCCAGGAGAGCACAGGCCAGGAGGAGCTAGCTGTCTTTGGTCCTTTCTTGTGTGGTCCCTGGAGATTAAGCATTGCTTCCCCTAGGAGCTGATAGGAGGTGTAGACCCTTAGCTCTGGCCTGGCCCATCCTGTACATTCTGATCCCTTTCTTGATGATTGATAGGAGAGCTGAACTTTTGGTGAGCTTTGAGAATTTGGGAATCTGGTGAATTTCGTACCCCAGACCCATTCCAGAGAGTCTCATTTTACGGGGCTCAGGTGTGTCCTGGCCCCATTCAGAGCTGCCTGGGTGACTCAAGGGTACAGGAAAGGTGGAGAAACCTTTCTCCAGTGAGTCAGGGTGATGCTGATAAGCTAGACCACACACTCGAGTGCACCTAACATCTGGTCAGGCACAGAAAGGAGCCAGGTAGGCTAGGCTTAGCATAGGCAAACACATGTGAACTGTGGGGGATGGAGGGTGGCTATTAAAATGATGGCAGGGCCCAGTGGCTACTGGCTGCTGAGCTGGAACCCATTGGATTGTTGGCACACCTGAATGCACACACACCCAGGGCACTGTATCTCCTGGCATTTTAAGTAGTGCCAGGGTGGGTCAGAGGGCTGGAGAGATGAGTCAATGGGTCATTTGATGCCCAAGTGTGAGGACTATCCAGAACCCATAAAAACCCAGGTGGGCATGGTGGTCCCCCTATAAAATCTCGGTGTGTGGGAAGTAGAGACTGGATCCTCAGGGCAAGGTGATTAGTTAGAGCTGAAACAATGCCCTCTAGGGTTAGTGAGAGCCCCTGCCTCAGTGTAGAAGGCAAGAGCAGCAGAGGAAAGCATCCAATATCAACCTTGGGCCTCTACACACAAATGAATGTGAATGTATTTGTACACACACACACACACACACACACACACACACACACACACACTGATCCCATGTACAAGACTTACATGGATTGAAGCTAGACAGGGTCCCATCACTGAGGGGGAAGTAGACACAGGGCCCCACCCCTAAACAAGAAGTTATTTGAAGTTAATACCCACTGACAAAAGGAGAGTCACTTGGTATACCTATCACACTCCAGGACAGGCCCTTGTGTAGTTGTATAACATAAAACAAACTCCATTTTATTCCAAAAACACCCTGTGATCCAAACAGAGAGGGCTAGATGTGGCCTGAGGCCTACCGATGGATAATCTCCGTCCTAACTCAGGTGACCACAGGTTCCAGTTTCTTGAAACTGTCCTATCTCTAGCATTGAAGGCCCTCATTGTACACAAACCAGTCTGGAGTGCTCAGTGCAGTAGTCCTTGAGCAGTGTCCCTTCCTGGCCTGGGAACATCAGCTAAGGAACTGCCACATTCGGGCCTGAGACTTGGATTTGTATGCTTATTTGCTTGTGATGGTGGTCATCTGACTTAGCATGGGCCTTACTTCATTGGATGCAACGATGATAGAGTACCGACCTCATGGGCTTGTGGCAAGGCTATGTGTCATGCACCCGCAATGCTCAGAACAGGACCAGCAGTCAGCAAACGCTATGTAAATGCTAGTTGGTACTGTTCGGTTTTTGGACCAGACATTAGAGTCGGAGAGCATCATTGATAGCACAAGTCCCTCCAATGCGTGCCTGCAGGTCTCTCAGAGGCAGCACAATGAAGATCATGGGTGGAAGAGTTGCATGCCGAACACGAGGACTTAGATCCGTGAGCTATGACCTGTTAGCTTCTCTTTGGCTCATGGCCTCAGTTGTAAGTTAGGTTAACCACACTTATCTTCAAGGCTGTTTGTGCCCAGTGAGGTGATAAGTGTGGACGTGAGACCATCTTGAGAGCTGGGCTTCAGCTAAGAGGCTATTATGGTTTGTATTTGAAATACCCCCCAGCCCCTGGCCAGTCTGTGTTTTCAATACTTGGCCCCTGCCTGATGATGTTATTTTGTAGGTCCTGGAAACTTCGGGTGGCAGTCGCTGGGTGGAGATAGGCCATTTCCTGTTGCTCTGCCTCTCACCTGCTATGACATGAGCAGCTCTCTCTCTCTCTTCCTTCACACACTCCTGCTACCATGATGCTCTGTCACAGTGCTCGAAGGCAGCAGGTCAGAGGCTGAGTCCACTGAAGCGATGAGCCCAAAATAATAATCACCTCTGTCAGAATTTTGGGGCATAGCCACTTAAAACTACCCAACACAGGAACTATGTTCCTACCTTATGCCTTGTAAATACCCCTAAGAAAAGGTTTATGGGGAAATGTAAGACATAGCTGTGTTGTAAAGATACATAAATGTTGAATGAAATTTAATTCACTACAGCATGCTATATGATCTCAAGAGAGCCCAACAGTAATATGGCCGGGTAAGCTTTGGATGGGATTGATTGATAGACTGATTGATTTTGAGACAGAGTTTCTCTGTAGCTTTGGAGCCTATCCTGAAACTAGTAGCTCTTGTAGACCAGGCTGGCCTTGAACTCACAGAGATCCACCTGCCTTTGCCTCCCAAGTGCTGGGATTAAAAGCGTGCGCCACCACCGCCCAGTTTGGATGGGATCTTGTGGTCAGAAATTCTAAATGCTTTATGAGATTACTGTGAGAGTCTGCTGTCCTCAGCCATCCCACAGCTTTTATATACATTTCATTTAAAAAGTGACCCTTTGGCCAGACAGTGGTGGCCCTTGCCTTTAACTCCAGCACTCAGGAGGCAGAGGCATCAGATATCTGCAGAGCAAGTTTCAGGAGGGCCAGGGCTACACAGAGAAACCCTTTCTCAAATAACAAAACAAAAGTGATCCTTTGTGTACAGTTGGCCAATTTTGCTATAAGGCCTTTACATTTTTTAAGTTAAAAGAAAAACACAGCTCTTTACTCAGGAGCTACACAGCTAATATAATTTCTGTCATTTACCTGTTGCTGACTTATTTAAAATAAAAATGAAGACAAGAAAGCCACAACCCTCCTCAGACTTTGGTCTGGCAACAGTTATTTGGCTCAGGGTTCTGCTGGGCAGGTCTGTGGTCCAGGTTATGCTTGGATAGTTTCAGCTGCGCTCCCTCAAGTGTTCCTAGTTGACTAGTCATTGGCTAGTGGCTGTAGTGGAAGGAACATATATGTAGTTTTCCAGCAGACTGGCCTGGGCTGCACACCCATGACTGTTTCAACACCTCATTATGAAAGTGGTTCTAGCCCTTGCGTGAGTCATGCCATTACCTTTACACTGACCAGCACAATTACAAACCCAGAGGTGGTGTTAGAGGGCACTGCCAAGGGTGACCAATGCCAGATGCCTGTTGAATATGGAGATAAGGAGATGTGCAGATGCAGCCTCTAGTGAAATTAATATGGGGAGCTAAGTTATGGGAGGACAAACCTGAGTTTCCCTTTGCTAGGGAAACAGCACATACAGGCAAAAACTCCAAAGCCAGGAACATGCCAAAGGAAAGCAGTCTGCCTGCTTGTGACCCCAAGTTCCACCACGCAAAGGTCATTGCCTTCAACAGTTCATGCACTGTACTCCCCAGCCCTCCCGGTGTTCTGCTTTTGCTTGATGGGTGCCTGGAGAGCTGGTTCCTCCTTTCCCCTGTTCTCCTGACTTACCTTAAGTAAGCCCAAGAAGCCTCTGTTCCTCTCACCTGGAGCCTTTTACTCATAACTTTATACAGTCAACATATTAATTTGCTTTATTAACAATACCCATCCTACATTACTGTTTGAGACAGCTCACACTCTCTTCTTTTGCCTGGTTTTGGTTTTTGAGGCAAGGTCTCAATGTGTAGTTTAGGCTAGTCTTAGACTGGAGATCTGCCTACTTCAGCCTCCAGGGACTAAGGTCAGAGATTATGTATCATCATATATCACAAGGTTTCATTATCTTGATTTGGACCATATTCGGCATGATGGTGTTACTGTGTGGCCTATGACTAAGTGCTAGAATTCTAGAATAAAGATTTCTGAGTTGAAAGCAAAGCTTCTTGGTCCTGCATCTTCTAGGGCCTGCATCTCCTTGCTCTCCCCTTTATATCAGGGACCTTTGAAGGGTTCTACAGATTCCCAGAATACTGGAAATGGCAGCTTACAAAAAAAATCATCTATTGCCCACCTCATTCATTTGCTCATATGAAGAATATGTGCCACTTCAAGGTTATGTGAGTTGCCCTGTGTCACACAACAACGTCACCATTATGACCATGTAATAACTTAGGTGTCGTTATTTCTCTGGAGCAAAGTGGAGACGAGACAGGACTCTGAACTGCTTTTAAGTGAACAGAGCAGAGTCATTCTGTCATTCACCCATGCAGTCACTGTTTGGAAAATGAGCAGGTCCTGTGTGCTCATCTGTGGGCTAGGCACTGAGGATACACGGCAACAGACAGGGCCTCTGCTGGTGGTCTAGTAACAGGGTGGGAAATAAATTATTCACACCCACAAGGAAGTATTTATAGTCTGGGGTAAGTCATCCAAGGTTCAAGAGCAGGGTAGAGGGTAAGGACATCTCCATGACCCTGATGTTCTGGTAGAACACTTATGATGTGGGATGTCCTTCTGTATATGTGTTGCTGTTATTGGTTGATGAATAAAACCATTTTGGTCAATGGCTTAACAGAGTAAAGCCAGGTGGGAAGTCTGAACAGAGATATATAGAGAGAGTAGGTGTAGTCAAGGAGATGCTATGTAGCTGCTAAAGGAGAAAGATGCTGCTACCAGAATCTTTCCCGTAAGTCACAGCCTCATGGCGATACACAGATTAATAGAAATAGGTTAATTTAAGATGTAAGAGCTAGCTAGAAATATGCCCTAGTCACTGGCCAAGCAGTGTTGTAATTAATATAGTTTCTATGTGATTACTCGAGTCTGGGTGGCCGAGAACGAAAGTATAGTGTCCATTTACACATGTATTTGTTGGAGATTCTGTGTTCTTGGTAATTCTGGGGATCTAAGGGAACAGAGACATGGAAGATGGCCCTTATTTCTTCTAAAAATACAAATATCAGGCCTAAAAAGGAGGGGAGAGGCTACCAGTTCATGCCACTCAGAGTCTTGGCTGATCAAGGCAGAGTATAAACAACAGTTATACCAGATAAAACCATTACACAAATTAGGGATGTATTTGGTCATGGTGGTTTGAATGAGATTATTCTCCGTAGGCTCAGGTATTTGAATACTTGGTGCCCAGTTGGTGGCACTATTTGGGGATGCTTAGGAAGTGCAGCCTTGCTGAAGGAACTATATCACTGTAGGCAGGCTCTGAGGTTTCAAAAGTCGTGTTATTCCCAGTTGGATTTCTCTGCCTCTGACTTGGGATTCAAGATGTTCCAGTATCCTGTTCCAGTCACTATGCCTCTGTTTTCCTGCTGTGGTGCACCGTCTGGAACCATACGTTCAAATAACACTTCCTTTTATAAGTTGCCTTGGACATGTATTTTATCACAGCAATAAAAAGGTAAGTAATACTTTCATAAAAAGTGATTTTTTTTTTAGTACCAAATTAGGAATTTCATGAGCTCTTAGGTGCCTTTGATTTCAGGCATGCCTGGTATTAATTAATTAATAATTAATTATAAATGAGCTATTCTGTATGCAGAGCGCTTCTGAGAATTGACGTCCAGCCTACACATAAGTTAGGCTGTTTTCTGTTAGCAATATTGGGCAAGAAGTGTGTAGTGGGGTTCAGAGCTTGAACAGTGGGGCTGGAGAAGAAAGCTGGCATAGCAAGGGAGACCAGGTTAGTTCATTTGTCAAGGAATAAAGAGACACGGTCCTTGTCTTTAAGAAAACTTATATTTAATGAAAAAAAAAAACTTCCACCCCAAGAACAAAAAACCCTAAATCAAACTAACCAATCAACCAACCAACCAACCAACCAACCAACCAACAAAACAACTCAAACCAACCAACCAAACACACTTGGCATTATCTGTTGGTATAATACTTTCCCCCCACTGGGACATAGTACCTGACCATAGCATTTAAGGGGTTCAGAGCTTGAACAGTGGGGCTGGAGAAGAAAGCTGGCATAGCAAGGGAGACCAGGTTAGTTCATTTGTCAAGGTCAGCTGTGCACACGTACCAGTTTAGGCCCTGCCTATACAGAAAGGATAAAAGGGAAGAGAAGACCGTCAGGGCCCCAGAGTCAAGGGCACACTCAGCTAGAGCATTTGGTTGGGGAGGGAAATTCTCTTTCAGTTATGACGTCTTTGACTGCTTTTTTGATCCAGCCAAGTTTAAGCGAGCTGTTTTCTTTTCTTCTGTTCACCAGCCTGACTTTTAAGCAGAAGGTGGAGTCTGTCATATCCATATCTAGATTTTTAACTTTTTGTGATAATTATTGAGTACCAAGACAGATGATAGGAATAAAGAGACACGGTCCTTGTCTTTAAGAAAATTTATTTAATGAAAAAAAAAGACTTCCACCCCAAGAACAAAAAACCCTAAATCAAACTAACCAATCAACCAACCAACCAACTAACCAACCAACAAAACAACTCAAACCAACCGACCAAACATACTTGGCATTATCTGTTGGTATAATACTTTCCCCCCTCTGGGACATAGTACCTGACCATAGCATTTAAGGGATGGAAGATTTATCTTGGCCTGCAGTACATTATAACATGGAGTGATTCTGTCTGTGGTGGTGGGTGCTTGTGGCATGGCTGGTTCACATTTTGGAGGACCAAGGAGCGGAGGACAGAATTGGAAGTGGGGTCTAGTCTGTAATCCTACAAGGTTTACCCCAGGACTTTCCACCTGCCACCAAGGCACTATGTCCCAAAGATGTCACACCTTCTCCAAACAGTGTCACCTGTGGGTGACATTTCACATCCAGAGGGTAACAGCTGGGGTTGGGTTGAGACAGCAAGTGCTGCCTGCTGGTGGCCCCTGAGAGGAACTCAGTGTGCAGGAACTTTAAAGGGACTCTCTTGGAGCTGGTCTAGGACCAAGGCCTCTTGAGTTCTCTGGTGTCCTATGTGGTGCGGTGTGCCTAGGAGTGCTCTTTTAGACTCTCTTTAAAGTTGTTATTTCATCCTTTGTGGGGACCATGTAGACTAACTAAACTCTTGGTGTCTTTGATCTGACTGGAGCTAAATCAGATACAAGTGTGGTTCAGAAGATTTGATTGGCTGTTGGTGACATCACAGACGTTACTGGAACATGATTAAGAAATCAAATACATGGTAGTCATGGAGTTCAAAGTGAGCATGTCCAGTTGTGGGTGAAACACTCACTCACACACACACACACACACACACCCTTGATGAGTAAGTGGGGAAATGTATTTGTTATTACCCAATAAGTACAGTTTGTTTGCTACACATAATCTTTCAAAACACGAGGTCCAAAGGGGAAAATTATGAAAGGCTCTGGAGAGCGACACTGTGGGAACCGCTGCTGTCATCCAGGGGTCTGCTGGAAGATTCGATGACTAACTAACCTTTCCATCCGGTCAGCTCCTGTTTGTCTTTCTCTAGGGACGGGGAGCTCGCCTGCCCCTGCTGTAGGGTGCATGCTCACCTGGGTTCTGAGCCCTCTCTGGCTTCACCCCCTCTCCTCCTTTGTTTAGTTTCTGTGAGTCCCAATTCTCTCCCCCACCCCACCCCAGCTCTGTTGCTAAATGTGTGTTTGGGGAAACCTAGTTCTGCACTTTGAATCTCCAAATCTTTATCTTCAGATTGAAGGGGCCAGACCCCGACGGGTCTGGAAGCACACACTCAAGTTCACCAACATCTCGCTCTCCTCTTGTCTCTGGGGCACATTGGGGAAAAAAAAAAACATATTTTCTAGGCTCCTCTGCGCCGGATAGTACTGTAGACTTTTCCCAGAGCAGAGTCGTTAGAAGTGATCTGTAACATTTCCTGGTATGCTCCGAAAAGCATTCTGCAGCAGGTCTAGGAGGCATTCACCATAGTAGGGCTGAGCCTCACTGGGTTGACTTGGAAGCCATACAATGGAGCCTTTTTCCATAGACCCTCTCTGAGAGAAACAACATCTCTGGATTTTGCGAATTGAAATCTAAAACTTTTATAGAGCTACGATGCGGAGCTTTAGAGTTTTTTGTAGTGACTGTAAGCAATGGACATTCCTGCTCTCCAGCTCGGGACATACAGAGCCAGGGAGGTTTAGAAGGTGGAGGTGGCAGAAGTTTGTGACACACAGTGAGTTCCATAAATGCTGCTCCCTAGAGTTAAACAGGCTTGTCCATCCCATCGACGGCACCATTAGGCAAGCCTAATGTTCTTCCTCACAAACACGATTTTACAGACACAGCCTGAAGCAATTCCTAAAGAGATTGCAGAAGGGCTTGCCTAGTTTTCTTCTCCTGAACTCACTGATCACATAGATAAGTGTCTCCACCTTCTTTCTGTGAGAAGGGAATATTTGTGGGACAACCAGGTGGGAAATCTTAATCTCAACAAATTTCTTCCACAAGAGAACAAGGGGCTGGGACACCAAGGTTTCTCTCAGACATGAAAGTTGGTGAGCCTCCACAAGTCTATAACTCGTCGAGGATAGGAGCCCCGTTTCCACCTCCTCGTGGCTCCTCCACAGTATAGAGAGGAGCCTGACTTTATCAAGAAATAGTTCCAAACCAATGTGTGGTGACTGACTGGCGACATGCAGTGAGCGTATCTGACATTTCCCCCACTGGGTCACTTCAGGAGGAGGAGAAATCGCTGTGGTGGTTTGACCCCTCACACCGCTAGCCCTTGCCTAACCCCACAATTGGGTGGTGTGAAAGGCCAAGCTGATGACCCAATGCTTCCTTGGGGAGATGCTAGCATTCTCCTTCTGCCCATCAAACCCAATGCTAGGCAAGCCACTTGACTCTGCTGAGTTCCTGGCTAGCCCATTACCCTGGGCTTGGGGGTGGGGTGGTCACTTGATACTCTGAATCCCACAGTCGGGGTTGCTTTTGCATTCCTAAAGTTAGGGACTTAATGTTTCTCATGGCTGGTCAGTATCTTCAGTAGGTTAAATAAATAGGGGTTAAGGCTGTCCTGGATGAGGTGAAGCTTTCCCAGCGCTTGGGAGGCTGAGGCAGGCAGAACTCTGTGAGTCTGAGGACAGTCTGGTTTACAAGTTCTATGTCAGCAAGGGGTACATAGAGGACCCCTGTTTCCTCCTCACATCCCTGCAAAGAAAAGATAGGGGGTTACAGGTCTTTGCCAAGAGGTGCTTGGTTTTTGCTTGAGTAAGGAGGGCAGCGAACACCCCATTCCTTAAACTTGCACAGAGGCTGTGTTGTTGTGGGTGGGAGGGACCTTGGCGATGGGTGGATCCAAACCAGGGTGGATGAGAGAGCACAGGGCTACTGAGGGACAGACAAATACGCCTTACAGACAAAGCCTGCATGAAGCATTTTATTGAGATAAACCTGAAAGGGTTAGGAAAGAGAGAAAGGGGCAGAGACATGCTTGATTCTTCAGAAGAACAGCAGGAAGAGAGTGGGGATGGGTGGAGCTTGTCTCTTAAAGGGACCTTTTGCAGCTGTGTGAGTGAGCAGCCATAGGATCCTGGGCTGGCCAAGGTACTGCTTGAGCGCATTCTACCAGGCGACAGAGGCCAGCATAATGCCTGAGTCCTAACAGGCTGGAGAAATAATTTCTAGGCCTTTAGACTGCAGTGACCTTTAAAATTAAACCAAGCATGAGGCTGGATAGAGCCCTTGTTGCTCTTGCAGAAGCCTGGGTTTGGGTCCCAGTAGCCACGTGAGTGTTCACTCCCCTCCACAATTCCAGTTCCAGAGGATCTGACCCCCTTTTCTGATCTCTGTGGGCACCAGGCATGCATACATATAGTGTCCATGCAAACACGCAGGCAGAACACTCATACACTTAAAGCTAAAATAAAAATGAAATCAAGCATCCTCAAAGGGCAAAGAGATGGCCAAAAGCTGGTATGTGTATGTAGTGGAACATCACTCAGCCTTTACAAGGAAGAAAACTTAGACACAAGTACAAGCTTGGATGAGCTGTGAGGACTTTATGCTAAGTGAAATAAGTCAGATACTCAAGGACAAAAGCTGTCTAATTCCTGCTGTAGGAAATCTAGCATCGTCTGGGTCAGACTAACAGCAATAAGAGCCATGGTCGCTATGGGCTAGGACAGGGCTGTGGAGTTATTGTTTAATGACGGCAGAGCTTCAGTGTGGATGACAAAATAAATAAATATCTGGAGATGAATGGGGTTGATGGGTGCACAGCAAATGAATGTGTCTAATTTGAGTTGCCAATTTCAAAATAGTAGAAATGGCAAAATGAATCAACCCAAGGAACCTGCACTATGGTGGTGCCACAGGCTTAGTTAGTTCTGCTTATTAAAGTTACTTAAAGGCCCGAGAGTCTGTTAAAAAGCATTAAGACATCCAAAGAAATGGTTATTTCTAACCTCAGGAAAGAGAGGCAGACAGACTCTCAAGGCATAGGACGATCCTTTGGTTAGTGGTGTTTTAGCAGCTCAGAGAAACCGAATCTCTGGAATCATGGCTTCAATTTGCATTCCCTACCGTATTTGTGCAGTCGGTGTCTACAAGGCCCTGGGGCGGGCTGGTGCAAGGCCCTTGATGGGCAGAGAGCAGGGACAAGGAGACTCAGGTCAGGCCTCACCTACTGGGTTTGCTCAGAGGTGTGGTTGGCTACTGGAACGTGGGTCTCTACAGTGCTGCATGCCCCTGCGGATCACCATAACTAAAAGGGCCTGTCCCTCCCATCATTTCCCAAATCCTGCCATCAGGGCGCCAAGTCCCTGGGGTGGCCCTGACTATTCCCCCTGTACTGCAGAGGCAGCTGAGCATGGCCTGCTGTGCTGGGTGAAGCTGCGTTTGTAAAACTCCTTCCCAGCAATTGGCATAGGGCATATGCTTGATACTGGGGTGCTATTTTTATCTGGGCTGTCTAGAAAAAGCACACGATTCAGAGTCCTCAGAGTTTGGATAGGATCTCTGTTTACTAGGGTTTTGACCTTCAGTGATTTCCTTCAGTTCCCATAGCCTCATATTTTTTTGTTGTTGTTGTTTGTAAAATAGGGTCAACAAAAATCTGTCTCACGGGGTTTTATGCCATTGCAGACAAATGTAAGTTTTTCTGCCTCCCCTCCCTCCTTTCCTTTCTCCCTCTGTCTTTCTCTGCTTCTCTTCCATTTTTCCTCTCTCCCATTGGCCCTTCCTCTATCCATCCCTACCTCCTTCCTTCTTTCCTGACTTCTCGTACAGTGCTGTGTGTGACAGCCTCCCATGTTCAGCCCTATAGGTGCCTCCTCAGCCACCCAGGAGGACAGTTCTACCGGCAAGGTGAGATAGCTCTCTGAAAGAGTCTACTTCCCTTTCACGAAGGCTAATTTGAGCCCATTCTTGACCCTGGGATCATGGGAGGCCCTGTGAAGAAGTCACAGGAAGTTGGAGCCTCCTTTCTCTATGGCCTGGCAGCTTTTCTGTGGGAACAGCTGTTCACATAGAGAGTGGTCCATGAATTTGTAACCAGTACCTCCTAGGAGGTGAGAGCCATCTTCCTTCCTAATTCCTGTCCTTAATTGTATGTGGGCTTTCGCTCGTGATCACTTGGTTTAGACCCTCATTGGCTTGTCTTTAGTTTTCTTTCACCATTGACTGTTCAGGGTGTGAGGACAAGGACACTGGTTTTCTTCCTGGGGCTAAGCTGACAGGTATTGTTGGGGCTCTGGGAGATTCTCAGGGCCTCTGTAGGTGTGTCTTGGCTGGTTCACAAAGACAGGATGCTGAAGTTAGCAGCAAACAATTTCATCAGGGGAGATGCTTTGGACTGTCTCTTGGCAGGGGCAGGGACAGTTGGAAGAGCCCTCTGGAAACTTCCCACCTTCACTCTGTCCCTGGCCAGTCCTGGTCTTTGCTCAGAACCTAGAAGTCACTTCATCGGTGTTGTCTGAACAAGGCCAGACCCATGTTTCTCACCCTCTGGAGGCTTCTGGGGTTGTTGAGGCAGGATGAGTTGCACCTCTCTCTGGGTTCTGGGAATGAGCCGTACACATTGCAGAACATTGCAGCATCTATGGCATTGTATTGTAATTATCTATGGGTTCCAGACAAAGGCCTGGAGGGCAGAGGTGGTTCCTTGCCCCTGTCTCTAACTTCTGCACTAGAGGAACTCTGCATACATGGTTGAATAAGAAGCACCTCTGAACTTGTGTCTGGTGCTGGCAGTGATGAGGGAGGTCCCAAGGAATGAGGGGCTGGCTGAGTATCAGGGGCCACTACATGTCAGGCTCCAGAGATTCAGTCTGCTTGGCAAGAACTCCATTCCCCGTTTCCCAGAGATTGTTCTCGTAATACACTGGCAATGCGCCCAATCCAGGCTCTGACTAGTTCCTAAAACAAGTTAAATCTTTCCCTTTGGGACAATTCCATCAGCAGGGGTAGATGAGCCTGCTTCTCTGATGACCTTGGCGTTCGTAGCCCTGACTTGGGCTCTTTTCCATTTTGGTTCCTCAAGACCTCAGCGGCAGCCCTGTTATGCTTGGCTGGGTTTCCGGCTGGTGAGGAGGTAAGCGCAGTCTTCCCAGATCCTGGGACGGACGAGAGCTGCGTCCACACCCCCACCCACAGCTGCCGGTGCC
Source organism: Microtus oregoni (assembly GCF_018167655.1). Lineage (NCBI taxonomy): Eukaryota > Metazoa > Chordata > Mammalia > Rodentia > Cricetidae > Microtus > Microtus oregoni. The sequence goes on along the minus strand of NW_024543081.1, from coordinate 31,058,139 downwards.
TGGCTGCGATGGAAACTGGGCTGCTCATCCAACAGATCTCAGTGGAGATTGGAAAATGCTCCTCGGAGTAGCGAGTTGTGTCATCGATGCAATGTGGAGAGAAGCCAGGCTGCAGATGAGAACTACGGTTTTCCCGTCACCCTTGCCTTCCACCCTGACGGAAGGGCAATGCCAGCTGCAGAGTCTGGACCAAGTGCTCCCAGACGAGCATTCCTGAAATGGGGACCAGGATGGCCAGAGAATAGGAAGTAGACTATCTGAAGAATCCACTGTTCCAGGCAGTGTCCTGCTACAAAACGGAAGAATTTAACCCTTTAATTCTGACTTAACACCCCTGGACAGTGAGCATGCTTTCTGCGTCATCTCCGAAGTCCTTATATGTGATCTAAGGAGATATCTAGAGGGGTAATTCATTAGTCAGTGTTCTCCAGAGGAATAGAACTTTTACAATGAATGTATGATATATGAATATATATGATGAACACATATATGCACATATACATGAATATATATTCATTCTATGTGATATAGATATATGTGTGTGTGTGCGCACACACATACAGACACACACACAGACACAGACACACACACACACACACACACACACACACGGGATTTATTAGAATGGTGTACAGACTGTGTGTGATCCAGCTAGTCCAACAATGGCTATCTACCAACCAAAGGCCCAAAAATCCAGCAGTCAGTTGTTCAGTCTATGGGGTCGAATGTCTCAGCCGGTCTTCAGTATTATACTGAGAATTCCACAGAAGTAGGTTCTAATGCCAGTGAAGGAATGGACTTGCTAGGGGAAGTGCAAGCAAGAAGGCAAAGTCAGAGCAAGCTTCCTTCTTTTATGTCCTTTATTTAGGCAGCCAGCAGAGGATGTTGTCCAGGTTAAAGTGGGTTTTCCCATTTCAAACTATTTAATTAAAAAAAAAAAGCCTTACAGGTGTGCCCAGCTATTTGGGTTTTAGTTCATTCCAGATGTAGTCAAGTTGACAACCAAGACTAGCCATCCCAGGTAATGAAAAAGACAAGTACATTTTCACTCACCTTTCCTTCCAGGTTCTAAATTAAAGAAGAATGTTTTCTTGATTTTAGGTGTGGGGCTAATGGAGTATATAAGAAACCTCAGGAATCCTTTCCCATTGGATATCTGAGCGAATGAGCAAAGACATCTCCGTGGACAGTGTGTGCTGAGGAGGCACACAGATGACTAGCCCCCTCACTGAAAACCAAAGCGCGGGTCTGGTTGGAAGCAGAGTGGAGGGGATGGAAAGAGCGCTTGGCCCGGACTCAGCTCCAGCCCGGTCAGTGACTCTCCGAACTTGAGCTCATCAAGTCATTTGAGTTTGTTTTATTTCTAAGATTCACCCAGCAGAGGCCAATATGACTTTGAAATAGGCACTGTAAGCTATTCTGTATGCTTTACAAATAATAACTCATTTTCTTAAAAAAATATATCTTATCCTATGTGTGTCAGTGTTTGGCCTGCCTATGTGTCTGTGGACCTTGAACACACCTGGTATTGACAGAGGCCAGAAAAGGGCATTAGATCCCCTTGAAGCTGGAGTTACAGATGTCTGTGAGCCTCCATGTGGGTGCTGGGAATCAAACCCATGACCTATAGCAAGTGTTCTTAACTGTCGAGCCATGTCTCTAGCCCCATTTAAATGACCGCTATAACATTCATGAATGTGGGATTGTTAGCAAACTAATTTTACAAGTTAGGAAAGTGAAGGGCAAATTGCTGGGGATCTTGTTCAAATTCACATAGCTGGTAAGTGATGGACCAAAGCCTAGGCTCTTTCTTTAAGAAGAAGGGACATTGTTTGCTATCCTGAACGCACTGGGGAGTTCATGCACACAGAAGAAAAGACCATGGGAGACACAAAGGGAAAAGGTGAGCATTTGTAAGTCCAGCAGAAATGGCTCAGAAGAAACCAGATGCTCTAGCACTTTCTCCTCAGACTTTGATCCCAGGATTATGAAAAACCTATGAGGAAAGAAATTAATATTCTTTAAGTAAAAGCAAAGTGCTAGCCTTGCAAGCATGAGGAACAGAGTTCAAATCCTGGGACCCACACAGTAGAAGGAATGAAAGACTCCCGCTAGTTTCCTCTGGCCACCACACCTGTGTTGTAGTATGTATGTGTACGCATAAAAGGTAACTTTAAAAACATAATAAGCAAGACATACTGCAGATGTGCACATGACTACACACATGTACTCCCATGAAGACAGAAGAAAGGACAGAAAGAGAAAGCCTGGTGCTTTGACCACATCAGTGCTTGGTTTCTCTGTGCTCTCGTTAAGTCATTTGTAATTCTCTGTGATTAGAATGAAAGTCTTCAATATACAAAGTGAACAAGGGCCTGGATATCTATCTATCTATCTATCTATCTATCTATCTATCTATCTATCTATACCAATCATCTATGCATACTACAACGCAGGTGTGATGGTCAGGAAAAACTAGCGGGAGTCTTTCCTTCTTTCTCGTCTGTGGGTTCCAGGGTTTGAACTCAGCTTCTCATGCTTGCAAGACTAGCACTTTGCTTCCATCTATCTATCTATCTATCTATCTATCTATCTATCTATCTATCATCTATCTATCCATCAATCAATCATCTATCTATCATCTATCAATCAATCTATCTATCATCTATCTCTATCATCTATCAATCAATTATCTATCTATCATCTATCTATCTATCTATCTATCTATCTACCTATCATCTATCTATCATCTATCTATCTCTAACGAATAGAACAGTCCTTCCCACACAGTAGATACTCAGGAGATGTTGAATGAAAAGCATGAGTGGATCCATCCTCTTTGCTGAGATCAGACCAACCTCTCTCCCTCCCAACCATGGCTTCATACAGGCATTGACTGTGTTTTTAAATGACAAGGTCCTTGGCTCCTGCATATGCCTGGCACAGAAAGGTACTTGTGCTAAATGAAGGAAGCCACATTACTGCCCTTTGCCTTAGGTCAGAAGTTACCCTTAGTCATGAAGGTGTGAGCACCCTTGGGTGCTATGATCCAGTGGACACTGACACTAGTGAGCAACAGGGAAATCTTTTGTAGTAAAAAAAGATATGGTTCAGGAAGTGGAAGGCTTTTTTTTTTTAAGACTTCATAACTAATCGCTCAAAGTGTAGAAGTTTCAAACAACATCTAGCATTTTTCCAAATAGTTCTCTGCTGTGTGTGTGTGTGTGTGTGTGTGTGTGTGTGTGTGTGTGTTGGGGGGGGGTGGTGGATAGCTACAGTTAGTCAGTTAGCCGCCCTCAGCTTGGGGCTGCCTGGGGTGAGCCTATTCGAGATGGCTGTCTGTCTTCAGACTCTGCTTCTCCAGGCGATTCCCATCTTTGTCGTGTGGTCCAAGTTTCTCCACAGCTAGATTCTAAGACGGGGAGAGAAGTCCTCCAACACTTGGAGCAAGATCGGGGGTTCGAGAACATTATTTCTGCCACATTCAGTTGGGCAAAGTTAAGTTACAAGATTCAAGGAGAGAAAACAGAGCCTCTCCCCGCCCCAAGAGGTGGGAGAGGCTATAGGTGACTAGAGGGGAGGCTACCACAGTGCCAGCAGGAGTCTCAGAGTATCCTCATTTGCATGCGGAGAGCTGTTGAGGTTTGGTTGTGGTTTGCCTACCAGCGAGATTGGTTTACTTCCCAGGTAGTGGAAACCACAGGGTGCTAACACTACAGCTGTGGCTATGTCCTGGCTTTGACCAGGGCATTGTTTTGGCTTTACTGCCTTGTTCTTCAGGTGATGCCACAAAGGGGCAGTAGAGGGGGTGGGGTGACCAGTGCACAGAATACCACAAGTTAGAGGTGGGACTGGGGTTGTTGTTGCCCTTTGACTATTGGGCAAAAATATAGATTTTTTTCCCAGCCTACATTATGAGAAGATTCATAGAATCGTGCTGGAATGCCATCTCTTTGTTTAGCTTATGTGGACAATAATGTCTACTTTATGCAAAAAAATATTTAGTGGCAAGTTGCACGAATTTAGAGTCAGACTATGTGAGTCCTTTTCTTGACTGACCATATTACTTTCTGAAAAATACTTAATTGTTCTGTGCCTCAGTTTCCTTTTCTGTCAAGGAGGGATAACAATATTCAATGTCTATAGAGTTGTACAGATTAGATGTGTTTTAGAACAATGCCTGACCCACGGTTCACCATGGACCATAGCTTACATTTTTAGAGGGCTTTGTTGGGGCATTCAGTTGAGCCAGTTCTAGCTAGAGCCCACCATACACCGTGCCCCTAGTAAATGCTGGCTACTATTTTTGGGGAAATGGGTACTTTAGTCATTTCCCCTCTTTTCATTTTTTTTTCCCCACTGGAGGAACTTTGGAGCAAACACCTCAGTTGTTTCTGCTTTTTATTGTTTTCTGAAAGCAACAATCACCTTAATTTGCCTCGAGTTTGTTATCTGTTGTGGGCAGAAAGACTCTCTGTCAAGTGGGAATAGGCTTTGTCCCTCTTCCCTAATGTGGGTTCTCTCCCTGCCCCCACATGCACACCAGTGAGGAGCCCTCCTTTCTCTTTGTCCCAGCCTCTCCTCTCTCTAGACAGCTGAGTGTCCGCCCCATGAGATTGGAGTCCCACTGCAACAGCTCCTGGCTGGGTCATGATGCTAATACAGTCCTCACCTGTATACTGGAAATAGCAACACTATCTGCCCATAGAATTATCCAACACGAGGCAATAGTAACGAGGAGGGTTTATATGGCGCCTTGCGTATAACAAATGTCAACTATAGTTAGCGGGTTGAAGTGATTATTAGGATTTGTAGTTCAAAGACCCAGTTAAAATGCTCGCTCCTCCAGGAAGACTTCCCAAGCTGCTTCAGATAAAAACGAACAAGCTTCTCTGGTTGAATTTTCTTCTCACCCTATCTCTGCCTTTTTGGTAGCTTTTTTCTCTCTTCCCACGCTGGATGGGACTACAGTGAGCTCAGAGTCCTTACCACTGGTTTGTTCCAGGTCTAGACACAGGGTAGAGCTAGGGTCTGTTTCTCTGTTTATATCTGTGAACAGAGCACCTCGTCTCCCCGTCTTGCCAATGCCCCTGTGACTCCTTTGTCCCTCTAAGGAGTTTAGCTGTTTCTTTAGTCTGACCTCACTGACTCTTAGGGCTGGCCGGAGAAAGACTTTGATCCATATCACAGAATTGAGTCTCCTTCCGAAGTGCAGAGTTCAGAGACCAGAGCCACATTTCCTTGATAGAAGGCAGCAAGCTCACTCTTGCTGCTATTGGGATTAACCAGGATCACTGGTGTTAGAAGCAGAGAGTAGACTTCCCTCTCCCAAGCCCCCATCGTGGTTGCTTTCCTCTGGCTATGCCTTCAAGAGGTTAATAACGTCATGATGAGCCGGTAATTGTTGAAGTGGGGCCCTAATCTCCTGGGGCTGACACCTGTCTAGAGAAAAGAGAGGCTGGGACAGAAAGGAGGGCTCCTCGCTGGTATGCATGAGGGGGCAGGGAGAGATCCCACATCAGGGAAGGGGGACAAAGCCTATTACCACTTGGCAGATTCTCTCCTGGGCACATTACGATTCAGGCAGGAGAATATCAGCATCCCAAGAAGGGCAGCTGTAGCGGAAATGCTCCCCCCCCCCCCCCATCTAGCGATTTCATAGCGAGCTGCCCACACGCCACAGTGGTCCAGGGACCTGGAGAGAAAGATACGTGAGAGGTGGAAATGGATCCTTCCTCAGAGTGCCTGACATCCTCTTGGGTCCTGGGAAAAGGCAAGCACGAGACAAAGAATCAGGAGACCAGCATTGTCAGTGGTCAACGGGGATCGCTGGCTGCAGGTCAGGAATTTGGCTTTGGAGCCCATACGTATGAAAGCAATTGCACGGGCGAGAACCCACGACAGAGTGGTAGAGAGAATTTGTCAACCTTAACACACACCAGTTCCTTCTGGCCCGGTGTTTGAAGGGGATTCATTTTATTGGGCCTTCCACCAGGCTTTGGAACAATTCACTGGGCAGTGAGAAAACCTCCACTGAGCCTTTCCAACTTCCTGCTTTCCAGGCAGGTGCTCGGGAGATTAATTAGGGAAACAAGAGGAATGCAATTGCAGTTGGGCTCCGAGTTTATGGGGCACTTCGTACCAGGGAGCCTAATCACCCCAGAGGGCATTGTGAAATTCCAAGGAGATGCAGGCTTCATTAGCTTTTGTTTGGAGGATTACAGGGGGAATGGCTCATCCTAGGGGAGGAGATAGTGTTTCCTGGACGTGGAGGTGGCAAAGAACGGGCATGCCTGGGGTCTAGGCGGAAGGCTGTGAGCGGTCATGATCCTGTTGAGGGAGGGATGCCATGGGGAAAGATGGCTCACAGGAGAGCTGGGGTGACTGACTCACTGGGGGCTTTGAAGTGTAACTCTTGGTTACACTCCCTTCTCTCTGCCTTTGGCTGTGAGGGCACTGGGTTAGAAAGAGCTGGGTCTTCCAGGGGGCAGGGCCTCTGGTCTCTGCCTACCAGTGCTTTCAGCCTCCAAACTCAAACCCCTTGTCTTCGGGGGGGGGGGGGGGCTGTTCTCAAAAAAAAAAATCAACAACAACAAAAAAACAGCAAACGCGGCAGCTCCGGGTGGCCAGGATTGCGACACCGAATGTGTTTGTTCCCCATGTTTGTGAAATACCTCAGAGGCACTAACCAGTGCCACCTGACTAGTTTTCTGATTGCCACACGGCCCTGGCTCCATCTGGCAATACTCAACGGCAGCTCACTAGCGAGAGAGATTTTGAGATGTTTGCTGGCTGAGCCGGTAGAGGCCTCGTGCTGCCTGCCCAGGTGCAGAGATGCTTACCTTCCCCCGTTCTGAGTATCGCTTGGTGGGTTTGGAATTAGCTCTGCCAGCCTGTGGTGAGCGTTGTGGTGGTGGATTGCTTACTCAACCTCTCTGGGCCCCGGCCACTTCCACTACAGGGTGATAACAATTCCTGCCGCGTGTGATTGTGAACCACACGTGCGACACCCAGACAGGAAGTCGGGACCTCAGGTCATTCACCAAGCTGCCTGCCCCACCCCCATCCCAAGTTACCAAAAGCAAATCTGACCTCAGATTTCCAAGCTGTTAAAATTCAATCTTGTTTTTAAATTTGCAAATGTGTGATGTTTTTGCCTGAGAGCAGGGCTAAGCTGCCTGGTTAATACATAACTCAATGGGAACTCAGAAACCTCCGGAAAAGAGCTCAGGAGTTGGTTGAGGTTCATAGTGGTACTGCCCCAAAGGGACAAACCCAATAATTATTGAGCTTCTATTATGTGTCAAGAACCAAGAGAGTAGTCTTGCATATGATTCTCATTTTCTTTATCTCCTTAAACAGAGAGCATTGCCCTAAAGTGATAGTACTTAGTAAATATTAACTGGATGACTTTTACGTGGTAAGCAATGTTCTATGAAGAACATGCCAGAAAACTGAGAGGCAGCCTGGAGACATGACTTACTGAAGGTCACAGAGCCAGCACAAGGCAGGTCATGGTACTGTTCCAACTCTTCCGAGTCTTGTAAGGCGCTGCACAGATGCATGCATGCAAGCATATACCGTGCCGACATACACAGACTCACATGCAACAACAGCACAGCAAGAGGGCGCATCTGTGTACCATTCTAACCCAGCTGCATGCATGTCCACATGCACTTGAGCACATTCATACACACTATTCCGTGCACCAGCGGGAAATCTCAGAACCTCTGCCTTTCAGATGCAAACAGCCTTTGACTCTGCGCCTCTCTCCCTTCTCTTTCCATCCTTCTCTTTTCCCTTTTTTTTGTATTCCTCATTACCCCCCCGCCCATTCTGGGGATATATATGTATCTTCCAACCTTTCTCACTATGAACTTTTAGGAATTTGTAGAACTCCTCCCGTCCCAGTCATCAGAATGCTCAGCCATAAAGCCGAGACTCTATTAAGGCTGCTAGGAGTCGAATCTATTAGGCAAATTGTATTTTGTTTAGGCTCCCTCCCCCTCCAGCCGCCTTGCAGATGTGCTGACCCCCGGGAGCCCCTCTTTCCTTGCTCTCTGCCTTGCTGCCTTCAGGCACAGGGGACTCATGTTCAAGTCTGGCTATTGAAGCTGAGAGTCCCTAGCCCAGCATCCTCCCCTGCCCCCCCCACCCCCCACCTCCCGTACATGTGCCAACTGCCTGCGAAAGCTTCTTCCAAGTGTTTCATCATGCCTCCGGGTGGGGATGCATCTATTCTGCATTTCAACACTTTGTTTCCACCTGGCATTTCAATTGCCAGCTAATAGATGAAGTAACTCTTCTCCATGCTGACATCCATGAAGCTGTGTTTTGTGGGGGCCTGTGCGCTGATCCCTAAAGTGCCCATGGGGTTGTGGCAAGTCCAACCGGCAGTCTTTAAAAGCCACCAGAGATGGGCTGGCGGGGGGGGGGGTCCGGGTTTTTCAGTTCTTCAGTAGAGATAATTATAAATCTGAATTATTTCATAATCTCAGTAACTCAAGGTGGGGGTGGTGGAATTTGAGAAACTTCGGCAACTCCCGGGTCTCAGTCCAACAGCGTCTTCTTTCCCAACTCATCTGCTTTCTTGTGGTATCTGGGACATCTCCCCCCATCAACCCTCTGCCCTCCCCAGGTGTGTGTATCTAAATCAACTTGCCTTTACCCATAGGCTCCTGAGCCCTTTTCTGCCAAGTTCTGTCTCACTGGGACCCTTGGACTCTCAGCATTTCTCCTCTCCCAGGCCCTTTGACTGCATTGCCCAACTGGATGGGTTTGCTAGGGCAAACTGGTGAGTTCAAGCCTCGTAAACAGTTCCCAGGTGTGGGGAGAGCATATTCTGCAGATATGGCTCAGGAGTGGCTTTAGCAACATGCACTTTGTCTGGGGCAAGCTCACAGTAACACACACACACACACACACACACACACACACACACACACGCCCCTGGAGAAGAGTCAACAGGAAGATGGAGAGGGGAGCGTTAGTGTGGATGGTACGCTGTGGAACAGAATATTGCCTGGTGAGATAAAGGGGACTGAGCCCCAGGTGCTTCATGGGCACGGGGCCAGATCCTGGGATTGTTCAATAGAAAGAAATGGAATTCTGGAGGTGGGGCTCTCTCGAGCACTTAGCTGATAGTCTTATATGGTGATTACTTATGATTCAGACTGATGTTGTAACTGGACCATAAATGCTTAGCAGGCAGGGTTCGGGCTTATGGCTATTTTTCCTTTCTTGTACTACCTAACCCAGAGCCTTATATATTGGTAGCATTCAATAAAGGCACAAAAGGGAAGGAATTCAGGCTACATTCGTTTGATACTATGTCATGTCCCAAACCTTCTGCCCTGAGTTAATCCCTATGAGGGCTGAGATTATTTTCAGGGGTATACCTATCTGGTTCAGTTCTCATTTCAATGTAAAACAGTACCAGGCCTTGAGGAGCTATGTTAAGCAGGAGGAGAAATTTACACACACACACACACCAATGGGATTGGATCGGTGACTGTAGAGTATAGACACAGGCTGCAGCCAGGCTTACTGAAATCTTGTGATACCCCATGCTCCATGAAGCAGGGAGTCACCTGATGTTCCAGACACTGGGAAAAGCCTTCTTGCATCCACCAGGACTAAGTGGGACCCTCTCAAAAGAGGAGAGGAGACTTTTCAGAATGGGCACAGTGAAGATGCAGTATAGGGCCTGCCCACACACTCCTTTGCTTTCCCCCTTTCTTGTTTACTCTTTTGTTCATCTAATCCCTAGATTCTGCTATTGACCATGCACTGTTCCAGGCTTTGAGGACAGAGCTGAGGACAAGACATGCTCATGAATCTGTGCAGAAACCAGGTGATGAACAAGTAAGAAAAGCATTAGTTGGTAAAGCCCTGGGTGTCACGGAGTGTTGAAGGCAGGGCAAGAAGAATAGGTAAGGACCTAGCCCTTGAGGACAAAGGAGAAGAGTGACATCAGTCTGGAATGAGACACAAGAGGAAGTGCAATGGCCAGACATATCCTAAGAATGGACTTCTAGGGCTGGGCAAGAGCCAAGAAGTCCTAGTGGCAGGAGGAGAGGCTGTGCAGGGTGTTGGTGGGGGGCAGAATGAACAAATGAGATGGAGTGGAAAGATGAGCTGTGGGCATGGCTCACAAGCAGAGGTCACATGGAACCACTCCTGTCATGATAAGGATTTTGGACGTCACCTAAGGCATTCCTTATTAGTTACTCTCCTGTTGCTGCCATAGCTGAAGAATGAAGGATTTCTTTTGGGTCATGGTTTCAGAGGGTCTCTGTACATCATGTGTAGGCAGATATTTCTTTATGTTGACAGCTCACAAGAAGCAACACGGAGACTTATTATCAACTATGAAAGCTCAGCCTATAGCTTAGGCTTGTCCCACTAGCTCTTATCACTTAAATGAACTCATTTCTTTTAATCTACACGTTACCACATGGCTCGTGGCTTTTTCCTCTCCTCCTGCATGTCTTGCTCTCTTCGTGTCCTGCTTTTGACTCCTGTTTCTTCTTCCCAGAGTTCTCTGTCCTCAGAAGTTCCGCCTAACCTCTTCCTGCCTAGCTAATGGCCATTCAGCACTTTACTAAACCAATCACAGGGACACCTCTCACACAGGGTGAAGGAATATTCCACAACAATCATGGCGGGCAGGTATGGCTTGTCCGTTGAAAGGGTGACAGTGGGAGTGTGTGTCAGAGGCTGTTCACATCCTAGCCCCCGACCAGCACATTTGCCAGGGCTGGACCCCATACAGTGCTCTACAGGGTTCATCTGCTCATACAGGATGTGCTGCAGAGCGAGAAGGAGATATGGCGGCTTGCGCTGGGTGGATCTGGGTGCCCAAGCCAGCACGTGTGACCTTGCGCAAGCTTTAGTCTGTTTGTCCTAAGGTGAATAGGACATCTAGGGCTAATTAAGGGACCTCCCAACCTTTGTGTGTTGAGGAGTGCAGTGATAGCATAGTGTTCTCTTCACACCCCATGGTCTCTAGCATCATTGTCCACTATCACCCTGGGCCTGGATCTTGTTTCTTTTTTTTTTTTTCTTTTTATTCTTTCTATTTCTACTTTCACAATGTAAGTAGAATCCGAGTTGAGATTTTATGTCACCGATTTACCGAGGGAGGATTCTAGGGAGGAAACTATAGGTAATGAAGGATGCCACAGTGGGGATGGAAGGGGCTCCCTGAAGACGCGTCTCAGCTGGAGACTAGCCGCAGCCAGTTTCACAATGGAGCCTAGATTACCTCACGCAGGAGGCAGGTATCAAGTGTGTGTGTGTGTGTGTGTGTGTGTGTGTGTGTGCGGTCTCAGCCAATCACTCATCCGATTGCTGGGTTCCAGGGAGCTCAAGTGGGACATGAAGTGTTCAGACCCAGATGAGTCAGGACTGCGTTGGTTTTAAGCTTATAAATGTGACCCCACTGCGACTTACAGTCGCGAGGGTCAAGTGCATGGCATATGCTAGTTACTTTGTTGCTGTCACCAGATATCTGACAAGAAGCAACTTGAAGAAGCAAAGGTTTACCTTAGTCCATGGCTTCAGAACTATAGCCCATCACGATAGGGAAGACGTGGCAGTCGGAATAGGATGAAGCTTTCAAAGCCAGGAGGCCTAGAGTAGACAGGAAGTGGAGTTGGCCTGTAAAACCTCAAGGCCCACCCCAAATGGGCCACTTCTTCTAGCAGGATTCTTCCTTCTTCCACAACTTCTCAAAGCTGCTTCAACATCTGGGGACCAAGCCTTCAAACCCATGAGCTGATGGAGCACTATTCGGGCTCAACGTGCAAGAGGTGGCTTCAGTTCTGGCTGGAGTCAGGGGTCTCAGGTGCTGTTTTCTTCTAGTTCTACTTGTTCATATTCCCTTCCTTGTCAGGCTGGCTTTCCCCAGGAGGGGGACCCCCCAAGTTCCAGGTTTTCATCAGCTTTTCAGCTCATACATTAATGGGGGAGCAGAAAACGTTTTTCTAAAAAAGTTTTTGACTGAATTCCCCAAAATTGCTCGGAGACTCTAGGTAGATGGAAAATCCCGATGGGCCAGGCTTTTGTGGTGGTTGAGGGTCACTCTCCACCTGCAAGAGTGCAGTCCCTGTGGCCAGGAATGGGTGACATTCATGCTGCTGTTCCGCAGCCTTGGCACAGAGTGAAGTCCTCAAATCTATACCAGTGAAGGATGAATGCCCCACATTTACCCGCTTGAGGGCAAGTGCTGGATCTGACTGGTCTTTCTTCTCTGCCTGTCCATTCAACTCTTCCAGCACTCACTCATGGAGGGCCAGATATGATGGGGGAGGGGAGAGATCGAGGAAAGAAAGGTGTGAAGGGGGCAGGAGAAAAATGATTTGGAAAATGGACTCAGAAGTCAAGGTGTAGCTCCAAAATCTTTGTAAAGATGACCTAGGGTTAGCACTAACCCACTCACCCTTGCATGGCCCTTCTCTTGGCCCCGTGGGAAGGAAGAGACCCCACCCATCCGGAAGGGAGTCTTTACATGCCGGAATGATTTTGAGTATTTTAAGGTCTTATCTGTTAATAATAAAAATGAAATCACATTAAAATAGAGCCGTGTGTGGGCTGCAGGAGTTAATGAGTCCTCGTGGAGTCAGATGCCTGTCCCTTTAATTGAGGCATAATGATGGTAATAATACCTTGGGTCTGCTTGTGGCTTCTTTCTTCTGAGGTGCTCAAAGCACTTTCTCCTCTTATCTCATCTCCCTCCCCAACTTCCCAGGGAAGTGGTTCTTATCAGCCCCCTTTCTCAGGGGTCTGGGGCTGTGACTCATGACCTGGGTGTGGTCCAGGGGACTCTCCTCCTTAGCTCACTCTGTAATGTCTCCATGTCCTAGCTGATCAGACAGTCCTGGCTTTGAGGGCTCTCTGAGCCACCCAATTTTACCCTAGGAAGCTGATGCATTGGAGGTAGAGTGGGGAAGAAGGGAGAGAAGGGTCGACTGCAGGCCCAGAGGGAGATGCGAGACCCCCAAGGAATCAGGATGTTAGAAACAGAGCATCCTGAGAGTGGGTGACATATTTTTCTTTAGCCTTTTTATCTCTCAGAACAAATGCATCACATGGATGGTCTGGTGTAGGTATGTAATCTAAATATACAAATGGTAAGATAGTAGGCAGAAATGCCTTGGGATTATTACCCAGTTCAAAGGTTGTGTCTCCTCTCTCAAATGCCTCCCATGATCCCTCCTCAGGGTCTCATCATCTCACCATGGACTCTGCCAACCCTTAGAGCCCTGATTTACTCTTCTCAGAGAGCATCATGTTAGCTTTGTGCCAGCCATCTCCATTCATGCTGGCACCAAGACGAGGCAGGGTCTGACTTGTCCTGCATCCCAAGGATACAGGAGCACAGAAGGTTTCCTACCATAGACTCAGAAGACAGGGGTATGGGAACGACTGGCAGGGCTCCGAGTCCTGGCCTCACGGCGTCATGTGGGGGTCAGGAAGCCCCTTAACTGCTGCGAGCACACTCTTTCCCTGCCTGCTTACTGCAACAGAACTAAGAAGACTCACTTGGCTGGCTAGTGGTGACGTTCACTGTGGTGACTCTCCTTGGTACTAAGTAGGTGCTGTGTGCTAATTTCTAGTGGTTAATTTTAGGCTTGGTGGTTCCCAGCCCTGACTCCAAATCGAGCTGGCCTTTCTTGGCAACAGATTTGCCTAGGAGCTCCCTGGGAAATTCTGGTCCCTGCACCTGGGGTGGGTGCAAGACACCCCCATCTGCCTCTCAGAAAGCATCCTCTGATGGTTCTTAAGCCAGAGGGGCTTAATATTTGTTGAACTGAGTGTGCGATTAAATATAAAATAGTATAAAGTCATTATGTCTCTGGTTTCTAAGGTCCAAGAAGGGACATTAGAGGTCCCTGAGTACAGTGGCCAGTGGTCTCTTCCAGGGAAAACAGTTGGGCTCACACTGCAGCCAGGTGGCCCATGTCCTGTCATCTGATTAAGCTTCCACACCTGAGCTTTAGCTGTTGCTTTCTCCAGGAGAGAGTTTAGGGCTAAAGTCCTCAGGGTGGACTTGCTACATTTTCACTTCTGAAGTACAGATCTGGTGGACTGAAGAGTCTGGGAGACTCTGTGATTGTCAGTGGGTTCTCAAGATGTGTTCCCTGACCTTTGCTAAATTTATATCTCAAATTTATGAAGAATTAGGGGAAGAGATAAAGTTTATAACCATTTGCAGCTTCTGTCACTTTCTGAGAGACCCTAAGAAACCTCTGTGAAAACTTGGGAGCCAGCCAGATGTCTTTCTGGAAATCAACAACCCCTGAGAGGACTCCATGAAAGCCCAGAGTCAGTGACGCAGATAGGATTAGGTTTAGGACTTGAGGGAAGGCTGAACCATGCCAGCTCCTTGTTGGGCAACTTGGAACAGGCTACAGAGCCTACACGGAGATTATGAGACATGAGCTAGATAACATTTTTTCCCTCAAAGGCATATATATTATCTGAGAAAAGAATGGAGGGAATCTGTCCCAAGCTTGAGAGAAGTTGGTGAGTCCAAAGTTTTGTACCTAATTAACGTTCTATCATGACTAAGGAAAAACTAAGGAAAACTGTACCCATGGCTACCTAGTCTTCAACTCTATCAAAGACCCCAGAAAGATATATTGCCTGAGTAAGCAGGAAGTACAGTGCAAACCACTTCCAAAACAACAGAGACATCTGACTGCCTGGACAGTCACCCAAGGTTCCTATGCAATGTTGGGCATCTATCTTTGGTCTACAGACCCAGAATATCTGACAGACTTCTCTCTAAAGCAGGAATTTTGAAGGACTATCCTACCTTGTCTTGGCAAGTTCAGCAGCTGTCTTTTTTGTGTCTTGCTTGTTCAATTTGGACAGTATACTGTCAGCAATTGAGGCAAGGGAAGTTTCTTTGCCCTGGCTAGCTTTTGCCACAAGAAAGCAAACTTATATGGAAGTTCTTTGCTGCCCATCATCCTTTTTTTGTAGTAAATTGGTGCTGCTAAGAGCAGATGTATCTTGCTATCATGAAAAGCCTTATGTTATTAAAATATTTTAGATGCCATATTCTGTAGGTATTTGAAATATTTGAAAGTTACCTATCTAAAATATATCTTTGTATGACCTTGAAAACATACCTAGCATAACTATAACTTTGATTTTTAATAGATGGCTCTAACCTGTATTTCCTTATTGTCATAAATAGCTTTCAAGGACTAAAACTTTACATCAATTGTTTTAAAATGAACTGCTAGGTACAGTATCTCAAACAAGAATAGAAGTATATGTAATGTAACAAAAATAACCTTAAATTTGCATCAATATACAAAAATCCATACCAATGTGAAATTTTGAGACTAGTGGTTGTTCAAAAGCAAACTCAACAATCTACCCTTTTATCCCATCACTTCTATACTATATGCCCCCTATTCTCTTCAAAAAGAGATCCCTGAATCTAATTTCCTTTGTTCAGTTTCTTTTTCTGAACATGACCAATAACACTTTGTAACCAACCCCCCTAAACAATGACAAGCATCCATAACCTACCAAGTGACCAAAATCTATCCACCCCATCTCTTGGGAATGTGGGCATTCTGTTCTCTAGACTACTTCCTGTTGTCTGGGGACACTGGCTTCTTTAGGGAATCCTGAAAAAATTAAGATAATGGTTAAGTCCTGGGGGAGCTAGCTGTTGTCCAGTCTTGGTAAAATGGAATAATGCAAGGCTTATCTAGAGTTCTGGCTGGAGGAGTCTGTGAGGCTGGACCATCTCAGCCAGCAGCCATGCATTGTCTCTTCAGGTTGAGCCTGGAGGGATGGACCCAAACAGATGATCAATATGAAAACTGACCAGGGAGATTAGACAGAAGTTCCAGATTTTCTAAGCCTGGTGTTACCTGGGAGTCTTGCAGGATTGTGCAAGGGCGACCTCTACTTGGGCCCAGAAAACAGGACAAACAGCTTCTTTTCCATGCACCGCGACTGACTCATTTTCTAAGAAGCCCAGTCATTCTCTGGTTGGCTTGGGAACCAAGCCAGGACAGAGTGAAGCAGGGAAGACACAGAGTGGGTGGCAGCAGCATCACCCCCTCCTCTCCCCTCCGCGGCAAGCACAAGCCTTAGTCCGTGAGAAAGGATATGGGAGCGTCGCAACACCCTCCCCCAGTTCTGACCTGCTTGTCACTCCCGACCCTCAGATCTCACACTTCCTGACAAACCTTAATCAGGACGTTCTGATCTGCCCCAGCTTTTCTTTTATCACCAGCACAAGAGGAGTAACATTGCCTGCCTCTCCGAGTTGCCAATAATCAAGGAGATTCAACGGAAGAGGGATGCTTGAGTTTAAACCATCAGCCCAGTGCTCTGTAGCTAATTTGGGAAGTCTGTGGCCCTTTGGGGTTCAGCAGGACCACCCATAAATGAGCACCCTGTTGTGCTGTTTGTTGTGAGACCTGCATAGAGAATGCTCCTGTCCCCTCCAGCAAAACTGTTAGTTGCCTTCCCCTTCCTGGCTCATTCCCTCATGACTTTGCCAAGAGGAGATATTTGGATCTGAAGATATCGAATTATTTCAGGCCCAGCTCTTTTCCATGTTCCTGTTTTAGAAGCTGGGATCAGAAAAGCACAGCCTCTCTGGTTGTTGGGAGGCTGAGTCGATGCCGAGTACCGTGCCAGCACAGCTCCGGAAGTGCTCCACGGTGTCAGCTTTGTGGCTGGTTATAAATAGTTCTTCCCTGTGTGGGTGATGCCTCCTTGGCTGGTGCTGTGTGTGCCTGTGTGGTCAAGGCTGAACTGACTCACCCCAAGTGACAGGCCTAGGTAGTGACACCCGAGGCAGCTGGGCAGGAGCAGCTGGGTGCCTTCAGAAATGCAAGGGACTGGACAGCTCAGGTGTTCTTGTAGCAGGTGCCTTTGGCCTTGGCTAGGCCTAGAGTAGGAGAGAAGGTATGCCTGTGGCTATCGAGTCACAGGAGCATGGGATGCCCCTACATTTTTTTCTAGACAAGAGAACAAAGATGCTGAAGGGGTGTGCTGTGCTTCTCCCATGGAGGCTGGCCATCTATGAGGCCTTGGAGGAGTGGCAGCTGGAGAGACACCTCTCATTCTTGTGGGGCAAATGGGCTGGCAGGGATCCCAGAGCCTGCTCTGGCCAAATCAGACGAGATAAGCTTTCTCTGCAGGAAGTAGAGAAGATGGGTGAGACTCAAGCCCAGTGTGCACGTAACTGTATTCTGTATAAAATTCTACAATTGTGTATATGTAGTGATGGACCTGGGGCTGGGAGCTGAGACAGACAGACAGCCCAGTGAACGTCTAGGGGCCACAGAGGAAAGCTTGTGGAGGAGGCCGTATGTCAACCAGACTTTTAGGTGGCGATAAGGGAAAAACTAACATCTCACTTCCCCATCTCCCCCTTATCCTTGACATCACCAACCGACTCCCTCACATTCTGAAACCACTTTCACTGAGGTCATCACTGACCTTCTTGTGGCAAACCCAAAGCCTCCCTTTTAACGAAGGGAATGTCCACTCGATACGTAGTTCATTATTCTCTTGACTTCTGGTTCTTCTCCTGCCCCTCTGGGTATCTTGATCCCATTTCCATTGCGTCTTTTCCTGTCCCAGCTACCTACTTACCTCCCATCTATCCATCTTTCCATCTTTATGATGGAGAGAGACTTTAATGAAAACAATGTTTATAAAAGCACAGATGTCCTCAGGAAAACACGGCACACAGAATCAACTAAGCAGGGCTCCGAGGGGATCAAGAGACTGAAGCGACAATCACGGAGCCTGCTTGGGTCTGCTCTAAGTCCTCTGCACATATGTTGTGATTGTTTAGATTAGGGTTTCTGTGGGACTTCTCACAGTGGGCATGGGGGTGTCTCTGACTCTTTTGCCTCCTCTTGTGACCCTTTTCCTATGTCAGTGGCAATGTCCTTCAAATTGCTGTCTTTCCTGGCCACTTGAGTACCTGTGTCCCACCTGCACATCCCTGTCTTCCAGGTACCGCCTACTCAAGTAGTCCACAGGTCACCTTGCCTTTCCCCCAGGTTGTCCATTTCCTTTCTTCCTTTCTATCATGACTGTCTTGTTCTTTTCACTGTCAATGATGACCAAGCATCCCCCAACCTCTTCCAGCAACTTCTTTGTCTCTTTTCTCTGCTGGTAGAGGACATATCAGGATTCTTTCTCGAAAGTGTCTCTAATCCTACCCTACCCCTTCTAGCAGTTTTTCTACTCAGCCCATTGCATTCTAGATGGTGATACAAGTCCTCGGTCTGCTGCTATCTCTGGTCACCTCCTCCTCCTCTGTTCTCCTCGGCACTGATGCACCGTTTACTACAGTTGGGCAGTCCGTCAGCAGGTCTCCCAGGGGCCTACGGGTTCATGCTCTGGTGCCTTCTCATAGACTGGAACAACCTTCCTTTACATCTCCCTTCCTTAGCCAACTGTACTCCTCCCTTCTGGAAAGCACGGCCACATCCCATGCTCAGCAGGGACTACCCAGAATCCAGGATCACCATCTCCTCCTTCCTTGAGTTTTCTATGTCAGTTCTCTCACCGCTCCCTGCGTCTGGGTCCCAGCACTGACTTGGTGCTTGTTGAGAACCAGGGCAGGTGAACAAGGACAAGCGGAGGCTCCCCACTCTAAGGACAAGTGTGGCATGGTACCATCCATCCCTTAGGCCTTCAGTTGAGTTTTCAGTTTCTCTGAGGTTTGGTCTCCCTCCTCTTTCAATCTCAGCTCCTTTGGTCCAGCCTCCTACTTCCGGTTCTAGCAACACCCATCTTTCCTGGCTCAGACACATCACACCCTTTCAAACCCCAGTCATTCTGTGCCTATGTCCCATCCCTCTCTCTGCTGCTCCACTTCAATGGGGAGCCCCTCCTTGCTCTTCAAGACCTGTGTTTGCCAGGAAAGAGGCCTTGTTCCCATGCATCCTTAGGAAAACTTGTCACCTTATGATGGATGTGTGAGTAAGTTAACAAATGTCTACATACAACGTTATTGTTCTAGAGACTATTCTATATGCTTCACACAGATCAACTCGTTTCATTTACTGTGGGAGCCCACAGAAGTCGATCCGGTCCACCTTGACTTAAGGTCAGAGAGTTCCGGCCTAGTCTTGCTCCTTCAGGGCTATTGACAGATTTAACTTGAGGTGTGGCTACTAACAGGACATCTTGACCTAGGGTGTGGTTGCTTGGTGTTTTGGGTATTAAGATGGTAATCCCTTTGCTTGTTCCTTTTCTCATGATTAAAAAACAATCTTTTGTTTTCTTCACCTCTTGTGGATTGGGGTGTTTAAAGATCATAAGAAATAAACGTGGGCACATTCAGTATTCACTGAGTTGCCCTCCTGATACTTCCTATATCTCTGTATCTCTTTTGTATTTCTGTTTATTCTGCCTGACATTTCTAATTCACATGCCTCTACCCGGGAACATAGGAACCTGTCGAGGCTGGCCAATAATTTATGTAATAATGCTATAAAGAGAAAGCTGTTATTGTCTCTATCTTATGGGTTATAAATCTGAAGCACAGCATATTACTAACTTTTCTTGTCACTATGACCAATTACCCAAGAAAGAGAAACTTAAGAGATGGAGGGTTTCTTATGGTGGGGAAGCATGGTGAAGAGAGGAGCCCCAAGGTTTTGCTCATAGCTCTGGGTACCGGGAAGCAGAGATAAGGCAGGAAGTGGAGCTAGGCTATAAAGAGAGACACATTTCCTTCAGCTAGGCCCCACCTCCCCAAAGTTCTATAGCCTCCTGAAATAGGGCCACCAACTAAGGACCAATTGTTTAAACATTCGTTCCCAGAGGGATCATTTGTCACCCAAACCCTAACATAAGCAGAAGTTAATGAAACTGTCCAAAGTCACATGACTAGAAAGTTCTCCAGGTGGGATTTAAACCCAAGTATTCTGGTCTTGCTATTAATTGGGGCCTGATACTGGGGCATAGGCAGAGGGTTTTGGTTACCTCACTGAGGAGGGCGACCTTGACGTTGCAGACGATGAACTGTGGAGAGGAGAAGCTGTGGGGTTGGGGGTGTGGGGTCCATTCCTCGGCTCCTTGTAGTAGAGTAGTGGTTTCCTTATTTGCCAGTTTTGAGACTAGGAGGATAATCAGTTGCTTGGTATTTCCCTCCCTTTCCTGGAAGTGCCAAGGCTGAGCTTGGGTGAAGAGAAGTTTTCAGGAGCTCTCTGGGTGGCTAGGAGCATCTGGCCTGGGGGTTGCTAAGCAACTCCAGAGGCCTGAGCTCTGGTAGAGCCTGAGAACTGGCCCAGCCTTCCTGACCAGTGAAGACATGGCTTCCTGAAGACAGTCGCATCCCATGCCTTCCAGTCTTCTCCCATGGTTCAGCCTTGGGTTGTTGTTGTTGTTGTTGTTGTTGTTGTTGTGTGTGTGTGTGTGTGTGGACACTTAGAAAATGGAAGCCAGACAGAATTTGCTAAGGGCTCCGTGGGTCAAAAGAAGACCTGGAGACCTGCTACTGGACATTTTGACTTGGTATTTTGAATATTCCCAATCTGTCCTTTAATGAGTCTAATCCAGTGTGCACATGACTTGGGGAAAAGAAGGAAGGAAGCTGATATGTACTATGGACAGGACTCAGATGTTTTAAATTACATGCTGAAGTCAGAATCTCCATGACTTCAAATGTGCCTGTAGTGGGGATAGGGCCCGACAAGAAGTACCTACTGTTTACTTGACTCCATTGGGGTTGTAATGCTTATGGAGGTCATTGGGCTGGATATTAATCCAACAATTAGAGTCTCCATCAAAAGGGGGAGCTCGAACCCAGACTCCATATAGGAGGACCACATGAAAACCCAGGAAGGAGGCAGCTGTCAAGCAGCCAAGGGGAGTCACCTTGGGACACACCAAGCCTGCTGACACTTGAGTCTCGGACTTCAGCCTCCAGAATTACATGCACATAAATCTCAGTTGCTTAAGTCTCTGATGTAGCACCTGCTTCAGTGAGCTCCAGAAAACTATTGGAAAGTGACACCGTGGCCATCTCATTTGCTGTGCCCCACGGTCATGGTACTTCAGTCCCCATAGGGTCTGCTTAAGCAAACAGGAAGGGAATTCTGGCTAGAGAGGGACTGAGTGTAGGTGACACTGGGCATAGAGCCTGCTAGACTGTCATAGCTAGACTGTCAGGCCCTGCCCTCAGGGAGCTCCTAATCCCATGGGGAGACAAGTACGCAGTGAGGTAAGTACCTATGAGTCACTCTGTAATGAAACACGTGTATGAAACAGGAGAGGTGAAAGTCTGCGGTCCAGGATGATGTCACAGTGGGCTGTTCTGAAGGTTCAACCTGGGGGCTGTGCAGAGCAAGTGTGAGGACTTGAGTTCAAATCCCCAGAACTCTTGTAAAAAGTCAGGCACGGGCATGCATACCTGTAACACCAGGGACTAAAAGGGACAAGAATATAGGTACTTAATGTCCTTTTCTGGCTTCTGTGTGTACCTGCACAAGCACACACACTTATAAACTCAGGTGTAGGTGGACTTTCTGTGTCCTGCCAGTTAGCTCTGTCCTACCATCTGGCTCCCCAATAATAATAAGCACAGAGGCTTATTATTAATTGTAAATGCTTGCCTGATAGCTTAGGCTTGCTACTAACTAGCTCTTTTAACTTAAAGGAACCCGTATTTCTTATCTACACTCTACCGTGTGGCGGTACCTACTTCAAGCACATCTTCATCTCCTTCCTTTGTGTCTGGCTGGTGACTCCACCCTCCTCCTTTCCCACGCTCTCTCTCTTTTTGTCCCTAAATCCTGCCTGACCTCTACCTGCCTAGCTTTGGCCAGTCTTTAATAACAATGACAGCAACACATTTTCACAGTGTACAGATGGATCATTTCATAGCACTCAGGTGAATGCACCTACCTACAACATGTAGCCCATACCATGTACACAAATGTGTGTACATGTGTGTGTAAAACACACACACATCAGAGACATACAGGGTCAGCCTGGACCCAGCAACCAGAGAATGCAGGGAAAGGTATCCCAGAGGGGGCACACACATGAATAAATGCTCAGAGGCACACATGATTACTAGGGATGGTGGGCTATGATGCTGGAGACCAGGGCATGGAGCCAGATCAAATAGACCATCACACATAGGTTGGATTAGGGAACTTCAGAAGGAACACTGTTCATCAGACTGGGGCAGCATTGCCATAGGCTAGTTGGGGACCCTAGGCAGGTCATTTAGTTTTCTGGGATGCCAACATTCTTTGCTGCATACTAGCGATGATCATAGTACTTGCTTCGTAGGGTTGCTATGAAGATTAGTTACATAAAAACTTACAGTGTGCTTTGCCCTATGGTCCAGGCTTGAAGAGACCTGCTCTTGCTTGACTCAGATTTCTCACCTGCTTTTCCCCAACACGGTAAAATAATAACTTCATCAACTTCTCTTACTAGGCATGGAGCAGAGGCAGGTCAGCGGAGAAAGCCACTTGTCACCAACTGGAACGAGAACTGAGAGTCTAAAGGCTTCTGGAAACGCACGAGAACTTCCCAGAAAACATTTGGTGCAGGGTTAACGGGATGCTTGGCTCTTAACACGGTCCCCTCTGAGGCCCTATAGGTTGGCCACACATGTACCGGGGGAGGAACCAAAAAGGGGACCTGAAAGAATGATGCATTTTCTCAGGAAGAGCCTAAGGAGATGGCTAGGCAAGGAGATGCTGTTTCTAGCTCCCATAAGAAAGGTTGGAATAGAGGTCACCTGTCTTGAGGATGCTGCATGCCAGCTGATGGCAGCTGTGGCTGGAATTAAAACCCCCACCCACATTTTTTTTTTTACCTGCATGGCTTCTGATAAGGTTAAAGGATAATAGACAATGACCATCCTTTCATAAGTCAACCCCCATGTGCCCTTTGTACATTCCCCCCACTTCCCTGACCTCATCGTCTGATGTTTCTATGCTGTGCCTCAGCTTAAATGTCACTCCTCTTGAACCTGGAGTTAGAAGCCATTTTGGTCTTGCCACAGCAAACCGGCCCGCATCTGCCGTCTGTCACCTGGGTGTACTTGCTGAGGGGTGGGCTGCTGTCCAGACTGCCAACTCTGACAAGAAGGGCCACAATAGCCTTGTGGTGACTGTGCTCAGAATCTGGTCCAGGCAGAGGGGAACTCAGCAATACTTGAGGAAGAAGTTAAAAGTACAAGCTGATGAATGTCACCCTCAGGCTTACAAGCTTTCTCAGGTGGTGGTCCTTGCCACCTTGATGCTTCTTCTTCCTCCTCTTCCTTTGGGTTTTTGAGACAGAATGTCTCGTGTAGCTCTGGCTGTCCTGGAACTTGCTTTGTAGACCAGGCTGGCCTCAAACTCAAAGTGATCCCCCTGCCTCTGCCTCCCAAGTACCAGATTTAAAGGCCTCTGCTGCCAGAGACCACTGTCGGCCAGGGGTGGGAGGATGGGGAGGTGTTCAGGTCCCAAAGAGGATATGTGTGTTCGTGAGAGGAGAGAAAGAGACGGACATAATCTGAATTGGGATGGCTGCCAGTGTGTTTACTGAAGAAAGAGTATACCTTTTATATATTCTACAGCTGCATATCCGATTAAATGGTGGACAGAAGGCATGTGAGCTGGGGTGCAGCTTGAGACTGGGGTTGAGGAAGCCAGCATGGACCTTGACAATGGGCACCAGTCATGTGTTAATGGAAGAGCCACAAGTTCCTCTTGCCAGAGATTAGAATTTGTCTCTCTTTACAGCAAGTCAGAACTTTCTTCAAGGCCCTAATGGAATGGGGGCTTGCCCAAATGCCTGACCTTGGGGAAAAGGCTTTCTTGGGGGAATCAGACATTCCACTAAAGAATATTGCAGGTTCTGGTATGGCTTAGTTCGTCCATATAGCTACAACTTAAAAGTGAGCAAAGACGAAACTTGACAAATATTACTGTGAACCTGACTAGACTTTAAGAGTTTATAAATATTGATTATCAAATGTACCTTATTTAAACATATGCTACTCATCGAAATTTCCTAGCAGCTTGGTGTTAATGAGTATGGGAACAGGTGGCGTTATCACACTCTATGACTCCACGGTGGTGGGGATTTTTTTTTCCCCAAATAATTATTTTGTTTAGAGAGGCTGCCATTGTATACATTTTCATCCTTCAAAGCCTGCACAAAATTTCTCAAAAGGAAAGACATAATAGAGAGACTCATTATAGAAGAAAGTAAGAGGTGCTGGAGAATTGTGACCCATAAAATCAAAATGCTGGAACTTCGTCAAGCAGTAATAGTCGCCATGTGGTCCATGCCATTCCGCCACCACCGCCTGGCTTGATGACCCTTCTTAAGACAAATCTTTTTTAAGTTAAATATTGAAAATGACTTAGTTTTTGCAGGAACTTGTGCATTTATGAGTCTAAAATGACCCAAATTATGCAAATGACTTTGCATTCTTGTTATTACAGAAGAGAAACTGATGGCATAAATTTTCAAGCCAGACTGACTGGTTGGGATTTCAGTTCCACAAGCAGAGGCTGTGTGACTCTGGGCAAATGATGGGACTCTTCCGTGCCTCGGTTTCTTCATTTGTAAGACAGAGATATTACTAAACATGATGTTTTTTTGTGGTGATGAAAATGGTCAGCCTTACAGATTGAAGGTCAAACATCTCCCATAGATTTATGGGTAGGGTTAGATAGGTGGCCCCCAGGTGGAGGAATGCTGCGTTAGGAGACTATAGAATGTTGGAGACATGGAGCCCAGCCAGATGGGGTAGGGGCTTGTGGGTTATGCCAAGCACGCACTCTGTACTGAACTCTGATGCGGTACCAGCGTAAGCAGCAGTCTTGTACTCCCGCTGCCTCCGCCTTCCCCAACATGATGGACTGCATCTCCTGGACCATGAGCCAGAATTGATCCCTCCTTCCTTACGTTGCCTCTGTCAAGTGCTCTATAAAAGCAGACTGGATTTATAAAGAACTTCCTTACAGTGGCCCTCAAACACATACATACACCACATAAAATTTGCTAAAATAAATAGCCAGTTCTATAAACAGAACTGTCGCCTCTTAGTTAATGCCTTTCTGAAGAAAACTGTTGGCCTGGCCCTGGCACAAGGCAAATTCAAGGCCAAAGCCTCTTTTTGGTGTACACTCTTTCTGGTTGTACACTCTTTCACCTTGTCTGGTGTGTTGTCTTGAATAGTCTTGCCTTTTGTAAATCATTTGATTAAACTTCCTTTCTTGTCTGCTAAATTAAGGCCACTTTATACCGCAGTGACAGTAATGGATGAGAACTAAGGAGCGTCCTTCCGAAAGAGACTCTCCTAATATGACATCTCCTGATTACGTCGGGGGATCCAGGAGGCCGGAAACCATGAGTTATTCATGTTGGTGTTCCGCTTGCCCATGATTTGACCTTGGTTCGCCTGGTTTCCAATGTTGGGACACAGAGGTAGGAGTAGGTGGGTCTGACCACAACTGAGCACTGTGTGGTGAGGGCAGGATGTCCCATGGACATTAAGAATGAGTCGTTTACAGTAAAAACAATCAGAGTCCTGGCCTTCCCATTGCCACTCCAAGGCCAAGGAGCCCTCAGATGCCACATGATCTGGCCTCAAAGGAGACCTGTGGTTTTGGAGTAGGGGTGGCTGCAGAGCTGGGCATGGGATCTAGGGTAGGAGGCTGCCTCAGAGACCATAAGTGAGGATCCTGTTTGAAACTGTATGCAATCATAGGAAGAAAAAACAAAGTGGTGGTAGGGGCAACCTCCTATGACAGACAGTCCTTTTCTCTCAAGAAAAGGCAGCCGGAGGGAGTGAAGCAAACAGAAAAGCAGGGCCCGGTCGACCCCAAAGGTTGGCTGAAGCTCTCAAGTTTCAGAATGAATAGATCATTACAGAAACAAGTGGGCCTCTCGGTCAGTCGGGCAACCTTTCGGGAGAGCCACTCCTGAGGGGTCCGGCTATGTCCTGTCCTGCAGGTCCTTTGCTGTGGGTACTGCTGGGCCACTTACAGTGTGCTGTCACAGGTGACTCAGCTGTTCCTCTTGATGGCCCTGGGCGGGAGGTATGACGATTTGACCCATTTGATGGAAAGAGGAAGCTTTCCCCAAGCTTTAGGAAGGTCACCTTACTTGTTCAAGGCCAGGAGGCGAGGAAATGGTCATGGTTGGTGATGTGAGGCCTTGGGGCTCTGCTTTGCCATTTGGCCGGGAGGGTCAGACAGGAAGAAGAAAGAAGGCATAGCTGACCTTCATTTTGGGGCATAGCCACTGGGAACTGAATATAATATCCTTGTCTCCTTAGTGGCTAAGTCTCCATGAGTGGTAGCAAACAGAAGAAAAGAACATGACACAGATGGAATCCCAGATTCCCATTTTTGCTAACCAAATACTGTGGGGCCAGTTCCTGACTACTTCTGAACCTTGACTTCCCAATCCATAAAATGGGGAGATTGTTGCCAATTCTGTCTTTGCAGCCTCTATGGGTATGTTTGACTCACAGCTCTTAATACAGCATCTTTCCTCATCGGCTCTTTCTTTTGGCATTTTATATTCATGTTGTGAGGGATTATCTATTTCTGGCCCCATTTTACAGATTATGACATGAGGCATGGGAAGTTATTTGCCCCAAATTCAGGGAAACAGACCAGAGTTGTAGCCTAAGACTTTGGGTGCCAAACCTGCACGGCTCCTGGCTGTGCTGTGCTGGTTCTCTCTGCTGGCTTTTCCGTTGCCATTGTTGACCAGCTGTGTTGTTACGGTAGCGGAAGTGCCAGACTCAGGGTGAGAGAACCTGGTTCCCCAGGCTTCCCCTTGGGTCCCTTCCTTACCTTCCCTGCAGGTCTCCACCCTCCCCGCTAGGCACTCAGAGTTCCTCTGTACCTGCCCTGCCCAACCTGCTTATCTTACAGATGATGGCAGTGCTTCTCCACGGTTAGTGTACACGAGTTACCCCGCAGCCCTGCTGTGGACTTGTTGCTGAAGCCCCGTCTGAAAAATCCACAGCCATGGGATGGATCGAAGTTCCCATCTACACAGTTTTGCTGATCCCGCAGGGGCTTGTTGAGTGCTGGCCCAAGAGTTCACACTGTGCTGGCTATGAATGGCACCCCGAGTCCAGTGGAGTTTGGAACCTGAGAGGGAAGAAGAAGCGCAATCTTGGGTTTGTTGTCATGGGTGCTATAAATGAGATCTTATCAAAGGAAGTGAGTCAGGTTTGGGGAGAGCGAGAAGTAAGGAACACTGACTCCAACTTGGGAGTTAGAAAAGACTTCCTCAAAAAAGGGGCAAGTGAGCTGTGATCTGGAAACCAGTTATCAAAGTGAGGAGGAAGGGTTGAGCAGAGAGAACAGTGGTACAGAGGCTTGGGGGGCAGGGAGAAGCCTTTCTAGGTAGGTGAGAAGATAGAGGGAATGATGTACAGGAAAGGGAAGGAAGGGCAGGCAGGAGTTGGTACAAGATCCTCTGTGCTCATTGAAGGTTAAAGATGCATTGAAGGGAAATGGGAGTTTTAATTTGGGGATGGTGCATACGTTCATATAATTGGGTTTGGAGTTTTAAGGCCTCTTGGAGGTTAAGAAGAGACTGACTATAAGGATACAAAAGTGGTTGTAGATAGATTAGTCAGAAGGCTTTGGATGTGGATGAGAGTCGACCACGCTTTGGAGCAAGGTGGAGGTGGTGCTGATGGAGACAGATGGATTGGAGACTCCAGTCTAGGTACCACATACACTCTGGAGAAAAAAAGATGGATGAGACTTAGAGGCCCTTCTTCAGGGTGTTTGCTGCCTAAAAGGAGGGAGACACTGGTAGCATACACATGTGTATGGTGGTGACCACAGTGTGTGATAGAAAATAAACGGCCAGTACTGTAGACAGCACTATGTCCACACCTTCTGCAATGGGACGTCTGGCTCTTCCTACCAAGAGATGGAAACTGTCTCTCTGACTCTTGGACTTGGACTGATTTTGCCATGTGTTTTATCAAATGTGGTTGAAGTGAGAATGGAACAGTTTGGTGTTAGGGCCTTTACTGTCCTTGCTTCTACCCTACCTAGGAAGCTTTCGGTTTCTAGAACAAATGTAAGTAACCACCTCGATGATGAAAGACCCAGACTCAATCTTCTCTCCCTTTGACTGATAGCAAGATAACCACCAGCTATGTAAATAAAACCTTAGATCTGTCAGCCCAGGTTGGTGCAGGGACATGTGACATTTCAACCATACTCAGTAGACTCTGTCCCAAGATCAACAGAGGGTTTAGCTAGAGTATAGATTCAGGACCATGGGCATTGCTCGTTGTTTGCAGCAGCAATGGGAAGAGTGTGGCCTGTGAGCATGACAACTATCTGTTTTCTTAGACTAGAGTTGTACCCATTTATTTCCATATTGTCTCTAGTTGCCTTTGGGTTTCATAGGCAGAGGTGAGTAGCTGCACAAGATAGGCATGGCCCAAAATATTTACTCTCTAGCTCTTTAATGAAATGTTTGTTGGCTCATGGTTTAAAGCAAATGAGTTTTGGAGTGACTTGTTACACAGCCCTGGCTGACTGATGCACAAGGATTATAACAAGGGATCCAAGGAAGGCACAAAGGAAGGGCAGGTGAGCTCTGTACTGACCTGCTATGCAGTGATTGGGAACAACTCAGGAGAGGAAGTGATGTTGTCCTGAGCCATGAGTAAACTTGGGCTCAGAGGCAAATGATGAAGAAACCAAGGGTCAGGACGATGTCGATCAGGCCCAAGTCATGTGGCAGGGGTTTCCTGGTTCCTGTTTAATGGCATCCCCTGCCCTCCTCCCTCTAGCAGGCACTGAGAATCTTTTGGCGAAGAGAGGGGTTTTGTGTCGCAGTCCTTTTGCCTCTCAGATGTGTGGTTTGAGGCAACTTACATAGTTTCTCTGTTGCTTAATTTCTTCATCCATATAGTGGTGGTGATGGCGATAAGACCATCCATAGACTTTCCATGGACTTGTTATGATATTAGATGAGGTCACCGGCTCAGGCTCTGTACTATTTTTTATAGTTATGTACAGCATCTGGAAAAGCTTGTCATAGGGCTTTTTATTGAACCAGGTATTAAGTTCAATACTCCAGGAATGTTTTTCTCTGATGAATGTGTGGGGCATTGGGCATATGTACTCAAGGGTCCTGATTTGCATGGAAGCCACTTGTTTCCCCCAAATTATCGAATGCTGGGACTCCCACCACCAGTCTCTTCTTGGGGCTCCCAATGCTGTCTTTTCTAAGCCACCACCTGCAGTTCCTTAAATGTCTGTGACTGGCAAATCCAGTCACTTAGAACTTACCTGGAGATGCCATTTCTGTGGGTGGGACCTGAGAACATCCGCATGCTCACTTAGGCGAAGAGAACAAAGGAAGGGTGTGGAGCCAGGTTGCAGACAATGCTTCCCTGGGCACTCACCTTGCCATGCCCTGCACTGGACAATGGGACATGGGGAGGACCCAGTTCTCTGTGTTTTCTTAGAACAGAGTCCACTCTGGGAGGTGGACTGGTCAACAAATGTTTCTTCATCTCAAGGTAATAAGAGTGGAGGTGGGAGCTCGGGGCTCCTCAGGGTCACAGTGTAGCTTGGGGCTTTGTGGGTACTCATGCTGGGTAGGAGCTGCGTCTTGGCATGAGTAGGAAATTACAGAGGGAAAAGGTGGACATGGGCAGAGGTAGGGATGATACAGCTCAGCTAGCGCAAGGCATGATGGGAACACAATGGTGCTGAGCAGGGAATTACCCTGAAAAATGAGAAGGGACCAGCAGGGAGCAGGAGCTTTGACCCATCATTATTGAGAGGACAGAAAACAGAGAGCCTGGAATATGAACTAGGTGTAGGATAAGGTTGAGTGACCTCTCCCAGGGTCACCTTAACAGATGATGGTGTTTTCTCTTTTGGTCCCCAGGCTGTGGTATAAAGACGTTTCTGGCATTATGGTTATTCCATTAACTTCTGGAGGTTGATATAGTATTACCATGGGTTGATGTTATATTTCTCCCTAACCCCAATGAATTTTACTATGTTGTTTCATAATATCTAATGGAATCTTAAAGGGTTTGTAAACCTCACTGAGTGGGGGTTGGGAAAAGGAAGAGGAGACAGAGGGATTCAACTTTCTGCTGCATGGCTTTGAGAAGTAACAGTCGGGGTTTGGGGATAGTCTTCAAGGCTCACATGAGTTGTTTGGCAAGGATTTGGAAATCCTTTCTGTGTTTCCAAATGAATGAAGAAGTTTAAACACAAACCTGGAAGTGGATATTGAAAAAAAAAAGTCCAATCATCACTTTAGGAGCTGAGATGTCTAAGTGTCATCAATAGAAGAGAATTTCTCAATGAGGAACTGGCCAACAAGGGGACAAAATACCCTGGAGAGTACTTCCTGTGAGAAGTCAAATGGTAGGCAAACAAGCGTTGCACCATCAAGCCTGTGTTCTTTCTCGGTTCATTTTCTGAGCATGTAACATATTGGATTCTTCAAGACGCCCTCCGCCCCCCCCATTCTCTTGACCTATACCACCAGTTCCCCGTGCTGTAACCACAGAAAAGAAAACTCCTAGACTATCAGTTGGTACCTGGCTGTGATGGCACCAAGAAGGCCTTTGGCTGAAATTCCTTTGAACCTGTGAGCAAAATGGACCTTTCTTCCCTGATGGCGGTTTCTGTCAGGCGTATCAGTACAGGCATGATAACAATAAGTAGCAGCTTGTGCGTGTGTTAAGTGTGAGTAGTGGAGAATGTGATAGCCTGTATGTGTGAAACGTGTGTATATGCTTGTGAGAAGTGAGTGTGTGTACTGCATGTATGATTGTGTGTCTCTGTGTATGTTCATTGGGAGCGTGTGATCTGTGTGCACACGAGTAAGTGTGCAAGCAACAAGGAGGGAGCCACGCACTCCCTAGTTTTCCCAGAGGTAGGCATCCACCCCATGGTCTTCTTGTGGACTTGCGGGGTCCTATCATATTAGCCCGTTTTCCTCCTTTGAGTTCTAGATGGGATGTTTATGTTTTCTGGGTCTCAGCTCTTAATTTTCCTTTATAGGGAGAGTTGGCTTTGGCCAATCCTCATTAGTGTCCCAGTGCCCAGCAGGCCTGGGCTGAGAGCTTCAAGTAGTGGTGAAGGCTATGACTCTTGAGTTAAGCTTCTCTGGGGAGAAGCTTCCCCTACTGGATTACCTTGTGACATCAGTTTACGATTCTCAACCTCAGTTTCCATTTCTGTAAAGAAGAGTTTTAATTCCTACCCCACAGGACTGAGAAGAGCTTGAATGCAGTTCAGCAGGCAGGGCAGCTGCACAGGAGACCCCGCATGTTGAATGCGCAGGACACCAACATGCTGAGACTGTGTTGGCCTGTTTCAGTAATCACAGGACAGTCCCTGCCCTCAGGTTTCTCACACTCAGGAGAGGCAGTCCAGACAAAGAATGACTCATGGGCGTTTAGGAAACACAGGAAGGAGGCTCCTAATTGACTTTCAGATGCGTGGGTGTGTGGCCTGCTTGCGAGTGTGTGTTTAAGAGTGAGGATGTCAGCTTGTGTGTGTGTGTACAAGTGTATAAAAAGTGTGGAAGAGAGTTGACTGTGTATGTAACAGTATGTGTGATGGTGTCAAAGAGTATTTGTGTGTGATTATGAATGTTTGTGTGTGTGTGTAAATTGAGAACACATGTCTATGTGAAGTGTGTGCTATGGTTTGAATGGGAAGGAACTCCATGGAGCTCATGCATTGAATTATGATCCTCCCTGGTGAGGCTGTTTTGGAAGGTGGTGGGACTTTTGGGACACTGGGTGTAGCTGGCAGAAGAATGCCATTATCCTTTGGAGAGCATCTCTGCTTCTCGTTCTGCCTGGCTACCCTGTGAAGAGCTCTGCTAGTCTGCCTCAGAGCTGCTCTGCCATATCTGTGCCCCTGTGATGGACTGAAATCCCTCCGAGACTGTGAGCCAACCCAAATCGTAATGCCTTTAATTTGTTTCTGTCAGGCATTTTGTGAGAGATGAGAAAACAAATTCAGGGTGTTTGTGTGTAAATGTGTCTGCATATGGTAGAGTGTCTGTGAGTGCAAGTACGTGCGTGCTTGTGTAGATATGTGCTTGTGAGATGTGTGTGTGTGTGTGCACATGCTCATGTGATAGAGAGTACACATACCCAACTTGTGCGTGTGTGTGTGTGTGTGTACACATGCTCATGTGATAGAGTACACATACCCAACTCGTGCGTGTGTGTGTGTGTTCTGACTTGTGCTACATCCTTCTGATGTTCCTGCTGCCTTCCTCCTTCTGTCCACTGCCACAGTCATGAGTTTCTTCTACAAGGGACAGGTTCTCATCTTTTTGCATAAAGTCAGCTACTGCAGCAGGCTCTGAAAACGCTGCTCTGGGCTCCTGTGCCTCCTCCTGCTCTGGAGGGGTGGGGGCATGCAGTGCACATAACTTTTGGTGCTGTCTGCTCCCTCCTGGAGGAGGAGGGGGAAGTTCTGTCTTTCTAGCTGTGCCCTCCAGGGGCCCAGAGGCAGCTGTCAGCAACCCCTGTAGTTCCTTCTTCCTCTGAACAGCTCAGCCCCACCGCCTCCCCAGTCAGCTGGGTGACCCCTGAACTCCCTCACTGCACCACAGGGCACCCAGGGGAGCCAGATAATCTATGCTTTCTGCTGCATGTGTGCCGTGTGCCAAGAGCACCTGCTCTGCGTCAGCTCTGCTATGGGCTGACTCTGCTCTCAGCAGCCAGGACCCAGCAGTGAAGAAGGCAGGAAATAGGCTTACATTTCCCTGGGTGGGTGGAGGGTGGGGTGGGGAGGGGAGACCATAGCAGAGGTACCAGATCCTCATTGGTCAGAGGGTGCATATTTAGATGAGAAATGAAATAGGATAAGGATATTAATATTGGTAGGGTGGGCTTGGGGGCGGTGCCCAGGATGTAGCTCAGTTGATAGAGCGTTTGCCTGGCATTTGGGAAGCCCCAGTTCAATCTCTAGCCCCAGTGGTATGGGTGCATAATGAATAATCCCAGCAAATGGGAAGCAGAGGCAGGAGGATCAGAAAGTCAAGATCATCCTTGGCTATGTTGTAAGTTCAAGTCCAGGCTGGGCTACATGAGACCCTTCAAAAAAATTTAGAAAAAGATTGGTCACATGAGTTATATATATATAGAAGGTGGCTTTGAAGGTGGATAAGTGGAAAAGGTGATATCAGGCTTGGGGTTGGGAACAAGGAGGGACAATGGCCCTGTGATGTACAGCTGAGGGCTCCAGGATGAGGGGCAGCCAGGGCAAGGTCCTGCGGTATGTGGGTGCATCCCAGGGATAACCAAAGGGGAGAGGATGACAAGACAGGGTAGGTTTGGGCATCAGAGAGGGGCAGAGCAGACCCGTGATGGCTTCGAAGGCTTAGGAAAGTAACTTAGGTGACAAAAGAGACCTTGTAAGAAGCAGGTAAGTGAGGAAGAAGTCACGGTTGCCCTGGCTGTTGGGGGAGAACCAGAGGAGGCAAGGATGGAAGGGCGGGGAGTGCAGGACAACAGAAAGGGACCCTTGCACTTAGACCACACTAAAGCCCCTTCCGCTTAGACCACACCAAAGCCACGCCAAAAGGTAGAGGCACAAGTCTCTCAAGGGACCCACTGTCATTGTTCTCGTAATCAACAGCACTGTTGTCACCATACAGGCCCTGTGAACTCACAGGAAGTAAATATTTGGGTCTCACCTTTAACTTCTTTATGTGTACAATGGAGTTGGCGATGTCTACCTTTAGGAGCCCCCAGAAAACTGCCTTGCTGAGACCTTTCCTGTCCTTGTTCTTGTTCTGTTCTAGAGTTAATAACTGTTATTCCCACCTAGGGATGAGGAAACTGAGGCCGACTTCTGCCCACTTGATTGTAAACATTCACGGAATAGCCCCACATATGACCTTTACCTAGAGGCATGTCGGGTGTGTGTCTCCTGGGTGGATGTAATGGAACTCCAGGGCCCCCATATCTCAGTTCAGTGGAATGTCAGGCTCCTGCCCCTTGGCAGATGGAAGCCTACTCTTGTGGCCACCACGTCTCTGTCACCTCAGGAGGTGCAAACACAGCTCCTGGTACTCAGATCCCCACACGCCACTGTAGATATGGGTAGCAGGTAATAACAGCCACAATTGGTCTCATATTTCCTGTGTTTAGCCCTATGGGATGCAAATCATCCCTATGTGCTTTTACAGGCAAAGAAAGGGAGGTTGAGAAATGTTGAGCAATTTGCCCAAGGTGAAGGGCAGAACTGGGGCTTGAGTCTAGGGCTTGATGTCGTTAAAGTCTGTGCTTTCTGTGAATCTCTGCTGCTTATTCCAGGGTGTGGCTGGCTTGGTGAGAATCATGCATGAGCTGATTCATTAGCTACTTAATTTGCTCCATTGAGTGATGGATGAATGGCTCTGTCTTGGAACCATTGGAGAGTGGATTGGGCAAGGGCACACGGCAGAATGTCTGGAAACAGGTCTCAGAAGATGACCTTACTAGCAATATGGGCCTTTGGTGGAGGTGGTTTCAGGACAAAAGCCTTCCAAACATGCCCACACCTGAGTCCTTAGACCCTGAGAAAATATTATGTAGTAAAAAAAGCACCCCGATGAAGGCCCAGACTGATCACATGAGGTACTTCCTGGATCAACAGGGAAGATGGGTAGAGACGCGGCCTGAGAAAGACATGGTGGGCCATTGCTGGCTTTGAAAACCGAGAAAAAGGAGCACAACCAGTCTCTCCCTCCCCTCTGCACCTCTCCTCTCCTCTCTTCTCCTCTCTGCTCTGAGACAGGATCTCACTATGGATTCCAAATAGGCCTTGAACTTGTGATCTTCCCGACTCAGTTTCTCAAATGTTGGCATACTCATGACTTTTCCTTCCTTCCTTCCTTCCTTCCTTCCTTCCTTCCTTCCTTCCCTCCTTATGCAGTATATGTCCCTCCCCTCCGTGTGTGTGAGTGTGTGTCTATACACACTTGCGAGTATACACGCAGAGTCCAAGAGAATATTCAGGTCTCTTCCTTTATTGCTGTCAATCTTATTGTGACAGAATCTCCCACTGGTCTGGAGCTCATCATTTTGTCTAGGCTGGTTGGAACGTTTGCTGGCAAGCTGTGGCGACACTCTTTTCTAGAACAAGGTTATGACTGACAACTGTTCATCCGGATGCTGCCAGTAAGCCTTGGAGGTGTTCAGAATGGGAAGGGCTGTCCAGAGAAGGCTCCTTAGAAGAACTGGGGCTGCAGATACAAATGGGAGGGCCACCACCAGAGGTCATTGTGTGACTTGTAAGAGAGTAAGTCTGTTTCGAGCTTAAGCATCAGAGTTGGCCATTTTATGCTTGTGATAGACGACTCCAGATCATGATGTGTCCCAGAGGACCAGGCTTTGGTATTAGGAAGGACTGGCCTTGGGTGCTCATTGGGCTCCTTCAGCGCTGCCACATCTCCCCAATGACATGTAACTTCCTAGGGGTCTTTCCTTTGAGACACTGTAGTAAGGCTACCTTTTCTCTTCACCCGTCATTTGCCAGGTGACCAACCTTCTTTCTCTAGGTTCTATTTCCTTGTTAGGCAAAA
Organism: Microtus oregoni; assembly: GCF_018167655.1. NCBI lineage: Eukaryota > Metazoa > Chordata > Mammalia > Rodentia > Cricetidae > Microtus > Microtus oregoni. The sequence continues at coordinate 31,022,559 of NW_024543081.1, read as the reverse complement.
AAGGCTTGGGTCTAGATCACCTCCTAGATACACTAGGTCTAGGATTCTGATGGTACATGTGATTCTAAGGAGGGATCCTCAGCTCCAAATAAAACTAAGCACTGAAGGTTAACATTACATCAAGGAGTGTTAATCTGTTCTTGCTGGGTGGTAGGCACTGATTGCTGATGTTCACTTAATCCTTGGAAGGGTAAGTCCTGTTGAATCTGGCCTCAGGTCACATATCAGGAGGTTGGCATGGCTGGGCTTCATGCTCAGAAACAGTGATGGCAGAAGAGGTCTGGACCAGTTCCCATTCTGTCAACTGTTGTTTGAAGTTACCATGGTGGACACCAAAGGTTGACCATCCTTTCTTCTACTCACTTTGTTGCTGTTTTCACTCCATTTCCCTTGTGGCCAGATGACTCTTATTCTTTCCCCAAAATCTGGGTCTGAATTTGAAGGCCTCTCTGAGGTCTTTCGTGCCTATTTCTCTATGTGAACTGGAGTGAGTCCAGCTGTAGTTGATAGCCATGTGACATTTACTCTGGGCTGGGTCTGTTCCAAGAACGTCATGTGTGGTGACAATGAGTTCTCAGGCCCACCTGTCTGACAAGGTGGGTCCCTGATCATTTCCCCTTTATATTTGAGGGAAGGAAAGACCAGAACATGGTTAGAATAACATGTCTGGGTCTCACGGACAGCGTGTGGTGCTGCTGGGATTCCAGCCCAAATCTTCTGCTACAGATACGAGGCTTGTACCTCAGAGTTGGTCTTTCTTTTAAGCCTCTCCAGACAATGGCTCCATTGTACCTGTACCGTTCCAGTCTTAGAATCACATGCAGTCTGTTCCTCAAGAAGCCAGGCTTAGCCACTACTCTTCAATAAGTAGATCAAAGCGGTCAAGGTAATAGTGGAGAGCAGAAAGAGGAACTCTATTTGATGTGATCACACTGGAAAAAGGGGTAAGGAGATCCACTGGTTCTGCCAAGTCAGTCTGGGGTCCTGAAGTCAGGTTTAAGCAGAGAGCTGGAGTCTAAGCCATCCTGGTCAAGGTGTGGTCCTGTTCATCACTGTCTGTGTTCCTGGTGAAATCTCCTGGTTCCTCCCCAGGCTGGTCCAGGCTTTAGGCTTTCTCCTCCTCCAGCGTGAGATTCCTGGGGGAATTCCAGTTTCTGAGGGTCCATTGTTTCAATAGTCTGATAGCCAGCGTGAGGAACACAAGAATATCTTTGTTCCTGACAGGCTGGTGACAGTGTAAGTTTATGAAAGGGATTTAAATAAGGTCAACAAGGAGCTGGGGAAATGACTTAGCAGACAAGGTGCTTACCGCACAAAGCTTAAGGACCACAGTTCACATCCCTAGAACCCACGTGAAAGCTGGGCAAGTGTGGTGACCTCCTGCAATCCCAGCACTCTGGAGGGAAGACCGGGAATTCCAGGGTGAGCTAAGAGATACGGAGTTTGCCAGTTCGGGGTCCAGGAACAGAACCTGCCTCCATAACAAAACAGAGAGAAATCGAAGAAGACACCTGACATCAACTTCGGGCCTCCGTATAGACACTCATACGCATGTGCACATGCATTGGTGCCTGAAAACACGTATTTGTCTATACACATCTAACACACACACACACAACCACACACCACACTTAAACATATTATGAAAAATAAAGCTAAACTAATTGAATAACTAACTGGCCATCAAGATCTTTAAAGGAAGGGCAAGACATCGTTTGACCATGAGGACTCTTTACATTTGGTGGACCACCTCAAGGTACATACTTTGTGATAATCGTTTATAGAGGCCTCCTGGGTGGGAAGGAGTCCTACCTTCAGAGTAGCTCTGGCCTTCTTGTCCTCCTCTAGTTTTACCTCAATGCAGGACCCCAAGTCTTATACTACTGTTCCAGGTCTATATCCATTAATGCTCAGAGGGGAAAAATACAAACCAGGTTTCTTTTTTTTTCTTGTGCTTTGATGTGTCCTTTTAAAAATTGTTTTTATTGAGCTATACATTTTTCTCCACTCCCCTACCCCTCTCCCACAACCCCTACATTCCCAATTTGCTATGAAGATCTGGTCTCTTTCTCTTTCCTATGTAGATCCATTTATGTCTTTCTTAGGGTTCTCCTTCAAACCAGGTTTCTGAAAACAGCAACAAACAAACAAATTCCCTTTTTTGGCACCCAGCTGGTGATTTAGCAGGGAGCGATTTCTGAAGTGGAGGTTTCAGGTAAAGCAAATCTCTACCACCTGATTCATGCTTTTGAAGAAGATAGGCTTTTTAAAAGACACACGTGGCTGTCTTCTCCTCTGGATGAGAGGAAAACGCTGGAGGAGGCAGGAAGGAGAGAACACAGAATAGAGGATGTGTGATAGAAGCTGTTGGTCCCCCCACCACAAAGTTGCACAAAATAAACAATAACACCATTCCTGCTTTTGTCCCCATTGCGTGGCAGTTGGGTCATCCAGCAGTGTGCTGGGGAGGATGGTCAGCTTGCATTCAGAGCTAGTGCAGTCTATTTTCAGATCTTAGAAAGCCCAGGTTGTTCCTCCTGTTGGCTGCGGTTGCTCACAGCTCCTGCAGAATGCTCTCAGGCTCTTGTGCTGCCATACAAGCTCTTATGTTTATTCTTGCTGTGTCTCATTTGGTCATTTTCATGTTTACTTCTGTTCCACATAGCTTCCAAGCACTCCATAGGCTACAAGCGTGGCCCAGGCGGCTCAGGGCTCCCTAGGTTCACAGGAGGAACCATTTCTTCACTCTCCTCATCTTGGAGATACAGAGATGACTGAAGCCTTTGCTTTGGAGGAGAGCTCCCTTGATTATCAACGGTGATGCTGAAAACATCCAATCAGAATAAGGGAAAGGTGCAGCCAATCAGAATAAGTCAAAATGTAGCCAATTAGAATAAGCCAAAGACGTAGTCAATCAGAATTGTTGGCTAGTGGAATTTCATGATCTACAGGTATGGGCAAATTGTAAAAAGGACTGAAAGAACAGAAGTGGGGCTGGGAGGGGGCTGTCTTTTCTTGAGAGAAAGGTCAAATTGATAGATTTCGAGGGATAAGTAGAAACAGAGAAGTTGATAGGAAAGCACTTCTGGAAGAGGGAACTCTAGTGAGCGAGGAGAAGTTGAGAAAGTCCATTAAAGTGACAGGAGGGTTACAGCATTTTACAGTTTTCACAGCTGGAGCCCTTTTACAGGCAAGATGCTCCCCTAACATCCAGCACCTGTGGAAATCTGTCTAGGTAGACTTTCTGAAGACTCCGTCTGAGCAACTAACTTCATTTCTGATAACTGTTTTTTTCCCCATCTCAGAATGGGGACAAATGTTTACTCTATTAGCTCAAGGTAAGGGTAAGAGTGAATGATGGAGGTACAGCTTTGAAAATGTGGGGGAAACCCATAAATGCTCAGCAAATGTTATCATCGCCACCACCACCATCACCATCATTATTATCACCACCCCAACCACCATCATCATCCCCACCATCACTACCATTATCATCACCACCACTGTCATTACTATTATTATCAACATCATCACCACCATCATCATAGTCATCACCACCATCACTACCATTATCACCACCACCATCATCACGATCATCACCACCATCACTACCATCAATCACCACCACCATTATCACCATCATCATCATCATCACCATCATCATATTGTCATCATCATCATCACCACTATCACTACCATTATCATCATCATCATCATCATCATCACCACTATCACTACCATTATCATCACTATCATCATCATCATCATCCCCACCATCACTACCATTATCATCACCACCACCATCATTACTATTATTATCAACATCATCACCACCATCACTACCATTATCACCACCACCATCATCACGATCATCACCACCATCACTACCATCAATCACCACCACCATTATCACCATCATCATCATCACCATCATCATATTGTCATCATCATCATCACCACTATCACTACCATTATCATCACTATCATCATCATCATCATCATCATCATCATCATCATCATCATCACCACTATCACTACCATTATCACCACTACCACCATCATTGCTCATGTGCCTATTCTAAAGTGCATGAGGACTTTGTCCTACAGCCTGATCAAGGGAACTCTTTCATTTCTGCATCCTCTTCCCCTTCCAGTTTTGGAGCTGTAGTTTTCAGCCAGTGCTTCCAGACAATTAGAGTTGAATGTGTAAATATGAGAGACATGGTCATCCTTTGTGGAAAGCATGTTGTCCCAGTGTCCTCTTGCTTTGGGGGAATCTAGATTGGGCCTGGGCCTGGTGGGAAGACCTCTCACTGGACCAGCCCTGCACCCTGGACCAGCCCTGCACCCTTGTGAGTTCCTTTTGGGTAAAGAACATTTGACCCTAGTTTAGAAAGATCGCCTTTCACAATCCCCTAGTTCCCTTAGAGGCAACTTGCTGAGCTTGTAGAATGAGCAGAGAAACACTGACTATTTTTAGGATGAACTGGAGGGACTCGAACTTTGGTATCTTCTCACATTTCACAACCCTATTGAGGGCTCTACAAAGGAGTTGCTGTGAAGATGGAGGTGGTAGGGTGCCCACTGTGCTCTCATTGTTTGTGGTTCTTACCTGAAGCCAGGGTGAGACATTGAGCATGGAAGTGCTTGAATGGCCAATGCCATTTATTTTTTAATAGTCTCAATATTTACTTATTTGTTGTAGTTAAAATACAATTACATCTCTTTCCCCTTTCCTTCTCTCCCTCTAGTCCTTTCTAAGTCCCTTCCCTCCAACTCCTTTCATGCCACCCCTCACATTAGTAGCCTCTTTTTCTTTTATTATTAGTATATGTGTGTGTTTGTGTGTACACATGTGCATGTGTGTGTGCTTATGTGTGTATACATAAATGCATAAATTATTAGCACCACAGGAGATGGCTATAATTTGTCATATTTTGTTATAGGAAATTTAAGGCAGAAAGGAGGGGAATGTGACCAGTCACACAGAGGACAAGGGAGATTCAGGAATTGTTTATATAGTTTTATGTATTCATGGGGTTGGGAAGGATCCCAGGGCCTTGCACATGCTAAGCTAGAGCTCTACCACTGAGCTACAGTCACAGCGTCATTTGTTTGTGCTGTGTTGTGTGTGTGTGTGTGTGTGTGTGTGTGTATGCACACGCATATGTTTTCCTAGCTCCTTTATCTGGACTGCCTCTGAAAGGTGCCCCTGACACTTTGGGTGGGTTTTATAGAAGTGTCCAGAAAGCCATTGTCTGGACTTTTAGTTGATTCCAGATCCAGTCAAGCTGACAGCCTAGATTAACCACCACAGTGACCCTGGGGAAAGCAGAATACAGAAATACAGCTCCTCATGTTGTTGTGATCCCCAACCATAAAATTATTTTTGTTGCTACTCCATAACTATAATTTTGCTGCTGTTAGGAATCGTCCTGTAAATATTTGATCGTCAAGGTATCTGATATGTGACCCTTGTGAAAGGGTTGTTTGATCCCCAAAGGGGTCACAACCCCCAGGTTGAGAACTGCTGGTCTGGGGTGTGACAGTTGGGCAATGGACTCTTCTGGTCCTGGCTACGCAGGGCTGCGAAGTCCATCAGTTCCTGTCTCAGCTCCTGCACACATAAAATGGGCACAAGGAGAGGGACACTGCTGAGCCAGTCAAATTATCAAAGGTCCTCAGGCTGCTACAGCAAGGGTGTATGCTAATGTACCCCAAGAAGGGCAGAGGGTTTCTTCATAGTATGGGATCAGTGAATACATGCTGTCACCATGACTGCTTTGGGTTGACTTTTTATCATTGCTCAGAGGCTGAGAGCCACCTGGAGTACAAGTTAATTGAGGGAGGTACATAAACAAGGTATGTGTTGCCCAGGTAACACCAATATGAAGGCAGATTCAACAGGAAAGGGATGGGCACTTGAGTGGAGCCTGATGAAGGGGCATAGAGGTGCGGTTTTTACGTGTTATGGTTGGTATTAACTGTCAGCTTGACAGAATCCAGAATCGTCTGGCAGATGGACTCTGGGCATGCCCATGAGGGACTATCTTAACTGACAGGGGCACAGCCATCTTGACTATGGGTGAGGATGTTCCCTGAATAGGATCCGGGATTATATAAGCAGAGGAAGACAGTAATATCAGGATGCACCCATTTCTCTGTGTCCTGATTGTAGATGTGCTATGGCCAGCTGCTTCAGGCTCCTGCTGCCTTGAATCCCCCATCATGATGGAACCCTTAAACTATGAGCTGAAACGAACCCTCTCTCCCGAGTTGCTTTTTGTAGGTTTTTTTTTTTTAATTGCAGCAACAGGCAAAAAACAAACAAAAGAAATAATACAAAAGAAGGAATATATCTTTTTCACAGCTGGTTTATCCACGCAGAATTACGATTTCTTCAGCTTGCTTTGCAAGGGTCTAGGAGTCAAAGTGAGCTTGGTCAATGATGTGACTTTTGTTAATGGGCTTTACCCCAACCTTTCAGGCAACATATGTTATTTAGATAGGCTCTGTTTTCTTTACAAAACCCAAATCGTTTCCAGAACCATCTGTGTTGAGAACCTTTGTTGCCCAGCTTCCTTTATTCAGCTCTGTATTTGCAGAAATGGGAAATTGAAACCCGAGAGTGAAGAGTGTTTGCTAGGGATGGGGAATATAGGAGTTAGGCTGAAACAGGGGCTGCTTAGGGACCATGGTTTTCAAGAGTTTGGAATTGGGTATGGCTGTGTGTGTGTGTGTGTGTGTGTGTGTGTGGCGTGGGCAGGTCTGCAGTCTGGAGGCTGGAGATCAAATCTGTGCTTTTGTGTTTATCTGTTAATTACTAAGCTACAAGCTGAGCGCACAGAGATTCAAACCACTCTCCACGCCTCAAGAACCTCCTAGGATAGAGGTAGGCAAAGCATGCATGAAATTCCACGATGCTAAGTCCAGTAGAGTATTGTGCAAAGTGCCCTGAGAGCAGTGTCTTCACGCCACACTGTGGAAAAGACGTAGGCTTTGTGGGCAGACCCAAATGGGTTTCAATTACAGCTCTGTCACTCTGTGACTCTGGATAAATTGCTTAGCCCCTTGGAGCCTTGTTTTTCCCATCTAGGATAGAGAGTGAACTAACTTATCTTCTGGCACTAATGAATAAAGGGTAAATGAGATACAATCAGTTCAGTACATGGCTCAGTAGATGGTGGCAGCCATCTTGTCAGCATCAGGGTCTGGCTGGGCAAAGCCTTCAGCATCGCTAAGTGTCTTGAACCATGAGCTACCCACATCTCACACCGAGGGAGTGAAGGGCACTGAGCTGGGTGAAACTGTGGTTGTTGAGCAAATGTAGGTATCGCTCTCAGGATGGTTGGCCAATCCTAATGAGGGTGGGGCAGACACAGAGAGAGTGAAGTTTGTCAGAGTCCAGTGAGTCACTGTGGGTCTAGGCCAAGCCGGTCTCCCCATCTCTTGTCCCTCTCACCCACTGGCCCTCTGTCCTCCAGACCGCTCTGCCTCCTCTGCAGCCCCACTGTCTTCTGGACCAGACCCTGCCGAGTCCCGGGCTCTGGGCCTGGGCTCCAGCTCTTAGTTTGCCAGCAAAGCCTCTCAGCAGGGAGTGGGCCTTGCCCTGGGCCTGAGAAAGAAGTCAGGCGTGCTTGGAATGCAGTTGCAAAAGAGGTTACAAGAGGAGGCTGAAATCAAGTGATGTCGAGAGGTTTTGTTATTTTTGAAAAAAATGACTCATTCTGAGAAACCCTAACTGCCTCCCAGAACATCCACCTAGCTGCCTGTGAGTGTAACCCTGCTCACTTGCTTACGCTGCAGAGAGACTCATGCTGGGACTGCAGAGGGGGAGGGTGGGAGGAGGGGCAGGTTAATGGTAGGAATGTTGGAAGGGACTGTGTCACTCCTGGGTGGGAGTGTGTTTCATTCTTGAGTCTTTTCCTCTAACTCATCCCGTTCAAGACAACACAAGCATCTGTTTGGAAGCTATGGGTTTTCTGACTTGAGCCGGGCTCCTGGATGTGTGTGTGTGTGTCTGTGTGTGTATATCTCTGTGTGTTGTGTTTATATGTGTGTGTGCGTGAATCTCTGTGTATGTATGTCTGTGTGTGTGAGTGTGTATGTCTCTGTGTGTGTGTGTCTATGTGTGTTGTGTTTATGTGTGTTGTGTTTATGTGTGTGTATATGTGTTTGTGAGTCTCTCTGTATGTATGTCTGTGTCTGTGCATGTGTGAGTATGTATGTCTCTGTGTATGTGTCTGTGTGTGTTGTGTTTATATGTGAATGTGTGTGTGTGAATCTCTGTGCATGTATGTCCGTGTCTGTGCATGTGTGTGAGTGTGTATGTCTCTGTGTGTGTGTCTGTGTGTGATGTGTTTATATGTGTGTGTGAATCTCTGTGTATGTATGTGTGTGTGTTGTGTTTATGTGTGTGTGTTGTGTTTATGTGTGTGTGTTGTGTTTATGTGTGTGTGTGTGTTCCTTTTTCATGTGTGAAGGAAATGGGCTCACAGAAAGCTTAAGCTACTTCCTTGAGATAGGGTTGGGGAGGAGAAGAGGAAGGAAGAAGAGATAGAAGGCAGGAGAAGGAGCCAGAGGAGAGAGAAGAGGAAAGTAGGCAGCCCTGAGGGAGAGGACCACTCATCCTGAGATACACTATGAAGGACTGGGTTCCATGAGGCACCTATAAAAAGTCCTCATTGTCAGAGGATGCTCAGGAGCACAGAGTTAGGTGGGGGCATGGACTCTAGTTCCACATCTAGCCTTAGCTGTCTATCTGTGTGGCCCTGGGGGACACAGGTTCTATTGCTACACCTTCATTTCCCATCTGTAAAAGTGTGCTGAGGTGTGCATGATGGACACAAAGCTTTGCAAATATAATAGGCATTATTAGAATATACTGGAAAACTTGGTACAGTGCAGAATATTGACCCTCTCTCACCACCACCTCAGATGTTCCAATTCAGCAGGAAGAGGGAGGGGTCTGGGAAGTCACATTTCTGACCGTTATGATTTGTCCAGGGCCCTCTCTTTGAGGAGACTGGACTGGGCGAGCTCTAAGGTTTTGTGGCTTTGTGTTCAGAGGGCTTCTGGCGCTCAGTCCTGGGCTGGATGCTCAGAGCACAGATAGACACCTCAGATGTGGCCTCCACCTTCTGTGTCTAACAGTGAGGATGTAGAAACAAGGAAGTCAGAAGCTGAGGCCTGTGTGGGCTTAAAGGAGCAGCCCTGGTGAGCCCTTGGACCCCAGCTGTCATTGATCTGAGGGATGCTGGAAGGATGGCTTCTGTGTAGAGGGCAATCATGAGGTGCTTTGAACATGCTTCCCCCTTCCCCTGAGAACTTCACAAAGTACTCCCTGCATGAGCTCTAGTGTCTAGATCTGTGCTTTAGAGTCACCAAGGCCAGCTTAGTGGGTCCCTGGCTTCCTGGAACAGCTGGAGAAGGTGGTTCCTGATAGTCTACAATCTGGGACCACAGTCATGCATTTAATATATTTTACATCTTCACGATCATATGGATTACTATATGTGTAAAAATAAACGCACATGCACACAATTTTTATTCTGCACATTCTCTATTTTCAAAGTCTCCTATGTGCATATATATATATATATATATATATATATATATATATATATCCCAAACAGATTCTCATAGTACTTTCTCAGCCATTCATGGACTTCAACAGAGCAGTGAGATTTGGACTCACATAACACCCATACTCCTGGGGATGTAAAACAGGTCAGAGTTCAGGCTTCTTATTTTAGTCCATACTGTAAACATGTCTTTCTGGGGGCCATTTAGCTCCATGCTTTGAACAAAGAAAGCATGCTGTGCTTTCTTTGGGGGGTGGAGTGCCCCCCACAAGTGCTGAAGTACTGTCCAATGGGCCTAAGGATGAAGAAGCTGTAACACACCTTTCAGAGCAAATGTGCACGTCAGATAAACTTCCTTCAGCCTGAGACAGTTGGAGTCGGTGTTAATGCATCAAGTCTATTAAATAGAATGCCTTTAATAAAAACACATAAAATAAAGATGCATTTGGAGGGGTTGATGAAATGTTATAACCAGAGGCCACGAGGAGCCCAGCCCTCTGTTTCCCCTTGGAGAATTTAATTAATTCTCTAATTAAAATATTCATTGCGGTTCGATGGAACATAACAACCATGAGAAATAATTGACTGTACTTGTGTTTCTAAACGCACGTCCTTGGATGCTCATAAATGTGTGGATATAAATACTGCTTATCTTCTCTGTAAGCCACTACTGAATGTATCATTGCTCAGTAGAACATGTACATTTAACAAAATAACTCCCGTTTGCAAGAGAGGAGTGACCCTCACAGTCTACGCAGTCTGCAGAAGTGTGCTTATTAGTCCCGTAGGGTAGCAGTTCATCCTCAGCTCAGCCATTCTCTCTGCTGCCTACACTTGAGCAAATGCCCTGAACGGTTCCTTAAGCTCCACACACGCTTGAGTTAAAAAACCAAACAAGCAAACTCTCACAAACTTGGTTTAGCCGCAAGCTTGCAACCTGCAGAGCTGGGTGCCACACTGTGTTACCTGTGGTGTCAACAAAGCTTGCTCACAGATGCCTTTAAATCAGAGGTGACAGCTCGTCTTTGCCATGTCTGTGATGCATTTGACTCTTTCCTCAGATTGATGGGTGAATCTGGCTTTTACGATAGAGGCAGCGATGGTGCGCTCCTTAGAGGGTCTTCTTCGGGATCCCTTTGTGAGAACACAGGCACTGAGGCACTCTAATGGTTCTAGGTGAGGAAGAAAGTGCTGGGCCTTGGCCTCTGCAGGCTGAGGCAAAAGGCAAGTTCTGCTCTTTGCATCTGTGCTCGGCCTAGCCTTCTCCCTTAGGTCATGCCAAGCCTTTCTAACATATTTCTGAGAAATGTACCAGGAGTCTGACAGCCCCCGCAGGCCTTCATGGGTTTAGGAGGGAGACATGACCTCCCTGGTTGCCATGGTGATGACCGCACCGACCCTAAGAGAGTGGCTTTTTTGACCCTGCTTGGGACAGGTGGTGCTGGGAGGTGGGGGAGGAGCATCTGGGCTGTTCTATGGCCTCCATCACTGAGAACAGATTCCTCCTGGGCCCTGGTTGGTCAGTGGAGCCAGAGGAGGCCCCGAGGCTGAAGAAGCCAACAGTTGGCAGCCATCCCACACAAACATGCTCTGTCACTATGAATTATTTCCATGGTCTGTGGAAGCTGGACGGGCCTGCGACAGGCTCCTTAATAAGGAGCCTGAGGGTCTTTCTGTGGTGGCCCAGATTCCTGAGAGGTTGAGGGTACATGGAGAAGTGGGTGGAGGAGCATTTCCTTCTCCTCAGAGTCCCCCGGTTAGACATTTGATGTGACCCTCGCTGCCCCAGGAGCCGTCTAGAGTTCTAAGTCTCCTGGGGAAGAGGCTTTGAAGATGTGTTTCAGACATGGTCTCAGTGCCCCACAAAGCAGGCCAGTTTCTCAAGCTTCTCCAAGGATACCGTGTCATCCACGCCAGGCCTCTGCATCATGTGCCTTCTCTGTTTGAACTCTTTGTTCACATCCTTGAAGACACTCATGTGTCATACTCTGTGTGGTTTCTACTCCCCGGGGAAGGCTAGGGGCTCATTCCTTGTGTTTCCGCAGCTCTCTGTAGTGGCCTGTGACCTGCATCCTAGCCGTGCCTTGAGAGACCTTGCATTTCTTCAAGTACAGCCTAAGGGTCATGACAGTTTGTCCCTTAAAAACTCTGTAGCGGGACAAATGCAATGCCAACCTCGCCCGGGGCCTGAAGCTCACGAGTCACATGACAGAAGCCAGCTCTTGATGATTTTTCACACTGTAGATCTCATTTTCCCTCTGTCACATTGTTTCCTCTCTAGGACCCGCTCTTATGAGACTGGTCCGTTGGAGCAGAGGACCCACATTCTCTGGCCTTTCTGCCTGGCGCTGCCACCCTGGGAAAGTCTTTTCCCAGAATCTCAGTTTCTCCATTGGCAAATTGGTACTTACTAGTCATGATGCCCAGCTCTCTGCAGAGAACAAGTGGCCATGAACAGAGGCGACCGTGGCAGAGATGAGTGTGGCAAATGTCATACGATGATCTTTTGCCTTAGTTTTCTAGAATTTGCGTCTTCTCAGGATGTGCTCTCGAGTGCTCTTTTGTGCTCTCCTGGCTCTGGGCATCTTCCTTAGTGGTGAGATTTCTGGTCTTCAGGGCCTTGTCTTTGTTCAATACTGACTAATCTGTCTTGCGCACAAAAAATGCTCAGTGTTTTAGGATACAGGAAGAGAAAACTGTATCCTAACAAGCATGCATTTACTGAGTGCATGCACGCCCTGGGGACTGGATATGGGAAGATGGCAGCTCTGCATGTTTCTGAAGAGATAGAGCCCACAAGAAGCTGAGTGAAGGGCAGAGCGAAGGCATGCAGCCACTGCATTGGTCGTTCATTAAGGCGACAGTTGCATTTGGCTTTGGGAAAGCAGGAAAGAATAAAGCACCCATGTGTTCTTGCGGGGACTCAATCAGATGTGCAATGCCATGCTCTGCCCAGCATAGGGACTGACCTAACTGGGACAGCAGGGAATAAGGAGAAGGCAGACACACAGACCCAGGCACGCTAATGGAGATGCATCCACTATACGGGAACTCAGCAGTTTAGCCTTCTGAGTTGAGGAGGTGGGTTTGTTGTATTCAGCTGAAGAAGGTTGTGGGTTTAACTGGTCTGGGTGGGGGTTTCCGTAGGGGAACATTCTCAGGTTGTAAACACATCACCATGGACATTTTCTGTACACTATCAGCATCCACATGTGGACCAGGGAAGGGTTTTGTCACTCCCAAGAGTCTGAGGTATTGGGGTCCTTGACGTGGCCATGCTCATATGTTCACTGAGGATGTTATCAGCTCCCTGAAGCCCAAAGCGAACATGAGCAGGTGAGTCCTGTCACAGAGGGACAGTCCTAGAGTCATTGCGTCTTCACTCAGCATCGCACCCTGGTCTTTCTCCCGTGCTGACCGCATTCACAGGAATGCCTCGAAGAAAGGGAAGCTGTCGGTCTTGAGTCCCCACCAGGTGCCTGGCCCAGCGCTCTGCAAATGATGAGACTTTTTCACAAAGCTTACCCACGCCCAGCATTATAATTTCTCATTGTGCTGACTGTAAGAGACCTCGAGAGAACAAGGCTGGAAATGGGACCTGGGTGGCAGAACCAGATGTCTCCCTACGTCCACAATGCTGGGAGGGCATCAGAGAAGCTGGGTAGGCAAGAGAGGAAACAGGGAGACTCCTCTGCCACAGGTGCTTTCAGCAGTAAGCCGGAGATTTCCCTAGATCCTGTCTGCTAGGAACGTAGCTTGGAAGCGGAGGTTGCTTCTTCCTAACTCAGCAGCACCCTCTGCAGACGCAGGGGGAGTGTTGCAAGCAGGACCAAGAGCCTGCCCATCTCCGCTCCCCACTGGAGTGGCACCACAGGACCCTGGGGGAACTGAGCTTTCATCTTAAAATATCAGAGTGAGACAGAGAGATGGATTAGCTCAGAGTCGCAGAGTCAGGGATGGCAAAATGGGAGATGCACCCCTCTGACCCCGCCAGTAACCCCCCTTCCAGACTCCCTTCCCTCATCTTTAGTCTTCTTCCTCACCTTTCGGCCACTCTCCTCTTCCCCTCTCTTCTTCCTCTTCCCCTCTCTTCTTCCTCTTCCCCTCTCTTCTCCCTCTTTCTCCTCTTCTTCCTTCCCTCCGCACTTCACAGGTCTTGAACACAGTCTTTTCCCTGGGATGATATGTCTGGGTGGGTAACATTTGGCCTCAGGGACCACTGTTAAATTGATTAGTTGACATCGTAAGTTCTTGACTGTGGCTGAATGCATCTGTCAAGTGTTACCGTGTCAGGCCCTGTATGGGGACTTCATCTCACTGACTTCTCACACGTGAGGAGATTCAGCCTCAGGGTAGTTTTGGAGCTTGCTCAGTGTGGCCCAGTAAGTTGTGGAGCTGTGATTTAAACCCAGATTCCCATCACCAACATTTTTTTAAACCTCAGAACCAGTTATGTTAACTTCTGGGCTATACATCTTCTCTAAAGGCTAATTCAAGACACAGGCATATTCTTATAAAGTTTTGTTCTTTGAACTATTGGCTTATTCAGCGTCTGAGAGAGGTGCAGGCCACCTTCTCCAATTTTTTGCTTCTTAATTCTGAGGATTTCACTGAGGTTCTGCTTAGGTACTGGTTACTGAACTAGAGATCAGGGACAGAGAAGAGACTGACTCACATAGAATCATGGCCTTGTGGGCGTCCATGTCATAGAGTCAAGGGGTAAACATGGGATAGTAGAAGCACTGCATAATTCTGGGATGGTTCCAGTCATAATGATGGGTAGAAGTGTTACCTCCCAGTTTGTGCAGTGCACCACCTGAGTGACTTAGACCTAGCATCCCTTACCATCTGTGCAGTGCACCACCTGAGTGACTTAGACCTAGCATCCTTTATGATCTGTGCAGTGTACCACCTCAGTGACTTAGACCTAGCGTTCCTTATGGTCTGTGCAGTGCATCACCTGAGTGACTTAGACATAGCATCCCTTACGATCTGTCCAGTGTACCACCTGAGTGACTTAGACCTAGCATCCCTTAGAAACATGGGGCAAGTTCAAAGAGGTGCGAGAGGAGAACAGTCATGTCCGCCTCTATGGCGGGAAGTTCTACATCTAAGGGCCCTGGGGATCCCAGTATCATAAAGACTGGTTTCTGGTCCCCTCACACAAGGGCTGTTGTCAAGTTTTGAGGAAATGAGACTCCATGTTTCGACCTGTAGGGCAGGACGGCTTTTTTAGTTTCCATTTCTTCATTAGTTACCAGCTCGCATTTCTTTTAAGTTCACAGGAATCTTGCCTTTGTTCTCCTTTTTTGGGTTAAAGTCTAGCTTCTTGTGCGTGTGTGTGTGTGTGTGTGTGTGTTTGGTGGGTTCCTGAAATTAGAGCTCACCAGCTTGTAGGTGTCATATCGAAAGCCAGAAGATCAAGTGTGACTTAAGGAATTTCTCTGCCAAAGCAATAGTGGCATCTTTAGACAGGGAGCAGGTGTCTTACACAAAGGCCGGTGCTACATAGTTTTTTCCCAACACTCCTCCGACCCCCACCTTTTCCATGAATATCTTTACTCCTCAAGAACACTGTTTGTGTGCATGTGCGTGCATGTGTATGCACGTGTACACAAACAGATTTTATGTGCTTAGTAGAAACATACTTACCTCCTGAGAGTTCTGCCCGGTCCGTGATGGGAGGAGGGGAAATCTCCTAGCCTTCAAAAAATTCTAAATTCTTTTCTCTTTCAAACACGGGATGTCTTTTAAGATACCATGTTCCTCTGCCTGGGGTTGAACAACAGCTTACCAAAATTTCTAACTGAAAGGGAGACAACATCAGGCCCAGGTATCCCCCTGTCCCCGAAAGGACCAACCATCCATTCTCACAGTTAAATTTATGTTAGGGTCTGTCTCATGGCTTTATATAAATTATGGATGGCCACGGCTTTATATAAATTATGGATGGCCACAGGCCCCTTCTCCCTAACCGTTAGGTCACAACATGAATAAATCTGGTAAAGACACCCTTCTGTACCATCACCTTTCTTTTTACCTCCCCCCACCCCAGTGTTGGTTCTAGAAGGGGAGGCTGACGTATCAGAGTCTGTGTCTTTACATTATAGAAGGGAAGGGGCTTGCTGTTCTAAATGTTGGAGCAAGGGCCATCCTAAGCCAGCAGCAGAGCTGGGAGTCAAAAGTCTAGTTGAGCCTGGGAGAAAGGGCTCATCTGGCCCACACTTTCTTATCCACTCAGAGTTCTGTCTCCTTTCTTTGAACACTGTGAGTTTAGTCAGTGCTGCTGACCACTGGGAACCATCAACCGAGATGACCTTGTTTCTGCAGGGATTCTTTAGAAAGTGACTCCAGGTCTTGGGCACCTCTGGCCTCGCCTCCCTCCTTTGCCAGTCTGGCTAGGGGTGGTAGCATCTCTTTGCTTTCCTGGGTTGCTCACCAGTTTGAGCCTTCCTTGCCCTCTCATTTTCTACCTGAATTTCTCCTGGTTCCCAACACTCAGAGTGGTTTCTGTTGACTTGGCTGGACTTTGCCTGCTGCATTATAACTTTTATTGGTTTTACCTTATAACAGCCTGCAGTAAAGATGCTGATGATAGTGTCGGTGATTTCCACCCCTTCCTGGGTCTATAACCCCGCATATTACAAAGCTTTCACTCGGGTTCTGTAATTTGAGTTTCGTAATAACAGTGTGATGTAAGAAAGGCATTTATCATTAATTCCACTTTACAGAACGGGAAATGATTTCACTCTGTTCACACAGCTGCTGGGTCTGGAGAGAGCCGGAACCAGATCCTTCACAGACGCTCCTCACCCGAGTTAACCCTCCATCTTCCGTCACCATCCTGCCTGCCCCCATGGGCCAGGGCCTTAATGCTCTTGCCTTTCAATGGTGCTTTTTAGAGCACAGGGTACAAACCGCAGGTCAAGGGAGACCGAGCTGTTTACTGTTGGGTAATAAATGTGACAGTACTTGGTGGTTTAAAGTGCACCACTGGGAGCAAATTAAGATATCACATCAGAAAATATTAATGGAATATAACTAATAAAAACTATTAATGGAATAAAATGCCATCATGTAAATGTACTACGTTTTCCTTTCCTGTTCATTTGCTGAGGGACATTCAGGCTGGCTCCAGGTCTGCAGTGTAACAATAGACACGGATGTGAAAGTGTCTCTGTGGTATGGTGACTTAAGTCTTTTGGGTATATAACCGAGAGTGGGATGGACCGGGTTACATGTTAGTTCCCCTTTTAGGGTTTTGAGAAATCCTTACTTGGTTCCACAGTGGTTATACACCTTTAATTGCCCTTGGCAGTGAATAAGGACTCCTCCTTTTCTACATCCTGCCAGCGTTTGCTGTCACCTGCCTCCTTGATAATGTCCATTCTGCTGGGGCAACAAAAACTCTTTTTTTTTTTTTGGTGGGGGTGGGGTGGGGTGAGTGAGGCTTAAGATAGGGTTTTTCTGTGTAACAACTCTGACTGTCCTGGAATGTGCTCTGTAGACCAGGCTGGCTTTGAACTCACAGAGATCCGCCTGCCTCTGCCTCCCAAGTGCTGGGATTAAAGATGTGCACCACCATAGCCCAGCTTCAAACTTGTCAATTCTTAACCAGCAGATATCTGAAAAATCATTCTCATATAAAAATAAATGAGTACAATGTGTAATTCAATGCAAATGTCCCAGCCTTTCTAAGGAAATGAGACACAACTGCAAACCAATTGTGTGGTTGTTGGTGGTTAAGTAGAGCTATGCCTGGGGCCAGACCCTTCACCTACCTAGCAGTGGACTGGGGAAGGTGTGAGGTCATAGCCACCTGCTGGTGATGGTGCTGTATTAGAAGAGACTGTGGCACAGGGGCTAGAGTTTAAGCGTCCTCAATGTTGGGGACCTACTTTAGGCCCTCACAATATTTGCATTCTGGGGTTCATGCCATTGTGATATTCAACTGCAGGATTGCTGACTTGTTCCTAAAGCACAAAACATGCCGAAGGCCACAGTGTCTTTCAGGTAATTCTCTTATGGTAGATGAGACCTTGCCTTATCTGACTCTTGTAAAGGCTGGACAAAGCTAGCAGCCATATTGGGACATGAGCCCAAGGAAATACAGGTGAGAGGAGAGCTGTAAGGAGGGCCTTTAGCATCAACCAACTAAAAGCCGGGGCCTTCAATGGAGCAGGTATAAGAACTTTCTGCCAATAATCCAATGGGCCTAAAAGTCCCTTCTTTCCCAGTTGATTCTCCAGATGAGATCTAGCCTGCCAGACATTTTGTTTATTGCTCAGCAAGACAAAAAACACAGTACCCACTATAATCATAACTGAAATAGACCCTCAGAAATGGAGAAAGCAGATGTGTGTTGTATTAACCTCCAAGTTTGTGGCTATGTGGAACTCAGCACTAGTAGAAATCGATCACACTGACCAGAAGGCACATAGGGACCTCTACAACCATCTCAAGGCACAACAAATTTGACTATGCACTTTTGTGTAAAACTTTTCTTTGAAGGTTAAAATACTGATAAAAATTTTCTGGAGGATAAGACCCTCAAGGGCCAGTTGAAGACTGCGTGGGAACGTGGGAGAGTTCTCTCAGGCCCTGTTGGAAGCGCGTACTAGCTGTAGAGCTCAGCTGTATTCCGTGTGGGATGCTTCCCCTCAGATGGGATGGATGCTTGAGGGTCTCTGAAGATCATGTAGGGAAAGAGCCATAGCATGCTTTCTTTACTCGCTCTTTCCTTAAGTCTGTGAGTTGGAAGGAAAAGGGTCAGAGGGCATAGTGGGCAGGTGGCACTGGGTGAGTTAAAGGCCAGCTCCCCCTTCACACTGGGGAGCCTAATTAACCTGTTTCCAAAGTCTCAGCTGTGGCTGTCACACATTCTTATAGGGCTCATGTTCTACCAGTCCGTTCATACTGGCCATCCATGGTATGATAACGTGAGTGAGCCAGTAACTCTGGGCACCCCCTATCCAGCAATCAAAAAAAAATACACTTTTTAATTAAAAAAAATTTAATTAAAAAAAAATCTAACACTGAATCTATGGTTCACCGGAAGAATGCTTGTCTAGCACGCATAAAGCCTGATTTTCAGTCTCAATATAACATGAAAACAGCAACACCAACAAAAAATGTACAAATTTATGCCAAGCAAGGATGGAGCAGATCATGTTAGCATGGCTCAGTGATGGCTTCCAATGGAGGCAACAAACAAATGATGGAGAGTTTAAATAAAGGCATGATGTAAACTTGCATTTGTTCCAATTGGCCAGTAAGCCTTACCTTCATTCTGTTTGTCTCTCCAAGGAGACAGCATCCACAACGTTAGGACCCAGTCAGCCGCTAAATGGACCAGACAGCCACTGGCAGACAGAGAGCTGAGAAGAAGGTTTGCCATGCCTAGAGCATGACGGTTAACTGGAAGAAGTTTGAGCTGTGACTGGAGAAAGCCACAGAGAAGTAACTGGCCGTTGGTTTCTTTTGCTAGCTCTCCACACACAGGTCAACATCTATGTGATTTAGTAATAGTTACGTTATCTGAGTGTCTAACACACAAAACCTGCCTTTATTGAAGATCTTATTCGGATTGCATTTTCCAGAAAGAAGACCCCAAACAGGGACATAGCATTTAATTTGGGGGTGACCTTAAAGAGTCCCAGTAAAGAGTTGAGGAGCCACATAGAGGGTGTATGACCGAGTCAGTTGATGCTGTGGGTTCTTCAGACTTAACTGTACTGAGGCGTCATGGTGAGAGAATAAAGGTATTAGCTCAGAATCGCCCTACCTGGTGGTGAGAGGACTTGGGATCTACCTGCTAGCTCTTGTTCTTCGTGAGTAGAGTGTCACCATTGGAAACATTATTTCCCTTACATTCCCTGAGAGAGACCCACGTGCATTCTTGTGATTAAGACCTCAAATAGAGAGAGGAACTTTGGGTAAGAAGGTAGAGGTGGGAGATAATCACCAGACAGCAGGTGACGCATGGGACGGGCTGTTAGGATGACACACATGATGTCTGAGGGAAGTTACAGTCTATGATAGGATACAGAATAAGATGGGTCACTGTGGGATCAATCAGAAGACTGCAGTATTTAAACAAAGACGCTGTGTGTTGTCTCGCCTTTGGCCTGTCTATTGCTGCCTTCAGTGGACTGGGTATGGAACCACTGATAACCAGGCAGCAGCAGCAAGACCAAAGAGCTACAAGGGGGAGACCTAGAGGGACCTTCAAAGCCACCCATCTCTGGGCCCATCTCTGTGATTCTGAAGTTTCCTGCTCTGCCAAGTGTCCCTCGTGGCAAGCCTGATAAACCACTTCTTTTTCAAACGTGATAGTTAACTGAGATTGTTATGAATTAGAGCGTTTGGTTTGTTTTCACAGTGTCCCACATTTCCTGTATGTTCCTTTCTGGTGGTTTTAAAACTTCTTTTCATATGCAGGAAACTAAGGAATGCTGAGAGTTGGAGAAATAGTATCCTCCAGAGACGAGCACACTGATTGCTTAGCCAGTGTCAATGGTCAGCCCTGAAAACATGCATACAAGCAACAGACTGAGCAGGCTGTATTTAGAAATATATATATATATATGTATATATGTATATATTTATACTCATATATGCAAATATATTTATTTATACATATTTATATATCATGGCTTTGAATTTGAAATTTGAATTAGAAATAGAACATGAATTTGAAATAGAACAAGAGGGGCACACAGGAGGGTTTGGATGGGGGACAGGAAGGGAAAATGATGTAATTATAATCTCAAAAGTATTATTAAAAACAAATGACAAGAATGAACTTCCTTGGCCTGGATGAGAAAAAACTAGTAAAAGATGAAAACTTGCATTTCATTTCTTGGTATTTGGCCTGTGAAGAGAAGAGATTATGGGTTCACTGTTCAAACTTGGATGACTTGCAAAATCAGTGCTGTTGGATACCGACTGTTAAAACTCTCTTTGCTATGCATATGGCCTGCTGTAGGTCCTTGAGTGATCTCAAGGGCTCCACGAAAGAGGTGTTCCAAGTGTCTGCCGTTCACCCACGTGGACCTAGTCTCTAGTCATTTGTGTCCTGGGAACAGTGAGGACATAACTGCAGTGCATAGCCAGCCACATCACACGAAGCTGAGGAAGGATCTAGAGGGTGGTGGCTAGGATTGTGTGCACTTTCAGAAATGCTCTGCATCTGTGTGTGCCCAGGAGTCGACTGCTTAGGCTTGGCTACTGAGTCTTCAGCTTCATAAGCTACTAACATGAGAATGCTGTCAATGCGCACGTAGCTAGGTCACACAGCACGTCCACAGTGTGTACGCTGCTACAGTCCATGTGTACTGAGAAGCTGCGAGAGCCCCTGTGGACCACCCTGCCCCCCTGACACTCTAAACATGACCCAGACTTCCCAGGAACAGCCACCTGCTTTGTCACAGGAAGCTCCAGATGATGGTGTCTTGCCAGTCTGGTGACTGATAGGGTTATTTTTGGGTCCCACCCTTTGCTGGCTGTTTGACTTGAGGCGAGGGACTTAGTCATCAGGGAACCTACTTTTCTCATCTGTGAAATAAGGATAATGAGACCGACTCCTGCCTTCCTCACGGGGAGGAGGAAGCCTTCTGAGATCACCTTTTGATGTGCTTGAGAGCATCCTCCTTAATTGCACGGCCAGGTACTCCGGCAGCTGGGCGAAAGTTTTATGGCCCAAGATTCCCACAGCCCATAATCTAAGCGCTCCCAGAAGCCCTGTGATAGATTTGACTGTCACAGTTTCTGCCTGGCCATGGGCAGAGATTTCTCAGAGTCTTAGTCATGTAATAGGCGGTTTCCCTGAGGTGTTCTTGCCAATGCTTATTTATGGAGAATTTCTGGAGAGTTCCTATGAGCCATTGGCCCTTTCTCACCGCTCCTCAGACCTGCCCATCACAGTTATCTCTGTCTTCGTGGAATGTTGGGAAGCTTCAGGAACAGCACGTGCCTATGTTTCCAACAGTCTGGAAGGGCAAAGGGCTTTGTCTCCATCCCCTCCCTGGGACAGCATTTTTTTTTTTTTTGGATTGAAACAGCAATTTGCTTGTCTCTTCATTTCTGGTCTGTACTGTCACCAAATGTATCTGAAGAGTAGCCTTGTCTCTCTCACCAATTTCCTCCCCATGTTCATTCACTGCCATCTGATGAAGGAGTTATCGCTTCTCTCCTTGCCACCCGCTAGAATCTTCGTCTCCACAGAATAAGCCCCGAGCAAGGGCTGGTGAAAGGGAGGAAAAATTCTAGCTGTGCAAGCCTGGTGACTCAGGATTGATCCACGTGGTGGTGTGAACTGGTAATCCCAGAACTTCCATGGCAAGACGGGAGGCAGAGAAGAGAACCAATGGAGTGGTGTGAACTGGTAACCTCAGACCTCTCATGGTGAGATGGGGGCAGAGAAGAGAACCAATGGAGTGGTGTGAACTGGTAACCTCAGACCTCCCATGGTGAGATGGGGGCAGAGAAGAGAACCAATGGAGTGGTGTGAACTGGTAACCTCAGACCCCCCATGGTGAGATGGGGGCAGAGAAAACCAGTGGACACTCCTGGACCAGCTGCCTGGGGTATGCAGCTTAGAGACTCCACCTCAAGAAGGTGGAAGGTGGAACTGATTATTGAAAGTTGTCCTGTGACATATATACATTTACCATGCATGCCTGCACACACACACATGCACACACAGACACACACACACACGATGAATCATAAAAATGCTGAACAAACTAGTTTGATACCCTAGGCCTCCTCCTTCTTTCCCAGTGCAGTATCTGATCCCATCTCCTCCCCACACCTTTCTCCCCTCTTCCTCTGTTCTTTCATTTCTCCAGACACCCACCCTTCTTGCTCTTGCTAATTCCTTCCCATATCAAGTTCTGTGTTTAGTATCAAGTACTGTGTGTGCCCCCTCCCGGACAAGCAAAGCTTTACGGCACGTACAGACACATAGACGGGCGGTTACTTGCTGGTTTCTCAGTGCCACGATATGAGGGATGATGGAACTGCAGGTGCCCATTGGAGAGGAGCCACACTGGCTCTCAAGGATGGATAGGGTACGGAGGGACACAGTGCCAGGAATGGGAAGGGAAACATGGCCACACTAGCTGAAGGACTTTCAGAGGCAGCTGTGAGTGCCCCAAAGGGCCTTCTGAAGGTCACCACCTTACTGATTTGGTCATTTGTCAGGTACCAGGACACCCAGATATTAGCTGTGTGTTTTCCCACTGTGTACCCGCTTCTCCTTTCTCCACAGCCCTCCCCTATGTGGCTCTGCGCACCTTTTCCGGCTCCTTCAAATGCACTCTGTCCTTTGATGGTGTTCTAGGTGCTGGTGCCAGGCTGTTCCTCCGGAGGCATTACACATTTATTACCACTTATCACCCTCGATCTTCTGCTTGAAGTTGGTAGTGCCAATTGATTTCCTCTGTTGGCCTCAAAGGCCGTATCCACCCTGGACTGTTTACCCATGTTTCCCACAGCACGTTGTCTGTAGGCTCGGCTTCCAGATCCTGTCCTACTGCTCAATCCTACTGTTCTGTCATCTTGGACCAGTCAGTTTATCTGTAAGACCTGGAGGTGTCTCATCTCCAAAGTGGGGGCGATGATTTTTTTTTTATTGCATAGGATAATTGTGAGGATTAAATAAAGTACCCACTTAACACTCAATAAACATCAGCTGCCTTCTTCCTTCATGTGCTCTCTGGCTCAGAGAGATTGCTGCAACACCTTGGGAGAGCATCTCCGGGGGAGGGATGCCTCCCTTTTCCCATGGTCCAGAGGAAGTGTTGGGTGCCGGAGCAAGAGCCCGCCTGCACGTTTTGCTGAGTACTGGGCAATGAGGCAGGATGCAAGCATTATCAGCGATAGCCGTCGCCACCCACTCTGATCTGATTATTTCTTTGGCTCTTCCCATGCAACACTCAGTCTTAAGGTAAACAAAGAGAAAATGTTGAAAGCCATTTGCAATAAAGCACATGAAGTCGCCTGAGACTCCTTGTCGGGGATTGCACTTTTCACCACCGTGACGTTTCTCCTGAGAAGAGTAAAGAACCCGGTTTCTTTTCCTACAACTCCCGTGACTCTCGGAGACACTGTGTATGTCTGGGCTATGTATTGGCTTCATGAATAAAGACTGGGGGAGATGTATGGAGAATAAGAAGGTCTTTCGTCCCTGGGTTTTGGAGCTGGAATGATGTGGGGGAGTATCCCCCGACAGGTGATGCATCTTCCTGCCTCAGCTCACACGAATGTAGGTTCACAGCCATACATTTGACCTCGGCCGGGGTTAGCTGCTCCTTTCCTCACTCTTCCTCCCAGCCTTCCCCTGATGGGAAGAACACATGTGTTCCATATTAGAATCAGAGGTAGGGCCAGTTTTCACTGGGTTATGTTGGTTTCCTATGCAGATTATCACTTTAACCAGGGAGGGCCCTTTCTCCTCCTGGACCTTCCGGGACTCCTATCTGCACCCTGCACTTTTATTTCTATGCTTTAACTGCCCAGTCTTTCCTGCAAGTGAAATAGGAAAGTTGTTGGCTGAAGCACAGAGGTGTTTGCTCTGTGACCAGCCTCTTTGCTAGTTAAAACCACACACGCACCTCCACACAGCAACAATTTCAATCAGATTTGAGGTTTAAAGTCCTGAGATTGAAGGCGTTTTTCGACAGAGACTGTCATTTTCTGCTCAAGGTGGCTTTGAGCTTTAGCATTCAGCACCAGGCCCTTCTTGACTCTCTGCTGGAATTGCTTCAAACAACCCCAGCCAGGGAAACACCCTCCCTTCCACCATTCTCATCCACCCCTACTCTCAGCCACAGACAAAGAGAGCCAGGTACCAGGACACCCAGATATTAGCTTCAAGGTTCAGTTGCTTGTCCAGGGACAAGATGACCTGCCTTCCTCTTTTATGCTTGAGAGAACTGACATTAAATTACGATTTCTTCTTTCTGATTTGGGGGCCCTGGGATCTCAGGTTCCTTGGGCTTCTAGCAGATCTGTTACAAAATAGCAAGCCTGGAAACTGTCTCATGATCTACAGTGAGATAGAGACTTTGAAGGGTTCCTCATCTTTCATCCCTTGCTCTTTGTTGTAACAGCCATGAATTATCTCTTGGAAAAGCAGGAGCCCAGCCTCAGGGAACTGTGCTGGCCTGGATGGAGTGTGTCAAACTATTGTTTTCTCAAAAGGAGATGAAATGTCACACGGTGGGTAGCCAAGGTGCTTGACCGAGCATCCTGGCTTCAGAGTGACATGGGATGGATGTCCTTTTGAGAGCATGGGGCAGGGAGTGGCCTTTGGATAATGGCCACGCATGTTGGTCACTGAGGCTGTTTGAATCCCACTTCCTGGATGTGAGTGGAGGCACTGGGATCCTTTTAATTAAAGTTTCCCTGGGCCTTTGCTATTCAGTGTGAGCCATGCTCCAAGGCAGCTGCTGATTCAGAAGCTTATCACAAAATGTTTAAGTGAAGTGACCATTTAAATGTCGATGTGTAGTTCCCCCTGCTTATTATCCAGTGGTAATAAGTAGTAACTCGTGGGATCAGCAGCTATAGGAGGGCTGATGTCCAGTGGGAGAAATGGAAGAAATGTCTCGCTCAATTCCAACACCTCTTAAAGAGCCTGACGTCTGGAGAGGTCTCACTTTTAACCTTTACACTAACCTTTCGTGGTGAGTGAAGGCTTTTGAACTGAGGCAGAACAAGAACTTGTAGCTCAGAGATGTTGATACGAATACCTGGGCTCATAGATGGAGTGTGAGTTTAACACAGGCTCATGTGGTAGCCCTCCCCGCCAAGCTCAATGTCTTCTCCCAGCCTACAGTGGGGCTCCTTTGGCCTGCCAGTTTTTCACCCCGTGGTAGCAGGGTTGAGTCCTCTAGTTCCCAGTGTCTCCAGACCACAAGGTGGATGATATGTAGTACAGGTCGACTGCCCTGAATCCCAGGGACCAAGCACTCCTCTCCTTTAATGCAAAGGACCACCCAGCATCCTCATCACCTCTCCTGCCAACTTCTGAATCAATCCCAGCTTGCTCAGCATTTAACAGCTGCAGTTTTTACCGATGGATTTTAGATTCTGATCTCATCTGGGCAAGAGTGTCCATCACTGCAACTGATATTGAGCTGCTCTTCTTCAACCCGGCTGTGGTCAGATGGGAGAAACACCAACCTGGCTTTGCTGCTTTGTTTTAAACCTCCCTCAGTGTGGCCTTCGCCCTTCAGCTGGGTGGTAACCTCAGGAAATGTATCATACCTTCTGGGTCTTCATTAACAACCAACGGTGCCTGGCATAATAATGTATGTCTGTTAACACAACACTCAGAAGGCCGAGTCAGGAGAACCATGAGTTCTTAAAACAACAACAACAACAATGACAACAAAAATAAAAAAAAACTGTCTCAAAAATAAAAGAGAAAATAAAGTTTTGCAAGGACTATATATGCTTAGTAGTACACCTGTGGTACTTGGGATTTGAATCTTTGGGAGCTACAAGTGCACCGATATCGTAAGGCCTTCCTCAACACATTTATCATGATTCCCTCCTCCCCCAGCAACCCGACTCTAGTCCTTCCTCCCCCAACACACTTGACAGAATTCTCTCATCAGCAACACACCTGACATGACTCCTCCCTCTTCCAACACACCAGTCATAATTTCTAGCTCCTCCCTCTCTAACTCATATCAGTCATAATTTCTAGCTCAACACACCGGTCATGACTCCTCCCCCCCCATAAGACATCTGACATGACTCTTCCAACCTCGAGCACATGTGGTATGACTCCTCCCTTTCTAACATACTTGTCATAATTCCTAACTCAACACACCTGTGATGACCCCTCCCTTCCCAACACACCTGCCATAACCCCTTCCTCCCCAGTATGGGTCATGACTCCTTCCTTCCTGACACACCTGCTAGGAGTCCTCCCCCCAACACCACTCTCATGCTCCTCTTTTACTACGCACAGTCGCAGCTCCTCCTTCTCCCAGCACACTGACAGATCCCTACTAATAAAATTGGGAGGGCGTTGGACCCGTTATGTTGCAACTCAAGCTTGTCTGGGGGGGTCATGGTCAGTTTGAAGAGATCATGCAAATCGAAAGGAATTTCAAGCTACTGGCTGGCATGGTGAAAATAATCCAGAGTATGTGGAAAGCAAAACAACAGCAACAAAACTCAAAAGCAAATTAGAGAAGTTCACATGATTTGGAGGGACATGAGAAAAAGAGATAAAAATATTTCTTATGGCCCCAGGTCTACCAATTAGGTTCTGCTATGCTGTGCTTCCATAACAAAATAACACACACACACATTTTAGTTATTCCACATAGTAGCTGTGTATGTTTCATGCTGCTGAAGCATGGTGAAGATTGTGAACTCTTGCTAATTTTTAGTTACATGATGTAGAACACATAGCATTTGGTGCCACCGCAGGAGAGGAAGGAGGGGATGAAAGAGACATATGGGCTTTTAGTTTCCATATTATTCTGCTCATGATCCATCAGAACCAGTCACATGGTCTGAATGTATTTGCAAGGGAGGCTGGAAGTGTGTGTGTGTGTGTGTGTGTGTGTGTGTGTGTGTGTGTATGAATATTGGAGCGTATGCTCAGCGTTCTTTTTAAATTAAGCATCACTTTCTAAACACCACACAACGATTCTACATCTTTTACATCCCATGAGGTGTATTCCGTTTAAATAATAATTTTTATTTACTTTCTAAAACTTCCACACACGTATACAATGTGTCTGAATCATTTCTGCTCCTTCCTTCCTCCCCTTCAAATCCTCTCAGAACCCTCTAAATCACAGTGGTTCTCAACCTGTGGGTCAGGACCCATGGAAGTCAAAAAAACCTTTCATGGGGATTGCGTGAGACCATCAGAAAACAGATATTCATATTATCCATAATAGTAGTAAATTACATTTATGAAGTAGCAATGAAAATAAATTTATGGTTGGGGGATCACAGCGTTAGGAAGGTTGAGAACCAGAGTTCTAACCTATCTCCCTCCCAATTCCATGTCCTCGTCTTCAAGCTTGTATTAATATTTTTTAACCCAGTGAGTCCAATTAGCGCTGCCTATTTGTGCACAGATCTGGGGCCGTCCACTGGGAGCATGGCAACCTACCTGTGACTCTTTCTCAAAGAAAAGTGACTTTCCCTCCCTCTAGCAGTCATTAACTGCCAAGAGTTCATCAGCTGGGGCTGGGGACTTAGGAATCCTTTCCCCAACTGTGCTGGGATTTTTAACTGGCTTCTGATTTTACGTAAATACCCACAGCTGCTGTGAGTTCATGTATGCAACCCGTATGTCATGATCAGAGGACAGCATTGCACAGGACCCCTCCCCGTCCTCCACCTTTGGTCAGGGAAATGTCTTTTTGCAGTGGTAGTTAATGCAGAGAGGCATAGCTGTTCAAGTGCCATGAATAAGTGACCCGGCGTACACAGTCATAGATGGGATAGCTACACCACACAGTTCCCAGCCCCCAAGGTTGAGGGAATGCCACAGAAGAGGGGGCAGAAGGAACGCATATACAACACAGACACAATTTACTGAGTCTTTTTTTTTATTTTTGCTTATATGTACAGGTGTACAGGGCTGACCACTTGGAATTGGACAGCCTGTCCGGCGACTGTCCCTGGAGAAAACCGATTCTTCCTCTCTCATTGATCACCTGTAGGTCTTCATCTAGGGAAGGGACTTTGCAAAAATTCCCCAACTACACTGCCATGTCAACTGGAGCTGTCACTATGCAGGTCTTGTTTAGGTAACCATATTGTTGAGACTTCATGGGTCCTTGTTGGGGAATATTTGCTTAACGATGCAAAGGTGTGTTGTATTTGTTTAACTATGTAAAGATGTGTTGTTGTTTTACCTTGTCTGCCTAAGGCACCTGATCTGTCTACTAAGAAGTTGAATGGCCATTAGCCAGGGAGGAGGTGTAGGAAGAGAAATTTAGGCTTGGAGAAGGAAGGAAAAGAGTCATCAGGGAGATGTGAGGGGCCATGGAGGAAGCAGGAAAGCAGGGCATACAGAATGAAAGAAAGGCTAAAAACTCCAGAGGCGAAACATAGATGGATAGGGACAGGTTAAATTGAGTTAAATGACCTAGTGGGCAAGCCTAAGCTAAGGCCGAGCATTCATAAGTAATAATAAGTCTCCGTGTCTTTATTTGGGCTGGTTGGCCATCCAAAGGAAATTCCAGGTACAGGGTACAGCTTTCTCTTCTTGTCTAGATAATATTGCTGGTAGTGGGCGTGCTGGTCTTCTGGCTCTTACAGTGTATTCTGCCTCCTCTTGTGAGATTTCCCCTGAGTGATGTCAGAGTTAGGGTAGAGACTGTGGCATCTGGTACAAGATCTGATCGTATTAGGCCCCAGTTCGCTGAACTGGACTTAAGTGGATGCATTCACGTTATGACTGATGCCGGCACATTCAAACTCATACCCCTGAGATCATCCTGCAGGCAGCAATTACCCTAGCAACAGTTCCTCAGAGAATAAGATTCGCTCCTGATGACGGTCTGGCATCAACAGTCTAGGTGTTCTTTACTCTTTTTTTTTTTTTTTGAGTTCCACAATTAAAACCCTAAAGAGAAAAGGGTGGGATTACAGGCAAGTGCCCACTGTAGAAACCAGGGGATGGCAGACATCCTTGGGGTTGGAATCCCACCGCGCATGCGCACACCGAGTCTCCCATGTCCTCTATGTGCGGCTTTGCTTTCTGAGTCTCTCTGCTCTTCATTTATCCTGACTGTAAGTTGGGAATACCTCACCTGTCTTGCAGAATGCTTGTACGGGTTGAATGTGTTAATAAAAGGAAATGCATGGAGCTGTGCTTACCACACAGCTGATGTTGTGCAATTGTTTCTTCCTCCTGTCCCTGCCCCGTATTGAGCCGGGATGTCTCCTCGGCGATCCCACCTAACAGAACTTGTTATGGTCTATTTGTTAATCTCCTTCCCGTATTAGTTCATGGCTGTGTTCTGGGTGCCTAGCAGCAGAGTGCCTGAAACATCCCTGGTGTGCAGTGTTATTCTTGCTAATATTTGTCAGGAGGGGTGGCGGACTCAGAGATCAGCTGGCCTAAACTGGAGCCCTGCAGATTAGTGTTACAGGAATTAGGTGTGAGTCATCTAGGCATGTGGCCATGGCCTGAGGAAGTCTGCTTTCAGGCCCGGAATAATCGGAATCTTCCGAGGGGAGGCACGTGGAGACAGGAAGGGTTTACTCAATACCTGCTCTGTGCCAGGGGTTTGATGTGAGCTTGCCCCTCTCTAAAGCACACGGTGTTAGAACAGGTCAGCACCAACAGATGGCGCCGTGCTAGCCAAACAGGGACTCCCTCGGGGTCCGACGCTTCTCTGTCCTCCTGGCCAGGCATGGTGGGGGCTGTTGTTCAAAAACTCAGAGTTGAGAGTTGAGCAGAGAAGCATACTTCTCTCTTGCTAAAACCCCACTCTGCAAATGGTGAGGCATCCAGAGTCTGGGGTTTCTTCTTAGACAAAATTCTGAATCAGCTGAAAATCCTTTTCTGTGATGTGGAGGAAAAAAGCCTCCCCTTTCAAAGATTCAGTTTCCTGTTAAATGTTCCCCCTTTAAAAATTAAAGCGTAGATTGCATAAAAACTTAAATCATCAATTTCACCTTGACATTTTCATATATGCATATTATGTACTTTGGTCTCTTGTTCTCACTTCCTGTTTATTTGTGTATGTGTGTGTTTGTGTATGTGTAGCTGTGTGTGTGTGCTTTTGTGTGTATGTAAGCCAGAGGACAGCTCTGAGTGTCCTTCCTCAGGAACATTAGCCTTGTTTGTTGATGCAGGAACTATATATTTTGTTTATTTATTATAAGGCAGGGTCTTGTTATATAGCTTAGGTTGGCTTCGAACTTTTGATCATCTTGCCTCGGCTCCCTCAGTGCTGGGATTGCTGCGGTAGCACTGCTCTAAGTACTTAGCGAACACCAGCTCATCCTAATTGCCTTGATGGCCGTCAAAGGCTGATAGCATCATCCCACTCTACAGGAGATGGGGCACAGAAATGCAGAGAATCATGTTCACAACCTACAGCCGATGCACCATAGGACTGCGGATCCATTGGCTAGTTCCAGAATTTGGGCTCCGAATGTCTTCATATCACTGATATCTTGCTACCTTCACTTACGTCTTAGACAACCCACCAAGCAAACATTGCTGCAGAGAGGTCCAAGAGCTTTTAAGACAAATGCTTGCCTAAGTTCGTCCAGGTATAAGCAGTGGGGCTGCAGCTAGGACTCGTGCCGTCTGACTCCAGAATGGTAGCAGGCTGAGCAGACTAGCCAGTCTACAGAGGAAAGAAGTCTCCCCTTACAGGTGCGGAATCTGGGGGCGCCTCCCCAGGTTTCTGCTGAAGGACCAGGATCTATCTCCCCTTCCTCCAGATTCCGTTTGTTGCCTTCGCTGACTGTCTACTTTCCAGTGTTGGGGGCTTTGGATTGATGTTGGTGTGACTGTAGCGGGCATCTTGTCTTTGCCCTTGACTGTGATGGGAAATGCCACTCAGGCTTCTTCTCCTTTCATGAGGTGCTTGGTCTCCAGCCAACCCCTGCCTCAGCAGCAGGAAGATGGGGTGTGGACCATGACTCTGTCTCTTGCTTGCAAGAGAACTTGGGCAAGCTACATGATCTCTGCTTTTCATTGAATCAGCATCTAGCATTAGAAGACTTACGGTTAGTAGGCACAGCGTTTTAAAGAAGCGGAATCGTGTTAAGTTTCCCTGGCTGGTCTCACACCCATAGACTCAAGCAATCCTCCTGACGCAGCCTCTTCAGTAAGTGGAACTAGGCCTTTCCTTTTCTAAAACCAGTCTCACCATGAAGCCCCAGGTGGTTGGAATTCACCATGTAGACTGGGGTAGTCTTGGACTCAGCGATGCTCCTCCCTCTGCCTCCAGAATACAGAATTAAAGGTGTGCACCACATTGCTTAGCAACCTGGTATTTTTTAAAGCTGAAAAATGATTATCAGAAATCTTAGAGGTATCTGTGAGTGCAAAATAGACACCGTGCCTGTCACTGTATCATGGGAGATGCAGGTGGCTGTGGAGCTTACGTTTGGGAGTCCCTGAATTAAGCAATATGGAGCTTGGTATATTATGTGGAGTTTTATTTCTATTGCTGTGATAAAATGCCCCAACAAAAAGCAACTGTGTTCCAGCTCTACAATCAATCAATCACTCAATCAGTCAATTGCAACTGAACAAAATTAAGATCGCAATTCTCCTTGAAGGTTGTGTGCGTGAGGTGAGGAATGGCTGGCAAGGTCTGGCAGAGCCCCTGGGACCACAGAGATGGTTCTGGTTTATTTTTTAACAGGGTGTGTCTGCATTATGAGAACACATTCATCTCTCAGTGTATGCACACTTTTCTTCGTGAGTGTTACTATTGCTTTCTTTTCTCTTGCCACGATGAGGTTTGAACTTGGGTCCTTCTGCATGTTAAGCAAGTTCTCTACCACCTGGCAACATCTCCAGCCTGTACACATTGTTCTCGAATGAAAACAAAATAGATGCTCGTTTTGTGAAGAATTTTAGCAATTGTGATTGACGGTTCTCTGCTAGCCATGTTGAACATGACTTTGATGCAATGCAGGTTGAACATAGCCACATTACACCCTACACTACATCCCTACATTTTTCTGATTTTGAGACAAGGTTTAGCTATATATCCCAGGCTGCCTCAGCCTACTGAGTGCTGGAAGGTCTAGCTTCTTACATATATATATATCTGCTCCCAAAACATGGACTAGGATCTTGTAGCCTGTCTTAAACTTCTAGATGAAATATTTCCATGCACATTGAACTCATTGTCCTTTAAAAATTATTCTTCTCTCATACAATACACCCCAACTGCAGTTTCCCCTCCCTCCATTCCCAGCACCCCACCCTCACCCCGGATCCACTCCTCCTCCATTTCCCTTCAGAAAAGAGCAGACCACTTATGGATATCAAATGGACATGACATCATAAGATATAATTAAGACTAGGCACACACCCTCATATCAAGGCTGGACAAGGCCACCCAGTAGGAGGAAAAGGGTCTGAAGAGTCAGGCAAAAGAGTCAGAGACACCCTCACTCCCACTGTTGGGAGTCCCATAAGAACTCTAAGCTAAACAACCATAACATATATGCAGAAGACCTAGGGCAGACCCACGCAGGCTCCACGGTTGCCTTTTCAGTCTCTGTGAGCCCCTGTGAGCCTCGCTTAATTGATTCTGTGGGTTGTAATCTACTGTTGTCCTCGACCTCTCTGGTTCCTATAATCCTTCCTCCCCTTGAGCTCTGAGGGGAGGGACCCAGTGGAGATCTCCTATTTGGGTTCTCTCTCAACCTAGCATTTGGCTGTGGGTCTCTGCATCTGCTCCCATCAGCTGCTGGAGGAAGCCTCTCCGATGATTAGGGTAGGCACTGATCGAATTCACTGTGCTTTTTAAAGAGACGTCCGGAAGATTGTGGGAAATCAGATTTTCATTGGGGAAGTTGGAAATTTGCTAGCCAAATTCCATCACAGCCTTTGCATAACCGGTCGGCAGAATTTAAAAGAAGTATTGCCACTCATCCACATGGGCACCCAGTATGTGACTTGGATCTGGTGTCCTTCTGAGGCATCTTTTCCAGGTGTGACAGCCATTGAAGGCAAATTCAAAAACGCTGACTTTGGAAGGAAACCATCAATTATGGTGTCAAAACAGTTAAATCCCACTGAAGAAAACTAGGAACGCGTGTTCAAAAACACACTGTTGCCAGTGAAATGGTTTCTATGACATCTTAACTCTTTTTAAAATAATTTCTACTCTGAGAATTTTATACATCTAGACATTATAGTTTGTCATACCCACCCCTTAACCCCCCCTCTTCAACTCCTCCTGGATTCTCCCAAACATCTCACTGGTCCAACTTCATGTCCTTTGGTTTTATGTGCATGAGTGTGGAGCCATCTACTGGAGTAAGAACCAGAGTCTCCTGACAAAACAGTGCCTACACTCAGGATCTCCTGGCAGCCAGGGCTGCCTGCAGTAAAATAACTTTTAGCATTGTCATTTGGGGGATGTGGAGCAAAAGATGTTTCAGAGATTCTTTCGTAAAGTTAAGGTAATTAAAATTGTTCAATTCATCTTGGTTTTACCTTTTAAAAGTGGCTACTTAAGTTACATTTTATGATGTCGATTATATATTCGAATAAGAACGCGTATAGAGACTGAAAACACATAGACATTGCTTGCTATTTGTTGTTATTGCTATTAATTCCCCAAAATTCAGATCTTCATTTTCAAAATTTTATTTAATGTGTGTATGTATACATGCAAGGGCATATGTCTGTTCTTGCAGGCACACGTATGTTCTTGCAGGCATGTGTGGCCAGAGGTGGGGTTCCTCAGGAGTTATCCTCCCTGTGCTTTGAACCAACGTTTCTCATTGGCCTGGAGCTCACACGTAGGTGAGGCTGGATGGCTACGATGAATCTCAAGGATCTACCTGTCTCTGCCTCCTCAGCCCTGGGGTTCCAACTGTGAGCTCCCATGCCTGGCTTATCATGTGGGGGCTGGCATGGGAACTCAGGTCCTCATGTGTGTACAGCAGGCACTCTTCAGCCAAGCTATCACCCCTTCCCTGAACCCCACTCTCTACTTGCTATGTATGCTTTCACAGCGGGTTGTTTTAGATGATGGGGCCGGGGCTGTGGAGAGGAAGCGCTGCATCTTGGTTTTGCTACATACTAATTACTGTTTGATTCTAAGCAATTAATCAACCGATCTCGATCTCAGCTTTTTCAGTGTCAGAGTGGTAATTTACCATCTACCTGAAAAGACTTGGTGAGGCATCAAGGCACACACACAGACACACACACACACACACACACACACACACACACACACACACCTTGGCTAACATAAAAACTTAATGAATAGTCACTACTGCGGTCACAAGGTCATTTTCCTGTGCTTTCCATATTTGTTTCATAATAAGAACTTCCTGGGTGTTGAAAATATTTAGGCCTCGGCTTAAAGTTTCTTTGCTAGGGCTCTGAGTCTGGTAGTTTAGAAGGTTCCAGGGATTCTCCTCATCACAAGAATTTGAGGAAGAGCAGTTGGAAGATTCTGGAGCCCCCTTTCCTGA
Organism: Microtus oregoni; assembly: GCF_018167655.1. Taxonomy (NCBI): domain Eukaryota; kingdom Metazoa; phylum Chordata; class Mammalia; order Rodentia; family Cricetidae; genus Microtus; species Microtus oregoni. The sequence continues at coordinate 30,987,790 of NW_024543081.1, read as the reverse complement.
ATGACTGTTCTCCGAGCATGAACCTCGTCTATAAGTACCATGTACTGCCCTTATGCCACAGGGGCCAGCAGGGATGCTACTTTGATGCTTGTGACATAAGTGATGGAAATGGCGGGGGAGGCCAAAGTGAATGCCCACATACGGGACAATAATTGGAAGTCTCAGTGGGCAGAGCCCTGCAAAAGTTCAAATGAGAGGAGCAACAGGCATCTTGGCAGTAGAGGGGCAACGGAGAAGCAGTACAACTCCCCCTCCTCCCCCCCCCAGGTGGAAGTTCAGACATTGGACTAGGTCCTTGGGGGAGGGGTGGGTCCCTGGACCGAAGGCACTCACTGTACTTAGGAACCCTGGCAAGGCTCTGAGCCACTGAGTCTTGGTCCAAAGTGCAGAAATGAGACATAATATCAGATGGGTCCAGGAGGAGGCTAGACTTAGCATTTTGTTGTTTGATTGTTCGTGCTGACTTAGGGGAGATTAAACCCTGAGCCGTATAAGGATTAAGCTGGGTAGCCATATGGGAAGGCATCCGCTTCAACAGGCTTATCTGTCCTCGGGGCTTAATAATTGCATTCAGCATGCAACCAGGTACTCATGCTAAAGATTTCCTGTTATCTCTGGCTATGTATCTACTTTCCCCCCAGTTCCGCACCTTCTTGCCTTTCCAGGGACACCCCACTGGCGGAGCAACACTAAGCACAGGCTCCTCTCTAGAGCAGATGCTCTGCTGTGTCCCGACAGCCTGCGCTGCCCTCAATTGAAGGTGTGGATAATTAAAGTAATGAACACTTTTCCACTCACTCCTGAAAGCCTCGTTAATCTACACACAAGTTGCCACAGGCGAATTGTGGCGTCAAGGGTGGGAGGACCAACCAAAATAACTTCAGAAATTCATTAATCAGACTAATCAAGCAGGTTGTTCCGAACGGAGAGTTCTTTTCCTCGGGTGGTCAGAGGATTAGACATGAAAGGGACTTCTTGAGCAATATTTGGGAACATCTAGGTGGTTGAGCCGGCACTTATGACTAAAGTGGCTGATGCTAATGGAATCCGTCCCAAGCGTCAGCATGGATGATTCTGCAGCTGAGTATTTAAGGTGAATGACCACGGCGGGGGGGTGGGGGGGAGGGTCAGGGAGTCACCATGAGGTCACACCAACACACCCAGGTATTACAGAGACAGCTAGTGCCACCAAAGACTCATTTTTGTCCTGACGTTTCACAGTTAGGCAGGTGCAGTGCCCTGGGATCAGTTTGGAAATTTGACTGTTCATGGGTAGGCCTCATGTAGCCTTCTCCTTTTTTGCCTTGGCAGTCTTTGGGGACACTGTTCCAGGTGACCGTCCAGCCTGATGCAGTTTTCTGTTTGACCTTCTCTGCACCGCATGTGTGTGGAGAATAACATTGCAGGGGTTTAAGCGGCAGAGATTTCCTGACTGCCCTAGCTTCAGTTCTGTTGACGTCACAAATTCTATGACAGGAAGCCACTTGGAGGAGAAAGGGTCTATTTTAGCTTATAATTTCAGGTTGCAGTCTGTCATTTTAGGGAGATTAAGGAGAGACATCAAGCAACTAATTACATTGCATGAACAGTCAAGAGTAAAGAGAGAATGATTGCTTTGTTCCTTGCTTGCCGGCTCCATTTCTCTCCTCTTCTCCTGTTCAAGACTGTCGGCCTAGGGAGTGGTGCTGCCCACACTGGGCTGGGTCTTTCTATATCAATTAATAATCAGTACAGCCTCCCACAGACTTGCCCACAGGCCAACCTGATGTGGACATTGTCTAATTAAGATTCTTCCCAGGTGATTGTAGGTTGTGTCAAGTTGACAGTTAAACTAACCAGCGTACCAGCTTGTCACTGCAGCAGAGGCTAGCCCATCACGAAAAAATGAACCTGATATCTCGGTCTAAGCCCATTTATAATGTGAGTACAGTGATTAAATTAGGTGTCTCAGGACAACCTCAAGAGCAGAGTGGCTGGATTTTGGCATGGTTTTACATGGCAGGATCCATGGACAACTTGAGATTGTTTCTGGACAAGTTGAGGTCATGGGCGACGGATGCTAAAAATGTCACACGGATTCTAGGCATGTACTTTAACAGGGTTGATTAACATATCTGCTGAGGTTAGCAGTGGATGTTGAGAAAACAGTCCCTACCCTGTGTCATTCCACCCTTTAACAATGGCTTATGGATGACAGAGATACATCCGTGGGTGCCCTGGAGTAGTGAGAAACTGTCTTGACTGACAGATACAGACCACAAACGAACCCCTAGGGCCTGAACACAGACTTAGAATGACAAGATGGGAGATAACCATTCCATAGGAATACGTGTTTGGTTGAACCACAGAACCACAGAGAGGAATGATGAGGTTCAAGAGCGTTGTGAAAATAGGTACGAGTAGACCCGTGTTACCCAACAGTGGTGTAGAAAGATCAATTTGCAATGGCAGGAAATAAGGTTGGAAGATGACCTGGCATTTGAATTCTACCATTTCAGGCACTAAGGCCCCATGGACAGTATCTGAGAGAGGAAGTGATGTGATTTGATGTGGTGTTTTATGGATATTCTTTACTCTTGTTTTCATTGCCAGAACTCTCTCTCTCTCTCTCTCTCTCTCTCTCTCTCTCTCTCTCTCCATCTTGTTAAAGGATTCCTGGAAGGGACATGGCCATTTCTTAAGCGTGAGGTGCTAGTACATGAACGACTCATTTAATCCTCACAAGAACAGTCTAAGGTAGGTTCCTCTAGGCTCACTTTACACGTGAAGAAACCAAGGTTCAGGGTAAGTTATACAGGTTACCCACTGACCCCTTCACTTTCTAGACAGTGTGTGTGTGCGTGAATTGGAAATGTCACCGAGTGTGCAGCATGCTCTTGGCAGGATTCTAGCATTTTACATGTAGGATTCTAGCATTTTATATGCAGGTTTCATTTTTGACCAATCAGACAGGTAGGAATTTGTATGCTCACTGCTAACTGAAAACAGGGCCAGAAGTTTGTATTTACACTTATCTTGTAGCTAGAGAAAGTCAGAGCTAGGACTCAAACCAGATCTACTTGGCCCAGGGTTCCTATTTTTGGCTAACTTGTCTCAAAAGTCCTTAAAGAATCTCTTATTTGCAACGATCCACTCCATTAGAGATCTCTTTAGGGTTTGGGAGGATTTAGGATGAGGGGAAAGGGTGAAGGATAGACCTCTTGGACTTAGAAAATTGATAGCTCCTCTAGAAAGGCTGAACCCAAGCTCTTCAGTGCTGGTGGCGGAACATGAATCTTTATTAAAATTGGCTTTTTTTCAGCATTTGTCTATGCTCTCAGAGCATAGACTGACTCCATTCTAGCCTAGAAGACAAGGGTTTGATGTATTAAGTTGGCCTGTAGGGTGTTCTTTCCTGGGGAACTGAAGACCACAAGTCCAAAGTAACTCCTGGACATTTGTCGATCACTATTGTGCATGCGAATGACTCAGAGACGCTACAGACACATCGTAAATTCAAACTTATTGGGGATTCAGATGCTGGTGGAAGTCTCTGGTAGCTTTCTTAAGACCCAGAGAGCATCCTACAATAGAATAAAACCAGCAGCAACAACAAACTACACCAGTAATAAGGTGATGATGAAGACCTGTGTTTCATCCACTAGAATTTGAAGCTCACATTTTCCCTTTCTATCATCTTTCTGTGTTTGACAAGGCAGAAGAAATTGTGCCCAGGAATGGGGTTGAGAGTCAAGATCCATCTGAGTATGGTGATTCATGTCAGTAATCCCAGCACTTGGGAAGAAGAGGGTCAGGAGACAGAGGGGAACTTAGGCTACACAATGAGACACTGCTCCAGGAGGCAAGGCTAGCTACCCAATCATAGCTGGGTGTGTCTCTGTTTCCCCGGGCTCCGGAACTGAGGTTAGAGGCTTACTGAATGTAAACACAGTAAAAACAGTGAACTCAGAGGTGGAGTGAGCAATTCTAGAATACAAACAAACCAGCTCATCATATGCAATCAAATAGACCTCCAAAAATCATCAAGAAAACAAACCTTGAATTTGTGGATAAAGCAACAGGTAATTGTCCTGTTCAGAGAAATCTGGGACTACTGAGTTTCAGTGTAAGAACAACACATTGGTTTAGGGTTCTTGGAAGGCTCCTTGGTTCCTCAACTTGGCCAAATGATAGACTTTGATTGGGGAAAGATTTTGTTTGTTTGTTTTACTGGAGATTAATAAGAAAATCCTCAAATGAGTGGACCTGAGATCCCTACAAATACACATTTTTATTTTTTTATTGTGGATCCTAGATAAGATAAAAGATCATGGCCAGGGATGCCATCTCAAAGCCTATTTCCTGAAGACTGTTTAAAATGTACCTGCTCCAGGGCCAGTGACTACCAGGCTGGGAGCCCTTGCTGAACTCGGTAGGTTGGCCTCCTCTGTTTGATGTACACATTTCCATCAGTAGCCCGACAGAAAATTCTCCTTTTGTTTCCTCTGTGAAACAAAAAGAAACGGTGATTAGATGCTCCACATGTGCTCCGGGAAAGTGGTTAAGCGGTATGACCCCTGCCATCCCCGTCTCTCTAACTTCTCTACCTTTTGTAGGAGTTTGCTCAGTAATTCCTCCCTGGCCTCCTCTGTCAGCTGCCGTGAATCTTCCCTTGGGTGTCTAGACAAGCTGAGAGCCAGGCGTCTCTGGGCTTAGACTCAGAGGGAGGTCCCATGGAGAGTCACAGAGGTTCCTTCATTTATCAAGATTGCTGCAAGCGGTGCGAGAATTGCTAAGCACTGGCTTTGAGAGGGACAAAAGGCACAGCTCAGACGAAATATGTGACCCGTGTCTTTCTAAGCATCCTATGTCTTCATCTCCTTGAGACGATGCATCCTCAAGTGTGGGGACCTTACAAAGTTCTTTGTATAGGCTGCCAGTGAGAGTGCCCTGAATGGCAAGTCAATTGCCAGAGAGTGGGTTTGGGTCGTGCCTTAGTCTCTGAGTTATTAGTGTGATGTTGTCAGGCCCAAGTTTTTCTCAGGGTTATGTAGCTATCTATCTATTCCCTTCATCCCTGAGGGAGGCTGGTCAAGACTTACTGACAAGGCCCAGGAAGTAGTCAAAACTCACAGTTGTAAGAAACTTCCTGAAACTTACGAGAATCATGAGGCCCCTCCCAAAAACCTATCTAAAGGGTAAAAATGACTGAGGGAGGGGGAGATTCTTTGATTGGCCAAGTTTCCTATAACTCATGCACGGAGCTCCAGGGATGCAGTTTTGTGAGCCATTGTCCAGGATGGGATGGGTTTTTGTTGATGTAGCTGCCTTTGGGTCATCCACGCTCCTGGAACTCTTTATCCACATTCCTGTAGCAAGCCCTAGTAAACCCACTAAGTTAGACTTTGGTGGGATTATTTCTTCAGCCTGTTGTTGATGACATATCTGGGGTGAATAGATGTTTGCTCATGTCTTACAAGGAAAAGTCACACACCGCTCTGCTGCAGAGTGCCTTCCGCTCCTTTAGCCAATAGCAGCTGAAATACCAGCCCACTGGGGCGTGGTCTATTTCTCTTTAAAAAAAGAGCGGCAAGCCTCTGCTCACTCTTGGTTCTGGCTCTTGCTCCCGGCTCTTGCTCCAGCGACAAGACTCCTTTTCTGGCTGTTCGGTGTTCTTTAAGTTTCCCCTAAATAAATACCCCTTTGAATCCAAACTGGTGTGGGATTGATTCGCGCATTAACGCTCAGCTTCCTAACTTTGTGCAATGTACCACTTTCAGCTTTAGTTTAGGAACATGGAAGGCAGGAATCAGACATTGGGAAAAGCACTGACAAGCTACAGTCACGTAGGAGCAGCAACTAGAACAGGCCCTGAACTTGGCTGACATCTTTTGCCTCCATCAGTTCACCAATGGGTAAAACGTCAAGACCTTAGTGCCAGGACACTGAGAAGATAGCTTTAATTCTCTGGCTTTAATGAGGTTGGACTTCCTTATTTTTTTTATCAACCTCTTTCCAACTTTTAGACTCTCTTCTTTTTTTTTCACTTAGCAGTGGTCTATGGAGTCAGACACGCACTGGACCCTTTAAGGGAAGAAGTCACGCATTGTGAAAAAAAGCACACTGGAACCCCAAAGAAGGGCTCCACAGGAGGATGGAGCTGCTGAAGCCCCAGAGATGTGTGGTGCAGGACATAGGTCATGTTCTCTTTAAGGAAACCCTCACAGCCTGCTACCTCTGAATGGTGGATCTCTTACAGTATATCATGTGTACCTCAGAATGGGAGGTTCTGGCTAAAATAGGCCAATCAAAGCTCACCATGGGCAGTGTGGATGCCTAGTTGCTGGTAATAGTTCTGTTCCCAAGTTTGTCTTTTTTTGGGTGGTTCTGGATATCTTCCAGAAGCCAGATGTGCCTTGAGGGACACAGTGATGAGTACTTGTTCTTGATGCGTGGTCCACAGAGCTAGGGAGATGCTGGCAAGAAGGAACTCGGGGAGATGCTGGCAAGGAACAACTCAGGGAGATGCTGGCAAGAAACAACTCAGGGAGATGCTGGCAAGAAGGAACTCGGGGAGATGCTGACAAGGAACAACTCAGGGAGATGCTGGCAAGGAGGAACTCAGGGAAATGCTGGCAAGGAGGAACTCGGGGAGATGCTGACAAGGAACAACTCAGGGAAATGCTGGCAAGGAGGAACTCTACCAAGGATTGGCTCAAAAGGATTTATGTATTTTTATTTTATGAATATTTGTGTTTACTTGCATGTATGTCTGTGTATCTGCATGTGTGTGTCTAGTGTTTGGAGGCCAGAGGACAGAACTGGGTCCCCTGGAACTTGAATTACCAATGGTTGTGAGTTATGTGGGTGCTGGGAACTGAACCCCAGTCTTCTGCCCTCATAACTGCTGAGCCATCATTTCTCAAGCCCCCTCTTTATTTATTATGAACTTTTCTTCATGGAGTTAAGCTTCTTAAAAATATTTGGTGGCTTCATGGTATCAGTATATGGCACTTGGAAGCTGCAGGGTTTTGGATGTACACCTCACTTCCTGTGTTGGAATTTCATCCCTAGAGCAACAGTTGAGAGAGAGGTGGGGCCTTTGACGTGATAAATGAGTTGAGAGTTCACACAAATATTCTAGTTCTTTGTTTTGAACAGACTCTAAAAGCTTTCTTGCTGAATTAGAAGTGCCTCACACTCTGAAGATTCTCTATGCGTCTTCCTCATCTAAGCTTTGACCCTCCTGTGGCTCCTAAACTCCTGTCCCATCGTCCACTTCCGTCCTTTACCTTGCTTTGCTAGATGATGCATCTGTTTCCTTAGCCACCTTCCTTAAGATGGCGACAGGCCTCTTCCTTTTTCTGGGCTATAATCTCCCACTCGAATCTGGTTTAACAGGAAACACCCTGATCACCTTCACTGTTCCGGTAGCAGCGGAAAAGGAGGGAGCAATTGGTTCTTTGGGGGAGCTTCCACCACTTTCCAACCAACAAAAATGTCTGACATATACATGTCTATCAGAGTGCAGGGATTTGACCTCAAGCAGGGATTTGACCTCACCCTGAGGATGCTACCAGCAAAGGGAACAATGTGGCCTCTGTCCTGTGTGGGCACCTGGTCTGTGGGGTGCCACCCCTCTCCCCAGCCTGGATCTTCAGGAGTCTTTGCTTTCCTTCTTGCCACAGTTCCTCACTTAATGGCCCATCATTTAATTGCCCTGTCTATCATTTTCCCCATCTGCAGAATGGGGACTGTGATTCTGGGCTCACAGGGTGTTGGGAGTATTAATGAATGTTTGGAGGCAGGTTAAGATCTGTAGATAAACAAACCTCAAGAAGTAGAAAGTGCTAATGAGCCTGGGGTTGAGCAACTGGCTTTGAGAAGTAGCTTTGTTTCCCACAAGAGCTCAGGGCAGATGTGTGTCTTCTGGCTGCCTCTAGAGGAACCAAAACAGTGGATTAAGACATCGGCCTTCTGTGCACGGTCCAGCTCTCAGGCAAGCGAGAAATGGAAAAGCAAGTCTGAAGTCGCACTAAAATGACCCCCTAGGTAGCTGTCCTTTGAAGGTGCTGTTTAAGAGGACTGTCGGGCATGCGTTACAACCAGAGTGCTGGCTGTATTGCTGGTTAATGGCTTATGCCCACCGTTTCATGGCTGTTTTCATTTTCTCTGTGTGTGCAGTGTTGGGGACATGGCCTCATGAGTGTAAGACAGGCAGTCTCCCAACTGAGCAACATCCCCAGCCTTTGAGGTTGTTTTCTATCTGTAGCAAGTGTGTTCATTCATAATGAAAATAACTACTGTTTATCAAGTGCCTACTGTGTGCTGAGCATGGATCCTCCCAGCTGCCTCCCTACTGTGTGGTGGGCACGGATCCTTCCAGCTGCCTCCCTACTGTTTGCTGGGCACTGATTCTCCCAGCTGTCTACCTACTACTGTGTGCTGGGCACTGATTCTCCCAGCTGCCTCCCTACTGTGTGTTGGACACTGATCCTCCTAGTTGTTTAAATCCACCATAGAAATGTGGAGCACACAAATCTGGAGGGCCTACTGTGTACTTAAGAAGGAATACTGAGGCCAGACAGTGGTGGCACATGTGTTTAATCCCATCACTCCGGGAGGCAGAGGCAGGTGGATCTTTGTGTTCAAGGCTAGCCTGGTCTACAGGGCGAATTCCAGGTCAGCTAGGGCTGTTACACCAAGATATACTGTCTTGAACACCTTCTCCCCTGCCAAAAAACAAGGAACATTGAGCAATATAAGATGTTAAGAAAGAAATGATTAAATATTATGAAAACTGGGGACTGCTGTGTCCATTTCCCTAGAAGCTGGCTGAAAATGCAGCTTGTTCTCCAGCGCATTTGTGCGGGTGGATTGCACGAGTCTGCAGCAGTAGCTAACTCCTCAGGGCATTCCTGCAGATCAAGAAGCGGGGACACGCCTCTCTCCCACACCTTCAGTTCCTATCAAGGCTGAGACAAACAGCAGCAACAGCGGCTGCTTGCCCGGGTGCTCAGCTTGGCTGTCACTCTTGGCTTCGTGTCAGGGAAAGTCTTGAGAAGGGACAGAGGCTCTGTTCACGAGCCTGCTCTGCGTCTACGGATTTGTTTTCAGTCTTCGTGCGGTGTCATCATTTCCATTTTATAGGCGAGGGACCGGGTGGGGGCCAGGGTGGGAGTGAGGCCTGAGCAGGTCATTGCTTTAGCTGTGTCGGTCGAGGCTGGCGTTTCCAATGGTATAGATTAGCCTTACAGATACAAGGTTTCAGTGAGGATTTCAGGATTTGATGGAATCGATAACACCTATGAATTCCTGAAGTTATACGAGGAGTAGAGGGCAGATGAAGGAAACAATCCTGCCAGTCATGGGACCATCTTCGTCACAACTGTCTCTGCACCGTTCTCTGTATTCATTACCTGGTCTGTGCTGAGCGTCACACATCAGATTCTTAATCATCTGAGTGGTCCTGCTGTAGCTGTGGAGGTCTCCAGATCCAGCACTTCTGCATCTGTAGATTCCACATCCTCAGGCAGTGCCAGCCATCAACATCTGGGGAAAACTGCACCTGTAGCAAGTGTCCATATTCTCTAACCCGCGAAGTGTCACCGTGATGCTTGTTGTACGTTGACACCGTGTTAGGAGTAATGAACAATCCAGAGGTGACTTAAAGGACACAGGAGAATGTGCACAGGTCATGGGCACATGTAGCATCACTATATAAAAGACTTGAGTGCTCACAGAAATAATCCTCTGTGGACCCCAGTGGACGACTGGACCTTGTACAAAGTAGCTACCTTACAGGGGTTAAGAACTAATGTCTAATCCTGATGCATTCTACACATTATTGGTAATTTAATAATGACACATTCTACTGTAACAGGACAAAGGTTTCTCCATCTTGTCTCAGCTGAAGCCATCTTTGGTTTCTACCCCCTGCCCTGAAAAGTCCAGGGCAAAGCACCCAACCCTGTTCTAGAAATTCAGGGTTGAAATGCCCCAGCTAACTGCATGTTCTTGGCTCTTGTTAAACTGCTTGCTTGCTTCTCCCTGCAACTGCCAACCAGGATGTAGCTGTCTTGTCTCCTTGTCTTTAAAGGCTCCCTGTAGCATGCATTACATGGACCGCTCTGTGGGAAGTGTTTCTCTCCAGGTCATGCTGAGTGGCCTTTGGGTCTTTACCCAAACACTACCACTAAGACTGTTTGAACAGCTACTGTACTAACTAACAATAACCATGACAGAAACAGCAGTGCCAGTGGCGAGGGGAATTGGGTTAGCTAAGGGTTATGGCTGGTGTCAGTCTAAGAAGTAAACTCCAGATTCTGTTGCCAACATCCTTCTGCTCTTGTTGGTTTTATAGTTATTTATGCTTTAATGCTACTTAGTATGTGGTAGTTGGGAGTGTGTCTTTTCAGTGAAGAGCTACGCGAGGACCTGGCCCTTTCTATTTTGTGACTGTCCTCTTAACCAAGGAGCTCTTGAAGTCATTGTGGAAGGGGAAGAGAAAGTGTGGCAATAGGTCAGAGGCCGTGATGAGCCCCCATTGGCCAGAATCCCACTGAGCTGACTGCAAGGGAGATCCGGTGGTCTTGCGTGCCTGGGGAAAAGAGGAAACAGGATTGGGGAGCATCTAGCAACTTCTGCCATTGTGCAAGCTGCGGAGGGGGACTGTGAGCCTGGAAGTCTGTCTGGAAGTCACAGAACGGATGGTCGTGCTGGAGAAATAGGGTGGAAACCCGGGAAGGCTAGAGAATGCCAGTCAAGGTCAATCTCAGGCCAGCAGCACAGTGTTGGTGTCCTTGGCTCTCTCATCCTCTGTGGCTTATGAAGAAGCCAGTTGGGAAGGTGACACTCGGATAAAGGGCTAGAGCCAGGCATTTGTAAGAAAAGAAACAGCATGGGAGAAAACAAAGTGGATAGTAGTTAAGGACTCTGGTTTCTTCATGCAGCCCTATTTGCCTCCCCCTCGTGGTCATTATAAGCAATTGCAGTTCCTTTCTTGGCGAACAGAGCAGCTTGAGCAAGATGGAGTTACCATCAGGCTCCTGGCTCACCTGAGAATCCCTGACGTCATACTCCCAGCAGATGACGCACCCTGTCCCAACAGCAGGTCTGGTGATGTTTCTTGAGAAATAACAGTGACACAAAACCCCGCATAGAAACCAAGTCATTCAACTACTCCCTGTCCTAAACCCTTTGGGATTCAGCCCTTTGACGTCTCCTGCAGCATCATCCACAGATGCCCTCCCCCTTTCTGTGTCATTTTTTGGGGATTAAATCATAAAACAATGGTGATGATTGCATTTTCAGCATCTTTGTTGACTCCCCACAATCTAGTCTGGTCTATCTGAATCACTTAACCACATGCTGTGCCCTGAAACACGGGTGCCAAGTTCTCAGGCGAGGAAACCAAGGCCCAAGGGAGTCTATGTGACTTGCTGAAGGCGCCATTGCTCGTATGTGGCAGGTCGCTAGTGCGATGGCTCTAAGACACTTTCCTCACACGGTACCGTACCGGTCATAATCACGACTGTGAGGGAAGGTGTTTTAAAGTGCCCTCAGCCATTCTGGTCCAGATGGCCTGCCTTGCTCACACTGGTGACCTCTGCTGCAGAAGAGAAAGCTCAGAATGGTCTATGGTATTGGTGACGGAATCTTCTATGTACTGGCTCTGAGATGTTTGCTACGTCACTCCTGGCTTTCTCAAGTTTCCATTTATTTGTCTGCACAATATGTCTAATGGTCATGGCATCACTCTCGCCATTTGCTGGGCTAAATCGCAACGATGGTGCCGGTGCCTGGCACTCAAGACATCCGCCGTCCTTCACACAACCTAGATTATTCCTGCAAGTTCGAGTCAGGCCAGGGGCTTTGTGGGAATGGATCAAAGAAGATATGGGCTGTGTTCTTGATTTGGAGAAAGCAGACCTGCATGGCTGTGGGGATGGGGTAGCGGGGTGGGGGTGGGACAGGGCACTGAAAGCCTTGTTGATATACTTCATACATTAAGACCAGTCCTGGTATAGAGAAGAGGGAAGAAGGCTCCATGATGGTATCAGTTGTCCCCTTGGGGTTCCTGTAGTCGTGGGGTTAGGACTGCCCTCTCTGAGGGCCAGGCAAGGAAGCAGCAGGCCTGTTCTCCTGTCATCTCCACCTATGGCATCAGCGACACCTCTCATCTCTCTCTCCTGGCCGTGAGCCCTTCGATATTTCCTCCCTTTCTATCTACAGAGCTGCTCTGTCTCATTACGGGTTACCAGTGGCCTGAAATGCAGAAGCTGTCCTAGTTCCTAGTTAGAAGCCACCCCCAAGCCCACAGCTTTTCCACATCATCCTTTGAGTCACTAGGTAAGTGAAAGCCAGCAAAAGCCACAGGGGTCACTTGGGCACCCCACGCCTGGGTCTGTGGTCTATGGTAGGGTGACATCTGCTGGCCTCAGCCCTCCGTTGCCTGCAGGTGGTGTGCCCCCATTCTTTCCATTCCAGATGGCCCATTACCCTAAGACCATGTTCAAATGTCTGCTTTAAGAAACTGTCCCTGTGTCTCCTAGAACTCCTTACGAGCAAGCCTGTATCTTGTCATTTACCTGTCCCCAAGGACCATCAGATGTCGCTGCTGTAGCACAAGCTCGGTGACTTAGCCATCTCCGCCTTCTATCAGACTGGGAGACTTGAGGGTTGGGACCGTGTCTTGCCTCCCACATAGACTGAACACTTGGGATGCGGTAGGTACTTTGAAGTCAACATTGAACAAATTATTCGTGATATGGTTGAGTTCTATGGCGAATTTGACGGTGCAAAGGGATCTCATGCCCACTGGATTGCTGGTACTGGGAAGCCACTGGATAAAAAGCTCTGTTTTCCCACACTCTTCTATCCTGTTCATCTTGGCAGGGAAGCCATGCTGGCACATGAGAATGGCGGCAAACTATGTCAGTTTGGGTTATGTTTGGTGGTGGACAATGGAAAATTCAGGGTGACAGTAGCTTGAAGGGGTATACACCCCTCACAGAACAAACACAGGCAATTCCATCTAGGATTCCCGTGACAGTTTTACCCCACACAGTCCCCCCCAAATTGGGTTATTCTATCGTTCCATGTCCAAGACCACCATCCTTCATGGCCCCAAATGGAGTTTGCACAGACTTGCCTGCTTTAAAACACAGCCAGGAAGAAAGTTGAAGGAATGGACAGTGAGCTCAGCCAACCATTGCTAAGAAGGTTCCTAGAATTTCCTGGAATCTAGTGCACGCCAGTTTGTTTGCATTCCATTGGTGGAACATGACCACGCCCACCTGTAAAAAAAAAAACGTCTGGAAAGTGTGTGTATTTTGTTCCGAGTGACCTTGCTCACGGTATGGAAGAAAGTGAGGTGGAATTGAGGCACAGTCAGCCGTGTCAACATCGCCTCGAAGAGAACAGGAATTTATTCTGGAGCCAAATATCAGGGACCATGGTACAGGAATTCATATTGCCCCAAATACCATGGTCCAAGGTGTTAACAGTTTCTTGAAGGTTTTTGTTGTTGGATATTTGGTCAGGCTCTGACACCCCGGGGCTGTGCTGACGACGTTCACTTTGAATCTGAGGGTGGCGTCAGCAACTAATTGACAAGAATTAGTCATAGAGAATATGGAGGACTCGGGATACAGATAGAAAGACACAGGAAGGAGTAGGGAGGGACTTGAAGATCCATGAGCTTCTCTTCCTTCCATTTGGGTCTGGAAAGTGTGAAGAGAAGGTCAGCTGGTCGCTCCTCCACTGCTTCTTTGATCCATCAGCATGTCACCCCAGTGTCTGACTCCAGAGTCTTTATCAATACTAGAACACCCTATATATAAAAATAGGTTTTATGTTTACAGAACCAAAGGAAACTGAAAACTAAGGAGTTTTATTGGCCAACCATGGGAAGTCTCTGCTATGGATTTTTTCAGAGTTACCTGATGATGCTCTTAGCTTTGCATTGGTGAGAGCTGGTGGTCTTTTACTACATCCTAAGAGGTTTCATGTGATCGCCACCAGAGTGTTAAATTAGACAGAGGTGGGCAATGGGTGCTCATTGAGGAACTAAAGATAGCCCAAGATGGTTTGGTGCTGGGTGGGTACTTTAGCATTCCGTAATTGAGAAACCCTAATCAGTTAGTCTGTCTCATAGACTTTAACACAGGCGTGGCTTTCCCCTGGGAACCTCAGGCTTGTTGGAGACACACAGGGTTTACAGAGTCAGGAGAACAGGGAGCTGTTTCGGTGCTGCACTTTTGCTATTGTCCAGGAGGAGGCGCAGCTGACTTCTCCACAACTCCCCATTGGTCCTAGTGCATCAGCCTGGGAGAAATGGAAAGAGGGTCATCTTCCTTCTGCTGTGTAGACAGAGCCTCGAACACTGCACCGTGGCAAACTATCGTTCAGCAGCATCCATGTGGAACCCGGGACACGGAAATGCTCAGTAACAGTGGACTCTCGAAGTCCCCATGGGCTCCTCACCCGTTTTGTCTACTAAGATAACAATGCGTGATCACATAGCGTGTCACAGCTCCGGAGTCCTTAGATCTCAGTCGTGTTTAAGTCGCTTCACAGGCCGCGGAGGATTTGCAGGTCATAAAACGGTATTGTGTAGGAACTCTCTCAGCACTGAGAGGGTTGAATACCTGATGGAGCTCTTCCCAACACGAAGTCCTTTTAATTACATCACCGAGCTCTTCACAGCTCGGGAGTATTATCCTCATTGCAGGAAACTGAAGTGAAGAGCGGAGTTGCTTGCAAACTCACCTGTCTGGCTCAGGGTGGCTGTGACCTTGGGATCCTTCTTTCTTTCTTTCTTTCTTTCTTTCTTTCTTTCTTTTTTTTAATAATTTATTTTTATTCTATGTGCATTGGTGTTTTGACTGCACGTATATCTGTGTGAGGGTGTCAAGAAATCCAGGAACGGGAGTTACAGACAGGTTTGAGCTGCCAAGTGGGTGCTGGGAATTGAACTGGATTCTTTGGGAAGAGCAGCCAGCGCTCTTAAGCACTGAGCCATCGCTCTAGCCTGGATTCCTCCCTTCTTAAACAAACAGCAGTGAATTGTTGATGATGAGTGTTAAAGGCTGTTGCAGAGGCAAGATGGCTTCAACAGTGTGATGCCTGCTGTTCTTGGATGTAACACAGCAGTAGCTAATTGCAGAACCAGTCGGTGCTGGGCAGTGTATGTGCTTATAGGAGTGTGTGTGTGTGTGTGTGTGTGTGTGTGTGTGTGTGTTTTAAAAGTTTGGCTTGTTTATAGGCTGAGGGCGCCACCAGTTTGCTAAGTAGTGAGGACTGGGGAGTCAGGAAGTCTGAACTCATGCATGAGTGAAGAATAAAAGGAATTCAGATCTTGGTTGCACCACCTAGCCCCTGGGACAGTCTGCTATGTGACATTATTCCTTAAGTTTTCTAGACTGTGATAAAACACTATGCCTCTGGGTATGGGAAGTCCTTCTGTAAATGTGTAACTTTTATTAGTTAATGAATAAAGAATCTGTTTTGGCCAGTGGATTAGTAGAGTAGAGTTAGGTGGGAAAACTAAACTGAATGCTGGGAGAAAGAAGGTGGAGTCACAAGATGCCATGTAGCCACCAGAGGGGAAAGACTCAAGTTGTCAGGTGGAACCTTGCCGGTAGGCCATGAGCCTCATGGTAAAATTTAAAATAATAGAAATGGGTTAACCAAAGATATAAGAGCTAGCTAGCAATATGTTTAAGTGTTTGTCCAAGCAGTGATTTAAATAATATAGTTTCTGTGTGATTATTTCAGGAAACAAACAAGCAGCCTCCTACTACAGACTCCAAGCGACTTGAGGAGGAAGGGACCTATTTCAGCTTACAACTCCTAGGTCTCAGTTGATCAGTGAAGGAAGGGAGGACAGGAACCTGGAGACCGGAGCTGATGCAGAGGCCATGGTACTAACTGGCTTGCTCCTCATAGTTTGCTCAGTCTGGTTGTTTTGTTATCTCTCTCTCTCTCTCTCTCTCTCTCTCTCTCTCTCTCTCCATCTATCATCTTTAAATAAAACCAAGGACAACCTGCCCAGGAGAGGTGGCACCATCCACAGTGGTCTGGGTCCTCCCACAGCAATAATTAATCAAGAAAATTCCCCACAGGTTGCTCAATTCAATTTCCCTTTTCCCAAATGACTTCGGTTTGTGTCAAATAACCCCCCCCCAAAAAAACCCAAACAAACAAACAAAAATGAAATCCCAAACCAAACTAAGACAGCACCAACTACTAACTAGGGTACCTAGGGAGACATGGGTAACTGTCTACTTCACCTCAGATAGGGAGCTGATGACAGATCCAAAAGTAAGGATCTCGTCAAAGAGCAACTTGGTCAATAGTGAGTTTTATTGGAAGCAACTCAAAGACAGCCGCATCCCACCCAAAGCCTAACCCAGAATGGGAGAGAATGTACTAGAACTGCAGAACCTGCAGGCAGTTCAACATTTTGGAGACTAGTGGCTCAGTGAGTGTGAGCCTCTTCCAGGCAGCCTGGCCTGTCTCATGCTTCTAGGCAACTTAGCTGAGCTGCCTGGTCCAGGTCTAGGTAGCTCAGCCGAGAGTTCATGTTGTCTCTGCTTCTTCTAAGTGGCTTAGTTGAATTGAGGGTCTTCTAGACACCCAAGCTTTTCCGAGAGTCTCTTCATGATCCTTAGTGTTACGTGTTTGCAAAGGCAGGACTCTCTTGGATCATGTTAGTTTCAGGGACTTCCTGAAGCATTCAGATTGCTTGCTTCATGAGCTCCAGGAAGACTCCCGCAAAGTGGACTCTTCACCTTCCCTTTAAACATCTGGTGTATTAAAGAGCGTCTTTACAAGACGGAAGTTTTTTGTTTTTTTTGTTTTTTTTTTTTGACAGCAGTTTTATCTTGAGGAAGTTGCTATGCAGTTCACTTCCCCAATTTGCCCTTCCACTCCAAAGTCTTTAAATTTCAGGGAACAGCAGAAATCAGCCAGTTGGCCTGTGAATATCACAGACTTGATCTCCAACTCTCAGAACTGTAGAAATGCCCATGCTACCGCCCACGCCCGCCATGACATGTTTTGGCCAGTGTTAACTATAGTTTTTATTATAGATTTTAGAATAATTAATTATACCATTAGAGGAATTAAGACACTTGACAGAAGAAATTGTTGACTCTATTATGTTTTTATTTGATTTTTTTTTTGTTTTATCGAGACAGTTTCTCTGTGTAGCCCTGGCAGCCCTGGAACTAGCTCTGAGACGAGGATGTCCTCGAACTCACTGAGATCCGCCTGCCTCTGCCTCCCGAGATCTGACTCATTAATATTTTTATATTTATTGTTGTCATTCTAGTCGAGACTGTGGGAATCAATATTGATATTTCTCATTATCGCCAGAAGGTGGCGCTCGTGTTGTGTTTTCTGAAAAAGGTTAGAAATACATACATATTCATATTTTCTATTTTTACCAGAAAGAGTAAGAAAAAAAGTCTTAAAAAAGGCCATTGTCTGTGCCGTGGGGAGATAATTAGGGTATGTAAAACAGCTAATACAGTAATTAATAAAAGCACTGACTCGCGAGTCTGGAAAAGCTTTACAGCAAAACTGTGAGAGAGTAATTGACCTCACTGGCATAGGAAAGAATATGCAGCTTGCACACAGCAGGGAGAGACCTTGTTCAACCCCAGGTGGATTTAGAGCCAAGCCTGGGATCCTGAAACTGTGTTTCTGAGCTGCACCATCAAAGAGTCAAAGTTCCCCAATGCCCCCCCCCCCTCCCCCGCACCTGCGCTCACCACTTTTCCCGGTCCCCGGAGGCAGCATTCACATAGTAAGTGCTTAATAATCTAGTGGATGCTAAAGAAACATATGTGGAGTAAATGAATGAACCTCACAACACGTGCCGTCCTGAAATCGAGATGCTCTGTCTCCTCACTAATCCTGTATAGATCTTGGAGATTCTAGGATCTGGCCTCTGTTTGATGGTGTGATCCTTGGTACTATCCTCCTCTCCTCTGGGTGTCACCTGCTTTCTGTGTGAAACGAGGAGCTGGGAGTGAGTACTGTAGCCTTCATTGGTCCCAGGAAAGGAATGAGCGCAGATGCGTGAACCCATCCATCCTTGGGAATTTTGGATCCTGGAATGATATCATCCTCGAGGACTCTGCAAAAATTAAAAAAAAATGTTCTGATTGTGGAGAATATTGTCAGTGTTAAAGCTAGCAAGCAAAGGGGCATGGGGTCATGTCGTTTGGATTTTATCGCTAACATAGCCCACTTTCCACTTGGCCCAAGCTTCCTCCGCTAGCCCTTGCAGACCACAGCGCCGCCACACCGCTTCTACCTCTTTCTTGAAAGAACCCACTGCAGGGGCTCAGGTCATCATCAGCTGCCACTTGGTACCCCCAGAACTGTGTGCTGTGGCTGCTCTGGCTGCTGGCTCTTAACTGAGTGCCCCAGGGGCAGCCCTGGCTTCAGGGCCTCCCACTATGCTGGTGGAAACTGTCTCAGAACTGGGAGATTTTCTTCCCAGTGGTCCCTTTGCTTTTTCCTTTCATGGTGTCCAGACTTCGTCACTGTTGGAATGCTTTCTGCTGTCCCTTCTCCTTTCTTTACCGGTAGTGAATCTCCTGTTTGTACAATTCCGTCTTGGTGTCGCTTCGTGGAAGACGAGAGCAGTGGTTCCCCGCCTTCCTAATTTGTTGCCCTTTAACACAGTTCCTCAGATTGTGGTGACCCCCGACCATAAAATTATTTTGTTGCTACTTCATAACTGCAACTTTGCTACTGCTATAAATTATAATGTAAATATCAGTTATGCGGCCCCCGTGGAGTCGCGACCCACGTGTCGAGAACAAATGGACTAGCGGGTGCAGATAGGGTGGGCTGTTGTGGAACCATGTCCTGGGCTTTGCTTCTCATCCTTTGTTTCCTTGTCCACTTGGGCTGGTATCCCTCTTTATTCCTTGGCAGAAAGCAAAAGCTAAATGCCCAAACTATTTAGCAAAGGATGATTTATGGCTTAATCCACGGTGTGCCCATTGGTTCAGGATTGTCTGTGGGGTCTGTACTAGCTGTGCTTTGGTTCGTTGTGCTGTAGTTCAAACCCTGAAGTTCTGATGGTTGATGAACCTGGAGGCATGTACGTTTTACTTTGTTAGGTGTCAGCTGGGATCCATTCACCTTCTGTGTCCCAGGGCTGTATTAGTTGCTTTTCTCATTGCTGTGATCAAATGCCCCATAGAAGCAACTTAAGGAAGGAAAGGTGTGATAGTTTGAATGTAATTGGCTCCCATAATCTCACTGGCAGTGGCACTATTAGAAGGTGTGGCTTTGTTGGAGTGGGTGTGGCCTTGTTGGAGGGCGTGTGTTTCTGTGGGGGTGAACGTTGAGGTTCCCTATGCTCAGGTTACCACCCAGTGTCACAGCTGACTTCCTGTTGCCTACAAGTTGAAGGCTTCTCAGCGCCTCCTCCAGCACCACGTCGGCCTGCATGCCACCATGCTCCCCACCATGATGGTAACAGACTAGATCACTCAAGTAACCTCCATGAGGCAGGAATAGAATGCAAGGAGATGGGAGTGTTTGGGAGAGAATTGGTGTTCACGGACAGCTGGTGCGGGATGAGGCGTTCCCACAGGATGAGGAGGTACAGATGTGGCTCATGCATCAGAGGAAATGAGGACCCGCTGTTCTCTTCCTCTGCTTTCTGAAGAGTCAAGGACCTCACAGGCTGTTCGGTTTCTCTGGCTACTTTCTCCTTCTTGGCTCACTGGATAGAGTCACAGGCTTGGGACAGCAAACAGACTTGCCCATGGCTACTCACTCCTCAGTCACTTGGGATCTTCTAGAACCTCTCCAGTGGTGTTACAGAAAGGAAGAGGGGATGCCAACTGATGATGAGTCCTCATGTAACAAAGAAAGCTGGTAGTGGCAACAGCTGCCACTGTGACCTCGGCAGGCATGCTATGCAAGCAGGAATTAGGTCACAAAGATTGACAAGTGTCATATAAGGAGCAGGCGGAGGAACAATTAATCTTTGTTCTTTACCTTTTTCTGGGAGCTTTTCTTGGTAGATTTTCAAAGCCGAGAGGTAGAAATGTCTCCTTGGTTACAAAGTCTTACTGAATAGGGCAAAGGTGAGGTGCATGTGCCCCTGTAGATATTCAAGACGGTGACTTGCTGCTGGGAGCACATTAGCGTACGTCTTCAGGCTGCCATGACGAAGTATCATGACCAGTGGCTAAAGAAGAAATGTATTTTGTCATTCCAGAGGCCAGAAGACAAGAACAAGATGTTGCCATGGTCATGATGTCTTTGCAGGGAGAGCGGGCACTTAGCTTCTTATGGCAGCTGACAGTTCGTGGCTTGTAAACCCTTAACTCCAATTTGTCAACATCACCAGGTGGCATTCTCTCCTGTTTCTTGTTTGCATTTTTTTTTAACTTTTTTTTAAATTTATTTATTTATTAAAGATTTCTGTCTCTTCCCCGCCACCGCCTCCCATTTCCCTCCCCCTTCCCCAATTAAGTCGCCCCCCCCCCCCCCCTTATAACATAGAACTTACTGCACTGGGCTCCTCCTGAGCCCTTCCAGTTGTCCTTACAGCTTTGTGGAAGAAGCAGGGGCAGAGTCCCTCTTTCTAGATAAATTCCCCCCCCCCCCACTGCTAATCTCAACTGTCAACTTGATACTGTCTAGACTAGCAGGGAAGATAGCCTTTGGGCATGCCTGCGGGCTATTATCTTGATTAGATCAATTGCCGTGAGCAGACATCGCGGGTGGTAGCATTCCCTGGGTTAGGATCTTGGACAGTATAAAAAAGAGAATGGGATCAGAGTGCTCAGTCCTAAATGGAATGTCTGTACCACAACCCTTCCCTCAAGGCTCAGGAATCCATGTGGAGGAAGGAGCAGAAATATCATAGCAAAAAAACCATGGCGGATGACTTCGAGGAAGCTGTTTCGGAGACACCAAAGGGCAAAGGCACATGCGAACTCACTGTAGTCATGACAATGTGCATAGACCTACACAAGCTCAAGCCAAACAAAATCCCAGCGCAGTGGAGGGGAGGTGGGCATGAAACCCCACCCCTGGTTGAGGAGCATCTGATTTCTGCTGAGAAAGGGGAAGTCAGTTTTCTTTAATGGTGCAATCTCTGGCATACTGACCGTACAGCCAGGGTAGACCATAGGCCAAGGAGTAATCAGCCTACACAACAACACAGACTCAACAACGCTCAATGGTGGCAGGGGGAGAGAGAGAGAGAGAGAGAGAGAGAGAGAGAGAGAGAGAGAGAGAATATGCCTGGAGATGAAACCATCTGTTTCTTACCAGGTACAAGAAGGCTGGTGACAACTGGCCCTCATGGATGAGATTTTTTTTGATGGTTCTTTGTGTTGCTCTTGGGCCATAATTTATGACTCCTTGGATTGAGATATCACTAAATAACAATAATATGAAAACTCATTGGTGTTAGTCATATTTTTCATCTCTCAATCTTCAAGCTCCCAGACCTACCTGTCTGAAGTCCTGCCCTGTTCCCAGCTACAAAGAGAAGGCACACACTGATGTTACTCTTTAGTGACATCTCCGTCCAAGGAGTCATAAATTATGCGCGTGCGCGCTTATGCGTGGAAGCCACGATCTTGAAAACTCTCCTGGAATATCATCCCTGAGAAGTGGGTTTAGAGTCAAGCATCTCCATGACTCAGGCAGTTAGTGGGTCATGTCTGTCTGTGCTATGTCTGGGATACCATCTGAATCTTGGCATGGCCGTGCGGCTGCTCTTTTCTTTCTGGAACTAGACTCCCAACCATCGAGGGTCCTGCTTTTTCTAGATTCCCTGTGTTTCTCACGTGGGGCCTGGCACTTAGTGTGTGCTTACTGCATGCCTTTTTCCGGTAAAGTGAATACCCTGTAAATGTGTGCATACACACGAATTTTTTAAAACTTTTTTTTATTGATTCTTTGGGAATTTCACATCATGTACCCCAATCCCACTCATTTCTCAGTCCCTCCCTATCCAACCTTCACCCTTGCAGTGTCCCCCCCTCAACAAAATAAAAACCCCAAAACATTTCACTCCTCCATTTTCTCTGCCTCTCCATCACCCCTTCATTCATCTCAGTGGTTTTGGGAGCTGTGGGTGTCACACAGTCCACTCTTTGGTCCAAACAGCTTTACTTGCAATTGTTCATTGAAATGAGTTGTTTGTCTGGTTCAAGGTCTCCAGCTTTTGGTCCACCATCAATGCTGGACCCTCACTGAAATTCCTCTTGAGTATCTTGGTGTTGTCCTGAGTCATGGAGATTCTGAAGCTCTGGTTCCATAGGACATGCTCCTGCAGGTCATAGATGGGGTAGATGTTGGGTTGGGCAAACTCAAAGCACCGGATGTGGGTCTGGGTGGTAGCTGAGCTGTTTAGTTCCAGCCTCTGGTGGCAAGGGGTTGAGCCAGCTCTCTGGCACCCACACCATCAAGGGCAGCTCTCCTATGTTCTGTGGTGAGTGGTGGGGCCAGCGCTCCAGCTGCAACAGCCACAGAGTAGCAGGGCCAGACCTCCCAGAGCCAGCGAAGGGTGGGGCCAGCTCAGCATGGCCCTCGGATTTCAACACTTGTGGTCCACAAGGCCCCCTGTGGTAACAGGGGCCATGGACGTCAATACAGAGCCCAGCTGCAGCAGGAGCAGGGACCCCAACATGGCCCTTGGCAGCAGTCCGGGCTGGATATCACCATGGCCTCAGGTGGAAGCAAAGGCCACTCATATCAGCCTCTTCCTCACCGCCTTCTCTTCACTTCCGTCGTCTCCACAGCGTGTGAACCGCTCTGCTTCTCTTTCACTCCCGTTTCTCCACCATTTTGATGGTGCCCGCCTGGGGGTCGCACTCATGAATTTTAACAAAGGGAATATGCCTTTCGCAAGGACTCAGACTCAGAAGTAGAATTGTCAGTTTCCAGGAGATTTCATAATATCCTATTCTGGCCTTCACATTTTTCTCTCTTGTGGAGACTGCAGTACTGGCTTCCAGTCGTGAAGCTCAGCTTTCAGCTTTGCAGGGATGGACACGCACACACTCACACACACACTCACACACGGTTGTGATGGCTTGTCTATTCTCACTGCTGTGGAATGATTTTTATTCAAAATTCCACAATATATCTGCCTGTTCCACTCCCTGGAATTGTTTCTGGATCTCTTTCTCTCTCTATATGGAGATATATAGATATCATATATACTTACATATAATATACTATACACAAACCAATTAATTATATTAATACATATAGCATCATTAATTGGGATATATATCTTTATATATATATCTTTATATATATATCTATATATCAATCTGTGACTCTGTTTTAATAAAGGTCTTCATGTGCAAATACTTAGCAATTATTTGAAGAATAATTGCTAGAAAAAACCACTCATGAAGTGTTTCCAAGTGACGCCCCCGGAGCCTGCATGCAGTGTGACGCTCAGGAGAGTCTGACAGAGTTGAATGTGTAGGAGAGTTCCTGGAGGGCGTCCTTAATGAGAAAGGAGGAGGAGAGCCGCAGTGAGCATGCCCACAGGAAGGTGAAGGCCAGACAGGAGTGGGCACGGGAGCAGGGGTTAAGTGGGAACCTAAAATCTGGCTAGCGTCAGTTCGGCCTTTCCTCTGACAGGTGGGAAGAGATGTGGCTGCTTTTGGAACCTGAGAGAATATTTTTTTTCCTTTTTAATTTTTAAAAAGGAAGTTAAACTGTGGTTGCCTTGGAGATCTGGCGGGGAAGTGGCAGGCGTCTGGGAGCTGGGTTAAGAGGCGGCTGTACCGGTTCATGTGTATGTTAATGAGGTTGCTGGTGGGACAGAAAAGACCTGCAGGGAGAAACCTGGGGAAAAAGCGACAGAAAATGCTTATTCCGAAAAATGAGACCAGGAAGAGGCAGCTATTATGGCTGTAAAGGAGTGGGGTTTGCAACAAAATGGGTGCAAGGCAGATGGTGAAGTGGACTCGGAATTGAGTCTCCCAAACGGGCTGTTCCCTGAAAGGTTCCTTTTCCCCAGCGACACTGGGGTGAGATGGTCCCTCAGTTAAGAGGGAAGGAGAGTTCGGTGGAGGACCCGGAGTCAGGCATGAAAAGGGTTTTCTGAAAAAGCACAAGACAGTGGGGAGAAGAGAACCTGCAGAGTAAATCCCAACCCTTTGTCGTCTTCAGTTAACAAACCTTCAGCCTCCTCTCTAATCTCCCCGATCTGTCATTTCTGGCGGTTCGAACTGCAACAGTCTTGATTCCTGCTATTCCAAGCCTGTTTGCAGTGTGGGTGTAGCTGAGTTCCCGCTGCATGTCTGTTTTATTGTTCCTTTCAATTAATCGGCTTTTAGCTTGCCTGTTCCTGTTTTGTGTTTTGGTTTCCAATTTCGTAGCATTTCCCCTTGTCTTTGTTATATATTTTCTTCTACGTTCTTTGGATTTATTCTGCTGTTCTTTCCCGAAGTGATTGCAAGCTGAGCTCATTAATTTTCAATCTTTCTTCTTTGTCTAATGCAATATTAAAGGCTGTAAGTTCAGTCTAAATACCACGTTAGGTGAACTCGTGTCTTTACAATCATCTAGTTCTAAATATTTTCTAATTTCCATTTTGATTCATCCTTTGATCTTTGCAAACATGGTAAAGATTGCAGAATATGATTTTATTTGTTTTTTATTTACTTATTTTTTTATATGAGCTTTATTGTGCTTGAAAGTGCTTGGTCATTCATTGGTTGACTCTCTTTAAAATTTTTCCTCCCTCCCTCCCTCCCTCCCTCCCTCCCTCCCTCCCTCTCTCCCTCCCTCCCTCCCTCCCTCCCTGCCCCTCTCCCTCTCTTCCTCCCTCCCTCTCTCCCTTCCTTCCACCCTCCTTTTTTCCTTCCCCTCCCTCCCTCCCTCCCTCCCTCCCTCCCTCCCTCCCTTCCTTCATTTCTATTTCTTGTGTGGACTCAGATCCCAAGTCACATATGCTCAGAGGACAACTTGTTGGGGTCAGTTCCCTCTGTCCACTATATTGGTCCCAGGGATGGAACTCAGATTGTCCAACACAGCAGCAAGCACCTTTCCTCACCGAGCCATCTCCTTGGCTCCTCTCTTTTTTTCTGACATTAGCTCCCACTGATGAATACTATTCTAGAACAGGGGTCAGCAGACTATGGTGGCCTATGAGCCAAATCACTGCCCATGTTAGTTATTCTTCTGTTTCTCTGGCAAAATACCTTCCAGAAGTATCTTGAGAGAAGAGACTTTTATTTTATGTCATGGCTCAGAGGATGTCTCCCATTATGGCCTAGAAGGCACAGAGATAGGGTCATCTCGTAGCCATGGTGGTAGGAACTAAGGTAGAGACACCTCACATGGCATCAACCGGGAAGTGAAGAGCCAGGACAGAAGCGGAGTGGCCGCCCATAACCCTTAAGGCCTACCTCTAAGGCCCCAAGCCTTTGTGTTGGTCAACTACTCACATGCACGGAGCCTGCACTAGAGTGTGGTTGTTAGGCCCAGTGTGACTCCATTGGAGAAGAGAGACTTTTTTCTCTCTCTTAGCAGGTAGGTATAACTCTAAGTAGCTTCCTGGTTAGGGGTGAGACTCTGTGTACACTTTCCTCTTTCAGGTTCTGTCTGGTTTGAGCCCATTTTCCATAGACTTGAGTGAGACTCTTCCCACTCCGGGGGTCTTTCAGGAGGATCAATGGGGCTGGGGGAATTTGGGAGATGTGTGGTGGGTGGGACTTCATGTCCTGAGCTTCAGAGGGACATAACATGTGGCCTATCTAGACACGATCTAGGCCTGGGCTTCCAGCCTTGGTGGGGGGTTCTAGAACTCAGGCCTGAGTTCATCTCTTACCAGGAGTCCACCGGAAGAACTGCACCAATGTCAGTGGGATTTCTTCAGTGCTAGGGACATAAGCCTCGGGGGTCCCCCTGTGACCTCAAAGGAGAAGCTACAGGATCTCTGGGTGTTGGGATTGCACCGAGTGAGGAGTAGCTTGAAGGAGATTAAAATTGGACTTAGGAACTTGACATCTTTTGTACCACACAGTTATAATGTTGGTGATCTACTTTCAGCTACCCTGGGAGTTTTTGAGTTAAAAGTGTGTTTGCATATATACACCAATTAATCTCAACCACACCCCAGGTGCCATCAATTACCGTCAATCAGGAGCTCAAGTCTCGGGATCGGCTAGCAGGTAACCCAGTGAGAACGCTCACATTCGGGAAACTGCCCTGTGCCCTTTTGTTTCTTTTTTCTTTTGTTAATACTAGTGATCTTGCTAATTAGTGCAATGAGTTAAGAAATGGGTTTTCATTGGTGATATAGGTGTAGGTGGGCTATTAATAAGTATAATGGTATTAGAAAGCTATGCTTATTAGCAAAATCTGCGTTTCTCACACGTTGTGGATTGAGTTAAACGCTTCAGAGAAAACCTTAAACTTGCAAGCACAAGGCCCAAGAACCTGACAAACTGGGGCCCATGTCTTCAGGATTTGTGCCTAGGGCTTGCTGTCTACAGGTTTCTCCCACACCCAGGATTCTGGCTGCCTGGTGCCAATGAGAAGGGCAACCTAATTCTGACTGATGGAATATTATTTTGGCATGCAAAGTGGCTGGGTGGCGAATGGAGGGGACCGTGCATTCATTGAGCTTATGGACCAAGTTTCGTGAATTGTTTTCGTCTTAAACTTGTGGATGCTTGTCTAACGAATCCCGGTATGTGTAGGAGTGCAGGGAGAGAAGGAGAGGAGGAGGAAGAGGGAGATGCAGGAGGGAGAAGAAGAGGGAGATATCAGGTTAAGTTACTCTCTATCTGGATCCATGGCCTAGCGAAGTCAACACATACACCATTTGATCCGAGCCCTATTTTTGTATGATTGGCAGAGAACTTGTAGGAGAGTGACTTCACCTGCCTTAACCTTTAACTTTTGGCATCTGCTCTTATCCGTTAAAATGGACCCAGTAGCTAGGAACTAGCTTGCAGCATCCAAGGAATGAAATGCATGCCCGTGGGGAATCATAATCTCACTGGGGCGCAGCAGGTTTCTGTACATACCTCACTGTTCAGCAGAATACCTGAGGCTCAAGTACTTGTGACCACGTAATCCTTAAGTAGCCAAGGAGATGACTCCTTCCATGATGCCAGGCTGCTCCCCCCCACCCCCACGCCCCAAGGCTTTACTGACAAGAGGAGAAAAGGGTCTCAGACACTTAACAAGGACCCAAGGGCTTGAAAGGAAAGAACTCACTGCCTAGAGCTGTTGTTAGGCCGCATGTTTAGAGATGCCCAGAGAACGAACCCTTGTTGGCTCTTCTTGTGTGCTGTGAAGACTTTGCTGGACCGGCCAACAGTGAGCTTGACTTTGGTAGCTTTTAAAGGTCTCTGAGTTGGGCAGATGTATAGAGGCAGTGTAAATCTACCTAGGTGATGCTGATGTCCTAGCAAAGTTGGGAATTCACCCACTGTTCCTGCACCCGCTTCCCATATAGCACAGATGGCAAACACTTTGGCTGCACGGACTGTGCAGTCTGTCGTGAATGCTTAAGTATGCCTTTGGTGCTTGTGAGGGAAAGGAACCACCCACAGATGGCGTGCAGGCGAGTGAGCATCCTGTGTGTGTCCCAGGAAAAATGTGGTGACCAGATGGACATTTGAATATTGTACAATTTTCACGTGTCACAAAGTAGTAATTATTATTATTGTTGTTTTTCCCACCTGTGATTTAAAAACACAAAATTTTTTGTGTGGGCCATACCCAACAGGCAAAGACCAGATTTGCCAAACAAGCCAGAAGTCCTTTCTCTCTGTCCCCTGATCTGTCTTGCTGGAGTCCCCATCAAAATTTCCTTGTTGCAACTAACTTTTCCTTAGCATCTTATTTCAAGTTGAAAATTAAATTATTTAATACTTAATAATTAAATTATCGAATAATTAATAATTAATAAAATTTTTAATAATGATCTGTTCCAGTGATTAAAACATCAGTTTTGCTTGGAAAGGTAGACTTTCACCAAGGCTGTTGGTGAGGACATCTCTAAAGCTGTATAGTGTTGACTTTCCCTGGGAACTGGAGGAGCTGAGGATGCACCCCTTCAAGTGTGCCACTTTGGATCGTTGATTATTTTGAGCTGAAGTGACTTGGAAGTGTCAGAGGCCTGGAGGAGCTTTCTCTGAACCCCTCTCCTGCCTGAGGATAGATGACCCACAGGGAATGCTGTTGTCCTCAGTCCCATTCCCGGGAGCCTCATCAACAAGGAAGATGCACTTCTATCCCAGGAGATGGAGACAGAAGTCGGTACCACACAGAGAAGGCACGTCCACCATATCTAGCCCATCTATGCTCCCACCGGCCTCTTTCCTAAGAATGCTATTTTCTCCCTTCCTTTACTACATCACCTCTACGCTTTATTTTTAACTACAAAAATCTCACCATTCTTTTGGGCATCTACACGTTCTCCATGAAATTTGTATGTTTTCACATGATAATCTGACTGTTGTCAGTTTATCATAAAATCAATTATGGAACCTTAGGGGCAGAGGGAAATATTTTCCCTTCCAAAATTGCCTTTGTCAGGGAGGAGGTTTTAGTCATGGACCACAGCAACGCAGGCAGAGAGCCACAGAGACAGAAAGTATCTGTATTGCCTCTTCTTATTTGAATAATTTATTAATTCACTCAACAACACTTATTAAATAATCTCAGGGCTAAATACCTCTGCTAGTAAAGGACAGGGTCTTGCCTGTAGTGCTTTCTAGAATAAGCCCTCTTTTTGTCTTGGAAGAAGCCGCCCCGCTCCCTGTCTCTGGGCAGTGTTGTTTATCTTACTACTCAGAGTGGGGTCAAGCCCTTGGGTAGTTCTCACTGAGCAGTGCCCCACACAATGAATTAGCTCTTCTGCAGGACCATTCAAGTCCATCATCCCTACATGTCTGCTCCTGTTTTCTTGATCAATAGATTTAACTGACCTCAATTTGTTTCCTGTGCTAGATAGCATCTCAAGGGCTCTTTAAATGTTCTTGCTAGGCTCAGAGCCTAAAGCACAATAGGTGCTCAGTAAGCATGTTATGGGCATTTAACAGATAGTGTTGAGCCCTACAGTGTGCCAGGCACATTGTTCAGGACAGTGAACAAGACAGGCAGCTATCCTCACCATTATGCAGATTCTTGCCATCTGATAGCAAAGGAAATAAGGGAAATACTTTAAAAGGTGGCAAGCGCTGTGAAGAAGAGAAGGTCAGAGACAGAACCTTGGGGAATGTGCATGGGCTGTAGCTAGAAACAGGATGAAAGCCAAGTTTCTGTCTGAGGGTAGGGGACGCGCCTGTGAAAGTCCAAGAAACTTGCTTGTTTCTGGAATGTTCCAGACACAGCAGGATGGTCAGTGAGGCTAGGGACAAGTAAGAAAGGGAAAGGACTGTTTAATTGCAGGCTTTTGAGAGATGCAGAACACATCCACTTCGAAGACGTGGTGACTTACAGGGAACTGAGACTAGAGAGGAAAATGACTTCTCCCGATCACGGCTGACGAGTGTTTGATCTGGAGTCTTGGAGCAGGATTCTGAGCTGCCAGAGTCCTGTGGAGAGCTCTGACAGGTTCAGACCTCTCAGGTATTTGTCACTCTGGTGGAAAAGACAAAGGCTTCACAGCCTTGTAAGAGCCTTGTCTCGGTGCCCTATCCTGAGTGAAAGAGCGAGGGTAGGCTAGGATTCAATCAGACACCGCGTCCGGGGATAGAGTCGATCAGAGCCTTTCTAGGACCAGGGACTTTGAAGCTGCTGTATTTCTGCCTAGGCAGGATGTGGTTTTGTTCTGAAACCTTTTAACAGATGACGAGATATGGCCCCAGGTGTTTTCCAGAGCACAGGTCTTTGCTAAAGTGGTTGGACAGCCACTTGCTTTCAAAGCTAGGGACTGCCCTGGAGGGTAAAACCATTCGAAGAATGTTTTGTATTTGCAAAATGTTGCTTTGACACATCGTCATTTGCTTCTTCCAACAGTTCCGTGAGGTTGGAGAGTTTCTCAGGTGCATCATATATTTGGGAGAAAGGGAAAGGGTGAAGGACTCGAAGAAGTCATGGAGGCCATTATGATGGTCATGCCACTACCACAACCACCACCACCACCACCACCACCATCACTTTTGTTTGTTAGGAAGTGCAGAAAAGTATAAGGTATAGCTTCTGCTTGTGAGAAATTTATAATCTAGTGGGTAGAGAAATTCATTCATTCATTTGTTCATTCATTAGTATATTTCATGAAACAATGTCTTCATTCTGTAAGTTGTTGCCTTGCTATATTCTAGATAATTATTGCATTTCCACATGCAGATTCCCAAAGTATAAAACATGGCTCCTGCCCTGTAAGAAGTATAGCTAAGTGTTCGAGTAGGAACACTCTAGAGTGGAACCCTACAAGGAAAGCAGTTCATTCAGTGTCCACACTTTTCACATTGTGACTTGGTGTTTGTCATCTATAATGTTCATACTCAAGAACTTCACAGTTGAGTTACAGGAAAAAAAACATATTATTTTTAGCTAAGTTTATGGTTTAAGCTTAGTTAAACAACTCAACAGCTGCCTTCATTGCTATTCTGGTCTGCATATGTCCCTGCATTTTCCAACTAGTATCCCCTTGAATCCTTTCAGTTGTCTTTGCCTAAGACTTCAAGTGCCATACTGGATAGATGTGGAGAAAGTGGACAGTCTTGTCTCGTTCTTGATTTTACTGCCAACTTTATTTCACTAGGGGTTGTGGGTCTGTTTAAATTACTTATTTGATCTTGATTTAACTTTGGTAAATGGTACCTGCTGACAAAATTATTATTATTATTATTTAGATTTTCCAATTTGGTGGAGAAAGGTTTTAAAGTATGACCTTGTGATTCTCTGGATTTCCTCAGCGTTTGCTATTATGTGCCCCTTTTCATTTCTAATTTTGTTAATTTGGATATTCTCTCTCTGCTTTTTAATTTGGATAAGGGTTTGTCAATCTTACTGATTCTCTCAAAGAAACAACTTTCTTTCTTTTCTTTCTTTCTTCCTTTCTTTCTTTCTTTCTTTCTTTCTTTCTTTCTTTCTTTCTTCCTATTATAGAACTTTCAGGTGTGCTGTTAAGTTACAAGTATGAGATCTCTTTAATTTTTATTTTTTTATGTAGGCACTTACTGCTATGAACTTGCCTCTTAGAACAGCCTTCATTGTTTCTCATAAGTTTGGGTATGATGTGTATTCATTTTCATTCAGTTCTAGAATATCGATTTTTTCCTGTCTTGACCAATTTTTCATTCAGTAGTGAGTTGCTTGGTTTCTGTGAATTTGTAAGCTTTCTGTTGTTTGTGTTGTTGATATCCAGCTTTAATCCCTGGTAGTCTGGTAGAATGCAGGGTATTATTTCATTTTGTTTTCTTGTATCTGTTGAGACTTGCTTTGTGTCCAAGTATGTGGTCAGTTTTGGATAACGTTCCATGATGTCCTGAGAACAGGCATATTCTTTTATGTTTGGTGAAATATTCTATAAATATCTGTTAAGACCATTTGATTTATTACATCAGTTAGCTTCAGCAATTCTCTGTTTACCTTTTGTCTTGATGACCTGCCTATTGGCAAGAGTTGGGTATCGAACTCACCTACTATCAGTGTGTTATGGTCAATATATAATTTAAGCTGTAGTAGTGTTTCTTTTATGAATTTAGGTACCCTTGCTTTTGGTGCATAGGTGCTATGAATTGCCATGTCCTCTTGGTGAATTTTTTATTTGATAAGCATGTAGTGATCTTCACTATCTATTCTGATTAGTTTAGGTTCAAGCTCTATCTTTTCAGATATTAAAATCCCTATACTGGCTTGTTTCTTAGGGCATTTGCATGGAATTTCTTTTTTCATCCTTTTACCCTGAAGTGATGTATAGCTTTGATGTTAAGGTGTGTTTCTTGGATGCAGCAGAAAGGTGGATCCTATTTTCCCATCCTTTCTGCTAGTCTGTGTCTTTCTTTGTTTTGGAATTGAGACCCTTGATGTTGAGAATTATCAATGAGCAGTTTCTTGATTATTGTTATATTGTTATTGTGGTGTCCCCCTGCCCCTTTTATTTGCTGGCTTGGGATTGTGTATCCATGTATTTTCTTAGGAGTGATTAACCTCTTGAGGCTGAAGTTTTCCTTCTAGCACCTTCTGCAGGGCTGAATTTATAGATTGATATTACTTAAATTTGGTTTTTATCTTGGAATGTCTCTTTTCTCACCTATTGTTATTGAATTTTTTTCTGGGTATAACAGTCCAGGCTGCTGGCGTCTGTGGTCTCTTAGAGTTTGTAAAACATCTGTCCAGGTCCTTCTGGCTTTAGAGTCTCCACTGAGAAGTCAGGTTTAATTCTTTTTTTTTTTTGAGACAGAGTTTCTCTATGTAACAATTCTGGCTGTCCTAGATCTCACTTCATAGACCAGATTGACCTCAAACTCACAGAGATCTGCTTGCCTCTGCCTCCCGAGTGCTGGGATTAAAGGCATGACTGTCAGGTGTAAAATAATTAATGCCTAATAACTGTTTGTTTTGTAGGCATCTGGTTCTCAGTTATCAGAGTGGAGTAACCTCTGGAAAGTGACTGTTCCTGCTGACTCTGCATAACTCACAGGGGTTGACTAGAGATAGTACCTGATCTCTAAAACATCAGTGACAATAGAAATAAAAAAACACAGCTGACTCTGCATAACTCACAGGGGTTGACTAGAGATAGTACCTGATCTCTAAAACATCAGTGACAATAGAAATAAAAAACACAGTAGAGTAAAAGAGAAGTTCAGTGGAAAGTCTCTAGAGTGGGTCACACAGAAGACAAAATACAAGGATTTGAAGGCAAAACACAAGAATTGGATTTTCAGTCAAGATCAATGGTAAATTTAAAAAAGTATTACTGAAACATGCAAGAATTTTGGGACCCTATGAAAATGCAAAACTCATGAACTATGAGCATAAAGAAGGGGAAGAATTTCATAAGAAAGGCATAGAAACTATTTAAAATCAAATCACAGAAGAACTTTTCTAAAATCTAGAGAAAGAAAAAGTCCATCCAGATACAAGAGGCACACAGAATGTTCAATAGGCAGGACCAGAAAATAAACTCCCTCTGCCATAGTATAGTTAAAACAATAACTACATAGAACCAAGGAAGGATATTGGAAGCCGAAAGAGAGAAGGACCAGGTCACACAGAGTCAGGCCTATCAGAATAGCTACTGACTTTTATTCAAGAACTTTAAAATCAAGAAGAGTTTGGAATGATGTATTCCAAACTCAGGAAGTTCTTAACTGCTGCCCAGCCTCATATACCCAGCCGAAAACTCGCTGTTGCAATTGAAGGCAAAAGAAGAACTTTCCATAATAAAAACCATACCAAAAGAATAGATGACCACAAAATCCACACTATAGAGGATTATTATATGGAGTGCCTTGGACTGAAGAGGAAGATAAACACATCCAAGAGGCTACACGAGGGAAAAATAAAAGATGCTCAGTCACTCATTAGAAAAAAGAGCCCTGAGGAATTATCAAACATCACAAAATGTCAGAAATCAGCATGCACCTTTAAATCATAACTCTGAATATTAATGTACTCAATCCCCCCTCAGAAGACACAGACTAACATATGGGATTAAAAAAATAGGATCCATATATTTGCTGCCTCCAGGAATCATACATCTTGATCAAAGATAGTACTATTTTAGATTGAAAGGAAGGAAAAAGTCATTCCAAGCAAATGAAACCAGGAAGCAGGCAGGAGTTGCTATTTTAATATCTTCCAAAAATAGACTTTAACCTAAATCTAGTCAGAAGAGAGAAAGAGGGTCACTTTGTCCTGATCAAGGGAACCACCCATCAAGAGGAAATTTTATTCCTCAAAATATATGCACTTAATTTTATAAAACAAATACTGCAATGCCACACATTGATCCCACCACAGTCACAGAGGATTATCTGAATATACCACTTTCATCACTGGGAACCTCAATGTGGAAAGAAACACTGAAGTTAAATGACACTATATATCAGATAGACTAAGACACCTGCAGAACATTCTACTTAAACACAAAAGAATAGACATAATTCTCAGTAGTTCATGGGTCATTCTGTGGTAGTTTGAATAAAAATGGTTCTCATAGGCCAATAGGGAGTGATACTCTCAGGAGGTGTGGCCTTGTTGAAGGAACTGTATCACTGGAGGGTGAGCTTTGAGCTTCAGAAGTTCAAGGCAACCTAGTGGCTCTTTTTCTCTTCCTGCTGCCTTTGGATCTGGGTGTAGAGCTCTTAGCTCCTTCTCCAGCACCATTGTGACAATGGACTAAATTTCGGAACTCTAAACCAGTCCTCAATTAAATAGTTTTCTTTCTAAGAGTTGCCATGGTCATAGTGTCTCTTCACAGCAACAGAAACCCCAACTAAGACAATTTTCTAAAATAGGTCATATGTTGAGCATAAAACAAGTCTTAACAAATACAGTAACTGGGATAGCTAACCACAATGGTATAAAGTTATAAATCAATATGAAGAGAAGTACAGAAAACATATCAACTCAGGAATGATAAATGATGCAATGATGAATGGGACACTGAAGAAATAAAGAAGGAAGCAAAATAGAATTGAATGAAAATGAAAATATAACCTACAAAACCTACAAGATATAATGAAGGGAGTGTTAAGAGGGTGTTTAAGCTGTTAGTACCTGCAGGACTGTTCAGCTTCAAGTATATCAATAAACGTAGTTTATTGGATAAATGGACTCAAGGAGATAACACAATAATCTCAATAGATGGAGAAAAAACAAAATCTTTTCATGACAGAATCCCAGGAGAGACTAGGAATGAATGTATCTCAAAACAATAAAAGCTGTATAAAACAATTCTAGCCACCGTCATGCGAAATGGGGAAAAAAACTTGACACATTCCCACTAACATGAAGAACTCTTGGCATTTCTATTCAATGTAGTTCTTGAAGTCAGCCAGAGAAATAAAGGAAGGGAAAGAAATAAAAGGGATTCAAACAGGAGAGGAAGGGGTCAAAGTATCCCTGTTTGCGGATGGTGTGAGTCTACACACAGTGACTCCATGAGGAAATCCCTGGAGCTGAGAACTATTTTCAATAAGATGAAAGGCAGCAGAACCAACACAGCCAAATTAGTAGCATTCCCATATACTGAAGACTAATATGCGAGACGGGAAAGCCCTAGAGACAATCCTATTTACAGGAGCTACAAAATACCATGGAATAAACCTATACAATGAAAATGTTCAAACACAAGAAAGTGAAGCAATGGAAAAAAAAAGCACAAAGATCTTCACGCTCATGGAATGGTAGGATTGATACTGTGAAAACTACCATTCCACCAAAGGTGATCTGCACATTCAACACAATCCTCAGAACAGACCAGACCAGACCAGAACAGAACAGACCAGAACACAACAATAAAAACCAGAAACAAAGAAAGCAGTCTTCTTGGGAATGTGGCTCTCTGTTTTCTTTTGCCTTCTGTGTGGGGGAAGGGACCTGCATTTTTTTCTTGAATGATTGCCAAGCCCAGGTCTATCTATGCCAGTGGTCACCCTGGAATTCTGTTCTGGACACAAAGCAGGAAAGATGACATGCTGTTTGTCCTCAAACAGTCCCAAAGTTCAACTGTTGATGCTTAAGAATGTTTGAAAACACCAGGAAACATGAGCAAACTCCACGCTTGCCTTTGAAAATGGCAATGGGGAGGCCTCTGCTACCGGTAACTGTGAGCAGCGTTCAGTGCCCCAGGTATTTGTTTTCCTGGAGGATCTCTAGCTTCCCTCCCTCCTTCATAGGGAATAGAATTGGACAAGACTACCAGGAGGTGGCTGCAGTGGCATCTCTGTGCTCCAGTTCATGCTTCTCTGGTGGAGGTGCAGCCCTGTGGCCAGAGAACCCCTGCTGGGCCACCACACACCAGGACCTGAGTCTTTAATCCAACTGGCGGCCCTGCAAAATGGGGACATTGCTAATATAAATTGCATGCTGCTCATTCCAGGGTTAAACATTTTCATTATGTTTCTCCTCTTCATCTTCATCCTCTTTTTCCTGCTCCTCCCCTTCTCTAAAAATCAAGACACAGTTGCCTTCTCAGCCTTAGATAGGACACCCACAGAGACAAGCTTAGAGTCTTCAAACTCATGTTTCTCCTCTGCCCTGTTTTCAACAATCTGTTTTGTCTCTTGTAAGCCTCATTTCCCCTCAGGGTCTTGACCCAGTAAATGATTTTTGAAGGCCTCAACATCTTATTAATACTGATTTCAAATTTGGCTGCTTGTAGTTTTTCTTATTGACAGGAGGTGGTGCTATTGAGTCCCTTATGCTTTTTACAGTTAGATGTCTGCTTCAAGTTTTCAGAGATCCTAGCCTGCCTCTTCTGATGTCGCTGTGAAATTTTGGTTGAAGGGTCCCTAGTGTGTTCTTGAGTATTCTTGACCCTCAGGTCCTTCTCAGCATCCTACTGAGTCATGGGTTTCAGCAGTTCAATTTAAGTCCCACGTTCGGTATGTGCTGCCCCAGTTTCATGTACAGCCCCAGGAGGGAGGCTGGGATAGGTAGAGTGTCCCAGGGTGTTGAGATGATAGGGTCATGGCTATGGCGGATACAGAGCTTGCCCAAGACTGGAGTGGCTGAGGGCTCTGCAGAGACAGCGTTTGTCTACCTAGGATTGATTCAACACTACAGAGTGACACCCCCAACTCCAAAGGCCATTTTTTTTTTCTGGTCCAAACACCATGTTCCCAAATTCCTTCAATGCTTGTTAGTATGAGCTATCTTTCATCCTTTGAGCTCCCAGTCTGGCCTTCCAGCTCTATTTGGAGGAATCAGTCCTTCAGATGTTTCCAATAGCCCTCACATTATCTTGTCTTTGAGGTTGAGTTGTCTTTCCAGGTGACATCCATGGGGACAGTAGGGATCCACTCTCCCTAAAGCAGGAGTGTCACGCTGTTTCCCATAGCAACAATCAATGTCACTTTGCTCAGAAACCTAACGTTGATAAGGATAGGATGTTTCATGAGATGATATGCTTGTGAAAAGCATGATTTTAACAAGAAGAGCTCCCCATGCAGGGACCTGCTCCCAAGGCCTTTCTTCCCGAGAATAGCTTCCCGATAGCAGGCTGTGGTCTCTCTCTGTCTCCCAGTTCATGATCTCTTACTTGGTCTCCTCTTCTACCATAGTTGATGCAGTAAGAAGTCAAACATGGCTTTGGTTGTTGTGGGCCCCCGGATATTGAGAACACACACACGCACACACACACACACACACACACTTCTACAACATCTCTATATATCTTGTAGCAGAAAAGAAACCAATATAACAGCCATGGAAGACAGTGATGATGTGTCTCTCTTCCATGCTGTGTTCACTATGTGGTGTCCTGAGCACACTATGTCAGAAATATAGACATTATGTTTCTGTTCTTCCACAGTGTCAAATTGAATACACATTCCCAGTCCAAGTGGGATGCTATATAATATATATATTATATACACACATGTATGCATACATATATATGTATATGCATTATATGTAATTTTAGGTAAATATAAGATACTATGACCCCTTAAAGCCATTTCAAATAGCCTTATTGTTGCTTATCTTTCCCCCATCCTTCTACATAGCTGCACATAGTAAATGATCTCTCTATTGTATAAACGTAAGTTGCATTTATACATTATCTATTAAATGTAGAATGGCTATATAGGGTTAAAGAAGCTTAAGCACAGAGTTCAAGGAGTTTCCACGAGGTCAGAGAGGTGGGAAAGGAGACCAGGAAGGATACGAGAAGAGTCTCTCTGGGGATGAGATAATGGACCAGGTCAGAGACCTGCTGCTGATGTTGCTGCTGCTGCTGTTCAGGCTGCAGAGCCACCATAGAACTGCAGAAAGGCAGTGCAAGATCTCAGAAGCTGAAAAAGCAAACGGCAGAGCTGGGTCCGAATGAATGAAGAGGCAGATAGACAGCAGGTCTAGACGGATACATGGGTGGAAGGTCTAAGTGGGCTGCATCAACAACAGAGACAAGCCAGGCCCAAACCTCTGGGACAACTGGGAGCTCTCTGCCTATTTGTTCCTTGCATGTGTCGGGTGGTCAGGTGGCAGGCCAGGGTGTGACTGCTATGGCAGTATTAGAGATCTTCTCTTTATGGCACCCAGGTGAGGGAGTTGGACCCTTTTTTCGGTCTGATATGTTTGGCAAGTCATTGGGTTTAGTTTTCCTGATATGACTTTAGGAAATCCCTGTGTTCCTATAGACTCAGTTTATTTTGATAAGTTTGTAGGGAAGCACCCTCTCTGCATTTAGGAATAAGTTATTTACCAGTGGGCGCCTTGCTGGTGGTGCAAGACAGATGTGTCTCTTACATGTCCAAGGTACAGAGTCATCTTCCGTCCTCAGATGGAATCAAATGCCCTCTCTCACGGTAAAGTAACGTCTGGGAAATTGTTTTGCCTCAAATGGAGTAGCTCAGGGCAAGGCACAGCCTGATGGCAACAGTGGCCTCAGATATCCCCCCCCCCCTCCGCACAGTCCCACAGGGACTGCTGCCACTTCGTGGGAACGAGAAGACCGTGTGACTGTTTGCTAGACCCCCAGAATGGGCCAGGGAACCTCTGATGGCAGGCACAGGTCTTGGGTGCTCTTTCAAGGAATTTTTGCCTTTCCTTTGTTCTGTCTGCACATGTCCTCAGAGAGAGCTGGGGGCTGCTTCCCCAAGAGCCATCCGGCCCTCGTGGGCTCTCTGATTTAGTCTGTTTGGTTCCTTTGCTTAGCATCTGCACTGTGGGCTTTTTACAGCTTCAAAGAGCTTCTCACCCATATTCACTAATTAATTCATTACTCCTGCGAGTAAAACCTGAAGCAGTGAGAATGTCATTAGCAAGAATACCAGGGGCTTATTATTTAGAGGAAGTGGCCCACAGCCAGACCCTCTCCACCAGAGCTCTTAACCCCTTCAGGGCTTTCAGTACCTCCACAGCAAGTGTGGCCCAGTCGGCCACCAGGCACCTGCTGTCTGCTCAGCTACACCAGTCACTTCTGGGCTCTAAGGAACTGTATAATATGGCCGCCAAACCACACCAGCCACGCTGCATCCTCAACTAGCTGCATTTTGATTGACATGCAAGTTGAAAGAAGACATGCTGACTCTTGCCAGTCTTTCGATTAGGTGGAAGACAGACTGAAGGGTTGCATCGACCTGAGTTTTAATTCTGGCAGTTTATAAGCTATGTGAACTTTGGATAAGTAGCCGCTCTGAGTCTCAATTTCTGTACCTCTAAAATGGAATAGTAAGATCTCTTTGGGGGCTGAGTGAGGATAACTGAGATGATACAAGTGGAGGTTCAGTGCAAGGGCAGGCACACAAAGAGTGCTCTGCAGTCATAACACCAAATAATACCACACAATAAACCCAAACTACGAAGGCAGTGACCATATGTGCCTTGAGGTGTGCAGGACAGACAGGCAGAAGGAGGAGGCCTGGGAGGTCACTTAGGGAATGTAGTAGTTCCTTTCTGTTGCTGTAATAGAACTCTATAACCAAAAGCAACTTCAGGAAGAGTTTATTTTGGCTGAGAGTGCCAGAGGAGTAGAAGTCCATAATGGTAGGGGCGGCACGGTGGGAGGGGCCAGAGCAGGAAGCTGAGAGATCACATCTGACCAGCCCAGCCTCTGTTCTCTAGCTTAACCATGCCTTGTTACTGATGACTAGTGTCTCGATGTGGTGACCAGTCAGTGACTGGAGATGGAGCCCTATGGATGCAAAACTCCTCTCAAAGACTCCCCGTTGGGCTGGCTGAAATTTTGTTAGAATTGCCTCTAATCTAAGATTCTTCTTCTACCTCTTTCCCACAAATCTGAGTTGCATTTTGGTTCCGTGGCTCTTGCCGCCCCGTCATCTTGCCTTTCACAGATGTTATCCATAATGCATCTTTTGCGCTTTGAACTCCATCTTCAATTTGGCCCCCAAACTAACACCGGCTAACATAGTCCCTACTATGTGTGATGCAGTAATTGATACAGTGGGGCTATAACGGTGACCAAGATAAACTTTCTCAATATCATGTAGCTAGTGATGATGATGGCAGAAATGACAGAGACTAAATACATACGCAAATAATATGGTAGTCTTAGACACTGAATCTTGCTACCTGTATAATAAATCAAACCAAACCATAGATTCTACTTTAGAGTGAATGACTTAAGAGGACTTTTTAAACAGTAATGTTTAATGAGGGGGTCAGAAACTTGAGTCGTAAGCTTTGTATTACAAGTAGTAGAGATATTGTATGGTTTTATTTACTTAATTTTTTTTGAGGCAGGGTCCTACTCTGTAGCTCTGAGGAGCCTAGAAACCTCCGTGTAGACCAGGCTGCTCATAAACTTGCAGCAAATCCTTCTTCTGCCTCCCAAGTTCTGAATTACAGGCCGGTGTCACCAAATGTCAGCCAAATGTGAAGTTGAATTTTTATCTGCCGACTTGCAAGTGCCACAGTGCTCAGCCACGTGACCAAAGGTTTTACCTGATGTTTCTGTAAGGGTATTTTCAAAGGAGGGCATGGTTTAAATCAGTGAAATCTGAGGAGAGCAGGTTGCCCTTCAAAATGTTGGTGGCTCACATCCAATTATTAAAGCCTGAATGGAAGAAAAGCCTGACGCCCCAGTATAAGAGAGAACTGTGACCTTCCTGCTTGAACTTGAGCACCAGCCCTTCTTGGTTTTTTAGCCCGAGTCCTCGGGGCTCAGATTGCAGTACTAGGTCTTTCTGACTCTACACAACTATGCTGAAGGCTTTGACCTTGCCATCCTCCATAATTCTATGAACCAATCCCCTAAAGAAGTCTCTTTCTATATACGTATTTACTGATTAGTGTCGCTTCCCTGGAGTACTGAGAAGGCGTTCTTGGAAGAAGGATGAACTATTTTAAAATACGCAAGCCTTTAGATCAGAATCAGCCAAAGGCCAATGATGTTGGGGCTGAGGGAGGGAGGGGAATGTGAAGAGAGATGAGGCCTTAGAGAGGACTGTTTAATTTACTAGCACAGGCAGAAGCCCTGTTCCGAGGGATTAAGGCCCAGTGGGTGGTAAGGAAGTTGAAGTTCCCATGTCTAGACAATTCTTGAAGATGTTTAATATTTACCACATAGAGAAACACTGCAGGGCTGGGTTCTAGGAGACAAAGTCTTGCTTTTGGGGCTGGGCAGGCAAATGAGAGATTGATGCAGCTGGTAGGAGAGAGGAAAGAACCGATGGGAAGAAGTTTCAGACATAATGGAACCTTGGGGTACTGTAGTGGGTTGAATAGTGGCACCTCTTCCTCGAATATTTCTATGCCCTAATGCTCGGACCCTGTGAATATACCTGGCCAAAATTCTTTGCAGGTGTAATTAAGGTGAGCAT
This sequence comes from Microtus oregoni, assembly GCF_018167655.1. Classification (NCBI taxonomy): domain Eukaryota; kingdom Metazoa; phylum Chordata; class Mammalia; order Rodentia; family Cricetidae; genus Microtus; species Microtus oregoni. Next base: position 30,946,367 of record NW_024543081.1, on the reverse strand, counting down.
CTTGAGATGAAACCACCTTGAATACATAGGTGGGCCCAGAATCGTATGACAACATCCGTCTAGGCTACATAAGAAGACCCAGAGATGCAGAACAAACTTGACATGGGATAGAGGTTGCAGTGATGCTGCCATAGAAACCAAACATCACCAGGAACCATTGGAACCTCTAGAGGCCCTGTAGTTTAGCTATCAACTGGAATTAGGAGTTCCAGATCGTGGGATTCTGGCAGAGAACACTTCACTTGTAAGGACCTGAATCTGTGGTCATTTATTATGCAGGCTTAGGGAACTAAGATGGGCAAGATGAACCCAAAGTTCTATCCCTTCCTTTCAAGCACCGGGCTCTCATCTGTCTGCAGCATGTGCCCCTGTCTTGAAATACCTTGTTTGTATGAGACACTCAGTTCCTTCTGCAGCTGACTTTGAAATTATTTCTGTTTCAACTCTAGGAGGCTAGGTGCCAGAGGGAAATGCAATGGCCCTTGAAAACAGGCATGCTGGGCTTCTTGTTTCTTGACCCTTGCTGTGCAATAGCTTCAGTCTGTGCTAGTTTGCTTGAGTACTATAAGTGCTGACTTACACAGAATACAGCACAGACCCCAATCCCAGAGTATGTGATGCATATCTCCTTATTAAAGTTTCATACAGCAAGGGCCTGGAAAGATGGCTCAGCGGGTAAGAGCACTGGCTGTTTGTCCAGAGGTCCTGAGTTCGATTCCCAGCAACCACATGGTGGCTTACATCATCTATAGTGGGATCTGATGCCCTCTTCTGGCATAAAAGTGTATGTGTAGATAGAGTATTTAATACACATAAAATAAATAATTAAATAAATCTTAAAATCAGTTTAATAGGCCATGTTCATCTTCATACCCACATTAAGAGTTCCCAGTTCTGTAAACTTCACAATGGAGATTGTTGGCTGGGATTCTGGTTTGCTGTTGTTGGTGATGGTTCTATTTCTTCAGGAACTGCTGCTTGATAGACAAGCATCTTAGCATTTAAACGAATAATTCTGGTAATTTCAAGATCCAAACATTATGATGTTTGCTTTATGGGTGTGAAAAAGAGAGCTGAAGTCGTCTATGTTTGGCTTCAAGGTCTGCTACCCAATTTTGGGCATTCCTGATATAGCACTCTTTAGTAAAGAAAGCAGTTTGAAGTTATTGTCATCAGCTTTTCGAGAGTCTGGATTCCCCCACTTTTCCCCAGCTAAGCCTACAGCCAATCTCTGCACTAGAGCAGTCTTGCTCCTGCCCACTGCCCTCTACTGCCCCCTATGTGTCTTGTTTTCTCTGTTCCTTCCCACAGTGGGTGTGGGAAGGGTTAAAGCATACAACTGGAGCTGCAACTCCTCATGGATCTTTATGTATAACATTTAATGGCTGGTAATGACTCTGACCCCAGCAGCAAGCATCTATTGAACTTCAACTTGGCATTTCAATTAGTGTACTGATTGTTGGGCTTATGTTTGTGGGGAAGCTTTAGTGCAAGAGCAGACAGCTAAGGGACTGATTACCACAGCGCTTCTTGGGGAAATAAATAACCTCATTACCATTGCTCTGGTTATAAGGGGAAGCTGAAGCTCTCAGGCTTTTTGCATAGAGAGGCTCAGTGCCTGAAGCCACCATAGCATGTCAGAGACGGGGAAAGTTTCTTCTTTCTCTTTGTCCTCTTTCCTCCCTTTCCTTCCCTCTCCCTTTACTCTCTTTTTCTTTAATTTTCATTTTGTTCTTTCCTCGGTTAAAGTCTTTGGTAGAAGAAAGGGAACATAATGTCTCTGTTTCTCTCTAATCCCTGGAAATAGGGTCCGTTAACAGCTGAACTTGGAAGTATAGACATATACAGACACAGACAGACAGACAGACAGACAGACACACACACACACACACACACACACACACACAGACACTTTAAGACTCACTATACTGCTTCAAAACATAGCATTGCATGCTGCAATGGACCTAAACCCTTTTGGTACCCACCCGATGGGCTCTGTAAGTCTTGCCTTCACCTTTCCCACCTCTTGCCTGGATTCTTTTATCTTCATCAAGATTATTTGGGAACTATGTGGGCTTTGGACTGAAGAGATTTGGGTTTTAATTCAGCTCCACTATTGAGCAGCTTTATGAAGATGTTTAGGTTGTTGAGATTCTGGATCTAGTTGCTTATCTACAATGAAAAGTCAAGAAGAGGACGAAAGAGTTTTTGGTGGGTATGAGGGAGCTCGGTGACCTCCAGTCTCTTTTTTCATCCCAGGATCGTCTTTAGTGTCTTTCTTTGAGGGTTCAGCCATCTTCTGTCATACTCAGAGTCTGCACGTCTAGGGCACATGTTTGACAGAGGGTGGAGATTCATGATATGTTGTGAGAGGGACCCCAAAACCACGGTGAAGAGATCTGTTCCCTAGACACTACACACAAAAATGCAGCATCCACGAAAGAGCCTCATGAAGGAAACAGCGAAGACAACCGCATAGCCCGAGTGTCCCTGGCATGTCCTCCCCCTTATCACTCCCATCTGGTTGATGAAGAGCTCAAAGGACAAAGCTTAATGAGGCTCAGATGGGGAATGGTGGCATCACTTCTTCGGAGCCAGAAGGCCCACGGAGTGGCTCAGAATCTCAGCAGAGTCTGTGACGTGGTGATTGTACTTAGAAGGGGCTACAGAGTCACAAAGGGAGACACAGAAGGACAGAATGGTGGGTGGCACAGAGCACGCAGGAACAATCAGGGTCTCCTGGGGCTGCTTCCATGGGTGCCCCTTCCTGAATGACTATCACACCTGTAACTTGCCCATGATAGGTAACCAGGGCTCGCTGCGGCCCGACTTTCTGGATTACCTGTTCTTTCCCGAATAAAGTCAGGTTTTTCAACCATTGTTAGAAAGTAAAGAGCTCTTTGTTTGGAGATTAAAAAAATGCTCAGGCCAGTAAAAATCATACACTTTCGGCTTAATCTAGTGCAAGAATATGATTTTGGTAGAGTCTAGTGTGGTTGTTCATATGCTATGTTCCTATTCTCTTTGAAGTCTCCCCATCCCAGCTTCAGGCTGGGCTGCTGCTGCAGGGGGATGAAGATGCCAGCCGGCTTCATCTTGCCTCCTATGGATCAGGTGCTGTGTCTGATCCTTCCAGAGTCAGCCTCGGGGGAGAGGGCATTTGGAGAAAGGTCACTTCACAGTGGTATTCTTCCATGGCCACTGCACAATTGTGGGCTTTTTTTTTTTTTATAGGAAGCTTTTCAGAGTTTCTTCTGAGCCTCGTGCTGGTGATCTCCTGCAGGGTTCCCTAGACGGTCGCTGATCTCTTCTGAACCGTCACTATGGCGACCCTCTTAGTCCTGAAATACCAGGTGATCCTCCTCACTTCCACCTGTGCAGCTCCTTCAGGGCAGACTTTTGATTGAACATAATTAAAGACAAAAGCCATTCAGTTTTGCAAAATCAATCCCCCCATGCCTGGAAAATGCTCACTTTCCTTCAATAGTTGACATAGCAGCACACAGATTATCTTCATTTTGTTACCAGCAAGAGATAATTTAGTTTTTTTTCCCCCAAGAGTCTTGTATCCTTACCACACTCTGCAGACTCTAGGTGACACTTGTGTTATATTCCTCAAGGGACCCCACAAAACCCTTCCCATTTGATTCCACACAAAGGGAAGTAGACTCCCCAGAGGCAGAGGTGGGCAGCACATACTATTTTTACAAACTCCTAAATCTGCTCTGTGAGCTCTTCACTCAGGTACTGGTAGAGCCCAGAAGTACAGTGTCAGAGAATGCTGGAGGAGCAATCCGGGCTGCTCTAGCTTCGAGTCCTCTTCGGAGAGCTCAGCTCCTGACTTTAGGGTGCAATACTGCTTGCAAGAACTCGGGAGGCAGAGGCAGGCGATCTCTGTGAGTTTGAGGCCAGTCTGGTCTCTAAGAGCTAGTTCCAGGACAGGCTTGGAGAGGCTCCAAAGCTACAGAGAAACCCTGTCTCGAAAAACAACAAACAAACAAACAAACAAAAAACAAACAAAACCAACCAACCAAAAAAAAAAAAAAAGAACTATTTTTGTCTCAACTCTTTTGGAACTTTGTTAATGTCCAGGATGGCATTTTACTTTCTGCCCCTAGAGTCTGGGAAATTCTCTTTGGTTTGGAAACAGGGTTGCCAAGCGTTATACATCTTGGCCACAGTTTGCCTTATGGGAGGCACCTGATTATCTTAGCTTGCATGGATTCTCTGCACATTCGTTCGCAGCTCCTGACTGGCGTTCAGTATCCTGATTCATTCCTAGTCCCCAATCAGGATTTAACAGAAAGTAACAGAGGAAGTGTTTCCATCTGGGTGTAGTGACACATGCCTCTAAAGCCCATCTCTCAGGTTGCTGAAGCAGGAAGACTTGAGAGGTTGAGGCCAACTTCAGACCCTGTCTCAGAATGAGCAAGCAAGCAAGCAAACAAACTGCCCCCAAGAGAAAGAAAGATAAAAAAAAAACTTGAAAGAATTGTTTCCATAATAATTGATTTTACACCTGGTGGTGGTGGCTCACACCTTTAATCCCAGCACTCATGAGAGAGAGTCAGGCAGATCTCTGTGAGTTCGAGGCCAGCCTGGTCTAGAAGAGCTAGTTCCAGGGCAGGAACCAAAAAGACAAGGAGAAACCCTGTCTCGAAAAAAAAAAAATTGATTTTACACTTGGTCTGAAGTCATTCTGTATGTAGTTCTGGCTGTCTACTGAACTGGGGGCTTTCTCAAGGGTGGAATGTAGGCTTTCCTAGTCTTCATAGATCCCCACAATTCTCAACCAGAACTGGTGCATCCTGTGTCCCCAACCAACACGTGTTAATGGATTGATTGGTTTCTGTGAATATTTGCTAAGTTCCTCTTATGTGTTAGGTATTTGGTTAACTGTGGTGGCTGAATATGGAGTATATCCCACAGGGTCATGCGTTTGAAAACTTGATCCCCAGTTGGTAGTGTTGTTTGGGAAGATAATGGAGTTTTTTGAGGTGGAGTCCTGATGGAGGAAGTATGTCACTGAGGGTGGGATTTGAGGTGTGAGAGCCTGGCCCTACTTCCTGTGCTTTTTCCGCTTCTGGATCTCTGATGCACATTGATAGGACAGCCCTACGATCCAGCTAGCAGTGATCCAGTTCACATCCTTTCCTGCCGCGATTATATTCTCTCTGACACTGTAAACCAAATTTAAGCCTTTCTCCCTTAAATTACTATTTTCCCCTGGACATTTAACCTTAGAAACAGGAACATAACTAGGCTAGTTCTACAGGCTGATATGGCAGGTATGTAAAACGACAAACTAAAACTTGGCCACTGATTTCCAGCTGCTGTTAGCCTTGTGAAGATGGCAGCAAGACTCCTTTGGATCAGCTCAAACGCTTCCCACTGAAACACTGCTGTTTGTGTACCTAAAGAAGACTTTTGTTAGTAGCACCTCCTTATGACTGCAAGATATGATAGCAGCAGTAGGCATTGCATTTTACCTACACTTGAGTTCAGAAGAGACAAATAAGAAGAGAACGGATCCAGAATCCCTGGATGGTTGTACTGGTTAGTTGTTGTTGTTGTGATTGTCTTTTTAACTAGGCACAAGCTAGAGTTGTTTGGGAAGAAGCATCTGACCCTAGAAGGACACTCCCCTCTGTCTTTCCAAGCAGTTGTGTCCTGGTTGGAACCCGAGTGGAGAGGAAGCAGGTGAGGCAATAGGTAGGTTCCTTGGAGAGATGTATGGGCTGTTGCTTTGGGATGTTCACAGTCGGGATTCTTTTGTCCTGATTTAGGAAAAGTCACAGGATTTTCCTCATTGGCTTCTGGAAGATGCTTCTAGGCTACAAGAGGCATGCTGGTTATTACCGAGGAGGAGAACTAGATCTGCCCTCCCTTTCCTACTGATTGTTCTTTGGGCACCAATTCAAAGTTATAGTTCATTTGATACCTGTTGTGAAGGGACCAATTAGTGCCTGTGTTATCCCTACAGCTGGTATTTCTAGACATCGGATACGTAGGTGGGCCAGCAGCGGCCACAGAGTACAAGGGCACTTTGAATCTTTGGTGCCTGAAACCATGGTAGGAGCCTTAGAAACATTTGTCTCATTTAGTCCACACACTCATCTCTGGAGATGGGTATCTGTCATTGTTCTCATACATAGAAGGAAATATAGGATCACGGTGGCAGTTCATGCTCCTGTTACAAAAAGGCACAGACTGGGTAGTCTGTAAACAGAAATTTATTTCTCAAAGTTCTGGAGGCTGAGGAGTCCAAGATAGACACAGGCAGATTTGGTGTCTGATGAGGGCCCATTTGTGAGGTAATAAGTGATGCTCTCTTCCGGTGTGACCCCATGGCAGGTCTCTGGGGTCTCTTTTTAGGAGCATCAATGCCACATAGAAGGCTCTGACTCTATGATTCAGCCAGCTCCCACCCCTAATACCGTGACCTAGAGGCGTTAAGATTTCAACATGTGAATTCTGAGGGGACAGAAACATTCATATTATTGTATATTAATCTCTAAAGATGATGCCATTAGTCAGGGTGAGAAATAGAATTCCAGCCTAGGTCTGTTTGGGAAGGATTTACAAGAGATCTTTCAATGAGGCAGCAGGGGTAGGTTTGGTGGGGGGAGTAGGGAGTCTTTTCCGATAAAACTACTTTGTGTCCACTTAAATGAGAAAGGTTATCTTTGCTCTGAGTTCTGAAGACAAACCAGATAAAATCGAATTACGTTCACTCGTGAGTAACTCTATCAGGCTAGGTATTAGCCTAAGTGCTTCGAAGCACTTGACCTTATTTAATTTTCTAGTATCTTATAGGACAATGATTAGCATCTCCCTTGTACAGGTGAGGGCACTAAAGCACATCTTGAATTAATCTGAAGTAGCTACATGGGCCCAGGGTTACCAAAATCAGGTCCAAATTTTAAGGGTTAATCTTTTCCGTGAGATCAACAGGCTGGTCTTTGGGTCTCTATCACTGGGAACAAATTGTTTCAAAACTAAGTGACAAAAATCACACTATGTCTTATTCTCATGTTTTTCTTCTGGGTTATGAATTCCAACGATACATAGAAAATTGAGCTCCCCCATGAATGGGAGGGCACAGCTGGAGCGGCACTAACAGGGCGGCATCTGGGTTGGTCAACTGGTGGTAAAAACGTAGGGCTGGTTCTTGGTTCTTCTGATCAATTTGGCTGGAACCTTTCTCCGTACTCACATGCCTTGTGCCATTCTGGGTTGGGAACACAGGTGGCTTTGCTTAGGCATTTCCTTTTTCTGCCTGGTCAGAGCACACAGCAAGCCTTCAGCTCCTCATTGTAAGTTCTTTCAGAGTAGATGGAGTTCTTTCTTGAAAAATTTTTTTAGTTTTGGTTTTAATTTTTTTTTTGTGCACGGGTGTTTTGCTTGCATGTATGTAAGTGTACAATGTATGTACACTGCCCACAGAGGCCAGAAGAGGGTGCTGGATTTTCCGACCTTGCAAACAACTGAGAGCTGCCATGTGGGTATTGGGACTCAAACATGGGTCCTTTGGAAGATTAACTGGAGTTCTTAACCACTGATCTGTCTCTCCAGCCCAATATGAAGTTTTTTTTTTTTTTTTAAAATAAATCTTTATTGATTCTTTGGGAATTTCACATCATGCTCCCCAACCCGAAGTACGATCCTAATTAGTCTCAATAATGAATACCCAGAGTCAGATACTGGGTTAAAAGTTGAAAGATCAGAGAAGGAGCAGCCACAGTCATCTCTTATCTCTCCAACCCCTTAGACTGAAAAGGGCCAACCACCAGTCTATGTATACCCTGCCTTATCACTTCCTGTCTCTGCCCTTTGTTGTGACTTCCTATCTCCTCTCTGCACAGACCTCCAGCTTTCTATGGTTACCTAGTGGCTAGGTCCGCCCTCTGATCTCCAGGCATACTTTATTTGTCAGAACATAAATAAATATTGTAACACCAACCCAGCTCACCTCCCAGTCTCCCACCCCACAGCATCCCCTTCCAAAGAACTCCCTCCCCAAACAATTAAAAACAAAACAAAATTCATACACACAAAAACCCACCTTGCTCCTTCAGTCTTTCCAACATCTCTTCCCATATCATTCTGTTTGTCATAGCCTTTGCCTCTGCAGATCTGTCTGTCTCCATAGGATAAGAGCCTCTTGGCCCCTCTCTCCCTCCCATATCCCCCATAAATTCTCTCACCGTAATAGTGCCAGACTGTGCGGTACCAGGAGGGGCTGTGGCTCCTTCTCCACCCTCTCATAGCAAACTGATTCTAGCAGGCACATGGGTGTCCATCTCTGACCACTAGGTTTTAATGGCACAGAGCTGGGCCCAATTGTACTAAGGCTGAGAAGCTCGTCCTGGGGGAAGTACAATGTTGGGGTTTGAAGATTCTTTGTTGGGAGTGGGGTATCCTGTCCAGTGTAGGATGTTTGATCACCTTCAGCTGTGTTCTATTCACAGCGAAATATCAGACATTGTCAAATGTCACCAGGGAACAAATCCTTTCACCCGCATGGACAGCCCTGAAAGAACTCCCAAGAGGCTCTAGGAAAAGATGTAATTCTCGTGACCAGGCCTTGAGAATCCCAGAACATTTCTGCCCTTTTCTTTTTGTTAAGAAATCCACCAAAGCTAGACTAATATCTCAAAAGGGAAGAAACAAGAATAACTTTTCAATGGATGCCACAACAAAGAATTCACAGCCTTGTTTTTTCATTGTGATAAAGTATACATAACATATAATTTATCCTTTTGGCTATTTATAAAGATAACCACACATGTATGATATTGTTGCACTAATGACACCTTCATTCATATCCAGAACTTTCCTCCTTTTCTTCCAGGCTGGAACTTTCTACCCTTTATACAACGACTTCCACCTCTTCTCATTCTAGCCCAGGCAGCTGCCTACACTTTGTGTCTCTATTAATTTGCCTGTTTTATGTATCTCATGGAAGATGACTCACGTGGCGTTTGTCCCTCTGTCGCTGGATTATTTCACTTAGATTAATGTTTTCAAGGTTCATCCACATTGCAGCGTATGTCAGAATTTCTCACTAAGGTTGGAGAATATCGTAGACATCTTTAATCTCCCACAGCTATTCAATTTCAAAGCCTCATTGGCTCGTAAACAGTGGGAAGCAGAAATTCTGATTTGACTTAGAGTTCTCTCTTGGAAATGTTTTTCTAAGCTTGAAGTGTGGACTTGATCTGAATCAATCATGGCAATACGGCCCAGGCAGACCTAATAAAACAGGACTTGGAACTCTGTGATGTAAATGTAAGCTCTAATTAGATGGGTCTAGACTAGAATGCTTTTACTGTTTGTAGGGAAATGTGCTGTGTGCGTTTGACAAATCGTCATTGCTGTGTTTACTTTCGGTTGCAAGTTGGAGTGATATTATGGACTCAATGTTTGTATTTTCACCAAATTCACAGTTTGGAACCTATCTCCCTGGGTCATGGTATTAGAAAACTGGGGCCTTTGGGAAGTGACTAGGTCTTGAGGGTGGGGCCTTCATGGAGTGGATTAACAGCCTAAGGAAAGAGGCCCAAGGAAGTTTCGTTGTCTCATTCATTTAAACCAAAAGGCAATATCTATGAGGAAAGGGTCTTTTCTGAGGGCCCTAACTTTGGGCACTCTAGTTTCTAGACCTATTTCAACAAACCATTAATAATAGTCTATAAATTACTCAGCCTAAGGTTACTTTGTTTATTTTTGTCAGTCCAAGCTAAGACTAAAATGCAGGGCACATGAGGGAAGAGACAAAGTGAGTAGCTTTGACCTTAGTGTGAGCTACAGACCTGAGCTACAAGATGGTAGAACTGCAAGTAAGCCTGGAGATCAGATATTCCTCGTGAGTCATTTTACTGACAATAAGAAAAATTTCCATCTAATAACTTTCCAGGATAGGGTTCATGTGGTTATGTATACCACATACTCTATTATTTGATTTTTTAAAAATATTTATTTATATGTTTAATTTAATGTGCACAAGTATTTTGCCTGTACATATACAAGTGTACCACATGTCGGCCCCCAGAGTTCAGAAGAGGATGCTGGATCCCCTAGAACTGGGGTTGAGAGTTGTAAACTACCATAGGGATGCTACGGTACTGAACCTGGGTTTTCTGGAAGGGCATCAATTGTTCTTAACTGCTGGGCTATTGCTCCAGCCTTTCCATTACTTGATTTTGATTTTAACCATAACACTATATATTAGAATTCTATATTTTAAGAAAAAAGTCACATGCAGATTCAAAGACAATCCAAGCCAAAAAAAGAAAAAACACCAAAAACCAAACTAAACCAAAACAATTGCTTTTCCAGGTGAGAACTAGAGGTCAGCGCCCCCAACCTCCCGCAGGTCTATTCACTGAGCTACATAGATATTTTATTTATTATTTCTTATTTATGTGTGTATGTGTGTGAGCATGCAGGTGTGTGAATGCGGTGAGAACGTGGCCGTCAGAGGACAGTCTCAGGAGTTGATTCTCTCTTGCCACCCTGTGGGATCAAACTCAAGGTGGGCATCCCTTTTATCCCCTGAGCTGTCTCTCTGGCCTCACAAACGGATTTGAATGGTTTGTGGTTGTTGACGTCCTGAGCAAGTTTCCATGAGACTCTTGGTCTTGAACGTCTCTCTATGTGTCCCCATTACTTCAGGCTTTATAATACCTAACAAAGCTATAAGTTTATAAAGAGGGTATAAGAGATCCCCAATTCACATGATCTTTAACTCAGCCATTTTGTATGTATAAACTCTTTTAGGGTCATCAGGCAAGACAGCTCACCAGGTAAATGTGCTTGCTACCTGTTCATCCCTGTAGCCCATGTTTACCTGTGGAAGGGGAGCACCAACTCCATGAAGTTGTTCTCTGACCTCTACACATGTACTGAGGCTCATATCTCCACATATACACAATAATAGTAAGATGAAAAAGAAACCTTTAAAAACTCACAAAAGTTTTAAGTGGTTAAAAAAAAAATCTTTCTATTTTATAGTTAGTGATGCAAAGATTTGTAAGTCAAGGGCCCTGACCACTTTGGACAGAATAGCAACAGAAAGATGGGGGTGTTAAACATGCCAGCATCATACCAAATGTCAGAGCAAAAACAGGGACTCACAGCAGGATGGCTCTGTCCTCTTTCCCATATGCCACGGCTTCTATTTTATTAAGCCTCTTTGAACATCAGACCTCTGCAGGATCTCGGCTTCTTGGGTCATACTGCCTCATAGTGTTGTAGGAGCTGCGGGGCTGTGTTCCTGCCACCCCAGCTTCTGGCCGCCTGCTAGCTTTACCCGAAATAACAACACACAAACTGTATTCTTTTAAACACTGCTTGGCCCATTATATCTAGCCTCTTCTCAGCTAACTCTCGCACCTGGACTATCCCATTTCTAATAATGTGTGTAGCACCCCTAGGTGAGCTTACTGGGAAGATTCTAGCCTACGTCCATCCTGGGTCGGAGCTTCATCGATTGCGTCTGCCTGGGAGAGGGGAGCATGGCCTCTGAGCTCACTTCCTCTTCCTCTCAGCATTTTATTCTGTTTACTCCACCCACCTATGTTTTAACCTATCAGGGCCAAGCAGTTTCTTTATTACTTAACCAATGAAATCAACAGATTGATATATGACACTCCCACATCATTTCCCCTTTTTCTGTTTAAACAAAAAAGAAGACTTTAACTTTAACATAGCAAAATTACATATAACAAAACAGTTATCAAGCAAGAATTAGTTACAATATTTATATCTATTTTATCTTTTATCATAACAAAGGAAAACAACTATAACTATCTATTTTTTAACTGCATCAAAGATTCCAGAAGGATATAATATTACCTAAGTAAACAAGAAACAAACAACTTTCAAAACTCTAGAAAAGACAGAGACATTTTGCTGCCTGGACAGTCACCCAAAATTCCTCTGTACTGTTGGGGCATCCATCTTCGGCCTACAGGCCCATAGTTTCCAGCAGACATTTCCATGAAGCAGGAAATTTCAAAGTCAGTTCAGTCACTATCTGTTGTGTCCTGCAGAATGTCTTGCAGATTCCTTCATGAATCAGGAACCCCAAAAGGTCATCTCACCTTTAGGCAAGTTCAGCAGTCCTCTCTCTGAGGGTTCTCTGTGTTCAGTTTATGCAACAGTCCAGGCAAGAGCAGTTTCTTGCCCAAATGGCTATCAAACTCCATAAGGAACCTCTTCGATGCCCATCTTCCTCTTGAAGTAGACTGGTGCTGCCAGGAGCAGACGTGTCTCATTGTCATGAAAAGCCCGAAGTTATTAAAACATTAAATGCCCCATACCTCCTCTCTCTTCCTATCCCACCCAGCTTACATCCAGAACCCCCTACCCCCTCTCTATTTCCCTCACTCCCTCCCTCCCCTCTTCGGCGGCATTGCACCTCCCAGCTCAGCCTGCTAGGGCGCTGGGACCGAACCCGAATCGGGAGAGCAAAAGGGAGGGCGGTAGTTCCTTTGTCTCCATAGCCTGCCTGCAGCAAGCAGGGTGGGCCCTTTGTGTGCAAGCTACCCAAGCAGCACGGAGTTTCGATCTGGGCACAGGGAGAGACATCATTGCGGTGAGTGAGTGTGGTGGCAGCGGGGATCAGGGAACTCAGATGTTCCTCATCCCCCCCTCCACTTCCTGTTCATCCTGCAGGGGCTATACTGCCCGATACCTCCTCTCTCTTCCTATCCCACCCAGCTTACTTCCAGAACCCCCTACCCCCTGTCTTTCTCCCTCACTCCCTCCCTCCCCTCTTTGGCGGCATAGCACTTCCCAGCTCAGCCTGCTAGGGCGCTGGGACCGAACCCGAATCGGGAGGGCAAAAGGGAGGGTGGTAGTTCCTTTGTCTGCATAGCCTGCCTGCAGCAAGCAGGGTGGGCCCTTTGTTTGCGAGCTAACCAAGCAGCACGGAGATCCGATCTGGACACCAGGAGAACCATCACTGGGGAGTGACATCACTGGGAAGGTACATCAGTGTGCAAGAAGACCTGATCCTGTAAAAGAAGATCCACAGGGGAGTATTGGGAGGAAGAGATGAGCAGACGCCAATGCAAGAATTCACCCAACAATCTGAAAAACAACATGAAACCACCAGAAGCCAGCGACCTCACAACAGGAGGACATGAACACCTTAATCAAGAAGAAGTAGAAAAAATTGACTTCATGAAAGTGATTGACACCCTTAAACAGCATATAAAAAACGCCCTTATAGAAATAGATGAGAAGTATAACAGAAAGTTCGGGGAATTGAGTAAATCAGTGAATGATACCCTAGGAAACCAAGGAAAAACAATCAAGCAGATAATGGAAACAGTTCAAGACTTGAAAATTGAAATGGAGGCAAAGAAGAAAACACAAACAGAGGGCTGGCTGGACATGGAAAATCTAGGTAAATGAACAGAGACTACAGAAACAAGCATAACCAGCAGAATACAAGAGATAGAAGAAAGAATCTCAGATTCTGAAGATAACATAGAGAAAATAAACGCACTGATCAAAGAAAACAGCAAGTCCAACAAACTCATCACAAAATATTCAGGAAATATGGGACACAATAAAAAGACCAAACCTAAGAATAATTGGAGTAGAAGAAGGAGAAGAAGTGCAGCTCAACGGTACAGAAAATATACTTAATAAAATTATAGAAGAAAACTTTCCCAACCTGAAGAAAGATGTACCTATGAAGGTTCAAGAAGCTTACAGAACACCAAATAGGCTGGATCAAAAAAAAAAAACATACCCTCGCCATATAATAATCAAAACACAAAGCATACAGAATAAAGAAATAATATTAAGAGCTGCAAAGGAAAAAGGCCAAGTTATAAAGGTAAACCTATCAGACTTACACCTGACTTCTCTATGGAAACCATGAAAGCCAGAAGGTCCTGGATAGATGCACTGCAAAAACTAAGAGACCATGGATGCAAGCCCAGACTACTATACCCAGCCAAGCTTTCGTTCACTATAAATGGAGAAAACAAAATTTTCCAGGATAAAAACAAATTTAAACAATATGTAGCCACAAATCCAGCCTTACAGAAAATAATAGAAGGAAAATCACTAACCAAGGAGTCCAACAATGACCACAATAACTCAGACATCTAGAGACCCTTCACCAGCACAACTCAAAGAAGGGAAACACACAAACCCTACTACTAAAAAAGTGACCGGAGTTAACAACCACTGGTCATTAATATCACTTAATGTCAATGGGCTCAACTCACCTATAAAAAGGCACAGGCTAAGAGATTGGATACGAAAACAGGATCCAACATTCTGCTGTCTACAAGAAACACACCTCAACCACAAAGACAGGCACCTACTCAGAGTAAAGGGCTGGGAAAAGGCTTATCAAGCAAATGGACCTAAGAAACAAGCAGGTGTGGCCATACTAATTTCTAACAAAGTTGACTTCAAACTTAAATCAATCAGAAGAGATGGAGAGGGAAATTTTATACTCATAACAGGAACAATTCATCAGGATGAAGTCTCAATCCTGAATATCTATGCCCCTAATATAAAAGCACCCACGTACGTAAAAGAAACATTACTAAAACTCAAGGCAGCCATCAAACTGCACACACTAATAGTAGGAGACTTCAACACTCTTCTCTCACCAATGGACAGGTCAATCAGACAGAAACCTAACAGAGAAATTAGAGAATTAATGGAGGTAATGAAGCAAATGGACTTAACAGACATCTATAGATTATTCCACCCAAAGAGGAAAGAATATACCTTCTTCTCTGCAGCTCATGGAACCTTCTCGAAAATTGACCACATACTCGGCAACAAAGCTAACTTACACAGTTACAAAAAAATATTAGTAACCACCTGTGTCTTATCAGATCACCATGGATTAAAGTTAGAATTCAACAACAATGCTACCCCCAGAAAGCCTACAAACTCATGGAAACTGAACAGTCAACTACTGAACCATACCTGGATTAAGGAAGAAATAAAGAAAGAAATTAAAGTCTTCCTTGAATTCAATGAAAATAAAGAAACAACATATTCGAACTTATGGGACACTATGAAAGCAGTCCTAAGAGGAAAGTTCATAGCACTAAGTGCCCACTTAAAGAAAACAGAGAAAGCACATATTGGAGACCTAACAGCCCACCTGAAAGCTCTAGAAAAAAAAGAAGCAGACTCACCTAGGAGGAGTAGAAGACTGAAAATAATCAAACTGAGGGCTGAAATCAACAAAATAGAAACTCAGAAAACAATCCAAAGAATCAATGAAACAAAAAGCTGGTTCCTGGAGAAAATCAACAAGATTGATAAACCTCTATCAAAACTAATCAAACGGCAGAGAGAGAATACGCAAATTAATAAGATCAGAAATGAAAAGGGGGAGATAACCACAGACACAGAGGAAATTCAGAGAGTCATTAGATCTTACTACAAAAGCCTGTATGCCACAAAACTGGAAAATGTAAAAGAAATGGACACTTTTTAAGATAAATACCATCTACCAAAATTAAACCAGGACCAGGTGAACAATCTAAACAGACCTGTCAGTCGCGAAGAATTAGAAGCTGTTATCAAAAACCTCCCTACCAAAAAAAAGCCCAGGACCAGATGGTTTCAATGCGGAATTCTACCAGAACTTCCAAGAAGACCTAATACCTGTACTCCTTAATGTATTTCACAATATAGAAACAGAAGGGTCATTACCAAATTCCTTTTATGAAGCTACAGTTACTCTGATACCAAAACCACACAAAGACTCAACCAGGAAAGAGAATTACAGGCCAATCTCACTTATGAACATCGACGCAAAAATCCTCAACAAAATACTGGCAAACCGAATCCAAGAACACATCCAAAGAATTATCCATTATGATCAAGTAGGCTTCATCCCAGAGATGCAGGGCTGGTTCAACATACGTAAATCTATCAATGTAATCCATCATATAAATAAACTGAAAGAAAAAAAACCATATGATCATTTCATTAGATGCTGAAAAAGCATTTGACAAAATTCAACATCCCTTTATGATAAAAGTATTGGAGCGATTAGGGATACAAGGGTCATACCTAAATATAATAAAAGCTCTATACAGCAAGCCGACAGCTAACATCAAATTAAATGGAGAGAAACTCAAAGCCATCCCGCTAAACTCAGGAACACGACAAGGCTGTCCACTCTCGCCATACCTCTTCAATATAGTGCTTGAAGTTCTAGCAATAGCAATAAGACAACATAATGGGATCAAGGGGATTTGAATTGGAAAGGAAGAAGTGAAACTTTCGTTATTTGGAGATGATATTACAGTGTACATAAGCGACCCCCAAAACTCCACCAAAGAACTTTTACAGCTGATAAACACCTTTAGTAATGTGGCAGGATACAAGATCAACTCCAAAAATCAGTCGCCCTCTTATACACAAAGGATATGGAAGCAGAGAGGGAAATCAGAGAAGCATCACCTTTCACGATAGCCACAAACAGCATAAAATATCTTGGGGTAAATCTAACCAAGGAAGTGAAAGATCTATTTGACAAGAACTTTAAGGCATTGAAGAAAGAAATTGAAGAGGATACCAAAAAATGGATGGACCTCCCTTGCTCTTGGATTGGGAGGATCAACGTAGTAAAAATGGCAATTCTATCAAAGGCAATTTATAGATTCAATGCAATCCCCATCAAGATCCCATCAAAATTCTTCACAGATCTGGAGAGGACAATAATCAACTTTATATGGAAAAACAAAAAACCCAGGATTGCCAAAACAATCCTAGACAATAAAGGATCTTCTGGAGGCATTACCATCCCTGACTTCAAACTCTATTACAGAGCTACAGTAATGAAAACAGTGTGGTACTGGCATAAAAACAGAGAAGTCGACCAATGGAATCATATAGAAGACCTGGATTTTAACCCACAAACCTATGAACACGTCATTTTCGATAAAGGAGCTAAAAGTATACAATGGAAGAAAGAAAGCATCTTCAACAAATGGTGCTGGCACAACTGGATGTCAACCTGTAGAAGAATGAAAATAGAACCACATCTTTCACCGTGCACAAAACTCAAGTCCAAATGGATTAAAGACCTCAATATCAGCCGGAACACACTGAACCTGATAGAAGAGAAAGTGGGAAATACCCTACAACAGATGGGCACAGGAGATCGCTTCCTATGTATAACCCCAGAAGCACAGACATTAAGGGCAACATTGAATAAATGGGACCTACTAAAACTGAGAAGCTTCTGCAAAGCAAAGGACACTGTCACTAAGACACAAAGGCAACCTACTGACTGGGAGAAGATCTTCACCAACCCCGCAACAGACAAAGGTCTGATCTCCAAAATATATAGAGAACTCAAGAAACTAGACTTTAAAATGCTAATTAACCCAATTAAAAAATGGGGCACTGAACTGAACAGAGAATTCTCAGCAGAAGAAGTTCAAATGGCCAAAAGACACTTAAGGTCATGCTCAACCTCCTTAGCAATCAGGGAAATGCAAATCAAAACAACTTTGAGATATCATCTTACACTTGTCAGAATGGCTAAAGTCAAAAACACCAATGATAGCCTTTGCTGGAGAGGCTGTGGAGGAAGGGGTACCCTCATCCATTGCTGGTGGGAATGCAATCTTGTGCAACCACTGTGGAAATCAGTGTTTCGGTTTCTCAGGAAATTCGGGATCAACCTACCCCTGGACCCAGCAATACCACTCTTGGGAATATACCCAAGAGATGCCCGATCATATGACAAAAGCATTTGTTCATCTATGTTCATAGCAGTATTATTTGTAATAGCCAGAACCTGGAAACAACCTAGATGCCCTTCAATGGAAGAATGGATGAAGAAAGTATGGAATATATACACATTAGAGTACTATGCTGCGGTAAAAAACAATGACTTCTCGAATTTTGCATGCAAATGGATGGAAATAGAAAACACTATCCTGAGTGAGGTATCCCAGACCCAAAAAGATGAACATGGGATGTACTCACTCATAATTGGTTTCTAGCCATAAATAAGGGTCACAGAGACTACAATTGGTGAACCTAAAGAAGCTAAATAAGAAGGTGAACCCAAGGAAAAACATATAGTTATCCTCGTGGCTATGGGAAGTAGACAAAATAGTCGGGGAGAAAATTGGGATCTTGGTAGTGGGGTGAGATGAGGGTAAGGGGAGATGGGGAGAGAAAAGTGAGAAGGGAAGGAGGGGGGGAACTTGGGGAAACAGGAGGATTGGGATAAAGGAAGGTTGGACAGGGGAGCATGGAAACACAATTCTTAGTTAAGGAATCCACCTTAGGGTTGGCAAGAGACTTGACCGTAGAGTGGTGATGTTCCCAGATAGTCCCTTGGGCAGCTGAGGATAGGGAACCTGAAATGACCCTATCCTATAGCAATACTGATGAATATCTTGCATATCACCATAGAACCTTCATCTGGTGATGGATGGAGATAGAGACAGAGACCCACACTGGAGCACTGGACTGAGCTCCCAAGGTCCCAATGAGGAGCGGAAGGAGGGAGAAGATGAGCAAGGAAGTCAGGACCACGAGGGGTGCACCCACCCACTGAGACAATGGGGCTGATCTAATGGGAGCTCACCAAGGCCAGCTTGGACTGTGACTGAAAAAGCATGGGATAAAACCGGACTCTCTGAACATGGCGAACAATGAGGACTGATGAGAAGCCAGGGACAATGGCACGTGGTTTTGATCCTACTTCATGTACTGGCTTTGTGGGAGCCTAGGCAGTTTGGATGTTCACCTTCCTAGACATGGACGGAGGGGGGTGGACCTAGGACTTTCCACAGGCAGGGAACCCTGACTGCTCTTTGGACTGGAGAGGGAGGGGGAGAGGAGTTTGGGGGGAGGGGGAGAAGGGTGGGAGGAGGGGGAGGGAAATGGGAGGTTGGGAGGAGGCGGATACTTTTTTTTCCTTTTTTCAATAAAAAAATTAATAAAAAAAAGTTAAAGACCGACTACACTTTCAATAAAGGTTTCCAAATATTCATGCAAATCAATAATATTAGAATTATTATTATATCAAAAGGAGGCCTGAGGATGTAGCTTGATTGATAAAGAGCTTGGCTAGCATGCTTGAAGTTCTGGGTTTGAGCCTGATCACTTTGTAAACTAAATGTGATATTGTGTCCTTAACCCTGTTACCTGGGAGGGATCAGAAGTTCAAGGTTACTTTTACATACATGGAGTTTGAGGTCAACCCGGGATATGGATGATGATGGTGATGAAGATGAAGAAGGAGGAGGAGGAGGAGGAAGAGGAGGAGGAGGAGGAGGAGGAAGAGGAGGAGGAGGAGGAGGAGGAGGAGAAGAAGAAGAAGAAGAAGAAGAAGAAGAAGAAGAAGAAGAAGAAGAAGAAGAAGAAAGATGATGATGGTGGCAGGGAAGATGACTCAGCAGGTTAAAGCACTTGCTCTGCTTCCACAAGGACCTGAGTTCAAATCTCTAGTACCTATGTAAAAAGCCAGCCTTCCTGTGGGTGCCTGCAGCTCCAGCTTTGGGAAGGAAGAGAGGTGGATCCCAAGGTCAGCCTAGTGACAGTGGTGGATCCCAAGGTCAGCCTAGTGACAGTGGTGGATCCCCAAGGTCAGCCTGTGACAGTGGTGAGCTTCCCATCCAGTGAGAGGCCCAGTCTCACGGCGAGATACACAGCATGCTGCTTTGTTTATGCATGGGAATGCACGTGCCATCCCCCCCACACACGTACCACACGTCATACACATCACCCTACACTCCTCATGCACACAATGGCATAGAAGTGGCCTCCTGTCTGCCTCTGCCTTTGTCAGAATTTCTTGTTGTTTTTTTTATTTCTTGTATGTTTCTGTTTTTGTATGTATGTGTATACATGTATGTGCTTGTGTGTGTGATGTGTGCATATGTGTTTCTGAGTGTGAGAGACCAATGTGCGCAGTAGTAGCTAAACTTTAGGTTACAGACGTGTGCTGCTGTACCCCGCTTTGTTTGTTTGGTCTTGGTTTTTTGAGACAGGGTTTCTCTGTGTAACCTTGGCTGTCCTGGAACTCACTCTATAGAGCAGGCTGACCTCGAACTCACAGAGATCCGCCTGCCTCTGCCTCCCAAGTGCTGGGATTTAAGGTGTGCGCCACCACTGCTCAGCTTTGTACTCTGCTTTTGATCAGGTTCTAAGGATTTAAGTTCTCATACCTGCCCAGCAAGTGCTTTACCCACTAAGCAATCTCTTCAACCCATTTTTTCCTCTCTGTCTCTTGTTAAATAATGGTGTCTCAAGGGATTTTTTTTTCTCCCGACTTTATGCTCTCTTTAGGAATTTCCACTTACATCATAGCACATTGGTGGTTGAGACACTTTTTCTCTAGGCCCAGTCTCTTACCTCAGACTCACAGTTTTCCTGTCAACCTAACTCCATGGAGATTTCTCTAACTCATCCTGCTCTAGACTGAAACCTTGACATTTCCTCCTCCCTTTTCACCAACCATCAATTTCTACCTCAGTGCATGACCTGACGGCTTCAATATTGCACCCGCTCTTCCACCAAGGCTTGTCCTCACTGCCTAGCCAGCCCAGCTTTGCAGCAACCTGAGTGAGAGTGTGATATTCTCTCTCTCTCTCTCTCTCTCTCTCTCTCTCTCTCTCTCCCTCTCTCCCTCCCTCCCTCCCTCCTCCTTCCTTCATTTCCTTCTTTGTGTGTGTGTGTGTGTGTGTGTGTGTGTGTGTGTGTGTGTGGTCACTGTGTACCCTTGGTTGCCCCAGAACTAACTATGTAGACTAGGCTAGCCTTGAATTTACATTCATGTACCTATACACACACACAAACACAATCATATACACATCATTCAAAATAAATAAGTCAGAAAAAGACAAAATTATTATACTTTCTATATTCTTTTTGGTTTTGTTTGTTTTGATTTTTGAGACAAGGTTTCTCTGTGTAGCACTGACTGTCCTGGACCTTGCTCTGTAGACCAGATTGGCCTTGAACTCTTAGAGATACTACCGCCTCTACCTCCTAAGTGCCAGTATTAAAGGTGTGGAGCATCACTGCCTGGCCACACTTTCTTACTATTCTTACTATCTCAATTCTAAATTCCATGAAAATGGAAAGACTTTCTCATCTCACCAATGTGATCAATCATTATTTGTTTATGAAAAAAATGAGGAATGTAAAAAATTAACTTAATTCTGATTGTTGTTTAAATAAATTTTCAAAGAGCTGTTCTCATTCGCTCTAAGTCTTTAAAATAAAAAAACAACAAAAACATTAAATGCCATATTCTATAGTCTTTGAAAGATATGAAGAATACCTATCTAACTAAAATATATCACTATATATCTAGAAAATCTAACTAACATAACAAGCTTGACTCCATCCAAATCGGTAGTGTCTGTTCCCACTGGGACTATTGACAGCCTTTCTCTCTCATCCTGTTTATTATGACTATTACACATCATTTCTGTGGTGCCAGGAATGGACCGCAAAGCCACACGCACGTCACAATCACTGATCTTCATGTCAGACCCACTTACTACATAATAAAATGTTTAGAGTCAGTATTTTGAGTTGGAGTCAGAATCCATATCTTGCAAAGGTCAAGATTCCACTAAAAACTTGTTAACTGAATGAGTAAATTAATGGAGTGGGTGCCTCTGTCCAGATTAGTCAGTGTCACTGAAGAGAGAGTGAAAAGGAAACGGCTTGACTTCCTTCCTCATGCATTTCCAATACCGTGACTGATGACTCGCTTTTAGTTTTCGCGTGAAGTAAGTTCTTGTCAAAAATACAATATAGGAGAGAAAACGGTTCCCACAAAGAGTTGTGGTGTTTCTTTTCATGGATCAACTTGCTTCGACAATGGCTGCCTAGAAATCTGCTCGAACATTCTGGATGTGTCTGTGTGGGCCTTTATGAATGAATGAGATTAGAACATGTGTCAGAAGACAGGGCAAACCCCCCACCTCAAACCCCAATAGGTTGGTCTTCTCCATGCCATTGGAGTCTTAAAGAGAATATAAGGCAGAGGAAGGGGAAGTCACTTTCTCTGATTCATTGCTTTTGACGTAAGTCCTTTATAAGCAATGCCACTTAGGCTGTTGGCTCTTCTCTCAGGACTTCTGGCTCTAACTGGAATTGTATCCCCACTCTCTTGGGTCTCCAGCATCCAGACAGCAGGTCATAGGAGTGACCTCTCACTTCCAGAGCTATGTGAAGTTGTTCTTTATTAAAGATTTGACTTCTCTGAATAATCTTGGTTTGTGTAGAACCTTATGTGTACGGGATGGTTATTAGTGACTGTCAACTGTCAACAGGATCTAGAATCACTGAGAAGACAAGTCTTTGGGTGTGTTTGTGTGAGATTTTCTCCATGGACTTAGGAGGACCCACTCTAATTGTGGGCAGCACCATACCAAACATCGATGTCCTGGACTAAATTAAAAAAAGACAACCTTACCGCCAGCATTCATTGGTCTGTGCATCTTGACTGCAGAAGCGATGTGACCCCCATTACTGCAACCCACCATGATGGGCTGTTTTCCCAGCAACTAAAGGTCAAAACAAACCGTTCTTTCCTTGAGCTGCTTCTTGTCAAGCATCAGGTCACAGCAATACAGAAATGAATGAAACATATTTGTGGGGAGAAGCAGTATAACAGAATCACAGTGAACGGGCTCTAGATAGAGCCAGAACTGGCTTCCGACCCCTACCTTTCTAATTACTAGCTGTGTGAGCTCAGGCAAGGTACTCAAGTCTCCTTTGCACCGTAGCTGCTTTTCCTGCTAAGCAGGTATAATAAGTATCAAACTCATAGCGGAGGTCTTTGTTTGCTGCCCAACATACAAATGACCTTTTATGCTTTCTAATCAGGCCCACATACTTTCCTAAGCCAATCATGGGAACTGTTTGACAATGTTTATGGAATGCATTCCTGGTTGAGGAGATATAGAGACATTTTTGTTTGCCAGCGCATCCGGAGATGAGGCTTTGAGCTATTGTGACCATGTTGCAGCCATGAAGGAGCAGCGATAAGGAGGAAGCATGTGGGCCCTTAGTGGCAGCAGTAAGATAATCATCCATGGAGACACCTACCTCTGGACTTCTTGTGCTATTAGAACTTTCTCCAAGGGTTACATTCTGTGGGCTGGCTTCTCTGTTTCCTGATGTGGAAAGACTCTTAAGTGATAGACTCACTGTTGATTGGGTGCAGTGGGATAGTAAATGAATTAGCCTATATAAAAGCCACCACACACAGCCTGGCATTCAGCAGAGAATCAATAAATGTTAGCTTTAATACAAATATGACAAAATCAGTTATGTCTGTCACTGGCAATAGTTTAAAGTATAATTCTTGTTTTATTCAGTTTCTTCAGAAGGTATTACAAGAGAGAAAAATAAAAAAGGTAAGGCCAGTTGTTGTGGACAGGAAACCTTTTCTGTGTTCATGGCTAGAGGCCCAGAAATGATACCAACAAGCTCCATTATTTCATATTCTTTTCACACTCCTCACTAAATTGCTGTCCCAAAGGGGTTGCGCCATTTTCCCTTAGACCAGCAAACGAGGGAAGGTGCCTCTTCTACTTCATATTAGCTGACTGTGATGGTTAATTTTGATCATCAGCATGCTTGGGTTGGGAAATCCCTAGGGCAACGGGGAGGCATATCTTTGGGTGTATCAGAGTGGATGTTTCCAGAAAAGGCTACCTGGGGGGGGGGGGTGGTAATTTCCTATCTCACAGGGTGAAGCCATGGGCTGAGATAAAAAGGTTGAAAAGAGAAAAGCAACTGAATGTTTCTATTGTTCTTCTTTTGCCTCTGGATCCGGTGGGGATGTGAGCAAGCAGCCTCTTGCTTGCCACGGCTGCCTGTCCTGCTTTCCTGTCCCCTCTGCTGTGATGGATGGGATGCATCTCTTGAACTGTGAGTCAGAACACTTCCTTTCTCATAGGTGACTCCTGTAGTGAATTTGACCACAACATCAAGCAAAGAAACAATTCCCCAGTGTCTAGAATTACTATTTAAAACAATTCTTTTCCAGAAGCAAAATTATGGAATCATTTTAGTTTTGTTTTTTGGCCTAGTCTTAAACATAGTCTTCTTGGAGTCAAAATATTTGGATGTTGAAGAGGTTCTGAAGTGCTTTCTAAAATGGGCCAGGGGTGTCTAGGGTCCCCTATTCCTCAGTAATAAAAAGTAATTTCCTAGTCGGAAACAATTAAAGGAGTGGAATCATTTGTCTTTGTATTATCCTAGGCTGTCTAGAATTTCCTGGATATATTTCCTCCGAACTTTTTAAGTTCTCTTAGGGGTAGAAATAGAAAAATGATTGGTAGCCAACACCATGGATAGAGTCATCTTACCAGGGCTCCCCCTAATATAGTGTGAGTTCAAGACACTGTTTTATAGGGCCTCTGCCTACAAATGATCTGAGCCAATCCCAGGCAATCTGTCAGTTCCATTTCAATGACTAAATATTGCAAGCTTTCTTTTCCTTGGCTGTTGCATTTTTCAATTTGGCAATAGTAAGCTAGGTTTCAAAATAGCAAAGCAAGGCATGATTACAGTAGTATAGATAGGAGAGAATGCTGGCTTGGCTAGAAAAATTGTCTGGGAATAGGAAAAATAGATGACCCAATTTATTACAAAATGAATTTCTCTAAGTTAGGAATATATATTAATATAAATATATAAATTAAAATATAACCTTTATAAATATCCTTTTTTATAAAAACAGTTTATTATTATTTTTATTATTATTATTTTAATTTTACATACCAAGCACAGTTTCCTCTCCATCCTCTCCTCTATTCACCCCCCCACTTCCCTTCTACCCCATCCCCCATCCACTTTTCCATCTCCATTCAGATGGGGTAAGGTCTCCCTTAGGAACCAACAAAGCATGGCATATCAAGTTGAGGCAGGACCAAATTCCTCCTTCCTGCATCGAGGTTGAACAAGGCATCCCACCATAGGAAGCAGGTTTCAAAGAGCCCAGCTCATGCATCAGGGACAGGTCCTGGCCTCACTGCTAGGGGCCTCACAAAAGACCAAGCTACATAGCTGTTACCCACATGCAGAGGGCCTAGGCAGTCCCATGCCAGCTCCTTAGCTGTTGGTCCAGTGTCTGTGAGCTCCAACAAGTTCAGGTCAGATATGGATTTTCCCATCATGATCTTGACCCCCTCCCCCTTGCTCATATAATCCTTCCTCCCTCTCTTCAGTTGGACTTCTGGAGCTTGGTCCAGAGCTTGGCTGTGGATCTCTGTATCTGCTTTTATCAGGTACTGGATGAAGGTTCTATGATGACCAGTAGGGTGGTCACCAATCTGATTACAGGGGAAGGCCAGTTTAGGTACCCTCTCCACTCTTCCTAGGAGTCTTAGTTGCGGTCATCCTTGTGGATTCCTGGTTGTTTTCCTGGCACTAGGTTTCTCCCTAACCCCATAATGGCCCACTCTATCAAGATATCTCATTCATTACTCTCCTGCTCTGTCCTGCCCTCGGCTCAACCAGTCAGCAACAAATTTCTCTCTCTCTCTCTCTCTCTCTCTCTCTCTCTCTCTCTCTCTCTCTCACACACACACACACACACACACACACACACACACACACACACACACAGAGAGAGAGAGAGAGAGAGAGAGAGAGAGAGAGAGAGAGAGAGAGAGAGAGAATCTTACTTAGGGTTTCTATAGCGCTGATGAAACACCATGACTAAAAAGCATGTTGTGGGGGGAAAGGTTTATTTGGCTTACACTTCCACAGCACTGTTTGCCATCAAAGGAGGTTGGGACAGGAACTTAAACAGGGCAGGATCCTGGAGGCAGGAGCTGATGCGGAGGACATAGAGGAGTGCTGGTTATTGGCTTGCCTCCCATGACTTCCTCAGCCTGCTTTCTCAGAGAACCCATGACCTACGACTGCCAGCCCAGGGATGACACCGTCCATAACAGGCTGGGCCCTCCCTCAAAGATCACTAATTAGGAAAGTGTCTTACAGCTGGGTCTTATGAGTGCATTTCCTTAATTGAGGTTCCTTCCTTCCAGGTGGCTCTAGTTTGTGTGTCAAGTTGACATAAGACCAGGCAGTACACACACACACACACACACACACACACACACACACACACTTTCAGCGATTTGCAAATATATGGAAATAATTGTGCTCTCAGTCCTCCGCTGGTCAGATGAGTTTGCATTGTAGAAGGATCAGTAAGAAATCTGTCATTTTCTTATGAAAGAAACCTCATTTTATTTGCCCCCTTTTTTTTTTTTTGGCTAAAGATGCTGTGCAAGGGAGCAGAAAGCTTGGCATTCAGCCACAGAGCCTGTGGTCTGAATATTTTACATCTGTCAATGGGATTCCTTTTGGCATTTTATCAGAGCACAATGAATTTGATTTTGGAGAGGCAGGGAGATGCTCCACACTGTTTTTCTTGTAACAGAAGCAGCTATTGTGTGGCCCAGTGAGTCACTTTGAGCTGCTCCAGCTCACGGTCCCGTCCTCACTCGTGAAACAGTTTATACTGCCGCCAGCTTCTGACATTTCCATTGGATGTGATTCTATTGAAAGGGAATCGTAGCACCTAAGATTTCATTTAAAGCCTGTTTATTGTAATAAGATGACGCTGTGAGGGCTGCTGGTCTGAATCTCTGAGGGATGAAATGTATGAATTCGAAAAATTATATTTAGAGGGGATGAAACAAGCCAGGAGAACTGGCCTCAGCAGGGAGAGGACAGCTACAGAAAAGAAGGATTTGTGTGTTATGGTAGTCCAGTCTGCCGTACTGTTAGGAAGGAGAATGAAGAGAGACCTTTTTGTCTGTCCCCCGGATGGTGCAAAATCAACACCAGCACATACAAAGAGAAGAGGAGGGAGATTCTGTAAAGCCAACTGAATCATCTGTCACTTCCAGATGTCCCCCAGTAGGATGGGTTCCCTCAAGTCAGTCACTGAGGTCACCATCCACAGCAACCTTGTCTAGAAAGACAACTGAGGTTCAGAGAGGCCAAGGTGTCTGCCTTACTTAGGATTTCTATTGCTGCAATGAAGTACCATGACCAAAAAGCGAGTCGGGGAGGAAAGGGCTTATTTGGCTTACACTTCAGCATTGCTGTTCATCACTGAAGGAAGTCAGGACAGGAACTTAAACTGGGCAGGATCCTGGAGGCAGGAGTTGATGCTGAGGCCCTGGAGGAGTGCTGCTTACTGACTTGCTTCCTTTGGAATGCTCAGCCTGAGTTCTTATAGAACCCAGGACCACCAGCCCAGGGATGGCACCACTCGTCACGGGCTGGGCCCTTCCCCATTGATCACTAATTGATAAAATGCATTATAGCTGGATCTCATGGAGACGATTCCTCAACTGAGAGTCCTTGTTCCCTGATGACCCTAGCTTGTGTCAAGTTGACAAAAAAACTAGGCAGTTCATCCCACTAAGCTATCTTGTCCTTTGATATGTGTGCATTTGTCTTTCCTGCTAGGAAGTCTTCAGAGAGGCTAGCAGTCCTCTCTGGGTATTGGGTCTTCTTCCTGCACCTCCTCTGATACTCCCTGAAAGAGGTTAATACCTGGCACTTCCACATTATTAGAGTAAAAATATATGGAGATTTGTTGTGTTAAAACACATTATCAGTCTAGGGATATTGCAAAAATTCCCGGCGATATGTAGCTAAGATTCCTCATCACTGACTTCATATGGATAGGCACTGTATATGGCAGGAGTGTAAACCATGGATATAATGCAGCAAATAAGGTCGATAAAGAATTAATATCTCAACCAGCAAGTGTAAACTGAGGCTTCTTGAAAGAGAAGTATGTTCGTGTGTGCATAAGTGTATGTTCATGTGTGGATGTGTGTCTATATGCGCTTCCGTCCTTCTTTCAATGAGATCGCCACAAGTCAGGACTATATCTAAGCCCAACATGTGCAGCACCTAAGGAGGCTGCTCAGTCCTCCAGTCCTGGCTGTTTCTGGTTTCAAGCAACACTATTTAAGGCAGCAATAGACTTTTTTTTTGAGAAGATTTATCAACAAAGATACTTTTTTTTAAAATTTTATTTTATTTTTATTTATTATTATTATTATTTTTTTTTGTTTTTCGAGACAGGGTTTCTCTGTGGCTTTGGGGCCTGTCCTGGAACTAGCTCTGTAGACCAGGCTGGTCTCGAACTCACAGAGATCCGCCTGCCTCTGCCTCCCGAGTGCTGGGATTAAAGGTGTGCACCACCACCGCCCAGCTAAGATACTTTTTTTTTCACCCTAGAATGAATTACATGGGATAACCTCTCATTCTTTTGCTGAAGAACATATTTTTTTGTGATTTCTGTAACCATTTCTTCAAAATTTTTTTAAAGGTTTATTTTCATTTTATGTATGTGAGGTATTTGTATGCATGTATGTCTATAAACTACTTCCTTGTTTGGTGCCCAAGGAGACCAGAAGAGGGTACCAGAGACCCTGGAGCTGGAGTTATAGACAGTAGTGAGTCACAATGTGGGTGGTGGGAATTGAACCTGGGTCCTCTGGAAGAGCAGCCAGTGCTCTTAACCACTAAGCTATCTCTCCAGTCTGTGCCTCCATTTCTAGAATGCATTCAGTGAAGACCGTGCAGCTGGGAAGTGCCACCACCATTTCTATTTTATCTGGACTTTCCTGATTGTGTTCTGCTAGTAAATACTTGTTTGCTATTGACTCTATTAGGGAATCAATCTAGGGTTTGGAATACACCAGGCAGGACTCTGACCACTGAGCTATATCCTCTCTGTTTTGCTGTGAGAGGAAAGAAATAATGATTATACTGTTTTCAGAATTGATATCTGTTGAGTAGCGTGCATGTGTCTGTATGAGTGTATGAAGCCAGAAAGGGACCTCAGATACTTTGGGGGTGGGAGTGACATGCTTGTAGTGTAATTGCTGGGATTTGAGCTCCCATTCTCAAGATTGTGCAGCAAGTGTTTTTAACTCCTGAGCCATATCTCTAGAATTTATATAAGTAAACAGGATTTATTACTTTAGTCTATATAAATTAGATATTCAGAATATTTTAGTGTCCACTGCTTAATCCTTATTAAGAATGTATTTTTCCATGTCACCCATTGTATCCCATTATGTAAATCATGTCTAGCGAGGTCTAGAAATAAAAGAATGAGAACAGCAAATATCAAAACAGAGAAGGCTGATGAACTGACAGGGCAATCTACAAACCCCCAAAGAGCAGGAGGGGAGTTCATACCCATAAATACAGAGGGACACAGTTTCTCTTAAGAGGAGCATTAGATAAAACAAGATGAGTAAGAAATGTGATATACCATAATGCTGGATAAGGGTCAATGTTAACTGGCCGTTTGATGGGTTAATTGCTTCCTCTGGATTCCCTCTCTTGGAGGCTGGAGGCGTTGTTGGGTGAGGAAGTGAAGGAGAAATCTGAGTCAGCATTTTGCTGTCCTCCAGCTGAAAGCTGAACCAACACTTGCAAGTGTTAAGAGGAGGAAGGAAAGGAATGCGTGGAGGAGGAGGAGAGGAACCAACCCAAAGGAGGAGGATAAGGAAGATCGCCAGGGCCTTAGCTTTGCTACTGGCTTGTTTGAATGAGCATATCCACACAGCAACGGCCAAAGCTGGGTTTCTGCGCGCCAGTGTTTTGCCTTCCCCATAGCTGGTCCTGATTAGTCCAGGCATTAGCCCTTCTCGGAAGCCGCTGCCCCTCAGGAGCTGGTTCTCCTGCCCTTTGCCCAGGCTTTTGATCAGAGGGTGCTATGTGCTAAAGCTGCAGCCAGAAAGCTGCTCCTCAGGGCTTCTCGAGAAGGCTTCAAAGGTTGGAAAGCAATTTGCAGCTTTTGTGTGCAAGGCCGGGGGATTTGAGGAGGGAGGTGCTTCAGGTGGTAGGGGAGCTAATTAGGCCCAGGAACTGTTTGGCCACCTCACTTTCACTTGAAAGCCCTCTAGGAAGATGAGGTCTGGAGAATGGGGACCACTTTCTGCTCAGCAGGCAGGGTTCGGCTGCTGTGCCAGTGGCAGATTTGGGAAATGAGGTCTGGGGAAGCCAGTACTTAATGCTCCCCAGGAGATTAACCAAATGGGCTCCCCATGACTAGCCGACCAGTGGTAGGCTGGGCTAAGGCTCAATGCTATAATGCTATACAGTTTGGGGAGGTGCCTCTCTAAGTACAGATTCTGGGCCACTTACATGGTTGTGTTCTTGTTAATAAAAGATATTTACTCTTATCAATAAATTATCTGTTTCCATAGTGACTAACGTGCCTTTTTTGGGGGTGAGGGGAATGAAATTGTTTACAATTCTCTAAGCAACTTTCCAAGGGAATGCCAAAAAAATTAAAAACAAAAACAAAAAACCCCAAACATATAGATTATCTATAAACTGTGCTAATAACTGGTGATTTATATGTGAGAAGCATATTTGAAAGATGTGCTATTTGGCCACTTTTGGGAAATACAAACTATATGATGAGCTATAGCAAGGGCTTCCCTTTTAAGGTTAGATAGACTTTGCCCTAATTTTGACATTTCTACAACTGTGTGTGACCCTACACAAGTACCTATCACTCTCAGCGTGGTGCTCCATGGGAATAATCCTGGAATCTCATGAGACTGAATAATGAGTAAGTATCTAAGCCAGGACAGCAGAGCAAATGTCCAGTAAGGTTGGCTGTTAACATAAAAATATCTCTGGACTTGTAGAAGGTCTTGAATTTGATCGCCAGCATGATAAACTAAACAAATGAATGCATTAACAGCCTTTTCTTGTAGGGTTAAGCCAGCCCCTTTAGGGGGTGGATTTGCCTCGGGCGAATGCATACGGATAAATTGGGCACATGGGAGGCGGCTTGTCCCTTTTTTCCTGCCTCCTGTGAAACGGCTACGAGGGAACCTCGGTTCTGTAAGTTTATTTAAACATTAAAGCTGTATATATTCTTTAATATCTGCCTTGCAATTATTTACGCAGATACATTTGGCGCCTGCCCCCCAAGGCTTTGCGGATACCCGCCCCAAATCGGAGGCTCCTGGGGGCGACCGCTCCCAGTGGCACCTCCCCCCGGAGGTCTCCCTGGGCGCGCGGACTGTGTCCCACTACAGCTGCGGACGCAGCTGAGATTCTGAGCGACTTGATCTTTCCTGGTGCCTGCTAAAAAGTCAAATGGGACAGGAGTATTAGCACTCCCCGGCCTCTCCCTGCCTGACAGTGGCACAAGCGCCTCTGTAACAGCGTGATCAGTCTCTGTTCCCCTCCCACCTCCGTGGCTCGCGTCACGTGACGGCAGCCCTGCGAGCCGGCTCAAACATGCCGGCATCCCTTTGATTTGTTCACTTTGGCGGCTTTTCTCTCTGTTCCCTTTCTGGCCCAATTGCTATTTATCAGCCTGGTGTCTGCTCCAATTTTTGTTTTTGAGTCATTTATTTCAGACTTAGGCCATGTGGACTCAAGTGGACTCTTTCGCCACCACTGGCAGGAATGGGTCATTGCAGGTATAAGAATTTTTTCCTTTTATAAATAAAATGTCTGAGAACGTGACTGTTTTAGATTTTAACAGCTTTTTTGAGTGTACCATGTGGGAGATTTTACAAGAGGTGTCTATCACCCCACTCTATGGATATTTCTGGGATTCATAATTTTCCTTAGCACTATATGGTTTGACAATAGGAAAATGATAAAGTCTCTTAAGGCAGAGGTTGAACGTTTAAAAACTATTGAGAATGACAACAATCTTCTCAAGAATCAGTTTGAAGTTCTCCAGGAAGAAAACAGATCGTTGTTTAACATGACTCGGTTAACTGAGCAAAATTTAGAAAAGGTACAGGCTGATGTTAAGGAGAAATTCATTACTATGGAAGAAGGAACAGCTGAATTGGATCGTAAGTTCCAGCAGTCCCTTTCTGTAGGAACTGAAACATTAACTGAGAGAATCAAAACGCTGAATGTGACAATCGAATTTTGTCTAAAGCTTATGACAGATTGGCAGAAAGATTGTCAATACAAGAAGGCACGATTTATGCCATAAAAATTATGTCCAAAGATGACAAGTTATCTCTAATGGACAAACTTCATACTTTAGAATCCTCAATGAAGGCTTTGGAACATAATTCTGGACAGGAGATTCAGACATTGCAAAAAGCAATGGTGAATAGAATAGAAAAGATTGAGGAATTTCTAAATTCTGATGAAGAAGAGCAAAGGGTAGAAAGGCAAATTTTAACTACATCTGTGGATAAATCCCTCCGGGACAATTTCCACAAAGCTCTACCTACAGCTCTACATGCCTTTCCAGTAATAACAACAGAAAAGGTGATTGGTTCCAGAAACCCTAGGGTCATTAAGGAAGATACATGGGAGCCTGTTCTGTATGAATGATCTCAAAGAAATTAAACAGGCTGTCATGACTTTTGGGATGCACGCCTCTTTTGTTAAAGAGATGCTAAAATCTTGGGCCACAACAAGCAGAGCAACCCCCTCGGACTGGCTCCAGCTGAGCTCCGCGGTCCTTGAGAGTGGACCACAATTGAAATGGAAATGCTTATTCAGGCAAGAGGCTAGACTTTTAGAACAGCAGGAAAAGGCGAAGGGAATTGACATTTCCCTAGATAAAATTCTAGGTCAAAGGCTCTTTTCTGACCCTCAGGAACAAGCTAATTTGGATGAAAACACACTCTCCATGTGTACTACAGCAGTCTTAAGGGCTTGGGACAGGGTACAAGACCCAGGACAGAGAATGGAATCATTTGTCAGAGTCAAACAGGGTCAGAGAGAACCCTTTAGTGACTTTTTACAAAGACTAACTAAGGCTGTACAAATAGGGATATCTGACCCAGAAGCAAGACGTATAATGATTGAGTCTTTGGCTTATGAAAATGCAAATGTGGAATGCAAAAAGATCTTGGGGCCTTTAAAGTTCAGATCAGTGCCCTTGGAAGAATGGGTCTTGCATACACTGAATGTTGACACATTTGACTATGGCACTGAAGCATGGGTAGAAGAAGAAATTTCCAATGGTAGAAGGAGACACCAGAATACCAAATGTTTTAATTGTGGCAAAATGGGTCATATGAAAAGGAATTGTAAACAACGGATTTTCAGAAATAATAACAATGCATCTTCTAGAAATAACAGAAATAAAAGGACTCAGCCTTCAGGTTTATGCAGAAGATGTGGAAAAGGCAGACATTGGACGAATGAATGCAGGTCTACAAGAGATAGACAAGGCAACCTGATACAGCCGGGAAACATGAGAGAGGGGGCCTCACAGGCCCCCATGGCAAACATGGTTCAGTCATTTCCAGTTTCTGCAGAGAACGTGCCTCTTCAGGACAATTAGGAAGCCACATGCCTACTGTTACAAGCAATAGTGATCAGAAAGATGAGTTACGTGTGTTTTGGCAAACTTCTATAAATGATCAAGGACCTAAGCTGAGAGTGTGTGTAAATGGTACTTTTATTACTGGCCTGCTGGACACAGGTGCTGATGTAAGTATCATTACCCCAGAATCTTGGCATCCATATTGGCCCCTTCAGAATGTAAATGTTCAGCTCCTGGGAATTGGAACCCTATCTTGAGTAAGGCAGAACACGAGATGGGTTGAATGTATAGGGCCAGAGGGACAAATAGGAAAATTAAGGCCATATGTAGCCAATATTGCAATGAATTTATGGGGTCGTGACCTATTACAACAAAGGAATACCGAAATTAACATTCCTGCTACTTCTAGAGCCTATATTTCTGACAATAATATTAAAAGATATTACAAACGGAGATAACAGGCCATTTGGGCTGTGCAAGAACAAACAATTGATGTCCCTTCAGAGATACCAACAGCCTTGCCTCTAAAATGGTTGACTGAGAAACCAATATGGACAAAGCAATGGCCTTTAGCTGAGGAAAAGTTACAGGCTTTAGAACAGCTGGTACAAGAACAACTAGATGCTGGACATATAGAAGAATCTACCAGCCCTTGGAATTCTCCTGTATTTGTGGTTAAGAAAAAAATCAGGTAAATGGAGAATGGTGACAGATCTCAACAAGGTTATTCAACCTATGGGCCCTCTGCAATCTGAAATTCCTTTGCCCTCTTTATTACCAAAAGGATGGCCTCTCATAGTTATTGATTTAAAGGATTGTTTTTTCACTATACCTTTGCAAAAAGAAGATAGAGAAAAATTTGCCTTCACAGTGCCTACTTATAACAATTCTCAACCTTCAAGGAGGTACCACTGGGCCGTCCTCCCCCAGGGTATGTTAAATAGCCCCTCCCTGTGCCAATATTTTGTGAACCAACCATTGCAAATAATACGCAAGAAATTTCCCAAATCTATAGTATACCATTACATGGACGACATTTTGTTATCCGATTTAAACATAGATACCTTGAACAGACTGTTTGAAGAAATACAGATACTTTTACCCAAATGGGGATTGCAAATTGCTCCTGAAAAGATTCAGAAGGGAGATTCTGTTAATTATTTAGGTTATAAAATAGGTTTGCAAAAAATTAAGACACAAAAGGCACAAATTCGGAGAGATCGCCTACGGACTCTTAATGACTTTCAAAGACTGTTAGGAGACATTTCCAGTTTATGACCAGCTATTGGGATAACACCTGATCTAATACTTCATTTGAACAAAACCTTGGATGGTGATAAAGATTGAAACAGTCCCAGAGAATTAACAGCTGAAGCAGAAAAGGAACTGACAATGATTGAGGAGAAAGTACAAGAGGCACATGTGGACAGAGTGAATCCAGAGCTCGATTGTATTCTCGTCATATTACCATCAAAAATTTCTCCTACAGGAATTTTAATGCAGAGAGATGATATTATCTTGTAATGGATCTTTTTACCACATAAACCAAGTAAGAAACTGAATACTTATGTGGAAAAAGTCTCTGAGTTAATAATAAAAGGGAAGCTGAGACTTCGTCAACTAGCAGGCATAGACCTAGCAGAAATTATAGTGCCTTTCACTGCTGATGAACTAAAGAAATTATGGGAAGATAATGAACCATGGCAAAGAGCTTGTGCTAATTTTTTGGGAGACATTAATAACAACTATCCAAAAAGCAAGCAGCTTAACTTCATAAAGAGAACTTCTTGGATCCTTCCTCGAATCATCCGTGATGCTCCAATAACTGGAGCCCGTACATTCTATACTGATGCCAATAAATCAGGGAAGGCAGGTTACAAATCAGAAGACTTGGGTAAGGTGGAACAAAGTCCTTATGATTCTGTCCAGAAGGCAGAATTATATGCCATTCTTATGGTACTAAGAGATTTTAAAGAACCTATTAATATAGTTACTGATTCACAATATGCAGAAAGAGTTATTTTACATATTGAAAGTGCTGAATTTATACCTGATGATACAGAACTAACCTCATTGTTTATCCAGGTTCAAGATTTGATCAGGAACAGGCTTTGCCCTATGTACATAACACACATCCGATCCCATACAGGTCTGCCAAGTCCTCTAACACAAGGTAATGCAGAAATTGATCAATTATTGATTGGTAGTGTGCTACAAGCCTCTGAATTTCATAAAAAACATCAGGTTAATAGCAAAGGTTTGAAGAAAGAGTTTTCTATTACATGGCAACAAGCTAAGGAGATTGTAAAGAAATGCCCTACCTGCTCTTTCTCTAACCAAATGCCACTGCTAGCAGGGGCTAATCTGAAGGGCACCCATAGGAATGAAATCTGGCAGATGTATGTGTTCCACTTTGCAGAATTTGGCAAATTGAAGTATGTTCATCACACCATTGACACTTATTCAGGCTTTCAGTGGGCAACTGCTTTAAGTTCAGAAAAAGCTGATTCAGTAACCACTCATTTATTAGAAGTCATGGCTATCATGGGTATACCTACACAAATAAAGACAGATAATGGTCCTGCTTATGTCTCTAGGAAAATGAAATCGTTTTTTGATTATTACAATATCAAGCATGTTACAGGTATACCATACAATCCTACATGTCAAGCAGTCATAGAAAGATCAAATCAAACTATAAAGGACATGTTGAGCAAACAAAAAGGGGTGGAAAACACCCCCAGAAATAGGTTACATAATGCTTTGTTAACCTCGAATTTTCTCAACGCTAATGATAAGGGAACGATGGCTGCAGAAAGACATTGGATAATGGAAAAGTCTGCTGAACTAAATCAACCAGTTTATTTCAAGGATGTGCTGACCTCACAATGGAAGCCAGAAGATGTGCTGCGTTGGGGAAGGGGTTTTGCTCTTATCTCCACAGGTGAGGAAAAATTATGGATACTGTCAAAATTAATAAATGTTCGGTTTGAAGAAGAGAAGTCACTTGGAAAAGATAAATAACAATTCATTCACAAGGATGACAGGCATTCTGATGGTAAGGATTACAGATAGGTTGGGGGCAGCGTTCTTTTCTTATCTCCACAGGAAAATACTCATCTTCAAAGAATTTAAGGGACCCTGAATATTTAATTACTGATGGATGGAAAATAGTAACGACCCACTAAGTATCAACAATAAAATTCTATACATTCTGTAAGTATTGATTTTTTTTATATATATTTATATGTTTTATTGAACACTTCTTTATAAATGTGTAGAGCTGGTTTTGGAGTTGGACTATGGCTCAGTCCCTCTTCAATTCCAAGCCTGTTGATAAGAGATATTACAGAGTTTCTGTCTCAGGTCAGAAGCCATGAAATGGGACAGAATACGAATAATTTTATACTTGATAAACTTTCTTTGCCTTTCCTCATATCTGTGTCTTTCGTTATATGTCAGTATATGTCCTTGTTGTTAATGTTTAAATTTCCCATAACAAGCAACATATTTTCCTACAGTAATCTTTGAAGTTTTCAGGATGAAGATGGGGCCCCACAATGTCAACTCAATCTGGTTTTTATGACGTCATTAGTTTTTTTTTTAAGCGCTAATATTAGACCTGATTTTTGGTACCAACTGCAGGAGACAATTTCGAATGATGCACATTTTTGACAACACTCTGGCCGGACCTTCTCAAAACGCTCAGAGACTAGTTATAATTTTCTTAGGTCAAAGGTTAATTTGGGAATTTTACCATCATTTGCTTTCACAGGGGCCCCTAAGAAGAACGTCGGCCCCACATCAGCTAGAAGCAATCTAAGAGGACGACGTCCCCTCTCCCAACAGAGTTTGCCCACAGGGTTAGGGACATCTTTTAGTGGTTGGTTTAGGGTTGAGGGGATGGGGAGATATTGTATGGAATTAGGGGTATATTAAAAAAAAGGGGGGATTAACTGGTTTGATGTGGCGATTGGTATTTGTGACTTACTGTTTTTAGAAAATTATATTGGTTCTGTTTCTTGTATATTGATATATTGAATATTGAATGTGAGTGTTCCTACCTCTATTTTTGTATAAGAGTATGCTTATATTGTATGGATACATCTATCATATCACAATGTACATTTCTACCTCTGATACTATTTATGTAATAACATTGTTTACATTTGATATGTAATGACATTGTTTACAGGTAAAGATCATTGTCTTCATATATTGCACAGTTGTCTATTCTCTTAGTTTTGAAATTAGATAGGTATTGAGAATTGTATGTTTGTCATATTTATTTTTAGGTTAATCAGGTCTTTTAGATACATAGAGATTATATTTAGTATAGATAGTATAATCTTCAGCCTCTTTTTTTAATTTTTTTTTAAATTTATTTATTTATTAAGGATTTCTGCCTCGTCCCCACAACCGCTTCCCATTTCCCTCCCCCTCCCCCGATCAAGTCCCCCCCCCCCCTCATCTGCTCGAAGAGCAATCAGGGTTCCCTGACCTGTGGGAAGCCCAAGGACTGCCCACCTCTATCCAGGTCTCGTAAGGTGAGCATTCAAACTGCCTAGGCTCCCACAAAGCCAGTACGTGCAGTAGGATCAAAAACCCACTGCAATTGTTCTTGAATTCTCAGTATTCCTCATTGTCCGCTATGTTCAGCTAGTCTGGATTTATCCCATGCTTTTTCAGACCTAGGCCAGCTGGCCTTGGTGAGATCCCAATAGAACATCCCCATTGTCTTAGTGTGTGGGTGCACCCCTCGTGGTCCTGAGTTCCTTGCTCGTGCTCCGTCTCCTTCTGCTCCTGATTTGGACCTTGAGATTTCTGTCTGGTGCTCCCGTGTGGGTCTCTGTCTCTGTCTCCTTTCATCGCCTGATGAAGGTTAATATTCCTGAGGATGCCTATGTGTTTGTCTTTGGATTCACCTTATTTAGCTTCTCTAGGAACATGAATTATAGGCTCAATGTCCTTTATTTATGGCTAGAAACCAAATATGAGTGAGTACATCCCATGTTCCTCTTTTTGGGTCTGGCTTACCTCACTCAGGATAGTGTTTTCTATTTCCATCCATTTGTATGCAAAATTCAAGAAGTCCTTGTCTTTTACTGCTGAGTAATACTCTAATATGTATATATTCCATACTTTCTTCATCCATTCTTCCGTTGAAGGGCATCTAGGTTGTTTCCAGGTTCTGGCTATTACAAACAATGCTGCCATGAACATAGTTGAGCATATACTTTTGTTGTATGATAGGGCCTCTCTTGGGTATATTCCCAAGAGTGGTATTGCTGGATCCAGGGGTAGGTTGATCCCGAATTTCCTGAGAAACCGAAACACTGCTTTCCAGAGTGGTTGCACAAGTTTGCATTCCCACCAGCAATGGGTGAGTGTACCCCTTTCTCCACAACCTCTCCAGCAAAGGCTATCATTGGTGTTTTTTATTTTAGCCATTCTGACAGGTGTAAGGTGGTATCTTAAAGTTGTCTTGATTTGCATTTCCCTGATCGCTAAGGAAGTTGAGCATGACCTTAAGTGTCTTTTGGCCATTTGAAGTTCTTCTGTTGAGAATTCTCTGTTCAGATCAGCGCCCCATTTTATAATTGGGTTGATTAGCCTTTTACGGTCTAGTTTCTTGAGTTCTTTATATATTTTGGAGATCAAACCTTTGTCAGTTGCAGGGTTGGTGAAGATCTTCTCCCAGTCAGTGGGTTGTCTTTTTGTCTTAGTGACAGTGTCCTTTGCTTTACAGAAGCTTCTCAGCCTCAGGAAGTCCCATTTATTCAATGATGCCCTTAGTGTCTGTGCTGCTGGGGTTATACATAGGAAGTGGTCTCCTGTGCCCATGTGCTGTAGAGTACTTCCCACTTTCTCTTCTATCAGGTTCAGTGTGTTCGGACTGATATTGAGGTCTTTAATCCATTTGGATTTGAGTTTTGTGCATGGTGATAGATATGGATCTATTTTCATTCTTCTACAGATTGACATCCAGTTTTGCCAGCACCATTTGTTGAAGATGCTCTCTTTTTTCCATTGTATACTTTTTAGCTCCTTTATCGAAGATCAGGTGTTCATAGGTTTGTGGGTTAATGTCAGGGTCTTCTATTCGATTCCATTGGTCGACTTCTCTGTTTTTATGCCAATACCAAGCTCTTTTCAATACTGTAGCTCTGTAATAGAGTTTGAAGTCAGGGATGGTAATGCCTCCAGACAAACCTTTATTGTATAAGATTGTTTTGGCTATCCTGGGTTTTTTGTTTTTCCATATAAAGTTGATTATTGTCTTCTCCAGATCTGTGAAGAATTTTGATGGGATTTTGATGGGGATTGCATTGAATCTATAGATTGCTTTTGGTAGAATTGCCATTTTTACTATGTTGGTACTCCCAATCCAAGAGCAAGGGAGGTCTTTCCATTTTCTGGTGTCCTCTTCAATTTCTTTCTTCAAAGACTTATAGTTCTTGTCAAGTAGATCTTACTACAAAAGCCTGTATGCCACAAAACTGGAAAATACAAAAGAAATGGACATTTTTTTAAATAAGTATCATATACCAAAGCTAAACCAAGACCAGGTGAATGATCTAAATAGACCGGTTTCTCGCGAAGAATTAGAAATGGCTATCAAAAATCTCCCTTCGAAAAAAAGCCCAGGACCAGATGGTTTCAATGCAGAATTCTACCAGAACTTCCAAGAAGAACTAATACCTATACTCCTTAATGTATTTCACAATATAGAATCAGAAGAGTCATTGCCAAATTCCTTTTATGAAGCTACAGTTACCCTGATACCAAAACCACAAAAAGACCCAACCAAGAAAGAGAATTACAGACCGATCTCACTCATGAACATCGACGCAAAAATCTTCAATAAAATACTGGCAAACCGAATCCAAGAACACATAAGAAAAATTATCCATTATGATCAAGTAGGCTTCATCCCAGAGATGCAGGGCTGGTTCAACATACGCAAATCTATCAATGTAATCCACCATATAAATAAACTGAAAGAAAAAAACCATATGATCATTTCACTAGATGCTGAAAAAGCATTCGACAAAATTCAACACCCCTTTATGATAAAGGTCTTGGAGAGAATAGGGATACAAGGGTCCTACCTAAATATAATAAAAGCTATTTACAGCAAGCCAACAGCTAACATTAAATTAAACGGAGAAAAACTCAAAGCCATCCCGCTAAAATCAGGAACACGACAAGGATGTCCACTCTCGCCATACCTCTTCAATATAGTGCTTGAAATTCTAGCAATAGCAATAAGACAACATAAGGAGATCAAGGGGATTCGTATTGGAAAGGAAGAAGTTAAGCTTTCGTTATTTGCAGATGATATGATAGTGTACATAAGCGACCCCAAAAATTCTACCAAAGAACTCCTACAGCTGATAAACAGCTTTAGTAACGTGGCAGGATACAAGATCAACTCCAAAAAATCAGTTGCCTTCCTATACACCAAGGATAAGGAAGCAGAGAGGGAAATCAGAGAAGCATCACCTTTCACGATAGCCACAAATAGCATAAAATACCTTGGGGTAACCCTGACCAAGGAAGTGAAAGATCTACTTGACAAGAACTATAAGTCTTTGAAGAAAGAAATCTTCAGCCTCTTTGAAGAGTTGTAGAAAATGGCCTTTAATCTAACCTAGAATTCTGTGCCAATGAGACACAATTACTCCTGGCAACACCACTCTACTCCCGAGAGAATGTTGAGCACCAAAGGCACTCCACTGGGAGGTTGTCTTCTTGGCAGAACTGGCCTTTGGTTAAGAAAAGCCCATACCTCAACTACTGACTAAGATATGAAACAGGATTGTCTTATCTTGCCAAGACAGGGTAGGATAATTCTAAGAAAGTTCCTTGCATTTGATAATGGTATGTCAGCTATGTTAGGCCTTAGTCAGAGTTGGTTGACTCAACATTGCAAACGAGACTTTGGGTGATTGCCCAGGTAGTCAGTTGTCTCTGTCATTTGTTGCACATTTTAGATATCTTTCATTTGTTAAGTAATATTTATTCCCTTCTCAGATCTTTGATGGAGTTGAAGATTATTTAATTGTAGTTACTCTCTACATTATTTAGACTCCTTGAGATAGAATGTCTAGCAAAACTTTTGTTCTCAATATTGTTTGTTATATTTATCATTTGTTATTTTTGTTTATAGTTATATTTGATTTAGTTCTGTCTTATTTAGACAAAAGTGGGAGATGTAGGGTTAAGCCAGCCCCTTTAGGGGGTGGATTTGCCTCGGGCGAATGCATACGGATAAATCAGGCATGTGGGAGGCAGCTCGTGCCTTTTTTCCTGCCTCCTGTGAAACGGCTACGTGGGAACCTCGGTTCTGTAAGTTTATTTAAACATTAAAGCTGTATATATTCTTTAATATCTGCCTTGAATTTATTTACGCCGATACATTTTCTAGTAGTTACTTAAGTTACAAGCAGCAAGGCATTTCAACCCCAGCCCTGTCAGTCTGTAGACTTCCATCTGTTTTCCACTGGCTGTGAGTAGTGGCACCCAATTCATTCCTGTTCTGGCACCAGTGGTTTAAGCAGCAGTTCCGACTGCTAGCTTAATTAGTGCATCTTGGACCTTAACTTGGGAGCCATTGGGAATGACTGGATAAATTTATATATACTTGCTCAAGAGTTAGGCTAAATGCTGCAACTTAATTATGCAAGGGATCAGTACCTTGCTTCCCTCCCTACCCCCTTCCTTCCTTCCTTCCTTCCTTCCTTCCTTCCTTCCTTCCTCTTTCTCTCTTTTGATGGAGGAAGGTCATTGGTTAAGTAATAAAGAAACTGCTTGGCCTCATAGGTTAAAACATAGGTGGGAGGAGTAAACAAAACAGAATGCTGGGAGGAAGAGGAAGTGAGCTCAGAGAGGCCATGCTCCGTTCTCCTGGGCAGACACACGCAATGAAGCTCCGACCCAGGATGGACATAGGCTAGAATCTCCCTGGTAAGCCACCTCGTGGGCTACACAGATAATTAGAAATGGGCTAGTCCAGGTGCAAGAATTAGCCTAGAAGAGGCTAGATAAAAATGGGCCAAGCAGTGTTTAAAAGAATACAGTTTGTGTGTTGTTATTTTGGAGCATAAGCTAGCCAGGCAGCTAAGGTGCTGGGGACACAGCCCCGCTGCTCCTATTACCACAGAATGGCTCCCATGTGGACAAATGCTTCCACATCAAGCCTGAGACAGCTTGGGAAGTAATTCTAGAACAAAATGACAGCTTTATGCATGGTTTCTTGGTAGCAGCACTCTTTCGGGTCTACTCTGCTTGCTAGAGGCAAGCAAGCACTCTCATCTAAGAGAGGCTTCCTGACTCAGCTTTAGCTGTAAAACCCTGCAGCTCATTAAGAGGTCCTGCCACGAAACACTTAAACGGTGTTGATGAAAAGCTGAAAGCATGCTTTTCAGTTTTCAGCTGTAGCAGGAAAAAAGCTGCAACGTTTAAAAATGCCAGCTTTCTGGGCTATCCTGCCAGGGCAAATTCTGACTCTTTTACGCAGATGGTTCGTGCAGTTTGCAAGCACAGGCTGCTGAAGCTCACTTGCTGGCAGGAACCTTGAAATGCCATAGAGTTGTGGCAGTAAACATGGCTACAGCCAGTACCTCAGCCATGAGGCTGGAAAGCTAAGGAATGGACTGGATCTAGCTGGCAAAGCCACGGCTTTAATCCTACTAATATTGCTTGGTAAATTAAAGACTCATGTGGTCAGAAAAAGAGAGATATACAGTAAAGAGAGATTCAAAGACAAGGAAAATTTCTAAATGGTTTACAGTGAGTTAAAAATATATGCAAGCTAAAAGTTAAAGTTCTTAAAGTCAAAAAAAAGGAAGAGAGTTGTTGTGTGTGGTAGTACACACCTTTAATCCCAACACTTGGAAGTCAGAGGGAGATTGACCTCTGTGACTTCAAGGTGTGGTAGCACATGCCTTTAATCCCAGTGCCTAGAAGTCAGGGACAAACAGATCTCTGTGAGTTCAAGGTGTAGTAGCATACACCTTTAATCCCAATGCCTTGGAGGCAGAGACTGGCAGATCTCTGAGAGTTCAAGGACAGCCTGGTCTACAGAGTTATTCCAGGTCAAAGATACAGAGAACCTGTCTCAAAAAGCAAAAAATAAAAGTAAAAATAAACAAAATAGAGGTTAAAATAAAATGCACAAAGATGAAAAATACACAGAGAATCTTGATACTGTATGCTATTATGCTCTGTTTGAATTCTTTGAATGCTGAGGAAAGAGCAACAGCTGCTAAAAGATATTTATTTATAAATGCTGCTGAACTAATCCAACATAGATATTTTGAAAATGCCTTGACTTTGAAATTTGGATCTAAGGACATGATGCTTTGGAAAGGAGTTTCTTATTTTGTTTTCACAGAGGATGAGACCCTGTTCATTTCTTCTATTCCGATATGGTATGATGGACCACACTCTCCTGAAGGGTTGCTGTGAACATCTTCAGAAAATTGCTTTGCTCAACTGCCAACTGAGATGAAACTAGCACACAGGTTATACCATGAAAGACCTAATTAACGACGCCCCCATTCAGCAGGAATCAGTTTGGAGAGAAAAAACTGTACCCATGTTCCCAAATATGGTTTATAAACGTTCTTTTACATTTAAAGGGGGATATGATATAGATATGAATAATTTGCATTAGTATAGATTTTGCTTTATTGATAGAGATTTAAGGTCAATTTTGTTATATGTATATGTATTTCTGATCTTGATTAAGGTACTGTGATTGTGTAGTTCATTTAAAAATGTGATGTATAATTAGAAATATAGATTGTTAATAGATAACATAATAGTCAAGTTTGTAGTCATGTTAGTTAAGATTTTCTAGATGTACATAGATATATTTTAGATAGGCATTCTTCATATCTTTCAAAGATTATAGAATATGGCATTTTAAATGTTTTAATAACTTAGGGTTTTTCATGACAATGAGACACTCTGCTCCTGGCAGCACCAATCTAGTTCAAGAAGAAGATGGGCATCGAAGAGGATCCTTATGGAGTTTGATAGCCATTTGGGCAAGAAACTGCTCTTGCCTGGACTATTGCATAAACTGGACACAGAGAACCCACAGAGAAAAGACTACTGGACTTGCCTAAAGGTGAGATGATCTTTCGGGGTTCCTGATTCGTGAAAGAGTCTGTGAGATATTCTGCAGGACAAAACAGATAGTGACTGAACTGACTTTGAAATTTCCTGCTTCATGGAAATGTCTCTGGATACCATGGGCCTGTAGGCCAAAGATGGATGCCCCAACGGTACAGAAAAACTTTGGGTGACTGTCCAGGCAGCGAGATGTCTCTGTCATTTCTAGAGTTTGAAAGTTGCTTACTTTTTGTTTGCTTAGGCAATATTGTATCTTCCTGGAGTCTTTGATGGAGTTAAAGAATAGTTAGTTATAGTTTTCCTTAGTTATGATAAAAATTATAGTAATTTTTACTTGATAACTGTTTTGTTATATGTAATTTTGCTAGGTTAAAGTTAAAGCCTTTCCTTTTTGTTTAAACAGAAAAAGGGGAAAACATTCTGTAGTAATAGAAGCAGCGGGGCTGTGTCCCCAGCA
This sequence comes from Microtus oregoni, assembly GCF_018167655.1. Lineage (NCBI taxonomy): Eukaryota > Metazoa > Chordata > Mammalia > Rodentia > Cricetidae > Microtus > Microtus oregoni. Next base: position 30,901,449 of record NW_024543081.1, on the reverse strand, counting down.
CCTTGGCTGCCTGGCTAGCTTATGCTCCAAAATAACAACACACAAACTGTATTCTTTTAAACACTGCTTGGCCCATTTTTATCTAGCCTCTTCTAGGCTAATTCTTGCACCTGGACTAGCCCATTTCTAATTATCTGTGTAGCCCACGAGGTGGCTTACCAGGGAGATTCTAGCCTATGTCCATCCTGGGTCGGAGCTTCATTGCGTGTGTCTGCCCAGGAGAACGGAGCATGGCCTCTCTGAGCTCACTTCCTCTTCCTCCCAGCATTCTGTTCTGTTTACTCCTCCCACCTATGTTTTAACCTATGAGGCCAAGCAGTTTCTTTATTACTTAAGTGATGATTTTCCTCCATCACTCTTTCCCCCTTCCTTCTTTTTCTTCCCTCCCTCCCTTCCTCCCTCCTTCCTTGTTTCCTTCCTTCCTTCCTTTCTTGGGTGATTTGTGCTTTAACCTGCTTTCCCCTGTCCTTTTTATATTCACTGCGGTAAATTAACAGCCCTCTGCAATGTCCTCAGTACTCAAGTATTCTGCTGTCCTGGCTGCAAATCCTCCTAAACTGACATACTACATTTCCCCTAGTAACTTCTCTGTTCTGTGCTCCTGGGCTTAGCATACAGATTAGGCACTGACACATGATGTATTAGTCACAGAATATAGAGTCACAGAATGTATGGAATGAATCTTCCCTCTCTCTCCACACACACATATGTACATACAAACATATATAATGTATATATATAACAATGGTTAGCTGTATGGAAAGTCCAAGAATCTAGTAGTTGCTCAGTCCCACAAGGCAGGGTGTCTCAGCTGGTCTTCTGCATATGCTGGAATCCTGAAGAAGTGGGCACCAGTGCCAGTGAGGGAGTGGATGTGCTGCAAGGCGAGGGCAAGCAGGTGAAGAACAAACAAACCTTTCCGTCTTTCCTTGTGCTTGTGTGTCTCTATCAATGTCCAGCGGAAGATGTGGCCCAGATTCTGGACTGTAGTTCATTCCAGATACAGTCAAGTCGACAATCAAGAGAGTCATCACACACAGTGAGCTGGAGAGTGAAGATGCTGGGTGACCTTGCTTCCTAAGTCACATGGGGGGAAGGGGGGGAACATAGGGGGACACATATGGGAAGTCTTAAACAGATGAAGTAAATCTAATTTAAAAGTTATGGAAAACATTTATGACAACAAGGATGTCTGCTTCTTGCTTTATGGGTTCTAATGCCTTTGATTAAAAAAGAAATCAGAAACGAAGGCAAAACTCAGTTTGGGCTCTTAAACTTGAGTTCCAGCTCTATAAACAGTTTCCATGACTGCATAAACCACGTAGAGGAGACTGATTGATTGTTATTAGATTTTTCTTTAGTTCTTTAAAGACATTGTTTTTAGCTATTTGACCACACATGATCTAACCACTTTGTAGTCTTTGCTAAATCTGCCATTACAGCCCTTCAGAAGTAGTTTTATTGAATTATATTTTCCTGAGAATTTTTCCTCATAACATATAATATATTCTGGCCACATTCATTCATACTTCCATCCCTCTTACCCTACCCCCACAACCCAGTACCTTTTTGCCACTGAGTCCTTATGCTACCTTCAAGTCTTTTTGCTTTATGCTGGGGGATAATGGTCTTGTATCCTGTAAAGATTGGTCACTTTTATTGGTTTAATCAAATGCTGATTGACCAGTAGCTAGGCAGGAAGTATAGGCAGGGTGACCAGGCAGGAAGTAGAGGCAGGGCCACCAGAATAGGAGAATTTGGGGAAGAGGAAATTCTCAGTCTGCAGTCATAACTCAGATGCAGAGGAAGTAAGATAAGAATGCCTCACTGATAAAAGGTACCAAGCCACATGGCTAACACAGACAAGAATGATGGGTTAATGTAAGATATAAGAGGTAGTTAATAAGAAAGCCTGAGCTAACAGGCCAACCAGTTTACATTAATGTAGGCCTTTGTGTGTTTCTTTGAGACCTGACAGTATAGAAACCTCTGTCAACAGCTTTACATTTGATTTGGGTTTTGATCCACTATATTGATCAGGGTCATTCTCATGGGCATGGGTGTGAAGCTACCCACAGGAGCATGGGTAACTTATCAGTGGCCACATCACTGAGTACAATGACTTCATATTCCCGAGAAACCTTGGATTGACATTATCACCCCATGGGTAGTGTCTGTTCTATGAGTTTCTTCCTCATCTATGGCTAAATGTGTTTAGGGACTCAGTCTTGTGCAGCAAACAGCCACAGCTACTCTGAATTCACATGTGGTATGTTCACGTTATGCCCATGACAGCATCACATAGCCCTCTGACTTATTGTCCAGCTTTTCATTCTTCCTATTCCCTATTCTGTGATGGTCCCTGAGCCACAGAAGGGGTGACACTGGTGTCCCATTTAATGTTGAGCACTCAGTTGTCACTTGTTCTCAGCACCTTGTTCAACTCTACATCTCCACATTAAACTGATGCTCATCAATAGAACTTCTTTGATTGAGACCGAGGACTGTGCTAGTCAATGCTCATCAACACAGATACTGAGGAGGCAGGCTAGCAATGTGTGCATTTAGCAAAACAAGAGGAGTAGGTTTCTCTTTAGTTACTAGGACTGCTTAGTTGTGGGCCTTAGCCCTGGCCCATGGTACTGGCGATGAGCTCCTTCCAACAAAGCAAGCCTAAACCCAATAGAAAGCAATGGTGGTCTTCATAATAGCTGTGCCACTGTTGTCCCAGTAATTCCAACTTGCCTTGAAAGTTGCTATGGTAGTTTGCAGAGTTTAGAGCTTGGAAAAGAACATTGCTGACTTTCCTCTTCCAGCAGCCTGTATGGCGATTTCTGGCTCTATAAAAGCTAGCCAGCAGGAAGGAAGTTTCTAACTCAATTCCAGCATGGTTCTCTGTATTCTGCAGCCAAGCTATGTGGTGTCTTCAGCAATAGGCCTTTTTAATCCCGCTAGGGTAGGCAACTCAGGGCATTGTCATATTTGAATAGTTTTAGGGTGCTTCTGGGACTGTCTTGGTCAGCAGTTCCTAGGGAGGTATCCCACACCTGACACTGGGACTTTTGTTCAATAACACATGGCTTCTAGATCAACATTATCCATTCATTCATGCTCTCTCTGTTCAAAATCTTTGAAAAAATTGTGTTTTTGTTAGTTTATAAAATAGTAGGTTTCCACATGACTATCGTGATGTAACCTTAGCTTTGATTAACCTGCCTACTACACCTCATCTTCTCTCCTATCCCCTAGTCCCATCCATGTTTAGGTCTTGCCATCCTCAGTAGTCCCTCTTTCTGTTTTCACAGTACAGTACAGTTCTATCATGTCTACTGGCCCTTGAGGCTCCTCCCCTTCTCCCTCCACTGCCATGGCCTCTTGGTTACTTTCAGGTTTCTACAGACATTTTAAGCTAAATTAATTTGAGACTCAGGGAATATCATTGTAGAGGGGGAGAAACAATGTAAGAACCAGAGGAATGTCAAAAGATGGCTTCTGGCCAAGGCATGGCCACCACCTTCACGAACTCCCAGCAGCTGCAGTCATCCCACAAGATCAAGAGCTGAAAATTCCAGCATGGAGCAGGGAGGAGCTCCCAAGGTCCCACCCCTACCCAAGACGCTAATTGCAATTGGTGACTGCTGAAGGAGGGAGAATAATTTTGGTAATAGCTGAAGTTTTGTGGTAACAGCCATTGATAGATTGCCCATGACACAGTAAATGACTTTATGCACATATACATATGGGTAGCACTAATTGGACTTAGTGGTTTATTAAAGGCCAAACAAGCCAAGACATTGGGAGGTACATGGGGACACGTTGTGGGGGTGTGGGAGAAGCTGGAGGGAGTCAGTGGGGATAGGATATAGCCAAGATACACTGTATACCATTCTGGACTAAAAATAAAATATAAGAAATAAAAATTCAAGTCTGGGATCTGCATATGAGAGAGACAGAGAACATAAAGTCTTTGTATTGCTCCTCCTGGGTTGTCTTACGCCTTATATAATGCTTTCTAATTCCATCCATTTCTCTGAACATCTCATTCTTCTGTATTACGGAATATGTACCACATCTTCAGTATCCATTCATCAGCTGATGGGTGGTCCCTCTGTATCACACACTAGTCATATGAGCACTTATTTTTGTCAGCAGCTCTGAAATCTGGATTTCTTCATAAGTCATCTGAATCTAAGCTGAATGTTTGGTTTTCTGTGAGCTCCCTGGCTCCTATTTCTCATTTTTATATTTACCAGGCTTCCCGTGGCTACTCCTATTTCTATATTGATTTTGGTGAACCAGGGACTTGGGAAGAGATTTTGCTCAGACACCTGGAGCCCACGAAGCTCCCACTTCCTGCTCATGGGTATCTTTCGGGCACAGTGTGTGGTCAATGTGCAGGCCGTTCTTGGGTCTGTATTTCTGTGCATAGGGTTATTCATGGATTTCTCATCAGCCGGGGGTGCATTGAGAGCTTGGGCTTTGTTCAATGGCTCTCTCCTTCCAGAACTTTCAGGCTGCAGTCAGGTCTATGACCTCAGGCAGAGCTGCGGGATGGTCCTCCTGTCACACATTAAGAGTCTCACTTTCTGCCCCAAATCCAATTTGCCCTCTCTGAAAAAAAAAATGGCTGTTGATTTTTGTTCTTACTTTCAAAATAACAACAAGAATTTAGAAGTTGTTTTTGATGAAAGCATTGGCTTTTCACTGGAGTCTACAAATGGATCTCTAGGAGTGAGGGATAAACTGAGTTTCTGCCTCCATTGTGTGTTTGTCTTCTTTGTTCTCAGGCAAGTGTTGCTGTTGTCACCTTAGATTCCAGGAGCAAGGCTGGGAGATAAACAGCCTCTTCTTTCTTCGTCTTCTTTGTACCATTAAACAGAAGTTCCGCAGGATAAACAAACGTAACACATCTTAACATAATATTCTACAACAGCTACCAGTTTGCCCTTGAACTCACTCTGGGACCTAAATTGGCCTTGAACTTGTAATCCTCATACTTTAGACTCCCAAGTGACAGCAGCTAGCTTGGATAAATATCTCTGACAAGCCCCAAACCAACTCCCCCACTGCATAATTATTTTCTTACTGTTCAAGACTTATTTGATCAATCCTAAGTAGTAAACAAGATAGCATTCTGACCAAAGCTAACCAAGAATAAATGCTTCTCCGCCCTCATTTCTGTTCTTTCTCCACGCCATCTGGGCGCTCACTAGTTGGTACTTCCCTAACTGGGCAAAGGACACCTGACCCTCTTGTCTTCTTGGCACAGGTACACTGATTGAAATTTCTACCTCCTGTATTAATTTCTTTTCTCTTTTAAAAAATGAATTATTTTTTAAAAAACAGCTTTTTTTTCTCATTTTACATAACGATCCTACTTCCCACTCCATTTTAAAGTTTTACATAAAATGAAACTTGTTTTCTCTGCATCATGAAATACAGCAGTTGTAACTTCATGAGACAATCTAGAAGACATTCACGGGCGGAAATGAAATAAGAATGTCCTCTCCCAAAGGATGCAAGCCTATTCGCCATTATTATTATTATTAACACAGACAATTACATGCCGCACCTTCTGAAATTCCTTAGCTAAACTGCTTTCTTCGTTAGGAGAAGCCTCGAGGACATACGAAAGGATGGGTTGAAGCTGGATCTAGAGGTGGGTAGACTAGAAGTGTGCAGAAACAATCAGATTACCTGGCCAATGACATTTCAATGACACAGCTCAAAATCCCCTGTCAGCTCCCCGCCAAAGAAACACACAAGCGGTGATTAGGCATGTTGGTTGTCTACATCTGCACCAAAGGATCCCAAATGCTTCCTTCTCACCTTCCAATAAGTAAACATCTGGCTCTGTTTTCCCATTAATTCCTCTGCTTCCAGCCCTAGAGGATGTAGACCCAAGTTTCCTATGCTGACCCCTTTGCTGGGTGACTGGAAGAAAAAGGCCTTCTTTTTTGCCAAAACTGGGTCATACCTTTGTGTGCATTGGGTATCGAGCTGTTGTCCTGGATTCCACTAATACTTATCATTTAATATTTTTCAGGACTCCATAAAATAAATCAATAAGATAAATATGCTCTCTCTGGTCAGATCCCAGGAATTATTGAATCGTAGCCTGAGTGGAGATACAGAACAGGAAGGCAGAAGTCATCCAGACAGCCCAGTTCCCTTGGAGAAACATTGGAAAGGATGGGGTAACCTCTGCTCCCTGGAGCTGGAATTTGGAACTCAAAAGGCAAAACAGGACACGCCATTCCAGTCCTTGGCTGCTAAAGCTTGTGACTGCGGCTGCCAAGCATCTTCCAGGCTTGATGTGGGCTCCAGCTGGAGCTGAATGTTTCCATCTGTACAACTGCAGGTGGTTATATAATTAGCCACATACATTTGTAGCGCTGTTGAGAGAAGACTAGCAATGAACTCACCCTTGCTTTACCTCTGTGGGGTGTTGCAATGGACTGGAAAGGGGGTCTGTTCTTGAAATAAGTTGATCAAAAATACTTTTTGTGTTCTAAATCTTCTGAGGTTGCTTATTTCAGCTGTTATTACTGAAGCCTAAATGATTGAAATGACAGCGAGAACCAGGCTTGGTGTGTGTCTATGGTCTCTGCTTGAGAAGTTTCTGCAGCTTTCAGAAGTCTCCCAGAGGTTACTTGTGTTCTCTGGAGGGAATCACACAAAAAATAGATCCTGCTGTACCTCCTACTGTCTGACTTGTGTTAAAGGATTTGGAGCTGGAGTTGTATATGACTTATGTCTTACTCTTCTAGACCACAGGGGTACACATTTTTTTTATCTGACACATTTGCCAAGAGTGGAAAATAATTTCAATGAGATATGACTCAAATAAAAGCAATTAAGGGGGCTGAGGAAATGTTTTGATGAGTAAAGTACTTGCTGTGGCAGCATAAGGACCCGAGTTTTAGTCCCAAGGACCCAAAAAGTCAGTTATGATGGCAGATGCTGAAAACCTCAATGCTGTGATGGTAGACAGGAGGATCCCAAAGGTTCCTTGGTCAGCCAGACTACTCAAAATAGTGAGCTACAGGTTTAGTGAGAGACCCTGCCTCAAAGAAAATAGTATGAAGAAGAAACTAAGAAATGATACCCTAACTTCAATATCTGGCATCCACATGCACACCCATGCACACATAAATGTGCATGCATGAACACAGACACACTTAAAAAGGACAATTCTAACTGAAATTACATTGACTCTAAAAAAGAGGATTGACAGCATCATGGTGTCATAAGTGGAAGACAGGGTTCCCCTTAAAGGCAGGGTTCTGGTTAAGTTCATTTCTTTGCTTCCTTGTTTCTACAGTGCATGCAGGAAAGAGAACTTAGAAGCCAGTGTCTTGATAATGAGCTAAGAGATGTGTTAGGGTCAGAGAAAAGGCAACACATCTCCCCACTTGCTGTTCATGTTACCTTCCTGATATAGGTATGAATAATTTGCATTAGTATCGATTTTGCTTTATTGATAGAGATTTACGGTCAATTCTGTTATATGTATATGTATTTCTGATATTGATTAAGGTAGTGTGATTGTGTAGTTCATTTAAATATGTACTGTATAATTAAGAAATATAGGTTGTTAATGGATAATCATCGATAATAGTTAAGCTTGTAGTCATGTTAGTTAGATTTTCTAGATATATAGAGATATATTTTAGATAGACATTCTTCATGTCTTTCAAAGATTACAGAATAGGACATTTAATGTTTTAATAACTGAGGACTTTTCATGACAATGAGACACTCTGCTCCTGGCAGCACCAATGTACTTCAAGAGGAAGATGGGCATCGAAGAGGCACCTTATGGAGTTTGATAGCCATTTGGGCAAGAAACTGCTCTTGCCTGGACTATTGCATAAACTGGACACAGAGAACCCGCAGAGAGAGGACTGCTGAACTTGCCTAAGGTGAGATGATCTTTCGGGGTTCCTGATTCATGAAAGAGTCTGCGAGACATTCTGCAGGACACAACAGATAGTGACTGAACTGACTTTGAATTTTCCTGCTTTATGGAAATGTCTTCTGGATAGCATGGGCCTGAAGGCTGAAGATGGATGCCCCAACGGTACAGAGGAACTTTGGGTGACTGTCCAGGCAGCAAGATGTCTCTGTCATTTCTAGAGTTTTAAAAGTTGCTTTTTTCCTGTTTGCTTAGGTAGTATTGTATCTTTCTGGAGTCTTTGATGGAGTTAAGAATAGTTAGTTATAGTTTTCCTTAGTTATGATAAAGATTATTGTAACTTTTACTTGATAACTGTTTTGTTATATGTAATTTTGCTATGTTAAAGTTAAAGCTTTTTTTTTTTTTGTTTAAACCGAAAAAGGGGAAATGATTGAGGAAGGTCATTGGCTAATAAAGGAACTCCCTTGGCCCATTTTATTGGTTAGAGGATAGGTGGGAGGAGTAAACAGAACAGAACGCTGGGAGGAAGAGGAAGTGAGGTCAGAGTCTCGACCGCTCTGCTCTCGGGAGCAGACGCCTGAGAGAGACGCCATGCCCCGCTCCCGGGATGAAGCTCTGACCCAGGATGGACATAGGCTAGAATCTTCCCGGTAAGCGCACCTTGGGGTGATGATTAGAAATGGGCTAGATTAATATGTGAGAACTAGCCTAGAAGAGAATGGGCCAAGCAGTGATTAAAAGGATACAATGTCCGTGTAATTATTTCGGGGAATAAGCTAGCAGTGCGGGCGGCTGGGGTGCTGGGGACGCAGCCCCGCCGCGCATATTACTACACCTTCCAATTTGTTCAGACCTGGGTAAGGGCATGTGGTGTCAGGCGTGACTTGAGAACGCCTGGTAAGACTGTTTTGTTGTCCTGACATAGGTGATTTCTCCAGCCCTAGTTTAAGTGCTTCTAATAATCATGGCCAAAATGGGAAGATGCCACCTAGACTGGCCTTTGATCTTCATTTCCCGTCAGTGTCCAAAGGCAATGACTACGGCTTCCTTCCCGTCTCCAGCCAACAGAAAGCTGACTGGACTCCCATTGTAGTAAAAGGCAGTGCAGGCTACCAGCCAGGGACTCACTGATTGGGATCCAAAGGGGCGTCATAATTAAAATAAGAATTTATTAAAATGTTTGGAAAGGCACAGAATGACAACATTCTGTTCTTTAACATTTGCTGAGGCTTCTTTCTAATCATTCTTAGGACTGGAATTAAAGCCTGAATTTTGATAAGGGGAAGGACTGACATGTTATCGAGGAAGTCCAGAGGCCGAAGCCATGTACTTCTGTGCACATTAAGCATCTTAGGAGCTCTGCTGACCCACCTGGCAAGAACATGGTGTTTCCCATTTGGCATCTCAGATCTGCTGGTACCAGAGCTTCTCAAACTCTGACTTTCAAGTTTTTCACTCTAGTGATGAAAGCATCTATTTCCCATAGCAGCGGGGAGTGGAGTTCTGAAAAGTGTCTTCTAACGAGTCAGAAATGAGACCGGTTAGAATTTGACATTGAACAAAGCCAAGAGAGGGAATTTCCTGAATGCCTTTTGCCAAAAGCAAGTAGTTGAAAACCAGTTAGATTGGAGCAAAACAGGGTTCGATTGTCCCTGATTTAGGATGCCAAAGTAGAGAAGGGAAATCCCCAAGGAATCATTGAAATGACTAATTGAAAATTGAATGATTAATTAAAAATCTTGAAGCTGGATGGAAATTTCTAAAAGCTTCATGTATCTTGACTCTGCGCCCTTAGTTCCCATCTTCCTTTCTAATGCGTTTGGTTCGTGGTTGCTGGATGAGTCTGCCTGGAATACCATTTCTTTTTTGTATGACACTTTTCTGACTTAAAAATCTATATGAGTGGCTTATTGATCCTAAGAGGAAGACAGGATCCATTGCCTGGCTTTTAGTGGCTGTGCTAGGCGGGCTCTGCCTCCCTCTTAGACCCTCTACATCCACAGACTCAAGGTTTTCGTTCCCCTCAGCATTCTGTGGAAATCCTCATCAGCTTTTCCTTGAAAAGGCAGTTCTCCTTTGCCACAATTGAGAATGACTTCAGAAACAGGTTTAAAACACCAGCATCACATTTCCTGCCTCTTCTGTCTGCCTAGCTGTCTGCTGGAGTCCTGGTCTGCTTTGCAGGTTGGTTCAAGACACAAAGATGCCAACATTAGATGGATGGGTATAAAAGGAAAAGGACATTTTAGCAAAGACTGACAGACTGAGTATTAGCAAACTGCCTATCAGGATTTGTGTGCTCAGATGGGGTCTAAGTCACCTATTATTGCCCAGTGCAGCCACACACAAGTCTAATGTTTTTCACTGGAAAGGTACCAGCTTGAAGGCTAGAAAGATTAGAGCCTAGATTCTCCTTTACTGACTGGGGCTAGAACCATTGGCAGTAAGTCGGTCCTTTATCCCTCTCTCCTTTAGTTTATTTGTTTGCAACATGGGACGTGTTTTTATCTTGCAGTAGAAGTAATAAGCGTGAGGCATTTGACACATAGTGGGTAGTTAATAGATGCTGATTTCCTTCTCTTCCCTTCGCTTGGGCAGCTGAGAGAGGATGGAGAGGTAGCTGTTATGTAGTAGATGCTGCCAGCATCTGGTCATCCACGTTTCCAACTACACAGACCTCTCCATTCCTGTGCTTGAGGATTTCTACCCAACATATATATTTCCTGCCCTTGTAGTGCACCGGAAATGCCAGGGAATTAGGACTTTTCTGGGGGCAGCTTTCAGCCCACAACTTTGGAACTGCTTTCCAAACACAGCTTCTTCATCCCTTGGGTGTGATAACTCAGAAGCAAGGTTTACACCGACTCTCAATGTGAGTCTGCTGGATTAAATTCTAGGCACCCAAGGTGGGAGCTGGCACGGCAGCTGCCTCCCTAATTACCAGATGTCTCCCCCACGTCTCATTCACTCCCTTACCCATCTTCATCTCCTGAACTACTTGCTTTTGGATCTCTATCTCAGCACTGATTCTTTTGGGAGAAGCCAAACCAGTCTCTATTTTCTTCACAGCTCATCCCAGTGGGGATGGTCTGGCTGCTCCCAGCTGCTTTATGAGTCTGGATGGCAGACTAGGTATATCATCTCGATGCTCATAAGCCACACTGTCATCATGCAGCATAAGAAATGTGACAGCAGCAATAACATGCTACATCTTAGTCACTCAAATGTGTAAACTAATACAACCATCAGCTGCCTTCCACATCTCTGCTATTAAATGATGACTGAATTATTGATAACCAGTCCCACGCTCCCTTGGATCAAATATTAATACAGCAATAGCTTGCTTGTGGTGGCTGGATCCTTTCTGACTGATTTCATTGCTCAGCAACCCAACCACGTCTTTCACCTCACCCAAGATGAATTGAGTACATTTCCAAAAGATAACCCAAAGAGATGGAATGTTTAACCAGTGGCTGTTGTGTTCTATCAGAACTGATAGCATGGCAGACTCCCTTGGGACAAGTGTCAAGCCCGAAAAGTCTCCTTCTGAGACTTTCATTAGAGTCTATTATAGAGTTTGCTTTTGCTGATGTATTTCATGATGCCATTTAAGTGGGAAATACAAGAAATGGGCATGGCAGAGCTGGAGCAGGCTTTCTGCCTGCATGTTCCATACTCGATATTTGTCATAACAATTTCAGTTTCTATAATCGCCCCTGTGCTGGATTCTATAGCATGTTAATCCTTAGTATTTCCACTGCTCTTATGTATGGTTTGTATAATGAATTTTTTAGCTCCTGTATCTTCTTTTACTCTCCTTAAAGTATGGAACTCAATGTTATTGACATTGAGCTATTCTCTTTTCAAGGATGTTCTACCTTGCTTACTTTTGTACCTTTGGCACTTAAGGAAGAACCTGGACCACTGGTGTGCTTAGTAAAGACTTATTGAATGACAGCATATGGTACTGAATGCATGCGACACTGAAGGCTGTGGTAAAAACGTCTTTCCATCTCTGAAAAGTCTAGTGGCTGAGGGTCGCCTAGCTCATATTCTCATTCTCTCTCTTCTGCATCACAGATATTCTCTTTAAAGATTTAAGAAGGAAGGAAAATATTGCTAAGTGAGCCCCTTTCAAAGACATTGAAGGAATGTTTGATCTTTTATTAATATTATTAATAGTTCCACACCTTGTCATTTCACTAGAATCCATGGAACCTTTACTATAATCCAAACACTGTGCAGGTTCTTGAAATATCAAAGACCCCTCACCACTCATTGGCTCATGCTTTTATTTAATTGCAGCCATTGGTGGACATAAACCAGAGCCACAGCCATTAATCAAGCTCCTTAGTGTGTTTCAAAGCCAGAATCAGATGGAGTTGCTGATTCTGATTAAATGTTATTTTTAAATTTATGCAAATCACAAAATTAAAAAAGTAACACTGAATAACCTCTAGGTATAAGGCACTGTGCTGTATAGGAATTGGGGCTGAGTTATGTAAGTATTTGCAGCTGTCCTGTGAAGGCTGTACCACTATTTCAGTTTTCGGATAAGAAAAGCTATGAGACTCATTTCACAGTCAGTAGGAAGTCATAAGATCTGGGCTATGAATTCACAAAGCCTAATACTTGCATTCTTGCCTGCTTATTTGCTCATTTCCTGTATTCTCTTTCTTCCCTTCCTTCCCCTCTCTCTCTCTCTTTCTCTCTCTCTCTCTCTCTCTCTCTTTCTTTCTCTGTTTCTTGTTCTGTTACTTTTTGTTGACATTTAGTAGTTCAAAGCAAAACATGAAATTAGGAAACAGGAAATTAAAATGATGTTTCATAGATGTGGAATACAAAAGGATTATTAAGACTAATAGAGCATGTATCTGCTTGAAAGAAAACATTAAACAACTTCATATGTACTTTGGTTCAAAGTCCATTTGCTTTATCACAAAACAATTATCTGTTCAAATTTATTATAATTTTATCATAAAAATATATAAGTGAAAAGCAACATAAAGCTAAATTAACCAGTTGTAAATTCTATATATCTCAGTGAACATCTATGTAAGTTACAGTAGCCATTCTAAAAGTATGAAACTTTGCATTGGATTTTACACTTTTTCTGTCAAATAATAATTTTATGCACTTATTTACCTTCCAGAAAACTGAAAAAAATCCATGACAAAGTTAAAACTAAACAAAACTATTAACTACATTTCTTCTTTTATAACTTGATCGTCCATTTCTTAGTGAAACAGAAGGAAGTACAAAATCATATGTTTATGATTTCATATGATATAATACATGAAAAAGAAAGGAGGCTATTTGGGAAGAGGAAAGGTTTTAGCAGGAGAAAGAGGAACTAAAGAAGGTTGGGAAATGAATGTGGTTAAAGTACATGATATACTTGAATAGAAATGCCATTATGAGCTACAACAAATTCATAACAACGCACAACAAATATACATAGATAATATTTTTTCATAGGGCCAGACGCGGCGGAGCGGCGGTGGCCAGACGCGGCGGAGCGGTGGCGGCCAGACGTGGCGGAGCAACACCGCATACAGGAAGAGGCTTTCGGGGACTGGCGCAGCGGCAGACCCAAGCGGCGGGGACAGGCGTGCAATAAGGAGAGCAGATCGCTCTACTACAATTGAATCAAAGAGGTAGGCCTTTGGTTGGCCAGGTCACTGGCACAAGGGGAGCCTGGTCCTGTCCTGAAGATCCTTCGGAGGGGTGAGAGGGTTCTTGGCCTGCAGCAGGAACCACGAAAGAGAGTGGGGGCATTTTGTAAGCGGAGCCCTTGGCCAGCAGGGAAACCTGATCCGGTTTTTAAAGGACCCATTGGATAGGATCAATAGGAGGAGATGGGCAGGCGCCAAGGCAAGAATTCACCCAATAATCTGAAAAACAACATGAAAACATCAGAACCCAATGATCTTAAAACAGAAGTATTTGAACAACCTAACACAGAAGAAGTGGAAAAAATCGACTTTATGAAGATAATAGAGTCCCTTAAACAACATGTAAAAAATGCCCTTATAGAAATGGATGAGAAGTATAACAAAAAGTTTGAAGAAATGAGTAAATACGTACATGATACCCTGGGAAACCAAGAAAAAACCATCAAACAGGTAATGGAAACAGTTCAAGAATTGAAAACTGAAATGAAGGCAAAGAAGAAAATACAAACTGAGGACCAGCTGGATATGGAAAATCTAGGCCAACGAGCAGAGTCTACAGAAACAAGCATAATCAATAGAATACAAGAGCTAGAAGAAAGACTCTCAGATGCTGAGGACACCATAGAGAAAATAAACGAACAGATCAAAGAAAACAGCAAAGCCAACAAATTCTCAACACAAAACATTCAGGAACTATGGGACACAATAAAAAAACCAAACCTAAGAATAATAGGAATAGAAGAAGGAGAAGAGTCACAGCTGAAAGGCCCAGAAAATATTTTCAACAAAATTATGGAAGAAAACTTTCCCAACTTAAAGAAAGATGTTCATTTAAATATTCAAGAAGCATACAGAACACCAAACAGACTGGATCAAAGAAAAACATCTCCTCGCCATATAATAATCAAAACACAAAATATACAGGTTAAAGAAAGAATATTAAGAGCTGCAAAAGAAAAAGGGCAAGTAACTTATAAAGGTAAACTGATCAGACTTACACCTGACTTCTCGATGGAAACTATGAAAGCCAGAAGGTCCTGGATAGAGGTTCTGCAGAAGCTAAGAGACCATGGATGCAAACCCAAACTACTATACCCAGCCAAGCTATCGTTCATTATCAATGGAGAAAAAAAGACATTCCAGGATAAGAACAAATTTAAACAATATGTAGCCACAAATCCAGCCCTACAGAAAGTAATAGAAGGAAAATCGCAACCCAAGGAATCCAACACTGCCAACACTGCCTACAATAACCCAGGCATCTAATGACCCTTCACGAGCACATCTCAAAGAAGGGAGACACACAATCTCTACTACCAAAAGCAATAAGAATAACCGGAGTAAACAACCACTGGTCATTAATATCACTTAATATTAATGGGCTCAATTCACCTATAAAAAGGCACAGGCTAAAAGATTGGATACGAAAACAGGATCCAACATTCTGCTGTTTGCAAGAAACACATCTCAACCACAAAGACAGGCACCTACTCAGAGTAAAGGGTTGGGAAAAGGTGTTTCAAGCAAATGGTCCTAAGAAAAAAGCAGGTGTGGCCATACTAATTTCTGACAAAACTGACTTCAAACTAAAATCAATCAGAAGAGACCGAGACGGTCACTTTATACTCATAACAGGAACAATTCATCAGGAGGACGTCTCAATCCTGAATATATACGCCCCCAATATAAAAGCACCTACTTATGTAAAAGAAATATTACTAGAACTCAAGGCAGACATCAAACCACACACACTAGTAGTAGGAGACTTCAACACACCTCTCTCTCCAAGGGACAGGTCAATCAGACAGAAACCTAATAGAGAATTAAGAGAATTATTGGAGGTAATGAAGCAAATGGACTTAACAGACATCTATAGAACATTCCACCCAAATAGGAAAGAATATACCTTCTTCTCTGCAGCTCATGGAACCTTCTCAAAAATTGACCACATACTTGGAAACAAAGGAAACCTCCACAGATACAAAAAAATATCAGTGTCCACCTGTGTCTTATCAGATCATCACGGATTAAAGTTAGAAGGCAACAACCACGCTGCCCCCAAAAAACCGACAAACTCTTGGAAACTGAACAGTCAACTACTGAACCACACCTGGGTCAAGGAAGAAATCAAGAAAGAAATTAAAGTCTTCCTTGAATTTAATGAAAATAAAGGGACAACATACTCAAACCTATGGGACACAATGAAAGCAGTGCTAAGAGGAAAGTTCATAGCACTAAGTGCCCACTTAAAGAAAACGGAGAATGCATACATTGGGGACTTAAAAACACACCCGAAAGCTCTAGAAAAAAAAGAAGCAGACGCGCCCAGGAGAAGTAGAAGACTGGAAATAATAAAACTGAGGGCTGAAATCAACAAAATAGAAACCCAGAAAACAGTCCAAAGAATCAATGAAACAAAAAGCTGGTTCTTGGAGAAAATCAACAAGATCAACAAACCCCTATCCAAACTAATTAAACGACAGAGAGAGAACACGCAAATAAATAAGATCAGAAATGAAAAGGGGGACATAACCACAGACACAGAGGAAATTCAGAGAATCATTAGATCTTACTACAAAAGCCTATATGCCACAAAACTGGAAAATACAAAAGAAATGGACATTTTTTTAAAATAAGTATCATATACCAAAGCTAAACCAAGACCAGGTGAATGATCTAAATAGACCGGTTTCTCGCGAAGAATTAGAAATGGCTATCAAAAATCTCCCTTCGAAAAAAAGCCCAGGACCAGATGGTTTCAATGCAGAATTCTACCAGAACTTCCAAGAACTAATACCTATACTCCTTAATGTATTTCACAATATAGAATCAGAAGAGTCATTGCCAAATTCCTTTTATGAAGCTACAGTTACCCTGATACCAAAACCACAAAAAGACCCAACCAAGAAAGAGAATTACAGACCGATCTCACTCATGAACATCGACGCAAAAATCTTCAATAAAATACTGGCAAACCGAATCCAAGAACACATAAGAAAAATTATCCATTATGATCAAGTAGGCTTCATCCCAGAGATGCAGGGCTGGTTCAACATACGCAAATCTATCAATGTAATCCACCATATAAATAAACTGAAAGAAAAAAACCATATGATCATTTCACTAGATGCTGAAAAAGCATTCGACAAAATTCAACACCCCTTTATGATAAAGGTCTTGGAGAGAATAGGGATACAAGGGTCCTACCTAAATATAATAAAAGCTATTTACAGCAAGCCAACAGCTAACATTAAATTAAACGGAGAAAAACTCAAAGCCATCCCACTAAAATCAGGAACACGACAAGGATGTCCACTCTCTCCATACCTCTTCAATATAGTGCTTGAAATTCTAGCAATAGCAATAAGACAACATAATGGGATCTAGGGGATTCGTATTGGAAAGGAAGAAGTTAAGCTTTCGTTATTTGCAGATGATATGATAGTGTACATAAGCGACCCCAAAAATTCTACCAAAGAACTCCTACAGCTGATAAACAGCTTTAGTAATGTGGCAGGATACAAGATCAACTCCAAAAAATCAGTTGCCTTCCTATACACCAAGGATAAGGAAGCAGAGAGGGAAATCAGAGAAGCATCACCTTTCACGATAGCCACAAATAGCATAAAATACCTTGGGGTAACCCTGACCAAGGAAGTGAAAGATCTACTTGACAAGAACTATAAGTCTTTGAAGAAAGAAATTGAAGAAGACACCAGAAAATGGAAAGACCTCCCTTGCTCTTGGATTGGGAGGATCAACATAGTAAAAATGGCAATTTTACCAAAAGCAATCTATAGATTCAATGCAATCCCCATCAAAATCCCATCAAAATTCTTCACAGATCTAGAGAAGACAATAATCAACTTTATATGGAAAAACAAAAAACCCAGGATAGCCAAAACAATCTTATACAATAAAGGATTGTCTGGAGGCATTACCATCCCTGACTTCAAACTCTATTACAGAGCTACAGTATTGAAAACAGCTTGGTATTGGCATAAAAACAGAGAAGTCGACCAATGGAATCGAATAGAAGACCCTGACATTAACCCACAAACCTATGAACACCTGATCTTCGATAAAGGAGCTAAAAGTATACAATGGAAAAAAGAGAGCATCTTCAACAAATTGTGCTGGCAAAACTGGATGTCAACCTGTAGAAGAATGAAAATAGATCCATATCTATCACCATGCACAAAACTCAAATCCAAATGGATTAAAGACCTCAATATCAGTCCGAACACACTGAACCTGATAGAAGAGAAAGTGGGAAGTACTCTACAGCACATGGGCACAGGAGACCACTTCCTATGTATAACCCCAGTAGCACAGACACTAAGGGCATCATTGAATAAATGGGACTTCCTGAGGCTGAGAAGCTTCTGTAAAGCAAAGGACACTGTCACTAAGACAAAAAGACAACCCACTGACTGGGAGAAGATCTTCACCAACCCTGCAACTGACAAAGGTTTGATCTCCAAAATATATAAAGAACTCAAGAAACTAGACCGTAAAAGGCTAATCAACCCAATTATAAAATGGGGCACTGATCTGAACAGAGAATTCTCAACAGAAGAACTTCAAATGGCCAAAAGACACTTAAGGTCATGCTCAACTTCCTTAGCGATCAGGGAAATGCAAATCAAGACAACTTTAAGATACCACCTTACACCTGTCAGAATGGCTAAAATAAAAAACACCAATGATAGCCTTTGCTGGAGAGGTTGTGGAGAAAGGGGTACACTCACCCATTGCTGGTGGGAATGCAAACTTGTGCAACCACTCTGGAAAGCAGTGTTTCGGTTTCTCAGGAAATTCGGGATCAACCTACCCCTGGATCCAGCAATACCACTCTTGGGAATATACCCAAGAGAGGCCCTATCATACAACAAAAGTATATGCTCAACTATGTTCATGGCAGCATTGTTTGTAATAGCCAGAACCTGGAAACAACCTAGATGCCCTTCAACGGAAGAATGGATGAAGAAAGTATGGAATATATACATATTAGAGTATTACTCAGCAGTAAAAAACAAGGACTTCTTGAATTTTGCATACAAATGGATGGAAATAGAAAACACTATCCTGAGTGAGGTAAGCCAGACACAAAAAGAGGAACATGGGATGTACTCACTCATATTTGGTTTCTAGCCATAAATAAAGGACATTGAGCCTATAATTCATGTTCCTAGAGAAGCTAAATAAGGTGAATCCAAAGACAAACACATAGGCATCCTCAGGAATATTAACCTTCATCAGGCGATGAAAGGAGACAGAGACAGAGACCCACAAGGGAGCACCGGACAGAAATCTCAAGGTCCAAATCAGGAGCAGAAGGAGACGGAGCATGAGCAAGGAACTCAGGACCACGAGGGGTGCACCCACACACTAAGACAATGGGGATGTTCTATTGGGATATCACCAAGGCCAGCTGGCCTAGGTCTGAAAAAGCATGGGATAAATCCGGACTAGCTGAACATAGCAGACAATGAGGAATACTGAGAATTCAAGAACAATTGCAGTGGGTTTTTGATCCTACTGCACGTACTGGCTTTGTGGGAGCCTAGGCAGTTTGAATGCTCACCTTAGGAGACCTGGATAGAGGTGGGTAGTCCTTGGGCTTCCCACAGGTCAGGGAACCCTGATTGCTCTTCGAGCAGATGAGGGAGGGGGACTTGATCGGGGGAGGGGGAGGGAAATGGGAAGCGGTTGTGGGGACGAGGCAGAAATCCTTAATAAATAAATAAATTTAAAAAATAAAAAAAACTAGCAAACTAAGTCAATTTAAACACGATAAAAAATATTTTTTCATAAAAGAATACAAAGGCTATCTTCTGAACCACTCTGGAATTTTTAGGTAGGGCGTATCTGGAAATTCTATAGGAATGATTTCTGGATGGGCGAAGCAACTTATTTTATGTTGCAGAGGCAATGTGTCATCTTCTTGTGGCAAGAACCCAACTCACAGTGATTTCTGCTGTTCTATTCCATTTCCTTGAATTCTTGCCCTTTAACCATTGCATTTATTTCCCAACCATTCTTTATATACTCTCCTCTTCCTCATGTACATAAAAAGAAAATAAAAATCTTTCTTTTGTCTTATGTAACCTCATACAGCCATTATAGAAATCAACATGGAAGTTTCTCAAGAGATAAAAAATAGAACTACCACATGACCCTGATATACTATTCCTGGGCAAATGAATGCACAAACTCAACCATGCTTATTATTATGACTCTGTTCACAATAACACAGATATGGAATAAGTCTAGATAGCCATAAGCAGATAAATGGATTATAAGAATTGCTATTTTATTCAGCTGTAAGTAAAAGTGAGGCCAAGGCTCTTTCAGTTTCAGACTCTTCTTGTTTTCTGATTGTTCTTCATAGCAGTTACCAGTCTTGACAATTTATGTGGGAGAGCAGAAAATCACTAAAATATCACAAGTTCAGGACAAGGCACACTCCACCCCAAACAAAGGAGTGTCAGTGGAAGCTAATAAAATGCCTACTGGAGTTTATTTAAAAACAAACTCAAGCAAACATAACTTCTTTCTCATCTCTCTGTTCCTGCCCATTGGCTTTGTTGTGTCTAAGTTTAGAGTTCTTTTACAGAGGGGCTGGTGGTTGTGAACGGCTTTCCCCCTGGAGGTAGTGAAAGTTGTGTCTCTTCCACTCAACTACTTCATTCTTAGCCTTCACACTGGTACCGAGCTTAACCATCGTAGAGTGTATGAAGCCATGGCTGAGCCATTTTGATCATTTCTGCCTGGGAAACGGAGTGAGTGAGCAAGTGTTCTCCTCTCTCCGAAGAGACCGTGGCTTCTCTTTCAAGAAC
The DNA here is from genome assembly GCF_018167655.1 of Microtus oregoni. Taxonomy (NCBI): domain Eukaryota; kingdom Metazoa; phylum Chordata; class Mammalia; order Rodentia; family Cricetidae; genus Microtus; species Microtus oregoni. The sequence continues at coordinate 30,881,011 of NW_024543081.1, read as the reverse complement.
CGTGTCTTAGAAGGCTAGCTTGGCCTTCCAAGAGTGCCCAGAATACAAATTGACTCTGCTGACTTTTATTGAGTGCTGTGGTAGAGGATGGGAGGTAGGCATGAAATTCTCTTAGAGGGTAGTCATCATTCTCTTCTTAAAGGATTACTTTCATATTGTTTTCTATAGTTTCTGGACTTTCTGTTTCTCAAGAATGGTTATGGTTAAAAGATGTTATCTCATAGGCATTTTACAGTGATCTGATACATTAAGAACCTCTGTTGGAGTGAGGGCAGGACCTCTCCCTGGTGCTTAACTGGTTTTTGGTAACCTATTCTCCCTGCTGGTTCTGCCTCTATGTGAGGGGAGGATCTCCATCCTGCCTCCTCAACTCCATATGCTATGCTTTGTGCAAGCCTATGGAAGGCCTGTCCTTTGCTGAATGGAGATGGAGGAGGAGTAGATGGGGAGGGGGGGTCGATGAGAAGGGGGAGTGGACAGGAAGAGAGGAGGGATGGGAAACTAGTTGATAAGTAAAATGAACAAAAATGTTATTTAAATAAAAAACCAACAAGCAAAACAAAATAGACAAAGAACCTCTGTTGGCCCATCAATTTTCCTACTCATGACTTTGACCACTCTCCTCCTCTTTGTGTAGGTTAATTTGTTGGCTCTTCACACAACATAATTACGTAACATAGTGAAGTAATGCCACATAATTTCAAGTTTCAAGTCTTAGGAAGACACAGCGATCTATGTCTTTGCTTTCTCAGGAGCTGTTATCTATAATTAGATAACTTTGATTGTCTTTCTGGAGATACTATCTGAAAAGAAAACTGTGCCTCGTTTCTTATCTCTGAAGTCCCCTCATAGTTGCTGATACCCCTTCTAGAAGGGTCTGAATTAAGATAAAAGCAAGTCTTAGTGGTTTTTTTTTTTTAAACATAACGTACCTTTGATAATTTATAAGTCTTTAAGCTTCCTGGAGAAAGAAGTCACGTGTTTCTCAGTTTTACATATCACACAATATCCAATACTGAATCCAATACTAATCCACATTAGGTATAAATTCAAGGAAGACTCTCGGAGTGGCTAATAAACAGAAGTTCACCGTGTCTAGCCTGGGTCACACCAAAGATGGCTCTTCTTCCCATTGTCTAACTCCTTAGCTTTTACCTTGTATTTTATCTCTGGTGAGAGGGGCAAGGAGAAAGGAAAATTTTGAAGTATCTACAGAGCCAGTTCTATTTCAAACATTGTCTAGTGGATTTTCATTCAGCCCTGTGAGGCAAGCATTCAGCTGTGCACACAGGGCCACACAGGTGGTAATTGGCAGAGCTGCTATGTTGACTTCAGGAAGTCATGTCATGTTGTTTTCATTACACGATGTTTGCAGTTGAGCCAGGCCTCACAACAATTTTCACAATGTTTTCCCTAGCCCTCAGGCCAACTCATTTTCTGTTCGGATTCCATTATAATGAGATGGGGACATTTTTAGAATATGTAGTTCTTATTTACACTGTGTCTTTTTCCTTTCATATACTGACAGAACTCAAGAGATTGAGACAGTCAAAATGAAGGCTCATGGCTGATGTGGGAGTGTCATATATCAATCTGTTGATTTCATTGGTTAAGTAATAAACAAACTGCTTGGCCTCATAGCTTAGAACATAGGTGGGAGGAGTAAACAGAACAGAATGCTGGGAGGAAGAGGAAGTGAGCTCAGAGACGCGATAGCTCTGCTCTCTGAGGCACATGCGATGAAGCTCTGACCCAGGATGGTCGTAGGCTAGAATCTTTCCCGATAAGACCGGAGCTACACAGTTTATTAGAGATGGGTTGATTGGGATATCAGAATTAGCCAGTAAGGGCTAGAGCTAATGGGCCAAGCAGAATGGGCCAAGCAGTGTTTAAATGAATACAGTTTGTGTGTTGTTATTTCGGGGCATAAGCTAGCAGGTGGCCCGGATGCCGGGGATGCAGCCTCACCGCTCCTATTACTACACATGGCAGATCGATTCAGAATGAAGACACAACAGTTCTGGAATGGCCCCCAGGATCAACTGGAAAAATGGGCTTGATTTTACTCTAACTCCTCCCCACTACCATGGAAAATAGTCTTACATGGTGATTATAGTCTGGGGAAGATCACTTCTTCTGGGATCTGTCGTCACAAACAGAGAAGAAAGAACTCAGCCAAGCCTGGTGACATGTAGGTCAATGCCATTGCCTTCCTGAGAGAAGGAGGAAGGGTTTCATTATAGGAATCACCTCTAAAATCAATATACCTCTGGACAGCAAAGGGCTGCAGTTAGAACTGCAGAACAAAAAGGGATGAGAAAGGCTGTGGGAAGCTGAGAATGTGGGAGGGTTGAGGAGAGCCATGGCACTGGCCCCAGAGGGCAAGTGCTCTTCATTGCTTTTAGGACCTATTCACCTGTTGGGCCTGTCCTACCAAGTTGCTAACTGGGGAGTAATGCAATATCTTGCTTGGGTCAATCCCAACCTGAACTTACTGGGTAAGGACCTGTGACCCAAAGACCAGGATCCAGTACTCCATCCCCAACCACTCCCCAAGTTTGTAGTCTTTGCAACTTTGCTCTGCTTTTAACTCATGGTTCATACGGTGCATAAATACTAATCACTAGAAATTTGACTTCAGTTCTTGAACCACCTGGCGAACTTTCCTGGTGCTGAAATTTCTGAGCTATACATGAGAAAATTTCCAGTTAGAATCAATCCTGTATTCTTTGTCTCTCATTAATTTCTGAGTATTTTTCTGCAAGATTTAACCAAAAAATTCAACTTCATGGCTTAATTACTTACATAGTTATCTTCTTTGCCTGATTCTTTCATATATATACAAATACACAGACATTTATATATCTGTGAATACAAATGCACAGATATATTTATATCTGCACATGATATAAGCATATGTATATATCACAATATAATGCATATGTATGTCTGTGTTGTGTAGATGTCAGCAACATTACACTGAATTCACAAAACAACTCAGTTATCTAATCTGATTATAACAAGCTCTAATATAAGCTTTTTATGTCAGGAAGCCTTCTGACTTCTTATACTACTTCTCATACATGTTTTTAACAACACAGCAGTCTTATAAGGTTAGTATAAAGTTAGATTATTGTTTTTATCCTCATTCTTTAGATGATGAGCCAGAAACAGAAGATAAACAACTCATCGAAGTTCTCTCTGATCCAACCTCAGGACATCTGTTTCCTGAGTCCTGGGTTTGCCTTCTATGCTCGCCACATCACCTTGGCCGAAGCTACCACACTCTAAATATGTTCTTACATGGATTCATATATTGAAATTCCAATCATATGCTAATTGTGTTGAGGCAGAGCCCTGAGGAAGTGATGAGGTCATGAGGATAGGGTCCCACATGAATGGTGGGATCAGCGCCCTTTTATAAGTTCTCCCAAACTGCTAGGTTCCATTTTCTAACAGGTCAAAGACATGCCTGGATGCGCTCTTTACATACACCCCAGAGAGCAGACCTCTACTGGACATCAAATTTGCTGATGCCTTGATTGTGGCCTTCCAGCCCCAAGAACTGTGAGAAACAAAATTTCTGTTATTTGTAAACTGCCCCACTTATCATATTTTCTATCAGAGATGCCTATAATCCCAGCAGTTGGTAGGTGAAGGAAAAGGGAGCAGGAGCTTATGGCCAGCTTTGACTTGATAGGAAGTTCAAACAATAACTACCATAAACACACAAAATCATACAGACAAGTAAAGTTTTAAACAGAAAATTAATTATGGATAGGAATGACATTTCTTTCAAATTTAGTAATTCTATTATCTTTGGGAGCTCATGGTCACACATATAGTCTTTTTGAGAAAGAATCTCATGTGGTCCAGGATGACTTTCCACCTTTCTCTATAGCTGAGGATGACCTTGAACTCCTGATGCTTTTGCTGAGATTATAGATATGTGCCACCATGCATGGCTTTAACATATTTTTCATTCCTTCAGTCATTTGGTCATTTGACATGCAGTGATTATTTGCTGTACATTTGTCAATATGTATCTGTGCATGCTAATCATAGTGTGTGTGTGTGGTGTGTGTGTGTGAGAACGTGTGCACCTATGCATGCATGTGTGATGTTGGGGCAAACAGATATTTCCTGTTCATTCTCAAATATAAATTTTGTCTTTGTGTAAGTGACTCTCACATCCTTTCTTCCAATCTCAAATTCTTAATTGCTTATATTTTAGAAAAAGATGAGGCAGAGTCGAGAAGAGAGAAGAAGCAAAAAATTAGCTTTATAAAGTTCACTTACACAGTTGAATGCTGAATTTTTTTAAAAAATATTAGACAAAAGAGGAAAGATAGTGATATTTCATTTGTATTTTTAATAAATAAAGCTTGACTGATGTTCAGAGAGTAAAACAGCCTCACTGATCAGCCTTACAGACCAGGCAGTGGGGACACACACCTTTAATCCCAGTAGCCACACTAGTAGTTTGCCATAGAAACCAGCAATTAGTGTTGCACACACCTTTAATCCCAGAACTAGAGAGGAATATAAGACAGGAGGAGACAGCTTTCATTCACAATCTCATTCTGAGATTCCTGGTGGCAGAATTGTCATTTTTGGACTGAAGTAGAGATAAGAGCCAGTGGCTGGCTGTTTTACTTTTCTGACCTTTAGGTTGAACCTCAGTTTCTGTCTCTGGGTTTTTATTAATCATGCTACAGAAGTTGACAACCAATTTGCTCCATAAACCTCCTCTTCTGACTTGGTTTACTCATGCTCTACCCCTAAAGTTGCTGCTCCTTTCTAGCTATTGCTGACTGAACTACAGAGACACATGAGACTCCTTGTGAATGAGTCGGTGAATTAAGAGATAAAAGTAAATTAAATTTGATTCTCTGAAAGTCATATGCAGTTGTACCTTGAGTAACTGAATAGGGTCATGACTAAAAGACATAGCCAAGAGTGTCGCAACAAAACAGAATTTAGAGACCAAATAGTCTGGGGAGAAGGAAGAGTAGAAATGCCTGTTCTATGAGGTTGGTGTTTGTTTAATTTTTTCCTGGGACTACTGGCCTGTTATATCTTCCTACCAAAAACTTCTTGGTGCTTTAACATAACTGCCAAGAAGTTTTTTTTTTCTTGACAGAAAATGACCATTGACTTTAACAGACATTGACTGCTCATCTTTCTTTCAGTAAGAAAACATTTGGAAAAGTTCTTTCCAAATCCCCAAAACTATGAGGGTGCTTCCATGGTGTCATTGGCTCTACACAAGACTGGACTTTCACTTCTTCACTGTGAAAATGTAGAGCACCCCACAATCCTTGCTTCTGACCATCCGATACCCACAATCTTTGCTACCTTTGTCACAGAGAGTGCCGGTAGCAATGATATCCTTTAGTGTCCCGAAAGGTAGAAATAATGGTGAGGTTCAGCTAAAATGACTCTGATTTCAGTGAGGGGGCAGGGCAGCCATTTTGCTCATTGCTTGATAGGGGTTGTTGTCACAGGGAGGCACATCAGTCTCCTCCTGGTGAATGTATCGAGTGGTCTCCAAAATTAGTGGAAACAACTGGGTAACGCAATAAGTTTTAATGGAAACTTAGAAGTCCTAGAAAAATCAGAGTCCTTGGTGGGTAGACCCTGGGATTTCTTCACCCATTTAAGCACCTGCCGATGAACACAAACGCAGAGAGGTTATGGGGACTGTTTATCTGCCAGGTTTTCTGTGTCTGAAGTGTGTGTGGGGGCTTGATTCTAGGTTATGTCATCTTTAAAACCCCCCTCCAGCTTTGTACTTGATTCTGAGCTCATTAGAGCCAAATCACCATCCATAAGACTAGTCACGTGACACCTGAGCTCAGTGTGTCATCACTATGTAATTAACGGTGCATCTGTGCTTCTGACGGCCCGAGTGATGGAGAAGTCACCCAGTCCATGATGTTGAATGCTCACTCTGCCAATCCTTACATGGAGTTTCCAGCAAAATGAAATTAACACTGTATGTGAAGATTCCAGGTGGGTCCTTTTAGGAGGAAGATCAGATGGATACCATATGGGGATGCAGTAAATGAAGCTCTGAGTAAATGGAGCAACGTGACTAACCGGAGGCCTTGGTCTGGTGTTTGATATTGATGGTCAATCTGCAGTTTTTAAAGACTCTTTGCTCCTTAAGATCCACACAACTATGTGTGGGTATACAGCCTTCATACCTGAATCCTTAGGGAAGTAGTTCAACCCATTCCTAGCTGGATTAGTTCAACCTATTGTTAGTGCCAAGGAAAAGAGGATGGAAGAGATCAAAGGAACTTGGTTGGGAGACAAATTTTATCACTCTCAGAAGCAGGACTAACTTGTGGATAGATACTTCCATGACCACAGACATGGAATGCACATACAGGTGTTGTGAGAAAAAAGTCAAAGCACAGGGGTCGTGAAAAAGAATGTAGGGACAGTCAAGCTGAGACTAAATAGTGATATTTCTCATTTAACAAAGGGGGATAGTAGAACAGTAGAATCTACTTCATTGGGTTATAGGTTTAAAAGCCCATCAGAAACTATAATAATATACTATTTCAAGACAAGAGAATTAAAAATGTGATTACAGTATATTAGTCTGTCATTCAGAAAATACATAAGAGTGACTTTTGCTTTGTAAAGCACAATCTCTTCCTTTATGGGAGGTGGCTGTGGGAGGGCAGGGCCCAGCTCTGGTGTCAGAATGATAAAATGCAGTAGGGACTCCCAGGAATAGTAGCAAAGACTTCCTTTCCTTGGTAGCCTTGTCACAGTGCAGCCATCTACGTAGTGCAACAGCATTAAAAAGGGAGCCAGTCTCCCAGGGCATTGGGACCTCATTTTCGAAGATCTCATGGTCATGTACTTGACTTCAATGTCAGCTATTTTCTGAAGTCCCATTTAGCAGTGGATGGGAATTCACAGAAACATAAATCTGACAGGAAGCACATAGCTTTTCCACTGATAGGTGTCTTCTTCTTCTTCTTCTTCTTCTTCTTCTTCTTCTTCTTCTTCTCCTTCTCCTTCTCCTTCTCCTTCTCCTTCTCCTTCTCCTTCTCCTTCTCCTTCTTCTTCTTCTTCTTCTTCTTCTTCTTCTTCCTTTCTGAATCTTGTTGAAAGTATATAACTATCTTAGAAGCTGGAACTCTGTTTTTATCATTTTATTCTTACTAATTTCCAGATTTATTTCTTTTTGTTTTATGTGTATAGGTGTTTGCTAGCATGCATATTTGTGTACCATGTGTGTGCCAGGTGCTTGTGGAGGCCAGAAGAAGGCTTCAGATCCTCTAGAACTGGAGTGACAGACAGTCATGAGTCATGGTGAGGTGCTGGGAAAAGAACCTGAATCCTGAAAGAGTAGACAGTGTTCTCAACTGCTGAACCATCTCTCCAATCCTGATTTATTATTTTAGATGAGGAAACCAAGACACTATATTTATTTATTTATTTTCCCATTTTTTATTGAGAAAAGGAGAAAAAAAACAAGTTTCCACCTCCTCCCAGCCTCCCATTTCCCTCCCCCTCTTCCCACCCTTCTCTCCCTCCCCCCACTCCTCTCCCCATCCCTCTCCAGTCCAAAGAGCAGTCAGGGTTCCCTGCCCTGTGGTAAGTCCTAGGTCCTCCCCTCTCCATCCATTTCTAAGAAGGTGAACATCCAAACTGGCTAGGCTCCCACAAAGCCAGCACATTACGTAGGTTCAAAACCCCGTGCCATTGTCCTTGTCTTCTCATCAGCCCTCATTGTTCGCCATGCTCAGAGAGTCCAGTTTTATCCCATGCTTTTTCAGTCACAGTCCAGCTGGCCTTGGTGAGCTCCCAATAGATCAGCTCCACTGTCTCAGTGGGTGGGTGCACCCCTCGTGGTCCCGACTTCTTTGCTCATGTTCTCCCTCCATCTGCTTCTCATTGGGACCTTGGGAGCTCAGTCCAGTGCTCCAGTATGGGTCTCTGTCTCTATCTCCATCCATCACCAGATGAAGGTTCTATGATGATATGCAAAATATTCGTCAGTATTGCTCTAGGATAGGGTCATTTCAGGTTCCCTATCCTTAGCTGCCCAAGGAACTAACTGGGGACCTTGGCTTGGGCATCTGGGAGCCACTCTAGGTTCAAGTCTCTTGCCAACTCTAAGGTGGCTCCCTTAACTAAGAATTGTGCTTCCGTGCTCCCCTATCCAACCTTCCTTTATCACCATCCTCCTTTTTCCCCAAGTTCCCCCCATTCTCCCCTTCTCCCTTTACTCTCCCCATCTCCCCTTACCACCATCCCACCCCAGCCCCAAGATCTCAATTTTCTCCCCGGCCATTTTGTCTACTTCCCATAGCCAATAGGACAACTATATGTTTTTCCTTTGGTTCACCTTCTTACTTAGCTTCTTTGGGATCACCAATTGTAGACTCCGTGACCCTTGTTTATGGCTAGAAACCAATTATGAGTGAGTACATCCCATATTCATCTTTTTGGATCTGGGTTACCTCACTCAGGATAGTGTTTTCTATTTCCATCCATTTGCATGCAAAATTTGAGAAGTCATTGTTTTTTACCGCAGCATAGTACTCTAGTGTGTATATATTCCATACTTTCTTCATCCATTCTTCAACTTTGAGATATCATCTTACACCTGTCAAAATGGCTAAAATAAAAAACTCCAATGATAGCCTTTGCTGGAGAGGCTGTGGAGGAAGGGGTATCCTCATCCATTGCTGGTGGGAATGCAATCTTGTGCAACCACTTTGGAAATTGGTGTTTCGGTTTCTCAGGAAATTCGGGATCAACCTACCCCTGGACCCAGCAATACCACTCCTGGGAATATACCCAAGAGATGCCCGATCATATGACAAGAACATTTGTTCAACTATGTTCATAGCAGTATTATTTGTAATAGCCAGAACCTGGAAGACACTATATTTAAATGACTTACTCAAGTGATTTGGAGAAGAATGAATTGAAATGTTCACAACCAAATTTAGTTTTCTTTACAACAAACCTAGGTCTGTTGGCAGACCTATCCTAGGAGCCTGTGAGTTTGAATGTAATTGGCTCCATAAGCCCAAAGGGAGTGGCACTATCAGGAGGTGTGGTCTTGTTGGAGGAAGTGTGTAGCTGTGGGGGTGGGCTTTGAGCTCTCCTATGCTCAAGCTACTCCCAGCATTGCAGTCCACTTCTTGTTGCCTTTGGATCAAGTTGTAGCCAGCACCATGTCTGCCTGCACTCTGCCATGCTCCCCACTGTAATAATAATGGACTGAACCTCTGAAATTGTAAGTGAGTCACAATTAAATTTTTCCTTATAAAATTGCCATAGTCGTGGTGTTTCCTCACAGCAGTGGGAACCCTAAGAGAGGGCCCCAAAACTTATATGATGCCTGGTAAAATCTCTTGATCAAAGCAACTTATTTTGTCTCACATCTTGTGCTCCTCTCATGTTCTGCTAACAGGCTGATGAGCAGTATTTCAGTGGCTGATTTCAGCTGTCCGCTAATGGTAGAGTGCAAACGGATCACAGTATAAATTTTTAAAAAGAAAATTCATCTTGCGTCTATGTATTTTATGGGCGTGGGTCTGGGAAGCACCAGACCCTTCATTTCTTTTGCACTCATCCTTACTTACTCTGTGTGTGGTGATTCACATTTTAGAATAATGGTTCATGTATTTTTTTTGACATAATTAAGCAGTATCAAGTGGAGACCTAGATAATTTGTTTTTCTCCTGTGTTTTTGTCTCTGAATTCATAACGTTTAATCATCCCTTAGTTCTCTCAACATGTTCTTCCTGGAGTTAAGACTCTGCCACTAAATTATGTAACTGTTCTATAGCTTGATATTATCAAAATTGTTTTAGGATCATTTGCTTTGGATAGTTTCACCCAATGTCTCATGTTGCAGTGACATATAAGTAGACAATCATTTAGCAATTATGTGTCTCCTAGTTTGAACAGCTTGGAGCCTGGAGGATTAAGAAGTCCTCAAAACTTACTGATAAGATACGGCTTTCAACTACTGCACTGTGCAATTCTTATAACTAACTTCTGTAAGTCTTTGGGTTCCTCCTCTGATTTTCTGATCTCTCTGAGGCTAATGATAGTTACTTCACAAGACTGTTGTGAGGTAAAGAGAAGATGAGGCATGTTGATTTTGTAAATTGCGAACATTAAAGACATGTCTTTTGGGTTATTTGGTGCAGACTTCAGATACTTTATTAGTGACTTTTCTCATGAAGATTAACATAGTTGAAACAAAATTGAGCTATTAAAGCTGGTTTCTTTCAGTTCATGGGTCATAATTCCCAACCCCCACTCTGAATACCTATCTGTACAAGCCTGTGTGTGGATGGCTTTAGGAAAGATGAAGAAAGAGGCGGCAATATCCCAATATCTGAGCTGCCATGTGGACGATGCCTCTTCTATGGGTAGAGAGATTAAAGTCTAATCCTGACGAAGAGAATATGGCCCCCCAACCCCATAGAGCTGCAAAGTGAGGTGTCTTCATTCCTGGTGTCAGGCCCATGTGAGTTAAGAACACCGTGAAGGGTGAGGATGTCTACACTTTAGTAATCTGAAGCTTCGTACCAAAGGAAGTTTCCAGAAAGGAAAGTAGTGTTGTATTCTAATAGGGGAAGGAAGCAGCAGGAGCAGAGGCAGGGAAGAGTTGTCACCCTCTGAGGGCCCATGACAGGGTAAGATCACGAAGGACTGAAAGGGAAGGATTAATAGCAGATGGGTCTCTACTGGGGAGCCTGAGGACTGGGTTCCTTTAGACTCGCTTCTACACTAGACTGGGTTTTCTTCTTTTCCTAGGCTTGCTTTCAGATAGTTCTTCTTTGTGCAGATGACACCCAAAACATGTCTTCAGTTAATAGTGCTATGAACTTTACAAGGTCATAGGCTTCTGAGGGGTCAACAACTCCACTGCACACCTTTTGTGTCCCTCAAAACAACATTAACCAAACATACAACTTGATCCTGATCTTTCATTCTGTGGATCCTCTTCCGACTCACATACAATCACTTGCACCGGTCACTTCCTTTCTCTTTATTTCATCATTGCATTTAGTTTGTTTTTAGCTCTGACAATTGACTAAACAATCATGACTTAGACTGCATTTCTTCACCCTGCCGCTCTAAGCAGGGCTCCTTCACCTTTCAGCTGAATTCCCTGTTGCTAGTTGGCTTCTCTACATCTTCTGCTCCAGCTCCTTATTTTATCTTCGTGTAGATGCCAGAAGGATCATTTAAAAAGGCAGCTTTCATTCAACCCTTTATGATCCTGCATGGTTGTTAAGGGGAGGCCTGAACTCCTCACGTGGCTATTGTGGGCATGCATTCTGGTACCAGGTTTTCCTTTTGTTTTCATTATGTAGGGTCCTCTAGTTCTTAGGGTCTCATCTCCTTGGAAGGGGTCCTCTCATTCAAACCCCTGGATTTTCCCTCTTTGTGCCAGAGACTCCTTCATGCACCTCACCTTCATTTCTAGGCCACTCCAGAGAATGTTGGTATGCCGGATCAAACGCAGAGCTGTATTTCTGTGCTGTGTTCTCCTAACTCTATGGGCTTCTCCTTCATGCCTCTCCAAATGTTTATCCGGTTCCTAGCATAGGTGACATACGACCTAGTAGATACACAGTAAATAGCCATTTAGGGATTAGTAAGTCTGAAACTCTGTGACAAGTTCTTGACAAGGATCACATGGAATGCATTTCTGCCGCATTCTCCCCAGTGATTTGTCAAACCTCCCTGTTAACTGGCCAGACGGACTCACAAGCCAGGCATGTAAGATTGTTAGCAAAAGAGCGCATTCCTTTCTTTCTCCTAAAAGTAATTACTGGTTGCTAAATATTCAAACATACATAGAAAAAGCAGCTCATTACATTATGTTAAGAAATAAATTACTATTCCTAATTGCTTCTAGTAGTTAATTACTTCTAATTATTAGTCTGAGTAATAAATTACTGCTTCTCATTATGTTGTGGGCACAGCTGGAGCATTCAAAAATGCTATTTTCACCATTGTTTACATCAGAATGTGTTTATGGAATTATAGAGCCATAATTACACAGAATAGCTGGTACCACAAAATAATCAACATTTGATAAATTCAATTGAAATATGTCACTTTTTTTGTCAGCTTATTTAGAAGATCAGACATCAAAATGAGAAACCACGCTTGACTTTTCCAGTCTCCTCAGGGAGCACCAATATGTTAAAATTGAGGTTTTTGTTTTGTTTTGGTTGAATGAAAACTAAATTAGTATTTCTTTTGTTATTTTAAACAAGAAAATTATGCAGGTCTCTACTAGTGCAGAAATTAGGTTACACTACCAGCATACAATTCACAGGATGAAATAAATTATGGCCACTTCAAAAGAGTTGCAAGAAATATTAAAGAGTCCAGAACTAATTTTTTATTTAAGCTGTAACAGATCTAAGGTGCACAAACCAAGCATGTAACTTAGAGATGTCCACCTGTCTGACTCAAATCTGTTGTTTTACTGCTTAGTTTGAAAAGAGAGTGACAGAAGATAGGAGCCATGGCAAATCATGGGCTGACATTTGAAAAAAAAAATACTCCCTGCTAATCATAGCAATCAACTATAGCGATTGTTTCCCCATCTCTGTCCCCACTATCTGCCCCACAAGAGTGATGGGTAATATTTATTGTCAACTATAGGGTTTAGAATTATATAGGAGGCAAATCTGGGCTTTTGGGAGTGCTTTAATGAAGTTGTGAAGACTCAACCTGAATGTGGGTGTCACTGTGCCTTGGCCTAAGCCTGGGGACTGAATTAGAAGGAGAAACAATCAAGGAGTGGACCAGTATCCATGTCTGTCCTTCCTAGCTGTGGACACAATGCAATCCAGGTATGTTTGTGTTCCCACCATTATAACTTCCCTGCTGTGGTAGTCCTCACCCTCAGACTGTGAGCCCCAATAGATCCTTCCTTAAACTGCTTTGTCAGGTTTTCTGTCATGCCAACGAGAGAAACTAATACAACATAGAAGATGTCGCCCACATTCTTGTTCTTGTGTAATCCCTTCTGGACTGCAACAGGGCCCGTAACTTGCTTTTATCTCCTAGAATGCGACAAAGATGATAGAATGCTCATGATTGCTTGAAAATGATTGAATAATTAAATATGTCCTGTTGCGGAACCCATTTATTTCCCTTGATGGCTCAGGAAAAACCAAGTTGAGAAACCTCACCTGGCAAGGATCTATGTTTATCAAGGAGTTGTGCCTGGTCCCCGGCCAACAACTAGCAGGAAGCAGTCCCTCAGTACCACAGCTGTGAGGAACTGCATTCTACATGCAGTCTAATTGAGCTTGGAAATAGATTCTTCCCAGGTAAGCCTCAAGGGAGGTGCCAATCCCATAGGATATACCAATTACATCTTTGTGAGCTCCTAACAGAGATCTCAGGAAAGACACATCTTAGCTCTGAGGAACTGAGACCGGAACGTAAGTGTTTTGTTTTCACCGGGGGGGGGGGGGGGGGGCATCCACTAGCAAGTGTTTATGCTCCAAGTGAGAATCAAGCAAGTGAAGTCAGGGAAGATGGGAGGGCATCTTCTTGCTGGGTTCTGACCTGCCCTCCTCTCTCCACTTTCTCCTCCACCAACCATGGCCTGTGAGAATCTCGATCCATATTTAACCTAATGCATGATGGATTCTGCTCTTTCCTTAGGGATGTGGGTGTTGTGGCCCAAAACAGGAGCCAGTTAACAAGGTTGATGGGCCAGTGTGGCTCACTGCTGGTTTATAATATCTATTGTGTGATTGTGACTCTCTCTCTATCTCTCTGTAGGTTAGAGGACAACTTGTGTGAGTTTGTTCCTTCTACCATCTGGGTCAGGTCATCAGGCCTGGCAGCAAGTGTCTTTACTTAAGCCATTTCGCTGGCTCCCCTGCTGTTTTCTATGAATGGAGTCATACCCACCCATCTTGGGGGTTTTCATGCCAGGAAAGCAGGCTTGTATAGTTACATTAGAGAACACGACACCCCAAAAAATCTAAATATTTTGCTCTGTAGCTATTCTTAGGAAAAAGTTTGCTACTTCCTGGCCTAAATATAACTAGTGTGTTTGGATCCAAGCTAGTTACCCTAAAAAATTTCCACTAGTCATCTTGATATATATACAGGAAGAAAGTTGATTATTTGATTTTTTGATAGGAGTTGGGATTCAGTAGTATAAAGTTGTGTGTGTGTGTGTGTGTGTAGAAAAAGTTTAAATATTGTTTTCTGGTCAATGAAATTTATTTGTGTTGAAAAGACCCGAATCAGAGTTATGGTATGTATATACTAGGTGGCTTGGTGTGACCATGTCTTAAGACTTAATGCGTCAGTATCAGATGCAAAGTAATATACTGACTTGTGTGTTGTTGTTTTTATTTATTTTATTTGTGTGTGTGTGTGTGTGTGTGTGTGTGTGTGTGTATGAGATAATGGGGATTGATGGGTCTGACCAGGGAACAGTTCAGTACAGGAAAAACCAGCTGGCTTTACTATTTTGGATTTGGAAACATCAAATGCATCCACGCTTCAGAAGATACTATTTGACAGATTTTTGGAACATGGATAAAAGAAAAGCTAAAAAGAAAAAACGTCTGTAATATGGAATTTCTGTCTTCCTCATAGTCAGTTCTGTTGATCCTTTAATGAATGTGGCCTTCCTGGCCCCTTTAGATGTGTCCCATTGTAGCTGCATCTTAGTTCTTGCCGTCACTCAGAGCTCCTTGATGTACATACTGTGAATAATGGTTAGCTCAAACTGAGCATACGCGGAGCAGAGTTGCTTTATTGGGGCTGATTAGTCTTGGGTTATAGAACACTGAGTAGAATGTAGGCAGTTGCTCATCAAAACCAGCTGTGAATGGCACCCAGTCTGAGGAGAGTGCTAAAAACAGTCGCTGGGCACTAAAACAAAGGGAGGTAGATTGAGTAATGCTTGAAGTCTCTTCAAACCAGTCCCTCGGTCCCAGTGACCTATTTCCAATGTCACAAATCAGTGTTTACCAAGTCATTTGCTAACTGACACATCAGGCATCTCTGAGCCTCCTAGGGGCCACCAGAGGCCAGTGTTGAATGTCTTGATGAATGGAGGACCTTGGGTCCCTGAGACACTTGTTGCAGAAGAGCAGCCCCACAGACGTGTTCATTTGCACCAAACTGTGATGTGAACAGAAAGCATACACTTCATTGTGTTGATACCACTCAGACTCAGAGAAAAATATGTAATGATCCTTGAATGTGAGAAATTTAAGGAATTTTCAAAGCTAGCTCTGACTAGGTGTTTCTGTACATGTTGACATTGTAGACATCTTCTGTGAGATGCTACTCTATGTCTGTATGACATCAGTCATGTTAAGGAAGTATTTCCGAAACTATGTCCCCAGACCTCTAGTGGTTCAGAGCTAATTAGGAGTTTTTGATATATATATATATATATATATATATATATATATATATATATACATATATCTTGTAGGGGTTGTTGACTAGGTGTTTGCAAGTGAAGCACCTATGCTACCAAACTAGTGTATTTCTTTAAGGCTGGGATTAAAATATATGCATTTTAGGTTGATTAGAAAAGCTGGTTAGCAATTTATCTGTCCTTGATCAATTGAACACAGGGAAAGCCAATTTGTCACCATTCTCTGCTTGGAAGACTAATTGATCAAAGTGTGAGGCCAATGGGAAGAAATAAATTAAGGGCAATTTCAGCAGCAGGGGTGGAAAAACGATTTAAAACCAATGTACTGCATTAGTTCAAATTCAATTTCATTCATTTGTTAACTGACTCCTTTGTTCAGTCAACATTTTTATGGAATGACAGCTCTAAACCAGTTGTGAGCATGGGCTGAGGGATGGGGTTAAACTTTCCACCAGGGCATCCCAAGGTCATTCCAAGTGAGGGCCATTCCAGGTGTGGGTCATTCCAGGTGTGGGCCATTCCAGGTGTGGGCCATTCCAGGTATGGGTCATTCCAGATGTGGGCCATTCCAGGTGTGGGTCATTCCAGGTGTGGGTCATTCCAGGTGTGGGCCATTCCAGGTGTGGGTCATTCCAGGTGTGGGCCATTCCAGGTGTGGGCCATTCCAGGTGTGGGCCATTCCAGGTGTGGGTCATTCCAGGTGTGGGTCATTCCAGGTGTAGGTACTAGTGTGAGGAGCTGGCACTGCTGAGAAATGAAATGAGAAACATGGAGCATAAGGATTAATTTCTTGGTACAACTTTTGACAAGGACTTTGTGAGTGTGGTGTGTGTGTGTGTGTGTATGTGTGTGTGTGTGTGTGTATGTGTGTTTAGGACAGGGGGAAAATTCAGATGTCATGCTTTAGATACCTTCTGCCTTGGTCTTTTGAGACAGAATCTCCTATTGGCTTGGAGTAACCTAGGCTGGTTGGTCCAGAAGCCCCAGGAACTTCCTGTTATCTCTTCCATAGAACTGGGCTTCTAAGCATGAGCTGCTATGGTCCACTTTTTAATGAGGGTTCTGGAGGATTAAACTCAAGTCCCCATGCATAGCAAAGCACTTTACCACGGGACCTATGTATTCAGTATGGGAGCACAGCGGGAGTACAGATTTGCATTTGCAAATTTCTCCAGGATTAAGTTGTTTTTTTTTTTTACTTTTTATTTATTTATTTATTTATTTTTTTATTTTCCGAGACGGTTTCTCCGTAGCTTTTGGTTCCTGTCCTGGAACTAGCTCTTGTAGACCAGGCTGGCCTCGAACTCACAGAGATCCGCCTGCCTCGGCCTCCCGAGTGCTGGGATTAAAGGCGTGCGCCACCACCACCCGGCCAGGATTAAGGTTTTGATCAGTGTCATTTCGGCAAATGTATGTGTAATTCCAGCCACTTTATGACCACAGCTTTTTTTTTTTTTTTAATCCACAGCTTTTCAGTGTGGATTTTCAAGCATTTTATATCCTGATGCTTGAGTTTCTTCTACAGCCAACTTTCTAAATACCCAGTGACCGGAAGTGCTCACTGCTTCTTTAAATATCCTCGACAGTTTTATGACAGTAAATAAAACAACACCATACATTTATTTTATTGTTTTCCACTCTGTTGAACCTCAAATTATCATTTTCCCCAATGCAAAATTTCACTTATTTTTCTTTAGATTTTTGTTGTCATTGTCATTGTAAAAAATCAAAAATTGTCTTTTAGCTTCATTAGATTGTATATACTAGAAGTTCTGACTTTAATACTATGGAAAGACATTTCATTGACACACTATTATTTCTGAAACAGAAATTAGTATTTCTTTCTCCGACCCAAGTACTAACCAGGGCCAACCATGATTAGCTTCTAAGATCAGAGGAGCCCAGAGCATACTCGGGATGGTAGAGACATGTACTCTTTCTTTCTCCTCTGTTCTCTGTAATTCATAGAGAATTATGAATTACATAGGGCTAGAATATCTTTTTTGTTTTTGTTTTTGACATTTTCATAGTGCAGTTAAAAGTCACAAAAACCTCACAATGCAACAAAAATATCAGCTAGCAGCAGAAGCACACATGATTGGCAGAAATATGAGATCAAACATCAAATGTCAGCTCAGCTCTTGTTTTTTATCACCAAATTAGTTTTGGTACTAAACTCACTCATAAGATCATTGGATTTTTCCAGAGAATTTCAGATTCTGCAATTGTAGAGAAGGGGCTACAAACTATGCTTTTATTTGTCAAACCTTGATGTTTAGAGTTGGCTGGGGTTATCTGCCAGATGCAGAGACCACAGAGACAAAGGCAGAAAGGTTGTAAGATCGGGAGAATTGGGAGGAGCCCTGTGAAATGCTATCATCTAGATATAACATGACTGAGGTAATCTGAGGTCGTCATGAACACACAGCAGTTATGGCTACCTGCACAAACCTGCCTGCACATAGTATTAAGACAGGAAGGTGTAGTGATAGGAGCGGCGGGGCTGCATCCCCAGCACCCCGGCCGCCTGCTAGCTTATGCCCCGAAATAATTACACGGACACTGTCTTCTTTTAACCACTGCTTGGCCCATTAGCTCTAGCCCTTACTAGCTAATTCTGATATCCCCATCAACCCATCTCTAATAATCTGTGTAGCATCAAACTTACCGGGAAGATTCTAGCCTATGTCCATCCTGGGTCGGAGTTCATTGCATCTGCCCGGGAGAGGGGAGCATGGCCTCTGCTCCAGAGAGCAGAGCTGTCGAATCTGAGCTCACTTCCTCTTCCTCCCAGCATTCTGTTCTGTTTACTCCACCCACCTATGTTTTAACCTATGAGGCCAAGCAGTTTCTTTATTACTTAACCAATGACCTTCCTCCATCAGGAAGGTAGGAGGAGATCATTGGAAAAAGAAGGGGGTTCTACAGGAATGTGGGGACAAGAGAGATACATACTGTAAACATGCTTAAATATGCTTCATGCATGTATGAAATAGCCAAGATTTAGATTTAAAAATAATTTGAAAAATTCTTTGTTTTTCCCAGTCCAGTTTAGAAGTTAGACAGATGGAGCTCCTAATAGTGACTTGGACTTGTCATATTTGGTGTAGCTTGGCAGGTTGCTGACATACCACGTAATTATTTCTTCAGTGGGTAAAATAGAAATTTACTAACCTACACTATTGAGAATGAGCAAAAAGACCAAGTCACGGGGTCAGCTCCAGTGTATGATCTGAATATAGACAGATATAATATTTTCTTTGTGTAGGAGGATTCTTCCACATTCAGGGAGAAATGAAAAAAAAATTAAGCATGTCATCTAGAGATAAGAGTCAGGTGAGTTTCTCAATGGGCTTTAAGAAAGTCAGACCACATTAGCAATTCTAAAAAGTTTATATTTATTTATTCCAAGAGCTAGGGTTTTAAGAGAATAGTGATTTTATTTCATGTTAAGAAACAAATTCTGACAAAAAAGAGCCAAGAAGCCCAAGGAGCTCATGAAGCATAGATGTCATTCAAAAGACAATGACACATTACAGTTGCAGGATGGAGTAAGAATTTTTAATAATTATCCTCAAAGCATACTTCTGCAGAAGTCGAATTTGGATAGAGGTGGAGATTCCTGTAGGGATTTTGAACCATAACTCTCCTTGGCGGAATCTGTTTCCAGAGCAGGAGAAGGTACTGAAACGTAGGTACTTTCCATGAGCTTTGAAATACAGTGAAAAACTGTGATCTTGAAACTCAATGGGGTTTTCTTGCCTAGCTTCCAAACTATGGGACTTCGCTTCCCTGATGCTTCCACATTTCTTATCAGCAATATCCAGATTTGCCATTTTGTCTTCCTCTGGTGGTCTGAGTGAGAATGGACTCACATGTTTGAAGATTAGGTTGCCAGTTGGTAGAACTGTTTGGGAAGGATTAGGAGGAGTGGCCTCCTTGGAACAAGTATGTCACTGGGAGATTTTAGTGTGCCATCTCCTGTTGTAAGGAGGGGCTGCTTGTTCTTCCTGGCCACCAGGCTAGCTTAGCCCCTAAATAACCACACAGAAACTGTATTAAATTAAAACACTGCTTGGCCCGTCAGCTCTAATTTATTATTGGCTAATTCTTACATCTTAATTTAACCAGTTTCTATTAATCTGTGTATCGCTACGAGGTCATGGCCTACCAGTAAAGTCTCAGCATGTCTATCTCTGTCGGCATGTCCATGGCATCTCTCTGACTCTGCTTTCTTCCTCCTAGAATTCAGTTCTGTCTTCCTTGCCTACCTAAATTCTGCCCTATCAACAGGCCCAAAGTAGTTTCTTTATTAACCAATGAAAGCAACACAAAGACAGAAGGACCTCCTACACCAATCCCCCGTGTGCTTTCTCTGCCTCCATTTTGCAGTTTAAGATGTGAGTTCTCAGTCAATCTGATTTCTATGTCTTCACTCTATCATTATAGACTCTAAATCTCTGGAACAATTTCTTTTATAAGTTGCCTTGGTCATGGTGTTTTACCACAGCAACAGAAAAAAAAACAATTAACATAGTTTCCAACACTAAATATTGAGAATAGATAACTTGTTTCTTGAGTTTTCCAGGTTCTAGATAAAGAAGAATTATGTCTGAGGATGGTTATACCCAGAGCTATGTCTTGGGATGGGGTATACATACTTTGTATGTAAGCAGGTATTAATATTTAGAGGCCAAAGGTGGAATGGGTAGGCTAAATAATGGCTCCTTAGGAAGTCAACACTAATTTCTACTGCTAGTGAATATTTTACCTTACATGCTAGAGGGATGTTAACTGTGAGATTAAATAAAGAAACTGAGAGTGGGTGGTTTTCCTGAATTATCATGATGAGCAGAATCTAATCACATGGAGTTTTATAAGCTGAGATCATCTTTAGACCTTGATCAGAAAAAGGGATGTGATATAAACAATGTTAGAGGGATGTGGTTTGGTTAACTTTGAAAATGGAAGAATTGGCAACAGGCCAAGTAAGTAGTGAAGATGCCTAGTTATCCTGGAAGAAAAAAGGAAATGGAATTTCCCTCAGAGCATCCAGAAAGAAATCCAGCTAGCTGACATCTTGTTTTAGCTCAGTGTGACTATTTTGAGCTTCTAATTAGCAATCCTATAAGACAATGATTTTGTTTGTTTTAAGCCACTGTACTTTATGTTACAGCAACAGTGAGAAATCTGACTGAGGCATGCCAAGGTGTTTTTCATTGAGATCTTACCTTTTAAAAAGCATGTTAAAATAGTAATCAAACATGTTTGGAGTACGGAGAGATAGCTGTCAAAGATTTTGTGAATGATGCCACACTTTAGCTGGGTATCAGTCATATGTAGAGGAAGTAGACTTGCCAGTGTGACCATGATACATGGCCTGAATGAAAACGCAGAGTGCAGAGGGGAATAAATATCTTTCAAGAGTATCATCCATTCACAAGACAAGACATCTTTTTCCTGCTTCTTTGAGATTCCTAGTTATGATGCCTTTGGGGTAAAAAACCTCAGAACTCAATGTAGTTGGAATCATTCTTGCTGACCTTGGAAGGTTCAGTGATCTGTAGGCACCCCACTGAGTCCTGTATCAATGATAAGACAGAATTCTTGGTCTTGGTTCCATTGTGAACTTTCTGAGTGTGCTTGGGCAATTCATCAACCAAGAAGATTCTTCAGAAGACAGAAGTAGATAAGTCTTCCCCACCTCCCTACTTTTATTCCCCTCCTCCCCCATATTCCTCTGTTCCATTTTCTAGCTTTTGGGAAGGTGGAAGTATAAATTATGAACTGTCTATGCAAAGCTTTGGACTTTTTTTGTGGAAAGGTTGCCAACTTCTTCAGGAGATGGGGCATCTGGAAGGCATGGTGCTCCTTGGGGGGCATCTGGAAGGCATGGTGCTCTTTGAGGAGCACCATGTGAGGAGCACCATGGCATGTTGATATACTTAACTCCAGCTTATGCAACAGGGACAGTTTTATTTCCAGACAATATGGTGTTCTTGAGTACACATGCCCATGAAAAGAACAAGCTATTGGTTTAAACATGGCAGGCTGTTTCTGAGTTTTTCTGGTAATATTTCCTTCTTGTTCACTTACTTTTTTCATCTGCCAGTACTTTAGGTAGCAGATGTCCAACATTTAAGAAAGATATATGTGGGAAGAAAACCGAGAATTAAAAAAATTACCATCTTAAATGATTTTTACCATTAGGAATTAAAACAAAAGTATCACTATTTGGTTTACTGGTTCAGAAAGAAAAAGACAAACCTCAATGAAGTCTTTGTAGACCTGGCACATAGTAGGGGCATGGTGAAGTGATGTCACACAGTAGTCTACAATGAGATTCGTGGGGGAAAGGCAATGCTCTTATTTCTCTTCCCTTTCTTGAACACATTTAAAATTCTGATTCCTCTTCTCACTAACAATAGCTAATATTTACTGAATACCGTAGTTATTCTGATACTGTTCTAACTGCTGAGTACATATTTGGAAAGTAATATTAGTATTCTGGTCTTATGCACGAGATGGTGAATCTCGTCAAACTTGTCTGCTCACGGTTACAAAACTATTGAGCAGTGAGCTAGGATTCAAGCCCAGCATTTAAGCCCATGGTCTTGAACCACTGTTCTACTAGAGTCCTATGCAGCCGAGTTTATCTCTCCTCACTCCTTTCAGCTGTGAAGCTTTGGGACTTGCAGCTCCTATTATAGATACACTAACTTTCCCAGTCTGGTCTGTCTTCTCCATCTGTTTGACTCTTGCCGCGCTGATCGACTGCTAGACTCCATACGAAGGAACAGTCTATGGCCTCATCAGTTAGTCTGTGGTCCAGAAGACAACTGCAGACAGCTGCGCAAGTTCTCAGGGCTGTGCACTGAGAGGGTGGAGATCCCTGCAGCATGTGGACTGGCATGTGGCTACACTTCGGAAAAGGCACGGACACAGTGGTGATTGCTTTGATATAGGGAGCCTGTTTCATGCTTTATTTGGTTAATGTGGCTTTAGGTCACACGTTCATTTTCAGTGAGATAGCCCTGACTTATCCTGTGAAATATCTCTGATTTTCCAGAAGCGCTTGTGTTTTATTTCTCCTACAGCATGTGCTCCTACTAGAGAGTGTTTACTTGCTTGTCTGTTGTCTTATCACTCTCCCTGAACCTGAAAACTAGAGGATGGCAGGGGACTAGAGCTATGACTTGCTTATAGAGTAATGTGTGGAAAATGCCTGTGTGAATACTTTGAAATATTAAAGTGGAATTAATTGAACATTGAATATGTACTTTGTGTAAAACATCATTCTCTTTGGACGGATACCTTTCTCAGCCTAGATATAGTGGGAAGGGCCTCAAAGCAATGTGCTCGACTTTGTTGACTCCCCAGGGGAAGTCTTACCCTCTCGAAGAAGTGGATGTGAGGTGGGGGAGAAGATGGAAGGAGTGTAAGGAGGGATTGGTGTGTAAAATTTCAATTAAATAATAAAAAAATTAGTTACAGCAACATTGTCATAAATATTGTGAACTAATTAAAAATATTGACTATATGACATATAACTCTTTGGTGACATTAGGTCTTATGTTTGCTAGACCAGCACTCTACCACTGAGCAATGTATCTAGTCCTGAATAGTGTGCTTTTCATGATTTAGTTCCAGTTTGGGATGATAAATCGTGTGACCATCCTAGTTATACCCAGTGCATTAGCACAGTAGGAACCCGCAATGTAAAGCCTATCATGACTACAGGTTGGCTGTTATCCCAGGATGCTGTAATGAGAATGAAAGAATTCAGATGGGCCTAAGCAAAGCATAGAGGAAATCAACGAGTTTACATAGCTGGAAAGTCTGGTTTGGGCAAGATTGGCTCTATACCTTCAACTCCAAGTTGCTCTTCTTATCCCTAAGCATTACTCAGTTCATTTTTCTCATAACCAAAGGCAGTAAAAGAAAGTCAAAATCTTTCCTGGGAACACTTTTCACAAGTTCTGGCATTCATTCTGAGGGTCCTTCTTGGGTCAGATACTCATTGTCTTCCTCCCAAGGAAGACGATGCCCTAATTGGCTCAAGTGTAAGATAGGTTTTCCATTATTGGACCTGAGAATGGAGAGGAGGAAGGAGCTGTAGGTAAAAAAAAAAAAAAGAAAAAAAAAGAAAATTTGTGAGATGACAGAGATGTGTTCAAACTGTGTGTAGGGAACTCATGTCCTTTTAACCACGTACTTGTATATTTGTGTGTGTTTTTATGTGTATGTGCATAGTTTTGGACCAATAAACCATCTTATTGAACCTGAGCAGTGGCTTCAATCACTAAACAATTTATACATTTCAACAAGCTAGTTCTTAAGTTTCTGAAATTTCAGTTCTTCGCTTTATCATAATGTCCTGCAAATGGCCCCTGACTGTCCATACGATATATAGCACTTGCACTGTAGGTATCCACACTTTGGCTCTCTCAACCATATCACTTCCATGTCCAACTGTTCTGGTGTACACACTTCACATGGGAGTTGGGGGAAGTGTATGACAGATGTCCCAATGCAAGTCTGACAGATGTCCTCTAGACAGTTCATTGATTTCCTTAAGATGATCCTCCAAATTCAAGATTTAGAGAGAGAGAGAGAGAGAGAGAGAGAGAGAGAGAGAGAGAGAGAGACTGGTTCCCTCAAAAGAACACAGATGGTTGTAGACCTTGTGTTGTTTACTTGTAAAATAAGTGATTGCTTTTCAAATCACTAAAGCTGTTCCCACACCTTTAAGTAAATACTTCTACTGGAGCCTTGGAGTAGACAGGAAGTTGCACGCATTTTAGATTTAGGCAGAACAAGCAGAAACAGTTTCAAAATCAGCGTGCCACCTGTTGCGTTTGTACCCTTAAGCGTAGATGGGGTCCTTAGCCATGATTGGAGTCTGTGAATAGTATGCAAGGAACTGCAATTCTGACTTTTGTTTGGCTCTCTTTGTTTCCAGTCTAAGCCGCTTCACAGCTCCAAAATCAAACATGGAAAGAAATCAGAGAGGGTTGGCTCTTGAGTTTTAGTGCTATTAATAATCACTGTGGGTGCTTATTAAAAATACAGTTCCCCAGCCTTCACTCCAAGCCTGTCTGCTTCAATCTTCATCTAGAATCTACATTTTGAACAAGCTCCCTGGTGACTATGACACGAGGCTTCCACAAATATTATTTAAGGAATGCACGTTTTGAAATATATTTTACCAATAAAAAATGAAGAAAGGCACTCTCCATTTCTGCACACATTTAATATTCATGGAATATGAAATGTCATTAATGACCACAGGAATGTTTAGTTGTGGGATTTCCAATTCAGCCAGCCTGTCGTCTTCTTTTCAGGGTTTGCACTGGTGGTGGGTTGGAGGAAGTCACCCTTTTTAAAAACAGACAGACACCAAGGGTCAGGGGTGAGAAAGATCCCAAGTCCTGGTGTAGCTTTGGGCACACTGAACCTTTACTTCTGAGTTCCATTAGGATGAAAGAGGCAAGCTGGTGCATCAGCAGCTGAGACGGTCTTTCATCTTTACACAGAAGCTAATGCGGAGAGCTACTTAGGGTGATGACCGCTAAGAAGTGGGAACTACTCTTGTATAAGGATAATGCATTTCTGTCTTTTCGTATATGCCTGTCAGAGCAAAAGGTGCTAATTTCCTGTCTAACAATAGCAAAACAGCAACTAAATCTCTGCCACAGCTTTGGGAAAGGAACTAGTCTTTATTTTGTGTCTGGGAAACTGGGTCTTAGACTGAAAGGGAAGTGGTTAGGACCAAATAGACATGGTTCCATCTTTCCCAGTCCCTCCTAACCCTGCTATCATCTATCATGTTGTCATTGTCGTCTTCTTCTTCTTCTTCTTCTTCTTCTTCTTCTTCTTCTTCTTCTTCTTCTTCTTCTTCTTCTTCTTCTTCCTCTTCTTCTTCCCCTTCTTCTTCCTCTTCTTCCTCTTCCTCTTCTTCCTCTTCCTCTTCCCCTTCTTTTTCTCCCCTCCTCCTCCTCCTTCTTTCTCTTCTTCTTTTCCTTTTTTTTTTTTGAGAAAGCTGACCTCAAACTCACTCTGCAGCCAAGTGGACTTTTATTTCTTATCCTCTTGCTTCTACTTCCCACATGCTGTACTAAAAAGACACACCATCATATCTGGTTTACCTACTACAGGGGGTCATCCCAAGTCCTCATGTACACTAGGCAAGCAGTCTATCACTCCTCACAGCTAACAGACCACCACAGGGCTTTGTTATCGCGTACAGGAGTTCTCTGGGTTGTCTGGGTTGAGCTGAGATTTTCTTTTTTTTATTTTTATTTATTTATTTATTAAAGATTTCTGCCTCCTCCCCACCACCGCCTCCCATTTCCCTCCCCTTCCCCCAATCAACTCCCCTTCCCTCATCAGCCCGAAGAGCAGTCAGGGTTCCCTGCCCTGTCCTCCCACTTCCTTCCAGGTCTAGTAAGGTGAGCATCCAAACAGCCTAGGCTCCCACAAAGCCAGTACGTGCAGTAGGATCAAAAACCCATTGCCATTGTTCTTGAGTTCTCAGTAGTCCTCATTGTCCGCTATGTTCAGCGAGTCTGGTTTTATCCCATGCTTTTTCAGACCCAGTCCAGCTGGCCTTGGTGAGTTCCTGATAGAACATCCCCATTGTCTCAGTGTGTGGGTGCACCCCTCGCAGTCCTGAGTTCCTTGTTCGTGCTCTCTCTCCTTCTGTTCCTGATTTGGACCTTCGGATTTCAGTCCGGTTGAGCTGAGATTTTCTTACCGGAATCTCTTACATGGCGACAGTTAGAGGGCAACTGGGATGAGAAGCCTCCCAGAGGCTCTGCTGAGCAGATGTTCAAGATGTTGTTTTTATGCACATATGAGTTACCATGATGCCCTTTGGCCTTTTCTTCTTTTCCTTTCCCCACCTCAAGACAGGGTTTCTCTGTGCAGCCTTGGTTGTCCTGGAACAGTTTTGTAGATCAGGCTGGCCTCAAACTCACAGAGATCCACCTGCCTCTGCCTTCTGAGTGCTGAGATTAAAGGCATGCGCCACCACCACCTTTGTATCTCATCCTCTCAAGTTCTAGGCTTTGTAGAGCATATTTATGCTTCTAATGCATCAGCTTTGTTCTAAGCCATCAGGAAGAAGAAACTTCTAAACCCTCGAGGATTATGATTGGGATTGATGCAAGTATATTAGCACAATATTCTATTGGCCAAAGCTGTCACAAGTTCTTTCAGATCTAAGGAGATAAAGAAATATGTTTTCCCTCTTGACAAGGGACTGTCAAGGTCAAGTTGCAGAGCACTTGGGATGGGTTGGAAAATATTTTTGCTGTCATCTTGAGGTAAGTTTTCTTTCCATGTGAAGAAGATGCAATATATAATGAAAATATATAATAACAATTACAGACACAGTGCTAAGTACATTATAAATAGCACATATACATTATCATATAAATGCATACGGTACCTCTCCATTTACATTTATTACATCTATTCTCCAGAGACTCACAGACTTTTTCAATTCCTTTTTTTTTTGGTTTTATTTGTTTTGTTTTTTCGAGAAGGGGTTTCTCTGTAGCTTTGGAGCCTGTCCTGGAAACTAGCTCTTGTAGACCAGGCTGGCCTCGAACTCATTGAGATCCACCTGCCTCTGCCTCCCGAGTGCTGGGATTAAAGGTGTGCGCCACCACCGCCTGGCTGACCTTTTTAATTCTTATGTACTTCTTGGCCCGTCCTATTGTAAGTCCTTCTACCTGTGAAGAGATATCTCTATGTACCAACCCCAGTCACAGCAGTCTGCCTGGATTAATTCACTGAGCATCCATAACATGTTTACAAGGTAGGCACACTTATTTTTATTGTTCTTAATATAATTACTGGGGGATAGTGACTCAGTGGGTAAGAGAGCATTCTGTGAAAGCTTGAGGGGATGACTTGAGATCCTCAACACCCATGTAAAAAATTCAGGCATGACTTTGTGCACCTGTTGACCTAGTAGTGGAGGTGGGATACGCTCTTAATTTCTCTTTATCCTTTGGATCTCAGCTAAAGAGGCTCTTTCTTGGAGAAGCCTTTCTTGACCTTTTCGGGCTGAGTTGAGTCTTTTTAAAGAGTCCTTGTCTGACATTTTCTTCCATCATATAACACTTGCCAGCACTGTATCTATCAAGGCACACCCAACATGATTATTTTAAAATGTAATATTAGTTGTTCTAGAATATAATTGCCATGAAAGCATAAATTTAGCCCATTTCTGTCTTAATCCCCAAACTCAATGCCTGCCTGCCTGCCTGACAAATAACTTTTAAGACGTTAATAATCTGCTCACAGAATTCAAATCAGTTGCTTTACTTATGGTCAAAGCTCAAGTTCTGTGAGCCAGAAGAGCAACAGCAGAAAATGAAGATCTGTCATAGCAGAGCTACTCCAGTCTGCATATACCACACTTCATCCCACTAACCCGGTGAGGTTTAGCTACCACTTCTATTTGCAATAGAGGAAGCCAAGGTCTTAGAGTTAGCAAGAGAGTGAGCAAAACTGAATGAACAGTCTCTGACTACAATGGTCTATTTTGCCTTCCCTTCCCCTTTCCTTCCATTCCCTTCCCTTTTCCTCCTCTAACCCATTTTAAATTGCCCTATGTAGCAGGGTTTATTCATCTTTATGAAGGTCATCCCTTGTATCCATAATCCATCCATCCTTCTTCTGGGAATAGTCATTTGGGCCACACCCTTGTCTCTGTGCCTTGAATATTTAATGAATATTACAGAGTTCTTTACCTATGTCATGTCAGAGCATGTGATGGCCAGAGCTGTTGTGAATAATCCTATGTAACATATAACTACATTACACACACACACACACACACACACGAGGAAGAAGAATCTACAGTATCATGTGTATATGCTTTATTTGATAAATGCTCCCAAAACCTTTTAAAAAGTAAGTGCTCAAATTTATATCCTCCTCTGACTAGTGTATGAGAATTTTAGGTGTTCTATACCTAGTATTGTCATTTTTGTTCATATTAGTCATCCCAGTGGGTGTGTGGAAGCATCTAATTATAGTTATTTGACTTTTAATTAGCACTTGAAGGTTTCACTGCAGCATTTTCATACACAATTTGTCTTTGCTGATTCTCCCTTCTCACTTTCTCCTCCACCCCTTTCTCCTCCCCTCTTACTCTTTCACCCCTACAAGCCCCTTTCCACATTCATTCCATGTATTCATCTCCCCCCTTTCCTTAAGACTCTCATGGTTCTCTTTCTAGTTTTCTGACCTGTACTTACACTCACACCTAAGTACACACACAAATAAAAATTAAAAACAGGGATCCATGTGTATGGGAGAACATATGATGGAGGAAGGTCATTGGCTAATAAAGGCACTGCCCTGGCCCATTTTATTGGTTAGAGGATAGGTGGGAGGAGTAAACAGAACAAAATGCTGGGAGGAAGAGGAAGTGAGCTGGGAGACTCGACCGCTTTCCTCGCGGGAGCAGACGCCTGAGAGAGACGCCATGCCCTGCTCCCGGGATGAAGCTCGGACCCAGGATGGACTAGGCTAGAATCTCCCCGGTAAGCGCACCTTGGGGTGCTACACACAGATGATTAGGAATGGGCTAAATTAATATGTGAGAATTAGCCTAGAAGAGAATGGGCCAAGCAGTGATTAAAAGAATACAGTTTGTGTGTTGTTATTTCGGAGCATAAGCTAGCCATGTGGGCGGCCGGGTGTGGGGGACGCAGCCCTGCCGCCCCATATTACTACATTTGGCGCCCAACGTGGGGCGAGAGGGCGGCCGGGGTGCTGGGAACGCAGCCCCGCCGCCCCTATTACTACATATGGCGCCCACGTGGACAACTGCTTCCACATAAAGCCTGAGACAGCTTGGGAAGTAATTCTAGAACAAAATGAAAGCATTGTGCCTGGTTTCTTGGTAGCAGCAATTTCTCGGTTCTACTCTGCTTGCTAGAGGCAAGCAAGCGCCTCATCTAAGAGAGGCTTCCTGACTCAGCTTTAGCTGCAAAGCCTGCAGCTCATTAAGAGGTCCTGCCACGAAACACTTAAACGGTGTTGACGAAAAGCTGAACACATGCTTTTCGGTTTTCAGCCATAACAGGAAAAAAGCTGCGCCATTTAAAAATGCTGGCTTTCTGGGCCGTCCTGCCAGGGCAAACTCTGACTATTTGAGGCAGGAGGGCCGGCTACCGAGAGAGGACTTGAGTGTTGTCTGTTGTAGCTCGCTTGCTGGCTACAGCCAGTACCTCAGCCATGAGGCTGGAAAGCTAAGGAATGGACTGGATCTAGCTGGCAAAGCCACGCCTTTAGTCCTACTGAGATTGCTTGGTAAATTAAAGATTCATGTGGTCAGAAAAAGAGAGATATACAGTAAAGAGAGATTCAAAGACAGAAAATTTCTGAATGGTTTAAAGTGTGTTAAAAATATATGCAGACTAAAAGTTGAAGTTCTTAAAGCAAAAAAAAAAAAAAAGGAAGAGAGTTGTTGTGTGTGGTAGCACACTCCTTTAATCCCAGTGCCTAGAAGGCAGAGACAAACAGATCTCTGTGAGTTCAAGGTGTAGTAGTGTACACCTTTAATCCCGAATGCCTGGGAGGCGGATCTCTGAGAGTTCAAAGACAGCCTGGTCTACAGAGTTACTTCAGGTCAAAGATACAGAGAACCTGTCTCAAAAAGCAAAGAGTTAAAAGTAAAAATAAACAAAATAGAGGTTAAAATAAAACGAACAAAGATGGAAAATACACAGAGAATCTTGATACTGTATGCTATTATGCTCTCTTTGAATTGTTTGAATGCTGAGGAAGGACAAACAACTGCTAAAAGATATTTGTTTATAAATGCTGCTGAACTAATCCAACATAGATACTTTGAAAATGCCTTAAATTTGAAATTTGGATCTAAGGACATGATACTTTGGAAAGGAGTTTCTTATTTTGTTTTCACAGAGGATGAGACGCTGTTCATTTCTTCTATTCCGATTTGGTATGATGGACCACGTCCTCCTGAAGGGTTGGTGTGAACACCTTCAGAAAATTGCTTCGCTCAACTGCCAACTGAGATGAAACTAGCACACAGGTTATACCATGAAAGACCTAATTAACGACGCCCCCATTCAGCAGGAAGCAGTTTGGAGAGAAAAAACTGCGCCCATGTTCCCAAATATGGTTTATAAACGTCCTTTTACATTTAAAGGGGGATATGATATAGATATGAATAATTTACATTAGTATAGATTTTGCTTTATTGATAGAAATTTAAGGTCAATTTTGTTATATGTATAAGTGTTTCTGATTTTGATTAAGGTATTGTGATTGTGTAGTTCATTAAAATATGTACTGTATAATTGAGAAATATAGGTTGTTAATGGATAATCATCAATAATAGTAAAGCTTGTAGTCATGTTAGTTAGATTTTCTAGATATATAGAGATATATTTTAGATAGACATTCTTCGTGTCTTTCAAAGATTACAGAATAGGACATTTAATGTTTTAATAACTGAGGACTTTTCATGACAATGAGACACTCTGCTCCTGGCAGCACCAATCTACTTCAAGAGGAAGATGGGCATCGAAGAGGCACCTTATGGGGTTTGATAGCCATTTGGGCAAGAAACTGCTCTTGCCTGGACTATTGCATAAACTGGAAACAGAGAACCCGCAGAGAGAGGACTACTGAACTTGCCTAAGGTGAGATGATCTTTCGGGGTTCCTGATTCATGAAAGAGTCTGCGAGACATTCTTCAGGACACAATAGATAGTGACTGAACTGACTTTGAATTTTCCTGCTTTATGGAAATGTCTGCTGGATACCATGGGCCTGAAGGCTGAAGATGGATGCCCCAACGGTACAGAGGAACTTTGGGTGACTGTCCAGGCAGCGAGATGTCTCTGTCATTTCTAGAGTTTTAAAAGTTTCTTAGTTCTTGTTTACTTAGGTAATATTATATCTTTCTGGAGTCTTTGATGGAGTTAAGAATAGTTAGTTATAGTTATAGTTTTCCTTAGTTATGATAAAGATTATTGTAACTTTTACTTGATAACTGTTTTGTTATATGTAATTTTGCTATGTTAAATCCTTTTTTTTTGTTTAAACCGAAAAAGGGGAAATGATGGAGGAAGGTCATTGGCTAATAAAGGCACTGCCCTGGCCCATTTTATTGGTTAGAGGATAGGTGGGAGGAGTAAACAGAACAAAATGCTGGGAGGAAGAGGAAGTGAGCTGGGAGACTCGACCGCTTTCCTCGCGGGAGCAGACGCCTGAGAGAGACGCCATGCCCTGCTCCCGGGATGAAGCTCGGACCCAGGATGGACTAGGCTAGAATCTCCCCGGTAAGCGCACCTTGGGGTGCTACACACAGATGATTAGGAATGGGCTAAATTAATATGTGAGAATTAGCCTAGAAGAGAATGGGCCAAGCAGTGATTAAAAGAATACAGTTTGTGTGTTGTTATTTCGGAGCATAAGCTAGCCATGTGGGCGGCCGGGTGTGGGGGACGCAGCCCTGCCGCCCCATATTACTACAAACATATCATTATAGTCTCAGGATATATGTCCTTAGCAGGCAGCTAGATAAAGCACAGGTTCATGCCATCTGATCCAATTTTCATAGTGTGAGTTATGCACTACAGTTTTCCTGGATCACCCTTCACTTATAGTTGTTGTTTTTGTGTAATTATTAGAAAAGCCCCTTTTACTTGCAACAACACTACTGGTTTGGAGAACACATTTTATTTTTATTGGTTTTAAATTTATTCTTTGCAATTAAGATATAGTGACACCATTTTCCTCTTCCATTTCTTTCCTCCAACCCCTCTCATGTCCTCCTCTTGCCTTACTCTATCTCGAATTCATGGTCTCTTTTTCTTTAATGGTTATCGCTATATAAATATGTCCTGTTAAATCTGCGTAGTGTTACGTGTGTGTACATGAGTTTAAGGCTGACCAGTTGGTTTTGGATAGTGAATTAGGGCGCTTATCCCTTAAGAAGACAACTTCTCCTGCTCTCTGCATTCTTTAGTGGCCTGCAGTTATTTCTGAGGGCCTTGGGAGAGCTCCTCCTTCCATGTGAGCAGGTCTGCTGATGGTGTCACCGTCAGGTCTTCTTCTTTTTTTTTTTTTTTTTTTTTTTTTTTGGTTTTTCGAGACAGGGTTTCTCTGTGGCTTTGGAGCCTGTCCTGGAACTAGCTCCGTCAGGTCTTCTTTAGGGAGCCATGTTGTTGGGGTATTATGGGCAAAGCTTCCCCATCATATCTAGGAGACACAATCCCATAGTTGACTTCCTGGTCCTCTGGGTCTTACAAACTCCCCATGCCCTCTTCTGGGATGTTCCCTGAGCCTTAGGTACAGGAGTCATGTTGTAGATTGGGGCTGAGTACCAGGTTTGGCCAGTTGTGTTTTTCTTTTTTCTTTTGTTTTTATTGTTTGCATAAGTTTATTTCATCAAACAAGTTTGAAATTCTGGTTTACCTGGTGCAAAGGTGCCAAGTGAGGCTCTGTGCTGAGTCAAGAGTGAAGAAGGTGGAATGCTGACTCTGAGTTGCTGAGGCTTGGGGTTTCAGAAATGTTTCTGCTGTGCAGTGTCCCTGTGGGTCACGAAAAGAAGAGATGGGGAGGAAGCTCAGTGTATACCTAATAGTCTCATGAGCTTCTCAGAAGTCTGCCTTGTCGGTGCTGGCCCTGCTCTCGGCCTGTTCTGTGACTTTGATTAGTCTTCTGATTTTGGGCTTGGTTTCCTCCAGCTGCAAAATTAGAAATTTGGTTGAAATGTATTCTGAGATTCTGAAGAGCAAACCAGTATTCCTTTCTATTTTCGAGGAGCTTTTGAAGACACAGAGTCATTTTTGGCCCTGGTGCCCCATACTAAGTCATAGTAACTACTTTTTTGTTGCTGTGGTAAAGCGCCATGACTAAGGTACTTAGTAAAAGGAAGAATTTCTTTGGTTCCAGAGGAGAAGTACATAATGGCAGGGAGGGAGGCATGTCAGAGAAGTCTGGAACAGGAAGCTGAGAGGTCACAGTCCTGTGGTTGATGCTAGGAACTCTCAGGGTCTGCCCTTAGTGATTACTTCGTTCAGCAGGGCTGTATCTACCCAAACCTTCACAAACGTTGTCACCAACTGGGAACCAAGTGTTCAAATGCCTGAAGCTATGGAGGACATCCCTGAGCAAACCACCACACTGGTCCTGGAGAAACCCACAGATTTCCCAGCAGCAGAGTCCTGCACTAAAGTGCCTCCTTTCAGTTGTTCTGCACTAATTCTGTAAAACTACTGTTCCTAGAGACTTTCTTATCAAGAGATAGAAGAGGTCAATTACTTGTTGACTCTCTTGGGTTCTCATAAGTTGTGTTTTTCTTTAATGGTCTCATTTGTGGCAACGGGAAACTTCTTTTCTTTTCTTTCCTTTTTTTTTTTTTGAGTCGAGTTCCCTCTGTCTAGCCCTGGCTATCCTGGAGCTTGCTACAGAGACTAGGAGGATAGCCTTAGACTTACAAAAATCTACCTCCCTCTGCCTCCCAAGTGCTAGGGTTAAAGGTGTGCCCTACCACACCTAGAAAGAGAAACTTCTTGGGTGAGAGATGAGAGCTACATTTACCTGCAACTCTAAGGAAAAGTATTTAGATACAGTTAGGAATTATTCTTAGTTTAGCAAAGTAGAAGGTAGAAAGTTTTCCTCTAAAATCTTTAACGTACTATCCCTGTGTATTTGACTAAGTTTCTAGTACCAGGCATGATTGCTCTCCTTTTGAGCAGGCCTAAATTACACCACTGTTGTTATTGCCAAGATAGGGTGCCATGTTTGTACCTGTCAGGATATCTTGCCATATTGGTCATAGATATCACGGCTTGGTAGGACTATTGAGGCTTTTCTTCCTTGGCAGCTTATATAGTCAGTCATCAGGGAGGAAGAGTTTGTGTTCTATCCAGTTTGGGATAGAGGACACATTTTATAGCTACCTGAGATAGCACGCACTTTTAAAATGAAGTACCTATTTAAATAATTTTGTCATCTTTCTATTATGTGGTTTATTTTTCTCATCGATAGATAAAGACTACTACTATATATATATAATAAACACACACACATACACATATATGCAATCCTGGTATGAGTTTATGTGTTGGTACATGAACTGTAAACATATTTTACTCTGTACCTTGACTAAGAATTTGTAATTGTTGTTCTTGTTGTTTTTTGTTTTGTTTACTACACAAATACTTAACTTTGTTTCCTGCTTTAAACATAGGCTGTGGCTAAAGCTCTGAGACTGAAATCCTGTTCATTTGCCCCCAGGTTTGTGGCAGAATTAGAGTCTGATAGTATAAAGTGCAGCTGTGCATCTTTGTCCTATGAGAAAGGGTTTGGGGAGAGCAGCTTGCCTTCAAAACAGAAGCAAGCATGCAGGCTTGATCTTGGACTTCATTCGGTCTCTGCTGTTCATCAGGTAACCAAACTGTGTTTTAGTTTTCTTATCTCCAAAAGAGACAGAGACAGTTAGTTAGTTTTCAGATTACTTTGTGTGTGTGTGTGTGTCTGTGTGTGTGTATGTGCTGTGTGTGCTATATGTGGTATATGTGTGCATAATTTGTGCATATGTTTATGTGAATTCCAGAGTTCAACATTGGTGCATTCTTGTATTACTTTCTGTTCTGCCCGCCTCCTTTTTGAGACACGGTCAGGCCTGCAAAAATGAGTTTCTCTTCTATGTTTGTCTTTCAATTTGGCAAAGATAATACATTTTTGTGTGCATGTGTGTGCAGATGCACAGATGTGGGTGCATCTGCAGGCACATGCGAACACTTTGGTGAGACCTCAGACAAACTCAGCTATGGTTCCTCAGATACTATCCACCGTATGTTTTTGAGAAAGGGTCTCTCACTGGCTTAGAGATCACCAAATAGTTTAAACTGGCTGGCCAATGAATCCAGAGGATTCATCTGTCCCCATGTTCCCAGCTATGGTATTAGAAGCATGCACCACCGTATTGGCTTTTTAGATGTGGCTCTAGGGATCAAAGTCATGTCCTTACTCTCACAAGCAAGCACTTTACTGACCATGCCATCTCTTTAGTCCCCCAAATGATACCTCATTTTTCTCATCTTCAGATTGGGGAGGTTTAAACATATATTTAATATTCTGGGTTTAATTCAAGTCTGATATTTCCTAGGATTATGTCTACAGAAGATCAGCTCTTTAGGCTGCCATCAGCTTGTGACTTCTTTTCTACAGAGGCTTGGATAACTCCTTGATGATAAGACCCTTGTCTCCTGTATCCTCATAACGCCAGGTGCAACAGGCAGCTTTTCTGTCATGTTGAATCCAAGTCAGAAAATCTTTTGCTGAAAAGATGCTAGTTGAATACTTATATATAATACGTGTCATTTGAGCATTAACACCAGACAGTGGGTTGTGGGAAACAGTTGAAGTATCTATTCAAAATGTCATTCCAAATCTGATACTCTGGACATGATTAGTGTGATTGTTAGTGTTGTCAAATTGACAGAAGTTACAACCACTGGGAAAATGGGCCACTGGGCATGTTTGTAGGGGATTATCTTGATTACATTTATTGAGATGGGAGGAACTGTCCACTGCAGGTGGCACCATTTCCTAGGCGGGGGATCCAGGGTTGTACAGAAGTGGAGCGAACTGAACTGAGCACTAGCAGGCGTTCGTTAATTGCTGTCTTAGAACATAATCTGACCAACTGCTTCTATCTCCTGCTGTCTCGACTTCTCTACCAGGGTGACTTCTAAGTTGAACTGTGAGTTAAAATAAACTCTTCCTTATGTTGCTTTCTTTTGTCAGAGTGTTTTATTAAAGCAACAGCAAAGGCACTAAGATCATGAGTTATTGCTGTTTTTTTTTTTTTCAGGCAAGAATGAGTTCAGAGCTGTAAGAACCCAGAACTCCCGGTGTTCAGTCTGACACATACCCGGTGGGAACTATACATAGGTCCCAGTAGCTTACCAATAGGATTTCATGATCATTCCTTTCTCTTTGCACACACAATGCTGCCCTGAGACACTGTGGCCGGAGTTCTGACAGGGTCTTGTCTGTAATACTAGTGTAAATAGTGTCATATTAGGTTTACATTCCAGACCCGTGAATCTATTAACCAGAGTCAGGTTTGATTGGGTGAGATGGAATCTGAAAACTTGTATTTATGAAGCTCCTTCAGATAATTTTGATAGTCAGTAAGATTTAGATACACTCATTTGTAAAGGCATCTTGTTTGTCTTAGCATGGCAGCTAAGCTTTCTGTAATATTGCTTCCACCTGAATTCCCTAGCTCCTCCTCTAGTGCTCTTCCTATGTTTGTACCCTGCAAGGGCCCTTTGCAAACGTGACAGGTTCTGTGTGTCACTTTCTTAACGCTCATGCTTTGGCATCTGCCTGTAACTTCTGCACCAGTTGTCTCTTGAGTGAACTAGCACACTTCCAGGGCCAGCTGAATCTTCATCTCTGTCTCTGGGTTTCCTGGTAACCACCCATCTGCCTCCAGAATTAACTGATCCCCTCTTTGAATTCCCATAATACATGGAACATTTTGTCACTATTATAGTTACAGTGACATATTTTCTACTCATGGTATTGGCACAAACAGCCAAATAGTGGGATACGGTATTTTAAATAGAACAGAGAATTTGAAATTATTTTTATGCCTAATCTCTGAAGTTTTCAACCAAGCTAAAAATAATACTTATTATATCAAGAAATATAGAACTGAGTTTATAATATAAAAAGATCTCCAAACCTTTTCAGGGCAACAAAAACTTCCTGTTCCATCTCCTTAGACTAATTCAAATTTTTATTAAGATAAAATAAACAATTTTTTATCACGTAATACAAAAGTCTATGGAATCAGAGGCCATTTCTCTTATCTGACACAAGTTCTGTTTTACTTCACCAGAGATACATGTTTGCTTGCTTCTCCTGTGTTCGAGTGAAAACCACAATTTTGAAATGTGTATTTAAGCATGCACAAACCCATAGAATTTCTTTATACACATTATACCTTGCTTTTGTTACCAAATGGCTTATCTTGGAGATTTACTTTATATATAAACAAGGAGCTGTCTCATTATTTTGGGGTGTAGGGTGTTTCATTGCTTTTAACTGTGGTAGCATTTACTTAGTTGATGGAAATTTAGTGGGCTACTTATTTTGCTTTCGTAAGTAATTCCTCAATGTGTGTGTGTGTGTGTGTGTGTGTGTGTGTATAATTTTTAGTGTATAGAAATAGCTGAGGCTGACCTATTAAAATTGGAATTGTTGGTGTGCACATTTTTATATTTAATAGA
The DNA here is from genome assembly GCF_018167655.1 of Microtus oregoni. Classification (NCBI taxonomy): domain Eukaryota; kingdom Metazoa; phylum Chordata; class Mammalia; order Rodentia; family Cricetidae; genus Microtus; species Microtus oregoni. The sequence continues at coordinate 30,843,259 of NW_024543081.1, read as the reverse complement.
TATAGTCAACTGTTCCTCATAAAGCACACATGATGCTCCCAGTACAAACATATTTGATGATTCCAAGTGCTACTGATTCCTTATGATTTGCCACTCTGTTATTTAAGAAGTAGTATCTCTTGATAGTTTTAATTTGCATATCTCATTATAACAAGACCGAATCTCTGTTCTTGCACTTACGGCTAATCATGCTTCCTGTGAAGTTCCTTTTCATGATATATTAAAAAAACAATCAAATTTGTCCATTTTTTTTTTCTTTACGGTCTGTGGAATTGGTTACTGTAAAGTAAGTTTCCAAGATATTTCTCAAACTTCAAAATTTGTGTTATCTGGTCAAAACTACTGATTTCATTTTAATTATTGCCTTCAAAATTGTGATTTGTCTAGGGAGATGGAATGGGGAGTCTCCTGCTGATCTGGGAAGGTGCTTTAATTGTTATATCAGTATTTTCTCTGTTTACTAGAATTTTATTCTGACTTGAATATAATTTATTCTTGATATCTTCCTCAAGGGAACTAGCTTTAACTTTTTTTCAAATCTATGATGTCATCTTCTGCACATCTCCCTTCAGTGTAACTATCTTTATTACCATGATGGTGATAGAACCTAGGACCGTATGCATCCTAAGCAAGAACTCCACCACTGAGCAACATTCCCGGACTCCTTTGTAGTGTTTCTGGTCCACTGTAAGCTTTTAGTACGACCTTTTATTTATGGTCATTTTCTCTAGAATTCTCTTCTGAGTGCTAAGAGTTGATGATTCTTCTCTCTCCATCCTATGAACCAGTGTTACTAAGGAAATGTGTCCTTTGCTGAGTTCAATTAAGCCAGCACTACTGATTGATGATGTTTATAATTCTTATCTACCATCACACATTTCACAAATATATTTTCCTTGTGCTACCTTCCATTTGGTGATTTTTGTTTGTTCTTCTTTAAGTAGCAAATGTGATGTTTTGTTGACTTTATTTGTTATTCATTTGTTATTTCGAGTCAGGGTCTCACTGTACAGCTCTGGCTGGCCTGGAACTCACTCTGTAGACCTAGATGGCCTTGAACTCACAGTGAACTGCCTCTGCTGAGGTTAAAGGCATGCACTACCCTTGCCCAATGTTCCTTGATAGCTTTTAAATGAAGTTTTCAATACAGTGGTGTTGTAGTCATAGGAACGAAATATGAAAGCAGTTCCTAACAGGAGTGGTGATATCCCTGGCTCACTGCACGTTTCTGTGATACTTTGCTCCGTGCACACTCAGTGTGTTTTGGACTCTCTCCGTTCAGAGTGTGTCAAGCAGTGTGGCTGCTTCTAACTTGGTGCCCCCCACCCAACAACATGATTGCCTTTTCCTTAGGATGTCACAGAAGGTCCAGAGATGGTCTCTTCACTAATCCTCGGTCTACCCCAATAGTTACAGGGGTCGGGTGGGGGGCAGCTACGTCCACCTCCAGAATAGGAAATCTGCCATCAAAATTGCACTCTACCATTTCTAGATCTAAAACCATAGCAGTCCTTGATATTTTCCTAAAGTCTGACTTTAAGCTCTAGGCAGTTCTTCCTCACACAGGACACCTAATTGTTATTCTGCCAATTTTAGAGAAGCAAAAATGGAAGCTCAACAAAATTAAACTGAGTCGTCAAGGGCACTGGATTAGCCAGGACTGAAGCTGAGATTTAAAGGTGAGTTCATAGCTCCCCCACAGGGTTCTTAACCCCATGCCACGTAGCTTTCTGGTTATTTTTTACACTGCGCATTGTGGTTTGTTCTCTGATATTGGTGTCAATCTCTCCTATCCAAGAGATGATACATCTTTGGAGCAAACAAAAGATGATTTCTATTTCTAGATGCTTGAGCGCCATATCCTCCATCAGTACAGCCTAGGTATCTGTCATGGGGTGAAATGGGAGAGGGTTGTGAAAGTGATCCAGTCGCCTTGTCTAAGACACCAGCAAAGAATTGCGAGAAAAGTGACTCCTACTGAGTCCTTTCTGCGCTTTGTTTCTGTTTGCAAACATCCTGAAATCTCTACTATGGCTTTGCACCTCTTTTCTGCTTGCCAGGCCTGGGGAGTTATCACTTAGAGATCTTACATTTAGGTTTTGTTGGGCCAGATCATCAACAGACCCTACTGACTTCTGAAATTCTGCCTGTGCCTCTGAAGCACGATGTGGTTGCCACACCAGTTAGAATTGGTCTAACTGCTTCGGAGTGCACTAATGAATGCTACGACATGGACAGGCTGCTCCTTGGTGTGTGAGCAAGGGAGAATTCAGACCTTTTCCCAGAGAAGAAGGGATAGCAGAGGGAAAGAGAAAGGTGTCGGCTGACTAAATTCTTTGCTTAAAATATTAAAACAACACACAAGCCCCTAGATTTATATTTGTGGTTTTTCCATCCTTAGTCCTAGCCCTGTAAAAAGACCTACTCCCAAACAGGAGCAACTCCCTAAGCCATCCAGGATTGGAGAGGGAAGTTCATGTTTATTTGGAGAACCATCGTGATTTCCTTGATATGGGCCCATTCTCAGGGAAACAAACAAACCAAATCAAAACTTGAAGCCCAAATAAAACACTAGCAGTTTGAAACATTTATAGAGGTTTTAAAAAAATACCCTTGGCCTCTTCAGCATCATTTACCTTTGACATAATTTTTACTTCATATTCCATTCCAGGCCCCGTTCATACATAGATCAGTTTTAAGAAGGCAGAGACAAGATGGCATTCTTTAAAATCATCTTTATTTACTTTATATCACAAACTCTTATTTTCCTTCCTAAGAGGTACGTATGTGACACGGAGAAGGGCTGGGAGACTAAGCAGTGGCAAAGGGGCAAGAATCTGGAGGAGGAACCGAAGGAAGTAGCTGAACGGCAGCACCGGGCTCCACGGACACCTGCGGCTTGTCCTGTGGACACACCTTGGCTTTAACTTGACAGTGCCTGGAACTTCTCATTGACAGCCTGCAGGGCCAATAGCTGTTTCTTGAGGTTCTCTATTTCCTTCTGTAACTCTGGACAACGGGGACAGCCCTGTGTTCCGGGTAGCTGCTGCATCTCTGGATCTGGGGGTAAGGGAGCCACAGGTGGCTCCTGGTCACCGGAGGATGCTGATTTTCTAGACAGGATGCCTTTCTGGCTCGGGGCTAAGGGCTGAGAGTTTGCTGGGTCCTGGAGGCTTCTGGCGTTTATATCCCCACCGCTAAATTCTTGGTGCGTGCTCTGGGTAGACGGCTCTGCCCTTTGTGTTGGAAACGGAACCTGTGAGCAGGAATCTTTGGTCGAGTCAGTGTCTTCTTTGGCTACTGAATGTAAGTCCCTTGTCCGCTTTGCCCCAGGTCTCTTCCCAGTGTAGAAGTTCTTGCACTGTTTGGGTCTCAAAGGCAGCAGTGAGCATTTATTGGACCTCCCAGGCAGTCCAACACCAGAGATTGGGGGGAAGGTGGCTGGTTCTGCAGGTGCTGACTTTAATCTCTGACCCCACTGATGGAAGGCTCTCCCCAGGGAAACGGCTGAGGCATCCCAGAGGGGTTTTTTCTTCTGGGTCATCTTCTTTCTAGGACTGGTCTTGGGCAGGCCACCTGCCCCAGGAGCCTCTGGGTAGCTAGGCTTGGCTCCTCCCTTACCCCATACGATTCCTTGCTTTTTCTTAGAGGAAAAAGTTTCCAGTTCTTTCGAGGCCTGCCTTTCCATGCCAGAAGTGAGTCCCCTGGGAGTAGGGGTCAGCAGGGAGGAGGGCATCCGGATGAAACTCTCCCTGGCCTGGACATTTGAGTGTCTGGCTAGATCTCCAGTCTCTGTTGGGCCACCGGTCTTGGCCTGGCTCCCATCTTTGAGGCAAATGGTCACCCGCATCATCTGTACCTCATTTAATTCGTCTGACAACGCAGGTTCGGAAATGGGGAGGTGGGTATCCTCACTGACCACCATCCTGCTAGTGGTACTCTTTCTCGGGGTCACCCAAGCCCTGCTCTGCTCCAGTCCCTTAGGGAAGAGAGGCTTTGCCTCCTCTGAACCTGCGGCCTGCAGACCTCTCCTGCTGGAGCCTGTCTCGTTCTCAGCACAAAAGCCCTCTGGGGATGGGTTTTCTTTGACTTCTGGTACCTCTAGGTGGGTCACCCGCTGCCCACTGGCCACAGTCGCTGCCTTGGGTTGGGATAGGAAGTTCAAATCAACCACTTTCTCCTCGACTGGGGGCTCTAGGCTCTCTTCCTCCGGCACTGGCACCGGGGAATCCTGCCAGCACCCTTCGGCCCAAAGGACCACCGATGTGGGCTCCGGCACTTCCAGCTGGGACACCACAGGGAACTCGGTGCCTTTGGGGCCAGAGACGCTGCCTTCACCCTCTCTGCTCTCAGCAGGCCTTGGTTCAAGGCTCGAGCTCTTGGTTTGGTCTTCCCTATCCACATAAATACCATCTTCTGGAACAGACGCCTCCTCAGGAGGGTTCATATTGCCAGTCCCGGAAGCGGAAGTAAAGTTCCAGGAAGACCGTTGCTCGGCTCACTTAAGCACTTAGGACCCAAGCTCAATCTTAATACGTAGGAAGACCTCCACAGAAGCCGTACTTGCTGACCTAGCACCCCGCATTTTCTGTGATGATTCATTTTCTCCTAAAAATTTTAATTGCATCGTAAAAAAAAATCTACTGAACTTTAATAAATTAATTTTATCACGTTTATCATGTTTGTATGCCAAGGCTTTAAGGCCTATTTTTTTTCTTACAATTAATGCCACAGTAAGTTCACTCGTCGTGTGTGTGTATGTTTGCTAAAATATTTATTTCAGTGGGATTGTGTAAAGTAGGATTAATGTACAGAGGAAAAAGAGTTTCAAATATTTAACCAAAAAACCTTTTTTGACATTGGATCGTATGTCGTTCATGTTGTCCTCAAGTTTGGTCTATACCGTGACTATGATCTTGAATTCCAGATTGTTTTGCCTCCATATCTCCAGTGCTACTAGGATTATAGGCTGCGTTTTTGTGTCATGTTTATGTGGTGCTTCGTGCATGATAGGCATGCATGCTACCACTGAGCTACATCCCCTACCCTAAGAAGACATCTTCAGCACTTTTGATGCACATTTTCAAGAAGAGTTAACTGTCCCTGTTTCTCTGGAGTGGAGTGGAGCCGTGCTATGGACCCCACATTATGGATAGCCCCGGTTTATAGGAGTGTTCGAGCAGAAGTCTGTTGGTCAGTTGCTGTCCTCTTGCTGTCAAGTTGGCATAATCACTTGCTATTTTTACTCGATTATTGTTTACACTCTTTCTCTTAAGTTTTTCCTTTTCATACTTGTTAAAGCCCAAACCAAGTAACAGTCATCTTCTTGAATCCTTTTCCAGTTCATTTAGAATGGGTTTAAAGCCCTTCTTATGGCTCACAGGCTATTCACAAGCTAGCTGGCCTTTTCCTACCTCACAGTCAGCAGACTCCTCTGGGTCACTGGTTCTCAGCCACACCAATCTTGTTTTAAAACCTGCCAAGTCCATTCTCAACAAGACCTTTTCACTTGTTCTTTGTTGTCTAATCATCTTGTTTCAGAGATGTACACAGCATGGTCTTCCTTAACTTTTAGAATTTGAATCAAGTGGCATTTCTTTGGCGTGCCTTCCTGATCATCCTGGCTAGTAGCCACCTCTCTCCAAGTTGCTGGTCCTTCTTTATCTCCCACAGTGCTTTGTTTTTCTCTATATCAATTCTTGCTCCCACTTCTCTCTTACATTTACTGTTTTCTTAATTCAGCACTGGAATGTGGACTCTCAGTTAGATTAAGAACTGCATCCACATCAGTCACTGACACTATTCTACTTAGAGTTGTTCAACTGTATTATGGTTGAAACCAAATATCATTTGAATGAATGGGATCTGGAAGACAGGTTTTTGGAAGACTATTTTTTATTGTAAAGTCACTTTGGATAATTACCAAACAATCTCCAATTCAAGTCTACTATTTCCTTCGGATTCACAAAGTTGTAAAATTCTAAAAGTGAAATCTGGAAGGCAGAAAAACATTGTAGACCTTGTGTTTCAATAAACAGCTACCTCCTGGGCTGTAGTGTTTGCTTACTTAGATTTCTTTCTTGGGTAATATTATTTTTAATAGTCTTTTGTGAGCCTAGCCCTGGACTGAACACTGAGAAAAGAACGGAAGAAGTGTTTGAAATAGATCTCACCTTCTAACAGCACATAGCTCAGTTGTGAAAACAAATATACCAGATGTATATGGCTTCTTCTTTCAACACACACAATAGTACACACACAGAGTAACGGAGATAGAATGCAAACAAGTGTAGTCATAGAAGACTGAAGGATTTTAAATGTTAAGAATGAACTCATTTGTCCCCTCTTGCCCCCAAATACATGAAGAATACCATACTATTTAACTTTTAAAACTTCTTTGATTTTACTTTTCATTACTTTAAAAATTTCAAAAAGAATAACACACTTCATTAAATACTCTAAATAAATAAATATCCAATTCTCATGACGACCATCTATGTTTGCAACTATTCTCCTCCTTATCTTCAAAACAGGAAACTCAGACTCACACAAGAACTTGTCCAAGATTACACAGTCATCAAATGGGAAAAGCACTGCTACAAAGCCTGTGCTTGAAGTCATCACACTTACAAGGAACACTTTGGATATAAGACAATGCTTTGAACATATTTAAGCAACTTCAAGATTGTTTCAAAGCTAAATCAGAGTAGGAGAGGTACTTGAGCTGGGAACACAATGTAGATAAAATCTAGCCATTAAAAAGCAAAAGTGAAATTGTTAGTGTAAGCCCGTGGAATAGAAACATCTAGAATCTTCTCAGTCAAAGTCTACTTATACTTAAAGTAACTAATTCTTATGTCTATACAATCATCAGGCTTGCTCAGGTCAGGGAAGGATATTAATAGTTTTAATATGTACCCCATTGCTGAGCTAAATAGGCATGAACAGTCCCACAGTTTCCTAACTAGCATATGAGTGTCTTTTCATCTCCGACCCTCTTCTTAACTTCCCATTTGCTTTCTTTCATTCTACATAATTATAATCTAATATGTGTCATATACACCTTCAGATACTTATTTAATTATACATATTTGGGAAACACTTAATACGTATTTGGAGCATTATATATTCTTGAATAACATGGACACATTTGTATGGAGTTGAAGCACATTATCTTGAGAAACAAACAAAATATTGTTATCATGAGTCTGACTGGTATTCTTCAACATTGTATTAACCTGACAATCCCAAGAATCACAGGTTTCTCAAAGGGAGTCTGACCCTAGTAAATATGACACTTATGTTAGACAAAGCTTAAGATGATCTAGATGATACTCACCATCTAGATGAATAATTTTTGTCACCACATACGTAGAGATTCCTGAGATTCCCTCATATTTGAAGAATTGGCTCCACCAAATTGGTCCATGTGTGGGATCATTTTCGTAATATCTAGCTGATGTAGGAGGGCCTCGTACACCGTGGACAGTACCACCCATGGTCAGGTAGGCCTGTACTGTATAAGAAACATAGCTGAGCAAACCAGTTGACTCAAGCCAGTAAGCAGCATTCTGCTTTGGTCTTTGCTTGAGCTCTTGCCTTCAGTTACCTGTTTTGAGCTTCAGCCCTGGCTTCTCTTAATGACAGGCTATAGCCTAGAAGCTGAAATAAACCCTTTCCTCTCCAAGTTGTGTTCTGAAATGACAGCTATTATGGCAAGGTAGGATGCCATCTTCTGTTCTGAAGGATGGGTACTTGTTTGAAATAAATTACTTGTTTCTGGCTACTCATAAATGCTACTAGATATTATTATCCATCAGCTAGATTTGGTATTATCATACACAGGGAACTTGCAGTTCAAAGGAGTCAGGTGTGTGGATAAAATAACTAACAGGAGATTAGGTAGAACAGAATAGAAATGAAGTAGTAAAGGGGGTTAAACTGCCAGAAGACTTGAATATATAAGAAATAGTATTATTTGGTGGAAAAAACACGACAGCGAAACAATTGAAAGAATAGTCAAAATAAAATACTTCTCCAAAAAGTAAAAGTTCCCGATGTATCGATGCTATGTGTTTTAAAATTCAGGAGACATAGGGTTTCATAGTCTATATTTTCACAGAAGTTTCACATATGTGGCACATTTATCATGAAGGTTCTGGATAACTTAGCAGGTGGGTGCTGGTGCTGTACTAAGGAACTTTCATGGATGCTAGGTTTGGGTGTTGAAATATGCTACTGTATAGAGTTTTCCTGAAGGAGTCCCAGGGTGTCAGCTTTGGGGATTCAAACTTACCACAGCTTCCTCTTAGAGGGCAGGGCTTCATCATAGACAGGGATAATACTGCTGTCATCACTTTTCCTATGTGGAAACTGAAGCACACGTGGCAACTGCACTCATCCAACACCTCCGGATATATTCTGATATGATGCAGTCCTGAGGTGTTCTCGCATTCCTGTCTGAGCAATGCGTCCGTGGAGTCTCCTATAGCAAAACATAGTTTGCCTATCAGTTGTACGCCAGAGTACATGCCATCTAATATCAAACCGAAAACAAGAAAATGCTCATGTTCAGCTCCATGTGAGATCACAGACTTTATATATCCTAGGCCTGCTTTATGCAGTGGCAGACAATGTGATGCTCACTTAGATCAGCAACTGGCTCAGCTCACAAGTGGCTTCACAGTGACTATTATAGAAGGCATAATGATATTGGTGTCCATTAGTCAGGATGTATCATATATACCAGAACTTACTCTAGGTAGTTTAAGAACCTGAGAAATTCTTAAAAGGTATCACACAGCTTGGAGGAGCATTAACCTTTCATATAGGAGAACTCATTACACACACACACACACACACACACACACACACACACACACAGAGAGAGAGAGAGAGAGAGAGAGACAGAGACAGAGAGAGACAGAGAGAGAGAGAGAGAGAGAGACAGAGAGAGCTCATAAAATGGTAGGTTTCCATATCTCTCCCCAATTTCCCTTTGTTCTACCTTATGATCCTCCAAAACTTATTTCCCCACCTCAGTTGTTCCCTCTTTTTATTCATACCATCTAGACATGTAATTGGGAAAGGGATGCTGAGGTAGGTGAATCTGGTAGGAGTTGGAAGCAGGGTCCAGGATGTGAGAGCAAAATACATTGCATATTTGCATTAAACCCAATATATAAAATCATTTAAAATGATGGTCTCATGAAGTTTATAAGATTGCTGGGACCATCAGAAAGTCAGGATTGGAAACTATGTAGTCAGAAAAGAAAAACATGATTGAGGCTTTTGGTGCTGTCAGTGAGTACAGACACTTCTGTTCATCAACAACGATACCCGGTACCCATCTCTGCTGTCTTGCAACCCTGGTAGTGTGATTGGTATGGCAGCTTCTTTCCTCCTTCTCTTAAAAATACACTGCATCAGATCAAAAACACTAATGATGACTTATGCTGGAGAGGTTGTGGGGTAAAGGGAACACTCCTGCATTGCTGGTGGGAGTACAAACTGGTACAGCCCCTTTGGATAACAGTGTGGTGATTTCTCAGAAAATTAGGAAACAACCTTCTTCAAGACCTAGTAATACCACTTTTGGGTATATATCCAAAGGATGCACAATCGTGCCACAGGACATGTGCTCAACTATGTCCGTAGTAGCATTGTTTGTCACAGCCAGAACCTGTCTACAACCTTAATGCCCTTTGACCAAAGAATGGATAAGGAAATTGTGGTACATTTACACAATGGAGTACTACACAACAGAAAAAATAATATCTTGAAATTTGAAGGCAAATAGATGGAGCTAGAAAATATTATTTTGAATGAGGTAACCCAGACCTAAAACAACAATTATCACATGTACTCACTCATAATTGGTTTTTAAACATAAGGCAAAGAAAACCAGACTACAAATCACAATCCTGGAGAACTTAGACAACCATGAAGACCCTAAGAGAGACATACATCGATCTAATCTACATGAGAAGTAGAAAAAGACAAGATCTCCTGAGTAAATTGGGAGCATGGGGATCATTGGAAAGGGTTGAAGGGGAGAGGAGAGGAAGGGAGGGGAGCAGAGAAAAATGTAGAGCTCAATTAAAAGAAACACACATAAACATTTCAAACTAAATTAAATAGCTTTTCATAGAACAGAAGGAAAAAGACAAGACAATTAACAATCACGTAGATTTGTAAGATTAAGGAAAAATAACACAATGAAGAAAAACCGAAAATATAGCCTGGTGGAAAAAACAGCATCATTGCCCTGTGACCTGCACATGCTGGGTATGGTGGGCATACAGGAAGCAGAGACAGGAGGATACTGAGTTCAAGACAGTCTGGACTGCACAGTAACATCCTGGCTCAAACAATGCAACAATAAAAATATGTAACTCAAAAAAAAAAAAATACACTGCATCCAGAAGTGATTATGCAGCTGACATCACTTTGAGCTGCATTTGCAAAGAGCTCAGGGATGCATTCTAGGCTCTTTTTGGGATGGAGAGTCTTAATTGTTGTGGAAAATTCCTGTACATATTGATCCAGCTTTTCATCATGGAATGTGGATTGGTCTGATAGCAGCCAGTAAATCTAAAAAAAGAGGGGTCTGGGGAAGATATTAAACTGTGGGAAAAATGCTTGGCCTGTATGAACTTCAGCTAGTCAGGGTTGAGAGGCCATATTGCTTACTCCTAGGGGCCATGGGTGTCTGTTTTATTATTTGATATGAGTTCACAGTGGCAAAGTGAGAAGGGGATTGAAATGGTTATACCATACACTAGGGAGGGAGTGAAAAATTCACGAGGAAGTTATAAAGGCATGATAGCAAACATTTCTGGAGAGGATGTGTGAGGGATAAACAAGCAAAATCTGAGATGAATGCAAAATGTTTCCCTGCTTCTCTCTGACAAATGACAGACACTTCAGCATTCAGGGTTGGTTGTCAATTGGATTGAGATTGGTTTAAATTAATAAAGCAACTCTGATGAAGTTTTTTGATGCTTAATTTGATTCTTGTGATTTTGAACTTTCTGATGGCTTTCGGAATGAAACTGAATCTCAAAGGAATGTGAGAATAGGTGTGGAACTGCCTGAGGCTCATGGAAATAGATTGTTAAAAATCACATCGGAAGCACCCCGGCAGCTCTCCTGGAGCTGGCCCTGATAGCATCATTAGAAACACACCCTGACCAACAAATAACAGGTGAGGAGGATGCTTGAGTTCTCTGTTAATGACCAGCAACTTGTTGACTCAGAGTTCCGTTTGCTTCAGTGTCAGGGTGCTTGCTTTGTTGAAGATAATAGACATGAGATGACCTGGGTAAATCTGTAAGCTGGAAACATAGATCCCATGCACATTACATATCAGTCTTTTTACATTACCTATACCTCTGCAGAATGAAACTTTGAGCACATTAATAGTGATAGAGGTTGCTTATAGTTTGAATCTATAGTGCCCTACAAAGACTCTTTGGCTAATGGTTTGTTCCCCAGTGCTATTGGGAAGTGGTTAAACTAGGAAGTGGGATCTAGAAGCAAGTCTTGGGTCATTGTGCATGCCCTTAAGTTGGAGATTATGGGAAATTGGCTCAGTCCTCTTCCTATCTTTCACTTCCTACCGTTGAGGTCAACAGCTTTGTTTAACCACATGCGACTGTCATGCCATGCCACCACAGGCTGGAATCAATAGACTCAAACTTCAAAACTATGGACTGGTCTCTGTTTCTTGCTTGAGACTTGCTTAGTGGGTAGAAATGATATTCTGTCGATCCAACAGGGCTTCATACATCTTCCTATACATCTGACTACATTCTCCTGAAACTAGATTGTATTCTTTATGTGGAAAATAACCTTAATTAATGAGATACCACCCGCATCTCATCTCCAGGCTCAGAACAATTCCTGAACAGAATGGCAGTGCTGGAGTGAGCGGTGACTCCAGGTTGTGGAACTGCAATTCTACATGTGGGCGTCAGCATCTTGCAGGGTAGCTCAGTCTTGGGGCTTGTGTCACTACTAGTCAAACACAAGTAGTGTCTCTGAAAACCATGTTATGGTAGATCAGGCCTGGTTACAGGAGGACAAGCTTTAGAAAACGCTCCTCACTCTGATAAATTAATGAAAGATTTAAGCATTTACTACTGTCATTGTTTTTAGTATTGTAATTATTTGTGTGTGTGTGTGTGTGTGTGTGTGTGTGTGTGTGTGAGAGAGAGAGAGAGAGAGAGAGAGAGAGATGGATGTGTGAGTACAGACATCTCAGTGCCATAAGGTGCAGATGGAGATCATAGGACAACTTTTGGGAGCTGGTCCTCCTTATCATGATATCCCAGGATTGAACTCAGGTCATCAAGCTTGCTTGACAAGTGATTTTACCTTTTGAACCAACTTGCTGGTTTTGATCAATTAATTTAACTACAGCATAACTCAACAAGATAAGCAACAATATATTGTTGCCTTTATTTTTATAAATGAAAATCCATGTGCCTTTAGCCTTAGGTTAAATAGTTATTTCATTTAAAGCTACTTAGACTAAAGTTTACAGAATTCCATGTAAGATTGCTTAACCAAACAAGAACATTTTTATAAAGACTAAGAAACATATGATGAATTGGTTAATTCCCTACCTTCTTTACAAAATCTTATTATTATCTATTATGTTATAGACTCTATGACAGAATCTGGAGATGGAATAATAAACCAAACATACAGAGATCTTCAAACACCTTCCAGATTGAGAAGATAGATACTGTTCAAGGAATCACAGAAAGACAAGTACAATTTGAATTGGACACTTATTAGCCACAACACTAGACTGATGCTATGGAGGTTCAGGAATATGGAGTTGACTTGCACAATGAGAGATCTGACTGTCACAAAGAGGAGCGAACCAGATGAGGACAAGCTGCCAGAGAGCTCTTGGCTGAGGGAATAGCTTGGGCAAAGGTTCCAAGTTTTTGTTTAAGGGAAGTGATAATGGCCGAGGACCAAGTAAGGATGATATGACTGGAAAAGAGAGAACAAGTAGCACCTGGGGAAGGACAAGACCTTAAAGGGACTTAAAGGCAGCATTGAGGGAGCTTGTCTTTATCCCAAGAAGGTGAGTGCTCATGGAGGGCTCTAGACAAGCAGTAATCTTTTTACCAGCTGAGGGTGTGCATTGGCCTGGAGCAAGGGGTGGGGGAGACTCGAGAGGAAGGTGTTAGTTGTGGTTCAAGTAGATCTTCTCTGAATACAGACTGGGAAATCATGATTCAGAGTAAGATGTTTACCATAGAGACTGCTTTTTACCTTCTCTGCAATGTCTCACAGTCTGGTTTGTCTGTGATTTCTTTATAATCAAATTCAAAACCGTCCATTTCTTTTGGAAATCTAATGCTCATCTCTGTCATCCTCCCTGCACTGAATTAGTAGACGAATGATTTATATTTGTCCCCAAATATTAATTTGATCATTTTGTTAAAGTGGTAACACTCAGCTTTCTCCCTTGTGTAATAACTATTTTGATAATTAATGAGTATCTTGCTGAGAGATACTTTGAGACTGAGTTCTTACCTCGTTACTCATCACATTCAAGCCCACTTATTTTGCTCATCAGTAATTACAGCCTAAAATAATTAATATGGCAATACGTAACACAGTGAGTTTCTATTTCCTTTATTCCTTCTAAATTTATTTTTGAATTATACACCAAAGAAGAGCTTTTATTCCTCTTTTTCTAAAATGTATAATTTAAAGTTTTCTTTGAGAGTTTCATACTTACAAACCACACGTTTGGATCATACCGATCCCCCGCTACTCTTTCCATTTCTTCTTTCCTCTGCACCAAGTTCCTCTCCCAATTTCAGATCCTGTTTTTGAATTCACCGGCTTCTATTAGTGGTGTCTACATACACATGGGGTAAGGCTATCCACTGGAGCATGACAACGTCCCAGGGACCATATCCCTGAAAATAAAATACCACCCCCCCACTACCAGCAGCCATCATTTTCCCATAGCCCCTAAGCTATGGGTGAGTCTTTGTGAGGTTCCTTCCATCCATACTGCAGTTTCAACTGACTTGATCTTCTGCAGGTCTTCTGCAAGTATGTATATTGGTACAGGGAGGCATGGAAGTTATGGGGGAAACCAGCCACTTTCTGTCTGTGTTTAAGGGCTTTTTCACAGGATAGGACTCATGCCTGGTATTGAAAATATGGCCAAGAATGTGAGAGGTAGGGAGGTTTTAAGTCTTATGGGAGAACTTATTTCTATTATGTCTCCAGCAGACATAGTATGAAATTGCTTTCTACCTTCTTTCTTCTCTTTTATTTTATTATTTATTTGTTTATTTTGGTTTTTGAAGCACGGTTTCTCTGTAAATTTGGAGCCTGTCCTGGAATTAGCTCTTGTAGACCAGACTGGCCTCGAACTCACAAAGATCCTCCTGCCTCTGCCTCCCAAGTGCTGCCACGAAAGGCATGCACCACCACCACCCTGTTTCTTTCTTTCCTTTAACACGTTCTGTTACTTATTTCTCTTGTTATGGGCCAATGACTTACTATTTTTGTTACGCCGATGAGAATCCTTTCAACCAGAGTGCATTTTGATTCTCAGGTTATCTCAAGATTTGACTACAAAGAACACTGTTGAATTTGGTTTCTGTTGGTTTTTGTTCTCATCAGTTTTTGAAGAGTTTCCTGCTTTGTGGAAACACAAGCTACCCGAGCCTCATCTTGCAGTTTTCCCTGCCCCGACCCTCAAAACAACCAGTTCCCAAAGTCGTGGAGAATGCCATTTGGAAACTAAGTACTTCTCTTTGGTATTAGGGTGTCACCGCTCTAAATCCTTTTACTGGAACGAGTCAAATACATTTACATACCTACATATCTGCATGCACATTTAAGAGTATGAGTTTAAACTGATGTTTCTAATTCCAGTCCAACACCCCAGGATTCAGGCTACATTGCCTTATTTATAACCGTTTTCCCTTAACTGTAATAAAATATGATTCTCATCATTTATGCTAGATGAACTTGTTTTCTCAATTCCAGGATGCAGACAAGTATTTTCAAAATTGCTAAACATGCCTCTTTGAAAAAGAACTTCCTAACTAGAGAAAAAACAATGCATATAATTCTTTTGTTTTTAACAGAATTTTACTCTCGGAGTAAATTCTTATTTTAGTGCTATTAAAATCAACGTGTATTCCTACAAAACGGTTACGAACTAGGGCATGATACTTCCACACAGTTTTTTACATTAGAATGCACAAACTGGTTACTTTAACTATCATTAATTCCAAATTCATGCCTTTGAGTAGGTTTGTTGGCAGTAAATTCAGTTACAGGTATCAGCAGGGTTGTCTCTCTCCACCCTAGGCTTGCATAAGAGCGCTAGTACTCTTAAGGCGGAAAGAAACGTCTGAGGATGATCACATAGGACAGACACGAGGCATTTTGTGGGCCTGAGAATGCTAGTGTTCATCGCTTTTCTTTTTCCATATGCAATTTGCAACTGCCTGCTTTTAGAGTCTCATCTGAAGAATTGCAGAAGACTGTGGTATTCCCAGGCTTGTGACGGACTCTCTGTTCCACTTTGCCTTGTGCCCACGGTTGAAACGAGACCTCTGTGTAGGGGCAACCATGTGGTTTATTGTTTCACAAATGAGTATGCAGAGGCCCTCTTTCTTAGGCCAGATTCATAGCTGTACTTTGGTTGTGCCATTGGTAGCTGTCCTGTCTAGATCTTTGTATGTAGTCAGACACCACTCCCAGGGTTCAGGGCAGATCTCTTCAGGTATTCCAAGGATGTAGCGCTCTCTGTGCCCCTACTCACTCTTCTTTTCAGTGTCCAGAATTCTTCTCAACATGCGATGAGGTTTCCATTTGCCTGTCCTTTGAAAAGTTAGTTTCTATGTTTCTTGCCAGTTATTCTGTTTTATTTCTTCACTGCCATTTTACTGTGGGCTGTCAAAGCAATGGGGTCAGTCTATCATCTTGAGTCAGAATCACTGGGTATAAATCATTCAAAAACTCAGGCATTTTTGAGGAATTTCATTTTAAATTGCCTTTTGAGTTATTTACAATTCAAGCAAAAAAATTGGCAACTTTATATTATAGTTGAATATTTATAAACAAAAATGTCAACATCCAGTTCAATTACTAATTTTAACTTGTTAAGGAAGACTTGGGCTTTCATTTTGTATTACCTCATTTATTATTTTTTATTTAATTAAAAAATAAAATATAATTATATCACTTACCCCTGCCTGTCCCTCCTTCTTTGTCTCTTATGTTCCTTGCCTCCAACCTCTCCCATGTTCTCCTCTTCATTTACTCTCTGCTAATGGCCTTTTTTTCTTTGATTGTTTTTGTTGATATATGTTATAAACATATGTAGCTACATAATGTATTATGCATCAATACACGCATACAACCTGTTGACTCCATTTATTGTGATTTGTGGGTGCATAATTTTAGGGCTAATTCTCCCTTACTCAACAATCATTAGCTGTTTGTAGTTCTTTGTTTAGAGGTGGAGCTGCTGAGAGAGTTTCCCCTTTTATGTTAGCATATTTCTTGTTATTTTCTTTGTTCAGGTCTTGTTTAATTAGTTGGATAATTGAGGCATTATGAGTGTAATACCTCTGATGTTCTAGGAGACACAATCTCAGCAACTTTCTGATCCTCTGGCTTGGACTACCTTGTACTACTTTGACCAACAATTTTAATAAAAGTTTCTTATGCCTGGCACTGAGATTTTTCTTAGATAGTCTAAGACTCTTGTGGGGAGGAACCGCAGTCCAAATCTCACATATATTAGTTTGATAGTATTTTGGAGATTTTTGCCTTTATATCTAATTGGGGATATAGGTCTGTAGTTCTGGTTTTTTCTTGTGTTTTTACTTGGTTTTGGTATGGAGCAATATTGGCTTTGTAGAAGGAGTTGGGAAGATATTTTTCTGCCCTTCCGATTCCCCCCATCAAATAATTTAAGAAGGGTTTTGTAGATGTTTGGATGTCTGGCAGTATTCTACTGTGAACTCATCTGGGCCTGAAATATTTCTAGTGGAAAGGCTTTTATTATTGCTTCAATCTCCTCATTTTTTATGGGTTTGTTTAGGGTGTTGATCTATTTCTTCTTGATTTAACTTTGGTGGTTTGAATGAATCTAGAAATTTCTCTCTCAAAACTGGTTTTAATGTGTAACAGAGGTTTTGTTGTGTTTTAATTTTCATTTAGTTCCAGGGATATTTTTTAATTTTTCCTCATTTCTTCTTTGACTGATTTATCATTTAGTAATGAGCTGTTCAATCTCCATGAGTTATGCACTTATACAAATTTGTTTCCTGTTGATTTTAAGCTTTATTGCATAATGGTCAGATAGAATACATGGGATTATTTCAATTTTCTGAATTTGTTTAAATTTGTTTTGTGTCCCAGAATACAATTTCTTCTCAGAGACACTTCCATGGACTGCTGAGTAGAATGTATATTCTTTGGTGTTTTGCTGTAATATTCTGTAGAAATCTGTTAGGTCTATTTGATGTAAGATGTCTTTGTTTACTTTTTGTTCAGATAACCTACCTAATGGATAAATCAGGTAACTGAAATAATCTACTATTACTGGGTTAGTGTTTATCTATGCCTTCAATTACAATTGTATACGTTTTGAGTGAGCTAGAGGTTGGTGCACATGTGTTCAGCATGCTAATTTTGTCTGTATTAATTGCTCCCTTGCTTAGAATGAGTTTCCTCCTTTGTCTCTTCTGATTAGTTTTAGCTTGAAGTTTATTTTGTTAGATCATAGGGTGAGAATGCTTGGTTGCCTTCTGGTTCCATTTATTGAAACTCCTTTTTCCATTCTTTCATTTTGAGGTGGTGCCTATCTTTAAAGCTGAGATGAATTTCTTGTAGACACCAAATAGGTTTTATTTCTTCTTCTTCTTCTTTTTTTTGTTTTTTTGTTTTCTCGAGACAGGTTTCTCTGTGGTTTTGGAGCCTGTCCTGGAACTAGCTCTTGTAGACCAGGCTGGTCTCGAACTCACAGAGATCCGCCTGCCTCTGCCTCCCGAGTGCTGGGATTAAAGGTGTGCGCCACCACTGCCCGGCTAGGTTTTGTTTCTTAAACCATTCAATGGCCCGTATCTTTTGATGAGACAGTTGTGGTCATTCATACTTAAATTTATTATTGAAAGGGATGAATTTGTTTCATTTTGTTCTTATTTCATTGGCTGTATTCTCTGTCATTGTTGGAATTTTACTAATTATAGCTTCATTTTTTTTTCTAGAGTTTCTTGACTGTGGTTGCTCCTCTTTTCAGTTCAGTGCTGCTTCTAGCATTACTTTTAGGACCTAAAGATCCTAAGGTCTACATTGTTTGGGTAGATATGAATGTTTTAAAGACTGTCTCATGGGAAGCTTTTCCTTTGCTGGGTACAGTAGTCTGCATTGACAGTTGTGGTCTTTTAGAACATGAAGTGCATTGCTTCAGGCTCTTGTGACTTTCAGAATTTCTGTTAAGAAATCAACTGTTATTCTGAAGTCTTTTCTTTTATATGTGCCTTGTATTTTTTCTCTTGCAGCTTTCAAGTATATTTCTTTGTTCTGTATGATGTTTTAACTATGATATGCTGTGGTGTGTTTCTTTTCTGGTCTCATCTATTCGGTGTTCTTCGAGCTTCTTGTAGCTGTGCAGTTTATAGGTTGCAAAACAAAAGCCCACATTTTTGCTATTATTCTCGGTGTTCTTGTCTAAGACCTAGACATCTGGTTTCTTGTCTTTCTTGGAAAAAAGTATTGCCATCATTTCACAATAGAATCAATCGTCCTTCTGTCATATTGTTCTCACCTTAATTTCACACACAAGTATACACATTCTTCAGTAGATACACACGCTTTAAATCTATAAAGGACATATTTAAAAGTTATGTGTATAGTAGGTGGGTAAAAGGGCCAAAGGGGCCTGACTCAGAGTTGTTCAAAACACACTTGACATTAGTAAGTGTAAGGTGTATATGAGTGTGTTATAAGATTTGCACTTTTATGTTGGGTGATGGTAGCACATACCTTTAATCCCAGCACTCTGGAGGCAGAGGCAGGTGGATCTCTGTGTGGTTGAGGCCAAACTGGTCTACAGAGTGAGTTCTAGGATAGCCAGGGCTACAGAGAAACCCTGCCTCAGACGCCATCCAGAAGATTTACACCTTTGTATGATAGCACTTTCCATATTGTAGATACGTAATAGCCAGTTACCAAATGGTTATGTGCTTTTACTATGCTGGGTCAAAGGTTAGCATAGAGCTAATAATAATAGATTTGTAAAGAATAAAGAAAGTTAAATTCTCAAGCCAAAGAACAATACATTCTCACCTATGTAAATGTCTTTATTATTAAAGTCGAACTCTCATGTTCTGACATTTTACTGTAGAGAAAATTATAACCCTTAAAAAAGACCATTAAAAAAGAAAATAAAAAGTAGCACACAAAAGAGCCTTTCAAGAAAAGTATTACACAAAGAAAATACAGTTTAAAGGGTAACAAAGAAGTGGTGTTAATTAGATGAACAGTAATGGGGTAAAGATCATAAGAAAACGAAGAGATGTCCAGGTTGGACATGGAGAGGAATAATGAATTAATCTAGAATATGTGATTGCCAGGAAGGATCTTGGACTCAGGTCATATGCTTGGCAGACTATTGGAAAACAAGGCTATACTGTCTCTGTTGTAAATGAGCAGTTAGTTATGTGTTGAATCTCATCCCCTTGATATGCTTCAGATCCCTGCTTGCCGACCAGTCTGCACTGAAGTGAGTGCAATGGCAAATTGGATAAAATTGTGTGGCAGTATTTGACAGATATGAAACAAAGCCAAAGAAAACACAACGCTTTACCTAAATTAGCCTCAAACCAGCGTGGAGAAATTCTTTTATCCTAGTAATTGGCTCCTAAAAGAATTGGGATCCATCGAGTAGCTCGTCTAACCCCTGACTTCATGTCTGTGAGTTAGGCTTTCATGCTCAGTCTGACACAACCACCTGATGTGCTTGTGGGTTGTTCAACTTTAAACTTAAAAGTCTTGGCAAGGAGGGCTGGAGAGATGGCCCAGAGGTTAAGAGCATTGCCTGCTCTTCCAAAGGTCCTGAGTTCAATTCCCAGCAACCCATGGTGGCTCACAACCATCTGTAATGAGGTTTGGCGCCCTCTTCTGGCCTGCAGGATACAGAATATTGTATACATAATAAATAAATAAATATTAAAAAAAATCTGGGCTAGGAAACAACTGTGGACTTCAATTGGAAACACTGGAGCTGAGAGGTCTTGAAATCGTGGAAACTGCACACTATGCGAACAGCTGACTAGAAGGCCAGTCTTCCTGATCAAGATGAAGTGCAGGCACACAGGTGTACCACCATCCCCCGTTTCAGTAGAGGGACTTCGAAGGATGAGAAAGAATATAAAATAGACAGGCAATAATGGAGAACCAGAGTGGAAAGAGGGAGGAATCAAAATATTCATAAGGAAGAGCTGAGAGAAAAATAGATTGCTGCCGTTTAAGCTACCTGGCCCACGCTGTGCTTTTATGGAAGCCCGGGTTGACTCATCTAGAAGGAGAAATTACAACTGAAAGACTCCAAATGCCATTTGTAGTGAGGGTTTTGAAGATATTGCTTTCATCAAATAAGAATATGCTTCTGGGAAATTGGAACATTCTGAGAACAAAAAAAATTCTTAGAAAGTTAAAATCTAATTTCCAAGCTAAAATATTCAGTAGGAGGGCTGGAATATTGAGAAAATCTCCCAGGGCCAAGAGTAAAACAAAAGGACGAAGAAACCTATTAAGAACACAGCTAGGGATGAACAAGATCTAGCCGGTGTCTGATATCTGATTAATAAGATTTCAAAATAAACTGAGAAAGAGGATGAGAAGGGAAATAATTTGAAAAATAGATGAATGAACCCAAAAACTAAAGAAATACCCGCATGCCACATATGAAGAATACAAAGAAACCTGTACCTGGATAAGACCTTGCAAACTCTCCTAGACCCAAGGATAAAGACAGCCCTAGAGCTTTCAGAGATAAAATAAAAATGCTTCCTACAAAGGATCAAATACCATAGTGACTTCTACATGGGAGAAGACAGAACAAAGAACCTTCGAAATTCTGAGAGGAAATGGTAGTGCATATTAATAACGTTAAGACACATTTCACATTCATTCTCAGGGGATAGGCAACGTTCTAAAGGATGTAAGCAAATCATCCAGTCTTTCCAATAATCAATCTTTCTCATCATTTTTTTTGAGGCAGTATCTTCCTATGTAGCCTCTCTGGCCTCAATCTGGAAATCCCCCTGCCTCAGCCTCTCAACTTCTGTGGTTACACTCATGTACCACTCTGACTGGATTCTACATTTTTTGAAAGATATAATATTGTTAATATCAGATGCTCTTTTAAGATGGCAGAACTGAGGTAGGATGGTTAAATTATGTTCTCTAAATAAACTACTGATTGTTCTCTGTCCAGCTAAATTATTGCAGTTTGAAAGCAATAAAAAGATAATTTCGATGTTCATGATCTTGAAAGTACAAAATGTATTTGAATATATCATTAGAATTTATTCTCTATGAACAAACAGACACATGTACATACAGTAAAACAAAAGGAATTCCATAAGAAACATGACAAATGATGCATGGGACATATGAACTCAACTTGCTAAGAGAAAAAAATTCCAGAATTTCATTACCATGGAAGGTTTAGGAAGTAGCTCAGGTTAATCCAAATCATGTGATCTTATTGGGAAGGAGTGATCGTTTTGTCAATAAAAAAATCATTAGAAGCTTCAGTCAAAACACAACCCTGTGTAAGCAAGGCAAAGCCCCCAATGAAAGGGACTAGACTGGTGAAAGGTGGTTCAACAATGTGATGTTCGTTTTCTATATGCTGTTTATGTAATGGGGATCCAATGGATTATAATCCATTTGCTCTTTAACTAAGATAGTTGATCCAACCTAAGTTAGATTGATTGCTTACAGATAAACCACAGCATTGAGTTAAAAATACATATAATTATATAATCATAGCTCTGCAAATCCTGCTTATTATTATTCAGATTTTAGAATATATACATCAGATATATTTATAGACTCAGAGGAAACATTTTAAATATACTTATTTTGGAGATGAACACAGACAAGCACTGCCAATATGGAAATAATTATGCTTGAGATGGAAATCAAAAGTGATGTGAGAGACTCGGGAGGAAGTGAGGTAGAAGGCTTCGTAAGGAGATAAACTTCATTATCTTACATAATGTGGGATCAGGAGATGCTGTGAAATCCATTGAATCCGTGGGGATGCAGATACTAAGATTAAATTAGCAACACGAACAGCTTATGGCACAGCAGGGAAGAGGCAGTGTCTGTGTAAGACGAAAGGGGTTGGAAAGAGGAGTGGGTAGGACAGGAGAGCCTTCAGGCTGTCATGGAGATAACATGTTTGACGAAGAGACAGGAGATGACAGCAGAGTCAGGCAGGTGGAGCCTCTGACTGATATGTCAAGAACAAAGACTGCCCATAAGAGGAGTCCCACACGACAGGAATGACTAGAACCTAATATTCCCAACATATAGTCATTGGTCAAAGGCAGGCTGGCCTTGGCTCCAAATCCAAAGCAAGCGGTGAATGGGACGCAGCTCGAGACTCTTAGTAAACTCCACGTCGGATAGTGAGAGTTTCTTAAAAGTAGAGAGGGCTGAGACACATAGGGCTGGCCTGATAGTTGCGGGACATGTGCAGTTTCACAGGACAGCACTGTTAGAGGAGAACCATGATTGGTGCAAACCTGCTATCTTTACATGCTTAATTCTAGTTGAGGAGGCATGCAGTATCGCTTTGCGTGGAGCCCTAGCCATCATATCCTGTTCCTCATATTGTGCGGATGCCCAACCATACAATTATTTTCACTACTGCTTCATAACTGTCATTTTGCTGCTGGTATGAGTCAGAATGTAAATTTCTGATATGCAGGATCTGCATCTGACATGTGATCCCTGAGAAAGGGCCTTTCAGTCCCCAAAGGGGTCATGGCCCACAGGTTGAGAGGTGCTGCCCCAGAACCTCTAAGAAACAGAGGCGGAACTGTGCTGTAAGTTAGTTTTGGAAAGGAAAGATTGAATGAAGAAACACCCTGGGATAGAAAATGTTTATTTTCCGATGCTACAGTTAGTAGTTGTGCAATCAACTACACAGTTTAATGTATTTTACATATCCCATGCTTTTCCTTAATGCACACACAGTTTAAAATTCAGAAATGAAACTCTTCGGGTAAACTATAGATCAACCCCGTATCTTTCTATCCTAAGATATATTTTTTTAAATGAGAAAAGAATGGAAGAGATATATGTGCTTAAAAATAAAAAGAACAGAAAGGAGTCCATTAGCAGATAGATGTTAAACAGATTTCTTCAAAACAAGAGTCAGTGGGAAAGTGAATCAGGAGGGTGGGCTCTGCAGGAAGGATGCTGATCTGACAAAGCACGCAGAAAAGGGGCAGGCGTGTGGCTGTGGGTGGGTGGTACAAAGCAAGTTTCTGTGTGAAACAGTTTCCCTAGGCACACTCCCCTTTCTGAGGAGGGACGGTCACAGTATCACATTTACTGCTCAGGAAAAAGAAGCAAACAATCTAGCAAGCAAAGGGACATGAACCTATAGAGACACTGTAAGTACTGGCTATAGTACTGGACTGGACACGTAGGGATCCAGTACTATAGACTGCTAATCCAATGGTAGCTATCCTGAAGAGAGATGGCTGCTTATCTGTAAGTTTCACTTACAGATATGAAGGTGCCAGCTAATTGTTTAATTCTCCCAACAGTAACTGTGAACTGAGAGCCATGAAATACCCTGCATACTTACTTGATAGAGCCTCAGGAGAGGAACGAGAACAAACAAAACATTATTCCCAAGGAAACAAATAAAATTCATGGAAAGTAAGGCTACTATATAAAGACAGATCAACTGCAGGATCTTCATTTGTATCAAGAAATTGAATTAGCTATTGGATCCATAAAGTAAATCAGATGCTCATTGAGATGGAAGTCAGAGAAATATAGGAAACCTGGGAGCTAGAAATAGAAAAAAGGAGAGGACTAGGGGTGTGTGTGTGTGTGTGTGTGTGTGTGTGTGTGTGTGAGAGAGAGAGAGAGAGAGAGAGAGAGAGAGAGAGAGAGAGAAAGACAGGCATATACAGAGAGACAGAGAGAGACAGAAAGACAGAGAGAATGTAGGAACATTTAATGAAAGACGCTATGAGGGACGAGACTGAGTACAGAAGGGCAATGTAAGATAGAATGTGGGCATATCAGCCTTGAGATAGTATGAATTCCAGAAGGAGAAATAAAATTCAGTGTTTCAATTTTAAAATTATTAAACAGTGACAGCTGAATTCCTAGGAGCATGTTAGGAAAAGTGTTAATGGTATGGTCGCCTGTGGTGTTTTACTAAGTGGTGTATGTGTTTCTCTACTGTATATAACTTTGGGAAACACAAGGACAAGCTGTTGAAGTTTTAAGTTGACAACAAGAAGCTAGAACCCAAGAAAAATGCATAGAACCTTGCGTTAGGCAAAAGACAAGGGCTTTCAGTTTGGATGCAAACATTGAGTTTGAAAACAGCAGAGTGCACCAAAGACTTGCTTACTAACTGTAAAAGCAGAGAGGCTGGTCTATGAATGAACGAGCAATGAAGCTAAGCATGAGTACAGAAAGCCATTGGAAGAAACGAGTATCAGGGTGTAAAATATTTGAAAACTGATCCCCCAAACTCTATTGACTGGAAAAGTTAAGAATTACATGTATAATACTTGCCAAGTTCATAGCTGATGAAAAACCCTGATCCTGAGCAAACTTGCAAATGCTGGTGAAATACTCTATACTCCAGCTGGGCTCCTCGAACTCCACCACAGTGGCTGATTAAAACCTAATGGGTTTTAAGTGTATGAAGTTTAATGGATGTTCTTCGTTGTACCAGTTCTGCAAGAGAAAGAAAGTGGACAGTGGCGGGGAAAGCTCGCACTGATATAATTAATGGTGCACCAACTTTTCTGTTATTGGTATGCACATAACAAAATGTATGTGAACAGTTTAAATATCTTTGGGCAGATTCAACACACACTATTCTGCAGGCAACCTAGTAGGAAAAAGTTGTAACATCTGGGGATTTCTGTTCATGACTACACAGAACTCTACGAAATGTCTAAGGGATGATAATGCTTTTGGCATTTAATTCCTTGCTCAGTGTCAAGTCTGTAATATGTATACCTTGGCTAAAACATTTGTTCTCTGTGACTGGGGTGCTTATACACCTTTCCTTTAACTGCATGGTTGCTGAATCTTTAAAAGAGGAATAGCATATGGTCACTAATGCTCAGATTAGTGTAAATACTTTCAGCCTTCCCAAAGTGATATGTCTTGGGGAAAGCGGGAAATTGGGGTAATGTCAACTGATGCTTTTCAACTTGTGAATAGTTTCCTTGGTTGGAGGCGGATATAATTATGCATATATACAAATATAAATAAATGCATATATGATTATATATACACATACACACACATAAACAATTGATGATACTGAAGGGCAATAGCAAAGCACAGTGATCCTGAGCTACCCCTGTGGGCTTCCAGCTTTCTGCCCAGAATGCTCTAGTTAAGCTGTATGAATTTGCCCTATTTTAATAGTGAAGTTCACTCTCCTAAGTAATGCCAACTTTGGGTTTCTGTTCCTCCATTCCCCTTTTTGAGCTATGGTCTCTCATTGATCTGGAACTTGCCAAGGAGGGTAAACTGACTGACCAGTGAGCCCATAGGGATCCACTTGCCTTTGCCTTCTTAGTGCTGGGATTCTGAGTGCATGCCACCATGTCCAGCTGTTTTTTCACACGATTTCTGGAAGTTAAACTTAGGTCTTCATATTCACCTTACAATCAACATGCTGACTGAGCTGTCGCCCCAACCCAAATGTTAATTTTTTTGTGTGTTTTTTAATTAACTTTTTAAAATTTATTTTACATATCAACCACAGTTTCCCCTCCCTCCTCTCCTCCCATTCCCCCCTCCCCCTCCACACCTCCTCAGTCTCCTTTCAGAAAGAGACAGGCCACCCATGGGCGTCAACAAAGCAGGGCACATCAAGTTGAGGCAGAACCAAGCTCCTTCCTTTGCATCAAGGTTGGGCGAGGCATCCTAGCACAGGCAATGGGTTCCCAAAAATCAGCTCAAGCACTAGGGACAGGTCTTGATCCTACTGCGAGGAGCCCCACAAACAGATCAAGTTACAGGTTAGTGACTATCCTAATCGTCATCAGAGAACATTCATCCTTTATCTGATGGAAGCAGATGCAGAGATCCACAGTCAATCTTTCAGCAGAGTTCGGATTGTATGAGCCGGGGGTCAGGGGGTGTCAAGTTCATGACAGGGGAACCTACAGGACCAAAACATTAATTCTTAAGACAGAAGAGAGAGATACTAAGACTGGAACTTTATCTGAAAACAATGTTATTTTATAAAGTACTTTTACATGCTCTACATGTAATATCTACAATTCATATCACCTGCATGGAGATTTGTGATTCCTGGCAGCCTTTTTGTTTTAAAGATTGATGAATCAAGTAGAGAAGATAACTAATCCTAATAGCCTGTAATTCAAAGCTACAGATACCATCGTTAGAGTTTGAAGGGAAAGTAAGCTCTCTCTCTCTTATTTGTAGATCGAAGACATAGAAGACATATCCTATTTTTATTTTTACTTCTCGGCATCAGTAGTTCAGAAATATCTGTCATTGGAGTCTGCTAGGTCAGTAGGGCATTTTCCTAATTAAAACCTTTCCTCAGGTGAATTTCTAGTTTATTTCCATGGCTTTCTTCACCCCAGCGTTGTGGGTTTAAGTCAGTGGTTCTCAACCGTCCTAATGCCTATAGCCTCTTAATGCAGTTCCTCATGTTGTGGTGACTTTCAACCATAAAATTACTTCATTGCTACTTCATAACTATAATTTTGCCACTGTTTGAATTGTAAGGTAAATACCTGATGGGGGTCGTGACCCACAGGCTGAGAACTGCTGGTTTAAGGACAAGTAGATATGGAGAGAACTCTTGTCCCCTTTCTGAAGCTCTTGTGTCCTGCTCAACTTTGACCTCTCATGTCTTGAAAATACCAATTATGGAGAGTTGAAGTTTGACCTTCACCTTTTCAAGTATCACCCTGTCATTTTGTGACCAGTTTTTTTAGGGATGACTTTTACAGAGTGTGAATGTCCCTGTGACATTCAGATTTACATTTCTGGGCTCTTAGATCTCGTGGGATTTGTGCTGCGATGATTGTTCTCAAAAGGACATGTCAGTTTCTGTAGATTTGTAGAGATGGCATTTCAGCTTCCTTTCACGGCTCTGGAATTGGGCTATGATTGACAATTTGTTCTTTGAAGCAAAGTACAGATTCAGATGCACTGTTTCCTGTCCACTGACATACAACATTAAATGCTATCGATTGTTTGTATTGCTCATTTTCAATAAGCTCATATTGGTTTTGGCCAATGGAGGGCCTAACATAGTGCTGTGATTGAGAAGTTCTGCTTGCCTTTTTGAGAGCTCCTTCCCTTGATTGGCAGTGGACTATTTCCATATTAAAATCACCTGTAATCCTTAAACAGTTGGCACATGTATTTTATTTTTAGAGGAAAATCACAAATGTAGATAATGACTTTTCATTCATTTATATTGTTTTCAGATTAATAACTACAGAAGGTAGTAAAATAATAACACTTGATAAAAGTGTCCTATAGTAAAAAGAGTGTAACTTAAATCATATACTGTTATTGATTTTCTTACTTTTTTTAGATTTGTTTTATGTGTGGATGTTCTGCTTATATGTATGTGTGTGTACATGTACCACGTGCATGTCTAGTGAGCTCAGAGATCAGAAAAGGGCATTGGATCTCTTGTAACTGGAGTTATGGATGGTTGTGAGTTGTCATGTGTGGTGTGAGAACCGAACACAGGTCTTCTGCAAGAACAAAAAGTGCTCTTAACTCCTGAGTCATCTCTCCAGCTCCTAATGTTTATTTTCTTTATGATGATAAACAAAGCAATCATACAATCCAGGTCTTTGTACATATATCATACACAATTAGAATTAGAGCTTGTGTTAGCGCTTCCATTTGGAATGTCTCTTAAAGGCCCTTGCTGGAAGGCTTGGTTCTCAGTTTGGCACTATTGGAAGGTAATCGAACCTTTAACAAGTAGGATCCAGTAGTAAGTTTAGATCACTGGAGCCTGCCTTGGAAGAAGTTTATGGAATTTTGATCTCTTTTCTCTTGCTTCCTGAGTTTCATGAGAGCAGGTTGCTCACCATACTACCCTGTCACGATCTGTTGCCTCACCATAGACCCAGGGTGACCAGGTCAAGTGACTATGGACTTCAGCTTCTGAAACTGACATAAAAGAAACCTTCCCTCCTTTCAAATTGAATATCTCCAGTGTTTTGTCATAGGAGCGAACAGGTAATGAATGCAGTTTTTACCTTTATAGCTTTGTTTCAAGGTTTCCTAAAGACACTTAGCAGTTTCCAGGATAAGATGAGCACTCAATAGAGGGTAGTCAAATTTATAATTCTGTGATAGCTGAACTGCTGTAAGTTAAATATCCAAGAAAGTTCACAGCGTATAAGAGATGATTATGTATCCAAAATAAGGAAGTAAGTCATAAATTAACTGTCTAGCCTCATTGTTGATCTCACATAAAGATTACGGAATAACAGTGCATTCCACTTTAACCATATGTACCCATGGGGGCTGGCAAGAAATCAACAGGGTCAGCAGCAACTGTCTTGCTGTTGTGACCTTGACCTGAGAGCCCTCCTTTACTTGTCATTCCTCGTTTGTTGTATCTGCAAAGCCCAGAGTTGTGGCTTTCACCCCAGTCACACTGCTGGGATTGGATTCCC
The DNA here is from genome assembly GCF_018167655.1 of Microtus oregoni. Taxonomy (NCBI): domain Eukaryota; kingdom Metazoa; phylum Chordata; class Mammalia; order Rodentia; family Cricetidae; genus Microtus; species Microtus oregoni. The sequence goes on along the minus strand of NW_024543081.1, from coordinate 30,814,274 downwards.
TTCCTTTCATCTGCCATAGACAGCAAAATGATTGACGTCTTGCCTACATCAGTGTTGCCAGGTTCCTTCCTGAGCAGGTGTGCCATGGGCCGGGATCCTGTTCTCTAACAGATACATTATCAAAGCACAGTTATCCATCCTGACTTGGAATATTACCAATGGACAGTTACATCTGAATTCTACTTATTGGTCCAGATACCTTTTTAGAATTTTAAATTAAATTCCAATTTTAAAATAAAAATTTGGAGAATTTCTTACATGAATATTGTATTAAATCATTTTCACCTCTCCCTCTCCCCCACCAACTTCTTCCATGTTCCCCCACTTCCTCTCAAATTCTCAAATACTTCTTTGATTATTGTTACATAAATTTATGTCTGTACCTATACATGAATACAGTCTTCTGTAGTTCATTTAGTGTTGCTTATATGCACATGTGTTCAGAGCTGGTTGTAGCTGGCTTTTATTTGGGGGGGGGCACCAACCAGCTCCCCAGGAATGCTTGGCCTTAGCTTAGGCGTTACCACTAGCTCTTTTATTTTAATCTAACCTTTTTATTCTAATTTTTGTTTTGGGCCCTTTTTACCTCTCTTTCATTCTCTGTGTCCTATTTTCCTGCTTCCTTTGTGTCTGTCTGTCTGTTGCCTGTCATCTCCCTGGTGTCTCTTTTCCTTTCTTCCCCTAAGCCTAAATTCCTCCTCCTACTTACTCTCCCTGCCCAGAATTCCCATCTACACCTCTTCCCTTGCTATTGGACATTCAGCTTTTTAGTGGACCAATCAGGTACCTTAAGCAGGCAAGATAACTTTACACAATTAAATAAACATGACACATTATTCATAGTTAAGCAAATATAGCACATCTTTACATAGTTAAACAGATATTCTGTAGTATTTTCCCTTTTTGTCTAAATAGAAAGAAAGGTTTTAGTTTTAACATGGTAAGACTATATACAATAAGAACAATTAACAATTAAGAGTTACATTTAGACAGAGTAGGAATGGATGGGAGGTAGAGGGGAGGTGGGGGAAGGAAGCAGGAGGAGGGAGGGGAAACTGTAGTTGGTATGTAAAATGAAGAATGTGTTTAAAAAGAATTACATTTCTAATATCCAGTCCATTTGTACTTGGCAAATTCAGAGAAAATATTCCATTATATATCCTATCTTGGTGAGTTCAAAGTTGTGTACTTAAATTACTCTTTATCTTAATTGTATTTGGAACCCCAAATTATCTTCTTAGACCTCAAAATTTTCTTAGAAAAACAATTTAAGCCTTTATATCTTTCAACCTTATACACTTTATACCTCTTAATTAAGTTTCTTTTTTAATTTGATGACAAGGAAAATTATAACTATCATATCTTCAACTCCATCAGAGACCTGAGAAAGATATAATACTACCCAAGTAAACAGAAAGTACAGAGCAAGCAACTTCCAAAACTATAGAAATGACAAAGACATCTGACTGCCTGGACAGTCACCCAAGGTTTCATATTTGGCCGACAGGCCTAGAATATCTGACAGACTTTTCTGTGAAGCAGAAATTTTGAAGGACTTTCCTACCTTGTCTTGGTACAGTCCAGCAGTTGCCTTCTTTTGTGTTCTGCTTGTCCAATTTGGACAACAAACTATCAGCAATGGAGGCAAAAGCAGTTTCTTGCCTAGTCACAAAAGACAGCCAGTTCAGGCTACGTAACACTCATATTCTAGTAACTGACTTGCAACTGTGGTCAGATATTTGGAACAGACACATCGATAAGTGGCTTCCCTCTCCCACCAAAAGTAATTCTGCAACAGGCCCATTTTTTCATGGAATTGCTCTGCAGTGCCAGTGTTGACACTGTTAACAAGACTCCAGTAAGCCCTGTTATGGAGGCTTTAGGAGCAGTGACGTGTGCTTTTGATTGTGTAGAAGGCTGTAAACTGAATGCCAGATGAATTTCTTAATGAGTGAGAACCTTCACAGATCCACACTGAGAGCTAAACTATTTCGTAGAATGTGGCCTCAACCATTTCCCACCACTGATTCTTTACCTTCTGCCTCGCTGAGAAAAGGTGCCAGGCTGCGTGGCTTAACATAGACAAGAATTATGGCTTAATTTAAGTTGTAAGAGCTACTTAATAATAAGCCTGACCTAACAGGCCAAACAGTTTATAATTAATAAAAGCCTCTGTGTTTCTTTGGGACTGAACAGCTGCAGGACCGGGTGGGACAGAAACTTCTGTCTACAACCGTCAATTTCTCACTATCCAGTATTCTCAATGCTATTTAAGGCAGTCTGAAGAGTCAGCACCAAGAGCTTCTTGGGATAATGCTGTGGTGAATACTGTATGTTGTCTTATACCCAAATTGCCTCACACAGGAAGCTTTGCATTTTATCTGTGAGCGACGTGTGGGCTGCTATGGTTGGAGATAAATTTCTCTAGGGTGGTTGGGGAATGAATAGCACAGCTCTTGCTTTTAATTCTATTGTTATTGTTTAATTAATTGCTCTCTGGGAAACTGCCTTCCTGGCAAGTTGCTGAGAAAGTCATAGCAGCTGGTACTTAGTGGAGACCTTTAAGATCATATGATTTAACCCACAATCATTTCAAAGCTGAAGAAGCAGATGCGGGTTTGCTGGGGCTCCACAGCTCATTCTTGGCAGAGCCAGGGCAATACTTTGGGGTCTCACTTGAGTATTAATGTGAACTGTAAATATTAGTATGAATGTATTAATTCTCATTAGAGAATTAATGTGAACTGGAGTCAGTCTTAGTGTGGCAGGGCCCTAAGGTATGAGGTCCTGGGTCTAACTCAACACCCTGAGAATTCAGGATTTATGAGGGTTTTCTGTACAAGCTATTCTCTTTTCTATCATTTTGCCAGCAGAGATTGTATCATCCTTGACATTGGCCCAATTAATGATCAGAGGTAAGAGGGGTGCTTGAAATCAGTCTCAGGTGGGAGTCACGGACTCTTGAGTTTCCTAACTTAAGCCCCGAATGCCCTGCTTCTTTTCTTGCTTTGTTGAGGAGCTGTGTAAGGATTCCAACAGTGCAGCTGGAGATCTAGCCAAGGATCAGGCAGTCACTTTGTGTGTGCATGCGCATGTGTGTGTGTGCGTGTGTGTGTGTGCGTGTGTGTGTGTGTGTTGCTTCTCTCCTTGCTCCTCTGAAGCACGCACCTACTGGGACCTGGGTCCTCAGGATGACAGCATGAAGATGGTCCCCATGTAGAGACAGTGCTCCAACATTCTCTTAAAAGAAGAAAGCATTTGGTTCTTTTTCTTCCTTTCCACACTTGTCACCTGATTTTGATTCTTCTCAACCTTGTGTCTGCTTCTTTCCCGGACACTTTCACGATATGACAAACACTGCTTCCCAAGTCCTCTTCTGGTGGCCTATTGAAGAAACTGTGGAAGCAGTCTGTGTCCGCAGACAAGTCCTGCTAAGACAAGGCTTGTTGGAAAAGTGATGCAGTAGATGGAGAAGTGGTTTGGGATCAGATGTGTCTGCATTTGACCCCTAGATCTGCAACTCCCTGATTCATTTGATTTCTCAGAGTCTCACCTTCCTCTTGCATAAAATAAAGATATTAACAGTGCCTACCTCAATAGGGTGCTGTTTGTTCCAATAGCAACAGGTATTGGAAGCACTCAGAAGGTTTTTATCTTTCTATTTTTATTAATGCATGATGTCATGGTGTGTCATAACTTTTATTTCTCCTAAAAATAGCCTCTTAGTTGAAGGTTATCACGCTTCCTAGAAGTCACTGTGACAAGGTCATCCAGAGAGCACTCAGAGGGATGGAGATGCGGGGTTAAGATGTAGAAGGGGAAAAAGCAGCAACTGCACCTTTGTGTGGGTTGTCATTATGGGCAGCTGGGATTCAGTAAGCCTCCCTGGAATCCTGTCTTAGCTGGGGTTTCTATTGCTTTAGCAAAACATCACAACAAAAAGCAAGTTGGGGAGGAAGGGGTTTATTTGAGTTATACTTCAGCATTGCTGTTCATCACTGAAGAAAGTCAGGACAGGAACTCAAGGTCAGGATCCCGGAGGCAGAAGCTGATGCAAAGGTCATGGAGCAGCGCTGCTTACTGGGTTGCTTCCCCTGGCTTGCTCAGCCCACCTTTTCATAGAACTCAGGACCAGCAGCCCCGGGATGGTGCCACCCACCATGGGATGGGCCCTCACCCATTGATCACAAGATGAGAAAATGTCTTACAGCTGGATCTCATTAAGGCATTTACTCAACTGAGGCTCCTTCCTCTGATGAGTCTAGCTTGTGTCAAGTCGACACACAAAACCAGCCTGTACAAAACCCACTGACAAACTCTAGGGCATCCACACCAGACTTGCTACATTGGGGGTTCAAAAGAATTGGGATGTTTGTTTACCAACTTGAATACCTCTACAGTTAAGTATTATTCCTAGGGGTTAATTCCCCCGAACCTCTGGTCTCCATGGATTGGTCATATGTGTTGCTTGTGGGAAAACCCTTAGACAGAGGGATGATATACGTTGACTATGGCTATCGATAGGGGTAGGTCTTAGAGTTGGCTCAAGATACTGATCAAGTCTGTTCCCTTGTGCTAGGTATTAGACTCTGGCAAATCTGTCAATCAGTAGCTTAGCTCCTATTTAACAGGCAATTGAGGAGAGAACACATAGATGCTTGGTGAGGGTGAGGCCCTTCAGTAAGAGTGGGAAATGCTGACCATTTAGATCCCTACCTTTCGGAGCCACTCCCAGATGGGCAGAGTTGGACGTATCCACACGAGCTCCCTGAGCCTCACACACTGTATATGGGTGAAGAAAGATCCTCTATCAGCCCGTGCATCTGGCTGCTTTGCTAAGACCTGAGCTCACTACCGTGTGACCTTACTAGAGAGCCCCTTTCTTCCTTTCTACTCTCATCAATCTAACACTTTTGTTGCCCCAGTGTAGCACAGCCATGCCAGGCCCCAAGCAGCCCATGTTAGTCACGCTTCCCTGCACCATCTCTGTCTTAGCTCTGCTAATCTTTAACACTAGGATCTTTCCCATCATCACTGTTTAGAAACGTATCTACCGGGACCTGGCTTACTGCTACGTTGCTTCCTTCTTATCCCTTCTTTCATCCCACAATTTCCAATATAATCTTTATGTAATCTTGGCAACAGGTTTTCTATTTGTTTTCCTTGTGTCTATTATAGGCAGATGCTTCCTTTTCACATATGCTTAATCCCCCTTGATCCTTTATTTCCCATACTGTTTGTCTTCTGTATCAAGGTGAAATTCTTGGCTTACTTGTCCTAAGTATATTTAGTTGATTGGCTGCAAGAACCCCATTTACTTTTTCCCATGCTAACCCTCTAACAGGCAGCCAAGGAATTCACTTTATTACAGAAAATAGGTGTCGGGGTTGTGTGCCAGCCTTAGCCGCATGCAAGCTAGGGGAAGCAGAAAATGAAGTAAGGCCTTGTCAGAGCCAAGAGAATGAAGAATAGAAAGATTGCGCCATTACAAAACAGTTAAGTAATTTGACATCCAACTAACGTCTCATCTGTTACACATTGTACTATGGATTCTAGAGGGATCAAAATGTAGAAAACAAATTGGACTGAAGGAAAGGCACCTCACCACCACCGAGACCCCTAAAGATCATACTCTTGTTTGATGAATGCCAGAAAATACATGTTACTCCTGACTGTATTATATTACAGTGGAAGAATACAGATTCAAATAATAAGGGATAACGATACCTAAGAGACCACGTATAGAAGGTGCCAGCTATCCTCTTTCCCTCAGAGATGCTGTGTTGATTTCCGTCTTGTCTCTGCTCTCAACCCTTTGTAGGGTGGCGAGTCTTTTTCACTGTGACTCCATCCAGAATCCTTAGACCCTGATTGAAGACTCGGTTCATTGCTGTTCATTACGCAGGTTGCTAAGTTTGTGAAATATTGGGCCAGACAACAACAGACTTGCTTGCGCTTACATGTATTCTTCCTCTCTCCAAGTACCTGCTTTGGGGCGGACACGTACTTACTTTGCTTAGTCTTCTTTCTACATCTCCCTGATTCTGTTACCTTTGTTGGCTAGATTCTGAGAGCACCAGCACAGCACTTCGTCAGTCCGCCCAATCAATGGTAGACTACAGGTGACCCCCTTTGTTTACTGAGTTTGGCTCAGACTCAGTTCTGAGTGTCTTTGACAATGTCACAGAGCTGAATTAGCACAGAAAAGAAGCCCCTCTCAGAGCACAGGGAGCCGACTCCCAGAAGCTATTCAAGTGCCTGTGGTGCATACTTAAAAAGATGGGGGAAGGCAGGCATCTGAAATGTGCACAGTAATGGCAACTTTGGAGGACTAAACTTGTAGTCTCTCAGAGGCATCAGGCATCACTCTGTGTTGACTCAGAACTCATGCAAATCCTAATGTGCCAATCAAGAAGTCGGATGACTTCCTGGTTCTTTTTTTCTCCTCTCCCCCTTCTGTTTTCAGCAACTCTGGAGAAGGTTCAGTAGTTCCCCCCCCCCCCCCCCCCCGCCATCGGAATACGTAAGTTTCATGCTTTATTTTAGTTTGACTGCCATAGCCCTAAATGCCCAAAATAAACTGAAATTTTTCTCTTGCAGTTTCTCCTTCTGGAGGGTGAGCATGAAAGGTCTAATATGCGCAGCGTAGCAGTCAACTTGGTATTTTGCCTCTGTGCAGCACATATTCAAACCTCTCGATAAAGAATCAGAGACTTATATAATCGCCAAATTCTCTAAAGGAAAACACTGCACAGTCTCGTATGAAAGATTCTCTTTAGCAATCAGTATTCTTTTTATCACAAAGCAGACTGGATTAGATGAATCTATGGAGAATTACAAGAATTTGCAGTGGTGTTCTTCTGTTAATACTCCATTTGCATTATTCCAGTGCTCTGGGAGTGAAAGCCACCGATAGATCTTGCTTGTAATGCTGCTTTTCATTTCTACCACAGAGAAAACAAACAACACGAAATACCAACAACTAATAAAGGCCCGTGAAGGTTAACCACAAAGCAATTTTCCCCGGTCTCCCCTGACCCTGGGTAGATTAATTGTAAAAATCTGTTCATTGAAGATTATTAAAGATAAGTACATCTTGTAAAAACTGTTCCTTGAGAGTTCTCTGGGTTTAAAGAAGGCAATATTGATTTATTTAGTTTTCAATCCAATAAGCTATGTGTTAATCGTCTTCTGTAGTAGACACTTCAAAGAAGAGAAAAAAACGACACTGAAAGAATGAGTCTTTACAACTGGAGACATCTCAGACTCTCATCCTGTATGTAAACTCCCAGGCTGTGGGGGTATCAGTTTGGCTTTTCTTATTTGTGTAATGAGTTGACAAGATCCTGGGGCCCACTAGATTTGGGTCTGTTAATTATCTAATATAATTCTGTGAGAAACATCTGTGCCTTTTCTCTTGCTCAACACCAGCAAAGAGCTGAATTTTCACAACATGCAGGAAATGCTATTGCTAATAATATATCACACACACACACATATATATGTATATATATATATATATATATATATATATATATGTATGTATGTAATATTTAACTCTCCATATTCAAGTTAAGCAGAAAGTAATATTCAAGTATCTTAGGACTTTTCATGGCTATTCTTTTTTTTTTTTTACATTTTCTATTGATTTTTGTTTAGCTCTACATTTTTCTCTGCTCTCTTCCCTGCCTCTCCCCTCCCCTTCAACGCTCTCCCAAGGTCCTCAAGCTCCCAATTTACTCAGGAGATCTTGTCTTTTTCTACTTCCCATGTAGATTAGATCCATGTATGTCTCTCTTAGAGTCCTCATTGTTGTCTAGGTTCTCTGGGATTGTGATTTGTGGGCTGGTTTTCTTTGCTTTATGTTTAATAATCACTTATGAGTAAGTACATGTGATAATTGTCTTTCTGGGTCTGGGTTACCTCACTCAAAATGATGTTTTCTAGCTCCATCCATTTGCATGGCTATTCTTTTGTCATCTGCATGTATGTGTAGTGTCTACATGTTTGTGTGTGTGTGTGTGTGTGTGTGTGTGTGTGTGTGTGCCTATGGAAGCCAAGTATATATATCAGGTTGCTTTTTTTAAATTTTTTTTAAAATTTATTTATTTATTAAGGGTTTCTGCCTCCTCCCCACAACCGCTTCCCATTTCCCTCCCCCTCCCCCGATCAAATCCCCCTCCCTCATCTGCTCGAAGAGCAATCAGGGTTCCCTGACCTGTGGGAAGCCCAAGGACCGCCCACCTCTATCCAGGTCTTATAAGGTGAGCATCCAAACTGCCTAGGCTCCCCCAAAGCCAGTACGTGCAGTAGGATCAAAAACCCACTGCGATTGTTCTTGAGTTCTCAGTATTCCTCATTGTCCGCTATGTTCAGCTAGTCTGGATTTATCCCATGCTTTTTCAGACCTAGGCCAGCTGGCCTTGGTGAGTTCCCAATAGAACATCCCCATTGTCTCAGTGTGTGGGTGAACCCCTCGTGGTCCTGAGTTCCTTGCTCGTGCTCCTTTGGACCCTGAGATTTCTGTCCGGTGCTCCAATGTGGGTCTCTGTCTCTGTCTCCTTTCATCGCCTGATGAAGGTTAATATTCATGAGGATGCCTATGTGTTTGTCTTTGGAGCCACCTTCTTATTTAGCTTCTCTAGGATGAAGAAAGTATGGAATATATACATATTAGAGTATTACTCAGCAGTAAAAAACAAGGACTTCTTGAATTTTGCATACAAATGGTTGGAAATAGAAAACACTGAGTGAGGTAAGCCAGACCCAAAAAGAGGAACATGGGTTGTAGTCACTCATATTTGGTTTCTAGCCATAAATAAAGGACATTGAGCTTATAATTCATGTTCCTATCAGGTTGCTTTTTAAATGGCTCTCTATCATATGTTTTGGACACAGACTTTCTCTTTGAATCTGGTGCTCATTGGTTTGCTTAGCCTGACTGGCCAATCGACTCTAACTACCTCTGCACACCAGCGCTAGGATTGCTGACAAGTACAGCCAGATTTTATGGGCGTGCTTGGGATTTGAATTTAGATCCTCATGTGTGTATATTAAGCTCTTTCTCAGACTAAGTCATCTCAACAGCCCCGAGCTTTCAATTTTAAATGTTTATTTCAATTAACCAGCAGCTAATTACATGATTTATATAGCTCTAAATGATAAGACACAATTTTCTTTTGTATATATCACAATAAAGTCAGGGAGACTAAATATATCTTAATTGACTCTTAGGACCAAAATATAAAAGGATATATAATTTATGAGAAGGATATCATCCTTACTTTCCCATCACCACTAGCTTCTTTCTTTGAACCAGGTTCTTCCATCTTATAACACAAAAAAGAAGCACGGCCTCACTGAAAATCTCTTTCCTACCTATATCTAGCCAGAATCCTCCCTCTTTCCCTGCCCAGTCATTGTCAAAACAACTCATGAAGGAACCATTGTTTCTTCATGTGTTTAATGGATCCTGATGCCTGGATCTCCTTTCCAAGATATCTTTCCTACAGACGAGCTGTCAACAAGTGTCTTTCACCAGCCAGCCCTTCAATAATGCTTTGGCTGGAGAATACAAATTCGTATCTCTTTTGCTATATCTACCTTCCAAGAACAAACAAGACAAGGTCTATAGGACTGGCCGTCCTACCCCAGCACAAGAATGCTTTCCCATCCTTGCTAAGTCTGGAATTTCCCATGTTTTCTGACTCTATTTCAGGCCTGATACTGTATCTTGGTGCCTATTGCTGCCTATTTGTTTTTCTTTCCTTTTCCACGTGGTTTGTTCCTAAGGTGACTCTTAATAAAATTCCATACATGGGGTTCCATCTCGCCTGTCTCCCAGGCAACACAACCTCACTTGTGTCTTGTGCTTGCAAACAGCCTAAAATTTTCAGCCTTCTAGTGAGGCCAACTGGGATAATTTATTATCATAATTAACCTTCTGCTTAGGTCAATTGGAGCAATTTATCATTTTTTTCCTGCTGGAATATTTGTTGTTTCAATGAAAAAGAAACAAAGATGGGATCATTTTTAAAATTATTTAAATACTGATAACAAAAGTGTTATCAGTATTTTAGAAGTTTACTTGATTGGATACATGCTAGAAGTCCTCTCATTGTATTTATATATCTGAACAATTCCAGAAAAATCAATACTGTCACAGTCCCAAGGGGAGGGGTGCTAAGGGAAATACATAATTGTTCAAAATAGTTTCCAATACCTTTGAAATGTTTGGAAATGTCAATATGCACATACTGGAGCATAAGCATCTAAATTCCAACCTGCATGAAAGTCCACCAAAGAATTAAGTGACAACTGCATGCCAGAGGATATTTGTTTTCTTTCTGTTTTCCCCACATCTTTATTTATTTATTTTAATTTCATTTTACATCCCAACCACAGTTCTCACTCCCACCCCTCCTCCTGTCCTCCCTTACCTCCCTGCCATACCCCCCCCCCATCCACTCTTCCCAAAGGATAAGGCCTTTTATGGGGAGTCAATAAAGCCTGGCACATTAAGTTGAGTGAGGACGAAGCCCCTCCCCCCTGCATTAAGACTATCATGGTATTCTACCATAGGGAATGAGCTCCAATAAGATAGCTCATGCACCAGGGATAGATCCTGGTCCCACTGCCAGGAACCCCTCAGATAGACCAAGCTCCACAACTGTCTTCTCCATGCAGAGAGCCTAGTTGAGTCCCGTGGAGACTCCGTAGCTGTCTGTCTAGAGTTCATGAGTTCCCATGAGCTTGGCTCAGCTGTCTCTGTAGATTTCCCTGTCATTATCTTGACATGCCCTCCTCCCTCTCTTCGACTTGATTCTCAGAGTTTGACCTGGTGCTTGTTTGTGGATTTCTGTATCTGGTTCCATCAGTTACTGGATGAAGGCTCTATGATAATAGTTGGGATATTCACCAATCTGATTACAGGGGAAGGCCAGTTCAGGCACCCTCTCCGCTATTGCTAGGAGTCTTAGCTGGGGTCATCCTTGTGGATTCCTAAGAATTTCCTTAGCATCATGTTTCTTCCTAACCTCATAATGGCTCCATACATCCATTTTAGGGCTCTCCTTGTTACCTAGATTCTCTGGAGCTTTGGATTATAGTCTGGTTATCCTTTGTTTTATATCTAGTATCCACTTACCAGAGAATACTGATTGTGTTTGTCTTTCTGAGTCTGGGTTACCTCACTCAGGATGTTTTTTTCCTAATTCTATCCATTTGCCTGCAATTTACACCAGTAGCACAGACACTGAGAGCAACAATCAATAAATGGGACCTCCTGAAACTAAAAAGCTTCTTAAAGGCAAAGGACACGGTAAATAAGACAGAACAACAGCCTACGTAATGGGGAAAGATCTTCACCAACCCCACATCTGACAGAGGGTTGATCTCCAAAATATATAAAGAACTCAAGGAACTAGACACCAAATTGCCAAATAATTCAGTAACATAAAAATAAATAAAATAAAAAATGGGGGTACAGATTTAAACAGAACATTCTTAATGGAGGAATCTCAAATGGCCAAAAGACATTTAAGGAATTTCTCAACATCCTTAGTCATCAGCGAAATGCAAATCAAAATGACTCTGAGATGCCATCTTACACCTGTCAGAATGGCTAATATCAAAAATACTGGGAACAGCTCATGTTGGAGAGGATATGGGGTAAGGGGAACACCCCTCTACTGCTGATGGAACTGCAAACTTGTAAGCCACTGTGGAAGCCAGTATGGTAGTTTTTTTTTTAGAAAACTAGGAATCAATCTACCTCAAGACCCAGTGATACCACTCTTGGGCATATACTCAAAGGATGCTCAATCATACCACAAGGACACTTGCTCAACAATGTCCCTAGCAGCATTAATTGTAATAGCCAGTATCTGGAAACAGCCTAGATATTCCTCAACTGAAGAATGGATAAGGAAAATGTGGTACATTTAGACAATGGAATATTATTCAGGTGTAGAAAACAATGGCATCAGGATATTTATGACACTAAAAGATTAGAGAAAGCAGGTCAGAAGTCATGGATGTCAAAGTGGACCACTAATGAGTTAGCATGCTTTAAGGTAGAGAAGAGTGGGGAGGCCATTTTAGGAGAGGGTGCAACTGTAGTCACGTTATGGGAATGCTAGTTTAAAGATGACCTTTCAGAACAGGGATTATCTTTGAAGACAACAATCAATTTGATCAATTGGATTTCTAGGATAAATGATATGCAAACAGTGAGATACCAGTAGAGTCTTGATAAGACCATAATATATATTGGTTGTTGTTTAATGCACCACTCAAAAAACCAGAATTTTTGAATGAACTATCTATCACCCCGTTTTTGGTTTTGAGCTAGAAATTAAAGTATAGCTTAGCATGTTTTTCCAGGCTAAACTCAATGTTTTAGGTGGTCTTGCTTACTTCTGAGATAACTTACTTGTGTAAATTTTTTGTTTAATTCTTAAAGGACTGTTGAGTAGAGGGGTGGTTCTTCATTTCTTACTGTTGGATGTGGGCTGTAGCTCTTTGTCATGTGAACTCCCTTCCACTTGTGAACATTCACTGGGAGATAGATGATTTGTATGATGAAAGTCACCTCATCCTGGAAGTGGGCTTCTGTAACTTTTCCTATATTTGATGTGGGATTCCCTTCTGTATGCTGTGAATACCATTGATTAATAAAGAATCTGTCTTGGGCCTGGCAGGGTAGAACAGAGTTAGACGGGGATAACTAAACTGAATGCTGGGGGAAAGAAGGTGGAGTCAGAGAGATGCCATGTAGCCGCCACTGGGAACAGACAAGCCAAAACCTTGCAGGTAAGCCACATCCATGTGGCAATACATGGGTTAAATTAATATGTAAGAGCTAGCCAATAAAAAGCTAGAGCTAATAGGTCAAACAGTGAATTAATTAATAAGGTTCTATGTGGTTATTTTGGAGCTAAACAGCCAAAAACAAAAAAGCGACCTCTACAACATATATTCTTCCATCAGAGGGAAGCAGTCACTCCATCCAGGAAAGAGGAGTCTTAAATAACAGTATGAACTTGGGAAGCTATAAATCATTGTGGTCAAGTCCAAAGTTGCCCACCATACACACATTCTCTCTTACTAACTTAATGAAAGCAAGTCCTTATTCTTCAGTCTCTGCTAGCTCTCTTCAGCTGTACTTTGTGACATTTACTTATTTATTGTATGTGTGTGTAGACACACAGGTCCCATATCACACATGTTGAGGTCAGAAGACAACTAGCAGAGTTGGTTCTCTCTTTCCACCATGTGCATCCTAGGGATGGAATACAGGTCATTAGGCTTGGTAGCAGAAGCTTTGACCTGCTGAGCTGTCTTACTGACACTGATTCCTAACTTCATGTGTTCTCTATTCTTTACTACAGGTTCTTTGTGTTCTTGTGGTTCATCACTTTACCCACGAAGCCTCCATTAAGTCCAACAGGCACTCAATCTCTTTTTGCTCTGTACTCCAATTTCCCTGTGCAAAGTTGTCTTTCTGGCAAATTGTTATGTCTCATCGGACTTATGTGTTTTCCTATGTGGTTTTCCTCTTGACTGTTACTTCTTTGATTACAATAATCAAGTTTTAATTATTCTTTTATTCATAGGGCTTAGCTCAAGGTAAACACCAGAAAAGCTGTTATTTCTTTGTCTCATGATAACGGGGAAAGAATTGGCAATTGCGGTATATTTTTATGCCTTTGCTCATTTCTAAATAACGGGATGAGTACCTGCTATGTACCACTTACTGTGAGAGAGCCACTGATTCTCTTCTGCAAGGCACACATTGTTTTCTAGTCTTGGAGATTTGGAAATTGAGGTTTAAAGGAGGTTAATTAACTTCCTCCACCCTCTTTCCTTAGCTCTCTTCCAGTTAATGGAGTCATTAAACACAACTCTGTCAATAGCATACATGCAATTGGAAGTCAGCTGGGGTGGTTTCTGGAAAAAGTTTTCTTTTTTTCCTTCCTTCCTTCCTTCCTTCCTTCCTTCCTTCCTTCCTTCCCTCCTATCTTCTTTTCTCTTTTGATCAAAAGCAGACCACATCAGTTGGAGCATCCTATTTTTCTTAATTGTTGTTTTCTTTCCCATTCTTTTGTGCTTGGGACTGAAGGTAATATCCAGAAGTTCAGCTGGCACCTTGCACCCTTGAGGCTACAGGCAGAAGGATGAATGACAGGCATATTCAGAAGGAGCAACTAGAGAGAATGACATCTGTGAAGAGCTGCATCAGTTCAGGGTTCTCGGTTTTATGAGAAAAAAATCAATCCTTATGTTATCAGAGCTTCACTGTTCCTTTCAATCAATTATTAAGCAGCATTGCTACTAAGTGGTAGGTCTCTAACTCAAACTTCCGTGCCTTTACTTTGAATCCTATTTTTATTACATCCCCTTTTAATACCATACAGTTTATGACTCAAATTTAGCTAATGTTAACAGCAGGAAAAAGACCATTGCCATTAATTAAAGGCAGTAATAGTCAAAGCTTCACTGACAATTCAATAAGACTTTTCATATGGTTTGTCCTATCATTGAAGCTTTCCTTGATTATTTCATCACCATAAACTTCTACCAGTGGAAAACTGAACAGAAAAAATAAGGCTAGTCAGTGAAGCTCTGAGAGGACAGAGGTTGGCTTGACCTAGATAGACGAAAACAGACATAAGCATCATTGCTGATGAAAATCAAGGGAGCATGGCTAGTGATAGTTCATTTGTACTTTAATAAATAAAATTTGCCTGAAGATCAGAGAGTAAAACAATATCCCACTAGCCAGTCTTATGGACCAGGCAGTGGTGACACACACCTTTAATTTCATTAGCCGTACTAGTTTGCCCTAGAAACTGGGTGGTAATGGTGTACACCTTTAATCCCAGCCCTAGAGAGGAATACAAGACAGCTCTCAGACACAGTCTCATTCTGAGAATTCCTGGAGGCAGTATTGCCAGTTTGAACCGAGGTCGAGGTAGGAGCTAGTGGCCAGTGGCTGACTGTTTTGCTTTTTCTGACTTTCAGATATTGAACCCTAATATCTGTCTCTGGTTGTTTCTTCTTCTTCTTCTTCTTCTTCTTCTTCTTCTTCTTTCTTCTTCTTCTTCTTCTTCTTCTTCTTCTTCTTCTTCTTCTTCTTCTTCCTCCTCCTCCTCCTCCTCCTCCTCCTCCTCCTCCTTCTCCTCCTCCTCCTTTTTTGGTTTTTTGAGACAGGGTTTCTCTGTAGCTTTGGAGGCTGTCCTGGAACTAGCTCTTGGAGACCAGGCTAGCCTTAAACTCATAGAGATCTGCCTACCCCTGCCTTTCAAGTTCTGGGATTAAAGGTGTGTGCCACCACTACCCAGTCTGTCTCTGGGTTTTTATTACTCATGTTTAGGCATGTTTCTTTTTTTCTTTTTTCTCATCTACCTCCCTCTTGGTGGCAATGTTTCTTTTTGGATGAGCCATACAATTTTTCTGAGTCTTTGGCAAAGAGTTTGAGAAGTCATTATACTATAGATGGTTAAGGTCCAAAATTAGAGACTGGTGAAAGAGGGAAGTCAAGGGTTCTCTGGCAAGAGAAAGTATTCCTGACAAAAGACAGGGAGTGGAGTTTTCCTTATGCCCCCATTCCTGACACTTGCTACTGCCAATCAAATGGATTCCAGTACTATACTACTTCAGACCACTATTTGTAATCTGTGAGATAAGGTGGATAAGGAGTCTTGCAGTGCCACCAAAATCATTTCTATTTTCTGGTTCTTGGGTTAGCATTATAACTCAGAATGAGAAATAGACAAGCCATAATCAATTAGAGAGAATATTGATTTTTATATCTGTTAGTGTATTTAGTGTCATACTACAAAAGCCTCTTTTACCTTAACACTCAGCACAGTCAACTTGAAAAACACAGAAAGCATTATACCCTCAGATGTGGAAGTGCAAAGAGGGAGAGAGAAAGTGAGTGGGGGATAATTTTACCTTTAATTCCCACCACCTTGTCCACACATAGCTACTAGGTGCAAAAGCAGCTCATGTTGGCTGAGTGGTATACAGAGCTCTGTTTAGAGCACAAATTGTTGTCACATGGCCATTCCCCTACCAAGGATTGGGTGGACGATATTCAGATCTGTATCTCATGAATATACCGATTCCCCAATGCTGATTAACGCTTGATCTTTGGTCATCACAGAAACCAGTTTTGAACATAGACCTTGTCCTTCTCATTTTTGGGAAGTCCTGATGTGTACATCTACTTCTCAGGCCCCCTAATTTTAAGATGCTCCTTTTGATTGCTTCATGTTTGCCAAGAGCTACATCACTTGTACCTAACATGGGATCAGTGTTTATGTCTCCTACAGAGAAGGTCTTCCCCTGGGCTTTGGTGTCAAGTTATAAAATGGACCTGAGATCAGTGGGAAAGAAGTTTGGAAAGGGGAGAGAGGAAAGCACCCAGTGTTGAACCTTCTTAATTCAGCTATCATCTGCTTTGTATTTCCTAAGACTCTGTTCCTCTATGAAATCACTTTCCCCACCTCTCATTCAAGTTATTTTCCTGTCTCTTTTATTGAGTGGCATCTTCTTGGAAAAGAGTATTTTTTATATTCCTTATATTAATATACATCTAATGATATATATTAATATATATATATATATATATATATATATTTATATATATTCTGATCAGAAGCCCTACGTTCAAATCTCAGTTGCCCAAATACTGGCTGTGTGACTGAAATGTATGTGCTTCTTAAGTAAAGCAAGCATGACAAATCACCTCTCCTTGGTGTGTGAGGATTAAGTGTGATGATATATGTGAGGGTCCTTTCTTAAGAGCAGAGTGCTTTACAGTTGTAAGGACTTATTAAAGTGATAACTGTAATTCATTTTTGTATCATTTATCAGACTTTAGATGTTAACAAATGCTTAATGCGTATGGCTGAAATGAAAAAGAAACTCTTAATGATTAAGTGCGGGTTGGATTTCAGGTGTTGACTGTCATAGAATGCCAACTATGCAGAAGCATGAGAATGGAGCCAGTGAGACTTGCAGCCCTCCTTCCTATGTCCCCTGAGGGCCTCATGGCCATCAGCTAGGGCAACAGAAGAGTGAATGGCAGACCCTTGGAAGAAATTAGAGATAAATCTGGTTCTATCCTATGTTTTGGGGGTTTGATGTGATGTCAATTTTATACTTATTTAAATACATTTTTTTTACATATGTGCTATTTGGAGCCATTGTGGCCCTTGGATAAAATGGCTTGATAAAGCAAAAACAAACAAACAAGCAAAAACAAAACAAAAAGAAAAACAAAACACTCCACAATATTTAGAACTTGCATGCATCTCAGCCATATGCTAAGTGTGGGACTCCAGGCAATCTCATCTGCAAACCAACAATACAGAAAGCTTACTTTTGAGCTCTTTTTCTCTTAACATCACACACACACACACACACACACACACACACACACGCACGCACACACACGTTATTGTATAACATACACACTTGCATAATTCTTGGCAAAGTATGGCTTAATAAATAGTTGTCACTTTTATTTTTCTATTAGATAGCTCTTCACTTGTTTCTCTGGTTAGTCTTCTTGTTATGATCTCTCTGGTTTGAACTGTGTTTATTTTTACTTTTTTAGTTGGTAATTTCTGCATTTGCTTGTCTATTGAAACCATTCTGATGGCTATGACAAAGTTCATCGACTTTCAGACTGACCAGTTGTTTCTTTTTGTTTTGTTTTTGTTTTTGCTGTAAAGATTGGGGGGATGACCCCCAAGCTGCTTTCTTTTAAGCATCATCCTGCAGCGATACAGCTGTGTACAATAGGAAGCCATGTGTATTGACTTGATGAGTCAGGAGATGGTGTACTCATGACACCATCATCGTCAGAACTGTTAACATATCAACTACTTCCATTTTCCTGTCTTCTTTATTTGTTAGTTTGTTTCGTGATTAGAACATTTAACAGAGCATAAGATCTAACTTCTAAACAAAATTTAAAGTGTTGAATATACAATAGGATATTGACAATAGTAACTACTATGACTGTAAGGAGATTTCATCTTGTTCATGTGAAACTCTGCAGTCTTTGACCAATATCCTCTTATTTTCTCCTTCTAAGATAACTGGTAATAACTACTCCACATGTAGGTAATAACTACAACACATTTGTTTCTGTGTTGACTACTTTATATCCCTTAGATAAACAATATTGAATCCTTCTGTGGTTAGGTTATTTTCTTAGCATATCGTCCTCCAATGTCGCTCATGACAAAGAAAGCAAAGATGAGTCACTTGAAGTTTCTGTCCTTGAAGTGCTTAGAAATTTGAAGGGAAGAGAAACCTGGTGTGGGGAACTCGCAATGTATGATTTGGTTATCATAAGCTATAACTATATTAACGCAGGTCTGTGGGAGCTCAGGGAGGAATAGATTACTCTACAAACATTGCAAACTGGCTCTCCAGCTTTCCTCATTAGTGACTAATTGATTAAGCAAATCCTCACCGTGGTGCCAGGCTCTCTGCTGGTGACATGCTGGTGTGAAGACAAATTAGACAGCTTCTCTTCCCTCTGAGAATCCGCACGGAAATTGTTGGTGGAGGTAGGAAAACATGTTGCTAAATAGAGACCCACGCAAAGGACTGAGAAGGCAGAGGAGAGACTGATGCTTGGGCTTGGGAAGAGAATCGTGAGGGGTGAGGATAAATTTCCCTTTTGTTTAACCACTGCTCCTCTCTTTCCCTCCCCCTCCTCCTCAAAGGAGGCCTTTGTCTAATGACTAATACAGACGAGAGGGGGCTAGATCTCAACCATTTCTTTCCAATGGCCTGATATCCCTGACTAGACTTTACCTCTTAACGGTTTTATCACTTAAAGGCTCTACAGGATCAGGCATTCTGTTTTCGCAACAGAAAATGGACTAAGACAGAAAAGGGCAGAAAGCCGGGACAAGAGAGTTTCGTCTATGAACCACATGAAAACTATACACCTTAGAACTGAAATTTAGGGATGGTTTAAAGGTTATGCAGCTCCTGGGATGTAATCTTTCTGAAAAATAAATTTATCAGGAGAAGAATGTCACTTAGTTTTGCATTCCGAAAGTTATTTCTAGAAAGGAAGAAGAGATAAAAGTAGGCTTTCTTAACAGTTCAGGGTAGAGTCTATAGGGATAGCTCTTCTGTATCTCCCTCACTCCTCAAAGCCTACACTCGGTTGAGAACACATGAGCAAGAAGTCACTGTCATTCCAGCTATTGGCCAAGGAAGGAAAAATGTATTCTAGTCTTAGATCTTCACCGTTGTTTTGACGGCTGATATCCAGAAAGCTGACATCTCTATTGAGTTATCTGCTTTGACACCTCACGCACCAGTTTTTTTTTTTTTGAGACATTTTAATTATTTCAAGGATTCCATTAGGCTGCACAAGCAGAATCTCAAGCTCTTCCAAAGCCAGAATGCACCTGTTGTTTATGCTGTTCCGACGATCGGAGTAACCTGATATGCTTATTGCTGTGCTGAGTATCGCCCCGCGATGCTGCTCACTGTCATGGGTGTCCCACGTCTCTATCTTGCCATCCCTCTTCCTGATTAACCTGAGCAATTTGGGAATCTGCAGCTCTGTCCTTCTGGCTGGCAGCATCTTCTCCTCTTCTCCTGATCATTAATCAATAGACTGAGTAATCCTGTCTCCCTTTCTAAGTTTAGTGAGAACGCATTTATTTCTCTCTCTTAGCCGCTCTGTTTTTTTTTTTTTGTTTTTTGTTTTTTGTTTTTTGTTTTTTGAGACAGGGTTTCTCTGTGGCTTTGGAGCCTGTCCTGGAACTAGCTCTGTAGACAAGGCTGGTCTCGAACTCACAGAGATCCGCCTGCCTCTGCCTCCCGAGTGCTGGGATTAAAGTCTCTTAGCCGCTCTTAAACACACCATAGGAGTTTTACTTGCATGAATTTTCAACTACACAATAACTGAGAATTAACCAGTAGTTACCCTGACTCAGAGGAGCCTTTAAGACCATTTTACTCAGTTATTTGCTTAAGTACTTCTCCAATAAATACATATTTAATAAGCAACTTGCACACATGTCGGCTGATACCATCTCTGTTTTCCACAGACTATCTAAGGAAAATGCAATTTGATACTCTTTTGTTCTTTTATTTCTGACTGAGCCTTGCGACTGCTATGTCAAGTGGCTTTGCCCAGTCCTCAAAAGGGCTTTGTCTCAGACGTTGGATCAAGGAACTGGACCCTGGGGGCATAAATTGCTTACGAGTGCACTAGTGACTGCCAAAACAGCAGGAGATGCTGAGAAAATATTTATTAAAAGTCTCAGAGTTAGAGATGAAATCAGTCCTTTTGTTTCCACAGTGGGGTTATTAGTAACAGCTGTCCAAATGTGTAGTCACAAGTGTTCAACTGAATTTATAAAGTGCTAGATGTTGTGCCTACTCCATGAAGAAACAATGAAGTAATTGGAAATAAACATAATCATGAGGAAAGGTGGTAGAATATTTCTGCATAGACATATGAGTCTCAATCCTGCCTCAACTGTATGATTTAGGGAGACTCATCCACCTCTTAGAAGTGTACTTTGATGAATTTTTTTTTTTTAAATGCAGTCCTCCTTGTCTACCCAAGATAGCTTCTCCTGCCTTCAGAATGCTGGGGGTATAGGCCTGTTCCTTCACTCCTGGCCCAGCTTTCTCAATCTTGAAAACGTGTGATGATTCTGACTTCCTAACATTTTTCAGAAGCTGATATAACGTAGACCTGGCACATAAGAGCTACCATTAGGGCCTTTGTCAGAAGCAGCTAGCAGAGTTCCTGGTGATTTCAGCGCTCTTTTTAAATTTGGAATGTTTCAGGACTGCAAAGGACAAAGACTTTGCAACTGTCATATAGCTGTTCCCCTATAGGAGTTGGGGGAGGAATGTTTAATGTAGCTCAAGATGGCTCAGGAAAACCTGTGTAAAGGAAAGAAGTGACATGTTCAGACATTTCTCTTCCCGTCAGCACCACCCTTAGCACATTGTCACTACCTGGGCTTTGTTAGCATTATTTGGAAATCACAAGGGTGGGTAAGCTGGGCTCTGCTTTAGAAACTGGATGAAGACGTCCTAAGAATGACACTTATTTTCCTTGTTGTGATTTTTTCCCCCCTCATGGTACTGGTTTAGAGAACAGGGTCAGATTTCAATGCTGATTCTACCTCATTCGTATCTGCCTCTGTGACTCTCTAATTTTTTTCTGCAGTCAACAGCCTCTAAGTCACTTGGATTTATCTTTTCTTAATCATCTTTCTTGCTGGCAATGCCTCCTAGTGAGAGAATGCTTTTCTGGCACGTACAGGCTCTTACTCCCTGGGGAAGAGGCGTATTATATTTATTTAAAAACAGCTCAGAGGGGGGAAAAACAAATTTAGCAAAAAAAAAAAAATTGAAGATAGCCTAGAAGTTCCCTGCACACTCCTGGCCCAGTTTCCCCATTCCTGACATCCCACAGTAGCAAGGTGAGTTTTTAAACACGTGGAAAACCAATCCTGACGTGTCGCCATTCACCACCACCTCAAATTCTTCCTCCTTCCGTAGTTTTGACCCAATGCCCTTTTTCTGTTCCAGGACCCCATCCTGGATTCTATATTAACTTAGCTGTCATCTCTCAGGCTCCTCTTGGTTTGACAACCTGTCAGCCTCTCCTTATTTTTAATGACCTAGACAGCTTTGATAAGTGCAGGCCAGGTGTCCTGCTGCACGCCTCTCAACTGGGATTTGCCTCATGCCGTTCTTGAGATTAGAGTGGGGTTAGGGGTGGAGGAAACACAAAGGCAATGCCAGGTTCATCATATTATAGCAAGACTTTGTACTCTAAACACAACTCTACATGTCTAATGCCGACCGACCATGGTGTTTCTCTTTAGAAAGTTACTCATCCCTTGCTCTCTATGACAACATCTTTGGGAAGGAAGTCACTGTGTGCTGCCACCCACACTTAAGCAGGCATCTCCTTGAAGGAGAGGTATTCAAATCATGTTAAGAATTCCTCTGCCTTGTGGATCTGCTAGCATTTGGATGCTTGGTCTCCAGTTGGTGGCTCTGTTTGAGGAGGTTTTTGAGGTGTGGGCTTGTTGGAGGAAGTATGTCACCAGGGGAAGGAATTGGGAGATTAAAATTTGCCCATTTCAAGTTTGCTCTCTTTGTTTTTCTGCCTTCAGCCAGAGATGAGATCTCTCAACTGTTCTAGCCACCATGCCTGGTGCCTGCTGCCTGCTGCCATGTTTCCCCTATGGGATGGTTATGGACTCACCCCTCTGGAACTGTAAGCTCAAAACAAACCCTCCCTTATCTAAGTTGCCTTGATCATGGTGTT
The DNA here is from genome assembly GCF_018167655.1 of Microtus oregoni. Taxonomy (NCBI): domain Eukaryota; kingdom Metazoa; phylum Chordata; class Mammalia; order Rodentia; family Cricetidae; genus Microtus; species Microtus oregoni. The sequence goes on along the minus strand of NW_024543081.1, from coordinate 30,791,923 downwards.
TTATCACTAAAAAGTAATGAATGCCTTTTCATTAATAGAAAGTACTTGTGGATATGTATTTCATGCTTGAGTTATAGTTAATACTACCATGTTTTATTGCTTAAGTTATTTCCAACGGTGGCCTTTAGGAATTCATGCTTTTGGCTTCTGTGTTGCTTTGATCCTTTACTATTGAGTTGTTGGTGTGGGAGTGCCATTTTTCTTCCTTATCTGATAGAGCGGAGATGTTAGTGTCTACTAACCAGTGTACGTGTACACTTTTAAATGTTCCTGTGTGAATAAGCTGTATTTGTATTTATTTAAGCATGAATTCATAGTCACATTTCCAGTCTATGCCATCACCATTTAGATTATTCTAAACTTTCTACCTTGTATATGTGTAACCTCTAACTATGACAGTTAGAAACATCTCTTTTCCCCGCAATCTGTGATCAGTCTCTTTAAGTACTCCATATTTTAGCATATGCCATGTCATTGTATTGTTAATGTATATACCTATGGGAAAAATCTGTATCAAGTATATCATAGTGTTATGTACAGTGTCTTGCAGTCTTAAAATTATGTTTATTTATTATATGGGTATTATTATAAATGATCTTAGTAATTATTTTATTTTAAAATTTACCATTATTTATTGAAGGTATATAGGAAAGCAACTCCATTTTTAAACAATTAACCCATCATACTATGATGTTTATGTAATAACTTATTAGTTTGAGGAGGATACTTGGTAAAATATTTTCTACATGAACAAGAATGATTTCTGTGAATAAACATAATTTTACCTCTTCATTTTCAATGAGAATATAATTTTCCATTTTCATTTTTTACTATAGGGGCTCTAGAACTGCTGGGGACAATGGTCTTTTATCCTGTCACTTGTATTATTTTAATAAAACACTGATTGGACAGTAGGCAGGCAGGAAGTAGAGGTGGAGCAACAAGAATAGGAGAAAAGGAAAGGTTCAGTCTGCAGTTGTGACCTTGACACAGAGGAAGCAAGATGAGAATGCCTTGCTGATGAAATGTACCAAGCCATGTGGCTAACACAGACATGAATTATGGGCTAATGTAAGTTATAAGAGTTAATAGGAAACCTGAGCTACTAGGCTGTTGCAAGAAGCCATTTGTTTGTTCCTGACTGCTCGGCAGCTCAGGCCTGAAATAATCACACAGAAACTGTATTAATTAAATCACTGCTTGGCCCATTAGCTCTAGCTTCTTATTGGTTAATTCTTATATCTTAACCATTTCTAGTAATCTGTGTATCGCCATGTAGCTGTAGCTTACAGGGTAAAGTTCCGGCGTCTTCTCTGGTGTGGTTTTCTCTGACTGTGCCTTCTTCTTCCCAGCATTTAGTTTAGTTTTCCAACCTAGTTAAGTTCTGCCCTGCTATAGGTACAAAGCAGTTTCTTTATTCATTAATGGTAATCACAACATACATAATCCCACATCACTTTCTTTTTTTAGTTTAAATAAAAAGAAAGGTTTTAACTTTAACATAGTAAAATTACATATAACAAAACAGCTATCAAGCAAAAATTATAGTTGCAATATTTACATCTAATTAATCTCTTATTATAACTAAGGAAAACTGTAACTATAAATTCTTAAACTCCACGAAAGACTCCAGAAGGATATATTACCTAAGTAAACAGGAAGTACATTGTAAGCAATTTCCAAAACTATAGAAATGACAGAGACAACTCACTGCCTGGACAGTCACCCAAAGTTCTTCTGTATCATTGGGGCATCCATCTTCAGACAACAGACCCATAGTATCAAGCAGACATTTTCATGAAGCAAGAAATTTCAAGGACAGTTCCACCTACCTTGGCACTTTGTCAGTCACTTTCTTCTGTGTCCAGCAAAATGTCTGGCACATTCTTTCATGAAACAAGAACCCTGAAGGATCGCCTCACCTTTAGGTTTTCAAATTTAGCAGTCTGTGAGTCCTGCATGTCCAGTTCACCCAACATACCATCAAGCAGCCCAGGCAAGAGCAGTTTCTTGTCCAAATGGCTAACAAACACCATAAGCAGCCTCTTTGATGTCCATGTCCATCTTTCTCTTGAAGTAGATTGGTGCTGCCAGGAGCAGCTGTGTTTCATTGTCATGAAAAGTTCTAAGTTATTAAAAATTTAAATGTCATATTCTGAAGGCCTATGAAAGATTTGAAGACTATATAACTGAAATATATCTCTATACATCTAGAAAACCCAACTAAGGTGACTACAAGCTTGACTCTCTTTTAACCTATATTTCTTAATTATACATTAATTTTTAAATGAGCTGTACAAACACAATATCTTAATCAAGACTAGAAATATATATACACGGTATAACAAAACTGACCTTAAATTTTTTATCAATAAACCAAAAGTCATACCAATGCAAATCTCTATGTCATATCCCCCTTTAAATGTAAACAAACATTTATAAACAATATTTGTGAATATGGGTGTGGTTCTTCTCCAAACTGCTTCCTGCTGTTTGTAGTACGAAGCAATTTTTTAAAAAATTTATTTATTTATTAAAGATTTCCCCACCTCTTCCCCACCACCGCCTCCCATTTCCCTCCCCCTCCCTCGATGAAGTCCCCCTCCCTCATCAGCTCGAAGAGCAATCAGGGTTCCCTGCCCTGTGGAAAGTCCAAGGACCTTCCACCTCCATCCAGGTCTAGTAAGGTGAGCATCCAAACTGCCTAGGCTCCCCCAAAGCCAGTTTGTGCAGTAGGATCAAAAACCCATTGCCATTGTTCTTGAGTTCTCAGTAGTCCTCATTGTCCGCTATGTTCAGCAAGTCCGGTTTTATCCCATGCTTTTTCAGACCCAGGCCAGCTGGCCTTAGTGGGTTACCGATAGAACATCCCCATTGTCTCAGTGTGGGTGCACCCCTCGCGGTCCTGAGTTCCTTGCTCGTGCTCTCTCTCCTTCTGCTCCTGATTTGGACCTTGAGATTTCAGTCCGGTGCTCCAATGTGGGTCTCTGTCTCTGTCTCCTTTCATCGCTTGATGAAGGTTAATATTTAGGAGGATGCCTATATGTTTGTCTTTGTTAGTTTCTCTAGGATCGCGAATTATAGGCTCAATGTCCTTTATTTATGACTAGAAACCAAATATGAGTGAGTACATCCCATGTTCCTCTTTTTGGGTCTGGCTTACCTCACTCAGGATAGTGTTTTCTATTTCCATCCATTTGTATGCAAAATTCAAGAAGCCCTTGTTTTTTACTGCTGAGTAGTACTCTAATATGTATATATTCCATACTTTCTTCATCCATTCTTCCATTGAAGGTCATCTAGGTTGTTTCCAGGTTCTGGCTATTACAAACAATGCTGCTATGAACATAGTTGAGCATATACTTTTGCTGTATGATAGGGCCTCTCTTGGGTATATTCCCAAGAGTGGTATTGCTGGGTCCAGGGGTAGGTTGATCCCGAATTTCCTGAGAAACCGCCACACTGCTTTCCAGAGTGGTTGCACAAGTTTGCATTCCCACCAGCAATGGATGAGTGTACCCCTTTCTCCACAACCTCTCCAGCAAAGGCTATCATTGGTGTTTTTATTTTAGCCATTCTGACAGGTGTAAGATGGTATCTTAAAGTTGTCTTGATTTGCATTTCCCTGATCGCTAAGGAATTTGAGCATGACCTTAAGTGTCTTTTGGCTATTTGAACGAAGTAATTTTTTGAGGAGTGTTCAAGGAGACCTTTCAGGGGGTCTTGATCCATCAACCACTAATCAGCATTTTATTAAAATACAAGTGACAGGGTACAGACCATTGTCCCACAGCATAGAGCAGTATTTGATAGAAGTGATGAGGCCAGGCTTGGTCACATATACCTGAAATCCTAGAACCTGAGAGGAGAAAGCATAATTGAGTTTTAGAGAACAGCCTGGACTACAATGTGGGACTCTATATAAAGGAAAAAAAGAGTGATAAGGTTATACTTTCCCCATTATAGGCAGAAGTGACAAGGTTTCTCAGGATCAATTGTGATGTTAGCTGTAATTTAGTTTTTTTTTGGCTTGTTAGATGTGTATAACTTGCATGTAGTCTGCTCACCATGAGCCCTGCTGTTACTTGGATTGAGTCTTGTACAAGCCCTCCAATTCCCTGTAACTCTGCTTTAACTTGCTCCACCTCTTCTTACCAGCCATTCCCAATTTACCTCTAAATCTTCCCTTCTTCAAACCCCAAAGACAATTTAACTAATTGTCTCTACATTGTACTTGAATTTTTACTGTTTGTGGATTTTCTGCAAATAATTCCTCTGCTTAGTATCTCAGTTTATTATGGATAAGAGTTAAGATGTTTCCTTTGAATGTATGGAACGTGGTGAGATAAAACAAAATTAAAGCTAAGCCACACTGGATGAGGATATGCACCTAGGAAGAAAAAAAGACAGAAAGGTAATATGAAGTCAGAACAAAGGTTATTGTACAATGTTGTGATTCAATTATGTATATCAAAAATTTATACTGTATGATCCATTAGTTGAACATTTTAGTTTTCAAAGTATCTCGCTATACTTTATTTTTATGATTACAGATAATAACCATGTTTTTTTAAATTTATGCTTTTGACCAATGTAGAAAGGTTAGGTTCAAAGAATGCATGGAATAATGAGTTATAGAACAACAAAATGGAGTCCCAGAACAGTTCATGTTCCTTTTTCATTTACTCTGTCTCCCAATAACCTGTGACATTTTTGTAGGGAAGGAACCACAATCTATTCATTTGGGAGCATTGATTGAGGTGTTAATGTCCATTTGCACTGAAGTCTATAAACAGCATGACAAGCAGGGCTAAGAGAATCTCATGAAGCAGAATGCAAGGACTCAGTCTTGTTTTGTTTTCTGTTGCTTTGAGGATGCAGTCCATCTTTGGTATGGAATATTAATTCACATAGTTTTAGACTGATTTTACATAAACAGCTGTATATACTATCTGATGTTTCTTAGACTGAAAATACTGTGTGCATCATGGCTAACCATTGGAACTTGTTGAAGGAAAAATGCGGAGACAATTCAGGTGCACAATGTTGAAATGAAATGTAGCATGATTAATTAAAAACCCAGAGACAGAAATTGGGGTTCAACCTGAACGTCAGAAAAGCAAAACAGTCAGTCACTGGCTCTTACCTCTACCTCAGTCTAAAATTATGATACTGCCTCCAGGAATCCTCAGAATGAGACTGTCTGAGAGATGTCTTTTCCCATCTTGTATTCCTCTCTAGTGCTGGGATTAAGGGCGTGCACCACTACCACCTGGTTTCTATGGCAAATGAGTGTGGCTACTGGGATTAAAGGTGTGTGTCACCACTGCCTGGTCTGTAAGGCTGATCAGTGTGTATGGTTTACTATCTATACCTCAGGCAAGCTTTATTTATTAAAAATATAAATGAAATGCCACTATAAAGAAGAGTTACCTCCCGTGATGTACAGAAAGGGTTTGAGGAGGATGCTTGAGATTCGGCTGAAAGATTGGACTTTCTGTGCCCTTGAGTTTGCAAGAAACCTTTGAACAATCCCAAGAACTTTGGGAATAGTATAAAAAGGTAAAGTATCTGTTGTCTCTCGAGGCAACAACAAGATGTGAACTTTTCTGTCTCATATTAGCCCAGGAAACAAAAATACAGAATCACAGACTCCGTTCTGAATATATTGAAGCAGAATATTGGTGCTAGCATGACCTATACTCATCGATAATCTTTCCTGCTTTGTTAGTCCTATACTGATGTAGTTGAGGGTTCATGGATAGGTAACAAAACTTAAAGTTTAGGTTTAGCCCAATCAGAATTTCAACAGAAATTCCATCACTGACTGTAGACATGCTAACCAAGATCTATGAGTTGAAGATCCCCTCTTTGTAGAACAAAGGATGCAAATACCTACCAATTGCATGCACAAAGGAGATTGCACAGGCAATATCTGCCTACATTGGGAGCTGTCACTCCAACTCTTAAGCACAGCAACAATGAATAGACATGCAGCTCTCTACTTTTGTTTTCTTACTTGACGTTAGGATGGTATTCTGGTTGCTAAGTGCTTGCAGAATCTTGGACTGAGTCCACCTCCCTGGTGTGTAAAAACTTAGAGTTCTTCTTTATCCAAATCTTTTTTTTTTTTGGCTATATAAGAGATCATTGTACATTCTAACCAGTGGATCAAAATGCTGAGAATGACACTTCTGAGGTAACTGTGGTTCCTAGGCTTCACTCTATTCAAAGCCATCTTCGAGACAGTGCAATGGAAGATGATTAAAAGATTGCTTCTCCAGAGGCAGAACATCTTCTGACAGCCTGATATAAAAAAGCATCCTTTGAGTTTTCTAGGAATCACATTGTAGACAGATCTAGCCATTAATCAGATTTATTCAGTAAAGAAATGCCTACTTGGATTGTGTGAATGCCTCACCCCCTGACTGTGGTCGAGCTACTTTCATGTGTGAGGGTGTCTGGGTGGTGACATTCTCAAACATAAAGAACTTGGAGTTAAGAGTTATATGAGAGATTCTCCCTCAATCTTTTCTCCTCTGTTCCTATCCCTTACTCCTTACCTTTCCCCCTCTCTCCTCCCTTCTGTCTTTCCTTAATCCTCCTTTATTTATTAAAAATATTTATTTTTATTTATGTGTATATGCATGTGCCTGCACATCTGTATGTGTGTCATGTGTGTTTCAGGCAATGTGGAGAAGTAAGTGTCGAATCCACTGGAAGTGGAGTCACAGGTAGTTATGAGCTGCCTGATGTCAGTGTTGGAAACTAAACCTGAGTTCTTGGCAAGAGCATTAAGTGTTCTTAACTGATGAGCCATCTCTCCGGATCCTTTCTTTCATTCTTTAATATGTTGAGTTGAATAATTAAAGTCACTGTTCTTAGTCTTACTGTAATTTCTTATTAAATATAAATGACAACCCATGTCTAGCCTGTGTCTCAAGGAATTTTATGAAGATTGAATGAAATAATGTTTCATTTTAAGCTATGAATTCCCACATAAAAATAATTAGAATTTATTTTCTCTATATTTGATGTGACTCTAGAGTGTAAGAAGAGAAACGAAACATCCATTAATCAGCTTATTACTTTTTGCCTGTTTATGTATTTACCATTAGTAAATATTTATTGAACAGAATAGAAAAGAACACAGACTCTGTCAGCTCGTTGTACTTGTGTTTTTTCCTTTAACTGTAACATTCATCGTCAAAGATAATTATTATTTTCTTCATTGAGAAACTTGAAATCCAGAAAAGCTGATTAGAACAAGGTCATGCATCTGGGAGGCTGAGATGCTTCCTTGGCTCAGTCCGACCATGAGTAAGCCGAGTCATAGCTAAGTATAAACACTAGTGACTTTAATACTTAATTTAGGATATTTTAACAGTAAGGATCCAAAAGTAAGGCTAGCAAGAGAACTCAGTCAGTCAAGTGCTTGCTACACAAGCATGAGTATCTAGGTTTGCTGTCCTAGAACCTGTGTGAAAGACTGGCTATGGTGGCACATTTTTATAATTCCAGCGCTGGGGAAGTGGAGGCAGACTAGTTCCTTGACTTGCTAGCAAGTCAGCTTATATTAATTGTGAGATCCATGTTCAGTGAAAGACTTGCTCTCAAAAAGTAAGGTAGGCGATGACTGGTGCAGACACTGGTACTTTTGGGACCACTGTGGGATGGAGAACAAGAGAGCGAAGCTGTGGACTTTAACACAATTCCACCCAATGTATTAAATCCACTGAGAAGGGTTCCATAGCGTTGTTTTCTAAGTTCCACCTGGGGTTTTGTCATCCTTGGGGTTGAGACCCCTTCTTTTCCTTTATATTTAATCAGCTACAGAGGCTCATTTATGACTGGTTCAAGGAATAATCTCTACATGCAACTTAAACATTTTTTTTCCTGTAGTTTAATTCTTGGGTTCCAAAATGAATCTTTTTCTGGGCATGTTAAACCTCCTGTTTCTTTCCTTTTAACATTTTATATTTTGACTATTAATAACTCCAAGCAGTCTAATTCTTAAATATGCACCAAGTCATGCTGTTTTATGTTGGAGGTTACTTGAGAGGAACCATTGGGGCAACATAGAGTGGGTGTTCTTTTGAGCTGCCAACAACAGAGGAAGAGAATGAGGTGGAACTAGGGAATGAGGGAGTAGAATGTAAGCCCTGTGAAAACTGGAATGAGTTTCTATTCCAAGACATAAAATACTGCCTAGCAAACATAAAGTGCTCAATAATTATCTACTTAAGAATTGATGAATCATCAAAGGGAAGAAGGAAAGTGATTTGGACTTGGAGATCAGAGGGCAATGTTAGGTCACGAGATTCTGGATATTGTTCAAGGGGAAGTTGAGAAGGTGGAAGGAAGGCAGATGCAGTCTATACTCTGGGCCTGTGGAGACAGGCATGGAAAAGCATGGTTGCACTTAACAGCAGCAGTGGCAGAGCAAGAGACAGTAGCTGTCTCAGCGCAGGGAGCCTCAGCTTCTTTTAGAAAGCAATTATTATTTCTTTAGTGGGAAACAGTAGACTGAAAGAACCATTTTTTTTTTGAAGTGGAAGAAAGTACAAGAATGCCCGCCCTCCATACCCATCCTAGAAAATATCTTGTTATAGACATGAGGTGTGGCTGATTCTAGAGGTATTTTTAATCTTCCCAACCTGTCCTGTGGAGGACTCTCCAACAAATCTCTTTTAATGTGTGTTCGTGTGTAAGGATATCAGTTATGAGAGCTTAGGCTGTGGCGTTAGACTCAAAGCCACCTGTCTCATTTGCCCATAGCAAGCTATATTAAGGAAGAACAGCTTGGAACGGGATATCTTCCATTCATTTAAAAACATGTCGTTGTTGGTGTGTGTGTGTGTGTGTGTGTGTGTGTGTGTACCACAACTCCTGGTTGGATCACAGAGGACAACTTTGTGGAGCCACTTCTCTCCTTCCATCTTGACATTGGTGCTGGGGATCAATTTTAGGTTGCCACACTTGGGTGGCATTTTTGCCCATTGACTCATTTCTCTCCTGTTATGACTGCTTTCATAATCGGCAAAATCAGTGAGGTGGGGGTGCCTCGGTCATCACTGTAGTTGACAACATTTAGCAGTGACACTGAATGAGCCTCGCAAATACTCCTTTCAATACGAGGGAAAGTCCTAGATCAAAGCTAAGGAAGAAGTCCCGGGTTTCTCAAGAATTCCTAAGAGGAAAGAAAAGAGAGCAAGGAAAGGCATTGTGCAATAGCAGTTAGAGTCTCAAAGACATTCGTCTCCCTTACTCTGTTCTTTTGCGGTTGGTTTCCCTTTTCAGTGGTCTGCTTCCTCAAAGACTGTCATTCATACTGAGGATGTATTATTACACTGGTGAATGAGGCCTGCTGAGTATTCAGTGAATCTTCATGGAGTCTTCAGTGGAGCATCCTGAAGTTTAACCATCCCATTATTTGACCTGTTTAGATTTCCTTTTTGCTGTTTTAGACCATTCAGCACCTATTAATCAATGGAGACATATACAGTCTGTGAGAGATTGTGGGGAGATTAGGGGAGTAAAGCCTGTGGCCTCAGTTGGCTTTATAGCCTATGTTCCCAGGAACTCATTTACTACTGCATGGATTTCCATGCTCCTGTCCAGGTGGTAACTGAATGTATGAATTAAGGAAGAAAATTTCACACTCATTCTATAGGTGGAGGTGCCAGAGGCTCAGAGGGGTTGGATAGCTTGCTGAAGGTCATGCAAGCAAAGGTTTCCAAGGCAGGATTTAAACCTGCTCCCTCTGGCTCAGCTCCAGTGTTTCCTCCACTGGGTAGTGATGGTGGCTCCTTGGTCAGAACCCAGTAAGTTGCTTGAGCTGTCTTGGAGCTGGGGCTACTCTCTCTCATTTTGCCCTGCATACTTCCTTACAGTCAGATATCCAAGGTACACTTCTTGTTGTTTCTTACATGTAAAGAAATAGCAAAATAACCCAGTTTGGTATTGGTTCTGATACAAGGAGGGCAGACTTGGTGGGCTTAGTCTGGGCCTAGATCCAGGGTGCATCCTCAGAGGACCTTGTGCCTGGTGTAATGTCACTTTTTTTTCATTACTAGACGTGAATCTAGAGTCTTGTGCATGCTAACCAAGGCTTCTACCACTGAGCTATATTCCTGTTCTTTTATTTCTTTCTGCTATATGGTCCCAGTATATTGTGCATGCTTAACTGAACTTCATTTGTAGCCTAGTCAGGCCCTGAACTTGCAATCTTACCTCTCAGTCTCTTGAATAAATGGGACGACAAGTGTGAGCTACCAGTGCTGGTGTGGAGTTCCTTACAATGTATGGAACAAGAAACCATGCTTGTAAACTTATGATTTTGGTTACATCAATGTCTTTGAACAGCAGTTTTCTCATCTGGAAATCAGTAACAATAAAGTTGTATGATGGAGGAAGGTCATTGGCTAATAAAGGAACTGCCTTGGCCCATTTTATTGGTTAGGACATAGGTAGGTGGAGTAAACAGAACAGAATGCCGGGAGAAAGAGGAAGTGAGGTCAGACTCCACAGCTCGCTCGGGAGCAGACGCCTGAGAGAGACGCCATGCCCCGCTCCCGGGATGAAGCTCCGACCCAGGATGGACTAGGCTAGAATCTCCCCGGTAAGCGCACCTTGGGGTGCTACACACAGATGATTAGAAATGGGCTAAATTAATATGTGAGAATTAGCCTAGAAGAGAATGGGCCAAGCAGTGATTACATGAATACAGTTTGTGTGTTGTTATTTCGGGGCATAAGCTAGCCGATCAGGCAGCCGGGGTGCTGGGGACGCAGCCCCGCCGCCGCTCCTATTACTACAGTTGTATATACTCAGTGTGATCTGGTGTAGAATAAACAAGGTAACAGTGACAAAATCTCCAGAGAGCTTTTGTACAAACATAGTCCTTAATACATCTTAACTACCTTGTATCTACAACAGGAGATGAACTTCTTCATCAGCATCTTAGATTGGCATTGAGATTTGGAACATATGTCCACAGAGTTTGGTTTTAGGCTGGGAAAGATGGTTATTTGGGTGTTGTTGCTGTGAGAATAAATTAAGCAGTGTGAGAAAATAATCATCATGTTCCTACAACAGCTACTACTTACAAATGTGCAGCCTGGTGAGAAACACAACAGAGGTCTAGGCTAAGAAATGAGATTCCCCGGCTAACATTAAGGGCACTGGCTCATCTCAGAGCATCATTGAGCAGGACCAGCTATACTTTCTGACCAAGTCTAAGATGAGTGATAAGAATAACAGATATACAGAAGTGAAAAGAACGCAAAAACCAAGACTTACTGACATTTAAAAAAAAACACAGTGACTTAACATTGATCTAACTGATAAACTATGTTAATTTAAGTGTCACAAGCTCTCCATGAAGGAGGCAACATCAGCAACATTTTGTGGATGAGAAAACTAATCTCATAGGATACTAAGTAGAACTAAAGAATCCTATAGATTGGTAGTGTTGTAATTCAGTGTTTGAGAAGGATAGAGATAGAAGATAATGCACTGTCTGGAGAGCCATGGAAATTGGGTTTAGAATAATGATCGAATTTAAAGTTTCTGGTAGGGCTGTGCGCAGGAGGATTTAGGAGCCATCCAGAGCAGACTGCCCAACATGTCTTGGTACTGAACATCAACGCTGGGCTCTGGAGAAGTGGTGGTGACCACTAAAACAGGTGTTTGCTATTTTGATCCTTCTATACCTTCTCATTTTATAGAAAACCAATATTAAGAGTTTTAATTTCTGGGGTCAACCATCCCCGAAACCTGCTTTTAGAAAACTTTCACAATGGAAGGCACCAGCCAGCCAACCAACCAACCAACCAGCCAACCAACCAACCAACCAACCACCAACCCAACCAATAATAGTAAAAAAAAAAAAAAGAAAAGAAACGTAAGAAGGAATATATTTGTTGGCATCTGGGTCTGATGAAGCTGTAACATAGAGGTATGAGTGTTAGAAAATTCTTAGAACTCATCAACTTATAGCACAGAAAGGGTTTCAAACTCAGGGATGTATCAGTAACCCCAGAAGGCTTCCAAACAGTTCTTGACCCCTACCCACAGACTAACAAAATAGTGGGTCTAGGATAGAAGCTGAGATACTTCATGTTCATGGATGGATGGATGCTGATATGTTGAAGAGCCTGTTATTAACTTTTCATTGACCATCACTCTGACTCCCTTTTAAATGAAGTGAATTATTCAAACATGCATATATTCAAAGATCTTGGAGCCTCGGTCTCATGGGATTTGTTAGTAAGAATTTCTGAAAATTGCATCACCATTTATTTAATTAGTACTTGTTTTGGCAGCACTTTTACTAAAATTGGGAATACACAGAGAAGATTAGCATAGCCCCTGCACAGTGATGACACGGAAATGCTGCAAGCAACCCACAGCTTTAGAATTCTTTTATGCCATTAGTTGAAATGTAAAATGGTGTAATATTATGGAAATGGTATGAAGGTTCCTCAGACAATCAACAAGCATCACCAAATTGTCTGGCATTCACACCTTGGGTATGCATAATAAATTCGGATCAGTATTCTGAAAGGGCATATGTCCCTCCATGTTTACTGTACCATTATTCACAGCAGCTGGAAGGTGGAAGTAGCAAATGTCCATTGATGGATGGATGGATAAGTAAAGAAATGTCTTATACATACATTGGACTGTTATTCACATCTTAAAAATTACGTGGTACGTGTGTGTGTGTGTGTGTGTATACCTGGGGAAGCCAGAAGAGGTCTCAGATTCCATGAAGCTGCCATTACAAATGGTTGTGAGCCACCTGATGTGAGTACTACGAACTGAATTCTGCTCTTCTGAAGGACCGCCAAGCACTCTTAAGCACTGAGCCATCCAGCCCCCCCCCCCCCCGCCACCCACCCAAATACTTTTTATAAAGTTTTGGTGATGAGTCCAATTTGAGGCGCAGATCTTGTCTGGGATGTGACCTATGAGTAAGGATTTCTGAAAGCTCCTCAGATGGCCGTCATGGTTGTCAGACATTGCTGGATCAGTGGTTTGCAACTTGTGGGAAACTCTAAAAATGTCTTTGAGCATCCTGTCAAACTCTATACACTTGGGAAGCTTTTGCGTTTTCCTCTCAATTCCCTGGACAAGTCTGATTACTGCTATCTCCCTTCCTTTTACTAATTTGAAAATGATAGCATTCATGATTCTTAATGCCTTTCAGATCAAATACGCATGTCTCTCAGTTTTAGAAAGTTACAGTCATCATCTGCCGAATGCATGTGATCAGAGTCCCTGTTTAGCCTGGCGACACGTTCTTAACTTTGGCCACCTATGTAATCATTGCTCTCCTAACTTTTTCAGTCCTCAGATGGAAACAAGACATGGAGTTGAACATTAAATTACCAAAGTTCTATCATTTTGTTTGGGCATTAAGCTTGAGAGTGCATCGATTATTTCAAGGATGAGTTGAAGGACCAAAAGTCAAAGTTTCATTACAAATCAATATTTGTGTGGAGGGATTAGTTCCTGTCAAGGGTTTTTTTTTGCCCTGAATTTCTAAAAATTGGTGTTGTTAAAGGGTAGATGGACAATCCCAAGGAATTAACTGCAGTGTCAGGGCATGGAAAACAGCTCCCCCAAAGTCACCCATCGAGAGCCAATTTAGATTTTTATGAGATCAGAGATTTGGCAGCAGCGAAGACAAGGACTTGCCAATCCAATGCTGTTTAATATTAATTAAACCTAATATAACTCAGTATCTGTTTCTCAGCTATTCCCAGGCAGGATACCAGAGAATAAAAAAAATCTGTGATCACATCATATATAAGTTGTATAATCATAAATTTATTCATAATTACATATTCATATGTTAGAATATGTTATGTATTCTAGACTTCTGGGTATTTTTTGAGTAACTGAAGAAGATGAATGGGTGCACGAAGTCTCTAATCTCTATAAAGTAAGCTGCCTGGGAATATCCGCATGAAAAGGTCCTGGTGCTGGTGTTATACATACAAATTTTCAGTACCCCAAGAAAGCTGAAACAGTGCTGTGTGGCCTGCACACTAGGCATTAGGGAGTGGGAGCAATTAAACTTGGGACGGGGTTAGCATGGTGATATTGTGAAGGAGATGTGTGGCAAATTGAGACACATTTCCTGAGATGGGGAGATGCGAAGGTACCCAGTAGCACTCAAAGGGCAAACAATGTCAGAACATGGGCATCTTCCCTTTTGAGAAGATGCTCATACCTGACATTTATCTGAAAAAGCATGTAATATTACAATGGGGCAAGAAGCATCCAGTTCCTATTGAGCACTCCTATTTCTTTTAAACGTCATGTTTCTAACATTTAGATGATGAAACATTGTTAAACTGTATATGAAATTGAACTATACTTCCCCAAATAAGCTATAGCAGATACTGTTATTCAAGTGGAAGATAAGATGGAGGAAGTTAAAGATAGAAAGAACATTATGGAACCTGGGTACTTGTGCACCGAAATGTTCCATAGATTTCAGGTTTCATTAGATATAAAATAAGGGTAAATACATATTTCAAAAATCAGGTTTATTGATGACTGTAGTGGAGAGTTTTGAAAGTATGTGGTCTTCAGACTAGACCATAATTTATACATACAGTAAGACCTAGGTCTATGGCTGCATAAGAATTGTGTAGGAGAAGAGCTGTGGAGAGGGCTCAATAAGATGGCTTGCTTTGCAAGCATAGGGACCTTAGTTTGAATCCCAGGAACCTACATAAAAAGCTGTTTATGCCTGTAACAACAGCATTTAGAGGCAGAGACAGGAGGATCAGAGAGCTTGTTGACCAGCTGGCATGGATGGGATGTAGAATTTCTGGTTTAGTGAGAGACTCTGTTTCAAGGCAAAAGGCAGAGAACCATTGAGGAAGATAGCTGATATCGTATGCACACAGCCATGCATTCATGTGTTAGACACACACTCATGTATAACACATACACACACACACAAACACATACTCACACATCAAAAATGAACATCCAAACACAAACAAAATTAGAAATTAGGAATTAGGATGCTTCCAACCACTAGGGAAAAACCAAAGTCGTATTAAGTACCCCCACAGAAACTACCAAAAACTAGACAAAATATGTAATGCAATGAATTAGAAAACACTGGAAACTGGGTAATAAAAGACAGCAGTTCCTGAGAGATAAGAAGCAAATGAGAAAAATCCTACAGTTAAACCAGCATAGTGTGCAGATTGTGTTCTTGGCTACCACTAATACGTTGAGCTCGGTGTTTTCCTTACACTGAAGAAATGGCCTTGAGAATATAAGGAGACCAAAGCAGTGAGTGTTTGTAGGAGTAAGTACTAGATCAGAAAGAGCAGTGCCCAGAAAGAACCTTCAGAACTGCAGAGGATCTCATCTCTAGCACGGGCTAAATTCAGCTCAGTGCATACATGTGAGAAAAATGCAGAGGTAAGGAAAACACATCCACTAATTACAAAGAAAACCCGAAAAACTAGAAAAAAGGAGAATCTCAATACATTGCAAAGCATCTACGAAAATTTTATATCTAAGTGCAGAGGTGGGATTATTTGCTCTTAAGATCAGGACTAGCAAGCTCCCAGGACCACCTGTATCCACTCCTCAGTGCTGAGCTCCTAGGCACTTGCAGCCATGGCTGATATTTTATATGCCTGCTGGAGATTTGAACACAAGCTCCCATGCTTGTCCAGAAAGTGCTTTTATATCTCCTCAACCTGAGGACCTCAAGTTCTTGATGCTTACAAATAGATAAGTAGTGTTTATCACCTTATCTTTATTCATTGTAAGGATTAATGTATGTAGTAAGTATGCTGTATAAGGGCAAAGGCTATTCAGTTATAAAACAGACACATATTGTCTCTATCTATCTATCTATCTATCTATCTATCTATCTATCTACCTATCATCTATCTCTCTCTATCTCTGTGCATATATATTTCACAGGGATAAAATATGTATTGTATATTTATCATAGTGTATATTATACATTCTTCAAAAATGTGAAAATTACTGAAATGTTACCAATTCTCAAGAAAAAGTGTGCCCAAGGATGCTCACTTGTCAGGTGAATTTTCTAAGCCTGAGTTGGAGAGCAATGTATGTGGAAGATAGAGACATAATCAAATTGATTAGTAGTTAATACTCTCTTATTTAGTTTTTAAAAATTATTTGATTATTATCAGTGTGTGTACATGTGTGCTGTAGTGTGCACGTGGAGGTCAGAGAACATCTTTGTGGAATTATTTTTCTCCTTCCACATTTACTTGAGTCCAGAGGTTGAACTCAGATTGTAGGTTTGTCTGGAACCTTTACCCACTGAGCAAACCTGCGGACTCTGTGATTAACCAAAATATTATTAACCGAAATTTGTACTGTAATTTCTTTTAGCTTCATAGGTGTTTGGGAGAAAAATAAAAGTATAAGAAGATTTTTCTTATACTTATGAAGTTTGAAGTATGACACTTAGATCAAGAATTTTATAATGTTAGTAAAAACTATACATGGGTTTCAGGCCCTCCCTAAACAAAACCCAACACTGTTTACAACAATGCTTTCCTTTACAATATAGAGGAGAAAAAAGTGCTCCTGTCTGTTGGGAATAATTTAAACAGTGCAATTTGTATTGTTTCCAATATTGCCATGGTTACCTGGAGGCTCAGAACCAATTGTGGAGCACAATCTTAACGGCTTTAAAATCTCCATCTGTTTTCCATCTGATTTGTCTTTCCTTTGATGCTCTTTGTTACTGCTTTTTTTTTTCTTTTTTTTTCTTTCTTTCTTTTTTTTTTTTTTAAGAAAATTAACTTTCTAGTAAGCTTCCCATTTTCTTTGGAGAAGAGAGAAGAAGAAAACCAACCACATTCATGTATTATCCGTCTGGATGTGTCTGTGTCAACATGTTTGCTTATTTATCCATATGGTCTTTATCTGCCCCATCCTGGCTCCATCTTCATTCACACTTGTGAACAACTGAGGCAGAGTTTACGTAAGCTGCACCTGATGCTGTAATACCCAGCACCGAGGGTGCAGATGATTCTGTCTCAATGCGTGTCTACCCCGTTTCCATGCACTCTTATTCCATTGAAACTTTAACTTGAAAGCGAATCCATCCTTTTTTGGTAAAGGAGGACGAGGCGTTAGCTAATTAAATTCCTCATAGGCCTCCCTGCTGAAGCAGTACTACTAAATCCAGAGATAAGTTGTCTTGGCAACCGCTTTGGCGACTGTTACCAGCTTGCTTTTACAGCTTGTGAATAAAGATGTTTGAGAATGTATAAATTGCCAGCTGAGGTCCGACTGTCCCCCCTCTTCCAAAGAAGCTGGACACTAATTGATAACACAGTACAATGCACGTTTGTTTTTGTGTGAATAATAAAGACACATGCACAGCTCAGCCTTTGGACGATTACATATATTATTCATGCTTTCAAAAAGTAATAAAGATACATACTTAGTATATCAGTTTTCTAATTAAAGTTTATGACCAAACTCAGTGGTGGTTATAGTTTTGGGCAGGCATTTTTAATTCTCTTTCAATTTCTTGAGATTTACAGAGCAGCTTCAAACATAAGTGCTAGGGTTCAGGGAAAGGCAGAGCAGGAGTAGCGCATGCGCACAGAAGATGTCAGAGTCACGCCTCATCCGTCCGGTGACGGATCTGGCAAAATATGTGATAGCAGTTCCCATAAAAAGTATTTTTTTTAATAAAAGAGAATTTCTGTTTAGGGTCCAGTGCCCTGGAAACATTGGCAAGTGAGTGAATTAGTCATCATCAACTTCGGAGCTCTCTAATATGCTGGCCTTCCCTTAGCACTAAAACAGTAAGATGGAGAAGCCATTTTTACTCGGTAACAAGGCACTTCTCACGGGATCCCTATAGAAACCCAGGCTAGGAAATGAAGACATAGAGCTGAAGGGGCCTGAGATCCTTTGATTCAAAACGTTCACCAGAAACAGATAGTGAACTTCAGAAAAGTTATGAGGATCCTATGATCAGGCCATGTTCCTCAAACACTGTCATGGGAACCTTTCTCAACCTGTTTATGGTAAAAATAGCCTTTAAATAATATTTTTATTTGCTATGGGAAAAAAGAGTATATTGCAAGAATCTATCCCTGTGTACCATATAGACCTTTATACAAATGTGGATTACTTATGTTAAATCGCCCCCATTCTTCTAAATTTTGGCTCTCATGCAATCTTTATGGTCAGATAGTGGATATCTATTTACAATGGAGAAGTTCCAGAACCTAGAAAAAAATAAACCAAGCAATTGGTTAAAAATAAAAACCCTTGGAGTTAAATTATAGACTCCATCAAGTAAATGAAAGAAAGTGAGCCTTGAGGAGCGAGAGAGGGGGGGGGAGGGGGAGGGGAAGGGGGAGGGGGAGAGGGAGAGGGAGAGAGAGGGAGGGAGGGAGGGAGGGAGGGAAAGAGAGGGAGAGAGAGAGAGAGAGGATCATAGTAGACTATATTTATTATGGAATTCCGATCAAGGAGCCAATAAAGATAACAGAGAGTATGTGAGCAACTGATAGACTCTGCGGTGAGAACTTCAGTATGTACAATGTTTGTTATCAGTGGGTAATTCAGAATAAAGGATCAATTTAGGATTAGTTTATGTTGAGGCCCACTGTTCACATGTGGAGTTGCTAAGGAAGACTGCTAAGAATTGATAAGTTGTCTAAATATTTTTATATGTTGCTCTTTTCCCTTGTGAGTTAGTCATACACAAACAAATAGACAAACAAACATGACTGCTTGGTTCTTCAGAAAAGGCTTTAAAGTACCAGAGTTCCTTTCTTTCTCTTCCTTCTCCCACTCCCCAACCACCACCCTGTGCTTTATCCTCCCCTCCCCCCACCCCTGGTACAATACAGTGTGCTCAGTTCCTTTGGAAACTCACGGCTTCTGAAGCATGAGATGGAGTGCTTCTTTTAGAGTTACCCACTTGGTAGGGCTTCCCAATGCAAGCGTAATGGAAATGGTGCATCAACGACCAATAGGATGGACACTAAGCTTCACTTGCCTCTGGGGCATCTGAAATCTGGCTAATTTGATAAGGGGAACTGCATTCTTAATTTCCCTTAAATTTAATTATCCACACATACATAGAGACTGTCTACTGTAAGGAACAAGTTGAGAGGCTAGGTGGGTAGACAGGAGCCTGCTCCTCTTACCCCTGCTCTTTTCTTTCTTTCCTTTCTACCATCTCAATCCAATTTCATGTGTTTCTTCTCTCTGCATCACAAGGTAACCCAGACAAATAGCATGCCCACTGTTACTCTTCAAAGGAAATATAGTCACATGCTTTTTACTGCACTCCTTATAGAGATGGTCTAAGCCTAGGTAAAAATACTAGAGCATTAGAGTTGGGGCAGGGAAATCCCTTTGGATTTAGAAAGTCTCGGTCATCCTATGCCTCTCGAAGTACACCTAAGTTCCCTTTATGCCAGCGTGGGTAGTCTTGGCTGAGCATCACCTGTGCTGCTGACACTGACATCTCTTGATAAGCGGCCATGATGCCTACTCCCTTGAGTTTCCTCTCATAGATCCTAGTGCCAGTGTCTTCAGCGCTTCAGGTTAGACTTGGCTCTTCAAACAGGCTCCACACTTCTTTTTTTTTTAAGCTTTGTTTATCTGTCTCTAGTCTCCCAGTCCCCATGGTGCTCTGTTAGCTTAGCTCTCAGCCATAACAGTAGTTTCTTGAAATATTGTTTTGAAAAATTAAAGAAATATTCATTAAGAGTTTTACACATAAATACACTAAAATATGATTCTGTCCTCCTCACAACCCCTCCTCCAATTTTCCCAGTATCCCTGGTAACACACCACCTTCCCAGATTCATGTCTTCTTTTTCTTTTTCTTTTCTTTTATTTAAAGATTTATTTATTTATGCAGCATCCTACCTGTAGGCCAGAAGAGGGCATCAGATTTCATTATAGGCAGTTGTGAGCCACCACGCGGTTGCTGGGAATTGAACTCAGGACCTCTGGAAGAGCAGTCAGTGCTCTTAACCGCTGAGCCATCTCTCCAGCCCCTACTCTTTTTCTTTTTATTAATAACTTACTAAGTCCAATTAATGCTGTCGTATGTTTGTAGGACAGGGCTATTCATTGGAGCATGGACAACACACCAGTGGGCGCACCTGAAAAGAGGAATTCCTTCTCCCCAAGCAGATATCAAACTGCCAATAGCTTCTCAATTAGAGATGGGGCTCATGAGCGCCTCCAAATCCTTGCTGGAATTTTGGCTGACTTGATCGTGCGCTGACAGCCACAGCTGCTGTGAGGTTACATGTGCAAGCAATCCTCTAAACCTTGAACTCGTTCATCACATGCATCACCCCACCTTCAATCAGCTGGTGCTGGAGGAAGACAAAATGAAATAAGAAACAGGGATTAGCCCACAGAGGCAGAAGCAGTCACAGCTTAAAGACAGTTTTTATATTTTCCAGAGAACTTTCACCTTCTGGTCTAGAGTCTGGCTGGGAGTTTTTGCTTTGGGAAGGTTTGAAATCTTGGTTCAGGATATCACATCTCCCGCCAGTGATGACCGAGAGGATCAGTGCTGTACCAGAGCGACTGATGCCCACTGTTCATGATGATCTGACTGTCTAGATAGCAACCAGTTGATTACTAAGCCAGGTGCAACTTGTAAGGCAGAGGTTATTTTTACTTATTTTTCTTCTCAGATGGCCTTGATAGCTGAATACAGGTCTGCTCAGGGATAACACCCTACTTGATTATCTAACCCCCGAATCACAAACATGTAAGTAGCTTCACATAGACTGAGAAGTTTGTATTTGTATATTTAGGGGTGTGAGTGAGTGTGTGTGTGAGTGTGTGTGTGTGTGTATGTGTGTGAGTGTGTGTGTGTATGTGTGTGTGAGTGTGTGTGTGAGTGTGTGTATGTGTATGTGTGTGTGTGTGTGTGAGTGTGTGAGTGTGTGTGTATGTGTGTATGTGTGTGTGTGTGTGAGTGTGTGTGTGTGTGTGTGTATGAAACAATAGCAATTAAAGAAGACACCATGATTTTGAGAGGGAGTAAGGGTGAGTGCATCAGAGGAAGAAGAAAATGGAAGGGGAAAATTATGAAATTTTAACTAAAAATATAAAAAATAATTAAAAACTACTGCTGGTTAAATAGCTTACTTTCTAAACGGTGTCCCAATGTAGGTATAACCCACTGTCAGGACTGAATTGGCCCTTCATCAAGCTTTCCCATTTCTCCAGCTCCCTACTGAATCCTTTGCCTATTTTTTCTGATGTGAATAATTTGTTTCTAGTGCTCTCTTAATACCCATGACATTCAAAATGGTGTAGAATCAAAGCAATTTTGCTCCACTAATTTTGTTAGCATGTTGACAAGTTATGATTTTAGGGATATTGAAATGTGGATAAGGGAAACTCCATTTGCTCGGCTAATACTCTGGAGTGATCTGTTTGGGAGCCTTTGTCTGAGTCAGTTCCCTCCATTCAGAGAAGGAAATCCTCAGGAGGTGAGATTATCATTCTTACTTGGAGATGAGCAAGCAGGGCCTTTGGGGTTGGAGTGGATTCTGTCAGGTTTCACAGCTCTTGGTGGTGGAGTTAACACCCCAGCCAGGGTCTGTTTGGCCGCCGTTACAACTCTTACCACTTTCCACACATTTAAAACCCTGGAAAAGAAAGCTGGTGTGAAGTGTGCAGCCCACACTTCATACTTAGCATCCAGATTCCTTTACCAAGGAGTCTTTAAGTATTCATCACAGCAGATCAGCCAAGACTTGAAAATGAAGATATTAGTACCTGTCTCCAAGGAAAACACTAATAGTATCACAGTCTATTTTCTTCATGATGTAAAAAGGTTTCTATTATCCAATTGTATTTTATTGTAAAGTGGGTAGACATGGTGCCTGTCCATGTCCGTGTGTGTATTGTTTTCTGTATGCACACGTGTAAATTATGTTGTAAAATACAACCTTTGTTCTTTAGGATGGAAAGAAACCTCATTTTCCTGAGTATTTACTTAAAATGCCAAGCCTTGAACTTAATTACTAGTTACTTGTTGGCTTATTTGAGAGTCTTATTGTAGAGCTGATTCTGGCCTCGGACACACAATTCTACTACCCAAGTCTCCTCAATGCTGGGATTATAGGTACATACCAACCACATTTGGCTTGCCATGCAATTTTCCTCTTCCTTCTTCCTCTTCCCTGTCCACCCCTCCTCTCTTCTTCCTCCTTGTCCTCCTTCTTTGACAATGTTTTGTTACGTAGCTAAGATTGGCTTTGAATTCATTATGTTGCCCAGGCTAGATGAACTCACAGAAATCTCCCTGCCTCAATTTCCTGAGTGGTTCCATGCTGTTTGACTAAGGCAACCAACTCCTGTGACCTCAGTCTTCCTAGCTGGGGATTACATTGAGGATGACATGATGGACCTTATAGCCTTTTCCTCAAGGGATTGAGGGTTTATGAACAGATTTGACAGAATCTATGCTGTGTTCTTGATACACTGTCTTTTCTTGGCCTTTGTCACTTGTTTTCCTTCGGGGATAGATAAATCATCAGCCCGGTGTTCATGCCTGCAGCATTCTCTTCACCATGAAGCACGCAGAACATTCTCTTCCTTAGAGAATATTCGTTTTTCTAAAAATATCTGAACATATATGCCTGGGTTTTGCATCTATTCTGAGAGATATAAGCCTGTTGGAAGGAAACTGCTGGATCTGTCACTGCTGTGTGGCCACAAGGTGGCACCCGCATGGTGGTTGATCTTGCCCAGAGGGTGCTTAGTTATATGGAGAAAATAGGGTCAAGCCTCTCCGCCTGAGTGATGGCTGCTGAGAAGTCCATCAGCCAACGGCACAGGAAAGCACTTTTTGAGGGTGTTTTACAAGCACTAGCAACAGCACTCTACCATTGGAGAGTGCCTGGCCTTTCAGAATGCCTTGTTCTACAAAAGAAGACAAAACCCAGTTGGTTAAAGGAAACAAAAAAGGGCTGGTGGCGGTGAAGAGGCTTTCCCATTATTCAAAGTCACTGGTTCTCCACCTCAAGTGTAAATTAGAATATCCCAGGGACACTTTGAAATGATTCTCTGGAGGCAGTGTCCCAGAGATTAATTTTTAAAAGTCCTCCAGGTGATTCTACAGTGTGTTCAGGGTTAAGAAACTTCTCTTCAGTTCTCAATTTATTCCTTCATTCACTGCCGTCTCCCATGTACTTCCTCACGTCAGCAGTAAGCAAGGCAATGGTGCTGGTGTAAAATGAGATTCTACAGTTGTCCCCTAAGACCTTGCAAGTTAATTATTCAATTCATTGGAGATCAATTCGGGAAACATTTATCAAGCCCCTAGGACATGGCAGGTTCTACAGTAGGGACTGAGGAGGAAGAGACACTAGAAATTTCTATAGGCCGACATTTGGAGCCTAGTGTGTGATGTGTCCAACTAATTATCATGGGGTGGAGTGTGGTATTAGTCATAGTTTACTCTATAGTTACATCTCACAGTAACACACGGCATTTTCCTTACCCAGAAAGTTTTCAGGCTGAAAAGAAAGCAGCTCTCATTACCTGAAGTTCAGAGAAGAAATAGCATGGTTTGTGAACAAGAAGCATTTGAGTCCTGATACCCTGGTCTATAGATTCCATGGTCAATGTTCACTGTATTCTTTCAAGTCAGTATTAGACTCAGGGGAGAATGATTGATTTGATTTCGGAAGTGAAGCTGTTTGCTTCAGGATGTAGCTGCATTTCTCCTGAGCATTCTCTTTCTCAAGGACTCAGGGGATGGCCATTTATGTCCACAAATCTCCAAGAAACCCTCTCCATCCAGCCCAACGTCTTTTCTGCTTCTGGACTTATGTACATTTTCTTTTTAAAGCTACAATCCTCTTTTTCCACCAAACGCTCCTCTAAAACACAGTGGATACTCTGTGTCTCAAAGAGAAAGCTGATAAACATTTATTTCTGTGAGCAGATCTTCTTGCTGCCAGTTTCTGTCAGACACAGAGATGTTTAATTAGGGGACCAGAAATTAATCCAAGTGTATATTAAGGAAGCCAGACAAGTCTCATTTTCAGACGGCTCCATTCTGTCATTGAATAGAGTATGAAGCTAAATTCCATATGGATGGGTACTAGTGAATGGGAGAGATAACAACGAGCACGTTTTAAGAATTAACCTTCAGGTTAACTTGGAGAGTTGGTTCTAAAGTAAGCATGGGTGAAGGACCAAAATATGAGCCTTGTGTAGGGCACCAAGCACAAAAAGGTGTTTCAAGGCTCTTGCTTTCCCACATGACCCGTGGCATTTCTACTGCACAGGGGAATCTGATGTAGAGAATCTTGGGGCTATGAAAACATTGATCCATTCCTTTGAAGCACAGTGCTGCCAGGATTGCATCAGATTGCTACACCAGGGCCACAGAACAAGAGACATTAATACCTCCCCCCAGAAGACCTTCATCTGGAGAAGAACTGGCATAGAAATTTAAAGAGCAACTGAGGAATTGTCAAGTTCTAGGTGGAAGCTTAAGGAGCAAAGACTTATAAGCCCAAATGGGCACACGATCAAGCCCTCTCAAATGAACAGATATCTATTCCTCGAAGTCGAGTTACATCAGCTGGATTTGGCTTCCACGATGGCGGCAGACCAAGGTTGAGAGCAACAGAAGAGGACCCTGAACTCACCACGATATGGAAGACTACTAACATGACTGAGGACTGGAAGCTACTGCTG
Organism: Microtus oregoni; assembly: GCF_018167655.1. Lineage (NCBI taxonomy): Eukaryota > Metazoa > Chordata > Mammalia > Rodentia > Cricetidae > Microtus > Microtus oregoni. Next base: position 30,767,170 of record NW_024543081.1, on the reverse strand, counting down.
TGCAAACTCGCTGTTTCCGGAGTTCTTCAGGAACACTACACCAAGAATGAGGAGTACAGATTCCTGACCTGGGCAATAAATTGGATTTTGCTAGGATTATTAGCCTTTCTTGATACCCATCTCAAGAAAATGTACTCTGGATTTGATATTTTGATGTCTCTGAGACTTTTTTTTTTCAATTGTATTGTCCCATGTCATTGAACTTGACTCACTCAGACAGGTAGATGTGTGGGCAATGGGTGCGAGCATAATTTTCAGCTAGTCATATTCCCTGCACATATTTTTTAATTTTTATGCTTGTAACATCCAATCAGCTGTCTCCGCACAGTTAGAAAGGTCCCATACACCCTGGCTCCAGTCGACTACTCAACCTCACCTTGACCTTGACCCCTCATTGTTTACAGCTGAGTCACGCTCTGGTATTGGGAGTTTTTTCTTCACGATGTTTTTAAGCTTCCATGAAAGTTATTTCCAGGAACTAGGTGCTTTCATTCTTCACTGTAATCTCTGTCCGCCTAACTGCTTCTTGCCCCCTTGAGTGTTTCGTCCTCAAAGAAAGCCGTTCCTAACTCCTTGGTACTCTTCTGCCCATAGTGATGCTGAAACATATTTTCCTCCTATTTCTCTCTCATTCCCGTCTTGTAGATACTAACAGTCAATAATGGTACATGTTCTTGAACTGACCTGTATTGAACTTCATAATCCTTTTCACATCCTTCCAGGTAGATACTACCAATGAACCACAATTGATGACTGAGATGTAGCTTTTCTACTGTTCACAATGTGGGCGTGCATCGCTTATGAGACGTTTTTTACATTGTATTTAAAGGGCTTATGAACCCTAATTGAATAAGACCATAGTTACTATGTAAAGAATTGTTTAATTTTTTTTGTGACCCCAGTAGCATCCACAGAGCTAGATATTAGTATATAATTAAAGTGGCGGACTTGGTTGAGAGAAGGGCAGAAGCAGAGAGGAACTCTATGGCTTCCCAGGCTGCAGCCACCCTCACAGTCACACTCACACCATGTCACAGGGCATGAATTGGCTGAGTGGAGCATGGATAGAGGACACAATGACATATGCCCTTCTATAAGAAGGTTGGAACCACCCCACTTGTTGCTCCTTTAAAAACTATCTATTTAGTGCAGAATCTGAAGACTCTCGGGAAGCCTTCTCATTCTTACTTATATCGCTTTTTATTAGCTGTTCATGGGAAGGCATGCCTATCTCATTTCGGTACCTTGGCATAGGTTTCTTACCTTTTCAGTTGAAAATGCCCACTTACCCATGAGAGCTCTACATAACTCTCCCCACTCCCGATATCTCATGCATTTGCTACTAGGGAATTCTGTTCAGTGGCCGCAACCGCCTGGCCTTTGCTCATCAACATCTTCTAGGTTATGGTGTGTCCTTCTCCAGCCAGAGGGCTTGCTCTGGAGAAACTTGTCTTTAGAGAGCTTCTTCTTCTTACCTTCCAGAAGTACAGGAGTCCTCATTGTGAAGCAGAACTAGTGCATGACAGAGCAGATACTGGAGACAGACAGAAAAGATCCCACCATCATCCACAGAAATTTGATTTTTGGAAAGATGCTGAATGCTAATCTGCTTTCTTGTTTTAAAAAAGAATATCTTAAATGATTATACTTGCCTCATATGATTTGGGGGATGATTACATGCTGTTCTCTCAGCAAACAGGAGCTTATAAAAAGTTTCTGAATAATTTCATAAGAGGACTCAAAGTATTCTGAGTCTAAAGATGAAAATCGGGCTGAGTCCTCTTACCTAGGGGAAGTGTCAGAAAACTTCATCGAAAATAGAATTTGAGCAGGTCTTCGTCACAGAGGATGCCAGGTAGAGCAAAAATGAAAAATTGACATTTGTCAGTGTTTGAGGTGAGCTTCGACATAGTGTGGCCATGCTTTTGGGTGTGATGATAGAGGTAGTAAAAAAAATAGAGTGAAATAAACATGTAGGGTTCTAGCTCAGAATTTGGGGATATGAAGTTGGGCTTGGCATATACTTCGCCTTTTTTCTCCGAGGAGGATGGAAAAGGCATAAAGCAGTGTCATTCATTGGGCCTGGACAAGCTCCATCACTGGCAGGTGTTCCAAGTCTTGGGAGATGCAGATGAAATGAGTAATTCTTCCTTGGAAGAGGAGCTGTGACCTAGACAGGCTCTTTGTCATTTGATGAGTTATAGTGGCTCTATTTGAAATCCCCGCCTTAATCATTTTCTTAATTAGGAAATCTTTGGACACTCAAGGTACAGATTGATAGCAGTTTCTCTTGTCTAGAGGCTGAGAACTGAGCAGGATTTGGGCTCTTGGTGAGGACTAAGTCGAAGGTTCTGGCAGCGTTGGTTAGAATTGACAAGTGTGGGCAAGAAAAGGGACCAAAGGAGATGCAAAGGTTAAGAAAGATCCAGCAGGAAGTGGGGGATTTGGTTTGTTCAGAAAGTGCTGGTAGTACAAGTGTGAAGACCAGAGTTCAAGCCTCAGTATCCACTGAAAAGATCTGGCTGTGGGGTAAATGACTGTAACCTCAGCACTGGAGAGGCTGAGAGAATCCTGAGGCTTACTTTCTGCTTATTCAGAGCTCCAGAGATGCTGTCTCAAGAGCAAGGTGGAGAGCTTGAGAAATGACAGCTGAAGTTGACCCTTGTCCTTAATGTGCATGTACAAATACACCTGCACACATACATGCATGCAATACACACACACACACACACACACACATGCACACATGTGCACACATAAATGCATACACCTTTACATACAAGGGCAGGCAGAGTACCAAGTGCTATATCCCATGTCTCAGTCCTAGTTGTAGCTTCTACCATCTAGCTGCTTGCCTCAGGATAAGTGACAGGAAGAAGGACTTCAGAGCTATGGAGTAGTAGCAATAACAACTTTATGAAAACTCTCATCTGCAGAAGCATTTGTGAATGGCTGTAGGCTAACAAGACAAAGTCGTGGCTTGTACATTATTGAAGAGTTTGGTACAAATAAGCTATAATGTTTAAGAAATTAAAGGATATTTTCTTGAGCCTTTGTACGTCTGTATACAACTTCATTCACTATTCTTGGGTGAATTGTCTAAACTAGAATTTGCTATGACCTCACCTGAGGGCTTTGTATTTATTTACATACAATATTGTCTTCTACAGAGTAGGCACACAATAAATGTTTGTTGAGTGAGCTCCAACTTTTGTTAGTTGTGTGTCTCAAAAATGGACTGAGGCCTTTCATCGTACAAGGTATGCCTACCTGAAATCTACACATAATTAAATTCATCAAGTCCTTGTAATTAGCCCAGAAGCAGGCTAAATTCCTTTCCCACAAATCTCATTTAATCTTTATGACCAACTTATTAATAATACTAAACAGCGCCTCATCAGCATTTTCATTTTTGTGGAAATGGAGGCACACAGAAATTAAGTAATGTCTTCATGGTTTAACACAGCAAGTAGATAATGTGGGGGGTTTGTTTACATGTTTGTTTGCTTCTTTGAGACAGCATCTCATTATGTAACTAAGAATGCAATTCTCTGTATAGCCTGGGCTGATCTCAAAATCTGTCTTCCTACCTCTGTACTGGGATGACAGGTATGTTCCATCACACTAGACTGATGATACGGGGTTCAAGTTTAGGTTGTGTGACTCCAAAGCCACCAAAGTTAGTTAATTCAGGATTCTTTGAGTGAAGGATTGATCATTAGCAGTAATTCATGGGATTGAATAACTTTTTTTTAAATTTATTTATTTATTTATTTTTATTGAGAAAAGGAGAAAAAAAAACAAGTTTCCACCTCCTCCCAGCCTCCCATTTCCCTCCCCCTCCTCCCCCCCTACGCCCCCTCCTCCCACCCTTCTCCCCCTCCCCCCACTCCTTTCCCCCTCCCTCTCCAGTCCAAAGAGCAGTCAGGGTTTTCTGCCCTGTGGTAAGACCTAGGACCTCCCACCTCCGTCCATATCTAGGAAGGTGAACATCCAAACTGGCTGGGCTCCCACAAAGCCATCACATTACGTAGGATCAAACCCCCGTGCCATTGTCCTTTGCGTCTCATCAGCCCTCATAGTCTGGGATACCTCTTGAATAACTTTTAAACACAACTAAGAATTCCTGAATGCTTTTCATGTGACAGACACTAAATACTCCCTCCTTTAATCATTGTCTTGCTCTCACAGAACTGCTATTATTATTATGCATGTTTTACTAATGAAGAGTGGGACAGAGGACCTTAGAAACTATGTTATCAGATCCTTAAGTCTGCCCCCAGCCATACATGATCATCCTCCCTGTCAAAACTGTATTTGAATTTGACTTGAAACTGGTTGTCGCAAAATATTGTGTTGACCTAAAAACACAGTGAAATGTCCTTTATGTTTATCCATTGGCTGTTGATGCCCTAGGGGCTTAAAGGGAAGGTTAGGGGTGATGAAGAAGTTCATCCTTAGATAGTGGGGTGAGAAGAACTGAAACATCATATTTGAATAGAGAAGAGGTGAGGTCTTGGTTTATCGTTCAGCTTACTATAGGAACTTGGAAAGGTCACTTGAACTTCCAATGTCCATACCTCTGCAGTTGCTTTTATAGCATTCAATGGTAACTATCCTGCCTTAATAAAAATGGATGAATGTGACACACAGAAAGGCTTCACTTTGTGACTGACACAAGCCATTGTGTCTTCTCCTTCCTATTCCTGGTCATTTCATTCTCCTTCTTTCTTCTCTTCATCTTCTGTTCCAGTTCACTCTCTCTTTCCTTTGTTCTCCATTTCTTCATTATTAGGATAACTGCCTAAACAGGGCTTTTATAGAATAAGTAGAGCTAGGATGAGAAAAAAAAAACAGTGCAGGTCTTCTGTGCCTGCTGAACCTATTTCAGTGGGGGTAGCAGACCCCTAGAAGTGCCATATCCTCTAACCCAGAATCACAGTGTCAATCCAAAAGATCAGTAGGTCCTGCTGGTCTTGGGTCTATTATTTGTACAATTTTTGGACCCTCTTTTTGTTAAAGAATACGTTATATGTAAATGAGATTTTGCCTTAGACTTTAATATGGATTAAATTGGATTATATAGAATGTAATTCGCTTTTCTTTTACATTTTTACTTAGCTGAAGAATTAATCACACTACTGAAGCAGTCCTTGACTTTATAGTTAGACTAAAGCTGAGGGTTATGGAGTATGTTTTAATGTAATAAACTTGGTTTTTAAGGAGGAATAGCTTCCTTGGCTTTTCTTTTGATTTTGTGCATTTGAAGTCAAAATACTCTTGCTGGATATAAGAACAAGAGCTGATAAATTCAAGAATGTGTGAATGCCCGGAGGTAGTAACTCAATGTGAGCGATTCTCTTGGACAGATAGGACAATGTGAGGCAAGGTTGAAGGTTAGGAGGAGCCCAAACCTCCCTCTACTGTCTCTGTATACCATCTGGGGAGTTTCTCATTAAGAATACAGTCTGCCTCCACTGGTCTGGGGATCCTCCTGGATGCTCTGAAGCAGAGCACCAAATTGTTGGTGATACTAAACAGAAATATGTTTCCATTGAATGATTTGATATCTCTTACTCCTCTTTCAAATGGGAACTGGTTGCTGCCTCCTGCCAGAGTGTCTCAGGAAAGATTAATTAGCTTATATCAGTAAAGGGCCTTTGATGATGACTGCTAAGTATTTTCATCATGTAATTGCTATTTTCCCCCTAAAAATGTCCATAGCGTTATTAACTACACATTGTCAAAGTCCTTTGTACTTATTATTTTACCACTGTCTTGCAATTACCTAGGTCAGCACCAGTTCAAGTGGCATCTATTACTCTTTCCTTGGTTTAATTTTTGGAAGTTTTTGGAAGCCTGAGCATTTTTTATATTTATTGCAACTTGAAAAATTAACTAGGTAAATGTGACTTTGAGTGGTGAGTCAGTCAACAACTAGAGTTCTTTAGACATTTTTAACAAACGGCACTGCTGGACTTCACGTGAAAGTTTGTTACTATACCTAAGCATTCTGAAAGCTGTGGACCGTGGCTCATGACTCTTTGTGTATTTTTATGTTTGTCTGCAAGGTACACATGGAAACTTGTAGTTTTCATGACCAGTGTACGAGTAAGACAGGAAGACAAGAGCTTGACTTAATGATTCCCACCCCCTTCTCTCTGTGTGCATGTGGTATGCACATGTATGAATGTGTGTGTGTGTGTGTGTGTGTGTGAGAGAGAGAGAGAGAGAGAGAGAGAGAAAGAGAGAGAGAGACAGAGACAGAGAGAGATAGACAGAGACAGAGACAGAAACAGAGACAGAGAGAAGGTTTAATTTCAGAGGTCAGTGCCTGGTGCCTTCTTCTGTTGCTCTCCATATTTTAAGACAGTGTCTCTCACTGAACCCGGAACTCATTATACTGGTTACACTTGATGACCATTGAGCGCCTGGGATCTACCTGTTTCTGCTCCCTTTGAAATTCTGGGATTATTGATGTGTATCACTCCCCTTGGCTTTTATATGGAAACTTGAAATCTAAATTGAGGTTCTCATGCTTGCACAGAAAGCATATTACCCACTGATCCCTCTTCCCAGTCTAGTCTTAGCTTTCTGGAAGGCAGAGAGCTGATTAACTTTTTCCCATTTTTTTCTCTAACCTAGATGTTTGAATTAGCTTATGTTAAGTGTCTGTTACACTGTCAGCTATTGACCTTAATGTATTTCATGCTTTCTTTATTCTGCCACAAGTCAGCGAGGCCTTTCATAAATAACAAAATGAAAGTACAGGGAGGTTACATAAGATGTACAGGGCCATGCAGCTATTAATAAGGGAAGATAAAGCTCAGACTCCAATCTGCCAGATTCAAGTCTGGGCCCTTTCCACTCTGTCTCGTCAACAAAATTTCTGCACTTTCTATTCCGAAGTGAGTCCTCTCACTAAAGACCAACTTGTGCCTTTCATAAGAAGTATTTATGTACTTAAATGCATGTGGTCTGTTGGAATTTGATATTACATTATATAGCTTCCCCCAGTCTTAATTTTATTTTATTTCTGTTCCAGGGCTAACAAAGGCAATGCAATATGACATGTACAGGAAGCATGGGGCTTGGTGACAAGTAGATTGTAGTTCTCATTCTGCCTGTTTGATCTGGGTCATCTAGTACAAAATGTAGTGTTTTTAGGGCCATGTGTTGTTGATATGAAGATTAAAATTGGGAATACAGAGTGAAGAATATAGAGGAAGTTCTCAGCACTTTATGTACATGGAAAACATACAAGGCATGTCATTTGATTGTGTGGACAGGAAGAGAAGGAATGAAACCCACTTTGCTTGTATGAATGGTCATTTTCCGAAGTTATTTTTGCTCAAACTTGTGTCTACTATTAGTTCAGTATGTAGTAAGTGTAGGGTTAAGCCCGCCCCTTGAGGAGGCGGGTTTGCCTCGGGCGAATGCATACCGCTAAATGGGCATGCGGGAGGCAGCTCCTCCCCCCCTTTTTTTTCCTACCTCCTGGGCAACGCGGGAACCTAGGTTCTGTAAGTTTATCATTAAAGTTGTAAATATTCTTTAATATCTGCATTGCATTTATTTACGCCGATACAAGTAAGTGAAGCATTGAATTTTTTATGGTTTCATAAAGCTAAGCATATATGGTTGAGTCCTAAGCATCTTTCTCATAAAAAGCTATACTAAATTATGTTGATTCTGATGGAATATTTAACTTTCGACATCCACTGCCATTAAGGACAGCAAGCACTGATTTTAATAATCATAAAATGCGAAGTTCTATTGTAGTGTAACTTACTCCATTCCATTTCATGTGTACAGACCGGGTGATGTAGGCTAAAGGCAAAGGGGAGGAGCTAGACTTGAAATCTCAGGATGCTTAATAGAATTCCAACTCTGCCTTGTACAACTATCTGGATGACAATTTGATCTTTGAAGAAATATCCAATATAATAACTACCACAGTGCCAGAAAAAAAGACCAGGAATTGTAGATGGTCTTGTAGAAAGTTTACAGTGGGGTTGAGTGGTTTCTCTGGAAAAGCTCCTGCCGCACAGTGAAAAGTGATTTCAACAAGCTGTTCTTTCATTGGCAAAATCGGGTGAGAATGGGGGTCAGGACTATACCATAATTGTCTGAAAATATATGTGCTTAAAAACAAGAGTTCTACTATGTCCTGCTCCCTATGCTCAAATTTAGTCCATATCAAAGACAACTATTGGCTATTTTTTTGTCTAAAAACCTATTTTCTTCTATCAGTTGCAAATTAAGCCCATTATATTAGCCAATTTTTATTAACCCCAGAAAATTCAGGCATATCACTATGTAGCCAAATATCAAGTCCCGTTTTGTGAGATCGTAATGTTGTACACATAATAATTTTTTCCTGTGTTCTACATCTTTCACATGTAGGATTTAAAGTCAAGATGCCATGATGGTCTTAATGTGGTTAATGCTAGTAATTTGGACCTTTTCCTTGAAGATGAAAATGTTTGGTCCATTGATAAGTCTAATTTATTTACTTAGAGGTTTAAAAGGGTATTCTTCAGTGTGTAACTGGGGAAATCTCCTTCTTGGGTTTTCACTTCTTCAAGCAGGTGATTCTGCTATTTTTAGTACTCATCTTTCTTCATTGGTGGTCCAGAGTACAGACTTCAAATCCAATTCACAGCCCTAGTAAGTACCTCTGTTTCAATTCTTCACTTAAATGTTTTTTCTTTTTTGTAGGCGATGATGTCCTTGAAGGGAGATGTTAAATTTTATTCATTTACTTTAGTTTCAGAACACATATCATAGAATGATCCTGCAGTTGTAAGTTGAGTAAATAGAAATGCATATATATGTATATATATATGTATATATTTATCAAATGTCTATTTCCATGTGAAATATTTACAATTCATTTTCTTTTGGTAGGATGGTATTAAGATTTTGAGCCTAGTCAGAATTATGCTTTTATTTAAGCAACAAAACAGTAAAATTATGTTGGAAACAGGTCAACATTTCTCCCTTCTGCTCATCCTTTTTCTACCTTGGAGAAGTGCATGCTCCTCAAATTGCCTCCTTGTCAACAGGCTGTTCTCACATGCATGATGTGTTAGTGGCCCTCTGGGCTGAGGCAGTGATGAGCTGTGTGTGTTCACAGAGTGAGATCTTAGAATATTCGCTCTGCTGAATTTGAAGAAAGACAAAGTTCACAATGAACGATACAGAATACGAATTAAATTGTCACTTATTACTTATTTAGCAAGATCTGGATATGGTGCTGGACACATTGCACACATTATCTTAATCATACATTAGTACCACCATTCTTTTTCGTGCATTTGAAGAGACTCATGGGGTAGTTTAATTTGCAATCACGCCTAAGATCATTATTTCCTACAGGCTGGGAACCAGACATGGCAAGAGAAGGTTGTATGTACTTGATGTCCAAATTCTCCCAGGCCTCAGGTACTCGGTGAGGGCCTCTACAGGTAGACCTCTGCTAACAGTACAGTGAGTTTGGAGGAGGGAAGAAAGATCCTGAGGTCACTCCTTAGGAGCACTGGACTCCCCTTTGCTTAGGCCCCTAGCTTGCCTATTTCCTTTCATAGCTCTCCAGTCCTCTTTGTACAGTCTGTGGTCCTATCAAGGCTGTCTGACCCACCTTTCTTTCTGTCAACTCACTGCACCCCATGGTCCCAGCCCGGGGGCTGCTCACAGTGGGAGACTTCAGTACTTGCTCCTTTGCCTTAATAAGAGTTGTTGATTCTGCTCAGAACTCTCCTCTCATCTCTCCTGTGTCACCTATCAAAATCTTTTTCATCTTTTCTCTCCCAGCCATGTATTCTCAAGACAGGCACTGTTGCTGCCTAGGGCCAGAATATCCTCTGTGTATCTCCAACACAGACCCGTGTTCTTCTTTTTCAGAGTATCTCAATCACCATGCAGCTGTATACTCACCGCTGGATGTAATGACTGATGTTTGTCTTTCTTTTTAAGCGCTAAACTCCATAATCACAGTGACAAGACCTTACATGGTATCCCATCACAGACACATGCTGAGAAGATTCCCCTCATCCTCTCTGAAGCCCAATGCCCCTCCTGCCGTGTGAGGCTAGTCTAAGACCGCTGTTAAGTCAATGTTGGTGTGACTCACTTTCAGAGAATTCTCAGTGCAGAAGCACACACATTTTAGCATGAAGGAAGAGAAGAATGATACCACAGGCTCTCACAGTCTTCACTTGTGTGCAAGGCTGGAGCTTTAGGCTGCACACTGTTTTAACAGCTTTCGCAGTGCGGTCTTCTCATCTAACCAGAAGTTCAAGTTCATAGTAAACTTGGCTATGATATTGGTGATGTGTTGGGCAGTAGTAAAAACTGTGGCTTTAAAAGTATATTGCCTAATCTAAAGCTTGATTCCAATAGAAATTAACTCTGATAATTTAGTGTGTTTCTTAAGATGCCTCCAACAGGGATTTTGCAATCTTTCAAAAGGGCTGAAATTTGTAGTGTAATTTTGCTAATAGGGGATATACGTAAATAGAAATTACATATAAGCAAAACAAAGGGTTTAGAACATTTTCTGACATATTGTCCATTCTCCATAAATACTTTCAATAATTTTATTACTTTTTAAAAAATTTATTAGGGTTTAGAACTTGCTGTACCTTTTCAAGTGCCAACACCTGAAACTACTTCCGGAGTGTTCTCTTGGTGTTTTTTTTTTTTTTTTTTTTTTTTTTTTGTGTGTGTGTGTGTGTGTGTGTGTTTGGTAACTCAGGCCTCTTTCTCCCTTTTGAGCTAAATATGTTTACCCCTGATTGCACTTAACCTGCCACTTTCTTATTTTATTTTTTATCTCTGTGATTCCCGATGCAAAGGCCCATTTCTGACCTGGTGAGAAATAGTCTTAATCACCTCAAAACTATGCTTCAGCTGTGTCCCAAGAAAAGTGAGAGAGTCGAGAAAAGCGGCTTTACCGGTAGGAGAAACGCTGCACTCCTCTATAAGTCTGATTGCAGTTCTAGTATGAGTTTTTGAATCAACTATCTCTTCCCCTTTTCATTTCCTCATGAACTCTTTGGCCTAAAAGCTGGCATCATGCAACAAGAATACCAATGCAACAACTCCCCACCATGGGCTTCCAGGGGACTCTAACAGCAGAGCTACTAACATTGAAGACATTTGAAAATGCCATAAAGATATAGAAAACTAGTGCTGTAGAAGCTTCCCGAGATCTCTCTCTCTCTCTCTCTCTATATATATATATAAATATTTAAATGGAATCCCCCTAAAACAGGGGAGGCAAGGCCTCATCAAAATTACAGACTACTGCCATTGATCTTGGCTGTTCTCCATAACTTGATGGTAAGGTCCTATTGCTGAAGACACCGCATACTTGAGTCATGCGATGTGGGTAAATCAAGCTAGTATTCATCTGGAAGCTTCTTCCCCACAAGTGTTTTGATCGTAAAGTTAATTAAAAAATAAAGCTGGTAAAAATTTTTACAGTTCATTCGTTCACTTGCCAAACATCTTGAGGTCTTAGGATATTCTAGGTGCTGCTGGACACTTGAAATTTATGGTGTTTTATGTAGATGTCTCATGGGTAGATTTATTTTGTGACGTTCATCTCTGAAGTCTTAGATATACTGAATAGAGGGACAGGACCACCTATATAATTAACATGTAACATAAAGCATGGCATGTACCATGACATGACAAATGTTTGGTAACCTTTTTTAAAAAGTCTGATTTTCTAAAAAAAGTTTACATATGACTTTGCTTGTCTTAATTTTCATTTTTATCATGTCCTTCCTTCTATTTACTTTGAGTATATTATGCATGTCTTTCTCTAACTGTTTAAGAAGAAGTATATAAAGGTGTGAACATTTGTTTTGGTCTCAACATAGGTATCTAGAGTTAAAAAGTGATCCTCTATTGATGGCCTACCTGTGCCTGCAAAACTTTGAAATGTTGTGCCTTTATTATGATTACTTGAAATATTTTAAGCATTTCTGTGATTTCTTCTTTTTATCCAAGTAGCTTTTAGAAGTATTTTAATTTAAATAATTACACAGGTATATATGCTTATTATGTAACACCCTGTTTCCTTCATCTTCACTAAGTATAATCTGTGAGTATCAAGTAATCCTCGGTGTTACAGAAGGGATATGTTCACCATGTGTACAGCTGGCTCTGGGGTAAAAGTTCATAGGCAATTCCTTCACACATCGCTGGGGATTTCTGTAGGAATTGTTTGCTTCTCTTTGGTACTGTGCCCTGCAAACTCCATGAAGTACATTAGCAGCCTCCAACTCTGATCTTACTGTATGAACATAGTATGCTGTGGTTCCCTCCTTGGATTCCAGCTGCATGTGACAGCTGACTACTTCGAAAGTTCCCCAAGGCAGGGAGTTAGGAAAATACATTTCTCCAATTATTATAATTCTGTCCTGATACCCTGCTCCCATTTTCCTCCAAACTTTCGTTCATTTTCCTCTGACTTTATGTTTGTTTTTTCTTGGTAGAGAGATAGAGTGCGGTCTTAAACACCAATAGAATAAGAAAGTGGTTTTGGAAGTTGGGTTTAAAATGAACATTTTTTTTTTAGTATAAGAAAACACATTTAGTTTATTTTCACAGAGCTGTGTTTGTTTTTAACTTTTCATGTCTAATCATAATTTCTTCAGGTTTGTGAACTTGGAAGGGAAAATACTGAGCCATTTCCCCGTTTAGAAGCTCCCATCACCGAGCAATGGGAGTGCATCTGTGATTACCACCTAAAAGCTTTCTAACAAGACCTCAGCAGGGCTTTCACTTGAGGATGTTTACAGGTGATGCAGAGCGCTGGCGTGGAATGACTATTTTGACCTCCTAGCAACTATGAGTGCTTCTCTAATTGGTTTACTTAAGTAAAATGTTATCATCTCACCTGTTGTGGGGCTCTGCCTGGGAAACCAGGGCGGATTCTTATTCATCTAGACAGGGGGCTGAAGACAGATCAAAGAAATGGTTTCTCTAAGGTCTAGCTTGGGAAACTAGTGGGTGTAATTGGGTTTCCTCACCATGGCATGGTCAAAAGTAACCTAAAGAAGTGTGTGCAATGTTGTAGGAGATTTGTACCCACCAAAGTTGAAGAGGATGCTTAAAAGAAATCCCACACTAGCTCAGAATTGAGTACAATAGAGGTTATTTATTTAGGGGTAGACTCACAGGTCACAATTCTCTGCTGAAACAGGGAATAGCAACCAAATCCTGCAGCCAGAAAAGAGGCTGGATGTTGCTTAACATCGGCATGTATAAGAGGCCATGCCCTAGTGGGCAGGTAACTTAAAGGCTACTGGTGGTAGGAGTTCCTACAGCACATAGCAACCTCTTTTATCTTAGGGTGGGGATGGGACACATGCAACCATCTTATGCTGTACTGCCTTGTAAGCCCTCCACACCTCTTTGTGGGAATCTTCCTAGGCTCAGTCCTGTTGAGTTGTCATGGGCTAATAACAGCTGCTCTGATTTCATGATGGCAATGTCTGTCCAGACAGAAAGACAGGGCCCTATGCTAGTGCACAAACAAGACATCACTGGATGCTACCCCCTTCCATCCACACTCACACCTGATGATGGTGTGCTCCGTATAATCCAGCTCAGCTGCCTGGCCTGATGGCCACGTGAACAGCTGAGCATCACATTGGACATTCCTGTTTGAGTATTTTCTGTCTTGGACTTGTCTGTGCCCAGATGCTGAATAAGTCTGTTTCAGGTTAAGTTTCTACCTTGTGCTTAGAGATAACTTCTAAACTCCAGATTTCCAAGACTATACCAATCAGGGCAGGGTCTTTACCACAGTGTGGGGTTAGCTATTCTTGTTCCTAAAGCCTGTTGTACACATCCATAAAAGTGCTAAATTTGTGGATTTCCCCTTTGTCTTGAACATACCCTAACATTAATTGGAGTTCTCTTTGTTATCCAAACATTCACATTTTTATTCTATCTGTATAAAAAATGTTTTACTAGGTCAGATATAATTATGACATTTTTAGTATTAAGATAATTCTCAGAGGTGATTGTTGTAAGGGTTTTTGTTTGTTTGTTTGGTTGGTTAGTTATAGCCATTTGAGTTCATAGTGTTTGCTTTGGACATTTGATAGCTTTTATTTTTTTTTAACCGATTGGTTCTTCTATGTATTTTAAGTAAATACGTCTGGAGCAGTGAATTATGAGCTACTTCAATTTCTGGTGACTTGCGTAGATTTATCAGTCAACTCTAATTTAAAATCACACATGGCAGGGCTTTTGGGGAAAAAGTCATGCTTCATATTCTGTAGGATATAGAATAAGCCACCAAAGAATGGTTAGGAATCTCAGGCAGAATTATGTGAAAAATTAAATGACACCAAAGAAGGTGAAATTTTGTGAAAAAAATGTGAATATTTAATGATGAAATTGCAAATGGAGTGGGCTGGGAAATCTTTTCACAGAAAGATTACATAACATTTGTCAGTTAATAGCCTAAAAGTTGCAGTTTATGCCCCATGGTAGTTTTTTTTTTTTTTTAAGGGTTCTCTGTTGTCTAGTGTGACATCCTGTCTCTTTTATGTTTGGTGCACAAGCTGCTGTTGCTTCCCCTCTTTTTCTCAGTAGACAACATCATTGTTTTGGAGCCCTCATCCTCACATCAACTATTGCCTCTTCATGTACAAGGCTTCCAGGAACTGGATGGGCTCATACTCAACATCCTAAAAAGGCTATATGTCCACATGGACTTCTTTGCCAAGATCATAAGTGAACAAAATGCAGTAGATTATGAAGAGCTTTGATGAACACACTCACAACCTAGTTGGTTATACATAGTTCCTTGGAACTAAGTATTTTCAAAGACAATTCTGTATTTCACTGTTTGAAGACAGATATGTGCAACCCCTGCCATGTTTCCAGAGACCTGTCAAATAAATGGAGGGTCTTAGCAGTCTTATCAAAGGAAACCATTGTCTTAGAAAATAACTGAGATGGGTGAATTTATTTTTGTCTTCAAGAGAGACTCTAAGTAGGCACAAACTCCAGAACATAGTTTCCTAGTCCCAAGCAGAGAAAGAAACATATGCATGGACCAGACACCTGTCTTTATTTGGAAAACACAGACTAAGTAATGAAATAAGCACTGATTTTTTTTAAATCAATAATTTAATTAATAAATTTACTTATTTGTTAATTTTTTATTCAGAATCTCATTTAATGTGGTCTTTCATTTTCTGCAGGAATAAGCCAGCCTCCCAGGGACTGACACTTGCTGTCCACTGGGCAATGAGAGTATTGCTCTCCATCCCCTCTTCCCACTAACTGGAGCTCAGTAACAGGGAGCAGAAATGGATCTTAAAACTGTGCATGGCATCAGCATCTCTAGATGCTTCTCCATTTAGAAGCGTCTCCATTCAAGGCTAAGCAGTTTCACCTAGCACTTTTGAGTTTATTTTATCAAAGTATTGAATCTGTTTTTGTGTAAAATACATAGCTCTACTCCTTTCAATCTATTTGTTCATTGGCTAGTCTTTATTAAATGATCTATCAAACTGGTGGGACTTTTCTTTGAAGATTTCATACACAAATATACCATCATCTCCACCCTCCCAGTCCTCTTTCACCTTCTCCAATGTTTCCATCATAGCTCTCTCTTAAATTCATATCCTCCTCTTTTTCTAGTTATTATTGTTTTGTAATATGCACATATATACATGTTTATATATAAAAACCCACAACTAGACATCTTTATTTTATGACATATTTTCCATATGTCAAAGTCTCTGCTAAGACTTTCCAGCGTGTTACATGATTTCTCTGTTAGTTCCATATCTACAGCACAATTTTTATACTCTCTGCTCAAAATTTCTAAATATTTGCAGTATTAGCATATTGGGCTTGAAAATTCTTTATTATGAGTCCTGTCCTACACTGTGTAGGGTATTTCACTTTGTTTTTGACTGCTATAAGCTAGAAATCAGTAGCATCAACACTAATCCTCACCCTAGTTATGGCAAAAATAAAAACAATAATCATTCTCGCATCCTTCTCAAATATCCCTTGGCATCTAAAGCTCACCATTGTTTCAGCTTCGTATTGAATTTTCTGTGTCAGCTAGGAGAAGTCCATACTCGTTTTCCCCTTTCTCCCCAAAGTGTTTTTGTTATTTTCATGAATTCATGATTCTATGTGTGGTTCGTAGTCATTAAGAAAATCTATATAATTTATCTGTAAACTTAGGAGAATGGAATTTTAAAGTGCCGATTGTATAACAGTATATTCGCATTGGAAATTAACATCTAGCTCTGCAGTTGGTTAGAAGTTTACTGTGAAGTTTGTTGATGTTGTTGCATAGTCCACATTATTATTCTCTGGGTTAGACACAAAACTGACTTGCATGTTCCCCATGAGGCTCAGATGCCAACTGATCCTCTTGACTCGGATTTGAGGCTCTTTCTTCTTCTATCCACCTTGTTTCCAGGCCTAAAATTTGGAAAACAAGATAAGGAGAAATAAAATATAGAATTAGGCTTTGGCTACATTTACAATGGAATTTTTGTTTTTACAAATGTAAGGGAAGACTTCCTCTCTGTGTGAGGGACGGAAAAATGCTGGAATAGAAAGCCCGTGCCCCAGGAGTCCACTTCCTAAATAGAACCCCAGCAGCACAGACACGGAGAGAAACAATTAATAAATGGGACCTCCTGAAACTGAAAAGCTTCCGTAAAGCAAAGGACACGGTCAACAAGACAAAACGACAGCCTACAGAATGGGAAAAGATCAAAGACAAAGTTCTGATTTCCAAAATATACAAAGAACTCAAGAAATTGGTCACCAAAAGAATACATAATCCAGTAAAAAAAGGAGTACAGACCTAAACAGAGAACTCTCAACAGAGGAATCTAAAATGACTGAAAGACACTTAAGGAAATGTTCAACATCCTCAGTCATCAAGGAATGCAAATCAAAACAACTCTGAGAGTCCATCTTACACCTGTAAGAATGGCCAAGATCAAAAACACTGATGACAACTTATGCTGGAGAGGTTGTAGGGTAAAGGGAACACTTCTGCATTGTTGGTGGGAATGCAAGCTGGTACAACCCCTTTGGATGTCAGTGTGGCAATTTCTCAAGACCCAATAATACCACTTTTAGGTATATATCTAAAGGATACTCAATTGTGCCACAAGGACATGTGCTCAACTATGTTCATAGCAGCTTTGTTTGTCATAGCCAGAACCTGGAAACAATCTAAATGCCCGTCTATCAAAGAATGGATAAGGAAAATGTGGTACATTTATACAATGGAGTACTACACAGCAGAAAAAAAATAATGACATCTTGAATTTTGCAGGCAAATGGATGGAGCTAGAAAACATCATTTTGAGTGAGGTAACCCAGACACAGAAAGGCAATTATGTACACTCACTCCTAAGTGGTTTTTAAACATAAAGCAAAGAAAACCAGCCCACAAATCACAATCCCAGAGAACTTAGATAACAATGAGGACCCTAAGAGAGACATACATAGATCTAATCTACATGGGAAGTAGAAAAAGACAAGATCTCCTGAGTAAGTTGGGAATATGGGGACCTTGAAGGAGGGTTGAAGGGGAGGGAATAGGATGGAAAGGGAGCAGAGAAAAAAGTAGAGCTCAATAAAAATCAGTTAAAAAAAAAGAAAGTCTGTGCCCTTGGATAATTTTTGACAAAATTTCAAACTTTAATTCAATTATTTAATCAATAATTGCAAAGAAAAAATAAATTCAGAAATTTTTTTTCTCTGTCTCTTGATGTGGGCACAAAACTTATTTTAGTAAAATAGCATGTGGAAGACTGCAGGTGGGGGAGACAGCAATGGTGCATCCCCATGAAGGTATGCAAAACATGGGGGGACAGACCCTGATCAGTGGGGCAGAGAGGAGGAGTGACACTGACAGAGAATATTGTAGCCAAAGACAAGGGATCAGTCAACAGGACGCACTAGAGAAATGGCTTGCATACAGTGAAAATGAGTTTACCACAAACCATCAGGGAAGCCATTAAGGGCAGCCTAAAATTCATTGAGTTAATGACACCATGGAGAACAGTCTGGCAATAACTTGGCTGTTATCTCTGAACAATCAGAGAGGAAAAAGACTTAGAAAGGCCTAAAACTAATAAAACAGAGCGTCACCATTTGAAATAGATGATGGAAATAGGAATCTACCTCAGGGAACACTCAGAGACTTTTGTTAACTAAGGGGTAGAGAATGAGATCGTGACTGAACCGTACCAAATATCTCTTATTCCATATTTTGATGTGCTAGGTGTGTTGGCTCTGATCACACTGAAGGTAAGAGTTGGTTTATCCGCTGAATTTACATGTTTTCTGAGCACCTGCCACAGGTGGTGTAGGTGATTAGAGATGAACAGATGAAATAGGAAAGCGTGTTTTGCCATGTGTTTTAGATTCTAATAAGGGAAAGAGAAAAATGTAATAAACACATCAACTTAAATAGTTGTGCTAAATAGACTCACAGAAAGTTGTAAGTAACATGAAAAAATGACGTAAGTTTAAACGAATTAAGAGTTCCAGATGCCAAATCAAATTAAACAGATTGAGATGAGAACTTTAAGGCTGTTGCAGTTGGGAGAAAGTTTTGATCTCAAAACTCTTAAGAACCTCAAAATCAGACAGAGCAAGGTTGTTTTATTTTTTTTTTTTTCATACATGGGAGGAGGAAGGTGAAGAAACTGGAGGTTTTCTAGACAGGAAGGTACGCAAGCAGCAGGAGCAGGTGGCCTCGTCAGATTGCTTCAGTGTGTTCCCTTTGCAGGATGGTCTGCTCCCAGAATAAGCTATTCAGGGAAGATGACTCAGACTTTAGTAGTCTAGTCTGTGTTAAAAGTTAAGGAACGCCAAATTCTAAGGCCCCCGACTAAAGTTTGATCAAACAAGAACTGAACAATTATGTCACAGGCAGGCAGTTTGTACATGGTCACAAGGGGAGTCGCTCTCATGTACTGACAAATAAGGTGATCAGGGAAGAGCACAAGAGAAGGAACCTTAACAGTAGAGTTAAAAAGTGAGAAGGCCAAGACCTAAAAGTTTCAAGGAAGCAGAACATGCTGGTTTTAGCACAACAATGTCCCAGGAAGAGGAAGGAAGAGGAAAGGGAAAAGGCCAGTTCAAGACACCGAGGCAGGTGTACTGGTATTTTCAAAAATAAGATGATCGATTCTGCTTTCCAGAGCTTCCCCCAATGAAGAAAGCCATTTAACCTGGTTCTTTGCTATGTTATCTTGCTATATCCTCATGAGAAGCTATAATTGATTTCTCTATACATTCAAATCTTTCAAGGTGTTAGGCTTGCTTTTGTCAGTATAATGAAGCGTAAGTATTGCTTTGGCAGCCATTTCTGGGTGTACACCTTAAGTTGGTCTGGTTACTTCTACCACCTGTCCCCTGTAACACTTCTCTTGGAATACTGACTCTTAGAATAAGGGATTTTGTAGTCACTCTGCTCTAATAATCTAAAGACAAGCAGAGATGCCACTGCTGAGCTTTTGTTCACAGCTCCGGCCAGGCTTTCAGAATAAATTGTGAGGCTGGGGAGTGAGCCACTTTAGATAGAAAACCTAGGAGCCTTTGGACATCTGAAGACTCAGCTGATGCTGGGCTGCAATCACACAAGAACCTTGAGTGAAAGGTGAAACTGGGGTTGGGGCTATAGCTCAGAGGCAGAGTGTTTTCCTACGAGAGTCCCTGTGTTTAGAGCTCAGATACCACAAAATAAAGAAACAAACAGTCCACCAGAAGTCAGTTCACGCATAGAAGCAGATACAAAACACTAAACTTTTATTGTTAAGAAATTAAATTTTGAAGCAGATAGGTATGGAGTGATAGATAAATATAATAAATAATCAGCAAATGAGTTTGAGACAAATGAACAAGGGAAAAATCTCATGGTAAGTGGCAAAGAATGTAATAGGAGGTGCAGTTTCAAGGAGAAAGCTTGGGATATACTCATGTAGCAGACACTGACTGTGGAATTCCAGTGGAAATACTAAGTAAGTTATAGGACAACATAGTATTGGAGTTACTAAATGTATCAGGATTGAAGATGTGAACAAAAGAATCAGCAGTACGTGGGTTTTTCAGTCCATGAATGAATGAGATCATATAGGCAAACAAGTGTCCTTGGAAGAGAAGAGTGATGTGGGATTCTCTTCTATATATGTGTGACTTTTATTGGTTAATGAATAAAGAAGCTACTTGGGCCTATAGCAGTGAAGAATATAGCCAGGCTGGAAGAGATATAGAGAGAAAGTAGGCAGAGTCAAAGAGACACCACGTAGCTGCCAGAAGGGAAAGATGCCTGCCGGAGCCTGCCAGAAACTTGCCAGTAGGCCATGACCTCGTGGTAATACACAGATGAATAGAAATGGGTTAATACAAGATATAAGAGTTAACTAATAAGAAACCTGAGCTAATAGGCCAATCAGTGTTGTAATTGATACAGTTGCAATGTGATTATTTTGGGTCTGTGAGACCAAAAACAAACAAGCAGTCTCTTGACAACAGAGGAGGACCAGTGTCTTCTTAATCAGAATGTAGCAGATTCAGTATTCCAATGTGTGAGGTGGAGAAAGGACAACGGTAGGCAAAAGTAACAATAAAGACTAAAATGGGAAACTGGGTGGATGTGGGACGTCTAGGGAAGTGTTTGGAGGAGGAACAAGCTTGTGGATTAAATACTCTTGAGAGGTCAGTTAGATTAAGAGCTGAAACTGACCTCTGTATTCAAAAATTGTGGTCTCAGCTCCCCCAACCTAATCTTTCCTGGTCCTCCTATAAGCAATACAATTAAGTGTTTACTATGCATCAGGTACTTCCTAAGCCTTGGGGGACAGTAAAGCCAAATGAAATGATCCTCCAAGAAGTTTATGAGTATGCTGCCAATTAAACAATATTTACTACACAACTATTACATCTAAGGCACGGTGCTAAATACTGTGAGGAGCATAAATGTGCTGAGAGACACATGTTTAGCCTAATTGGAAACATTAAACAGAAACACAGACTGTTAAATTGTCCCATACGCAAACCCTGTAAGATATTTTACTTCAGTAGGTGGTAGTAATCTGTAATCAAGGAATCAGGACTATAGATTGGAAAAAAAATCTAGAAAGACATCTGGGAAAGCTTCTTGAAAATAAATATAACTAGAAAAAAATAGGGACAGGGAATGGGTAGGGTATGCAGTAGAGATCACTAAATGGCAATCTTAGAAAAAGAAATGGATATTTGAAGTAGATCTGAAAACATGGATGAAATTAGACATGTTCCTAAATGAAGTCAGTAAAAAAGGACAAATGTACATTAATTTAACTTACATAAAGTTTCTACAATAATTAAACACATAAATGATTTTAGGCACCCAAGGAACTCCTTGGAACACATTCTCTGAAGAATAGAGGGGACAACTTGACATTTAGAAGTGTGTGGCCCCTTTAAATGAACGTGTTCCTCTATGCAGCTTGGCTCCTTGCTGTCTTTAGACTTTTCATCAGGCACTGACACCTATACCTTCTGAAACTTGTCATCTTCCAGCTGAATCCCCAAGAAGTGGGTACCACTTCTCCAAAATGTCAGCCTGGCCAACATATGCAAATGTTGAGCATTAAAGGGCACACAAAAAGATCATGAGACAAGAATCACATGATAATCAATGTTGTCACAAGATCTTTAACAAATCTCAACTTTATGATAAAAGTGCTGAAGAACATAGAAACAGAAGGGGCGTACTTCGACATAAGAAAGACTGTATGTCACAAATATATAGATGTTGCTTTACTAAATAGGAAATGACTGAAAGCATTTGTACTAGAATCAGGAGCAAGAAAAGGGTTTCAACTCTCTCTGTTCTTATTTGGTGTTCTTCTCAAAATCTAAGTTAGGCCAGCGAGACATATTAAACTAATAAAAAAAATGAAAAGGAAGAGATAAAATCATCCCTATTTGCCCACAATGTTGTCCTATGCTTGAAGGATCATAAAAACTACCAGAAAAATTCTTACATTATGTAACCACTCCCAGAAAAATCCAGGAATAATTCTATTCACTATAGCTTTAATCAAAACTAAAGCAAGACAAAGCAAAATAAAAATAAAAAAGTAAAACAGAACTAAACAAAAAATATCTAGGAAAAAAATAACATCGAGGAGATTGGCAACATTTACAATGGAAAATTTAACTCACAGAAGAAAGAAATTACAAAAATATTAGTAGATGCCATGCCATTCCATTCTCATAGTTTGTCATAATTAATATTGTGAAAGTGCTTATATTACTGAACAAATCTGCAGGTTAAGAACCATCTCCAAGAAAACTCCAATGACATTCTTCACAGAACTAGGCAAACCAATCTTACCTCTCAAATGGCAGCACAGACATCGAAAATAACCACAGCAATTCTTAGTAGAGAAACCAGTGCTGGGGCATCACCGTACATGGCACCAGTTCAATAGCAGACATATAGACCAATAGAATTGGAGAGAAGGCACAGAATTAAGTCCACGTAGTTGCAACCATCTAGTTTTTCACAAAGGTGTTAAAAACATACACTGAAAGAAGAAAACCTCTTCAGGAGATGTTGCAGAGAAAACTGGATTTCCTCCTAGAAGAATGAAAGTAGGCACACTTCTCTCACCCTGCACAAAATCAATTCAAAACTTATCAAAGACAGTAGAAGTCCTGAAACAACACCAGGAAAATGTAGAGAAAATACTTCAAGATGCAGGTGACCTGAAGGGCTTTCTGACAAAAGACCCCAATGACCCTGAAAACTGACAAATGGGTACGAGAAGTTAAAATGCCTTTTCACAGGAAAACAACAACAAAAACCAAACCAAACAACAAAAAAACCCCAAACAAAACAAAACAAAAACCACCAGAGTGAAGAGACAATCAGAAAAATGGGAAAAGGTTTTACCAACTATATATTGATGGGAGAGTAATATCTATCTAGGGCCTACAAAGAGCTGTCACAATTAAATACTAAACATTAGTCAATCAATAAATGAACTATTGAACAGAAGAAACCTTTCTCAAAGGCAGAAATAAGAGAGTCCATGAACCCTAAGGAAAACAACCTACTACTATTGCTTTGCTAAATGCACATGTTATCAAACTGCCTTCTAAATTCTCATAGGTACTAAATACTTCTAAATCCTTCGATATGCAGATTTGTGTGGCTCTCAGCCCACATCAGAGAAATTTCTTTTTGCAGTGAATGGTAGTTATTACAATTAGCTGAAGAGTATATATGAACATATAGCTCTCAAAGGACATGGACACACATGTCTTTAATCCCAGTCCTTTAGTGGCAGAGGCAGGTGGATTTTTGTGTGTTTGAGGGCTCTACATAGTGAGTTCCAGGCCTGACAGTGCTACAAAGTAAGAAAAAAAAAAGCAAAAAAAAAAAAAAGTAAGCAAAAAAAAAATTGATCTCACTGTCTCACACCAGTCAGAATGGCTATTATTAGGGTTACAAATGGCAACAAAGGCAGTAGTGGTCTATACTTCAGGTAAGAGTGCAAAATAGTGCAGCCATTTTAGAAACCTGACTGGGGATTTCTAAAAATGAATGAGTGAATGAATGAATAAAAAGCTACCATATGACCCAGCTATTCCACTCCCAAGCACGTGTCCAATGGGAACCCTATTCTATTAACAGGATATCTGGGCATCTGTGTTCGTTTCTCCTCTTTCCATGGTAAGTAGGAAATAGAAGCAGCCTAGATAACTGTTGAAATAGGAGCGGCGGGGCTGCGTCCCCGGCACCCGGCCACCCCCATGGCTAGCTTTACACGAAATAATTACACGGAAACTGTATTCTTTTAAACACCGCTTGGCCCATTTCTATCTAGCCTCTTCTAGGCTAGCTCTCGCACCTGGACTAGCCCATTTCTAATAATCTGCTGTAGCCCACGAGCTGGCTTACCAGGAATGATCTTCACCTCCGTCTGTCTGGAGTGGGAGAATCATGGCGACTCCCTGACTCAGCTTCTTTCTCCCAGCCTTCCGTTCTGTTTACTCCACCCACCTAAGGGTGGGCCTATCAAATGGGCCTAGCAGTTTCTTTATTGCTTAACCAATGAAATCAACAGACTGATATATGACACTCCCCCATCAGATAACCATCAGCTGATGAGTGGATAATGAAAATGTGGTACATGTATACAACAGGCTTTTTATTCAGCAGCAAAGAAAAACGTAATGAAATTTGCAGGAAAATGGATGGAAGTAGAAAAGTTACAGTGAGTGAGGTAACCCAAATAAAAAAATACAATTGGGTGTTTGGAGGAAGTCACCCCTCACGACTAGACGCTGTTCCAAGAAACTGTGGGTTACTGAATATAGTTTCTAGTCTTTGGCATGAGATACCTCCACAGGATCAGGTCAGGGAGGATGCCTATATGTTTTTCTTTGGATTCTCCTTATTTAGCTTCTCTAGGATCACTAATTATAGGCTCAATGTCCTTGGTTTATGGCTAGAAACCAAATATGAGTGAGTACATCCCATGCTCCTTTTTTTGGGGTCTGGCTTACCTCACTCAGGATAGTGTTTTCTATTTCCATCCATTTGCATGCAAAATTCAAGAAGCCCTTGTTTTTTACTGCTGAGTAGTACTCTAATATGTATATATTCCATACTTTCTTCATCCATTCTTCCATTGAAAGGCATCTAGAGTCCACATTGGAGCACCGGACTGAAACACCAAGGTCCAAATCAGAAGCAGAAGGAGAGAGAGCACGAACAAGGAACTCAGGACCGCGAGGGGTGCACCCACACACTGAGACAATGGGGATGTTCTATCGGGAACTCACCAAGGCCAGCTGGACTGGGACTGAAAAAGCATGGGATAAAACCGGACTCGCTGAACATAGCGGACAATGAGGACTGCTGAGAAGTCAAGAACAATGCAATGGGTTTTGATCCTACTGCACTGGCTTTGTGGGAGCCTAGGCTGTTTGGATGCTCACCTTACTAGACTTGGAAGGAGGTGGGAGGTCCTTGGACTCCCCACAGGACAGGGAACCCTGACTGCTCTTCGGGCTGATGAGAGAGGGGGAGTTGACTGGGGGAGGGGGAGGGAAATGGGAGGCAGTGGCAGGGAGGAGACAGAAATCTTTAATAAAAAAAAAAAAAGAATGGGCTGGCCCTGCCTGCTCACCGTATGGCAGGGGCCGAAACTGTAGCCGCTTGGGTCTTCCTGGACCCGCCACGGGCTGGCCTACCAGCCCTGCCTTTAAGAATAAAAAACTTTCCTGGAACTAGCTCTTGTAGACCAGGCTGGCCTCGAACTCACAGAGATCCGCCTGCCTCTGTCTCCCGAGTGCTGGGATTAAAGGCATGCGAAAAACAGCATGGTCTACAAGAGCTAGTTCTAGGACAGGAACCAAAAGCTACGGAGAAACCCTGTCTCGAAAATTAAAAAAAAAAAAAAAAAAAAGAATAAAAAAAATTTATTACATTTTATTTTGAAATTTAGAAGAGATCCTTTTTAATTAAAAACCACCAGGATAGTCACTATAAATGTGATAATGGGCATATTTCCATTGTCTCTTAATTCTATATATTCACTGTACTTATCTCTATTCATGTATCTGGTATGTGTATGCTTGTGTGTGTGTGTGTATGTGTGTGTGAGTGTGTGTGTGCATGTAATGAGCGTTTTTAAATCCTTCCTTCCCTTTTAAATGCACTTGAAAAATAACAGTCGTTCCCCTATTTTTTCTTACATTTTAAAATAGGGATAGATTTAGGACTCTATTTTTTTTATTGTTTTTATTTTAACCATCAAACTACTTTTACTGTGAGAAACAAGGATCTAGGGAGTGTCCTAGCCTCGGTTTGTGCTAACAGGTGCCATTTTAGTAGGTCTGCTTACAAGTACAAACATTCCCAGGTGCTTCCTATTGGAGTGGTCAGGTAGGCTACAGATCAGGGGAAAAGTCATGTAGCTACCATGCTAACTTTGTCTTCCAGATGTTGTATTCATTATCCCGAGGATGAAGGATGCGTTGCCAAACTCACTTCTGTTCCAAGAGCCTGTCCTGCACAGAGTGATCTGTAACACCGAACTTTGTACTAAACACACATGCTCTAACACTGAACAGCACATTAGTACATCTTAAACCCTCCAACCTGTGCAGACGTGAAGGAGACTTAGGAGGAAGGACTACTCAGGAGTCTAAAGAGCTCTGTTCTGATAAAAAAAAATGTCTTTAAAAAATACAAAGATGAGAGGAAGGGAATCACTTTATTTGCTGCTATCAAGTGAGTGGAAATTGAGGTGGCTCAGACATCTGGGATTTTGGGGTTAGAGATGCTGCTGATCTGAGCTATCTCAAGAGATGGTGGAAACAGGGGCATTGTGTGGGGGTCAAGGTATATGATTTCTAACAGTGGACAATTTTCTGAAGAAAATTGAAGGCTAGACCAAATAAGTGCATTGAGTTAACAACTCTTTTCTCTCCTTGCAGGGTGTGAAACATACAACCCTGAGAATGTACTTTTGTGGTTTGGAGATAAGCTGTAAACATGGGAGGGGTGCCTGAAGATTTCAACTTGTTTTTCTTCTTTGTAGAAGTGTTTTTAGTCCTTTATACCCTATGTACCTTCTGCAAAAACAAATCCCGCTGGAAACTAGCTTTGCCCAGCACAGCTATAAAAGAAAAGATGCCACTGAAGCAGGACGAGACTGGACCACTTGACAGCTTCTACTTCATTCCTGAAAGCCTGAGAGGGGACCCCATATAACCCTTGCTTTGTCACGTCAGAGGCAGCTTCAGCCTAGAGGCTAAGAGGGAGGGACTATTGCAAACTCTGTAAATGACTAGATACAATCCATAGGCTGAGGGACAGTGTGCAGATGTGAGAAAAATAATCTCAGAACTCTGGCGCAAACAGGCAAACTACTGGCTACCCATGACTGCAGAATTATATGGCTCCTCCAGCTTATTACAAGGAGCAGGAGGGTGGTCTAATCCCCATCAACTTTCCTTTCTCTTTGCTCTCACTTAGAGTGGCAACTAAAAATCTAAAATGATGAATGATAGTCTAACTAAGCATGTAGGTTTATAAAACCACTAAGAGGCAAAGAATTCATCACATCCCTAAGACTAAATGTAGTTTTCTTGTGTATATCTCAAGCAATAAGAGAAAACAAAAGGTCTAATCCATCAGAGACTTTTTCTTTTATAAAATACAGCAACACATTAGTAGAAAATGTAAAAATGTATCAACTATAAACATTTTACTTATTGGATTAATATATAAGAAAAATTTCTTTCATAAAGGTTTCTGTAGATTTATTCTATATATTGGGACTAAACTCTTAAATCAAAGATGTGTTTTATGGATGTGTTTTCGTCTGGGCAGTAGTATAGTATCATTTTCCTAGACCTAGTATTCTTAAAGAATATTGCATAAAATCTATTAAGTGCATGCTTATTGTAATCTTCCTCCACATTTCTATATCTATATATCACGTATTCTGTCTGTCTATCATCTATGTATACATACACATATATGTCTGTCTATCTTCATAACCATATATGATCCATAAGTCTTTATGCATCTATATCCTTTTCCATGCCATCATCATTTATCTTCACCTTGCATATCACTACCTCGATTTCAAATCTTATACTTACATATACCTACATTTTCTTCTATTTATTTGTTTAAATGTGGCCACAATAGCTCCTTACATTAATGGAGAGCAGGCTGGCCCGGAAGGGGTCTTCCTCTGTTTCCAGCAATCCACTGTACTGTGTGTGGAACTTGGGGAAGCTTAATTTGGTTCTGAATGATGAGTGGTCTCCTTCTACATATTTTTTTAGTAAATAGTAGAAGTCACATTAAAAAGTGAATCTGTTTGCCTTTTGGGTCTTTTTGTTTTTTGGCGTAAATCTTTGGGGTAATGTGTTGATTGTTAGAAGTTCTTTTAGATATGTGTTAGTTTATACCTCACTGATTTTGCGGTAAAACTCCTACTGACTGGCATTTTTTTTTCTCCCCATGTTAGTACCTCCTTAGAAAAGAATATAGAACTTATTTGAAAAGTTACATTCTACTGAGGTTTTTTTCTTAAATTATTTATTCTATTTTTTGAAAATGAGGGACTTACTTGCCAGTCTTTTCAGCCCCTGTGACTTAAGTCTGTTTCTATGATATAAACAAAACAAAATTAGCCAATCTGGGACCTAGTGCTCACTACGATTACTCTGGTTATCCCGTATTTGTGTCGATTTCCTCAAATCTGTCACCTGCTCTAATTCTTAGCACAGAATGTGTTCTAAAAACATAACATCATTAATAACGATATTGCTAACTTTCTTCCTGGGCTCAGGCAGAATTATATTGTTGCATGTACAGAGGAAGAAAAACAAGAGTGTTTTCCTTCTTCCTTTCTAGGGTGTTAGCTGGACTCTAGCAAAAGATAGATTAAAGGAAGAGAAGTCAGTAGAAGCTTTGAGCACATCTGTGCCTTACATACAAGGAGAGAGGCGCAGAGATGAACGATTTGAAAGCTTTGGTTTGAAGTAGGAATTCCACAGTGTTTTAGCCAATGAGGACTACATTTTCGGAGAAATGTAAGAGAATAGAAAAGGATGAAGGGGCCGTGGGAAGACAAACGTTTGTATCCTGACGGAAGATGAGCCTGCCTAGTGAAGCCTGCCATGCAGAATATTTCTTGTTTCTGATTTACACTGGCAAGGATCTAAAATTTTCTCTGGTGAGGAACTTGGTGAGAAAGGGAAGGATGGGCACCTTCATACATTTATTTCCTACGTTTTGGCAAGATGAAGGGAAGATAATATTTTTTTTTAATTTATAATAGATCTTTACTAACTCTTAGTTAGAGTACTTGTTATACCAAACTAGCATGTTTGGGGATAGCAAATTTAGCTACTCTTCACATTGAAAGTATTACAAGTTGAAAATGAAAGGAAGAACTCATCTTTCAGTATTGCTCATGGAGGGAAAAATTACATTTGATTTAATATCTATGGCCTTAAAAGGAGTATTCAATAAATCACATACCTAGCTGTAAAAAGATGTTTGTTTTTTATTTGCAAATATTTATAATAAAGCTTATACAATTTCTTAAAAAAATAAGGATCTGTGACTTAAATAAAAATTTAAAACAAGATCTACAAAGTAATGCAGTAAGGAAAGTAAGAACCTATGTAAAAATCCATTCTGAAATACCTGCATTGAAGAAGAAATTGAGATTACTATCTTGTATGGCATAGTGATTAAAAGCATATATCCTGGAGCCAGACTACTCAGATTCCAATCTACCTGACATGGTTAAATGTAATTTCTTGGGATCAAATAACCTCCTTGGGTATGAAATTGGTACAGGAGGAAGAGTATCGGCCTCGTAGCCTGGTACAGACTAAATGGGTTAATGCAGTTAAAGCCTGCAGAGCAGTGTCTTGGGAACGGGGTCTAAAGTTTATACCTCTTTTCTCTGAGAGTTACCAGCGGTTCTTACAAGCAAAACATAAAACAGTAAAACACAAGTTGCTCTAAAATGAGCAAATAAACAAATGTTAAATTGTACAAAGTAGCGCACCTGACCCATACAGGAAACTGAGGCTCTATGAAGTTTGTGGTTTACTTTTGATCTCCTGGGCAACAAGACCAGGGCTTGGAAGAGAAGTGCTGACCCTAAGTAGTGAACTAGGGTTCTTTAAGCATCCCTTTGCAGCTTCTCTATGTGCTAGCTATCTGATCTTTGAGAATCGACTCAGCTTCTCTGAGTCTAAATTTCTGTATTCGTTAAACAGAGATAATGGTATTACCTATCTAGGAAAATTGCTACAGCGTTAAATGAGTCATTGTCTATAAAGAGCTGTGCAGGGTGCCTGGCTCACAGCGTGCGTTCAACAGATCTTAACCTGTATTAATGGCAATATAGTCTATCTTGTCTTACGCTTATGGAGTCTAGATTGCATACTTAGGGCCACATAATTGAGATCAGTTCTATATTTTGCATCTAATTTTTGCTCCTAACTAGAGCATATAAGACAGAAACAATCCAAAACAATAGATAGATGCATAGAGATAAATACTGCAATTACAAGGCAAAGTCATCCCCAAAGAAGTAATTAATTATAAACCAAGTGGCTTGAGTGTCCTCCTCTTTCCCTAAGTTCACACACACAAGAGGCTCTAACATTTTGAAGCCCTTTTGCCTGAGAGCTTCAGAGACAAAGAAAATGATATTCTCCAGACAATGTGGCCTGTATTTAACAACCAGAGTCATTTCTAGCACCAGAACAGAGTCCCGTGTAAGTTGAATTGGCTTGATATGCGAGGACTGTTGTCTCACATTGTCTTCCCCGCCCTGTCTGGTTTCTACGGGCAGAGTAGTGGTGTTGCTATTTAAGGTCTGAGTAATACCAGAAAAAAAACAAGGGCTCTCTGTGGGAAAAAGTTAGGGCCTTCATTTGCAAGTAATTTGTAATGAATTCTCTAAAAATATATGCTTTTAAGGCTTTCAACTGGTTTTAAAATGTGAAGTGGCTAAATCTCTCGAAGCTGTCTTTTTTTTTTTTTTTTTTTTTTTTTTAACAAAAGAGGACTGTGGTCTGAATAATAATGAGAGTCCCTGAAAAGCAAATCCAATGGGGATTTCTGGGAAGACAGAGCCAGGATTACAAAATCCCAACCCAGGCCCCAGGAGCATCTGTGTTCATCAAATCACTGATTCCATGCGGGTTCACAAAGCCTGGGCTACACAGCAGCCTGGGTAGACACTGTAGAGAGTTCAGTGAGGTGAGCAAGAACCTGTTTAGTTCCCACTGGGGAGATAAGACTTACAGCCGACCAACTGACTTACAGCTGACTAAATCACTTCATCCAAGGCCAAAGGTAAAAGATCTCGAAATGAAGAATCAAAATACGACCCAGTCAAAAGAGCAAGTACTTTGAGTTATAGAAAGAAAAGAGTTCAGAAGCCTATGAGGATCAGGGACTGCTTCATAGAGGCGGTGAGGTGCTGTTTGAAACTCAGTGGAATTGCAACCCAATAAGCCAGTTGAGAAAGTCACTAAGGGATGGGCAGGGGTTGATACCTCAGTGGGGCCAGGCAGGAATAGTCTGTGCCCTTAATAGCCTGTTGGTGCAGTGCTCAGACTTCTCATGTTTTATTAAACTTGACTGCTAGGGACCCAGTCTCCTTAGGCAGGATGGCTTGACCAGCATCTGACCCTGGCAGAAACACCAATCAAAGCCCAAGGGAGAATCTAAAAGATGTCTGAGAAGGGATTAACTAACTGTACTGTCACTTATGTCTGCTGTCATCCACTGTGACCACGTGAAAATGGAAGACTGTGTGATCTCTAGACTAGACTTTCGGCGTTCCCCCTTTGAAACACTGATTCTAAGATCTGATAGACTCTGGAGCACAACAGCCTGGCTTCTCCCTGTTAAGATAGGACCCCATTCATGAAGCAATTTGTGCCCAGTTGGGGCTTCTTGAAAAATCACACTCTGGATGGCTCGTCCCCTCAGCAGCTCTCCATTCCCACACTCCATTCTGTTTTGTAGGTACACTTCCTGAGTTCATATTTGCTGAGGACCCTGCTGCTTCACTTATAAGAAGGGAGTATATATCCAGAATTGGAAGAAAGTTTAAAGCAGGGACTAAACATGCTGGATTTGCATTTGTTACAGTTAGAAAAGCAGTGGATGAAAATCCCAGAAGAGGGGTTAGAATCCAGTTATTAGGCAACACTTTTCATAGTCAATGAAAACAAGCAAAAAAATGCTTTCTTTTTGTCTGCTTTTCATCTGAGTGATCATATTACAGACAATTCTTAGATTTAACTGAAATACGATGAAGTCTGTGTTCTAACAATTTGTCTTGCCTCTTAGAACTGGACTATGCAAAGAACAGGTGCTGACACTTGTCCACAGTCTCCGGGCTTATTTATACACAAGGCATTGTGTAGGAGACATGATGCTTCGGTGTATGGATTTTACGTTGGAGAACCTGTCTCATGATCCTGGAAACTGGACGCCATTCCAATCAGTTATCTAGACATTAGTAAGCTAATTTCAGTATGTGTCTTTCTCTGTAGGCTCTGTGGAGGAGCTCCCCTTGGTTTTGAGAAAGAATGGGTGGTTATGGAATATACAGACCCTCAGGGTGGTTGCCTAGCAGGTGCTACTATTTATGCTAGATTGTATGAGGTGAAACCAATTTGCTTAAAAACCAATCACTATTTCATTCTCTCCCCTACACATCGTTAGCTCCTTCTAATTCTTCATGTATGTTTGTCTTGTTTCTACCTCAGGACAGTGAGTTATGTTTTGCCAACTCTTCATGTTGTTCAGTTTTAAACATTAGGTAAGCTTATTAACTTCACAAGGGTTTACCGAATATTCACAGTGCACCCGATACTGCCTGTAGGAACAATAGATGCCTATCCACTACTGAAACCCTTTGTTATCTCTTACCATGTAGAAGAAACACAGGGCACATGGTTCTAATAGGAGCTTCTGGTCTAGTGACAAAGGCAAAAAATAAGGAAACATGTTGATTGGTGTGGTACATGCCGTATAAGGAAACATGCCGATTGGTGTGGTACAGGCTATATATAAAAGGAAAAAGAAAGAATGGAGGAGTTCAAGTGACCTGGCCTTGGGGTACACAATGGATGGCAACAGGATAAATATAGTTTTAGAGCACCATGGTGGAGAAGAGGTGGCAGAGGATCACCCACCATGGATGGCAGAAAATACAGAGTAGAATCCCTGAGCTGGCAATTCTCTCATTTGCCTCCTTTTTATTGATCAAGGACCCAAAACAACGGGACGCAACTGCCCACGTTCTTCTCCCTTTGATAATAGGGAAATACCATCACAGGCATACCTTGACGAGTGAATTAGCAAATTTTTAGGCATTTTTCAAAACAGTCAAATTTGGCAACCCTAGTTATCCATTATACTTGGTATTGCCGTTGGTTCTACCAGAAAGAAGACTATCACCAACTGCGGATTCCTGGCCTTGGATTTCAGATCCATGAGCCCAAAATGGACCTATTTTCCATATAAGGGTTGTCCAATCTGTGGTATTATGCCATTATCAGTAGGAGCCGTTCTAAGGCAGTAGAATTGTTAAAATTCCAATATTCAGACATCAGGACTTACCAAGATGGAAGGAAGGCCTTTGAAGCCGAAGGAAAACCATATGTCATGGCTGGGTGTGGAAACAGACATGGAGTGGGAGTAGTAACTGGTTGTCAACAGAGCTGGGCTGTAGAGACTGGCTACAGGGAGGTGAGTCAGATGATAAAGGGTCTCATTCCCACGCTCTATAGCATAGATGCTTTGGAAAGCAACCAGGAGCTATACAAACATTTAAAAATTATTGCATTTGTTTACCTATGTGTGTGCACATGTGAGAGCCATAATGTGTGTGTGTGTGTGTGTGTGTGTGTGTGTGTGTGAAGGGAAGAGGACAACTTGTAATAGTTGATTCTCTCCTTCACCATATGGGTCCTGGGAATCAGACTTACGTCAGGCTTGGCTATAGGTTATTTTACTGACTGAGTCATGCCACTCACCCAAAGTATTTTTTAAGAGATTGGTAATATTGCCAGCGGTGGTGATGCATGCCTTAAATCCCAGCATTTGGGAGGCAGAGGCAGGCAGATCTCTGTGAGTTCGAGGACAACTAGGGCTGTTATACAGAGAAATCCAATCTCGAAAAAAAAAGAAGAAGAAATAAGATTGGTAATATAATAAAATAATATTTTTGCTTTAGCTCCTTCTGGTGTTTCTGAAGAAACCGAATTGCGAAAGAGAGAAAGGGAGGGAGGGAAGAAGGGAGGGATGGAGAGAAAGAACGAGAAGCTATTTAGGACAGAGTTGTTCTAAAGGACAAAGGTCATATGCAAATTTGGCCTAGATTAGTGCAAATAAAGAGCTGTGGAAAGATGTGCATGGTTGTGCAATCACTGGGAGGCAGAGGCAGGAAGGTTGCCGCAGATCTGAAGCCAGCTTGGCCTACATAACAAGTATCAGTCACGTGTCAGATGCTAGTGGGAGGTGAAAAAAAATGTGATTCTTCAACATCTTGCTCTTTATCTCCTGTTTATTAGCACCAACTCATCATTTTTG
Source organism: Microtus oregoni (assembly GCF_018167655.1). Lineage (NCBI taxonomy): Eukaryota > Metazoa > Chordata > Mammalia > Rodentia > Cricetidae > Microtus > Microtus oregoni. The sequence continues at coordinate 30,732,981 of NW_024543081.1, read as the reverse complement.
TAAACATTTCCTGTTATTCACTAACTGAATATGTGTTGTGGTTAACGACTACAGATCACATCACATCCTGTGATAACATGATCAACTATGATCTATAAAAGCTCCTGCAGACTCTGGCAGTCCCTTCAGTGAGTTCCAGCCAGCTCAGAGGTAGTTTCACTATTACAGTAATGTGAGTAAGTTCCTTTCTTTATCTGGTTTAGGCTTAGCAGTGTGGTGCTGTAACTCAGGATGTGGAACTTGCCCTAAGAGCCTCATGTCTTCTACCAGGTAACAAGGCTGCCAGGAGTGTGGAAACTCTGTTTCTACCCAAATCACCGACACACACAGGTGAGTCAAGGTCCAAACCCTGTGCTCCAGGCTCCATTCTGTTGGCAGCAGCTATGGGTTCACTGGTACATTTTGTGAATTTTTAGTTGGGTTTCAGTGATGGATTTTGTTTATTTTATGGTCATTTAGTGCTCTCTGCAAATGAATTAATGGTTTATAAATATTTTTGTCTCCTTCAGACAAAAAGTGACAGAGAATTGAGTTAGTATCTCTTTTCTATTTATCTTATTTTTCTCTAAATGCAACTTGAAAAATTTGTAGCTACTAGGAAAATATTTTCTGAGCCAGTGAGGAGGTAAGAAAACCAATTCTATATTACTATGTTACTGCTAAATACTTCCATCATTACATTGTGGCCCTCCCTTTCATTTGGTTATCTATGACTGTAATGGCAAGCTGAATTAATTAGTTCGGTTGAAAAGACCATCAGACTGTGTTCTCCTTGCACTATGAAATACAGGTAACTGTGGCTGGATTTCTTCCACCATCTTCTTTGCCAGACAGGAAAGAAAACAAAGGGAAGAAGCAAGCCGTGCCTTTCCCCAACCAACTTCAAGGTAAACTTTCCCTCCTCATAAAAGTATTATTTCTGCTCTCTGGAGAAAAACCAAACTCTTGCACCTCCTTAGAATTGATATATTTTTTTTTCCTTCTCCATTTCATTTTCTTCTGAAAGTGGTTCTGCAAGTTTAACTCTATTCTTGAAAGTCAAACGCTAGGGACATACTTTGCAGTACTGCTTGAGTAGTCCCTAGGCTAGGCTGCATAGGCAAGTCAATGGTTGGAAAGAAACACAAAAGACTGAGCAATAATTCATTGAGGCAACCCGCACTTTTTTCCAATAGGGTCGCCTCCTTCTGCTGACCTTGTTTGAAGACTTCTCCCGGCTTTCAAGCTTCTGTTCTTTGTTAACACCAATATGTGTGATGTTAGCCCCATTTTCTGTGATGTAACGTCATGTGACTTCTTCAAACAGCTCATTATTAAACTCTGGGGACGTCGCGCTCCTTCAATAATAGAAACTCTAGGTTCAATGTTTCAGGGACCATGCCCTTTCTGTTCTCTAGACTGGGCTAATCCTCCTGCTTTACTTAGGGAAGAATCACTCTTTACTTGGGCCAAACTTATGAATCACCTTATGTTATGCCCCTCTCAAATGTTGGTTTCCTGCCAACCTCTTTTTGGAGAAGATATTTTGATATCATGGACCTTTATTGACTTACTTAACCTAGTATACGGCCTGCCAGGATCAGATTGTAATTATTATAGTAATAACCATGCACCATTCCTAACTATAGATAGAACTTCTCCTCCAACCCTCATTCAGGCAGTAACTCGACACATGATCCAACGCCTTTCTCAAGAGGCTCGTTGGCAAGAGACCAGGTACCTCAATTGGAGGGTGGCTAAAAGGCTATGCCTTCATCAAGGGGTACCACAGCTAAAAACGAAGCTAAAAGGAAAAAAATTGTTTCCAAGGCCAAGGATGCAAAAGGGGCGTCAATATTGAGCTTAACTGAGGCACTGAGGATGTTCAGATTCCACAGGGAGTGTGCCCTGGGAACTCACATCCACATCCCATTTTTCCCTCTCAAGTGGACTCCCTTTTCATGGAAATAGGTTAGCATTCTCCATTTTTTTTTGCTCTTCTCTCCATTGCAAGTTCTCATGGGGAAATCTATTATTTTACTGTCCTCTGCCTCTCAGGTATATCCTTACCCTTTGGCAGAAGTTTAACCTAGAGAAAAACACGTGAGTTACAATATTAGTTGGGATGTAGAAGAATGTGGGCCTCAAAGGGCAGCCTTAACAATAGCATTATCCTTCATCCAATGCCATTAGATGATTACTGTAGAAGACTGGGGAAGTGGTCCGAGAGGCCACATATATAGGTTTTTATGGTTCTATACCATCACTACCTCTGCAAAGGAAATGTGAAAATAAATGAAGAAAATCTAGATGCAATGGAGGTCTCTCTATTTTATGGTCCTCTTGTCTCTTAGGGGTGTTCACCATTCCACTCTCTTTGGAGTAATTCCTGGTGGCCCTCTCATGTCACAAGGAAAAATTCCCAGTCTCCTCCTGTACTTGGTGATGATCCCTTTGGGAAGCAGAACTTCAACTGTTCTTTAACACTTGCAGGGCAAACCCCATGTAAGGCAGAAGAAGCTGCCTTTTTGGTAAAGGAGGTAATTGAGCCCAGAGAAATTCCTACAGTGCAGGTGACCCTTTTAGTGGAAGATATCCAACAATGAAGGGGAAATTGAATGCTTATTCTGAAGATGCAGATAAATTTGTCAGTGTGTTTCAGACTCTGACCATGTCAATTGATATGTACTGGAAAAGGAATGTCTTGCTAACTATAGATAGAACTTCTCCTCCAACCCTCATTCAGGGTTATGAATGATACTCTGCACTATTATAAGATGGGATGAATAGAAAGGAGGTAGATATGACAGATAAGAATACAACAACTGCTGCTCCACCTCATGTGGATTATAATACTAAGGAAAAAAATATAGATGGGATCAAATTTCCTGGAGAGTCTTGCTCGGTGGATGAAAAAGAACAAACCTAAGGTACTTGTTTATAATAAAATCGGAGAGATTTCCAAAGGGAAAGCTGGAAATTCTGGCATTATCTTACTAAAAAACCATGATTTCTTGTTGCTACTTCATAACTCTAATCTTGTTACTGTTATGAATCATACTGTAAATATCTGATATGCAGGAGATCTGATATGTGACCCCTGGGAAAGGGTGGTTTGACTTCCCAAAGAGGTTGTGACCATTGGTTTAGAGAGATTATTGCTTCTGTTTTGATCTTCCACAACTGTGGCTTCACAGGATAATTCATCCATGAATGTAATTCATAGCTAAAGAAGATGAATTTGCTGACCCGTAACATCCAGACTCTAGTAAGCTTTCAGCAAATACACTAATACTGATCCCATAACTCTGGAGGAAAAAGCGCTAATGGGACAATATTTCATCATCTAATCTGTTTCTGATACAAGAAATGAACTACAAAGATTACCTATGGAAGCCCAGGTCCACCAAATCAGTTATTGGGCTTGGCCTTCACTGTCTATAGAAATCAGAACCTAAAGGAAGAAAGAAAATTAGTTTCGGGATAAAACACAAGCCAAAATAATAACAGCGATAATTGGGGGTGACTTTGATGGAACCTCCAAAGTTCAGACAATGCCTGGAGATATGAACCCTGGCCTACTAACCAGACATCATACTGGATGCAACCTTGAGCAATTGTCAGAAGAAACCACCACGACCATGAAAGAGACTGCTTAGGGTCAAATTCAAGCTCAAATAAAACCCTTATGGGGGTGATCCTCAAAAGTTCTTTAGACTTACTGCACTACAAAAGGCACCTTTCTCATAACTCTATGATGGATGCTTCTTTTATTAATAAACCTGGAAAAATACAACAAAATATCAAAAACATCTTCAGAGTCGTGGATACAACTAAGAGCCTACTTACTGGTGTTTCAACCATGAGTTGGCAAAGTAAATACTACTGGCATTTCCAAGGGATAGTTCCTCCTCTCTTTGATTCTCTTCTTATTTGCATATATCTAATCACATATGATACACATATGTTATATGATATACGCGATGTATATGTGATATATGACGGATATACATTGTATATGTGATATATGTATCTATGCACATACATCATGTATATGACATATACGTGGCATACATCATATAACACATACGTATCATCTAAGATACGTATATGTGATTCATATATGTACATATATGTGCATATATATGGCATACATCTTCCACAGTTCAATAGATTAATTTATAGATAGAAGGTCCTTCAGCAACAGATTCCACAAGGAACAAAGAGGGAAAATTGGTTGACCATGACCAGACAATACATTATCTAGACCTTGGACAACCAGGCTTAGAAATTTTGTGTATGTTTTCCAATGGGTCCTCAGGAGACATAATAGCATTAGAGACAGAATAGGAGAGACTTTTCTGCCCTCCTCAGCTCTACACCCCTAGTCAGCACGAAGCGGTTACAAGAAGACTGACCACCTGCCTTCAGCTTCCCTGATGGATTAGGGTGAAAGTCTCTCAGAGGGAAGTTGAGGCAGACAAGCACAGGGAATAAGTTAGTGGCCTGGGACCCTGTTTGGTTTTGCATTATACACATCCATCTGTTTTACTTGTAGCTTAGACCCCCACCTGCATGATATATGCATACACCTTTCTTTCTAAACATTGCACAAAGAAACCCCAAACCCTGTTAGTGCCAAACCTGCATTAGGCTAAAGCACATCCTCTCTAAAGAAGGATTCTTCACTTATAACAGCAATCAAATTTAGACAGTTTCTATTCAAGTGAATTACTAATATCTCTGGTGTGAAGAGTAGAAGAAGGGCCAAGTTTGGTTTTTGATGTTTGCACATTAAGGCAAACTGTGTCCTTCTAGTGAACTTTTAGGAAGAATAGCATACTTACAGTCTCTGCCTTTCTCTAATTAGATTTATATGTGATTACAATCAGACACATTATGGGACATGTGCAATAGGAAAAATAAATATGTGACCTGTTTTATTAGTCAAAACACAGAACCGCCCAAAATATTCTCCTATGTGTTCAGCCCTGCTTTTCTTTAGACTCCTTGACTATCCTTACTTTATTGGGCCCACTGTCAGCCTTAACAGTATATTTCTTTCGAATCTGCTTCAATCATAATAAACTTGCATTGTTTTGTTTGTAGAGCTGTGTGAGTCTTTATTTTCAGTTAGTTTCTGGGTAAGAGACCATGGAAACAACCCAAAGCCTAACCAAGCATAACAAGAGGAAAACTCGAAGGAGCCAGTTCTTTTCTTACTCCACGTTGGTCCCAGTGATTGAATTCCCATGCTTGGTAGCAAGTGCCCTTATATGCTAAGCCATATCATTGCCCTCAATAGTTCTTATATAAAAGGAATATTCTAAAAACCCACAGAAATGAAAAACTGAACTCCTAATTTCCATATGGTAAAATGTATACCTGCAAGTACAAATTCATGTTCATGCAATAGGTAAGTGTTAGGGAAAAAAATCCTAAGACAAGCTGCTCCACTGTCTTAGAAATCCAATTAAAACAGATTAAACCAAATTAAAATGCCCATATTTTATTAAGTGCAGCACTCTCGGGTGTCTGAGAGCATGGCAGGGGAGACAGAAAATCGCGGAGCACATGCAAACCCAGGATCATGTGTTCCTCCTGTGGGAACCCACTTAAATACCCTGTGCAAGTGGTCCTGACCCTCCCCCTGGGAGGGGTCAGAACCTGGCGTGCTGGGATTTGGAGTCTAGAGCAATGCAACTCCCAGGCCAGGGGGCTGGGATGGATGCTCCCATCAGTTGATGGATGATTCCGCACTGATGACAAGTGGGCTAGGTATCATCTATCTGTGAGTATAACAGAATATCTTTAGTAATCATTTCACTGAATTTTTTTCCCAGTCATGTTTGGTTCTATCTTTAATAGTATGTTAGATTGAAGACTGTTTCCAAGATGTTTGACAACTTTAAAACCTTACAATGTTGCTCAATTAAATTAATTGATATTCACCACTCCCCTAGATCATATTTAAATTAGATGAAACAGCAAAATATTACTTGTTAAACATACTTTTGTATTTATATATCTATGCCTCTTATTTTCATATGATATACAAGGGTACTTGGGTATATTCATGAACATATTTATTTATGGAAATCTCTACTATAAATTATATTGATTGTTATACCCAGATCACAGAGTTCCCCCCAAAACCAACTAGGAGACTGAGTCATGTATGTAAAAGCAAAAAGCCTTTATTTTTACACAAGTTTGCAAACTCAGTCTCTCCTTGTGTCCAAAGTATCGGTGTTGAATTTCTTTAGTTCCAGCAATGAGGAGGCTGAGGCACAAGAATTAGGAGTTTGAGGTTGGCATAAACAAGAGAGCAAGACAATTACCACTGCCGGGTTTAAGGAGAGAAACTTCTGTTTCCAGGGCATACTGATGAAGGCCAAGTCTTACAGCTACACAAGGTTTCCAGAATGTGGTAGTTGGGTGCTCAGCCATAACCAAAGCACTTATGTCATCTCCTCCAAGACTTAGGGGACATTGTGTCATTGAGAAAGACTGTATGAACCAGGAGTTAGGGAGAAGGGCTGTCAAATACAGTCTTGTGGACAGCATACAGTCCTTCATACAGGACTCTCAACAAATATGAGTGACTTGCTTGCTCTACATGGCAAGGAGCCTTTCCACAGCAAGACAAAATCTAGGAGAGGATTCAGAAGGTCACAACTAAATTACTTCCTTTGCTTTTAATTCCAGGCAAGAGAGTCTTTGTTTTCAGTTTGTACCCACTGGTGACTCCACCAGGCTCTAGATGATAGTCTCAATTCAACGATCAGAGATGTTACACGAATTAGACCAAAGGGGTTAAACAACAAGCAAAATTTCATGACTCTTGCAATGAAAATTATCTGGAGGACCCCCCCCCCTTTGTGTGTGTGTACATGTGTGAGTGTGGAAGGTCATCTAAGAACTAATTCAACTTAAAAAATTAAAAAATAAAAAAACAAACAGATTCTTATTTTGACCAAATTTCATACTTCAACCAGTCTCTTTAGAGCCTTCTTCAAACTGGGCTTGAGCCTCAGTAATGCCCAGTCGGTGTTTGCAACGAATCTGAAAGACCCCCAGTGTGGGCAGACTCTCACTCAAGTCTCGGGATAGCACCCCCCCCCTCCAGTAACTCACAAGAGACCGTTTTTGCTGCAATCACACGAGTTTTATTGACAGAAGCCAGTGCACTGGGGCCGAGACTCATAACCCATGCAGGGAAGGAGTTCAACCCCGAGTAGCTGGAAGAAGGGGTATTTAAGGGAAGAAACCACAACCCAGTAATCCAAGTCATTGAAAATTCTGAAAATACCAGTGATAATCACAAGGGGTAACTCCCTGTTTCTCAAGATTATCCTCAAAATTACAATCTAACTATATCTTCAGCTAATTCCTGAAACAGAGTCACTAAACTGACTAATCCTAGAATTTTGGCTCTTCTTTTCCTGTTAGAGGGGTCTGGATTTATCCGGGTCTTTCAAATCCAGGTAGAACAGTCACTCACAATCTTTCATCATGATCAATGACCACTCTTGAGATCTGATGCTTTATCGGCCTCCTCAATCCTCACCCCTGATATTTAGGTTTTCAACTTCCTTTTAGCTAACAACCTTTAAAGACAAGTTAACTAGAATTCATCCTCTCAATATAAATCAAATTACTCTCAGCATTTTTCAATTTACCAATGCTTCACTCTGTTCATTTGGTATAAACTCCAAGCTGTGTGTTTTTTATTGGAAGTTGGTCTCAGTTTACTCTCTATTCCCCCTTCTCCACTTTAGGAGCTCCATTAAGACCTGCTTTGCTGGTTACCAAGTGCCCCATTTATAATTTTTCTTTATTCTACCATCAGAGGTTTTCGGCACCATATAAGTAACTACAATAAGAGATTATAATCAGTGTGTGTGGGTGAGTCAAGAAGAGCCACAGTGGGAGAGAGGAACTCTGGATGAAAAGAGTAAGGGATTTTTTGTTTGTTAAGGAAAACAGGATGATTTTTTTTTTACTTAGAAAAATGACTGATTTTCCCAAAATCTGAAATGAGAATGTAGGGAAGACCCGCCTGGACAGAGAAGGCTGTCAGTTTCACAGAAAGGCCAACTTATTTATTGTCGTCAAATCTAGTTCCGTGTTGATAAGGTTGTCAAATATTATGCAGATACAATACTACTATTTGGTTTTCTCTATTAAAATGACAACAGTTTCTTAGATTAATGGTCTTCTCTTAATAAAATATTGTAAAAGACTTACCTTATGAATAATCTATTGAAAATTTAAACATTCAGATTCTTAACAGTATAATTTTCTGTGTTCTATGTTGATTTTTACCATGTCCTTGATTATTAAGGAAACAAAATCTCCACTTAAAAGATCTACAAGTGAGTTGTCACCCATAGTCTCTTCAAGTATCTTCTGTCTTTATTTAGGGTTCATACTTAGATCCTGCATACGGTATGCAAGTAGTGTTGTTGAACTAATCCTGAACTCCCTAAAATTCTTTAAATGCCATTTGGTTAAATAGGAAATCAAGTTTTGTTTCTGAGCACCACACTGTCCTGTTCAATTGTGTTCAGATTTTCCGATAACTTTATGTATTTTACATTTCCCAAATCCTAAATGAGATTTTTGGTTTTGTCAAGGAAAAAATGTACAATTGAGTTGAGTAAGGTAAATACTACTAAAGTCGACTACTGTCATAAGAAAGCAATGGAATCTAATTCAGAGATTTCTGGTAAGGAGAATGTGAAAGAAGCTCTTATAAGCGGCGATCCTGACTAGAAGAATGAAGGAGGTGCAGTAATAAAAGCTGGTGTGTACTTTTGTGGAATGGTGATGAGGAGAATTTCAATTAGGTTATGAGAAAATGGAAGTCTCCAGGGTCAGAGTTTTCACCCTAGGAGGGCTATTTGGCCTTCTGACTAAATCAATGAGGTCTCCTTTAAATCATTACACACAAAGAAAAAGGGGAAATTAAGGAAAAAATCATGTATTTGTACAGAAACGAAGCTGAAACCAAGGATATGCATTTCAGGGGAGTAGAGGGTTGACGGATGCACCCTTCTGATCCAGTGGCAAAAGCACAGTTCCTTGAGTTTTCTGATGTTCTTGTTGAAGTTCTACAGTACCTGGGCAATCTTCCTCAGAAGATGACTTAGCATTTCAGTGGATAGGTTTAGTGGTAAGGACAGTTGCATGTCCAGGAGAAAATAGGGCCCAATCATAGACTGCATGACAAGATCCTGGGATTTATCTGCTAGAAACAAGCAGAAAACCAGGAATACAACAAGCATCTGTACAAAGAGGTTTAAGTCTCACAGGAAAGAGACAAAGCATAAGGATTAATCTAGAAATATGGAGATATGTAGAGAGATTAAAAGAAACATGAAGATCATAAAACTAGGTTGAAGGTCGGCAATTTGGGCAAGGTGCAGAAAATTTGGTGAAGGCTGACAATTTGTATAAGGTATAAGAACCAAGTAAATTTTGAAAACTGGCATCCAAATTAACATGTCTACAGTGCAAGAAAAAAAAACGATTAAATCTCTGCCAAAGCTAGTTTGTATATCAGTCTCATGCAGTTGCAAAGGGGTATAAGGCAGTTTGAGCAGAAGCGCACAGGACTAGAATCTGATAATCCAGAAGTGCACCGGACTAGAATTTGACAATCCAGAAGTGCACAGGACTAGCATCTGATAATCCAGAAGTGCACAGGACTAGCATCTGATAATCCAGAAGTGCACAGGACTAGAATCTGATAATCCAGAAGTGCACAGGACTAGAATCTGATAATCCAGAAGTGCACAGGACTAGAATCTGATAATCCAGAAAACTGGACCATTGTCTCACTGAAACGTGCATATTCTCCTAAAGTCTCCTACTTTTTGATTTTTCTTGACCACTCAGTCAGGGATTTGTTTGATATTGCTGGATTTGCCCTGCCTTGTCACACAGGTGTAGCGAGAATGGCAATTTGTAGAAAGATTTGCTTATATTTGCTCTGCTGGAAGATATAGTGGAGAACCTCAAATTGTACGTCTCAGAGTCTCTGTAGGTAAGAAGCCAAGCTAAGAGCTCATTGCCCCGCGTGGCTTGTAGAGTCTGTTGGTAGCAGGGATTCTATTTTCCTTAGGACTACAAACGACTCCTGAGCCTGATGGGAAGCAATTTTCTTCCTCACCTATAAGACTGGAGACTCTGAAGGCCAGGTACCAGGCACAATTCCTCCAAATAGCTAGCCATAGCTTTTAAAGGTCTATTGTAAAATCTGATGAAACGAGAGTCATTTTCAAATACTGCTCTCCAGGATAAACCTTGATTAAATTGCCTGTGTTTCTAATTTTCCGGCATGGTTCTATTCTGTGGGTATCTGAGATAGTCCTCTTTTGTTGCTGATAAATCCCTCTGCCCTGTAGTTAATTTGCCAGTAATGGTAGAAAGTATCAGAGTATAGCACATTCAGCTATTGAAGACAGAGTTAAAATGGCTGTGGTTAGCATTATTTTAAGCGTTTGAAAATTAAAAGACCCAATGAAAGTTAACTACAAAATAATGTAATTTAATTGCCATATTTTGATTATTTATCTGACACTTGAAGTCAATTCAGAAGTTTTAAGCTAAATATACATACATGGGAAGATTAATTCTATTTTCAAAGAAAAGTGCATATGGTATCTAACTTACGAAAAAGATAAGCATATTTTCACAGAGAAAATTTTCAGATATAATAGTTATGAGCCATCATATGTCATGAATATTAAGCACATAGAATATACCAAGAATATATATATATCAGGAAAATATATTAAGTGTGTGTGCATAAGCAAGGAACATCTGAATGAAATAAATCTATTTCTGTCTTGATGAAAGGGAGACTTTATTATACTTAATTCACCATATCAAATTACTCCCATTAGCTGAAGATGCACCTAAACCATGTGAACTTGAGTTTTTAAGACATTCTATTAAAGACTTTATAATAACAATTACTTTTACCTTGGTCATATGGAAACTTAAATTTCTTAATTTTATAGGCTTTTATTTAGCTCTAAGCAGGTCCAAAATGAGCTCCTTTAAGGGATTTTATAGTTGAATGTGGTAATACAATCTGGATGTAAGAAAACATCGCACAGATACGGTTTTTACGGACACACACATACATGTATGCATGCACATGTGTCCATAAGACAAATATGTTAATAGCTTAACAGATTCTAATTTTAAATTTTAGCCATGATTGAGGCCTTATCACAGAAACATAAAGCGTGTTGGTTTATAGAAAAGAATGGAGTCTCATCTTCTGCCGTTTTCATTTTTATAAAGATTATGGTTTGGTAGAAGGGCAAATGAAAGTAACCAGCTTGTAATAAGGGCAGAAGTCTTTTCACCATTATTGGTATAGAGCATCTTTATGCTGTCCTTGGACCTGATGTATAATTTCATGAAGGCTGTGGGCTAAAGTAAGGAGGTAGAGGAGAGACAGTGGTAGCTATCTGGTGTTTCTCAAGCCTGCTTGTGGAGAAGTATTTAGTTTGTCTTTTCTTAGACTTATCAGACACAGACTGTTCTTGTTGGTGTCCCTAAGCTCCCACAGAGCCACCAGTAAGGGCATGTGTTGCTTTTATGCAACGCATGAAATCATAAAAAGTGAGAGGCTAAAGTGAGGTCCGGCAGAGGTGGGCAAAGAAATAGAGTGCATGGAGGTTTTGAAGTTGAGAAGAATCAGACTCAAGTCAGGCTAAGTAAAGACAGAGGAGGTGGAGATGTTGGAGCAGATGATGGAAATGCCTGATGATAAAAGACACTGGGGAAAAGAGGTGGCCTTTGAGGGAAGCCATGTCTCTGCAAAGCTTTTTGAAAGAATGACATGGTTTCCATCTATAACAAATAAGAGGGTGAGAATAAAAGCTACGTACTACTTGGGTGAGATCTTAGAGGTAAGGAAACAAACATCTCTTCACAGAATGAGACAGTTTGGGAAGATTCTGAGTTTTGTCAAGAACATATGTCTCATAATCTAGGATGTGAGGGGTAATAAATGATTGACAGTTTACCTTGACAATAAAAGGAACTCCTACCAGTGCTAGAGATCCTGTACCTGAAACTGAGGTATGCTTTCCTAGGAAGGATTAATGAAGTTTAACCATATTTATAAAAATGTGGAAGTATTTACAGAAAGAGAAGAAAAAGACAAAACTGAGGGAAAACTAAAGTGGACTTTCAAAGGAAAAAAAGATTAGAATTATGAGATATTAGGATTGGGAGGGTGGAGACTCACCATTGTGGATTTTGCTTTTCAAGACAGGCTGCAAAGAGTTCAATAAGATGGCATTATCACTTGGGCAAGGAGAGCAGGAGGGAAGTCAGCATTCTGTCCAAATCACAGCATGTTGTAGAAAAACAGCAGTTGAGATGTAGTCAAAATTCTGTTCAAACTGTGGCATCCTTACTGCTGCAGGAAAACATCCAGTCTAGACATGAACATGGAATCATATTAAGAAGGCTATTGCAATAGGAAGAGGGGAGAATTATCCCACAAAGTCTCTTGAAGCTCAAATCACAAATGTCTCATGAAAAGGATGAGTGAGCAAAGTATTATATGCAGACTGTTGGTCATGGAAAGAAGTGCGCAAGGGAGAGGTGGAGATGAGAGTGTTTTTGAAGCCTAGCAAACACCATCAAACCCTGTGAGAACAGGAAAGCCAGTGCAGGAAATGTGGGTTTGTGGTCACACACATACAGGAAGCAGCTCCACTTTAGCTGGGCAAACAATTAAAAGCATGGGAAAGGTAGGGAGGCACAAGGGATGGGTATCTAACGACCCCTAGCAAACCAACCAATGTTTGTACCAAGAACAACATTTGATTAGCTAGCTTCATTAGCTCCTAAAACTAGTGTCATCTCCAAGAGACCCCTGGACAATCATGCAGGTTCTTCCCCCTTTCATTGGAAGAAGGCTTAGAAACGGTGCTGGTTATTTGAAGCATTACAATGAGACACATGGGAAATATTGTTAACCATAAAGAAGTTTACAACCTCCCCTGTGTCACATTTATACGGGTCAATGTTAGTTATGGGAATGTCTTAAAAATTGTATTCTGCACAAGAAGGATGAAGATGATGGTGAGTGTTTCTACTGCCCATGATAGACCTTTATTAACCAGAGGCCTACTGCAGCTTTTTCTAATGTAAGACAATGGTGTAGCGTTATGCCATGTTTTAGTTCCTTTTTGAACATTAACATAGTTGTAAGTTTATTTCTTTCACTTGAACCTCGCACCTCTTAGGCTGGTTGCCTTCTCTTCAGGATTCGTACCACCGATCTTTGAAGTCCTGATAATACACCAATGCTTAGAATCTACTTCTGATGTATGGCATTTGTTTACCTGGGCATCTTGGTAGATTTGTCTGGGAACTTTAGTGATATACTGTGTATATACAATAAGTAATGTCTTAGAAGGCTTTGCTTTCATATGTTAGGTACCATATCCGTCCTTCTGATGTGGGAGTGATTTCTTATTAATAAAGAAACTGCCTAGACCCATTTGATAGGCCAACCCTTAGGTAGGCGGAGTAAACAGAATGGAATGCTGGGAGAAAGAAGCTGAGTCAGGGAGTCGCCATGATTCTCCCACTCCAGACAGACGCAGGTTAAGATCTTTCCTGGTGGTCTGCGAGCTGCCCAACCAGCACGGCGGCCTGATCTTTCGGCGCCAGGAGACCCAGCATTGGGGTGAGTTTCTGGCCCACGGCGCCAGCCTGGGACGGGGAGCTCGGGGGTTTCTTGGCCCCCTGTCCTGCTTGGGCTCTCTGCAGGGCCTCTACTCCCCGGGTGCTGCCTCTTTCTTCCTGGCCCACCCAGCTTCCGTCCAGAGCCCTCCCCACTTCGCCCCCACTGCCCTCTTTTGGCGCGTGGCATCGCCCAGCCCAGCCTATCTGGGCGCGGAGTCCGAGTACCCGGGGCTCCCGGGGGGGCAGCAGTTCCTTTGTTTCTGTGGCCTGCCTGCACCAAGCGGGGTAGGCGCTTTGTCTGCGAGCTGCCCAACCAGCATGGAGGCCTGATCTTTCGGCGCCAGGAGACCCAGCATTGGGGTGAGTTTCTGGCCCACGGCGCCAGCCTGGGACGGGGAGCTCGGGGGTTTCTTGGCCCCCTGTCCTGCTTGGGCTCTCTGCAGGGCCTCTACTCCCCGGGTGCTGCCTCTTTCTTCCTGGCCCACCCAGCTTCCGTCCAGAGCCCTCCCCACTTCGCCCCCACTGCCCTCTTTAGGCGCGTGGCATCGCCCAGCCCAGCCTATCTGGGCGCAGGGTCCGAGTATCCGGGGCTCCCGGGCGGGCAGCAGTTCCTTTGTTTCTGTGGCCTGCCTGCACCAAGCGGGGTAGGCGCTTTGTCTGCGAGCTGCCCAACCAGCACGGAGGCCTGATCTTTCGGCGCCAGGAGACCCAGCATTGGGAGAGCCAACATTGGGGAGAGACAGCGTTTGGTAGGCAAGGAGACCTAATCCGGTAAAAGAAGATCCATAGGGAGCATTTGGAAGAAGAGATGGGCCGACGTCAAGGCAAGAATTCGCCCAACAAGCTGAAAAGCAACATGAAGCTACCAGAAACAAGCAACCTCACAACGGGAGGACAAGAACCCCTTAATCAAGAGGAAGGAGAAAAGATTGACTTCATGAAAGTGATTGACACCCTTAAACAGCATGTAAAAAATGCCCTTATAGAAATGGATGAGAAATATAACAGAAAGTTTGAAGAATTGAATAAATCAGTGAATGATACCCTAGAAAACCAAGGAAAAACAATCAAACAGATAATGGAAACAGTTCAAGACCTGAAAACTGAAATGGAGGCAAAGAAGAAAACACAAACAGAGGGCCGGCTGGACATGGAAAATCTAGGTAAACGAATAGAGACTACAGAAACAAGCATAACCAGCAGAATACAAGAGATAGAAGAAAGACTCTCGGATTCTGAAGATACCATAGAGAAAATAAACACACTGATCAAAGAAAACAGCAAGTCCAACAAACTCTCATCACAAAACATTCAGGAAATATGGGACACAATAAAAAGACCAAACCTAAGAATAATAGGAGTAGAAGAAGGAGAAGAAGGGCAGCTCCATGGTCCAGAAAATCTATTTAATAAAATTATAGAAGAAAACTTTCCCAACCTAAGGAAAGATTTTCCTATGAAGGTGCAAGAAGCATACAGAACACCGAATAGGCTGGATCAAAAAAAAACATCCCCTCACCATATAATTATCAAAACACAAAGCATACAGAATAAGGAAAGAATATTAAGAGCTGCAAAGGAAAAAGGCCAAATTACTTATAAAGGTAAACCTATCAGACTTACACCTGACTTCTCCATGGAAACCATGAAAGCCAGAAGGTCCTGGATAGATGTACTGCAGAAACTGAGAGACCATGGGTGCAAGCCCAGATTACTATACCCAGCCAAGCTTTTGTTCACTATAAATGGAGAAAATAAAATTTTCCAGGATAAAAACAAATTTAAACAATACGCAGCCACAAATCCAGCCTTACAGAAAGTAATTGAAGGAAAATCACTAACCAAGGAGTCCAACAATGACCACAATAACTCAGACATCTAGAGTCCCTTCACCAACACAAAACAAAGAAGGGAAACACACAAACTCTACGACTAAAAAAAAATGACCGGAGTTAACAACCACTGGTCATTAATATCACTTAATGTCAATGGACTCAACTCACCTATAAAAAGGCACAGGCTAAGAGATTGGATAAGAAAACAGGATCCAACATTCTGCTGTTTACAAGAAACACACCTCAACCACAAAGACAGGCACCTACTCAGAGTAAAGGGCTGGGAAAAGGCCTATCAAGCAAATGGACCTAAGAAACAGGCAGGTGTGGCCATACTAATCTCTAACAAAGTTGACTTTAAACTTAAATCAATCAGAAGAGATGGAGAGGGGCATTTTATACTCATAACAGGAACAGTTCATCAGGATGAAGTCTCAATCCTGAACATCTATGCCCCTAATATAAAAGCACCCACGTACATAAAAGAAACATTGCTAAAATTCAAGGCAGCCATCAAACCGCACACACTAATAGTAGGAGACTTCAACACTCCTCTCTCACCAATGGACAGGTCAATCAGACAGGAACCTAACAGAGAAATAAGAGAATTAGTGGAGGTAATGAATCAAATGGACTTAACAGACATCTATAGAACATTCCATCCAAATAGGAAAGAATATACCTTCTTCTCTGCAGCTCATGGAACCTTCTCGAAAATCGACCACATAGTCGGTAACAAAGCAAACATCCACAGTTACAAAAAAATATTAGTAACCACCTGTGTCTTATCAGATCACCATGGATTAAAGTTAGAATTCAACAATAATGCTACCCCCAGAAAGCATACAAAGTCATGGAAACTGAACAGTCAACTATTGAACCATAGCTGGATTAAGGAAGAAATAAAGAAAGAAATTAAAGTCTTCCTGGAATTCAATGAAAATAAAGAAACAACATACTCAAACTTATGGGACACTATGAAAGCAGTCCTAAGAGGAAAGTTCATAGCACTAAGTGCCCACTTAAAGAAAACAGAGAAAGCTCACATTGGAGACTTAACAGCCCACCTGAAAGCTCTAGAAAAAAAAGAAGCAGACTCACCTAGGAGGAGTAGAAGACTGGAAATAATCAAAATGAGGGCTGAAATCAACAAAATAGAAACACAGAAAACAATACAAAAAATCAATGAAACAAAAAGCTGGTTCCTGGAGAAAATCAACAAGATTGACAAACCACTATCCAAGCTAATCAAACGGCAGAAAGAGAATTTGCAAATTAATAAGATCAGAAATGAAAAGGGGGACATAACCACAGACACAGAGGAAATTCAGAGAATCATTAGATCTTACTACAAAAGCCTATATGCCACAAAATTGGAAAATGTAAAGGAAATGGATACTTCTTTAGATAAATATCATATACCAAAGTTAAATCAGGACCTGGTGAACAATCTAAATAGACCTGTTAGTCGCGAAGAATTAGAAGAGGTTATCAAAAACCTCCCTACCAAAAAAAGTCCAGGACCAGATGGTTTCAATGCGGAGTTCTACCAGATCTTCCAAGAAGATCTAATACCTATACTCCTTAATGTATTCCACAAGATAGAAACAGAAGGGTCATTACCAAACTCCTTTTATGAAGCCACAATTACTCTGATACCAAAACCACTCAAAGACTCAACCAGGAAAGAGAACTACAGGCCAATCTCACTCATGAATATCGACGCAAAAATCCTCAACAAAATACTGGCAAATCGAATCCAAGAACACATCCGAAAAATTATCCATTATGATCAAGTAGGCTTCATTCCTGAGATGCAGGGCTGGTTCAACATACGAAAATCTATCAATGTAATCCAGCATATAAATAAACTGAAAGAAAAAAACCATATGATCATTTCATTAGATGCTGAAAAAGCATTTGACAAAATTCAACATCCATTTATGTTAAAAGTCTTGGAGAGATTAGGGATACAAGGGTCATACCTAAATATAATAAAAGCTATATACAGCAAGCCGACAGCTAACATCAAATGAAATGGAGAGAAACTCAAAGCCATCCCACTTAACTCAGGAACACGACAAGGCTGTCCACTCTCCCCATACCTCTTCAATATAGTGCTTGAAGTTCTAGCAATAGCAATAAGACAACATAATGGAATCAAGGGGATTCGAATTGGAAAGGAAGAAGTTAAACTTTCGTTATTTGCAGATGATATGATAGTGTACATAAGCGACCCCAAAAACTCCACCAAAGAACTCCTACAGCTGATAAACAGCTTTAGTAATGTGGCAGGATACAAGATCAACTCCAAAAAATCAGTCGCCCTCTTATACACAAAGGATATGGAAGCAGAGAGGGAATTCAGAGAAGCTTCACCATTCACAATAGCCAAAAACAGCATAAAATATCTTGGGGGACATCTAACCAAGGAAGTGAAAGATCTATTTGACAAGAACTTTAAGGCATTGAAGAAAGAAATTGAAGAGGATACCAAAAAATGGATGGACCTCCCTTGCTCTTGGATTGGGAGGATCAACATAGTAAAAATGGCAATTCTACCAAAGGCTATTTATAGATTCAATGCAATCCCCATCAAGATCCCATCAAAATTCTTCACAGATCTGGAGAGGACAATAATCAACTTTATATGGAAAAACAAAAAACCCAGGATAGCCAAAACAATCCTATACAATAAAGGATCTTCTGGAGGCATTACCATCCCTGACTTCAAACTCTATTACAGAGCTACAGTAATGAAAACAGTGTGGTACTGGCATAAAAACAGAGAAGTCGACCAATGGAATCATATAGAAGACCCGGATTTTATCCCACAAACCTATGAACACCTGATTTTCGATAAAGGAGCTAAAAGTATAAAATGGAAGAAAGAAAGCATCTTCAACAAATGGTGCTGGCACAACTGGATGTCATCTTGTAGAAGAATGAAAATAGACCCTTATCTATCACCGTGCACAAAACTCAAGTCCAAATGGATTAAAGACCTCAATATCAGCCCGAACACACTGAACCTGATAGAAGAGAAAGTGGGAAGTACCCTACAGGAGCTGGGCACAGGAGATCGCTTCCTATGTATAACCCCAGAAGCACAGACATTAAGGGCAACATTGAATAAATGGGACCTACTTAAACTGAGAAGCTTCTGTAAAGCAAAGGACATAGTCAATAAGACACAAAGGCAACCTACTGATTGGGAGAAGATCTTCACCAACCCCACAACAGACAAAGGTCTGATCTCCAAAATATATAAAGAACTCAAGAAACTAGACTTTAAAATGCTAATTAACCCAATTAAAAAATGGGGCACTGAACTGAACAGAGAATTCTCAGCAGAGGAAGTTCAAATGGCCAAAAGACACTTAAAGTCGTGCTCAACTTCCTTAGCAATCAGGGAAATGCAAATCAAAACAACTTTGAGATATCATCTTACACCTGTCAGAATGGCTAAAGTCAAAAACACCAAGGATAACCTTTGTTGGAGAGGCTGTGGAGGAACGGGTACCCTCATCCATTGCTGGTGGGAATGCCATCTTGTGCAACCACTGTGGAAGTCAGTGTTTCGGTTTCTCAGGAAATTCGGGATCAACTTACCCCTGGACCCAGCAATACCACTCCTGGGAATATACCCAAGAGATGCTCTATCATATGACAAAAGCATTTGTTCAACTATGTTCATAGCAGTATTATTTGTAATAGCCAGAACCTGGAAACAACCTAGATGCCCTTCAATGGAAGAATGGATGAAGAAAGTATGGAATATATACACGCTAGAGTACTACGCTGCGGTAAAAAACAATGACTTCTCGAACTTTGCAGGCAAATGGATGGAAATAGAAAACACTATCCTGAGTGAGGTGTCCCAGACCCAAAAAGATGAACATGGGATGTACTCGCTCATAATTGGTTACTAGCAATAAATTAGGCCCACGGAGTCTACAATAGGTGAACCTAAAGAAGCTAAGTAAGAAGGTGAACCCAAGGAAAAACATATAGTTATCCTCTTGGCTAAGGGAAGTAGACCCAATTGCCGGGGAGAAAATTAGGATCTTGGGGGTGGGGTGGGATGGGGGTAAGGGGAGATGGGGAGAGAAAAGGTAGAAGGGAAGGAGGGGGGACTTGGGGAATCAGGAGAATTGGGATAAAGGAAAGGTGGATAGGGGAGCACGGAACCACAATTCTTAGTTAAGGGAACCACTTTAGGGTGAGCAAGAGATTTGACCCTAGAGGGGCTCCCAAGTGCCCAACATGAGGTTCCCAGTTAGTTCCTTGGGTAGCTGAGGATTGGGAACCTGAAATGACCCTATCCGAGAACAATACTGACGAATATCTTGCATATCATCATAGAACCTTCATCTGGTGATGGATGGAGACAGAGACAGAGACCCACACTGGAGCACTGGACTGAGCTCCCAAAGTCCCAATGAGGAGCAGAAGGAGGGAGAACATGAGCAAAGAATTCGGGACCACGAGGCGTGAACCCACCCACTGAGACAGTGGAGCTGATCTACGGGGAGCTCACCAAGGCCAGCTGGACTGTGACCGAAAAAGCATGGGATAAAACCGGACTCTCTGAACATGGCGAACAATGAGGGCTGATGAGACGCCAAGGACAATGGCACGGGGTTTTGATCCTACTTAATGTGCTGGCTTTGTGGAAGCCTAGCCAGTTTGGATGTTCACCTTCCTAGATATGGACGGAGGGGGGAGGACCTAGGACTTACCACAGGGCAGGGAACCTGGACTGCTCTGTGGACTGGAGAGGGAGGGGGAGAGGAGTGGGGGGAGGGGGAGAAGGGTGGGAGGAGGGGGAGAAGGGTGGGAGGAGGGGGAGGGAAATGGGAGGCTGGGAGGAGGTGGAAACTTGTTTTTTGTTTATGTTTTTTTTCTTCTTTTCTTAATAAAAAAAATTATTAAAAAAAATAAAAAAAAAAGAAAAAAAAAAAAAACAAGATCTTTCCTGGTAAGCCAGCTCGTGGGCTACACAGATTAATAGAAATGGGTTAGATCAATATGTAAGAGCTAGCCAATAAGAACTGAAACTAATGGGTCAGGCAGTGTTTAAAAGAATACAGTTTCTGTATAATTATTTCGGGTAAAGCTAGCCGGGTGGCGGGACACAGCCCGCCGCTCTGTACTACAACAGAGTGGCACCCAACGTGCTAATGAACTCCACGTAAAACCTAAGAGGGCTTAAAAAGGAGAGAGAGAGAATTTAAGACAGCTTTTGCTGTTTGTGGGTTGCGTGCCGCAAAGAAATTGTCCTGACTCAGCAGCAGGAAAAAACTGGCTGTTTTAAAATGCTGGCTTTCTGGGCTGTGCCGCCATTGCGATCTCTGTCTGGCTCCTGTGGGAGACAGAGCTTTTGAATGGAGCATTTGGAGTAAAGCTCTACGGCTTACTTGATGGCAATGTGGACTGCTGTGTGCCTGGAACTGTGTGTGGCTCAGGGGCACCAAATGGCTCTGAGGCAGGAGCGGCTTGGCTCAGCTCTGCCATGCTGAACTGTGCTGGTCTCAGGCAGGAACTACCGTAATTACCATAAAAACAGCGCAGTTAAGGTTTCGACTGGGCAGGACACAGGTGGTACCGTATTACCTGTACATGGTGCAACTTAAGTTTTTAAGAACTGCTTAACATTTTAAGAAATGTTCCTGGATAGTAAAAAAATGTTACAGATTCACAATAAAACAGATTCAGACATAAAAGACCACACTGTTGGATAAATGCACGTAGGCTTGAGAAAGGAAAAAAAAAGGATATAGAGAATAAAGTTAATGGTTTAAAAAAAAAAAAGGTAAAGTCTTTAAAGAGACAGACTACAGATAGTTAAGAGATTAAAAGAAATTAAAAAAAATAAGCCACGTAAAAATGGAAAATTCACAGAGAGTCTGGATTATGTACATTGTGTTTTCTTTAAAATTTTTGACTGTAAAGGAGCTAAGTACAGAGAGACATTTCATTATATGGACTGCCAAGTGTAACCAGAACGGATATCATGAGGGTATGACTTCAGAATTTGGGTCTAAGGATATGATGCTTTGGAGAGAGTCTTCTTTTGTTTTCACAGAGGATGAGACTCTATGGATTTCTTCTATCCCAGTTTGGTATGATAGACCACGCCCTCCTGAAAGGTTGATGTGAACACCCTCAAAAAATTACTTCACTCAACTGCCAACTGAGATGACCCTGGCACACAGGTTATACCATAAAAGACCTAATTAACGACGCCCCCATTCAGCAGGAAGCAGTTTGGAGAGAAAAAACTGTGCCCATGTTCCCAAAATATTGTTTATAAATGTTCTTTTACATTTAAAGGGGGAAATGATATAGGTATGAATAATTTGCATTGGTATGGATTTTAAGGTCAATTTTGTGATATGTATATGTATTTCTGATCTTGATTAAGGTATTGTGATTGTGTAGTTCATTTTTAAAATGTAATGTATAATTAGGAAATATAGGTTGTTGATGGATAGTCATAAATAATAGTCAAGTTTGTAGTCATGTCACTTAGATTTTCTAGATATATAGAGATATATTTCAGATAGGCATTCTTCATATCTCTCAAAGGCTACAGAATATGGCATTTATAATATTTTAATAACTTAGGACTTTTCATGACAATGAGACACGTCTGCTCCTGGCAGCACCAATCTACTTCAAGAGGAAGATGGACATAGAAGAGGATCCTTATGGAGTTTGATAGCCATTTGGGCAAGAAACTGCTCTTGCCTGTACTGTTGCATAAAATGGACACAGAGAACCCGCAGAGAGAGGACTGCTGAACTTGCCTAAAGGTGAGATGGTCTTTCGGGGTTCATGACTCATGAAAGAGTCTGCGAGACATTCTGCAGGACACAGCAGATAGTGACTGAACTGTCTTTGGAATTTCCTGCTTCATGGAAATGTCTGCTGGATACTTTGGGCCTGAAGGCTGAAGATGGATGCCCCAAAGGTACAAAAGAACTTTGGGTGACTGTCCAGGCAGCAAGATGTCTCTGTCATTTCTAGAGTTTTCTTATTTCTTGTTTACTTAGGTAGTATTATATCCTTCTGGAGTCTTTGATGGAGTTGAAGAATGAATAGATAGTTATAGTTTTCCTTAGTTATGATAAAAGATAAAATAGATATAAATATTGTAACTGTAATTCTTGCTTGATTACTGTTTTGCTATATGTAATTTTACTATGTTAAAGTTAAAGCCTTTCTTTTTTGTTTAAACAGAAAAAGGGGAAATGATGTGCGAGTGATTTCTTATTAATAAAGAAACTGCCTAGACCCATTTGATAGGCCAACCCTTAGGTAGGCGGAGTAAACAGAATGGAATGCTGGGAGAAAGAAGCTGAGTCAGGGAGTCGCCATGATTCTCCCACTCCAGACAGACGCAGGTTAAGATTATTCCTGGTAAGCCAGCTCGT